>NC_091282.1:622272760-623477403 GCF_032444005.1 Ranitomeya imitator
GTGCTCACCCATCACTATACATAATTTGTGAGGGTTATTGTGAAAAATAAAGCCAGTTTTTTTTTCAGACTGCATTCAATATGTGAAAGGGTGATGTTAAGGAATGTGGACGTGGATGTGGTGGTGTCTGCCAAGGCCGTGTGACAGATCAGAAGGTGACTTTATCTCATTCTAGGTTCCTCTCAAAATGTGGTCATCGGACTACACCACTGTCGAACCCAGACAAGTGCAAGGATGTTGTGGGTGGGATCGCAGACAAAGGCTCCAGTGTGTTGACAAGCAGCACCAACAAGTCTTCCATACAGTCACTCTCAGTAGCCAAGAGGCTGGGTCTCTGAATCCTCAACCTGGTCCTCCTTCCTTCCCCCCATTAAGAGTCCCAGGAGACATATGACCCCAACGCTGGCCACTCTGATGAACTGTTTAAGTTCTCTTGTAATTATTTAGGGCTTTCAAAGTGCACAATTAACCCTTTTCTGACATCAGATGTAATATTCCATCCATGTGACCTTTGCCTATTTGACCATTGATCGAATATTACGTCTGAGCAATCGGCCGTGCTCACAGGGTGTGAGCGGGCGATCGCCGCCGGGTGTCAGCTGATTCTGACAGCTGACACCTGTCAATAGGTGTCAGGAGCGGTCACAGAATGCTCCCAGCACTTTAACCCCTGAAATACTTTGATCAAAGACAGTTGCAGCATTCCAAAAGCCGGCACAGGGCTGACAGCCCCTCTGCCTTTGAATCAGAGATTCCGCGGCATGACCCAGAGTCCAGATCATTGCATTGGTGAGCTGATGTCCTCATGACAACATCTAAAGGCACCAGAGCAAGGAAACTTGTTAATCATGCGCAGTGCATGATCAGCAATTCTCCCTGTCAGTGCAGCGCTGACAGTTTCCATAGCATGCAGATGCTGCTTCATCTGTATGCCATAGAAGCGATCAGTCTGCAAAAAATGATTGTCCCATAGTGGGACAAAGTAAAAAAGTTAGAAAAAAGGTAAAATAAATTTTAAAATAATTGTAAAAATATTTTTTAAAAATATAAAATAATTATAAAAATGAATATATATTATATCACTAAATAAATATTTGGTTGCATGAAAATCTATACAATAAAAGTACACATATTTGGTATTGCCGCGTCCGCAATGACCCAATCTACTAGTTAACCCCTTTAGTGAACACTATAAAAAAATAAAAAACAAAAACAAGAAACAATACTTTAACATCATATCGCTGAACAAAAAGTGGAATAACACACGATCAAAAAGACGGATATAAATAAACATGGTACCACTGAAAACGACATCCTGTCCCGCAAAAAACAAGCCATCTTACAGCTCTATCAGCGGAAAAATAAAAAAGTTATAGCTCTCAGAATAAAGGGATGAAAAAATAATTAATTTTTCTATAAAATAGTTTTTATTGTATCAAAGCACCAAAACATAAAAAAAATTATATAAATGAGGTATCGCTGTCATCATACTGACCTAAAGAATAAAACTGTTTTATCAATTTTACCACACACGGAATAGTAAAAACACCCCCTCAAAGAAATTCATGAATTGCTGGTTTTTGTTCATTCTGTCTAACAAAACTCGGAATAAAAAGTGATCAAAAAATTTCATGTGCTCGAAAATGTTACCAATAAAAACGTCAACACGTCCGGAAAAACCAAGACCTCACATAACTCTATGGGTCAAAATATGAAAAAATTATAGCTCTCAAAAAGTGTGATGCAAAAACTATTTTTTGCAAATAAAAGCGTCTTTTAGCCCTGCTGTTTTGTTCGCATTTATTATACACTTGTAGTGTTCCAGGTCACTATGACCCAGCTTATTAAACCTTGATTTTAGACACTCTAACTCCATTTTTTTTATACTTTTTGCTTACTAGACTGTTTGTGAACATGTTTGGTAGTAAAAAAAAAAAGAAAAATGAACTAGAAATCTTTTTTTTTTTGTTTTTATTCTGAAAAAACATCCATCCAATGAGCAAAACGAAAATAGAAAACTACACATATTTTGTAAAAAAACAAAAAAACAAACAATCAAATCAAACATTTTGTGATAAAAAATTAAAGATAATAAACATTACAATGTGAATATATTTACATGATCATATAAATTTACGGATTCTTGCATGAAAAACAATACACATGATTATTGCATAGAAATGTTTTACAGCCCGAACATGTTATACTCGTCTTGTTGTCTCAAGTAGAAGGGCAATAGCTGCATCTTTTTCTTTTTGATGCCGGAAGAGGCCATGGGGGTAGAAGCACACAGCTGCTCTCCAAAGAAACTGAAAGGTAACATGTCTGGGCTAGCATATGTGTACTGATAAGAGCAGAGAAGATAAGAACCCTTCTGAAAACAAGCAGATAAGCCAGGAAGACAGACTTACTTAGCAAAAAAAAATTATTTGCAAGACTTTACAGCTCAGCTTTACAAAAAAAAACGTCTTAGACAGCGCGTTCTGAGCAGTCCGTTCTGCGCATAATATACACGTGTAGTGCACACCTAGTGATCTCTCCGGATGCACTCTACATTATAGAATAGACTGCACAGCAAAAATAATCAATATAAAGCCATTTTTATGGTGCGCAGATCTCAATGCATACCCCCGGTAGAGCGCGTGTACGACCCCATTGAAATAATTTTGGAAATAAATCAATTGATATACAATAGTAGATGCAATAAATAGACCCAACTGAGGTTATAACTCCTTTATTTCACTGAAAATATGGCCTCACAGCTGTAAAAAACGATGTCGGGTCACTATGACCCGAACACAACAAGTGTAACTTTTTGCGTGTAGCAAAAAGTAAAGGAAAAAAAAATACTCATAGGTAGGTCCCCCCAAATGAGGAAAAGTCAAGGAGTCTCAAGTTTTATAGACTTACAGAAAAAAATCAACAGGGCCGCAAAAAGTCTGTTCGGGTCACTATGACCCGAACAGAACAGCAGGGTTAGTGTGTGACTGCCGCCAAACATAAAAACCCGCTGTAAAAAACTGATATAAATACTAAATCAAACCCCCTTTATCACCTCCTTAGTTAGGGAAAAATAATAAAAGAAAAAAATGTATTAATTTCCATTTTCCCATTAGGGATAGGGTTAGGTTATGGCTAAAGTTAGAGATAGGGTTGGGGCTAAAATTAGAGTTAGGGTTAGGGCCTAAAGTTAGGGTTAGGATGGGGAATAAAATTAGGGTTAGGGTTGGGCTAAACCTAGAGTTAGGATTGGGGCTAAAGTTAGGGTTAGGGTTGGGGCTAAAGTTAGCGTTAGGGTTGAAGCTAAAGTTGGAGTTAAGGTTTGAATTACATTTACGGTTGGGATTATGGTTAAGGTTGGGATTAGGGTTGGCATTAGGGTTAGGGGTGTGTTTGGTTTAGGGGTGCGGTTAGGGTTATGGTTAGGGTTGGGATTAGGCTTAGGGTTGGAGTTAGAATTGTTTTTTTTTCACTGTTTAGGCACATCAGTGTCTCTCCAAACGTGACATTGCATCCGATCTCAATTCCAGCCAATTTTGCATTGAAAAGTCAAGCATCGCTCTTTCCCTTCCAAGCTTTTCCATGCGCCCAAACAGTGGCTAACCCCCATAAATGAGGTATTAGCATACTCAGGACAAATTGCACAACAACTTTTGGGGTCCAATTTCTCCTGTTACCCTTGGGAAAATAAATTGGGGGCGAAAATATCATTTTTGTGAAAAAAAATAATGTTTTTTTATTCTTACAGCTCTATATTATAAACTTCTGTAAAGAACATGGGGGTTCAAAGTGCTCACCACTAGTGATGAACGAATATACTCATTACTCGAGATTTCCCGAGCACGCTTGGGTGACCTCTGAGTATTTTTTAGTGCTCGGAGATTTGGTTTTCCTCACCTCAGCTGAATGATTTACATCTCTTAGCCAGCCTGATTACATGTGGGGATTCCTTAGCAACCAGACAACCCCTACATGTACTTATGCTGGCTAACAGATGTAAATCATTCAGCTGCGGCGATGAAAACTAAATCTCGAAGCACTAAAAAATACTCGGAGGTCACCCGAGCGTGCTCGAGTAACAAGTATATTTGCTCATCACTAGGGTTGAGAGACTTTTACTTTTATAGGATCGGGTCGGGTTTCACGAAACCCGACTTTTTCAAATGTCGGGTCGAGTGAAATCGGCCGATCCTATAAAAAAGTCGGGGTCGGGATCGGCCAAAACTCGAAACCCAATGCAGTGCATTGGGTTTCCAATGGTTTCCAGGGTCTGAAGGAGAGGAAACTCTCCTTCAGGCCCTGCGATCCATACTTAAGTGTAAAATAAAGAATTAAAATAAAAAATATCGCTATACTCACCCTCGGTCGCGCCCTGGTACTAACCAGGAACCTTCCTTCCTTCGAATCAGCGCTTGCAGGACCTTGCGGTGACGTCACGGTGACGTCGCGGCTTGTGATTGGTCGCGCGACCGCCCATGTGACCGCTCGCGCGACCAATCACAAGCCGCGACGTCACCGCAAGGTCCTGCAAGCGCTGATTCTTAGGAAGGAAGGCTGCCGGAAAGAAGCAGGGCGCGTCCGAGGGTGAGTATATTCCTATTAGGTATATACTCCTATTAGGTATATACTCACCCCTGGACGCGCCCTGCTTCTTTCCGGCAGCCTCCCTTCCTAAGAATCAGCACTTGCAGGACCTTGCGGTGACGTCACGGTGACGTCGCGACTTGTGATTGGTCGCGCGACCGCCCATGTGACCGCTCGCGCAACCAATCACAAGCTGCGACGTCACCGCAAGGTCCTGCAAGCGCTGATTCTTAGGAAGGAAGGCTGCCGGAAAGAAGCAGGGCGCGTCCGAGGGTGAGTATATTCCTATTAGGTATATACTCCTATTAGGTATATACTCACCCCTGGACGCGCCCTAATTCTTTCCGGCAGCCTTCCTTCCTAAGAATCAACGCTTGCAGGACCTTGCGGTAACGTCGCGGCTTGTGATTGGTAGCGTGAGCGGTCGCATGGGCGGTCGCGCGACCAATCACAAGCCGCGACGTCACCGCGGCGTCACCGCAAGGTCCTGCAAGCGCTGATTCGAAGGAAGAAAGGCTGCCGGTTAGTACCAGGGCGCGCCAGAGGGTGAGTATAGCGATATTTTTTATTTTAATTCTTTATTTTACACTTAAATATGGATTCCGATACCGATTTCCGATATTGCAAACATATCGGAACTCGGGATCGGAATTCTGATACCAGATTCAGAAGATCGCCGACTTCATGGCCGACCCCACACAGGGGTCGGGTCGGGTTTCATGAAACGCGACTTTGCCAAAAGTCGGCGACTTCTGAAAATGGCCGACCCGTTTCGCTCAACCCTACTCATCACTACTCACTACACATCTAGATAAGTTCCTTAGGGGATCTACTTTCCAAAATGGTTTCACTTATGGGGAGTTTCAACTGTTTAAGCACCTCCGGGGCTCTCCAAACATGACATGGTGCCCGATCTTAATTCCTGCCAATTTTGCATTGAAAAGTCAAACAGCGCTCGTTCCCTTCCGAGATCTGCCATGCACCCAAACAGCAGTTTACCCCCACATATGGGTAATCAGCGTACCCCACAAATTGCAAAACAATTTTTGGGGTCCAATTTCGCTTGTTACCCTTGGTAAAATAAAACATATTGGATCTGAAGTAAATTTTTTGTGAAAACGTTAAATGTTCATTTTTAAGAAAAAAATTCCAAAAATTCCTGGAATCTCACTCGACCTTCCTGTCAAAATTACTAGAGGACCGTAGCAGCACACCACTATTGAACCCAGAGCAGTGTCAAAAAGTTGTTGGTTGGATATGCAATAATGCTTCCAGTCACTTTGCCACCACCACCACCCTGTCTTCCACACTGTCAAGTCTGAGTAGGCGCGATTGTGGACCACATATTCTTCACCCTGATCCTCCTTCCTCCCACAATGCCGAGTGCCCTGAGCCAACTGATCCCACACTTGGAAACTCCAAGGAGCTGTTCACTTTTCCATTTAGATATACGGGCCGCTCTCTCTCGGTGCACTTGAAGCGGGGCAAGAGGAGATTGCATGTAGTGATGCACAAATATTTGAGCAGCCACACTCACACGAAGATGACGGTGGGAACGTGCCACAAGAGGCGGACGATGATGAGACACAATTGCCCGAAAGTCTGGAGCAGGACCGGAGTGTGGAAGTTTAAGAGGAGGTGGTGGATGATATAGTAATTTACCCAACCTTGCAGGTGAATATGCAGAGCGAGGACAGCAGCACACAGGGGGAGGGAGGCATAGCAGTCAAACAGGAAGGAAGAGGCCGCAGATAGAAGGCGGGCAACCATTCCCTGTAACACCAATACGATGGAAGTTGCCAGTACAAATTTTAGGTCTTCCCGAGTCTGGTTGTTTTTTGAAGACTCTGCCAATAATTTTAAACAGGGCATTTGCACCACTTGCTATGCCTGCATCAGCAGTGGCAGCAAAACTACCAGCCTGACCACCTCCAGCATGATCAGGCACATAGCATCAAAACACCCAACTTTGTGGGCCAAACCCTAGGGTCCAGGAACAGTGTCTGCGGGTGACACCACTGCTTCTGCCGCTGTGGTGCATGCCAGCAAATCCCATGTCCATGGTGTCTGCAAAGATGCCTCCTGCCCTGCCCCTATCATTGCACACACTCAACTAGCACCATCATCAAGCTTGTCCACATCCTTGTCCCAGGGAAGCGTTCAGTTGTCCATACCCCAGTCCTTGGAATGCAAGCAGAAATATGATGCTAGCGCCAAACAGGCCACACTACTAAGTTCACACATTTCTCATCTGCTTGCACTCGAAATTTTGCCTTTTAGGCTCATGGAGACGGAAGCTTTCCGCAACCTGATGGTGGCAGCCGTCCCTCGGTACTCACTCCCCAGCCAACACTATTTCTTCCGGTGTGCTGTCCCCTCATTACACAAGCACGTGTCTCACAACATTAGCCATGCCTTCAACAATGCAGTTACAGGGAAAGTCCACCTAACTATGGACACGTGGACAAGTGCTTGTGGGCAGGGATGGTACATCTCACTGACGGCACACTGGGTTAACATAGTGGATGCCGAGACCAAGTCGGACCTTAGTATGGAACACATCCTCCTGACGCAGAGGATTGCTGGCCCTACGTCAATCAGGGTTGCCCCTAAAGTCTACAGCTCCTGCACCTCCTCCTCCTATTCAGCCTCCATCTCCAGAATGACAACATCAGCCACAAGCTGAAAGCACTGCAGCACTGCCACAGCCAAGGGGCAAAAGTTGCACAATGTTGAAAAGTTGTGGACAGCTCTAAAAGAGCAGGTAGATCTGTGGCTGACACCGCTAAACCTACAGCCAGGCATAGTTGTGTGTGACAAATGCCAGAACCTGGTGGTGGCTCTGAGGCAAGGTGAGCTCACGCTCGCACCATACCATGCCTGGCCCATGTGCTTAACCTCGTTTTTCAACGGTTTCTCAAAAGCTACCCGGAGCTGCCGGATCTGCTTGTGAAAGTACACCACTTGTGTACCCATTTTAGAAAGTCAGCCCCAGCTTCTACCGTTCTTGCCATGCTTCAGAAGCGGTTGCAGCTGCCGGCTCATCAACTAGTGTGTGATGTCGCACTACACTGCAGATTTTGGAAAGGATTTGTGAGCAGAAGGGGCAGTCTTTGATTTCCAGCTTTAACAAGGCTTTTGGTATTCAGTTCAGACTCCACTCATAAGACTGCAGGAGTGGGCATGGATGTCAGACATATGTACCATCCTCCAAAACTTTGAGGACTCCACCAAGATGGTGACCGGCGATGATGCCATAATTAGCATCATGATCCCACTTCTCTGTGTTCTGAAATACTCTCTGCTCACAATCAAAAGAGGATGCATTGCAAGAGGAGCACAATGAGATGGAGCAAGGAACCATACAAAGTGATTACACACAGCCCAGCCTCATGTCATCCCAGCGTGGATTGATTGATGAAGAGGTAGAGGATGAAGAACAGGAGCTACTTTCATGCGCTAAAGACGGTACTACAAGCACAACTGTCATACCGTCTGTTCAGCGTGGATGGCCTGAAGACAGGGAGGATGAGAGCATGGACAGTCGTCTTGGTGAGGACACGGAAGTTTTGTCTTTTAGCAGTCTGGCACGCATAGCTGACTTTATTTTGCGCTGCCTTTCCCGTGACCCTGATGTTGTCAAAATTTTGAGTGACAGTCATTACTGGTTGGTGACACTTCTAGACCAATGCTACAAGGAGAATTTTCAGGCTGTGTGCACACTTTGCGTTTTTTTTGCGTTTTTTTTGGCGTTTTTTCCCGCTATAAAACGCTATAAAACCGCAAAAAAGCATACAATAAGCATCCCATCATTTAGAATGAATTCCGCATGTTTTGTGCACATGATGATTTTTTTTCCACGAAAAAACCGCATCGCGGTAAAAACCGCAGCATGTTCATTAATTTTGCGCTTTTTTTTTGCGGATTTCCCACTGCAAAATGCATTGGGAAATGTCCGGAAAAAAAGCGTCAAAACCGTGGCAAAACCGCGGCAAAACCGCATGCAGATTTCTTGCAGAAAATGTCCGTTTTTTCTCAGGAATTTTCTGCGAGAAATCCTGAACGTGTTGCACATAGCCTCAATCTCTTCTTCCAGAGGCAGACAGGTGCACTAAAATGGTGCGGTACCAGAGGGCCATTGTTGTGGAATCATTTAAAAAATTCACATCTGAAAACACTGGCGGCCAATGTTTCACAGTCGGTTGAACAACCAAGGAGTTCAGGTGAGAGAGACACAACTCCAGTCCTGCAGGGGCAGGGGAACACTGGCAAAGTTCTGGGAGAGTTTTCTCAGACCTTCCCTTTGCAGTGGTCCTAAGGCGAGGGGTATTGTAACAAGGAGTGCAAAGTTTAGGAAGATGCTGAGGGAGTACCTTGCTGACCATACATCCCCTGTGATTCCTCTGTGCCTTATAATTACTGGGTATCCAAGCTGGACACTTGGCATGAACAGGCTCTTTATACCTTGGAGGTCCTGGCCTGCCCTGCCACTAACAGTTTTTTAGAGCTGGTTTTTAGTGCTGCTGGTGGAATTATAACTGATAAGTGCATCCGCCTGTCAACTGAAAATGCTGACAGGCTGACTCTAATAAAAATATTATAGAAAAAACAAGATAAGCACCAATGATTGTAATAGTACATAAATAAAATCCTGATAACCTCCATTAATCTGCATATATGCATATACAGTATATGCACACATATACACATACCCAAAATTGTATGGGTCAATACTGTGCGCAGTGAGAAGGAAAGTGGAAACCACTCAAATTATGTGTAAACCAACCAATACAGAACAGGCGGATAAGCAGGAAAACCCAGGCAGGAGAACAGGTGAAAAAGTATATTTATTAGTTACAAAGTAGCAAGCAATATTACATAAAAGTACATAAAATCATAAAATCAATGTGCATGTATTCAGGACCAAAGTATTAAAGACCATAGATGAATATATATATATATATATATATATATATATATATATATATATATATACATATATAGTTAGCAATTAGTATCCCCTAAATGGCAATAGAGGTATATACAATAGCCCATGTAGAGAAAAACATATCATAAAAAAATATTTAAAATGTTTGAATTGATTCTAAAAAGCACAAATTCAAAACTATAAAAAATATATAGAATAGATGGGGAATATATAAAACCTCACAAAGTGCAATGTGAAAAGCAAAGCAAATCAATAATGGAAGTATTACTAAGTGAGAAGCTGTGCAGCTACATAGAACCATAGAGGTGGAGAGCAGTGCACCGTAATTACTCAGCTCCTAATGTGCAAAAAAATGCAAACAAATGAACAATGGTGGTTGCAGAGTACTAGGGGCATAAATAAGAAAGTGGTATACCTTAACGTGTGTTTCGGAACAAATTCCTTCTGGTCATTTATACTTTGGTCTTGCATACGTGCATATTGATTTTATGATTTTATGCACTTTTATGTAATATTGCTTGCCACTTTGTAACTAATAATTATATTTTTCACCTATTCTCCTGCCTGGGTTTCCCTGCTTATCCATCTGTTCTGTATTGGTTGGTGTATCTTATAAAAATGAACAAGGGCTGGATTGGGCCAGACTTCTCTACACCCTTGAATGATAACAGCGAAACATAACCTCAAATCCAGTGTCTTTTTTTGCGCGGTATATTCCAATGCACCTCTTCACACCCACACATACTGTAGGTATTCGCTTCCTGATTTTAGCTATTTGCTTTTAACCTCCTCCTTCTCCTCATCCACCACCACTAGATCACAATGGTGACCGTGGACCTTGATGCAACAGCCACATTATTGTGTGAAAGAGTGTTTTTGATGGCCGTAAAAAAATGTTTACATATTATGATGATCGTACTCCCCAGGGGGAAATGTTTGCAGTGTGTGGGCCTTACAAGTATAAAACTGGGAAAACATTTTTAGTTGTCCATCCTCCATGTCTCTTCAGACACCACCACTAGATCACAAGGGTGAACGTGTTCCGTGACACAACAGCCACGTTATTTTTTTAAAGGTTGTTTACGATGCCCGTAAAAAGTTTTTACACAGTATGTTGATGTGTACCCCCCAGGAGAAAATGTTTGTCAGCCCATACACTTACTGTATGGACATTACGAGTATAGGAGACCCGCTCCTTTAAATTTTCAAAATAATTTATAGTAGGCCATCCTCCATGTCTCTTCAGACACCACCACTAGATCACAAGGGTGAACGTGTTCCGTGACACAACAGCCACGTTATTTTTTTAAAGGTTGTTTACGATGCCCGTAAAAAGTTTTTACACAGTATGTTGATGTGTACCCCCCAGGAGAAAATGTTTGTCAGCCCATACACTTACTGTATGGACATTACGAGTATAGGAGACCCGCTCCTTTAAATTTTCAAAATAATTTATAGTAGGCCATCCTCCATGTCTCTTCAGACACCACCACAAGATCACCAGGGTGTACGTGTTCTGTGATGCAACAGTCACGTTATTGTTTTCAAGGGTGTTTATGATGCCCATAAAAAATTTTTTTTACACAGTATGTTGATGTGTACCCCCAGGCGGAAATGTTTGACAGCTCATACACTTAGTCTATGGGCATTACAAGGATAGAAGACTGGCTCCTTTAAATTGGGAAAAAAAAATTTAAAGGGAACCTGTCACCCCGTTTTTTGAGATTGAGCTATAAATACTGTTAAATAGGGCCTGCGCTGTGTGTTCCTATAGTGTATGTAGTGTACCCCGATTCCCTATGTATGCTGAGAAATAACTTACCAAAGTCGCCGTTTTCGCCTGTCAATCAGGCTGGTCAGGTCGGGAGGGCGTGGTGACATCGGTGGTTCTTCCTCAGCTTTACGTTGGTGGCGTAGTGGTGTAGTGGTGAAGACACAGCGCGCGATCTGCGCTGTCATCCCTTTCGTCGGTGGGGGCGGCCATCTTCCTGGGGCCGCGCGTGCGCAGATCGAGTGCTCTGCTGCACGGGGCTTCAGGAAAATGGCCGCGGGATGCCGCGCGTGCGCATTAGAGATCGCGGCGGCCATTTTCCCAAAGCCGAGTTTGCATCTCGGCTTTGGGAAAATGGCCGCCGCGATCTCTAATGCGCACGCGCGGCATCCCGTGGCCATTTTCCTGAAGCCCCGTGCAGCAGAGCACTCGATCTGCGCACGCGCGGCCCCAGGAAGATGGCCGCCCCCACCGATGCAAGGGATTACAGCGCAGATCGCGCGCTGTGTCTTCACCACTACGCCACTACGCCACCAACGTAAAGCTGAGGAAGAACCACCGATGTCACCACGCCCTCCCGACCTGACCAGCCTGATTGACAGGCGAAAACGGCGACTTTGGTAAGTTATTTCTCAGCATACATAGGGAATCGGGGTACACTACATACACTATAGGAACACACAGCGCAGGCCCTATTTAACAGTATTTATAGCTCAATCTCAAAAAACGGGGTGACAGGTTCCCTTTAAGAGGCCATCCTCCACATTTCTTCCAAAGGGGATTGGGGTGCGTGCAAATTTGGGGCAGGCATTGAATTCACTTCATGGGCAAACTTTATGGGAGTACAAACATCATAATAATGGGAACTTTGGCTTCATGTGGCCATCCAGTACGTCAGTTCAAAGGGTTATTAGGGTGCAGGGCAGGCCTTGCATTCAATGCATTGGCAAACAGTATGGGAGTATCAAATATATAATAACTAGCAAAATTACCCTGATGACTTAGCAGTCTCGCAAGACCGCTAGGTCTTCTGGGTAATTTCGCAAAGCATCACTGGCAAAGGAAGATGGCGGCAGGCGCGAGCGGACAACGGAGGGTGAGTATAGCAGGTTTGGTTTTTTTTTACTATTTTTAACATTACTTTTTTTACTATTGATGCCGCATAGGCAGCATCAATAGTAAAAGGTTGGGGACACACAGGGTTAATAGCGGCGGTAACGGAGTGCGTTACCCGCGGCATAACGTGGTCCATTACCGCCAGCATTAACCCTGTGTTAGCGGTGACCGGAGGGGAGTATGGGGCGGGCGCCGGGGACAGTGACTGCGGGGAGCATGAAGCGGGCGCCGGGGACAGTGACTGCGGGGAGCATGGCGCGGAGTGCCAGGAACACTGCGGGGAGTATGGAGCGGAGTGCCGGGGACACTGACTGCAGGAAGCGGAGATAATGGAGCGGATCGCCGGGGACACTGCGGGGAGTAAGGAGCGGCCATTTTCTTCCGGACTGCTCGCTCGCAGCAGCTGAGACCAATCAGCGAATGAATAACTGTGACAGAAGGACAGACAGACGGAAGTGACCCCTAGACAATCATATAGTAGATGGTAATTTTGGTTTCATGTGGGCATACAGGAAGTTTGTTTTTTGGGTTATTGGGGTGTTACAAATTTGGAGCAGGCCTTGCATTCACTTCATGGGCATACTTTATGAGAGTAAAAAACAATCATAATAATGGGACCTTTGGTTTCATGTGGCCATCCGGTACGTCAGTTGAAAGGCTTATTTTGGTGCGTGTAACTTTGGGGCAGGGCAGGCCTTTAATTTAATGCATAAGCAAACATGGCAATACTAAATGACTAAATGGAAACTTAGTTTTCATGTTGCTATCCAGTACGTTGGTTCAAAGGCTTATTGGGGTGCGTGTAACATTGGGGCAGGGAATGCCTTGAATTCAGTGCATAAGCAAACAGTATGAAAGTACAAATTAAATAATGGGATTTTTGGTTGAGTGTGACCATCCAGGATGTTGGTTCAAAGGGTTATTGGGATACATCCAAATTTTGAGCAGGTCTTGCATTCACTTCATGGGCAAACATTATGGGAGTACCAAATGAATGATAGGAACCATGGTTTCATGTGGATCTCCAGGACGTTGTTTCAAAGGGTTATTGGGGTGCGTGTAACTTTAGTGTAGGGCAAGCCTTGCATGTAATGCATAGGCAAACAGTATGGGAGTACCAAATGAATAATAATAGGAACTTTGTTTTCATGTGGCCATCCAGAACATCTGTTCATTGGGTTATTGTCGTGGGTGCAAATTTGGGGCAGGTATTGCATTCACTTCATGGGCAAACTTTCTGGGAGTACAAATATCATAATAATGGGAACTTTGGCTTCATGTGACCATCCAGTACTTCGGTTCAAAGGGTTATTAGGGTGCTTGTAACTTTGGGGCAGGGCAGGCCTTGCATTCAATGCATTGGCAAACAGTATAGGAGACCCATTTCATAATAATATTAACTTTGGTCAGCTTTAACAATGCAATTTTCCACTGCCAGTTCTTCAGCCTCAACACTGAAAATGTCCACTGCAGGTTCTACAGCCTCAACACTGCAATTCCCCACTGCAGGTTCTTCAGCCTCCATAATGAAATTCTCCACTGCAGGTTTTTCAGCCTCAAAACTGACATTCTCCAATGCAGGTTCTTCAGGCACAACACTGAAATTCACCAATGCAGGTTCTTCAGCCTCAACACAGCAATTCTCCACTGCCGATTCTTCAGGCTCAACACTGCAATTCTCCACTGCAGTTTCTTCATCCTCAACATTGAAATTCTCCAATGCCTGGTCTTCAGCCTGAATACTGACATTCTAAAATGCAGGTTCTTCAGGCTCAACACTGTAATGCTTCACTGCTGGGTCTTCATCTTCAATTCTGACATTCTCTAATGCAGGTTCTTTAGGCTCAACACTACAATTCACTGCATAGCAAACAGTATGGGAGTACCAACTTTCTAACAATGGGAACTTTGGTTTCATGTGGCCATCCAGGATGCAGTTTCAAAGGGTTATTGGAGTGCGTATAACTTTGGTGTAGGGCAGGCCTTGCATTCAATGCATAGGCAAATTGTATGGGAGCACCAAATGAATAATAATGGAAACTTTGTGGCCATCCAGATCGTCTGTTCTAAGAGTTATTGGGGTGCACGCACATTTGGGGCAGGCGTTGCATTCACTTCATGGCCAAAGTTTATGGGAGTGAAAAAAAACATTATAATGTGAACTTTGATTTCATGTGGCCATCCAGGACGTCTGTTCAAAAGGTTTTTGGGGTGTGTCCAACTTTGGGGCAGGCCTTGCATTCAATGCATAGGCAATAACAATACTGAAGACACGTTGTTTAATAATGGGAACAACAAAGCATAGCTGGCTGATGGCTCTCTAAGAATAGTGAGCACCAACTGCTGTCCCTTTAAAAATATTGTAGTCCGCCTGATGGCCCTCCTCCTTTAATAGTCCTTCTTTCATAAATGAAACAGGATGTGTCTGAAGATGCTTCACACACCACATGTCCAGCTAAGGTTGTAAAATGTTAAAATGTCATTTCCCAGTGAATGTATTTGCCTTGGTTGAAAGCAATGCTAAAGTTCAAAAACTCATCAAAAACGCTATTGGTGAACATAGCCCAACATGTTTGTTTTTTTGGTTATTTATTTTGCCTCACATATAGTGTTGAGCGATACCTTCCGATATTCGGAAATATTGGTATAGGATTGGATCGGCCGATATCCAAAAAATATCAGCTGTTGCCGATACCGATACCCGATACCAATGCAAGTCAATGGGCCAAAAATATCGGAATTAAAATAAACCCTTTCTTTCCTTGTAGGTTAATTCTACATGAAGTAAAACAACTAAGAATAATATAGGATGTATTGGGGGAGGTGGAGGAGACATTGAAGGCATAGAGGATTAGCCCAATCAAATGGAATAGCAAAAATTAATTATTTTTTTTTTTAAGACGTTCGGCGTTACAAAGATATTGACTATGTTAAGATTTTTTATATTTTCTCAGATATTTATGTTTCACTCTTCACCTGCTCTTCACCTTCTTTTTTACTTCTGCCACACTTTCTTCTTCATCATCCTTAGCAGCATGTTTTTCATCAACTTCTTCACCTTATTCATCTTCTTCTTCACCTTCTTCCTATTATTCTTTTTTTTTTACATTCTTCATATTCTTTTTATTCAACTATTATTCTTCTTCATATTCTACTTCTTCAATATCTTTTGCTCTGATTTTTAGTCTTATGCTTAATGTTCTTCTGCTTTTTGTTCTGCAGCTTCTTGTTCTTCTGCTTCTTGGTCTTCAGGATCGTCGTCTCCAGGGTCATCGTCTCCAGGGTCGTCGTCTCCGAGGTCGTTGTCTTCTTCGTGGTGGTCTTCAGGGTCGTCGTTTCCAAAGTCGTCGTCTCCAGGGTCGTCGTCTCTGGGGTCATCGTCTTCTTCGGGGTGGTCTTCAGGGTCATCGTCTTTAGGGTCTTTAGGGTCGTCAGGGAGATCCAGAGTGATTAGCAAAAAACATTTCCAAAAGCTTGAACTTGGAAATGTAGCAGAAGGTACAAGAGCAAAAGAGACTGCCGAGAACCAGCTGACTGTACTGGAACCCGGATGGGTAGCAGAAGGTACAAGAGCCAATGGAACTACCGAGGACCAGATGACGGTACTGGAACCCGGTTACAAAGCAAGAGGTACCCATGCCAGAAAGCACTACCAAGGACCACCAGACGTTGGTGGAAATCGGATACCCAGAAGAGGCACCTAAGCCAAAGGCTCTGCCTGAAACCAGCTGATGGTACTGGAACCAGGGGGACCTATTCAAGATTGTCTTCCAAAGAACCAGCTAATGGTGCTGGAACTCAGATAGGCAGCAGAAGGTCCACAGGAAAAAAAATTGCTAGGCGGCGAGCCTGCCATAGTTACCGAAAACCCACAGTCCTACAGGGGGAGCTTGACCTATTGGAACTACGGAACCAGCCTTGATTGCCAGTTCCCGAAGCCCACATAGGAAGCACCTAAACTGCAGGCACCATAGAGTTGGCTAACCCGACAGCAACCCGACAGGACAACGTATTGGAGGCAACGTGACCTTGACACTTCCCGGAAACAGCTGGCGTGCTTGAACCAGGCAGGGCAGGAGGGAGTACCCATGCCAAAGACACTTCTGAGCAGCAACTGGCGGTGTTGGAGCCCAGGAATTACATGAGAAACAGAGTGTAGGCTGAGGCCTAATTGGAGCAAGTTTAAAATCTGTAGTGGTGTCAATGTGGAGAGAGCAGGAGAAATTGCCGCACACACAGCTGGGATCAGCTGACGTTACAGAACCACAAAACACTGGAGCGTGTGTTGACTGTGCAGATAGCACTTCCGAGCAGCAACTGGCGGTTTTGGAGCCCAGGAATTACAGGAGAAACAGTGTAGGCTGAGGCCTAATTGGAGCAAGTTGAAAGGGAACCTGTAACCCCTCCCAGGCGTTTGTAACTAAAAGAGCCACCTTGTGCAGCACTAATGCTAGGAAAAGGTGGCTCTTTTACTTATGCTCCTTGCACACGCTGAAGTTAAAACTTATAAAATGTGCCCCCTCATACCGTGAAACCGTCCTTCTTAATGAAACGTAGCACTGCCGTAACTCATACCCCTTTGGCGCCGGATGCCGCCTCCTCAGCGTTGTTTGAATCTGTCCCAGAGTGTGCGCTGTTATGCTCTCCATTGGGCATGTGCAGTTAGTGCTGCCTGTCTTCTGACATCATTTGTTGTCAGGCTGACTGCGCCTGTGCGGCCGTGCTGCCCGGGATACTGCCCCGCAGTGTCTTCTGATTTATTCACACTGCGGGGCTGGGATTCATGGGCATGCACAGTGCATATCTTCACTTCCCACTCATCTCCTTCCGCCTTATTCAGACTGTGCGGCATCAGCTGATCCCTAAGTGCATGCCACGGCGATTAGGGATCAGCTGACCCCGCACAGTCTGAAGAAGGCAGAGGGAGATGAGTGAGAGGTGAAAATATGCACTGCGCATGCCCATGTATCCCAGCCCCGCAGTGTGAATAAACCTGAAGACACTGCGGGGCGGGATCTCGGGCAGCACGGCCGCTCAGGTGCAGTCAGCCTGACATAAAATGATGTCAGAAGATGGGCAGCGCTAACTGCGCATGGTCAAGGGATAACAACAGCGCAGGCTCTGGGACAGATTCAAACAACGCTCAAGAGGTGGCGCATGGTGCCAAGGGGGTATGAATGACGAGAGTCTCTTGTAGGGTGAGCTGGACTGGAGAGCTGCATATGGTAGAACTAGCGGGGGTGATGGTGGACAAGGCAGATTGAGATAGGGTTGGTGATGGTATTCTTGATGTTGGCCTACCTACAGTGTTTCCTACCAATAACCTTGTGATTCCCTGACTGCTTTGGCCTTGCGGCGATACCTCCACATTTGCTGCTGGTGGTGTCCTAACCGGTTGGCTTACTGTGAGGGAAACAATGTAGCGTTGCTGACTACCTTCATTCTGAGCAGGTGCACCAATGATACGGGACGTTTGGTAGTTTGTCCAGGCTTGCAAGTGCCTGCTGGTTAAATGTCTATGCATGCATGTTGTATTTAATTTTGAACATTCTTTCCTCTGCTAAAGGTCTTGGAGCATTTCTTGCAGATAACTTTGGACTGATCATTCGGATCTTGGTTAAAAAATTACCACACTGCACTCATCCTACTATGGAATACCTTTTCAGGCTTTGCACGCTATGCTACTGTCACCGGATGGCCATGCTGTCCTACAACTGTTGTGGTTTTTCACACGTTTTTGGCCTGATACAGGCCTTCTAGATGACAGCTTTTGCGATGTAGATGGCTGCTGCGGATCATCCTCCTCCACTTCTGAGCTACTGGCAGCGGCACCCTCTTCCCCCAATGGCTGCCAATCTGGGTCAACAACTGGGTCATCTATCACCTCCTCTTCAATGTCATGTGCACCTTCCTCTGTGTCACCGTGTAAGGTGCTATAGTGTTCGGGACGGGGCACCATAGTCTCATCAGGGTCAGATTCTGGCTCAGTACACTGCGAGTGCAATGTAGTGATCTGATTCAATGGAACAGCATAATAATCTAGCTGTGGCTGTGCATCTGTGCACTCCATGTCTGATTCATCTTGTAATGGGCTTTTAACAATTTCCCTCTCTAACCCAGGCACGGTATGTGTAATGAGCTCCATGGAGTAAACTGTAGTGTCGCCTGCCGCATCCTTCACTTTTGGTTTGGGTGAAGAACACAAGGAAGCAACTTTTTCCTGATGGGGAGCAGCCACTGACGACTCGCTGCTTTTAGATTTCGAACCTTCTGAAGAGGAGGCGAAAGAGCTAGAGGCTGAGTCAGCAAGGAAAGCCAAAACTTGTTCCTGCTGCTCCGGCTTTAAAAGCTGTTTTCCTACTCCCAGATAAGGGTGCCTTCGAGGCCTTGTGTAGCCAGATGATGACGCTGGCTCAACAACTCGAGCCTTTGGTGCTATTTTGCTTTTCCAACTACCACCAGATGCTCCACTACCACCACCACCATCAGTACCAGCTGGCAACGACCGCCCACGTTCTCTTCCACCAGACTTCCTCATTTTTGGGGAAATGTTACCAAAAAAACAACTGTTATATGGTACTGTTAAACAAGGTAGAAGGTGTATATAATCTTTTGGAGAATATATATCTCCCTTGTTTTGGGGGGGGGACTGCAACAAAACTCAGGCCCACGTGGCTGGAAGATGTATGACAAAATAACAGAACTGACGTAGATCCACTTAGTGCCAATTTAAATCTCCCTTCTTTGGGGGGGAGACTGCAACAAAACTCAGGCCCAGTGTATTACACTACACAATGTAAGTGGCAGAACGTGGATGGAAGATGTACGACAAAATAACAGAACTGATGTAGATCCACTTAGCGCCAATTTAAATCTCCCTTTTTTTGGGGGGGAGACTGCAACCAAACTCAGGCCCAGTGTACTACACTACACAATGTAAGTGGCATTACGTGGCTGGAAGATGTACGACAAACTAACACAACTGTGACGTAGATCCACTTAGTGCCAATTTAAATCTCCCTTTTTGTGGGGGGAGACTGCAAAAAAAATTAAGGCCCAGTGTATTACACTACACAATGTAAGTGGCAGAACGTGGCTGTAAGATGTAAGACAAACTAACAGAACTGATGTAGATCCACTTAGTGCCAATTTAAATCTCCCTTTTTTGGGGGGGAGACTGCAACAAAACTCAGGCCCAGTGTATTACACTACACAATGTAAGTGGCAGAACGTGGCTGGAAGATATACAGTTATATGAAAAAGTTTGGGCACCCCTATTAATCTTAAGTTTAATGTTTTATAAAAATTGTTTTTTTTTTGCAACAGCTATTTCAGTTTCATATATCTAATAACTGTTGGACACAGTAATGTTTCTGCCTTGAAATTTTGAGGTTTATTGTACTAACAGAAAATGTTCAATCTGCATTCAAACAAAATTTGACAGGTGCATAAGTATGGGCACCCTTATTACTTTTTTGTTTTAAATACTCCTACCTAATTTTTTACTGACTTACTGAAGCACTTTTTTTGTTTTCTAACCTCATTGAGCTTTGAAATTCATAGCCAGGTGTATGCAATCATGAGAAAAGCTACTTAAAGTGGCCACTTGCAAGTTGTTCTCCTGTTTGAATCTCCTCAGAAGAGTGGCATCATGGGCTCCTCAAAACAACTGTCTCATGATCTGAAAACAAAGACTATTCAACATAGTTGTTCAGGGGAAGGATACAAAAAGCTGTCTCAGAGATCTAACCTGTCAATTTCCACTGTGAGGAACATAGTAAGGAAATGGAAGAACACAGGTACAGTTCTTGTTAAGGCCAGAAGTGGCAGGCCAAGAAAAACATCAGAAAGGCAGAGAAGAAGAATGGTGAGATCAGTCAAGGACAATCCTCCGACCACCTCCAGAGAGCTGCAGCATCAACTTGCTGCAGATGGTGCCACTGTGCATCGGTCAACTATACAACGCAATTTGCACAAGGAGAAGCTGTATGGGAGATTGATGCGAAAGAAGCCATTTCTGCAAGCACGTCACAAACAGAGTCGGCTTAGGTATGCAAAAGCACATTTGGAGAGTCCAATTTCTTTTTGGAAGAAGATCCTGTGGACTTATGAAACCAAGATTGAGTTGTTTGGTCATACAAAAAGGCGTTATGCATGGCGGCCAAAAAACACAGCATTCTAAGAAAAACACTTGCTACCCACAGTAAAATTTGGTGGAGGTTCCATCATGCTTTGGGGCTGTGTGGCCAATGCCGGCACCGGGAATCATGTTAAAATTGAGGGACGCATGGATTCCTCTCAGTATCAGCAGATTCTTGACAATAATGTTTATGAATCAGTGACAAAGTTGAAGTTACGCAGGGGATGCATCTTTCAGGAAGACAATGATCCAAAACACCGCTTCAAATCTACTCAGGTATTCATGCAGAGGAACAATTACACTGTTCTGGAATGGCTATCCCAGTCCCCAGACCTGAATATCATTGAACATCTGTGGGATCATTTGAAGAGGGCTGTCCATGCTCGGCGACCATCAAACTTAACTGAACTGGAATTGTTTTGTAAAGAGGACTGGTCAAAAATACCTTTATCCAGGATCCAGGAACTCATTTAAAGCTACAGGAAGCGACTAGAGGCTGTTATTTTTGCAAAAGGAGGATCTACTAAATATTAATGTCACTTTTCTGGTGGGGTGCCCATACTTATGCACTTGTCAAATTTAGTTTGAATGCAGATTGCACATTTTCTGTTAGTACAATAAACCTCATGTCAAGGCAGAAACATTACTGTGTCCAACATTTATTATAAAGGCACGGATGATTGACCTCGTGGAGACCAAACCATCCAACACCGCGGAGACACCATCACGTGTCTCTCAACGTAGTGATCCAGAACACTGCCCCCAAATATGCAAATGCATGTAGAGGAGCTGCGGAGACACCATCACGTGTTTCTCAACGCAGGCAGTGAATAGCCAGGCCTTTCCCCGGGAAGGAACAACCAAGGGAAGGGCAGCATCCAATAAAGGAAAACATCCAATAAAGGAAAACCACCTATGCCAAGCATGGTATCCATCCACAGACAGCTGTTTCAGGGTTTTTGCCCCTCATCAGTGTGGAGTAGGAAACTGGCTATCAGGAGCAGTGCCTAGTAGAAAGTCTATAAAGGCACGGATGATTGACCTCGTGGAGACCAAACCATCCAACACCGCAGAGACACCATCACATGTTTCTCAATGCAGTGATCCAGAACACTGCCCCCAAATATGCAAATGCATGTAGAGGAGCTGCGGAGACACCATCACGTGTTTCTCAACGCAGGCAGTGAATAGCCAGGCCTTTCCCCGGGAAGGAACAACCAAGGGAAGGGCAGCATCCAATAAAAGAAAACATCTAATAAAGGAAAACCACCTATGCCAAGCATGGTATCCATCCACAGACAGCTTTTTCGGGGTTTTTGCCCCTCATTAGTGTGGAGTAGGAAACTGGCTATCAGGAGCAGTGCCCAGTAGAAAGTCTATAAAGGCATGGATGATTGACCTGGTGGAGACGAAACCATCCAACACCGCGGAGACACCATCACGTGTTTCTCAACGCAGTGATCCAGAACACTGCCCCCAAATATGCAAATGATGGTGTCTCCGCAGCTCCTCTACATGCATTTGCATATTTGGGGGCAGTGTTCTGGATCACTGCATTGAGAAACACATGATGGTGTCTCCGCGGTGTTGGATGGTTTGGTCTCCACGAAGTCAATCATCCGTGCCTTTATAGACTTTCTACTAGGCACTGCTCCTGATAGCCAGATTCCTACTCCACACTGATGAGGGGCAAAAACCCCGAAACAGCTGTCTGTGGATGGATACCATGCTTGGCATAGGTGGTTTTCCTTTATTGGATGCTGCCCTTTATTGGATGCTGCCCTTCCCTTGGTTGTTCCTTCCCGGGGAAAGGCCTGGTTATTCACTGCCTGCGTTGAGAAACACGTGATGGTGTTTCCGCAGCTCCTCTACATCCAAAAGTTATTAGATATTTGAAACTGAAATAGCTGTTGCAAAAAAAACAATTTTTATAAAACATTAAGCTTAAGATTAATAGGGGTGCCCAAACTTTTTCATTTAACTATACAGCAAAATAACAGAACTGACATAGATCCACACTCTGCGTGCTCCTTCATTGGATGAGAAATGGCACTGAAAGCGTCATACGAAACGCGACCTTGGCGCGCAGATCACCGAACTCATGGCCGATCCCACACTAGGATCGGGTCGGGTTTCACGAAACCTGACTTTGCCAAAAGTTGTCGATTTTTGAATTTGTCCGATCCGTTTCGCTCAACCCTACTCATTACTCTTTATTTGGATCCTATTTCATGTTGGCAATTGTTTCATTTTCTATATCCCTGGCACTGGACAAATTAAAATTAATATAATTCATTAATTTCCCATCTCTTTGTTGAACTTGATGGTCCTGTCTTTTTCCATAATATTAAAGGTATTGATTAGTACTTTTCTATTGACAGCCTATCCTTAGGATACTTCCACACTTTCAGATTGGAGGTAGTAGGACACCCAGAACCCTTGCCAATCGGCTGGTGCCGGGGTTGACTGCGTGTGCTTAGTTGTGGATCTTAACAGCACAGCATAGTGACCACATTGGGGTACTGTAGAATCAAACTCATGGCTTCGAATAGAGGCAGAAGTGCAGTACCTGACCTTGCTGAGTATACAGTTGATGAAGGTTGGTTGCTCTGTTCCACAACTGATCATATCCAGGCACCACTGGAGATGAGAACAGATTATGGGAGGGAGTGCTGGTTATCACACCCCCTACCAATTTACAGTAGTAGACAAACCCTTCAGCTATGCAACTATACAACATGACATTTCGGCTATTCTAAAGTCAACTTGTATTAGTAGTATGCCTATTAAATTTAAAAAAAAAATGGCTTATGTATGGGTATAAGTGGGGCAATGGACTATAATATTTGCTTTGCAAAACTTATGGCTTTTCCTATAATTATCAGCAATTTCCATCGTTCTCATATAAAACCACAAGCATTTCAGGATGCGGTCAACTAAAATTTGAATTTAAAATAGTTCAGCTATTAATAGTATAAGTAGCATTTGGTTATCTCCATATCTGCTTCAGCACAGAAGGAAAAAGATGGATTCTGCAATTAATACCTTGCTGTACATCAATATTGCAACCATATTGTTATCATTTCCAGGAAACCTCTTTATTATTGCTGTGAAAGTTCTAAATTTCTGCAAGAACACACGACTTCCATTAAGTGATCAGCTCATATTAGGATTCAGTGCCTTTAGCCTTCTTTACGAACTTCATGAAGGATTTATACTATTTACTGATCTGTTTCCATTGACCAGTGGTGAATATAACAGAAAAGAACACTATGTCCTCATGTTCTTGAACTTGTGTACTTTGTGGTTTTCTGCTCTCCTCAGTGTTCATTTCTGTCTGAAGATCGTCAATATTAACCACAGGTTCTACATCAGTCTGCAGAGAAGATTTCCAAAGATGTTTCCTTTGATTGTTATTGCTTTTCTCCTAGAATGTCTTACAGTAAGTCTTTATTTAGTACTGCACCCCAATCGGGATTGTATACCAAACACAACCTCAACATTCATAGCCAGGATCACTGCATTGAGAAACACGTGATGGTGTCTCCGCGGTGTTGGATGGTTTGGTCTCCACGAGGTCAATCATCCGTGCCTTTATAGACTTTCTTCTAGGCACTGCTCCTGATAGCCAGTTTCCTACTCCACACTGATGAGGGGCAAAAACCCCGAAACAGCTGTCTGTGGATGGATACCATGCTTGGCATAGGTGGTTTTCCTTTATTGGATGCTGCCCTTTATTGGATGCTGCCCTTCCCTTGGTTGTTCCTTCCCGGGGAAAGGCCTGACTATTCACTGCCTGCGTTGAGAAACACGTGATGGTGTTTCCGCAGCTCCTCTACATCCAAAAGTTATTAGATATATGAAACTGAAATAGCTCTTGCAAAAAAAAACAATTTTTATAAAACTTTAAGCTTAAGATTAATAGGGGTGCCCAAACTTTTTCATTTAACTATACAACAAAATAACAGAACTGACGTAGATCCACACTCTGCGTGCTCCTTCATTGGATGAGAAATTGCACTGAAAGCGTCATACGAAATGCGACCTTGGCGCGCAGATCACCAACCTCATGGCCGATCCCACTCTAGGAACGGGTCGGGTTTCACGAAACCTGACTTTGCCAAAAGTTGTCGATTTTTGAATTTGACCGATCCGTTTCGCTCAACCCTACTCATTACTCTTTAGTTGGATCCTATTTCATGTTGGCAATTGTTTCATTTTCTATATCCCTGGCACTGGACAAATTAAAATTAATATAATTCATTAATTTCCCATCTCTTTGTTGAACTTGATGGTCCTGTCTTTTTCCATAATATTAAAGGTATTGATTAGTACTTTTCTATTGACAGCCTATCCTTAGGATACTTCCACACTTTCAGATTGGAGGTAGTAGGACACCCAGAACGCTTGCCAATCGGCTGGTGCCGGGGTTGACTGCGTGTGCTTAGTTGTGGATCTTAACAGCACAGCATAGTGACCACATTGGGGTACTGTAGAATCAAACTCATGGCTTCGAATAGAGGCAGAAGTGCAGTACCTGACCTTGCTGAGTATACAGTTGATGAAGGTTGGTTGCTCCGTTCCACAACTGATCATATCCAGGCACCACTGGAGATGAGAACAGATTATGGGAGGGAGTGCTGGTTATCACACCCCCTACCAATTTACAGTAGTAGACAAACCCTTCAGCTATGCAACTATACAACATGACATTTCGGCTATTCTAAAGTCAACTTGTATTAGTAGTATGCCTATTAAATTAAAAAAAAATGGCTTATCTATGGGTATAAGTGGGGCAATGGACTATAATATTTGCTTTGCAAAACTTATGTCTTTTCCTATAATTATCAGCAATTTCCATCGTTCTCATATAAAACCACAAGCATTTCAGGATGCGGTCAACTAAAATTTGAATTTAAAATAGTTCAGCTATTAATAGTATAAGTAGCATATGGTTATCTCCATATCTGCTTCAGCACAGAAGGAAAAAGATGGATTCTGCAATTAATACCTTGCTGTACATCAATATTGCAACCATATTGTTATCATTTCCAGGAAACCTCTTTATTATTGCTGTGAAAGTTCTATATTTCTGCAAGAACACACGACTTCCATTAAGTGATCAGCTCATATTAGGATTCAGTGCCTTTAGCCTTCTTTACGAACTTCATGAAGGATTTATACTATTTACTGATCTGTTTCCATTGACCAGTGGTGAATATAACAGAAAAGAACACTATGTCCTCATGTTCTTGAACTTGTGTACTTTGTGGTTTTCTGCTCTCCTCAGTGTTCATTTCTGTCTGAAGATCGTCAATATTAACCACAGGTTCTACATCAGTCTGCAGAGAAGATTTCCAAAGATGTTTCCTTTGATTATTATTGCTTTTCTCCTAGAATGTCTTACAGTAAGTCTTTATTTAGTACTGCACCCCAATCGGGATTGTATACCAAACACAACCTCAACATTCATAGCCAGGACGGAATCTGCAAAATGTTCTTGGCCATTATTGTTCTTTATGACAGTGTGTGGCTTGTGCACTTTCCTCTGCTCAGTATCGGCATTGACCATCATCATTTCTCTATTTAAACACATGAAAAGAATCCAGGAAAATTCTGAGAGATCCAGATCCCCTAACATGGAGGCTCATATTCGTGCAGTTAAAACGGTCATCACTTTACTCGCTGCAAATATTCTAATATTCACTTCTGTGTTCATAATGGTTTTGAATAGGAATTTATGGCCACTTATATTTGGTACTGTCATTTCTATATGTCATATATTTAGTTCCTACTTTTTAATAAAAGGAACCAAAAAGCTTAATAACACAATGGAAGAAATACGGAACCAGTGTTCATGCTTTATGCGTCAGAGCCAGTGATATAAGGTAATCAAAATATGAAAAACTTGGACTTTTTGACTTTCTGAAGCTCATACTTCATAAGATAAATAGCGTCACTGCACACTCAAAAGTTTTCATGAAAATAATCTTTAATGATTGTTCAACACAAATGCAACTGGCGGACAAAGTGAAGGCATATACAAAGAAGTGACGCTAACTCTTCGACCCACTCGGGCTTTGATCACAAAGTCACTCTGTATAAGGAAAAGATGTCCAAATGCCACATGGAGATCCCAGTAGAGACTGGTATATAGCAAGCTCCTTGGTAAGAGTGGCTGTCAGGGTGCTCCCACACCTCCTGTGAGCATGCACTTGCACTTGTGTTGAACAATCATTAAAGATTATTTGCATGAAAACTCTTGAGTGTGTGGTGAAACTATTTATCTACTATTTGATCCAGGAGTTTGCCACTCCCCTCCACTGGCACCTCTTCCTCCAGCTGTGTGCACGCCATCTTCTTCTTCAAAGCTCATACTCCAAATCGCTACTATATCCAGGATGACTCAAGGTCATAAGGTTAAGGCTCAGATCGGGACTTCCCAACATTTCATTATTATGTTAATATTACACTTGGTCTGTTTTGTTATTCTAAATATTCTCTTTACTGTTATATTAGTTGTATATTAGTTGTATATAGTTATATTTTACCATACTTATTCCTGTATATTGTGGGTACAAGTAAAGGTACCTTCACACATAACGATATTGTTAACGATATCATTGCAACGTCACACTTTTTGTGACGTAGCAACGATCCCGCTAACGATATCTTTATGTGTGACAGCGACCAACGATCAGGCCCCTGCTGGGAGATCGTTGGTCGCTGGGGAATGATCAGGGCCTTTTTTTGGTCGCTGATCACCCGCTGTCATCGATCGGCTAGATCGGCAGTATGTACTGTTTTTTTTTTTTTTTACTTTTACAATGGTAACCAGGGCCGCGCTTAGTAACCCGATGTTTACCCTGGTTACCCGGGGAATTTGGCATCGTTGAAGACAGGTTCAACGATGCCGAAGTCTTTCCCCGGATCGTTGGTCGCTGGAGAGCTGTCTGTGTGACAGCTCCCCAGCGACCACACAACGACTTACCAACGATCACGGCCAGGTCGTATCGCTGGTCGTGATCGTTGGTAAATCGTTTAGTGTAACGGTACCTTAAGAACAAAAGTTGGGTTACAGTATTTTCGTGTCTAAATGCTATTTCTGGAAATACTGGAAATTTTTGTATTGTATTAAAAAGATAAAACTATTTTTCAGACCAATTAATGAAAGTTTGTCACCTAGTTTTTGTAACCCATCAGAATGCAGCATTTTGTAGTGGCTAGGACCCTGATTCCACTGGTGTCACTTACTGGGCTACCAGTTTTCTGAATGCTGAGCTTTGTATAACCTTGACTCAACACCAATGATTGACAGCTTTCTGTCTACACACTGCGTAGGAAGATAAATGCCAAACAGTGGTTGTGGCAGCATTATACAGAGCTTATGAATATGGGGTCCTACCTGGCAGCAGGTCTATAATGATAATCGTCTGTGGATAGAACAGTGGTTTTCTTAAAACTTCAGCAAGCAGCCATGTAAGTGATACACTGCTGAAATCAGGGTTTCTGTAACCATGTTATGCTGCTCTAAGATTATGGGGCAAAAAATGGTGACAGATTCACTTTAATAGAGCAGACAGAGATAATTTTTTTAATAAAATTTCATTAACAGATGACAAAATGAGTAGTTTAAGTGGCACATAGAAATTTGGCAGTGCTTGAGGATACTCTTGTACCCACCACTGTACTTTTGGTGTATTTTTGATTTTATATCAAAAACTGAAATGTGTGTATAGAAAATTGACTTTAAGGCTATGTGCACACGTTGCGGATTTGCATGCGGATTTTTCCACTCTGAATACGCACCGCTTGGCAGAAAACGCAGGTGCTTTTTTTATGCGTTTTTGGTGTGTTTTTTATGTGTTTTTTGGGCGGTTTTGATGCTGATTTGTATGCGTTTTTGAAAGCTTAATAAAGATCTCTTATTGAGCAAAAAAAAAACATTTGTGATGTAATTTCTTGTCCAAACTCCTCTTTTACATTTGTCCAACCCACACTCCATTACATACAGATAGATAGATAGATAGATAGATAGATAATATCTATCGATCTATGTATAGATCTATCTATCTCATTCCTTCTATCTGTCTATCTACCTATTTATCTATCTCATTCCTTCTATCTATCTTTGTATCGATAGATAGATAGATAATAGAGAGATAGATAGATAGATAGATAGATAGATATGGGATAGATAGATAGATAGATAGATAGATAGATAGATAGATAGATAGATAGAAGGAATGAGATAAATAAATGGATAGATGTATGGATAGATCGATATATAGATAGATCTATAGATACATAGATATATCTATTCATATATCTATATATTTAGATATAGCTATCCATAGACATATCCATGGATAGCTATATCTAAGGATAGATGTAGATAGATATATGGATAGTTAGATAGATATATGGATAGACAAATCTATGTATTTATAGATATATCTGTCTATCTAGAAATATATCTATAGATAGATAGATCTATAGAGAGTGTGATGCAGTGACTCCTGTTGCAGCTAGGGGGTGCTGTGTGTGCTCCTCAGGATATGCATGGAGGCATATACAGTGGGGCAAAAAAGTATTTAGTCAGTCAGCAATAGTGCAAGTTCAACCACTTAAAAAGATGAGAGGCGTCTGTAATTTACATCATAGGTAGACCTCAACTATGGGAGACAAACTGAGAAAAAAAAATCCAGAAAATCACATTGTCTGTTTTTTTAACATTTTCTTTGCATATTATGGTGGAAAATAAGTATTTGGTCAGAAACAAAATTTCATCTCAATACTTTGTAATATATCCTTTGTTGGCAATGACAGAGGTCAAACGTTTTCTGTAAGTCTTCACAAGGTTGCCACACACTTTTGTTGGTATGTTGGCCCATTCCTCCATGCAGATCTCCTCTAGAGCAGTGATGTTTTTGGCTTTTCGCTTGGCAACACGGACTTTCAACTCCCTCCAAAGGTTTTCTATAGGGTTGAGATCTGGAGACTGGCTAGGCCACTCCAGGACCTTGAAATGCTTCTTACGAAGCCACTCCTTCGTTGCCCTGGCGGTGTGCTTTGGATCATTGTCATGTTGAAAGACCCAGCCACGTTTCATCTTCAATGCCCTTGCTGATGGAAGGAGGTTTGCACTCAAAATCTCACGATACATGGCCCCATTCATTCTTTCATGTACCCGGATCAGTCGTCCTGGCCCCTTTGCAGAGAAACAGCCCCAAAGCATGATGTTTCCACCACCATGCTTTACAGTAGGTATGGTGTTTGATGGATGCAACTCAGTATTCTTTTTCCTCCAAACACGACAAGTTGTGTTTCTACCAAACAGTTCCAGTTTGGTTTCATCAGACCATAGGACATTCTCCCAAAACTCCTCTGGATCATCCAAATGCTCTCTAGCAAACTTCAGACGGGCCCGGACATGTACTGGCTTAAGCAGTGGGACACGTCTGGCACTGCAGGATCTGAGTCCATGGTGGCGTAGTGTGTTACTTATGGTAGGCCTTGTTACATTGGTCCCAGCTCTCTGCAGTTCATTCACTAGGTCCCCCCGCGTGGTTCTGGGATTTTTGCTCACCGTTCTTGTGATCATTCTGACCCCACGGGGTGGGATTTTGCGTGGAGCCCCAGATCGAGGGAGATTATCAGTGGTCTTGTATGTCTTCCATTTTCTAATTATTGCTCCCACTGTTGATTTCTTCACTGCAAGCTGGTTGGCTATTGCAGATTCAGTCTTCCCAGCCTGGTGCAGGGCTACAATTTTGTTTCTGGTGTCCTTTAACAGCTCTTTGGTCTTCACCATAGTGGAGTTTGGAGTCAGACTGTTTGAGGGTGTGAACAGGTGTCTTTTTATACTGATAACAAGTTTAAACAGGTGCCATTACCACAGGTAATGAGTGGAGGAAAGAGGAGACTCTTAAAGAAGAAGTTCCAGGTCTGTGAGAGCCAGAAATCTTGATTGTTTGTTTCTGACCAAATACTTATTTTCCACCATAATATGCAAATAAAATGTTAAAAAAACAGACAATGTGATTTTCTGGATTTTTTTTCTCAGTTTGTCTCCCATAGTTGAGGTCTACCTATGATGTAAATTACAGACGCCTCTCATCTTTTTAAGCGGTGGAACTTGCACTATTGCTGACTGACTAAATACTTTTTTGCCCCACTGTATGTGGTTTTAATGATGGTGAAACAGTGACTGGCAAAATTGTAAATGGCCGATGTGTGTCACAGAGGGAATCTGTGCTGTAAGTCTGATGTCATGTTGTTGTTCTGTAGTCCCACAAGTGTTTGTATAGTTATGAAGGGAGGCTTATTGGCATAGTTCGAGAGCTTGGCGGGGTTGGACTAGCCACACACACACACCATCCATCTATGGGAGTGGTTACAACTACATAATGTGACCAGAGTGTGGGTTAAATGTTCAGTAATGGTTCCTGCTTGGAGTATGTGGTGGTTTCTGTGTATGGACCTGAATGGTCTCTGTAATGGAGACCATGTAGATCCTGGAAGGCTTGTGTGTTGGGAGGTCCTGTGTGTGGACTGGATCCCTGAAAAGCGCACTGAGAGGCCGTGGATCTGGAAGACTGGTGTGTTGGGAGATCCTTGGAGTAGGATTGGATCCCTGAACAGCGCACTTAGAGACTGGTGTGTTAGGCAGTACCAGGTGGGGACGGACGGACGTCCGGAATAGTGCACTGAGTGGCCTGTGTTGGAAGTCCTGGGAGTAGGATTCCTGAATAGCACAACCTGTGCTGGAAGTCCTGGGAGTAGGATTCCAGAAATGCACATGGGAAGGAGTGGATGCAGAGTCTCCAACGGCACTGCACTGGGGGAGCTACAGCCCCTCTGAGGATCTGGACTGTCAGGTGGCCTAGTGAGCAAGGTATTGCACATAATGGCAATCCCAGATTGGCAGCTTCTCTGAGGAGAGAGGACTGACAGTAGGTCAGCATGTGGAGCAGGAGCTCCTGGAAGGTAACCCAGAGTATGGGGAACTGTGTGCACTGACAGGGGGTCAGTAATGAGCTGTGTGGTTTCCAACGGTAACTGGATGAAGTAAGGTCTAGCGTGTTTAGAAACTATGAATCAATGTCGTTTGCGTTATATGACTAGAGACATTGATATGGTGTATGGACACCCCTGGGAACTAGTCAAGGAGGGCTGGTGGGTGTTGTGTCTGAACTGTGAGATAAAGCCATATGATGGTGAAACAGTGACTGGCAGAATTGTAAATGGCCGATGTGTGTCACAGAGGGAGTCTGTACTATAAGCCTGATGTAATGTTGCTGTTCTGGGACTTGTAGTCCCACAAGTGTTTCTATAGTTATGAAGGAAGGCTTATTGGCATAGTTTGAGTACTTGGCAGGTTGGACTAGCCACACACACACACCATCCATCTATGGGAGTGGTGACAACTACATAATGTTACCAGAGTGTGGGTTACATGTTCAGTAGTGGTTCCTGCTTGGAGTATGTAGCAGTTACTGTTTATTGGCCTGAATGGTCTGTGTAATGTAGACCGTGTAGATCCTGGGTCGGCTTGTGTGTTGAGACGTCCTGAGTGTGGACTGGATCCTTGAACAGCGCACTGAGAGGCCGTGGATCTGGAAGACTGGTGTGTTGGTAGATCCTGGGTGCAGGATTGGATCCCTGAACAGCTCACTTAGAGACTGGTGTGTTAGATTGTCCCAAGTGAGGACGGACATCCTGAATAGCACACTGAGTGGCCTGTGTTGGAATTCCTGGGAGTTGGATTCCTGAATAGCACAACCTGTGTTGGAAGTCCTGGGAGTAGGATTCCTGAAGAGCACATGGGAAGGAGTGGATGCAGAGTCTGCAACGGCACTGCACTGGGGGAGCTACAGCCCATCTGAGGATCTGGACTATCAGGTTGCCTAGTGAGCAAGGCATTGTACGTGATGGAGAACCCAGGTCGGTAGCTTCCCTGAGGAGAGAGGACTGACAGTAGGTCAGTATGTGGAGCAGGAGCTCCTGGAAGGTAACCCAGAGTATGGGGAACTGTGTGCACTGACAGGGGGTCAGTAATGAACTGTGTGGTCTCCAACGGTAACTGGATGAAGTAAGGTCTAGCGTGTTTAGAGACTACAAATCAATGTCATGGGCGCTATATGACTAGACACATTGATACGGCGTACGGACACCCCCGGGAACTAGTCAAGGAGGGCTGGCGGGTGTAGTGTCTGAACTGTGAGATAAAGCCATATAAGAAGTATATATGGACCCGTTGAAGCGCATTTGCGCGAAACGATCGTCGTCCACCTCTCCTCCTCCCAGCACCATCTCCCGATCCCAGCCGCCTCTCCAAAAGTGTTCTGTTTTATCGCATCATGAATAAAGGACTTTAATTCAGCAGCTTTTCTGGGTGAGTGCCACATATTCTTCTTTTTTACTATATGGAATGGACTTGATTTTTCTATGTGGAGCACCGCCGTAGTCTGCTTTATCTGTGCTTGCTACACGAATCCTGCGCAGACATTGTGCTGCTTTGCGTCAAAGATTGGGTGCATTTTGAGCCTGGTGCCGTCTATATTCTTTGTTTTGTCAATTTTATAAGAAGTATCTAAGTTAAAAGCTGCAACTTAATGTCACCTGTTGATGCCTATGGTAGGTTATGAAGTTTATAATGAACTGTGTATAACTCGGTATAAGACTGCATAACAAACCACTTGGACAGTTTTGTGAGAAAAACTTGCCTGTGTGACTGAGTCCCGTTGCTAAGTGAGTGTCTCCCAACACATGCAGTAAGTTCTATCTCACAATAGATATATCTAAAGATAGATAAATATATCTATAGATACATTGATATATCTATCCATATTTCTATCTAACTATCCATATATCTATCTTCATCTATCCATAGATATATCTATCCATAGATCTATAGCCGGGAACATTATATTTGTAGCCTTCCTAGGCTATGAATATCAGCCCATTAAAACCTACAAGAGAAAAATGTAAGCAAAAACCATGATGCAACTAAGTAAAAAAGCCAAGGTGCATTTAAATAATGCAGAGATTTTAGTAATACTGTTTTTTGATTAAAAAAAAATAGCACAAATGCCATCCCACCGCATTGACACATGGTAAGGTTTTAATATTAGACAGTGTAGGACTGTTCCGATCAGAGTTACCTTGTTGCGGTGGGATGGCTTTTGTGCTATTTTTTTAATCAAAAAGCAGTATTACTAAGAATTCTGTGTTAATTAAATGCACTTTTGCTTTTTTACTTAGTTACATCAGGGTTGTGACGCTCACGTTGTGACTGGATTGCGTGAACCAGGGAATTGTGGCCCCACTGTGCCACAAACCAGACTACCCTGGAAGGGGCGTGACTAGGACAGCTGCCTTGGTATTTGCTGGAGCCTCTAATGGTGAGGTCAGGCTTGTGCAGAAGGCAGCTGCCAGGTGCTACTCCAGGGTGGTGTCTGGCTGTGGCTGCTGATCCCACTGGGAGAACAGGAACACTTGGACAGGTGCGGGCATCAGGCACGACTGGCAGGTGAGCACAGCTGAAATTCGAACGAGTAGGCTGGCACGGCAGAGACACATGGCTGGCAGGCACGGCTGAGATACAGGGCTGGCAGGCACGGCTGAGACACAGGGCTGGCAGGCACAGCTGAGACACAGGCCTGGTAGGCACTGTAGAGACACAGAGCTGGCTGGCACTGTAGAGACACAGAGCTGTCAGGAATGGCAGATACACAGGGCTGGCAGGAATGGCAGAGGTACAGGGCAGGTTGGTGTGGTGTATGAAGGAACAGGTAGGGACCTGTTCACACAGGAGGTGCGGGTATGGATACAAGCAGGAGGGAAAGAAGTATGAAGGAACAGGTTGAGACCTTTTCACACAGGAGGAGAACCGCAAGGCTGCGGATAAGAACTGTAGAGCAGCAAGAGATTCTGCAGCAGAAGTAAAACAAAGTGGAACTGCAGGGCATGCGGAGAGGAGCTGCAGCAAGAGATTTCTGCAGAAGCAGAAGTAAAGAAGAGCAAAACCGCAAGGTGTGTGGAGATGAGCTGCAGCAAAAGATTTCTGCAACAGCAGGAGCGGAGCAGAGTGGAATGGAGCAGAGCTGAATGGAGCAGAACCGCAGGAGTGTGGAGCAAAGGTAAAGCTGCAAGAGAGCGGAGCACAGGCAAAGTCACAAGGGTACAGGGCAGGCAGAGCCGCAAGAGTGGGGAGCATAAGCAGACAGAGGACACAAGGAAAGACACAGCAGGGAAAGAAACCACAGACAAGGAGACAGAGTGACAGAGGTAGGACAAAGTTCAGACAAGGTAATGGAATGAGACAAGGTGCAAGAACAAAGATACAGGGACCAGGATATTCTGCCTCCTGGAGGGTGGACAACAAGATCAAGGCAAGGTTAGAACAAAGAAATTGAGACCAGAATATACAGCCTCCTGGAGGGCAGACAAACAAGATCAAGGAAAAGCCTCGAGATAAGGAGGAACACAGAGCAAGGCCTGGCAGCTCAGAAGCTAGACACTAACTGAGTTTAGACATTGCACAGGCCCAGTCCACAGGGTGTAGCTGCCCTAAATACTGGAGGCCTCTTGGTAATTGGTCAGGCACAGATTAGACAGGTGCACCCTGATTCCATAAGAACCAGAGAGTTCTGGTGCCACCCCCCTATGCACACAGCCAGGAAGCATGCAGAGAGCAGAGGCACAGAACATGGAGCCGGCATTAGACAGAGATCACAACATGACATGGAGCAGTGAGTTAGATGGTGTGTGAGGGATGGGAGACCATGTAGTAATGCCAGCAGAGTTGTTACAATGGTTTTTGCTTACTTTTTTTCTCTTGTGTGGGGCCAATGTGAACATGCGTTTAACTTCTGCATGTGTACCAACTCAAGTTAAGCTCAATTTGTGTGTCCTTTTTCTATGAATATCAGCCTGCAGCTGTCTGAATAGCCTTTACTGGCTATTAAAATAGGGGGACCCCCCAAAAAATGACGTGGGGTCCCCCTACATTTTATAGCCAGAAAGGCTACGCAGACAGCTGTGGGCTGATATTCATAACCTAGAGAGGGGCCATTGATATTGGTCCCCCCCAACTACAAATACCAGCACCCAGCCGCCCCAGAAATGGTGCATCTGTTTGATGCGCCAATTCCGGCACCTAGCCTCTCTCTTCCCACTGTCCTGTAGCGGTGGCATATGGGGTAATAAGGGGTTAATGTTACCTTTCTATTGTAAGGTGACATTAAGCCGGCTTAATAATGGAGAGGCATCAATAAGACACCTATCCATAACTAATCTTATAGTAGTGAAAGAGTTAAAAAAAGACACAGCCAGAATAAAGTATTTTAATATTCTTAATTTCACCATACTTACAAACAATTCCTGCGACACCCTCGATCGCCTGCAAAAATAAAAAAATAATAAACCAAGTGTATACTCCCTCTCCAACGCAGTCCAATTCATAACGAGGGTCCCACGACAATCTCCCCTATAGAACAGTGACATCGGGTGATGCCACTGCTCTATAGGCCTTCAGTGACACACTGACAGGAGACAAAGGCTCCTGCAGTGCATCACTGAAGAGGTTACTGTAGTTCACTCTCTCGCTTTATGGCAATGCTGCGTGGGAAATTTCCAATGCAGCAGTGCCGCAAGTGAGAGTACGAACTATACTCACAGCGGCGGAGGGATACAGTGTGGACAGATACCTTCCGTCATTGTATCCCGGAGCCCCTGGAGAGTGGTCGCATCAGCTGATGTGGCAGCTCTCCATGGGATATCGTCATGGGACACTCTTACCAATTGGATTTCTGTGGATCAGGGAGTATATTGTTTGTTTATTATTTTAATATTTTTTACTTGTGATCAATGGCTTCGGGATCAAGGTGATTGGTGAGTATGTACTGTATGTTGTATGTACTGTATATTGTACAGTCGCATGTAAAAGTTTGGGCACCCCTTGTCAAAATAACTTTTATTGTGAACAATTTAACAAGTTGAAGATAAAATGATCTCTAAAAGGGCTAAAGTTAAAGATGACACATTTCCTTTGTAGTTTAGGAAAAAAAAAATATATATATATATATATTGTAATTGTTTTACATTTTAAAAATTACAAAAAGGAAAATGGGCCGATGCAGAGTTTTGGGCACCCTGCATGGTTAGTACCTAGTAGCTCCTGCTTTTGAAAGTATCACAGCTTGTAAATTCTTCTTGTAGCCAGCCAAGTGTCTTTCAATTCCTGTTTGAGGTATTTTCATCCATTCTTCCTTGGAAAATTCTTCCAGTTCTGTGATATTCTTGGGTCATCTTACATGCACTGCTATTTTGAGGTCTAGCCACAAATTTTCAATGATGTTCAGGTCAGGGGACTGTGAGGGTTATTGTAAAACCTTCACCTTGCACCATTTGAGGTAGTCTATTGTGGATTTTGACATTTGTAGAAGCCATCCTCTTTTCAACTTCAGATTTTTTACAAATTGTGTTATGTTTGCATCAAGAATTTGTTGAAATTTCATTGAATCCATTCTTCCCTCTACCCATGAAATGTTCTCCATGCCATTGGCTACAGAACAACCCCAAAGCATGATTGAGCCACCCTCAAGCTTAATGGTTAGAGATACATGTATATTTTCCTGAAATTCAGTGCTTTTTTAACACACAAACCTTTGATCATTGTGGCCAAAGAGTACTATTTTAACGTCATTGGTCCACAGGATTTGTTTTCAAAATGCATCAGGTTTGTTTAGATGTTCTTTGGCATACTTCTGATGCTGAATTTTATAGTGAGGATGCAGGAGAGGATTTCTTCTGAAGGCCATATTTGTACAGGTGTCTCTGAAAAGTAGAACAATGTACCACAACTCCAGAGTAGGGTTGAGCGAAACGGATCGGTCATTTTCATAAGTCGCCGACTTTTAGCAAAGTCGGGTTTCATGAAACCTGACCCGATCCCTGTGTGGGGTCGGCCACGCGGTATGCGACCTTCGCGCCAAAGTCGCGTTTCATGTGACGCGTTCAGTGCCATTTCTCAGCCAATGAAGGAGGACGCAGAGTGTGGGCAGCATGATGACATAGTTCTCGGTCCCCACCATATCTTCAAGCCACTTTCTGCCCCTGAAACAGTGTGAAACAGTGGGCCTGTATTTTTCTGCACTGTCCCACACCTAAAAAGGGAGATTTATATTGCCAATCTGTGCATCTGTGCCAGTCCAGTCTGTTGTATCTGTCAGTCATTTTGTGCCACAGAAACAATACTGTAAAACAGTGGGCGAGATTTATTCACTAGTCTTCCATATAAAAACAAATAGGGAGATTAATATTGGCAAATCTGTGCATCTGTGACAGTCCAGTCTGTGGTATCGGTCTGTCATTTTGTGCCACTGAAACAATACTGTAAAACATTGGGCCAGATTTATTCACTAGTCTCTCATCAAAAAAAAAAGAAGGGGAGAGTAATATTGGCAAATCTGTGCATCTGTGCCAGTCCAGTGGGCCAGATTTATTCACTAGTCTCCCATCAAAAAAAAAAAGAAGGGGAGATTAATATTGGCAAATCTGTGCATCTGTGCCAGTCCAGTCTGTGGTATCTGTCTGTCATTTTGTGCCACTGAAACAATACTGTAAAACAGTGGGCCAGATTTATTCACTAGTCTCCCATCAACAAAAAAAAAAAGAAGGGGAGATTAATATTGGCAAATCTGTGCCAGTCCAGTCTGTGGTATCGGTCTGTCATTTTGTGCCACTGAAACAATACTGTAATACAGTGGGCCAGATTTATTCACTAGTCTCCCATCAAAAAAAAAAAAAAAGAAGGGGAGATTAATATTGGCAAATCTGTGCATCTGTGCCAGTCCAGTCTGTGGTATCGGTCTGTCATTTTGTGCCACTGAAACAATACTGTAAAACAGTGGGCCAGATTTATTCACTAGTCTTCCATCAAAAAAAAAAAAGAAGGGGAGATTTTTATTTCCAGTGTGTGCATCTGCGTCAGTCCTGTTATTGGCATATCTGTCAGCCACTGTCTGCCACTGAAACTGTGTACTGTAATACAGTGGGCCTGATTTTCCCTGCAGAAATCAGTCCCAGGAGCGCTGAAGGAAACTCAGACAACATATGTCGTTTGCCATAACGCGTTTCAACGGTAAACACCGTCTTCTTCAGGTGGGAGTTTATTAATGGGAACAGGAAGGCAGTATTTAAACAATAAACAGCCAATCACAATGCTGTTTACAGATTTACAAATTTAAAGGAACATTCACTGATAAATATAATCACATAAATTCAAAATATTAAAATCATGAAAACAAGGTTTTGTTTTTTTTTCTTTACATATAATATTTAAAATTTAAAACCATATCACAGATAAAAAATAATAAATAAAAGTCTACACCTATATAGACAAAAAATTACGTGTTCAATAATTACGACTCTTATCTAGCTACTTTCTCAATCATTAAGTTAAGCCCCTCAGGGGTTAATGTACCGAGCTTAAAAATCCAAAAACTCTCACGATTCACAAGACTATTAAAACGATCCGCCGCAGAGTCAGGTACATGATCAATAATAATTAATTTTAGCGTTTTAAGATCGCCGTGGTCTCGCCACTTGGCGGAAGCATCCGTGAGAGTGCCATTTGTCTGAAGAGGTGGGTGTGCCCACTTTTGGTCGACGGCACTAGCACCGGGTCCCTCATAATACAATGAAGTGTCTCTGGTGGTGGTGGCGTGCACCCAACGTCAGACACACCGTTGTAACATGAGGGGCCTTGGGCCAGTACCGCCGGGCACAAGAGAGTGCCCCCACCCCCCAGCTCAAACTGTGCTCTACCACTTGCAAAATTATCTGTCACTGCTCCACCGCTGTTTAGTCTATGTGGTGAAATCCTTCAATGCCTGGCACTGACAATACCAATTTGTTGACATGTATGATGCTACTTAAAATATTCAGTGTCCCTGTCCTACATTTACACCAGTAAATACTTTGCACCAAATAACAATGTCTGAAAGTCATCAGAGGAGCCCACCCCTGTACGTAAGTATGCCACCATTTTTTTTGTTTGTTTTGTTTTTTGCGAGACATTAACATCTATGTATTATTTTGGAGTCCTAACTGTGTCATACACTCCTTCCAATTGTCCTCCGCTGACCACACCATTGCTGCCTGTGTACCCCTGCAAGATAATTGAAACTGCATTGAGCCTACTTTTGTTATTTTAGGACTACTAAGTCTGTCTGCGGTCCCTCCTTCCAATAGTCCTCCACTGACCACACCAATGCTGCCTGTGTACCCCTACAAGATAATTGAAACTGCATTGAGCCTCCTTTTGTTATTTTAGGCCTACTAAGTCTGTCTGCGGTCCCACCTTCCAATAGTCCTCCGCTGACCACACCAATGCTGCCTGTGTACCCCTGCAAGGTAATTGAAACTGCATTGAGCCTCCTTTTGTTATTTTAGGCCTACTAAGTCTGTCTGCGGTCCCTCCTTCCAATAGTCCTCCGCTGACCACACCAGTGCTGCCTGTGTACCCCTGCAAGATAATTGAAACTGCATTGAGCCTACGTTTTTTATGTTAGACCTACTAAGTCTGTCTGTGGTCCCTCCTTCCAATAGTCCTTCGCTGACCACACCAATGCTGCCTGTGTACCCCTGCAAGATAATTGAAACTGCATTGAGCCACCTTTTTTATGTTAGGCCTACTAAGTCTGTCTGCGGTCCCTCCTTCAAATATTCCTCCCCTGACCACACCAATGCTGCCTGTGTACCCCATGCAAGATAATTGAAACTGCATTGAGCCTCCTTTTGTTATTTTAGGCCTACTAAGTCTGTCTGCGGTCCCTCCTTCCAATAGTCCTCCGCTGACCACACAAATGCTGCCTGTGTACCCCTGCAAGATAATTGAAACTGCATTGAGCCTACTTTTCTTTTATTAGGCCTACTAAGTTTGTCTGCGGTCCCTCCTTCCAATAGTCCTTCGCTGACCACACCAATGCTGCCTGTGTACCCCTGCAAGATAATTGAAACTGCATTGAGCCTACTTTTTTATGTTAGGCCTACTAAGTCTGTCTGCGGTCCCTCCTTCCAATAGTCCTTCGCTGACCACACCAATGCTGCCTGTGTACCCCAGCAAGATAATTGAAACTGCATTGAGCCTACTTTTTTTATGTTAGGCCTACTAAGTCTGTCTGCGGGCCCTCCTTCCAATAGTCCTCCGCTGACCACACCAATGCTGCCTGTGTACCCCTGCAAGATAATTGAAACTGCATTGAGCCTACTTTTTTATGTTAGGCCTACTAAGTCTGTCTGCGGTCCCTCCTTCCAATTGTCCTCCACTGACCACACCAATGCTGACCGTGTACCCATGTAACCTTTTTTAAACCAGCATCGAGCCAACTTTGTGGTGTAAGTCCTACTAGCAGTGTCTGGCTGCACCACTCAATACAGGTGTCCTCTTAAAAAAAATTACCTGCAATTATCAGGTTTTCAGTCTATCGGAAGTTTAAAACTGCAGTGGGGCTACTAGTTTGGTTGGGGCCTACTTACAGTGTCTGCCGCTCCAAGGTGTTCTCCTGGTTGCCTTTCCTGAGCTTCTATCTTCAGGCTCTTGTTAAATAGTTGTTAAATGGAACAACTGCAGGGGGGCTACTACTTTGTTTGGGACCTACTAACAGTGTCTGCTGCTCCTTGCTGTTCTCCTGGTTTCCTGTCCTGAACTTCGATCTTCAGGCTCTCGTTAAGTACTTGTTAATATTACACTGCATTTGGCCTACTAGTTGGGTTGGGGCCTACTAACGGTGTCTGCCGCTCCTTGCTGTTCTCCTCCACTGAACAAAGCAGTGCCGCCTGTTTACTACTGTTACCAATTTTGAACTGCATTTAGACTACTTACTGATTTGGGCCTACTAACTGTGTCAGCCTCTCATTACAGTTGTCCTCCGCTGAACAAAGCAATGCCGCCTGTTTAGTCCTGTTACCTATTTTGAACTGGATTTAGCCTACTTTCTTATTTGGGCCTATATCTGTGTTTCCTCCTCATCCTGCCTATTGCCCAGCCACTGCTAGATGATTCTGCTGGTACATTGACCCAGACCGCTACATTCCCCTTGCACGCTACACGGCCAGATTCTGACCCTGCTGAAAGTGAGTTTCCCCTTCCCGCATACTATACCACCTTACACGGGGACAAAGAGGAAGGTGCAGATGAAAGTGCAGGTTCCTTCATCAGGTGGGGGGTATAGTCATTGGTGACGTCACTGGCACAGGGCCCCTCATAGTACGCAAAAGTGTCGCTGCCGGTGGGAGGCGCCCCCGCCGTGCAAACACACCGCCCTACTTTGAGGGGCCCTGTGCCAGGGCCAATGCGAACGAGTGGGCCCCCCCCGCTTGCTCAGGATCACAGCACTTGCAAAGTTGAAATACTTACCTCTCCCTGCTCCACTGCCGTGACGTGGTCCACGTTTCTTGGGCCCACTAAATACTTGACCCAGCCATACCCCCCACAACTTTAGCCAAATGACCCACAATGTCCAATGCCTAACTATTATTATAAGGTAAATTAAGATTGACAAGCTTCAGTACCAAGAATGGATGTTTTTGCCATTAAAATGGGCACTGTAGGTGTTTTCCTGGCCTCCACTCACTGCCGACTATGCTTCCCCATTGACTTGATATTGGGTTTCGTGTTTCGGTCGATCCCCGACTTTTCACGATAATTGGCCGATTTCACTCGACTCGACTTTTGAGATAGTCGGGTTTCGCAAAACCCGACACGACCCTAAAAAAGTAAAAGTCGCTCAACCCTACTCCAGAGTCTGGTAAATCTTTCTGAGGGTCTTTTGCAGTCAAGAAGGGGTTCTGATTTGCCTCTCTAGCAATCCTATTAGCAACTCTCACTGAAATCTTGCTTGCTTTTCCAGAACTTATCTGGACCTCCACTGTTCACGATAACTGACATTTCTTAATTTCATTTCAAACTGAGAAAAGAACAACTTGAAAAATCTTTACTATCTTCTTATAGCCTTCTCCTGCTTTGTGGACCACCACCATTTTCATTTTCAGAGTGCAAGGCAGCTGCTTAGAATAACCCATGACTTGAAGACACAAAAGAGAATAGTAAAACCAAAAACACTCAGTTTGAAAAAATGTTGCAGTAATCCGCAAGTGCTAGTAAAAGATGTAAAAAACAGGGTATTTGGTTGATACGTTTTTTTCAAAAAATGTATACTAAGCTGCTCTACCAATCTTCACGGTATACCCTTATCAGAGCAGTCCTAACTAATGTATGCAATCCCTATCTGATGTATTTAAAAACCTGATCATCTGTATATAACCTGTGTGAACAGGGTTCAGAGAGGAAAAATCCATGTGTGCATACAGGGTAGAACAGCTTTTGTGCAGATAGCCCAAGAGGAGTGGTGGAACTCCCCAGTCTTGTAGACACAAGAGAACAATTATGGAAACAGGAACACATGGGCTACTTGCACAGTGAACAAGTCTGTATGATCATGTTCACACACCACCAAGAAACCTGAAGACACAAAAGAGAATAGTAAAACCAAAAACACTCAGTTTGAAAAAATGTTGCAGTAATCCGCAAGTGCTAGTAAAAGATGTAAAAAACAGGGTATTTGGTTGATACGTTTTTTGCAAAAAATGTATACTAAGCTGCTCTACCAATCTTCACGGTATACCCTTATCAGAGCAGTCCTAACTAATGTATGCAATCCCTATCTGATGTATTTAAAAACCTGATCATCTGTATATAACCTGTGTGAACAGGGTTCAGAGAGGAAAAATCCATGTGTGCATACAGGGTAGAACAGCTTTTGTGCAGATAGCCCAAGAGGAGTGGTGGAACTCCCCAGTCTTGTAGACACAAGAGAACAATTATGGAAACAGGAACACATGGGCTACTTGCACAGTGAACAAGTCTGTATGATCATGTTCACACACCACCAAGAAACCTGAAGACACAAAAGAGAATAGTAAAACCAAAAACACTCAGTTTGAAAAAATGTTGCAGTAATCCGCAAGTGCTAGTAAAAGATGTAAAAAACAGGGTATTTGGTTGATACGTTTTTTGCAAAAAATGTATACTAAGCTGCTCTACCAATCTTCACGGTATACCCTTATCAGAGCAGTCCTAACTAATGTATGCAATCCCTATCTGATGTATTTAAAAACCTGATCATCTGTATATAACCTGTGTGAACAGGGTTCAGAGAGGAAAAATCCATGTGTGCATACAGGGTAGAACAGCTTTTGTGCAGATAGCCCAAGAGGAGTGGTGGAACTCCCCAGTCTTGTAGACACAAGAGAACAATTATGGAAACAGGAACACATGGGCTACTTGCACAGTGAACAAGTCTGTATGATCATGTTCACACACCACCAAGAAACCTGAAGACACAAAAGAGAATAGTAAAACCAAAAACACTCAGTTTGAAAAAATGTTGCAGTAATCTGCAAGTGCTAGTAAAAGATGTAAAAAACAGGGTATTTGGTTGATACGTTTTTTGCAAAAAATGTATACTAAGCTGCTCTACCAATCTTCACGGTATACCCTTATCAGAGCAGTCCTAACTAATGTATGCAATCCCTATCTGATGTATTTAAAAACCTGATCATCTGTATATAACCTGTGTGAACAGGGTTCAGAGAGGAAAAATCCATGTGTGCATACAGGGTAGAACAGCTTTTGTGCAGATAGCCCAAGAGGAGTGGTGGAACTCCCCAGTCTTGTAGACACAAGAGAACAATTATGGAAACAGGAACACATGGGCTACTTGCACAGTGAACAAGTCTGTATGATCATGTTCACACACCACCAAGAAACCTGAAGACACAAAAGAGAATAGTAAAACCAAAAACACTCAGTTTGAAAAAATGTTGCAGTAATCCGCAAGTGCTAGTAAAAGATGTAAAAAACAGGGTATTTGGTTGATACGTTTTTTGCAAAAAATGTATACTAAGCTGCTCTACCAATCTTCACGGTATACCCTTATCAGAGCAGTCCTAACTAATGTATGCAATCCCTATCTGATGTATTTAAAAACCTGATCATCTGTATATAACCTGTGTGAACAGGGTTCAGAGAGGAAAAATCCATGTGTGCATACAGGGTAGAACAGCTTTTGTGCAGATAGCCCAAGAGGAGTGGTGGAACTCCCCAGTCTTGTAGACACAAGAGAACAATTATGGAAACAGGAACACATGGGCTACTTGCGCAGTGAACAAGTCTGTATGATCATGTTCACACACCACCAAGAAACCTGAAGACACAAAAGAGAATAGTAAAACCAAAAACACTCAGTTTGAAAAAATGTTGCAGTAATCCGCAAGTGCTAGTAAAAGATGTAAAAAACAGGGTATTTGGTTGATACGTTTTTTGCAAAAAATGTATACTAAGCTGCTCTACCAATCTTCACGGTATACCCTTATCAGAGCAGTCCTAACTAATGTATGCAATCCCTATCTGATGTATTTAAAAACCTGATCATCTGTATATAACCTGTGTGAACAGGGTTCAGAGAGGAAAAATCCATGTGTGCATACAGGGTAGAACAGCTTTTGTGCAGATAGCCCAAGAGGAGTGGTGGAACTCCCCAGTCTTGTAGACACAAGAGAACAATTATGGAAACAGGAACACATGGGCTACTTGCACAGTGAACAAGTCTGTATGATCATGTTCACACACCACCAAGAAACCTGAAGACACAAAAGAGAATAGTAAAACCAAAAACACTCAGTTTGAAAAAATGTTGCAGTAATCCGCAAGTGCTAGTAAAAGATGTAAAAAACAGGGTATTTGGTTGATACGTTTTTTGCAAAAAATGTATACTAAGCTGCTCTACCAATCTTCACGGTATACCCTTATCAGAGCAGTCCTAACTAATGTATGCAATCCCTATCTGATGTATTTAAAAACCTGATCATCTGTATATAACCTGTGTGAACAGGGTTCAGAGAGGAAAAATCCATGTGTGCATACAGGGTAGAACAGCTTTTGTGCAGATAGTCCAAGAGGAGTGGTGGAACTCCCCAGTCTTGTAGACACAAGAGAACAATTATGGAAACAGGAACACATGGGCTACTTGCGCAGTGAACAAGTCTGTATGATCATGTTCACACACCACCAAGAAACCTGAAGACACAAAAGAGAATAGTAAAACCAAAAACACTCAGTTTGAAAAAATGTTGCAGTAATCCGCAAGTGCTAGTAAAAGATGTAAAAAACAGGGTATTTGGTTGATACGTTTTTTTCAAAAAATGTATACTAAGCTGCTCTACCAATCTTCACGGTATACCCTTATCAGAGCAGTCCTAACTAATGTATGCAATCCCTATCTGATGTATTTAAAAACCTGATCATCTGTATATAACCTGTGTGAACAGGGTTCAGAGAGGAAAAATCCATGTGTGCATACAGGGTAGAACAGCTTTTGTGCAGATAGCCCAAGAGGAGTGGTGGAACTCCCCAGTCTTGTAGACACAAGAGAACAATTATGGAAACAGGAACACATGGGCTACTTGCACAGTGAACAAGTCTGTATGATCATGTTCACACACCACCAAGAAACCTGAAGACACAAAAGAGAATAGTAAAACCAAAAACACTCAGTTTGAAAAAATGTTGCAGTAATCCGCAAGTGCTAGTAAAAGATGTAAAAAACAGGGTATTTGGTTGATACGTTTTTTGCAAAAAATGTATACTAAGCTGCTCTACCAATCTTCACGGTATACCCTTATCAGAGCAGTCCTAACTAATGTATGCAATCCCTATCTGATGTATTTAAAAACCTGATCATCTGTATATAACCTGTGTGAACAGGGTTCAGAGAGGAAAAATCCATGTGTGCATACAGGGTAGAACAGCTTTTGTGCAGATAGCCCAAGAGGAGTGGTGGAACTCCCCAGTCTTGTAGACACAAGAGAACAATTATGGAAACAGGAACACATGGGCTACTTGCACAGTGAACAAGTCTGTATGATCATGTTCACACACCACCAAGAAACCTGAAGACACAAAAGAGAATAGTAAAACCAAAAACACTCAGTTTGAAAAAATGTTGCAGTAATCCGCAAGTGCTAGTAAAAGATGTAAAAAACAGGGTATTTGGTTGATACGTTTTTTGCAAAAAATGTATACTAAGCTGCTCTACCAATCTTCACGGTATACCCTTATCAGAGCAGTCCTAACTAATGTATGCAATCCCTATCTGATGTATTTAAAAACCTGATCATCTGTATATAACCTGTGTGAACAGGGTTCAGAGAGGAAAAATCCATGTGTGCATACAGGGTAGAACAGCTTTTGTGCAGATAGCCCAAGAGGAGTGGTGGAACTCCCCAGTCTTGTAGACACAAGAGAACAATTATGGAAACAGGAACACATGGGCTACTTGCGCAGTGAACAAGTCTGTATGATCATGTTCACACACCACCAAGAAACCTGAAGACACAAAAGAGAATAGTAAAACCAAAAACACTCAGTTTGAAAAAATGTTGCAGTAATCCGCAAGTGCTAGTAAAAGATGTAAAAAACAGGGTATTTGGTTGATACGTTTTTTGCAAAAAATGTATACTAAGCTGCTCTACCAATCTTCACGGTATACCCTTATCAGAGCAGTCCTAACTAATGTATGCAATCCCTATCTGATGTATTTAAAAACCTGATCATCTGTATATAACCTGTGTGAACAGGGTTCAGAGAGGAAAAATCCATGTGTGCATACAGGGTAGAACAGCTTTTGTGCAGATAGCCCAAGAGGAGTGGTGGAACTCCCCAGTCTTGTAGACACAAGAGAACAATTATGGAAACAGGAACACATGGGCTACTTGCACAGTGAACAAGTCTGTATGATCATGTTCACACACCACCAAGAAACCTGAAGACACAAAAGAGAATAGTAAAACCAAAAACACTCAGTTTGAAAAAATGTTGCAGTAATCCGCAAGTGCTAGTAAAAGATGTAAAAAACAGGGTATTTGGTTGATACGTTTTTTGCAAAAAATGTATACTAAGCTGCTCTACCAATCTTCACGGTATACCCTTATCAGAGCAGTCCTAACTAATGTATGCAATCCCTATCTGATGTATTTAAAAACCTGATCATCTGTATATAACCTGTGTGAACAGGGTTCAGAGAGGAAAAATCCATGTGTGCATACAGGGTAGAACAGCTTTTGTGCAGATAGTCCAAGAGGAGTGGTGGAACTCCCCAGTCTTGTAGACACAAGAGAACAATTATGGAAACAGGAACACATGGGCTACTTGCGCAGTGAACAAGTCTGTATGATCATGTTCACACACCACCAAGAAACCTGAAGACACAAAAGAGAATAGTAAAACCAAAAACACTCAGTTTGAAAAAATGTTGCAGTAATCCGCAAGTGCTAGTAAAAGATGTAAAAAACAGGGTATTTGGTTGATACGTTTTTTTCAAAAAATGTATACTAAGCTGCTCTACCAATCTTCACGGTATACCCTTATCAGAGCAGTCCTAACTAATGTATGCAATCCCTATCTGATGTATTTAAAAACCTGATCATCTGTATATAACCTGTGTGAACAGGGTTCAGAGAGGAAAAATCCATGTGTGCATACAGGGTAGAACAGCTTTTGTGCAGATAGCCCAAGAGGAGTGGTGGAACTCCCCAGTCTTGTAGACACAAGAGAACAATTATGGAAACAGGAACACATGGGCTACTTGCACAGTGAACAAGTCTGTATGATCATGTTCACACACCACCAAGAAACCTGAAGACACAAAAGAGAATAGTAAAACCAAAAACACTCAGTTTGAAAAAATGTTGCAGTAATCCGCAAGTGCTAGTAAAAGATGTAAAAAACAGGGTATTTGGTTGATACGTTTTTTGCAAAAAATGTATACTAAGCTGCTCTACCAATCTTCACGGTATACCCTTATCAGAGCAGTCCTAACTAATGTATGCAATCCCTATCTGATGTATTTAAAAACCTGATCATCTGTATATAACCTGTGTGAACAGGGTTCAGAGAGGAAAAATCCATGTGTGCATACAGGGTAGAACAGCTTTTGTGCAGATAGCCCAAGAGGAGTGGTGGAACTCCCCAGTCTTGTAGACACAAGAGAACAATTATGGAAACAGGAACACATGGGCTACTTGCACAGTGAACAAGTCTGTATGATCATGTTCACACACCACCAAGAAACCTGAAGACACAAAAGAGAATAGTAAAACCAAAAACACTCAGTTTGAAAAAATGTTGCAGTAATCCGCAAGTGCTAGTAAAAGATGTAAAAAACAGGGTATTTGGTTGATACGTTTTTTGCAAAAAATGTATACTAAGCTGCTCTACCAATCTTCACGGTATACCCTTATCAGAGCAGTCCTAACTAATGTATGCAATCCCTATCTGATGTATTTAAAAACCTGATCATCTGTATATAACCTGTGTGAACAGGGTTCAGAGAGGAAAAATCCATGTGTGCATACAGGGTAGAACAGCTTTTGTGCAGATAGCCCAAGAGGAGTGGTGGAACTCCCCAGTCTTGTAGACACAAGAGAACAATTATGGAAACAGGAACACATGGGCTACTTGCACAGTGAACAAGTCTGTATGATCATGTTCACACACCACCAAGAAACCTGAAGACACAAAAGAGAATAGTAAAACCAAAAACACTCAGTTTGAAAAAATGTTGCAGTAATCCGCAAGTGCTAGTAAAAGATGTAAAAAACAGGGTATTTGGTTGATACGTTTTTTGCAAAAAATGTATACTAAGCTGCTCTACCAATCTTCACGGTATACCCTTATCAGAGCAGTCCTAACTAATGTATGCAATCCCTATCTGATGTATTTAAAAACCTGATCATCTGTATATAACCTGTGTGAACAGGGTTCAGAGAGGAAAAATCCATGTGTGCATACAGGGTAGAACAGCTTTTGTGCAGATAGCCCAAGAGGAGTGGTGGAACTCCCCAGTCTTGTAGACACAAGAGAACAATTATGGAAACAGGAACACATGGGCTACTTGCACAGTGAACAAGTCTGTATGATCATGTTCACACACCACCAAGAAACCTGAAGACACAAAAGAGAATAGTAAAACCAAAAACACTCAGTTTGAAAAAATGTTGCAGTAATCCGCAAGTGCTAGTAAAAGATGTAAAAAACAGGGTATTTGGTTGATACGTTTTTTGCAAAAAATGTATACTAAGCTGCTCTACCAATCTTCACGGTATACCCTTATCAGAGCAGTCCTAACTAATGTATGCAATCCCTATCTGATGTATTTAAAAACCTGATCATCTGTATATAACCTGTGTGAACAGGGTTCAGAGAGGAAAAATCCATGTGTGCATACAGGGTAGAACAGCTTTTGTGCAGATAGCCCAAGAGGAGTGGTGGAACTCCCCAGTCTTGTAGACACAAGAGAACAATTATGGAAACAGGAACACATGGGCTACTTGCGCAGTGAACAAGTCTGTATGATCATGTTCACACACCACCAAGAAACCTGAAGACACAAAAGAGAATAGTAAAACCAAAAACACTCAGTTTGAAAAAATGTTGCAGTAATCCGCAAGTGCTAGTAAAAGATGTAAAAAACAGGGTATTTGGTTGATACGTTTTTTTCAAAAAATGTATACTAAGCTGCTCTACCAATCTTCACGGTATACCCTTATCAGAGCAGTCCTAACTAATGTATGCAATCCCTATCTGATGTATTTAAAAACCTGATCATCTGTATATAACCTGTGTGAACAGGGTTCAGAGAGGAAAAATCCATGTGTGCATACAGGGTAGAACAGCTTTTGTGCAGATAGCCCAAGAGGAGTGGTGGAACTCCCCAGTCTTGTAGACACAAGAGAACAATTATGGAAACAGGAACACATGGGCTACTTGCACAGTGAACAAGTCTGTATGATCATGTTCACACACCACCAAGAAACCTGAAGACACAAAAGAGAATAGTAAAACCAAAAACACTCAGTTTGAAAAAATGTTGCAGTAATCCGCAAGTGCTAGTAAAAGATGTAAAAAACAGGGTATTTGGTTGATACGTTTTTTGCAAAAAATGTATACTAAGCTGCTCTACCAATCTTCACGGTATACCCTTATCAGAGCAGTCCTAACTAATGTATGCAATCCCTATCTGATGTATTTAAAAACCTGATCATCTGTATATAACCTGTGTGAACAGGGTTCAGAGAGGAAAAATCCATGTGTGCATACAGGGTAGAACAGCTTTTGTGCAGATAGCCCAAGAGGAGTGGTGGAACTCCCCAGTCTTGTAGACACAAGAGAACAATTATGGAAACAGGAACACATGGGCTACTTGCACAGTGAACAAGTCTGTATGATCATGTTCACACACCACCAAGAAACCTGAAGACACAAAAGAGAATAGTAAAACCAAAAACACTCAGTTTGAAAAAATGTTGCAGTAATCCGCAAGTGCTAGTAAAAGATGTAAAAAACAGGGTATTTGGTTGATACGTTTTTTGCAAAAAATGTATACTAAGCTGCTCTACCAATCTTCACGGTATACCCTTATCAGAGCAGTCCTAACTAATGTATGCAATCCCTATCTGATGTATTTAAAAACCTGATCATCTGTATATAACCTGTGTGAACAGGGTTCAGAGAGGAAAAATCCATGTGTGCATACAGGGTAGAACAGCTTTTGTGCAGATAGCCCAAGAGGAGTGGTGGAACTCCCCAGTCTTGTAGACACAAGAGAACAATTATGGAAACAGGAACACATGGGCTACTTGCACAGTGAACAAGTCTGTATGATCATGTTCACACACCACCAAGAAACCTGAAGACACAAAAGAGAATAGTAAAACCAAAAACACTCAGTTTGAAAAAATGTTGCAGTAATCCGCAAGTGCTAGTAAAAGATGTAAAAAACAGGGTATTTGGTTGATACGTTTTTTGCAAAAAATGTATACTAAGCTGCTCTACCAATCTTCACGGTATACCCTTATCAGAGCAGTCCTAACTAATGTATGCAATCCCTATCTGATGTATTTAAAAACCTGATCATCTGTATATAACCTGTGTGAACAGGGTTCAGAGAGGAAAAATCCATGTGTGCATACAGGGTAGAACAGCTTTTGTGCAGATAGCCCAAGAGGAGTGGTGGAACTCCCCAGTCTTGTAGACACAAGAGAACAATTATGGAAACAGGAACACATGGGCTACTTGCACAGTGAACAAGTCTGTATGATCATGTTCACACACCACCAAGAAACCTGAAGACACAAAAGAGAATAGTAAAACCAAAAACACTCAGTTTGAAAAAATGTTGCAGTAATCCGCAAGTGCTAGTAAAAGATGTAAAAAACAGGGTATTTGGTTGATACGTTTTTTTTGGTCAGGTTTTTAAATACATCAGATAGGGATTGCATACATTAGTTAGGACTGCTCTGATAAGGGTATACCGTGAAGATTGGTAGAGCAGCTTAGTATACATTTTTTGCAAAAAACGTATCAACCAAATACCCTGTTTTTTACATCTTTTACTAGCACTTGCGGATTACTGCAACATTTTTTCAAACTGAGTGTTTTTGGTTTTACTATTCTCTTTTGTGTCTTCAGGTTTCTTGGTGGTGTGTGAACATGATCATACAGACTTGTTCACTGTGCAAGTAGCCCATGTGTTCCTGTTTCCAATAACCCATGACTGTTGTATTTTGGCACAAGGTTAGAGGTGGCTAGGTTCTTATAAAGCTGGGAAATTTGCATCAACTGCCCTTTCCTAACGATGATAGTAAACAAGCCATAACTCTAACAGGCTAATTAAGGTCTGGAACCTTGGTCAAAATTATTTTAGCACAGAAATATCCAAGGGTGCCCAAACCTTTGCATAGGCCCATTTTCCTTTTTGTAATTTTTAAAATGTAAAACATGACAATATATTTTATTTTTTTGCCTAAAATACAAAGGAAATGTGTCATCTTTACCTTTAGGCCTTTTAAAGATCATTTAATCATCAACTTGCTTAACTATTCACAATAACAGTAATTTTGACCATGGGTGCCCAAACTTTTACATGCCACTGTATGTACTGTATGTTGTATGTGCTGTATGTTGTATGTACTGCATGTTGTATGTACATTATGTACTGTATGTGTGGTGCCCCAGTGTCCTGGTCGTCAAAGTAGCATTGCTTTCCTCACGGCGAGAGTGATGTTACGCGTGAAGGCAAGAAGGGATAACTGTAACCAGGTACCACAAACATTCACACTCCAGACCACCAGGGGGAGCTTTTGATCCTATTTACTAGGTGACTCCCTATGTATATATATATATATATATATATATATAGTCGTCTGTAGGGAAAATCAGTGAGTTCTTGCCAGGAAGGAGACTGGATCAGTCTGAGGCAGAAGAGGGTTTACAGAGCTGTGTGGCAGCAGTGCAGCAGTTCCCGGAAAGAGACATTCAGAAAGCCAAATACATTGCAGTGAACGTGCAGGAGAGCAAAGCACAGGAGAGGATACCAGGGGGAGAACAGCCCCGAGCAGGCTGCCTCCTTCTGAGGCGCAGAGACCGGTAGCCGGAACAACGAGGATCGTAAGGCTCTCCACGACTTACATCAGAGACCGGCAGGACAGCTGAATTCAACGTTCCCTGTCTGCCAGGAGGCACGGTGACACCCTTAGGGGCTGGGGAGTCCCTATAAACCTCCTCAAGTCACCAGTCATACGGGTCGTGTCTTATCCTATATGGGGTACAGAGAGAGAGAACATCTGTGAGGACCTTATGTGAAGCCATAGGCAGTAAGGGACTACAACACCACGGTGCTAGAGGAAGGCTTTGATTTCCATCTGGGTAAGGGGACTCCTAACTTGCCTCCAAGGTGGTCGGACCCTGTCTTCCCTGTGATCCAGTGCCCTGGACTGTGGCTACCTGAAGTCGACAGTAAACAAGGTAAAGAGACTGCAACCTGGTGTCCTCATTATTTACTGCGCCATTCACCATCTACCATCTACACACCGGGAGCCCTGGGGATACACTTCACCTGTGGGAAGTTATACCATCTAGCTGCCATAACATCACCCCAGAGGACCCCTTAAAGCAGCATCGGTCCCCACTGACCGAATACCACAGGTGGCATCACGAACATAAACTTTATTCCCTTTAAAGAGCTTTCCCTTTTACATGGGCGCCCAGGGCCACGGACTGGGTCACCACTGTGACATCCTCCTGTGAATGCAGGACCCGGTACCGAGTACCCACGGCCCTGGCGGGGTGACTCATATGTTGTATGTAGTATGTACTGTATGCACTGTGTATGTGTGTATGTGGTTTTTTTTTTACATTCAACACATTAGCCGGATGATGGGACTACTACTGTCCCATCATTGGCTAATGTGTCAATCACTGTAACTGTAGCAGGCATAGCTGGATGGGACTTGTAGTCCCATCGGACTATGCCTGCAAACACATAAACACACACACTCACACCTAAAGACCCCCCCGCAAAGCCCCGCAGTCCCTCCAGATAGCGCCATACAGCCCTGGACAGCGCCGCACAGTCCCGGACAGACCCCCGGACAGCCTGCAGACCTCTGGACAGCCCCAGATAGTGCCGCACAGCCCCATACAGACCCCCGGACAGCCTGCAGACCCCCAGATAACCTGCAGACCCCCGGAGAGCACAGCATAGTCCCACACAGACCCCTGGACAGCCCGCAGACAGCCCCGGAGACGCCCCGGCAGACCCCCGCAGACCCACGGACAGCCCGCAGACCCCGCCCGCACACACATACATGCACACAGTCACCAGCCACACTCCGCCCACACTCCACCCACACACTTCCCTCCTCCCGATCTTCAGCGTTTCATCTGCAGCTAAACCACAGATCTTTTTTACATCTGCGGTTTTGCTGCGGATGTGCCTCACTCATTGCAAGTCAATGGGTGCAGAAACGCTGTAGATCCGCACAAAGAATTGACGTGATGCAGAAAAAACACAGCTGCGTTTCCGCACGTTTTTTTCTGCAGCATGTGCACAGCGGATTTGGTTTTCCATAAGTTTACATGGTACTGTACACCACATGGAAAACTGCTGCGAATCCGCAACGTCAAAAACGCTGCGGATCTGCCGGCAAATCCAGAATATGTGCACATAGTCTAAAGGGGTTTTACAAGAATGTAATAAAACAGCCCCCCCTCCCCCCTGTCATGTAATTCAAATGGCAGCCCATCCTGCTCACATGTTAGGATGGGCTATTGTCTGAACAAACAACACTCCTGTGTCTCAATGCAGAGGACTTGTAAGCACACAGCTGAGGTGAAGTGCTGTGACAGGAGAAGAAATAAATGTTCTCATTGGCCGACTGAGTATTAATGGTTTATTTCTCTAGCCTCAGTCCTATGTGCTCAGTCATCCCAGGAGAAAATGTATTTCTTCTTACGTAATAGCGTTCTCCTGTGCCCATAGAGAAATGTGGGCTTACGATGCAGCACCCCTGTCCATTGAGAAACAAGTCTCTTACTTGATGGGGCTATTTTATTACATTCTTGGAGAATCCATTTTTTATATCACTGTTTATCACAGAATATATCAGATTGTGGAATCCGTATAGTTCAATTCATCAGGGTTTGTACCCCTTAATTTTCTATAATAACCAAATGAGAAAAATCAATAGGGTAAACTGCTAAAACCTTTGGATGAGCTTGATAACGAAAGTGATGGCATCTTTATAATAATCTTCCTATACACATATTTACACTTTCTTAGCAATAGTTTAATATTAGGATTTGAAAGATTTAATTTTGTTCATTAAGTAACCCATATACCGTAATTGAGAATTTTGGGCTCTAATCTTGTACCCATAGCTGTACTTTTTATCTATTAGTAATTTTATAATTCAAAACAAAAATAAGTGCACATATACAAAACTGACCTTAAAAGCTGTCCAGTGTTAACTTGACTAGTTTTTTAGATTTTAGAAAAAACAGTAGCAGTTGAATCTGAATTCAAAATCTTATAATAATTTGAATAAAAGAGGATGTGTTGGAACTCTGAAGTATGATCTTGACTGTGGGGATGGTTTACTTTAATTCAGCTGGATTATTATATACAGGCTATTGGACAGAGTCTTTAGGGCATGTTTTAAAACTTGTGATTTTGGGGTCAAAATTCACAAAAAAAATTAAGGTTACTCATATTAAGCTTTCAAAACATAAATATTGTATATCAAATAGATCAAAGATACAGCTCTGAGTAAAAAAAATAATGCCATAGCTACAGTATCTGTAGCTTGACTGAGCAAATAATAACGTACTCCAAGGCCCACTTAATAGCCAGGCATTCCTTCTCCACTACTCTATATATCTTCTTGGCCAGGATGAGCTTCCTAATGAGGTAGGTGACCGAATATTTCTCTACGTTCACCTCCTGCCACAGGACTGATCCTAGGCCGACGTTAGAGGCATCCGTCTGCACGACAAAGTCTCTCTTGAAGTTAGGACTGATGAGGATGGGCTGTCTGCACAGCACCAACTTCATAAACTGATATGCTTCCTCTGCCTGAGGGTTCCACCGGACCGTGACCAACTTCTTTCTCTTTAGGAGATCGGTTAGGGGTGTTGTTCTTCCAGAGAAATCTATATATATAATTGTCTAAGGGGTACTTCCGTATGTCTGTCTGTGTCAGAAATCCCGCATCAATGATTGGTCTCGCCAGCTGCCTGTCCTGGCTGCCGCTAAGAGACCGCTAAGTCATCTGGGTAATTTCGCAATGCATCCTGGGAACGAAAGATGGCGGCAGCCGCGCGAGCATCGGCTCAGCTTCACTGGACCCCGGTGGGTGAGTATATCACTATTTTTTATTTTAATTACATGGTGAGTGGCCGGGCCCGGGCATAGTGATCTATGTGTATGGTGGCCCCAGCTGTGCGGAGTAGTCGTGTATCATATGAAGCTGTATGGGACTATTTACTTCTATGAGCAGTGTTAGGTACTATGTGGGCTGTGCTATATATTACGTGGGCTGTGTTGTATATTACGTGGCCTGTGTTATATACTACGTGGCCTGTGTTACATACTACGTGAGCTGTGTTATATACTGCGTGGCTGCTAGATACTGTGTGGGCTGTGTTATATACTACATGGGCTGTGTTATTTACTGCTTAGCCTGTATTAACGCATCGGGTATTCTACAATATGTATGTATGTATATAGCAGCCACATAGTATATAGCACATGCCACGTAGTACTCCTATATACTACGTGGCCTTTGCTATATACAATGTGGCTGCTATATACATACATACCTACATATTCTACAATACCCAATGTGTTAGTATCGGGCCACCATCTAGTTAGGTATAAACCTCCCAATGATGCCGAAAAACGCTTTCACCTGTTTGGTGGTAACTGGGAGGGCCAGTTCTTTATGGCCTCAATTTTATTTGAGGTTTAATAACCCCATGGCCAATAACGTACCCTAAGTACCAGGCTTCCTCGAGCCCTATCACACATTTCTTGTGATTTGCCATCAAGCCCGCAGCTCTGAGTGAATTCACTGCTGCTTGTACCCGAGACAAGTGGGTATTCCAGTCAGTACTAAAGATGATGGTATCCAAGTACGCTGACGCATACTTCCGATGAGGTTCCAGCACTATGTCCATCAGCATCTGGATCGTGGCTGGTGCCCCATGTAGTACAAAGGGCAAGACGACATAGTGGTACAGACCCTCTGGTGTTATGAAGGCGGTCTTCTCTTTTGCTGACTTCATGAGAAGTACCTGCCAGTAACACTTGGTCAGATCGATCGTGGTAAAGTACTAGGCCTGCCCCAGTCTCTCAGCTCATCCACCCAGGGCATTGGATAAAGGTCAAACTTTGACACCTCATTCAATTTACAGAAGTCATTACAGAACCGTAATGAGCTGTCCAGCTTCAGGATTAGCACAATGAGGCTAGTGTTTGCCGTGCTGTCATATGTGTGGCAAACAACGGATGTTCAGGCCTCCATTCATCTGAATGGGGTTTGGGTTTGGGTACTGTTTTGGCACCCAAATCCAACTTTTTTTAAATGTTTGGCAAAAGCTGCCAGATCTGAACCTCCTGGTGTTCGCCCTTCACTAAGTAACATAGTAACATAGTAAAATAGTTAGTAAGGCCGAAAAAAGACATTTGTCCATCCAGTTCAGCCTATATTCCATCATAATAAATCCCCAGATCTACGTCCTTCTACAGAACCTAATTGTATGATACAATATTGTTCTGCTCCAGGAAGACATCCAGGCCTCTCTTGAACCCCTCGACTGAGTTCGCCATCACCACCTCCTCAGGCAAGCAATTCCAGAATCTCACTGCCCTAACAGTAAAGAATCCTCTTCTATGTTGGTGGAAAAACCTTCTCTCCTCCAGACGCAAAGAATGCCCCCTTGTGCCCGTCACCTTCCTTGGTATAAACAGATCCTCAGAATTTCGCTAATCTATCTGGGTATTGTAGTTCTCCCATCCCCTTTATTTATTTTGTTGCCCCCCTTTGTACTCTCTCTAGTTCCATTATATCCTTCCTGAGCACCGGTGCCCAAAACTGGACACAGTACTCCATGTGCGGTCTAACTAGGGATTTGTACAGAGGCAGTATAATGCTCTCATCATGTGTATCCAGACCTCTTTTAATGCACCCCATGATCCTGTTTGCCTTGGCAGCTGCTGCCTGGCACTGGCTGCTCCAGGTAAGTTTATTATTAACTAGGATCCCCAAGTCCTTCTCCCTGTCAGATTTACCCAGTGGTTTCCCATTCAGTGTGTAATGGTGACATTGATTCCTTCTTCCCATGTGTATAACCTTACATTTATCATTGTTAAACCTCATCTGCCACCTTTCAGCCCAAGTTTCCAACTTATCCAGATCCATCTGTAGCAGAATACTATCTTCTCTTGTATTAACTGCTTTACATAGTTTTGTATCATCTGCAAATATCGATATTTTACTGTGTAAACCTTCTACCAGATCATTAATGAATATGTTGAAGAGAACAGGTCCCAATACTGACCCGTGCGGTACCCCACTGGTCACAGCGACCCAGTTAGAGACTATACCATTTATAACCACCCTCTGCTTTCTATCACTAAGCCAGTTACTAACCCATTTACACACAATTTCCCCCAGACCAAGCACTCTCATTTTGTGTACCAACCTCTTGTGCGGCACGGTATCAAACACTTTGGAAAAATCGAGATATACCACGTCCAATGACTCACCGTGGTCCAGCCTATAGCTTACCTCTTCATAAAAACTGATTAGATTGGTTTGACAGGAGCGATTTCTCATAAACCCATGCTGATATGGAGTTAAACAGTTATTCTCATTGAGATAATCCAGAATAACATCCCTCAGAAACCCTTCAAATATTTTACCAACAATAGAGGTTAGACTTACTGGCCTATAATTTCCAGGTTCACTTTTAGAGCCCTTTTTGAATATTGGCACCACATTTGCTATGCGCCAATCCTGCGGAACAGACCCTGTCGCTATAGAGTCCCTAAAAATAAGAAATAATGGTTTATCTATTACATTACTTAGTTCTCTTAGTACTCGTGGGTGTATGCCATCCGGACCCGGAGATTTATCTATTTTAATCTTATTTAGCCGGTTTCGCACCTCTTCTTGGGTTAGATTGGTGACCCTTAATATAGGGTTTTCATTGTTTCTTGGGATTTCACCTAGCATTTCATTTTCCACCGTGAATACCGTGGAGAAGAAGGTGTTTAATATGTTAGCTTTTTCCTCGTCATCTACAACCATTCTTTCCTCACTATTTTTTAAGGGGCCTACATTTTCAGTTTTTATTCTTTTACTATTGATATAGTTGAAGAACAGTTTGGGATTAGTTTTACTCTCCTTAGCAATGTGCTTCTCTGTTTCCTTTTTGGCAGCTTTAATTAGTTTTTTAGATAAAGTATTTTTCTCCCTATAGTTTTTTAGAGCTTCAATGGTGCCATCCTGCTTTAGTAGTGCAAATGCTTTCTTTTTACTGTTAATTGCCTGTCTTACTTCTTTGTTCAGCCACATTGGGTTTTTCCTATTTCTAGTCCTTTTATTCCCACAAGGTATAAACCGCTTACACTGCCTATTTAGGATGTTCTTAAACATTTCCCATTTATTATCTGTATTCTTATTTCTGAGGATATTGTCCCAGTCTACCAGATTAAGGGCATCTCTAAGCTGGTCAAACTTTGCCTTCCTAAAGTTCAGTGTTTTTGTGACTCCCTGACAAGTCCCCCTAGTGAAAGACAGGTGAAACTGTACAATATTGTGGTCGCTATTTCCTAGATGCCCGACCACCTGCAGATTTGTTATTCTGTCAGGTCTATTAGATAGTATTAGGTCTAAAAGTGCTGCTCCTCTGGTTGGATTCTGCACCAATTGTGAAAGATAATTTTTCTTGGTTATTAGCAGAAACCTGTTGCCTTTATGGGTTTCACAGGTTTCTGTTTCCCAGTTAATATCCGGGTAGTTAAAGTCCCCCATAACCAGGACCTCATTATGGGTTGCAGCTTCATCTATCTGCTTTAGAAGTAGACTTTCCATGGTTTCTGTTATATTTGGGGGTTTGTAACAGACCCCAATGAGAATTTTGTTACCATTTTTCCCTCCATGAATTTCGACCCATATGGACTCGACATCCTCATTTCCTTCGCTAATATCCTCCCTTAAAGTGGACTTTAGACAAGACTTTACATAGAGACAAACCCCTCCTCCTCTCCGATTTTTACGATCCTTTCTAAACAGACTGTAACCCTGTAAGTTAACTGCCCAGTCATAGCTTTCATCTAACCATGTCTCGGTTATTCCCACTATGTCAAAGTTACCTGTAGATATTTCTGCTTCTAGTTCTTCCATCTTGTTTGTCAGGCTTCTGGCGTTTGCGAGCATGCAGTTTAGAGGATTTTGTTTTGTTCCAATCTCCTCGCTGTGGATTGTTTTAGAAATGTTCTTACCTCCCTTCTGAGTATGTTTTCCTGGATCTTCTTTGTTCAAGTCTAATGTTTTTCTTCCCGTGTATATGAACACCATATACAGAAATCCCCACACTTACAGCCTTAGCTGCTATCAGTGACTTTAATTATTGTTGTCTGAGGAGTAGAGATGAGTGATTATTTGCAATATTTTCCGATTTAATGACGGAATATAGCCGAACACCATTGAATTCAATGGGATGCAAAAACAAATGCATATACAACATAAGCTTGGGAAACACTGGCGCGGCAGTTCTCATCGGCAGTAACGTTACTGCTGGTAGATCGCTATCGCTGTCAGAGCTCTGTGGGGTCACGCTGTAAGATACGGTAACTCACAGTAAAAAGCTTACTGCAGGTCAGCAGGCGCCGGTTGATGAGAGACTACTCCTCCCATCAGGCTACATCTGCTGTCACAGATAACAGAACAGTAATAGCAGGGGCCACTGATGGGAGAAGTAATCTCTCATCAGCAGACGCCTGTGCTCAAACTTAAAAAAGAAAAAAAAAGAAAAATTATTAAATACGTGTTTAAATATGAATAAGAAACTCATTATATTTACATAACACCAAATCCTCGATGCCCTGGTCTCTTATAAAAAATGTAAAATAAAAAAAAAACATATGCTGAACTTAATTCCCAATCTCTGATACCCATGTCTCCTATAAAAAAATCAAAAATAATAAATGACCATATACTCTTCTGTTCACTGTAGTCCAAGTAATCCTGAGTGTCACATGGCGATCTCATGTGTAGAAAGTTCACCTCGGGAGATGTCAAAGTCATCAGGATCGTTGTGGGACATTATAGATTATTATCTTCCCGGCAAACAGGTGAGGAATATTGTGGTTTATTATTTTATTTTTGTTGCACAAGACGTTGGATTGTGTGGATTAGGCATTTGGTTAGTATGGCTAAATTTAGATTCAATAAAGGATTGTGTCATTATTTCAGTTAAAGGACTTTATTCTGTGTGTGTGTGTTTGCTTTATAATATCTCTATAGGGTTAGTAATGGGGGCCTCTTATAGATGACTCTCCATTACTATCCTGTGGGCTTGATGTCACCTGACAATACAAAGGCGACATCAACCATCCCAAACCATTACCGCACTTGCCACTGCTACAGGGCAAGAGGGAAGAGCAAGACTAAGTGCAGGATTTAGCATGTCTTATAGATGTGCCTTTTCTAGGGAGGCCGAGAGCTGATATTTTTAATCGGGGATTGGGACAATATCCATGGCCCCTTCCTAGGCTATTAATATCAGCTCGGAGCTGTTTGCCTAGTCTTTGCTAGTTAGATTTTATAGGGGGACCCTATGTCAATTTTTCTGGGGTCCCAGTAAACTAGCCAGTAAAGGCTATGGAAACAGCTGTGAGCTGATATTAATAGCCTGGGAATCTTTATGGCTATTAGCTCCTTCCCAGAATATTAAGGTTTTCCCTCTGCTGTTTATGAAAATTATGTGGGAGCCCACGCATTTTTTTTTAATTTTCTTGTAAAAATTAACAGTTGCTGTTTGGATACAGCCTATGTAGGTTCTGTCATGACTCCTCCGCTCATTGAATGATTGATATGCTGTTCTATGGAAATTGTCTTGCTGAGCTGTCTGTGTCTTGTCTGGCAGCTTAGTTGTCCATACTGTGATGGACTTCCTGGGCTTATGGTCCTTTGATTGACAGCTGTTCAATCTGGGACTGGGGCGTGCGGGACTTTCTGCAGGTATTCAGTGTTCTGGTAATCACATAGCTATTTAACTGAGCTGTCTGCCCCTGATCCCTGTCAGACGTAGTTTGTGCTAACTGGTGAGTGTTCGCCTGATTCTGTTGCTCTGAGTTCTGATCTTCTGCTGCCTGACCCTTTGGACCATGTTCTTGTTAGCAGGTTGCAGAATACAGTGACAAACAGGAGGCAGAGCAATGGTTAACAAATTTAGCAGTTTTAATTAAACAGAGGGTTAACTCCTCGCAGGGAGGTGCAAGGTTAAATGGGGAGAATAACAGTCCAATTGAAAGGATATAAGGAACAATGTCTCAAATAGCGGCAGTTCTTGTGATTGCTGCGGTGGAGTCAACAGTGCCAACAACGGCTGGCGTGGTGCTTGTACAAGAAGGTTCAGCTGGTAGCGGTGGTCCGTCTTCTGGTGGCAGTGGTCAGTGTCTGGAACGCTGAGCCCCTAGTCCATGAACATATGCGGCCGGAGCAAACAAGGCCGCAGCACAATCAGGGTCTCCTGTGGATGGGGAGGTGTATGCTGATAAGGTGGGCTGAAAACATCTGTCCAGTACCCTGTTCTCTCTCTGCGGCATGTGCACTGTACTCATGGTCATGAAGCACACGACACCTCAATCTCTGTCAGCTACGTGGCGCGCTGCACTTCTCTCTCTATGCTGCGCACTGCCTGAACCTGCCAAGACTGAAGCGCCGGTAATAGCTGGTGCAATGCTTCTCCATCGAGGTCCTGCAGACCATGATCCGACCACGATGGCAGCAGCGAACAATCCTGAACTCTGGCCTGGCTCTTAGGCTGGCATGCGGCACTTAGCTGAACAGGGCTCTTAGCTCTTTTCTTATTACTGTGATGGGCTCAGGCAGGGTCACGGCATCGGATCAGCCACATGTCGTTGTGGTCTGACTGCTCACCCTTTGGAGCTTGCTGCGCACGCACCTTGCCTTTGTCACCACCGGTGGGAATCTCCCAGATGCTGCGCATGCTTTCCCTTTTAACCGCACCCCCAATTTCCGGGTCACAGCCCAAGTGCGGTTCTTTTTGTCTTTCCCCAGGAAACAAGGGAAGCAGCTTCAACAGTTCTGGACCCAGCGCAGCACAGGTACCCACAACCCGGTCTTCCTCCATACTTTCTCACTACCCCTTTGTCTTGTCCTTCGGCTTTTGCTCCGCTATCTCTTGTTATTGACCCTGGACTGTTACCTGACTTACGCATTTGTCTTTTTTCTTTGTAATCTATGTACTCTCTCGGTATTGACCCCAAAACATCTGATTCATCTGCTTCATGACCTGTCCGTGAGTAGTGACTAGCATCACAGGTGTTATACCCGGTTCGGTTTCTGTACGTTTGCGGGGTCCCTGTCGGGACTCCCACTCTGTGCCATCTCCACACTGTCAGGATGCAGCCTCTGCCTCTCCTTCCTCTCCTGCTTCCTGGCGCGCTGCCAGCAGTTTCTCAGGCAGAGTGCTTAGGTCATGCGCACGCTCACTCTTGGTCTCTTAAAGAGACAGCGCACATTTTATAAAAAGATGCGTCTGGCCAAGGCGTGTTGTTCATTGCTGTTTCTAGCTCCTCCACTATAGCGAGGACGCCGGAGCAACAAGTATCCACTGTTGCTTCTTCCGGTTCCTGTCAGCATGTGCTTCTGTTTCTGAAGTTCTCTGCCAGTGCTCTGCTTATACTCTCTGTCTCCACAGATCATCAGCTACCGGTTACCCGGCTATCTTGGACGACGTTCGCTCTGTCTGCACCAGATCTATCTCATCCCACCAATCTGCCATCCTCATCTCTGGACAACGCCAGTACCACTGGAACCAGCTTCTACCCATCCACACGGTATCACCTGGTTAGCTCCATGTCTCCCGCTAACCCTGCTTGTCCGTTTGTCCCGCTGGGACAGCTGCTACGAGTTCGGGGTCTAACTGGAGGTAGCACCCGTGTCCCCCAGGCATTCCATTCTGACCCTGTTCGAGGGGAAATACCACGGGTGTCTGGGGCTCACGTAGTCATGCCCCCTTCAGAGCATAAGAAGTTAACCGTCTGAAGGGTCAACAGGACAATATCATGACTTTTCTGTACAACGTGTCTGCTCGCATGGATACTCTGGCTTCTTCGACTGCACCTGTCTCTACTACTGGTATCCAGGTATCTAGCTGTACTGCAAGTAAAGGTCCTCACTTGGCGGCTCCCAATCACTTCTGTGGCGATCCCGTTCAGTGCCGGGGGTTCATTAACCAGTGCACACTGCACTTTACATAGTAACATAGTAACATAGTTAGTAAGGCCGAAAAAAGACATTTGTCCATCCAGTTCAGCCTATATTCCATCATAATAAATCCCCAGATCTACGTCCTTCTACAGAACCTAATAATTGTATGATACAATATTGTTCTGCTCCAGGAAGACATCCAGGCCTCTCTTGAACCCCTCGACTGAGTTCGCCATCACCACCTCCTCAGGCAAGCAATTCCAGATTCTCACTGCCCTAACAGTAAAGAATCCTCTTCTATGTTGGTGGAAAAACCTTCTCTCCTCCAGACGCAAAGAATGCCCCCTTGTGCCCGTCACCTTCCTTGGTATAAACAGATCCTCAGCGAGATATTTGTATTGTCCCCTTATATACTTATACATGGTTATTAGATCGCCCCTCAGTCGTCTTTTTTCTAGACTAAATAATCCTAATTTCGCTAATCTATCTGGGTATTGTAGTTCTCCCATCCCCTTTATTAATTTTGTTGCCCTCCTTTGTACTCTCTCTAGTTCCATTATATCCTTCCTGAGCACCGGTGCCCAAAATTGGACACAGTACTCCATGTGCGGTCTAACTAGGGATTTGTACAGAGGCAGTATAATGCTCTCATCATGTGTATCCAGACCTCTTTTAATGCACCCCATGATCCTGTTTGCCTTGGCAGCTGCTGCCTGGCACTGGCTGCTCCAGGTAAGTTTATCATTAACTAGGATCCCCAAGTCCTTCTCCCTGTCAGATTTACCCAGTGGTTTCCCATTCAGTGTGTAATGGTGATATTGATTCCTTCTTCCCATGTGTATAACCTTACATTTATCATTGTTAAACCTCATCTGCCACCTTTCAGCCCAAGTTTCCAACTTATCCAGATCCATCTGTAGCAGAATACTATCTTCTCTTGTATTAACTGCTTTACATAGTTTTGTATCATCTGCAAATATCGATATTTTACTGTGTAAACCTTCTACCAGATCATTAATGAATATGTTGAAGAGAACAGGTCCCAATACTGACCCCTGCGGTACCCCACTGGTCACAGCGACCCAGCTAGAGACTATACCATTTATAACCACCCTCTGCTTTCTATCACTAAGCCAGTTACTAACCCATTTACACACATTTTCCCCCAGACCAAGCATTCTCATTTTGTGTACCAACCTCTTGTGCGGCACGGTATCAAACGCTTTGGAAAAATCGAGATATACCACGTCCAATGACTCACCGTGGTCCAGCCTATAGCTTACCTCTTCATAAAAACTGATTAGATTGGTTTGACAGGAGCGATTTCTCATAAACCCATGCTGATATGGAGTTAAACAGTTATTCTCATTGAGATAATCCAGAATAACATCCCTCAGAAACCCTTCAAATATTTTACCAACAATAGAGGTTAGACTTACTGGCCTATAATTTCCAGGTTCACTTTTAGAGCCCTTTTTGAATATTGGCACCACATTTGCTATGCGCCAGTCCTGCGGAACAGACCCTGTCGCTATAGAGTCCCTAAAAATAAGAAATAATGGTTTATCTATTACATTACTTAGTTCTCTTAGTACTCGTGGGTGTATGCCATCCGGACCCGGAGATTTATCTATTTTAATCTTATTTAGCCGGTTTCGCACCTCTTCTTGGGTAAGATTGGTGACCCTTAATATAGGGTTTTCATTGTTTCTTGGGATTTCACCTAGCATTTCATTTTCCACCGTGAATACCGTGGAGAAGAAGGTGTTTAATATGTTAGCTTTTTCCTCGTCATCTACAACCATTCTTTCCTCACTATTTTTTAAGGGGCGTACATTTTCAGTTTTTATTCTTTTACTATTGATATAGTTGAAGAACAGTTTGGGATTAGTTTTACTCTCCTTAGCAATGTGCTTCTCTGTTTCCTTTTTGGCAGCTTTAATTAGTTTTTTAGATAAAGTATTTTTCTCCCTATAGTTTTTTAGAGCTTCAATGGTGCCATCCTGCTTTAGTAGTGCAAATGTTTTCTTTTTACTGTTAATTGCCTGTCTTACTTCTTTGTTTAGCCACATTGGGTTTTTCCTATTTCTAGTCCTTTTATTCCCACAAGGTATAAACCGCTTACACTGCCTATTTAGGATGTTCTTAAACATTTCCCATTTATTATCTGTATTCTTATTTCTGAGGATATTGTCCCAGTCTACCAGATTAAGGGCATCTCTAAGCTGGTCAAACTTTGCCTTCCTAAAGTTCAGTGTTTTTGTGACTCCCTGACAAGTCCCCCTAGTGAAAGACAGGTGAAACTGTACAATATTGTGGTCGCTATTTCCTAGATGCCCAACCACCTGCAGATTTGTTATTCTGTCAGGTCTATTAGATAGTATTAGGTCTAAAAGTGCTCCTCCTCTGGTTGGATTCTGCACCAATTGTGAAAGATAATTTTTCTTGGTTATTAGCAGAAACCTATTGCCTTTATGGGTTTCACAGGTTTCTGTTTCCCAGTTAATATCCGGGTAGTTAAAGTCCCCCATAACCAGGACCTCATTATGGGTTGCAGCTTCATCTATCTGCTTTAGAAGTAGACTTTCCATGGTTTCTGTTATATTTGGGGGTTTGTAACAGACTCCTGGGGCATATGTTTTCTTCTGATCGGGCCAAAATGGGTTTCATCATGTCCCATCTTGATGGAGAGGCTCTTGCCTGGTTGAATCCGCTGTGGATCCTGTGGTTACTAATCTCCAGTCTTTTCTAGAGGCATTTCGCAGGACCTTTGATGAACACGGTCGTGCTATGTCAACAGCTTCAGCTCTTCATCGACTACAACAGGATTATCTGACAGTAGCTAAGTATGCGGTGCAGTTTCGTACCCTATCGTCTGAATTATCCTGGAACAACGAAGCCTTGGTGGCAACTTTTTGGCAGGGTCTTTTAGGAAGAATTAAGGATGAGCTGGTGGGACGGGACATACCTACAATTCTGGATGACCTGATTTCCCTGGCAGGTCAGATTGATCTACGGTTTCAAGAACAATCCAAGTAGACCAAACGTCAGGTTTCTAATACTACTAAATCATCGACCTCCTCGACTTCGTCTTCTTCACCTATGGCTATGAAGGTAGATCGAGTAAGCTTCGGCAACCACCGCCAGGAGGGGAGCTGTTTCTACTGTGGCAGTTCCAAGCATTATATCCACTCTTGTCCAAAGAAGTCGGGAAACTCCAGGGCTTAGGGTCTGTAGACGAGGCTACCCTAGGTAAGGATTATGTCTATCCTTCACTATCAATTTCTGTCTCCGTGGTCTTTGGCAAGGTAAAAATTTCTGAATTCTGTCATCTGGATTCCGGAGCCACCGGAAATCTCAGTCAGCAAGAACTAGTGGATCGTTATCAAATACCAGTCCAGCGCCTTCTGGAACCATTGCAGGTGAAATCCGTAGATGGCAAACCTCTGCCAGAGTCCATTTGGTTCCAGACTGAGCCTTTGAAACTCTGGGTAGGTTCAATGCATTCTGAAAGAATCCGCTTTTATGTGTTGCCAGATTCATCTCACCCCTTGCTTCTAGGTCTACCTTGGTTTCGGATGCATGAACTAGTCTTAAATTGGAAGAAGTTCTGTGCTGGGGAGACTCCTGCTTGAATCGGTGTATCATTCCCGTTCGTCCTGTTCTTTCTCCAGTCCAGGTCACTGCCCTGCCGGGTCTGCCATCTTCTTACTGGTCTTTTACTGATGTCTTTGGGAAAATGGAAGTGGAGAAATTACTTCCGCACAGGTCGTATGATTGCCCCATCAATCTGCTTCCCGGAACATCTCCTCCTCGAGGGCAAATTTATCCTCTTTCTCAAGCAGAGACTCACTCCATGTCTGAATACATTCAGGAGAACCTGGCCAGGGAATTTATCCAGAAGTCATCCTCGCCAGCCGGAGAAGGATTCTTCTTCGTGAAGAAAAAAGATGGTTCCCTACGGCCTTGTATCAATTACAGGGGGCTGAATCAGATTACGGTAAAGAACAGGTATCCGTTGCCACTAATTTCTGAGTTGTTTGACCGTCTTAGGGGTTCTAAAATCTTCACCAAACTGGACTTCAGGGGGGCCTACAACCTGATACGCATTTGTGAAGGAGACGAGTGGAAAACCGCCTTTAACACCCGGGATGGACATTACGAATACCTGGTAATGCCATTCGGCCTAAGCAATGCACCTGCAGTTTTTCAAGAATTTGTAAATGATATTTTCAGAGATCTGCTCTATTCGTGTGTTGTCATTTATCTGGACGACATTTTGATCTTCTCTGCAGATTTAGCCTCTCATCGGAGACAAGTACGCCTGGTCTTACAAATACTCAGGGAGAACAGACTTTATGCTAAATTTGAAAAGTGTCTCTTTGAACAAACCTCTCTGCCCTTTCTTGGATACATAGTCTCATCCACAGGTTTAAAGATGGATCCAGAAAAGGTATCTGCTATCCTAAAATGGCCTCGTCCATCATTCTTGAAAGCCATACATTACTTCCTGGGGTTTGCCAACTATTACCTTTTGTTTATTCCAAACTTTTCCACCTGAGTGGCACACATCTCAGCCTTTACCCGGAAAGGCGCGAATGCCAAGGAATGGACCCCTGAGGCAGAGGAGGCTGTTGTTTCTCTAAAACAGGCCTTTTCGTCTGCACCTGTTCTCCATCGTCCGCATTATGATCAACAATTTTTTCTTGAGGTAGACGCTTCTTCTATAGGTGCTGGCGCGGTTCTCACCCAGAAGTCGTCTACTGGTCGGATTGTTACTTGTGGTTTTTTCTCCAAGGTTTTTTCCACTTCTGAAAGGAATTATTCTGTAGGAGATCGTGAATTGTTGGCAATCAAGTTAGCACTGCAGGAGTGGCGGCATCTCCTTGAGGGAGCTGTTCATCAGGTTGTCATCTTCAGTGATCATAAAAACCTCGCTTATCTCCAATCAGCTCAAAGATTGAATACTCGCCATGCCTTTTGGGCCTTATTTTTTGCTCGATTTAATTTTATTAATTTCCGTCCAGCTGATAAGAATGTTAAAACTGATGCACTTTCTAGAGTGTTCCTGCCTCCTGACTCTGAGAAAGATCCGCAACACATCATTAAACCATCCAGGTTTGTGTCCGTGGCTGCAGTTAATCTTGCTTGTCTTCCTCCGGGTAAGACTCTTGTATCTAGTTCTGATAAGATTAGAATTCTCCGCTGGGGTCACTCTTCAAAATTGGCCAATCATGCCGTTCAGAAGAACTCATTTCTCGTTACTACTGGTGGCCCACCATGGGCAAATATGTCTGGGAATATGTTGCTGCCTGTCCTTCATATGCCCGCTACAAGACTGCTAAACATCTCCCCTCTGGGCAGTTATTACCCCTTTCTGTTCCTTCTGTTCCTTGGCAGCACATCGTGATGGACTTCATTACTGATCCTCCTGTTTCTTCTGGTTGTTCAGTTATCTGGGTAGTGGTGGATCGTTTCTCGAAGATGGCTCATTTCGTTCTGCTACCTTGTCTTCCACCTGCTTCTAAGCTCGCGGACCATTTTATTCAGCACATGCTCCGTCTTCATGGATTTCCTCTTAATATTGTGTCCGACAAGAGTGCCCAGTTCACCGCCAAGTTCTGGTTTGTAAATCTGTGCAAGTGGAGCTGGACTTCTCTTCTGCATATCATCCTCAATCAGTGGGCAAGTAGAGAGGACCAATCAAATCTTGACTGGATTCCTGCGACATTTCGTCAATGTGCATCATGATGACTGGATCAAGTTGCTGCCCTGGGCAGAATTCTTGTACAATAATCAAGTAAGTGAATCTTCCGAAAAATCTCCTTTTCAGATTGTGTTTGAACTCCAACCTGGGATTCCTCTTCCCATCTCGGGGCCTTCAGGGGTTCCTGCAGCTGACACCTTTACTGGGGAATTCTCGAAGATATGGAGCGACACAAAAGCCACCTTGGAGAAGGCCTCAAAACGTACGAAGAGGCATGCGGACAAAAGATGTCCAATCTTTCGGCCTGGAAATAAAGTGTGGCTTTCCTCAAGGTATATCCATCTGAAGATGCCTTCATACAAACTGGGACTTCGCTTCATCGGTCCATTTGTAGTCTTAAAACAAATTAACGCAGTTTCATACAAATTGAAATTGCCTCCTTCTTTACGTGTGCCTAACTCTTTTCATGTTTCCCTTCTCAAACCAGTAGTTTTGAGTTCCTTCTTTAAAGACTCAGGTTCTAATCCAAATTCCATCAGTGAGGAGGATGTTTTTGAGGTAGAGAATATCTTGGCCACTAAGAGAGTAAGGGGTAAGATGTATTATCTGGTGGATTGGAGGGGCTTTGGTCCTGAGGAGAGGTCATGGGAGCCTATCCAGGCCAATGAGAATATCCAGGCCTTTGCGGGGTCCCCGTCGGGACTCCAGCTCTGTGCCGGCTCCACGCTGTCAGGATGCAGCCTCTGCCTCTCCTTTGTCTCCTGCTTCCTGGCGCGCTGCCAGCAGGTTCTCAGGAAGAGTGCTAAGGTCATGCGAGTGCTCACTCCCGGTCTCTTAAAAAGACAGCGCTCATTTTTTAAAAAAGATGCTTCTGGGCAATGGCGTGTTATTCATTGCTATTTCTAGCTCCTCCACCATAGGGAGGGCGCGGGAGCAACAAATATCCACTGTTGCTTCTTCCGGTTCCTGTAAGCATGTGCTTCTGTTTCTGAAGTTCTCTGCCACTGCTCTGCTTATACTCTCTGTCTCCACAGATCATCAGCTACCGGTTACCCGGCTATCTTGGACAATTTTCACTCCGTCTATGTGGCACCCCAGGAGTTCGGGTACCACAGGAGTGCTGATTTCCTCACGGGGAGGATGGTGCTATGTCTGGAGACAAGTGAGGTTTCCTTTGGTAGGTTTACACACACACAACACCTTCCAATTCGAGGCCAGGAGGGGGAGCTCCAAGCCCTGTTTTAGGGCAGCTTCCCTCAAAAAAAATCTTGGTTTGGAGGCGGAGAGAGCTCAGTTTGTAGGCCGATGTCCAAAAAATATCGGATGTTGCCGATACCGATACCCGATACCAATGCAAGTCAATGGGACAAAAATATCGGAATTAAAATAAACCCTTTCTTTGCTTGTAGGTTAATTCTACATGAAGGAAAACAACTAAGAATAATGTAGGATGTATGGGGGAGGTGGAGGAGACATTAAAGGCTTAGAGGCTTAGCCCAATCAAATGGAATAGCAGGAATTAATTTTTTTTTAAGACATTCGGAGTTACAAAGATATTGACTATGTTAAGATTTTTTATATTTTGTCAGATATTTATGTTTCACTACTTCCATGCTCTTCACCTTCTTTTTTACTTCTCCCACACTTTCCTCTTCATCATCCTCAGCAGCAGCATCTTTGTCATCAACTTATCCTTCACCTTATTCATCTTCTTCTTCTTCACCTTCTTCCTATTATTCTTTTTTTTACATTCTTCATATTCTTTTTATTCAACTATTATTCTTCTTCATATTCTACTTCTTCATCTTCTTCATATTCTTCTTCTTCATCATATTCCTATTTGCGACAGGCATTCCTGTAGTTGTTATCTATAAAAGTTTGAAGATTACACCTTCCATTCTGCCTGTCACAAAAGCTTTACAACTGGATTTGTCTGCGTTCAGTTTGGCCTGCAGCAGCAAGTTTTTCCCAGGGGCACCACTTGGAGGAATGGACTCACCCCCCAACACGGCTTAGTCTTTTTCTGCTTATAATTTAGATATCATTTGCTCTGATTTTTAGCCTTTTGCTGAATGTTCTTCTGCTTTTTGTTCTGCAGCTTCTTGTTCTTCTGCTTCTTGGTCTTCAGGGTCATCGTCTCCGGGGTTGTCGTCTCCGGGGTCGTTGTCGTCTCCAGGGTCGTTGTCTCCGGGGTCGTCGTCTTCTTTGGGGTGGTCTTCAGTGTCATCGTCTCCAGGGTCGTCGTCTCCGGGTCGTCATCCCGGGGTCGTCGTCTTCTTCGGGGTGGTCTTCAGGGTCATCGTCTTTAGGGTCTTGAACTTGGAAATGTAGCAGAAGGTAAAAGAAGGCCGAGGAACTGCGGAGAACCAGCTGACGGTACTGAAACCCGGATGGCTACCCAAATGTACAAGAGCCAATGGAACTACCGAGGACCAGCTGACGGTACCGGAACCCGATTACTAAGCAGGAGGTACCCGTGCCAGAAAGCACTACCAAGGACCACAGACGTTGGTGGAACTTGGATACCCAGAAGGAGGCACCTAAGCCAAAGGCACCATAGAGTTGGCTAACCTGACCGCAACCCAACAGGACAACGTATTGGAGGCAAAGTGACCTTGACACTACCCGGAAACAGCTGGCGTGCTGGAGAAAGGCTGGGCAGGAGGGAGTACCCATGCCAAAGACTCTGCCGAGAACCAGCTGACGGTACTGGAACCCAGATGGGTAGCAGAAGGTACAAGAGCCAATGGAACTACCGAGGACCAGCTGATAGTACTGGAACACAGTTACTGTTATGATCAGGCGGCCTTGGAACAACATGAAAAAACCTTCGCTGGAGTAGTTGTAACTATACAGACCGCTAACCCTGAACTTATCACAGACACTAGTTGTAGCCGTGGGGTGTACTTATCCAGACCTAGACACCTCGACACAGCCGGAGGACTAATTATCCCTAAAGATGGAAAATAGGAAAACTGACTTGCCTCAGAGAAGACCCCAAAGTATAGGCAGCCCCCCACAAATAATGACGGTGAGTAGGAGAGGAAAAGACACACGCAGGAGGAAAACAGATTTAGCAAAGGAGGCCACTTCTACCTAGATAGGGAAGTATAGTACAGGATACTGAGCGGTCAGCACAAAATCTACAAAATATCCACAGCAGAAAAATACAAAAACTCCACCACCTAACTAAAGGTGTGGAGAGTATATCTGCGACTCCAGCGAATCCAACCAGACTGAGGAAACAACAGGACAGTCGAAGCTGGAACAAAATAGAAACTAAGAACAGCATGAAAAAATAGACACACAGCCTGTGAGGCTAAGAAAAAGAATAAGACACTTATCTTTAGCTGAAATGGCAGCAGGCAGGAGAGGCAAGGCAGAGAACCATTACTGGAAATAGAACATTGACAACTGGCAGGGACTAATGAGTCCTGCAAAGCTAAATACCCCAGTCAGCTTGCAATTAGCAGATACACCTGTCCAATCCTGCAGTCCAGGCCCAACTGCATTACCATCTACAACCACCGGAGGGAGCCCAAAAGCAGAATTCACAACAGTACCCCCCCCTTGAGGAGGGGTCACCGAACCCTCACCAGAGCCCCCAGTCTGATCAGGATGAGCCCGATGAAAGGTACGAACCAAATCATCGGCATGGACATCAGAAGCAGAAACACAAGAATTATCCTCCTGGCCATAACCCTTCCATTTGACAAGGTACTGAAGCTTCTGCCTCGAAAAACGAGAATCCAAAATCTTCTCAACATATTCCAACTCCCCATCGACCAACACAGGGGCCGGAGGATCAACAGAGGGAACAACGGGCTCCACATATTTCCGCAACAAAGATCTATGGAAGACATTATGAATAGCAAAAGAGGCCGGAAACGCCAGGCGAAAGGACACCGGATTAATAATCTCAGAAATCCTATAAGGACCAATAAACCGAGGCTTAAACTTAGGGGAAGAAACCTTCATAGGAACATGACGGGAAGATAACCAAACCAGACCCCAAACCCGAAGCCGGGAACCAACACACCGACGACGGTTAGCAAAACGTTGAGCCTCCTCCTGAGACAGTACCAAATTGTCCACCACATGAGCCCAAATCTGCTGCAACCTGTAGACCACAGAATCCACACCAGGAAGGTCAGAAGGCTCAACCTGCCCAGAAGAAAAACGAGGATGAAAATCAAAATTACAAAAGAAAGGCGAAACCAAAGTAGCCGAACTAGCCCGATTATTAAGGGCAAACTCGGCCAATGGCAAAAAAGCCACCCAATCATCCTGATCAGCAGACACAAAGCATCTCAAATAGGTCTCTAAGGTCTGATTAGTTCGCTCAGTCTGGCCATTTGTCTGAGGATGAAATGCAGAAGAAAAAGACAAATCAATGCCCAGCTTGGCACAAAAGGCCCGCCAAAACCTAGAAACAAACTGGGAACCTCTGTCGGACACAATATTCTCCGGAATACCATGCAAACGGACCACATGCTGAAAAAACAACGGAACCAAATCAGAAGAAGAATGCAATTTAGGCAAAGGCACCAAATGAACCATCTTAGAGAATCGGTCACAAAGAACCCAGATAAGCGACATCCTTTGGGAAACAGGAAGATCGGAAATAAAATCCATAGAAATATGCATCCAGGGCCTCTCAAGGACCGGCAAAGGCAAAAGCAACCCACTAGCACGGGAGCAACAAGGCTTGGCCCGCGCACAAGTCCCACAGGACTGCACAAAAGACCACACATCACGCGACAAAGAAGGCCACCAAAAGGACCTACCAACCAAGTCTCTGGTACCAAAAATACCAGGATGACCAGCCAACACAGAACAATGAACCTCAGAAATCACTCTACTAGTCCATCTGTCAGGAACAAACAGTTTCCCCACAGGACAACGGTCAGGTTTGTCAGCCTGAAATTTCTGAAGAACCCGTCGTAAATCAGGAGAAATGGCAGAAAGGACCACCCCTTCCTTCAAAATACCAACTGGTTCCAAGACCTCAGAAGAATCAGGCAAAAAACTCCTAGAGAGGGCATCAGCCTTAACATTTCTTAGTACCAGGAAGGTACGAGACCACAAAATCAAAATGAGAAAAAAACAAGGACCATCAAGCCTGTCTAGGATTCAACCGTTTGGCAGACTCGAGGTAAATCAAATTCTTATGGTCGGTCAAGACCACAATACGGTGCTTAGCTCCTTCAAGCCAATGTCGCCACTCCTCAAACGCCCACTTCATAGCCAACAACTCCCGATTGCCGACATCATAATTGCGTTCAGCAGGCGAAAATGTACGGGAAAAGAAGGCACATGGTTTCATCAAGGAACCAACAGGATCCCTCTGAGACAAAACGGCCCCTGCCCCAATCTCAGAAGCGTCAACCTCAACCTGAAACGGAAGAGAAACATCCGGCTGGCGCAACACTGGAGCAGAAGAAAAACGACGTTTAAGTTCTTGAAAGGCAGAAACAGCCGCAGAGGGCCAATTCGCCACATCAGCGCCCTTCTTAGTCAAATCAGTCAAGGGTTTAACCACGCTGGAAAAATTAGCAATGAAACGGCGATAAAAATTAGCGAAACCCAAAAATTTCTGAAGGCTCTTCACGGATGTGGGCTGAATCCAATCATGAATGGCCTGAACCTTAACCGGATCCATCTCTATAGATGAGGGAGAAAAAATAAAGCCCAAAAAGGAAACCTTCTGCACCCCAAAAAGACACTTAGACCCTTTCACAAACAAGGCATTGTCACGAAGGATCTGAAATACCATCCTGACCTGCTGCATATGAGACTCCCAATCATCGGAAAAAATCAAAATATCGTCCAAATATATGATCAAGAATTTATCAAGATAACTCCGGAAGATATCATGCATGAAGGACTGAAAAACAGATGGAGCATTAGAGAGTCCGAATGGCATCACAAGGTATTCAAAATGGCCTTCGGGCATGTTAAACGCAGTTTTCCATTCATCACCCTGCTACGAACCCTATACGAACAAGATTATAAGCCCCCCGAAGGTCAACCTTAGTAAACCAACTAGCTCCCTTAATCCTAGCAAACAAATCAGAAAGCAAAGGCAGGGGTATTGAAACTTGACCGTGATCTTATTTAAGAGGCGATAATCAATACAGGGTCTCAAAGAACCATCTTTTTTAGCAACAAAAAAGAACCCCGCTCCCAACGGTGAAGAAGATGGACGAATATGCCCCTTCTCCAAAGACTCCTTAATATAACTCCGCATGGCGGTATGTTCAGGTAAAGAAAGGTTGAAAAGTCGACCCTTAGGAAACTTACAGCCTGGAATCAAATCAATAGCACAATCGCAGTCCCTATGCAGTGGAAGGAAACTGGACTTAGGCTCATCGAATACATCCTGAAAATCAGACAAAAACTCCGGAATTTCAGAAGAGGGAGAAGGGGCGATTGACATCAGAGGAACATCATTATGAACCCCCTGACAACCCCAACTAGTCACAGACTTGGACTTCCAATCCAAAACAGGATTATGTACCTGCAACCATGGGAAACCCAGCACGACAGCATCATGCAAATTATGCAACACCAGAAATCGACAATCTTCCTGGTGGGCTGGCGCCATGCGCATGGTAACCTGTATCCAAAACTGGGGCTTATTTTTAGCCAAGGGTGTAGCATCAATGCCCCTTAAAGGAATAGGATGCTGCAAGGGAAAACCACAACGCTTAGCAAAGTCAAAGTCCATCAAATTCAAGGCGGCGCCTGAATCCACAAATGCCATGACAGAAAATGACGACAATGAGCATATCAAGGACACAGATAAAAGAAATTTAGGTTGTACAGTACTGATGGTAAATGAACTGGCGATCCTTTTTGTCCGCTTACGGCAGACAGAAATGACATGAGAAGCGTCGCCACAATAAAAACACAACCTGTTGAGACGTCTGAAACCTTGTTGTTCCGTTTTAGACAGATTCCTATCACACTGCATAGGATCAGGAATGTGCTCTGAGGATAACGCCATAGCGCGCACAGTTCTGCACTCCCGCAAGCGCCGGTCAATCTGAATGGCCAGAGACATAGAATCACTCAGATTGGAGGGTGTGGGAAACCCCACCATAACATCCTTAACGGATTCAGAAAGACCCTTTCTGAAAATTGCCGCCAAAGCATCATCATTCCATTTAGTCAGCACAGACCATTTTCTTAATTTCTGACAATACAATTCAGCCGCCTCTTGCCCCTGAGATAGGGCCAACAAGGTCTTCTCAGCTTGATCCACAGAATTAGGCTCATCATACAATAACCCCAATGCTTGAAAAAAAGAATCAACATTAAGCAAAGCAGGATTGCCAGATTCCAGGGAAAATGCCCAATCCTGTGGGTCACCACGCAGCAGGGATATGATGATTTTAACCTGCTAAATGGGATCACCAGAGGATCGGGGTCTCAATGCAAAAAACAGTTTACAGTTATTTTTGAAACTCAAAAATTAGGTTCTAAAGCAGGAGTCTGAACAATATAATCTGAAATACCCTGTACCCTAGCAGCAAGCTGATCCACACGAGAAGCTAATTCCTGAACATTCATGTTAGTACTAGGTTCCTCAGCCACCCAGAGATTAAGAGGGAGGAGAAGACAAAATAGACTGAGGAAAAAAAATGGCTCAAAACCTATCCTCCCTTCTTCTGAGATGCAATTAACTCATTGTAGGCCAGTTGTACTGTTATAATCAGGCGGCCTTGGAACAACATGAAAAAACCTTCGCTGGAGTAGTGGTAACTATACAGACCGCTAACCCTGAACTTATCACAGACACTAGTTGTAGCCGTGGGGTGTACCTATCCAGACCTAGACACCTCGACACAGCCGGAGGACTAATTATACCTAAAGATGGAAAATAGGAAAACTGACTTGCCTCAGAGAAGACCCCCAAAGTATTGGCAGCCCCCCACAAATAATGACGGTGAGTAGGAGAGGAAAAGACACATGCAGGCGGAAAACAGATTTAGCAAAGGAGGCCACTTTTAACTAGATAGGGAAGTATAGTACAGGATACTGAGCGGTCAGCACAAAATCTACAAAATATCCACAGCAGAAAAATACAAAAACTCCACCACCTAACTAAAGGTGTGGAGAGTATATCTGCGACTCCAGCGAATCCAACCAGACTGAGGAAACAACAGGACAGTCGAAGCTGGAACAAAATAGAAACTAAGAACAGAACGAAAAAATAGACACACAGCCTGTGAGGCTAAGAAAAAGAATAAGACACTTATCTTTAGCTGAAATGGCAGCAGGCAGGAGAGGCAAGGCAGAGAACCATTACTGGAAATAGAACATTGACAACTGGCAGGGACTAATGAGTCCTGCAAAGCTAAATACCCCAGTCAGCTTTGCAATTAGCAGATACACCTGTCCAATCCTGCAGTCCAGGCCCAACTGCATTACCATCTACAACCACCGGAGGGAGCTCAAAAGCAGAATTCACAACAGTACCCCCCCATTGAGGAGGGGTCACCGAACCCTCACCAGAGCCCCCAGGCTGATCAGGATGAGCCCGATGAAAGGTACGAACCAAATCAGCGGCATGGACATCAGAGGCAGAAACCCAAGAATTATCCTCCTGGCCATAACCCTTCCATTTGACAAGGTACTGAAGCTTCTGCCTCGAAAAACGAGAATCCAAAATCTTCTCAACATATTCCAACTCCCAATCGACCAACACAGGGGCCGGAGGATCAACAGAGGGAAAAACGGGCTCCACATATTTCCGCAACAAAGATCTATGGAAGACATTATGAATAGCAAAAGAGGCCGGAAGCGCCAGGCGAAAGGACACCGGATTAATAATCTCAGAAATCCTATAAGGACCAATAAACCGAGGCTTAAACTTAGGGGAAGAAACCTTCATAGGAACATGACGGGAAGATAACCAAACCAGATCCCCAACCCGAAGCCGGGAACCAACACACCGACGACGGTTAGCAAAACATTGAGCCTCCTCCTGAGACAGTACCAAATTGTCCACCACATGAGCCCAAATCTGCTGCAACCTGTAGACCACAGAATCCACACCAGGAAGGTCAGAAGGCTCAACCTGCCCAGAAGAAAAACGAAGATGAAAATCAAAATTACAAAAGAAAGGCGAAACCAAAGTAGCCGAACTAGCCCGATTATTAAGGGCAAACTCGGCCAATGGCAAAAAAGCCACCCAATCATCCTGATCAGCAGACACAAAGCATCTCAAATAGGTCTCCAAGGTCTGATTAGTTCGCTCAGTCTGGCCATTTGTCTGAGGATGAAATGCAGAAGAAAAAGACAAATCAATGCCCAGCTTGGCACAAAAGGCCCGCCAAAACCTAGAAACAAACTGGGAACCTCTGTCGGACACAATATTCTCCGGAATACCATGCAAACGGACCACATGCTGAAAAAACTATGGAACCAAATCAGAAGAAGAATGCAATTTAGGCAAAGGCACCAAATGAACCATCTTAGAGAATCGGTCACAAACAACCCAGATAAGCGACATCCTTTGGGAAACAGGAAGATCGGAAATAAAATCCATAGAAATATGCGTCCAGGGCGTCTCAGGGACCGGCAAAGGCAAAAGTAACCCACTAGCACGGGAGCAACAAGGCTTGGCCCGCGAACAAGTCCCACAGGACTGCACAAAAGACCGCACATCACGCGACAAAGAAGGCCACCAAAAGGACCTACCAACCAAGTCTCTGGTACCAAAAATACCAGGATGACCAGCCAACACAGAACAATGAACCTCAGAAATCACTCTACTAGTCCATCTGTCAGGAACAAACAGTTTCCCCACAGGACAACGGTCAGGTTTGTCAGCCTGAAATTTCTGAAGAACCCGTCGTAAATCAGGAGAAATGGCAGAAAGGACCACCCCTTCCTTCAAAATACCAACTGGTTCCAAGACCTCAGAAGAATCAGGCAAAAAACTCCTAGAGAGGGCATCAGCCTTAACATTCTTAGTACCAGGAAGGTACGAGACCACAAAATCAAAACGAGAAAAAAACAAGGCCCATCGAGCCTGTCTAGGATTCAACCGTTTGGCAGACTCGAGGTAAATCAAATTCTTATGGTCGGTCAAGACCACAATACGGTGCTTAGCTCCCTCAAGCCAATGTCGCCACTCCTCAAACGCCCACTTCATAGCCAACAACTCCCAATTGCCGACATCATAATTGCGTTCAGCAGGCGAAAATGTACGGGAAAAGAAGGCACACGGTTTCATCAAGGAACCAACAGGATCCCTCTGAGACAAAACGGCCCCTGCCCCAATCTCAGAAGCGTCAACCTCAACCTGAAAAGGAAGAGAAACATCCGGCTGGCGCAACACCGGAGCAGAAGAAAAACGACGTTTAAGTTCTTGAAAGGCAGAGACAGCCGCAGAGGGCCAATTCGCCACATCAGCGCCCTTCTTAGTCAAATCAGTCAAGGGCTTAACCACGCTGGAAAAATTAGCAATGAAACGGCGATAAAAATTAGCGAAACCCAAAAATTTCTGAAGGCTCTTCATGGATGTGGGCTGAATCCAATCATGAATGGCCTGAACCTTAACCGGATCCATCTCTATAGATGAGGGAGAAAAAATAAAGCCCAAAAAGGAAACCTTTTGCACCCCAAAAAGACACTTAGACCCTTTCACAAACAAGGCATTGTCACGAAGGATCTGAAATACCATCCTGACCTGCTGCACATGAGACTCCCAATCATCGGAAAAAATCAAAATATCGTCCAAATATATGATCAAGAATTTATCAAGATAACTCTGGAAGATATCATGCATGAAGGACTGAAAAACAGATGGAGCATTAGAGAGTCTGAATGGCATCACAAGGTATTCAAAATGGCCTTCGGGCGTGTTAAACGCAGTTTTCCATTCATCACCCTGCTACGAACCCTATACGAACAAGATTATAAGCCACCCGAAGGTCAATCTTAGTAAACCAACTAGCTCCCTTAATCCTAGCAAACAAATCAGAAAGCAAAGGCAGGGGTATTGAAACTTGACCGTGATCTTATTTAAGAGGCGATAATCAATACAGGGTCTCAAAGAACCATCTTTTTTAGCAACAAAAAAGAACCCCGCTCCCAACGGTGAAGAAGATGGACGAATATGCCCCTTCTCCAAAGACTCCTTAATATAACTCCGCATGGCGGTATGTTCAGGTAAAGAAAGGTTGAAAAGTCGACCCTTAGGAAACTTACCTGGAATCAAATCAATAGCACAATCGCAGTCCCTATGCAGTGGAAGGAAACTGGACTTAGGCTCATCGAATACATCCTGAAAATCAGACAAAAACTCCAGAATTTCAGAAGAGGGAGAAGGGGCGATTGACATCAGAGGAACATCATTATGAACCCCCTGACAACCCCAACTAGTCACAGACATGGACTTCCAATCCAAATCAGGATTATGTACCTGCAACCACGGGAAACCCAGCACGACAGCATCATGCAAATTATGCAACACCAGAAATCGACAATCTTCTTGGTGGGCTGGCGCCATGCGCATGGTAACCTGTATCCAAAACTGGGGCTTATTTTTAGCCAAGGGTGTAGCATCAATGCCCCTTAAAGGAATAGGATGCTGCAAGGGAAAACCACAACGCTTAGCAAAGTCAAAGTCCATCAAATTCAAGGCGGCGCCTGAATCCACAAACGCCATGACAGAAAATGACGACAATGAGCATATCAAGGACACAGATAAAAGAAATTTAGGTTGTACAGTACTGATGGTAAATGAACTGGCGATCCTTTTTGTCCGCTTACGGCAGACAGAAATGACACGAGAAGCGTCGCCACAATAAAAACACAACCTGTTGAGACGTCTGAAACCTTGTTGTTCCGTTTTAGACAGATTCCTATCACACTGCATAGGATCAGGAATGTGCTCTGAGGATAACGCCATAGCGCGCACAGTTCTGCGCTCCCGCAAGCGCCGGTCAATCTGAATGGCCAGAGACATAGAATCATAGATTCCAGGGAAAATGCCCCATCCTGTGGGTCACCACGCAGCAGGGATATGATGATTTTAACCTGCTAAATGGGATCACCAGAGGATCGGGGTCTCAATGCAAAAAACAGTTTACAGTTATTTTTGAAACTCAAAAATTAGGTTCTAAAGCAGGAGTCTGAACAATATAATCTGAAATACCCTGTACCCTAGCAGCAAGCTGATCCACACGAGAAGCTAATTCCTGAACATTCATGTTAGTACTAGCTTCCTCAGCCACCCAGAGATTAAGAGGGAGGAGAAGACAAAATAGGCTGAGGAAAAAAAAATGGCTCAAAACCTATCCTCCCTTCTTCTGAGATGCAATTAACTCATTGTGGGCCAGTTGTACTGTTATGATCAGGCGGCCTTGGAACAACATGAAAAAACCTTCACTGGAGTAGTGGTAACTATACAGACCGCTAACCCTGAACTTATCACAGACACTAGTTGTAGCCGTGGGGTGTACCTATCCAGACCTAGACACCTCGACACAGCCGGAGGACTAATTATCCCTAAAGATGGAAAATAGGAAAACTGACTTGCCTCAGAGAAGACCCCCACAGTATAGGCAGCCCCCCACAAATAATGACGGTGAGTAGGAGAGGAAAAGACACATGCAGGCGGAAAACAGATTTAGCAAAGGAGGCCACTTTTAACTAGATAGGGAAGTATAGTACAGGATACTGAGCGGTCAGCACAAAATCTACAAAATATCCACAGCAGAAAAATACAAAAACTCCACCACCTAACTAAAGGTGTGGAGAGTATATCTGCGACTCCAGCGAATCCAACCAGACTGAGGAAACAACAGGACAGTCGAAGCTGGAACAAAATAGAAACTAAGAACAGCACGAAAAAATAGACACACAGCCTGTGAGGCTAAGAAAAAGAATAAGACACTTATCTTTAGCTGAAATGGCAGCAGGCAGGAGAGGCCAGGCAGAGAACCATTACTGGCAATAGAACATTGACAACTGGCAGGGACTAATGAGTCCTGCAAAGCTAAATACCCCAGTCAGCTTTGCAATTAGCAGATACACCTGTCCAATCCTGCAGTCCAGGCCCAACTGCATTACCATCTACAACCACCGGAGTGAGCCCAAAAGCAGAGTTCACAACAGGTTACTAAGCTGGAGGTACCCGTGCCAGAAAGCACTCCCAAGGACCACCAGACGTTGGTGGAACTCGGATACCCAGAAGGAGGCATCTAAGCCAAAGGCTCTGCCTGGAACCAGCTGACGGTACTGGAACCAGGGGGACCTATTCAAGATTGTCTTCCAAAGAACCAGCTAATGCTGCTGAACTCAGGCAGCAGAAGGTCCACAGGAAAAAAAATTGCTAGGCTGCGAATCGGCAGTAGTTACCTAAAACCCACAGTCCTACAGGAGGAGCTTGTCCTATTGGCAATATGGAACCAGCCTTGATTGCCAGTTCCCGCAGCCCACATAGGAAACACCTACTGTAAACTGCATTCACCATAGAGTTGGCTAACCCGACCGCAACCCGACAGGACAATGTATTGGAGGCAAAGTGACCTTGACACTACCCGGAAACAGCTGGTGTGCTGGAACCAGGCTGGGAAAGGAGGGAGTACCCATGCCAAAGACACTACCGAGAACCAGCTGACGGTCCTGGAACGCGGATGGGTAGCAGAAGGTACAAGAGCCAATGAAACTACCGAGGACCAGCTGACGGTACTGGAACCCAGTTACTAAGCAGGAGGTACCCATGCCAGAAAGCACTACCAAGGACCACCAGACGTTGGTGTAACTCAGATACCCAGAAGGAGGCACCTAAGCCAAAAGCTCTGCTTGGAACCAGCTGACGGTACTGGAACCAAGGGAACCTATTCAAGATTGTCTTCCAAAGGACCAGCTAATGGTACTGGAACTCAGATAGGCAACAGAAGGTCCACAGAAAAAAAAATTGCTAGGCCGTGAGCCGGCCATATTTACCGAAAACTCACAGTCCTACAAGGGGAGCTTGTCCTATTGGCACTACGGAACAAACCTTGATTGCCAGTTCCCGCAGCCCACATAGGAAGCACCTAAACTGCAGGCACCATAGAGTTGGCTAACCCGACCGCAACCCGACAGGGCAACGTATTGGAGGCAAAGTGACCTTGACACTACCCGGAAACAGCTGGCGTGCTGGAACCAGGCAGGGCAGGAGGGAGTACCCGTGCCAAAGACACTTCTCAGCAGCAACTGGCGGTGTTGGAGCCTAGGGATTACATGAGAAACAGAGTGTAGGCTGAGGCCTAATTGGAGCAAGTTGAAAGGGAACCTATAACCCCCCCAGGCATTTGTAACTAAAAGAGCCAACTTGTGCAGCACTAATGCTGCAGAAGAAAAAGGTGGCTCTTTAACTTATGCTCCTTGCACACGCTGAAGTTAACACTTATAAAATGTGCCCCCTCATACCGTGAAACCGTCCCGGAGGTGGGACTTTCCTTCTTAATGAGACGCAGCACAGCCATCATTCCTACCCCCTTGGCGCCGGGCGCCGCCTCCTGAGCGTTGTTTGAATCTGTCCCGGAGCCTGCGCTGTTATGTTATCCCTTGGCCATGCGCAGTTAGCGCTGCCTGTGTTCTGACATTACTTGTTGTCAGGCTGACTGCGACTGTCCGACCGCTCTGCCCGAGATCCCACCCCGCAGTGTGTTCTGATTTATTCACACTGCGGGGCTAGGATTCATGGGCATGCGCAGTGCATATCTTCACCTCTCACTCATCTCCTTCTGCCATCTTCAGACTGTGCGGCGTCAGCTGATCCCTAATCACCATGTCATGCTGTCATGATTCCCCTGACCGCTGTCACCAATGGGTCAGGAATCACACCATGACCGTCACCCCTACGTCACGGGTTGGGGTGACTTTAGGCCAACAGACGGCTATCACATGTGCAGGGGGGATTATCTTAGTTGTCCCTCCACTGCTAACAATGTGATGAGAAAACACACACAGGGCTATTGACCTCTTAGTTTACAGCAGGGGCTTATTTTAGGTATCCCACTGCTTTTCTATATACCACGAACTGCAGGGATTTATGTATATCCCACTTACAGTTCCACTTAACACTTGCAGCTCTCTGGTGCCCCCCTTCATCTCAGGTCAGATTAGGTACTGCACCCTGGGTAATTAGTCGCCAGAAAGGCTGCCTGCTATGTACTTGCTATTGGGCACGCTGCAGCGACGCGATAACTACTCCCACTCAGGCAGGAACAATAATTAGCAACGCCGCAGTCGCTTCAGCATAACCCCAAAAGTCAGCACACTCTCGCTGCCACCAGCTTTGATTAAACGGGTCCGAAGCTAACCCAACACAACAGTAACAGTAGCGTATTACCCTTCAGAAGACTTAGGGTACGGTTTAGAACAGGAGAACGAACTAATATTAAATATTATATTCCATAAAAAATTAGGCAGTGCTTTATCAAAAATATTTTATAAAGATGTTATAAATGAGACAATTGCAAATATGTACAAGGGTAATTATAACATAAAGGGAATAAATGAGAAAAGATAACACTCACATGTTCAAAACATTGCAGGCAACCAGGCTAGTGGAGTTTTCCATATGTCCCAGCTCATTAGGACGGGCTGCTGGCTTCAGGAGAAGACAAGAAGTCCAGAAGAAGAAATCAAGCAGAGAGACTGAGCTGGGGATGTGTGCAGACAGTTATAACTTCAAGGCTGTGACATCACAGAAAGGCTGGCTTATCCAGACCCTCCTCTCTCTACCTTCTGAGTAAACTTTAAACTATTTTCTCTGATTTCTATAACTTCACTACAAAACATGTCAGAGTCCTAACAAACTCATAATTCATCTCGGATTAACGTGAGCATTCTAATGAGATCAAATATGTCCTATCTGGAATACATATTTACAGAGAAATCCCTACTTCTTTACCAGATGGAGTTAGAAGCCCGAGTTTCAAGGGATGGGTAGATACACCGAGTGAGAATAAGAATATATATTTTCGTATTTCTAGCTTAAATCGTTTGCCTAATATCTAACAAAAACTAAACAAAGAATCTTTCATGAATTTTTGGAGCCACTTTTCCAGTTCTAACTAGTGCAGGTGGGAGGGGTGAGGGACTTTCGTCCGAGCCTGGAATTTATGACCCCAGGGCAATAAACCCTTCTAGCATACAGTCCGTAGCCCAGAGAGAAACAAGGAGAGTCAGCTAGGGAAGGGGGGGTTTAGCCCACCTCATGAGCTGAAGAGCAACTAAACCTATATGATATTTCATACCATATCGTGACACCTCCCCCTTTTGGTGTGCGCTAGGGAGGCAGTACCCCACGGTATGCCTTCATGGGCACCTCAGTAGGTTCACCCTGGCGGGAGAGTCCATCTGCATTCCCATGCTCTTTGCCTGTTTTGTGTTCCATGGTGAAGTCAAACTGCTGAAGGGCAAGGCTCCAGCGTAGCAACCTGCCGTTGGTTCCACACATGGCATTTAGCCAGCGCAGAGGGTCGTGGTCGGTCACCACAGTGAAGGGGTGACCGTACAAGTAGGGCTGCAAGCGCTGCAGGGCCCAGACTATGGCCAGGCACTCCTTCTCGATGGTGGAGTAGGCCACTTCCCTCGGCAAAAGTTTCCGGCTCAGGTATAACACGGGGTGCTCCTGGTCCTCGAGTCAACCTGGCTGAGTACAGCACCAAGGCCAAACTCGCTGGCGTCGGTCTGCACCAAGAACGGTCGACTGCTATCGACTGCTTTCAACACAGGGGCGTTGCACAGTGCGGTTTTCAATGCCTGGAAGGCCCCCTCACAGCCCTCTGTCCAGTTGACAATGTGGGGTAGCTTCTTCCTGGTGAGGTCCGTCAAAGGTTTTGCCAGGCTACTATAGTGCTTTACGAAGCGCCTATAGTACCCTGCAGTGCCCAAGAAGGACATCACCTGTTTCTTGGTCACGGGAGTGGGCCAGTTCACGATCACTCCCACTTTGTCAGGCTCTGGCTTCTGGGTGTTCCCACCTACCCGGTGCCCCAGGTAGTGAACCTCCCTCATGCCCATCTGACACTTTCCCGGCTTGATAGTCAGTCCTGCTTGGTGAATTCGCCTGAGCACCTCCTCGAGATGCTGCAGGTGTTCCTCCCAGGAGGAACTGAAGATGGCAATGTCATCCAAGTACGCCACGGCGTACTTCTCCAGTCCCTGAAGCAGGAGGTTGACCATCCGCTGGAAAGTGGCAGGGGCATTCTTCATGCCGAAGGGCATGACCATGGACTCGTACAGTCCAAAGGGTGTGATAAAGGCGGACTTCTCCTGTGCCTCAGGGCTCAGGGGAATCTGCCAGTATCCTCGACTCAGATCCATTATTGTTAGGTAATTTGCGCCAGCTAACTTCTCAAGCAGCTCTTCGATGCGCGGCATGGGGTGCGCGTCAGAGGCTGTAATGGCGTTGAGCCCCCTGTAGTCCACGCAGAACCGGGTGGTCCGGTCCTTCTTTGGCACGAGAACTACAGGTGATGCCCACGCGCTCTTTGACCGTCGAATCACCCCCAGCTGTAACATCTCATCGATCTCTTGGCGCATAGTCTGCTGCACCTGGTCAGAGATTCGATAGGGTGTTCGCCGTAGTGGGGCGTGATTCCCGGTGTCCACCTTGTGGACTGCTAACTCAGTCCTCCCAGGTCGGTTGGAGAACACGACCCGGAAGGGTTCCAGTGTGGTTTGCAACTGCACCAACTGAGGTTCAGTTAACGAGGCGCTTACCTCCACATCCTCGATGGACCCATTGGCCTTGGCTTGGGCCAGCATGTCCAGGAGGGTGTCTTCCTCACCGTCTTCGGGCAAGCTGCAGACCGGTAGGACGAAAGGTTCACGTTCGTGATGAGCCTTCATCATGTTGACGTGAAAGGCCTTTCGCCTACCCCGAGCGTGGTCAAGCGTGACCACGTAAGTGACCGGGTTGAGCTGTTGGTGGACGACGTACGGGCCCTCCTAGGCTACCTGAAGCTTATCCGTTGGTACGGGGACCAGCACCCACACCTTTTGACCCACGTGGTAGGTCGGTTCCCGGGCGTTCTGGTCGTACCAGTGCTTCTGATCAGCCTGAGCTTGCGTCATGTTATCATGCACCAACTGCGTCAAGGTCTGCATCTTGTCACGGAAGCGCATGACATACTCCACTATGGACACTTCAGAAGGGTTCAGCTCCTCTTCCCAGGATTCTCTTACCAACCCAAGGGGTCCCCGGACTCGTCTGCCGTACAGGAGCTCGAAGGGGGAGAACCCCGTCGAGGCCTGCGGAACCTCTCGGTAAGCGAACAGCAGGTGTGGGAGGTACTGCTCCCAGTCGCGCCCTTGAGTCTCAACCAGCATGCGTAGCATCTGTTTGAGGGTACCATTGAAGCGTTCACACAAGCCATTGGTCTGTGGGTGATACGCACTCGATACCAGGTGCTTCACCTGCATTCTCTTACAGAGAGCCTCCATTAGGCGAGACATAAATTGGGTCCCTTGATCAGTAAGCATTTCCCTGGGAAACCCTACACGTGAAAAGATAGCCAACAGGGCATCCGCCACCTTATCTGCCCTAGTTGACGACAGAGCTACTGCCTCTGGGTACCGGGTAGCGTAGTCTACCACAGTAAGGATGTATTGCTTTCCAGAGCTGCTGGGGACGGCCAGTGGGCCCACAATGTCCACCGCGATCCTCTGGAAAGGCTCCTCTATCACTGGCAAAGGGATCAGGGGAGCCTTAATAGCAGGCCCCGCTTTCCCCACCCTTTGACAAGTGATACAGGAGCGGCAGTAGTTTGACACATCTGTCCCCATCTTAGGCCAATAGAAGTGTTGAGACAGCCGGGCCTTAGTTTTGTTGATCCCCAAGTGTCCAGCTAGCGGGATCTCATGGGCAATCCGCAACAACTCACCCCGGAATTGCTGCGGGACGACCAGCTGTCTTTCCCTCAACCACTCCTTTTGTGATTCTCCGGGTACTGTCTCCCGGTACAACCTTCCTCGGTCCCAGAACACCTTCTCCTTATCAGCCTCGGAGAAGTGCGTCCCGGCAAGTTGTCTCAAACTCTCTAGGCTCGCAACTGTGTGCAGAGCGGCCTGAAACTCCTGGCTAGGGGAAGCCAGAAGCGACGTCAGGGTCCCTTCCCCACGGGAACCCTCTTGGACCTGCTCTGGGTCCACCTCTGGTTCAGTCACAGTGATGACTGAGGAGGGTCCGGAAGGCAGACAGTTATCTGCGTTCCGGGCACTCTGACTGCGGGTGACAGCAGCTACGTAGGCTGTCTCCCCGGGGGTTTCTACAGACCCATCAGCCGGCGCTGCTATGGGCTCTACCTCCCCATCCACCCCCAGGGGCAGTGCTACGTATGGGCCAGTTACCTTCCTCGGTGGCACTGGTCACTTTCATGGCATCACCTTCCTCACGGTTCCCATGCATCTCCCCATAATAATAATAATAATAATAATAATAATCTTTATTTTTATATAGCGCTAACATATTCCGCAGCGCTTTACAGTTTGCACCTATTATCACTGTCCCCGATTGGGCTCACAATCTAGAATTCCTATCAGTATGTCTTTGGAATGTGGGAGGAAACCGGAGTGCCCGGAGGAAACCCACGCAAACACGGAGAGAACATACAAACTCTTTGCAGATGTTGTCCTGGGTGGGATTAGAACCCAGGACCCCAGCGCTGCAAGGCTGTAGTGCTATCCACTGAGCCACCGTACTGCCCCTTTTCCCCATTTCCTGTAGCACCAACACTTGCCCCTGTTAGGGGTTCCTCAGCCGTCTCACTCCGCAGAGCGACGTGGCTGGGCACGCCTGTACCTATGGACACATTAACCTTCACAGAAAAATCATTATCAGGTTCAGCTGGCACAGGTACAACATTTTCACCATCAATCCTAGGAAAAAAATGGTTAATAGATGCATCATTACAAGATAAAGCATGGTCAGGTAACACATGCGATCTCCCATCATCATCATCATCAGGGTTGACGTTACCCTGATTAGTATATTGGGGAGGGGTATCAGTGACGTAGTGGGCAACCAACCTCCCCAAATCAGTCCCCAACAAAACATCAGTGGGCAAATTATCAGACAGCCCCACTTCCTTCACCCCGCTCCCGGCACCCCAATCAATATAAACCCGGGCCATTGGTAAGGGACAGCTGATGCCCCCAATCCCAGTGACAGTTAGGGTTTTCCCCGGAATGATCTCTTCAGGGGCCGCCAGTTCGGGTCGGATGAGGGTTCGTTCAGCCCCGGTGTCCTTGAGGTCTGTAGCAACATGGCCTCCCACAGTGACGGGCTGTACGTTGTCACACACCCTCCCAACCACACCACCCACCAAAAGAACTGCTGCATTAGGCCCTGGGGCCTTGGCCGGGGTGTTGTTCTGCTTGGTTGGGCAGGAGGGACTGATATGACCAGTCTGATGGCAGGTGAAACACTTGCGAGGTTCGGTGGTAGGCCTGGTGCTGTTGGCCACGGGGACAGGACCTCTGGTGTGCTGGCTGGCAGGGGTACTGGCGTTGGTTGCAGGCTTACCCCCTCTCCAGCTGGTGGTGACTGGCTTCCGCACTTCCGATTTACGGTTGGCCTCATAGGCATCGGCAATCTGCGCTGCTTTCGTCACGTCTTTGGGTTCTCTGTCCATCACGAACTGTCGCACCTCAGCTGGGCAAAGATGAAAGAACTGGTCTTTGATCATCAGGTCTCGCAGCTGTGCAAAGGTGGTCACTGACAGTCCTTGGGTCCACTGGTCAAAGTGGGTCCCCAGTCCATGCACCACATCACTGTAACTGTCGTGTGGGCCACGTTGGAGGGTCCAGAACTTTCTACGGTACACCTCGGGTGTAAGCTGGTACTTGGCTATCAGAGCCTGCTTGATGGCCTCATAGTCACCATCTTGTTCTTGAGGGAGGGCAGCAAACGCCTCCAGAGCTTTACCTCTCAGCCCTGGTGTCAGGTATCGGGCCCATTCATCGGTAGGCAGCCGGTACTGTCTGCAGGCTTTCTCAAAGGCCCGCAGAAAAGTGTCCAAGTTCCCGTCCTTCTCCATAACAGGGAAGTGATCGGGTCGGGGCTTAGGTATCTGAGCGCTGCTGGGCTCACGTCTCTGGGCGGTGGAGGGCATCCCCCCCTGCCGGAGCATCTCCAGTTCATGTGCTCTCTGGGCTTGGCGCTCGGCTCTCTCAGCCTCCCGCTCGGCTCGCTGGGCCTGGGCCTCTCGCTCAGCTCGGGCCTCTCTCTCGGTTTGCTGGGCCTGGGCCTCCTGCCGGTATTGCTGAATCAGCTGCCGACGTCCCTCATGGTCGTCAGTGGGGAATTCTTTCAAGGCCGCCTGCAGGTGGGGGTCCAATTCGCCTGGATTGCTAACAGGGCCAGCATTCAGTGGTTGGACCTCTGCTGCAGCACCATGTTCGCTTGTGCTGGCTTCTGCGGCCTCTGGGCTCTGGGAGTGGTCTAGAGAGGCTTCCCATTGCACCAGTTCAGCGACCATTTGAGTCTTGGTCTTGCCCTGGGAGTTCAGGCCATGGTACATGCATATCCCAGCAAGAATGTCCTTCTTCTGCTGGTTGTACCAGGCTTCTCCTTTCGCAGCCATGGTTGCCAAATAAAAGATAGGATAGAAAAACGAAGAGAAGGGAGGGGATAATTACCCGTACGCAATTGTCTCAAGACTAGGGTTGAGCGACCTTCACTTTTATAGGATCGGGTCGGGTTTCACGAAACCCGACTTTTGGAAAAGTCGGGTCGAGTGAAATCGGCCGATCCTATAAAAAAGTCGGGGTCGGGGTCGGCCGAAACTCGAAACCCAATGCAGTGCATTGGGTTTCCATGGTTCCCAGAGTCTGAAGGAGCGGAAACTCTCCTTCAGGCCCTGGGATCCATATTTAAGTGTAAAATATAGAATTAAAATAAAAAATATTGCAATACTTACCCTCTGACGCGCCCTGGTACTAACCGGCAGCCTTCCTCCTTCGAATCCGCGCTTCTAGGACCTTGCCGTGACGTCGCGGTGACGTCGCGGCTTGTGATTGGCCGCGCGGCCACCCATGTGACCGCTCGCGCGGCCAATCACAAGCCGCGACGTCACCCGCGACGTCACCGAAGGTCCTGGAAGGGCTGATTCTTAGGAAGGAAGGCTGTCGGAAGGAAGCAGGGCGCTTCCGAGGGTGAGTATATTCCTATTAGGTATATTCCTATTAGGTATATACTCACCCTCGGAAGCGCCCTGCTTCCTTCCGACAGCCTTCCTTCCTAAGAATCAGCCCTTCCAGGACCTTCGGTGACGTCGCGGGTGACGTCGCGGCTTGTGATTGGCCGCGCGAGCGGTCACATGGGCGGCCGCGCGGCCAATCACAAGCCGCGACGTCACCGCGACGTCACGGCAAGGTCCTAGAAGCGCGGATTCGAAGGAGGAAGGCTGCCGGTTAGTACCAGGGCGCGTCAGAGGGTAAGCATTGCAATATTTTTTATTTTAATTCTATATTTTACACTTTAATCTGAATTCCGATACCAATTCCCGATATCTTAAACATATCGGGAATCGGGATCGGAATTCCGATTCCAGATTCAAAAGATCGCCGACTTCATGGCCGACCCCCCACTGGGGTCGGGTCGGGTTTCATGAAACCCGACCTTGCCAAAAGTCGGCGACTTTTGAACAATTTCGACCCGTTTCGCTCAACCCTACTCAAGACTAATAAAACACTGAGTTCGTTCTCCAAACTTATTTGCGCAGAGTCCTCGCAAGAACTTTCTGCAAGTTTTTAGTGAGAGGAATGATTGCTCAAACCAAATCACTAATGCTCTAAGATATCCCACCGCCTTGCCACCAATTGTCACGATTCCCCTGACCGCTGTCACCAATGGGTCAGGATTCACACCGTGACCGTCACCCCTACGTCACGGGTTGGGGTGACTTTAGGCCAACAGACGGCTATCACATGTGCAGGGGGGCTTATCTTAGTTGTCCCTCCACTGCTAACAATGTGATGAGAAAACACACACAGGGCTATTGACCTCTTAGTTTACAGCAGGGGCTTATTTTAGGTTTCCCACTGCTTTTCTATATACCACGAACTGCAGGGATTTATGTATATCCCGCTTACAGTTCCACTTAACACTTGCAGCTCTCTGGCGCCCCCCTTACTCTCAGGTCAGATTAGGTACTGCACCCTGGGTAATTAGTCGCCAGAAAGGCTGCCTGCTATGTACTGGCTATTGGGCACGCTGCAGCGACGCGATAACTACTCCCACTCAGGCAGGAACAATAATTAGCAACGCCGCAGTCGCTTCAGCATAACCCCAAAAGGCAGCACACTCTCGCTGCCACCAGCTTCGATTAAACAGGTCCGAAGCTAACCCAACACAACAGTAACAGTAGCGTATTACCCTTCAGAAGACTTAGGGTACGGTTTAGAACAGGAGAACGAACTAATATTAAATATTATATTCCATAAAAAATTAGGCAGTGCTTTATCAAAAATATTTTATAAAGATGTTATAAATGAGACAATTGCAAATATGTACAAGGGTAATTATAACATAAAGGGAATAAATGAGAAAAGATAACACTCACATGTTTAAAACATTGCAGGCAACCATGCTAGTGGAGTTTTTCATATGTCCCAGCTCATTAGGACGGGCTGCTGGCTTCAGGAGAAGACAAGAAGTCCAGAAGAAGAAATCAAGCAGAGAGACTGAGCTGGGGATGTATGCAGACAGTTATAACTTCAAGGCTGTGACATCACAGAAAGGCTGGCTTATCCAGACCCTCCTCTCTCTACCTTCTGAGTAAACTTTAAACTATTTTCTCTGATTTCTATAACTTCACTACAAAACATGTCAGAGTCCTAACAAACTCATAATTCATCTCGGATTAACGTGAGCATTCTAATGAGATCAAATATGTCCTATCTGGGATACATATTTACAGAGAAATCCCTACTTCTTTACCAGATGGAGTTAGTAGCCCGAGTTTCAAGGGGTGGGTAGATACACCGAGTGAGAATAAGAATATATATTTTCGTATTTCTAGCTTAAATCGTTTGCCTAATATCTAACAAAAACTAAACAAAGAATCTTTCATGAATTTTTGGAGCCACTTTTCCAGTTCTAACTAGTGCAGGTGGGAGGGGTGAGGGACTTTCGTCCGAGCCTGGAATTTATGACCCCAGGGCAATAAAACCCACTTCTAGCATACAGTCCGTAGCCCAGAGAGAAACAAGGAGAGTCAGCTAGGGAAGGGGGGGTTTAGCCCACCTCATGAGCTGAAGAGCAACTAAACTTATATGATATTTCATACCATATCGTGACACATGCGCTTAGGGATCAGCTGATGCCAGAAGACGGGCAGTGCTAACTGCGCATGGCAAAGGTATAACATAACAGCGCAGGCTCTGATACAGATTCAAACAATGCTGAGGAGGCGGCACCCGGCGCCAAGGGGGTAAGAATGACGGCTGTGCCACATCTGATTAGGAAGGAAAGTCCCACCTCTGGGACGGTTTCATGGTATGATGGGGCACATGGTATAAGTGTTTATTTCAGCATCTGCAAGGAGCATAACAAAAAGACCACCTTGTCGAAATGCAGTATTAGTGCTGCACGAGGTGGCTCTTTTGACAAACGCCTGGGGGGGACAGGTTCCCTTTAATATCTGTAGTAGTGTGAGTGTGGAGGGAGCAGGAGAAATTGCCGCATACACAGCAGGGGATCAGCTGACATTACTGAAACCCAACAACATGTGTTGACTGTGCAGACGGCACTTCTGAGCAGCAACTGGCGGTGTTGGAGCCCAGGGATTACAGTTCAGGTGGTAGAAACATGAACACAACAGGAGACCTGGATACTGTTGCTAACCAATTATTTAATCTGGAAGAGGAGTGGCAAATTCCTGCGAGATCCAGGCCTTGTTCATTTTCAGAAAAGTAAGCCAATCAACGTTTTCGGAGGATAGTCGCATGCGACAGTCTGTTAGTACACCACCTGCGGCACTAAAGACGCGTTCTGATAATACACTTGCAGCAGGGCAAGCCAGCACCTCCAATGCATACTGGCTAAGCTCTGGCCATGTATCCAGCTTAGAAACACAAAACTTGAAGGGGGAAGAGCCATCTGGGAGTACACTGAGAGGGCAAGACATGTAGTCTATCACCATCTGACGGAAACGTTGCCTCCTGTGATGGTGTAGACATTTATGGCGGGCATACAAAAGTTTGCCACATTTGGGTCAAACTGGTCTTGCCTTGTGCTGAGAAACTGCTTCTGCTCCCTCTTTGTGCAGAGCTTCCTCCACTGCCTCGACGCACTGAGCTGCTTTGTAAAGCACTAGCAGCACTTCTCTCGTTTGGACTGGAGAAGATGATGGAATGCACCATTGTGTCTTGGTACTGCCACATTTTACGCTGTCGGTTCAACGGTGTTATGAGGCTTTGTAAGATGTCCCGGTAGCGAGGATCTAGGAGGGTGTACACTCAATAATCAGCCGTGTTGAGAATGTGGATGATGCGGCGGTCGTTTCTCAAGCACTGCAGCGTGAAATCAACCATGTGCTGCAGACTGCCAACTGACCAAGAAACGCTGTCCCCTGCTAGAGGCATGATCTCTGCCTGCTCTGCATCACCCCACCCTCGCTCTACATACTGACTACTAGAGCATTGTGTAATTCCCCTCCTCTGGACAGATGTCTTCCTCCTTCATTGACTCATCCTCATCCTCCTCACAAAGTGTCCCCAGGATAGGCCTTTGTGAGGAACCACGTGGCGCAGACTGTCCAGAAGCAGATGGCATTTGTGACTCCTCATCCTCCACCTCTTCCACAACCTCCTCCCTTAGCGCTTGCAGAGCTTTTTCAAGCAGGCAGATAAGGGGGATAGTCATGCTGACTAGTGCATCATCTGCACTCGCCATCCGCGTGGAATCATCGAAGGCATGCAAAACCTGGCAGATGTCCTTTATAGTGGCTCACTCAGTGGTTGTGAAGTCTGAATGGCATGCAGTGTGACTTTTTTTGCCCCTGATGCAGCTTGCACTCCATTACTGCTGGCTGCTGCTTACACAACCGCTCCAACATATGTAACGTTGAATTCCACCTGTTGGGTAGGTCACATGTGATGGAATGTTCCGGAAGACGGAATTGGTGCTGCATTGCTGCAATGCGCAATCTTGCCATGCTGGAACACCACAAGTGAGCACACTCTAGGCGGACCTTGTTCAGCATTGCATCAAGATCCGGATAGTCCCTCAAAAAACTCTGCACAACCTAGTTGAGCACATGTGCCAGACATGGGATGTGAGTGAGGTTGTCTAGGCCCAGAGCTGCCACCAGATATCGGCCATTGTCACACACTACCATGCCTGGCTGGAGATTCGCTGGCACAAACCACACGTCGCTCTCTTGCTTGATGGCATTCCAGAGCTTCTGCACTGTGTGGCTTCGATTCCCCAAAGAAATTAATTTCAATACAGCCTGTTGAAGTTTGGCCATGGCTGTGCTCATATCGGTCGTAACAGGTAAGCGTTCACGGGTCCATGTGGAGGTGAACTGTGACGGCTCCTGCTGCGATGATTCAGAGGAACTGGAGTATGAGGAGGAGTCAATGTGTACAGACTGGATTTCTGCAATCCTTGGAGTTGGCAGAACACGCACAGCGCCACTCGCAAGATCTGTACCTGGCCCCACAACATTGACCCAATGGGCAGTGAGGGAAAGGTATCGTCACTTTCCATGATGACTGGTCCACGCATCGGTGGTGAGGTGGACCTTGCTACTGACGGCGTTTAGTGACCCATGTTTAATGTTTCCCAGGGCAGGGATGGCTTGCCTGCTGAAATAAAAGCGGCTGGGCACGTTGTATTGTGGGACTGCCAATGCCATCAAGTTACGAAAGGTGTCAGTCTCCACCAGCCTGAATGACAGCATTACAAGGGAGAGTAGGTTTGCAATGGCAGCATTCAGAGCCTGTGCTCGGAGGTGGTTTGCCGATGGCTGTAGACTGGGGTGGGAGTGTGAGGATGACAAGGAACGTGGTGCTGTGGGTGGAATTACACTGGGTCTCTGTACAACAGTGCCAGAGGTTCTTCCATGGCGATCCTGTGAGGAAGCCGAACCAGCTGTGTGTGAACTGGAGGAAGAGGCTACAACATGAGCTGAAGAGGTGGTAGGTGGCACTGTAGGTTGGCCTAGGTCTTCAGTGTGTTTTTGTAACTCCACCTTGGAGTGCTTGGTCCGCACATGTTTCCACATATTTGTGGTATTGAGGTTGCTGGCACTTTTCCCTCTTTTGACTTTCTGATGACACAGCTTGCATTTGACAAAGCAAATGTCATCTGCAACAGTGTCAAAAACGGACCAGGCACTGCAAGTCTTGGGAGCGACCGTTTTGGCTTTTGGAAGAGGCATGCTCCAAATGAGTGGAGGCTACAGGCAACGCAGTCTTCACCCTCCCTCTCCCTCCTTTTTGGGCCGTTTGGGGAATCTCTTCCTCAGAGATGCTCCCACCACCTGCCTGTACCTCACACCATGATGGGTCAAGGACTTCATCATCTACACTACCCTCTTCCAACAACTGCTTCTCCTGGGTAGTCTCGACAGCACAGTACGCACCAGAAAGCGGCACCTGAGTTTCATCATCAGATGCGTACTGAGGTGTGCTGACTGTAGGCACTGGCCCACCCGCCTCTTCAGATTCAGAGAGACAAAGCTGTTGCGCATCGCTGCCTACTACCTCTTCAGATTCTAGAATACTGCTTGACTGGCCCACTCTTTCCAAGCCAAGAGATTCAGAGAACAGAAGTAGAGATGGCTCCTGTCCTGGGCTCTCTTACTGCCTGAGCAATTTGGCAGGTGGGTGCTCTTCAGTGCTCTGTGCCTGAGAGGATGGGGCACTAATTGAAGTCGATGCGTTAGCTGCCATCCATCCGACAATGGCTTCAAATTGTTTGTCCCGCAGCAGTGGGGTACGGCGAGCTCCTACAAAGCTGTGCATGAAGGACTGTTCCCTGCTAAAACTGGGGGATGATGAGTCACCAGTGCCCGCAGCAGGCCCAGAATCCCCACGTCCTCTCCCTGCTCCTCCTCCACGCCAACGACCATGTGCCTTACTGCCTGCCTTCTTCATCTCGGTAGACTGATAAAGATAGGCAGAAAAGTACTAAGGGCTTAGTGTGCTTATTCTGAACAGCTGCTAACAGGTATAATTATTATTATTATTATTATACATTTTTATAGCGCCATTTATTCCATGGCGCTTTACATGTGAATACGGGGCAAATATAGACAAATACATTAAACATGAGCAGATAACAAGGCACACGAGTACATAAGGAAAGAAACACTAATTTTATAAAGTGTGGACAAGACTTTAATATGAGCTAATGTGGCCTACACAACTGTAAAGTGGAGTGAACTTTATTAACTTTTTTTTTTCGCAGAACAGACTACAGCGTGATTTGAAATCACACAGAGACCTTGCATACTGCCATGAATGGCGCTGCAAGGCCAAAAAAAGCTCCTCTATGTACTCTTATATACTGTAGTGTTTTTCCACAATCTAGCAGAATACGGATGGAAACCCACTAATAGGATAAATCAGGACAAAATGTGCAGCAGGCAGCACTAATTGAAAAAAGGACAATGGAACAGTATGAGGCAGTGACGCACCCTGAGCTGTCTACAACCGGCTGTGGCTGCAGAACAGACTATAGAGTGAGCTGCACTCACACAGAGACCTTGCAGACAGCTGTGAATAGCGCTGCAAAGCAAAAACAAGGTTCTCTCACAGCGGTTGCTAAATTAGCCTGGCTAAAGCACAATGAAGCAAATTGCTATCTCAAACTGGCCCTCAGTCAGAAGAACACAGCATCCTGTCCCTAACTGAATTCACATCAGAGTGAACCCAAAATAGCGGTGGCGACTTTTATAGTGCATCATAACATCATTTCAGCAGCCAATCACAGCCATGCTAGTAGTTACATGCAGAACAGGATGTGCCCACACTTCTAGTGATTCCTCATTGGCTGAATTAAATCAAACTGGCTGATTGCATTATGGGAACTTCCGATTCCGGTTTCCGATATTGCAAAAGTATCGGAACTCAGTATCGGAATTCCAATACTGCGAATATCGGCCAATACCCGATACTTGCATTATCGGAATGCTCAACACTAGTCCTCATTTTCTCTCCACCTTTCACTATATCACCATCTACACACCGAGAAGCCCTGGGGAGCCCATCTAGCTGCCATAACATCACCCCAGCGGACCCCTAAAAGCAGCGTCGGTCCTCCTGACCGAATACCACAGGTGGCGTCACAAACATAAACTCTATCCCTCTAAAGACCTTTCCCTTTTACACGGACGTCCCAGGGCATGGACCGGGTCAGCCACCGTGACATCCCCCTGTGAACCGCAGGACCCGGTTGAGGCCACAGCTCCAATCAGCCAGCCGGAGGCCGCCCCAGCTGCAGCAGCCATCATGCCCCTCTCCATGCCGTATACAGTGGGGCAAAAAAGTATTTAGTCAGTCAGCAATAGAGCAAGTTCCACCACTTAAAAAGATGAGAGGCGTCTGTAATTTACATCATAGATAGACCTCAACTATGGGAGACAAACTGAGAAAAAAAAATCCAGAAAATCACATTGTCTGTTTTTTTAACATTTTATTTGCATATTATGGTGGAAAATAAGTATTTGGTCAGAAACAAAATTTCATCTCAATACTTTGTAATATATCCTTTGTTGGCAATGACAGAGGTCAAACGTTTTCTGTAAGTCTTCACAAGGTTGCCACACACTGTTGTTGGTATCTTGGCCCATTCCTCCATGCAGATCTCCTCTAGAGCAGTGATGTTTTTGGCTTTTCGCTTGACAACACGGACTTTCAACTCCCTCCAAAGGTTTTCTATAGGGTTGAGATCTGGAGACTGGCTAGGCCACTCCAGGACCTTGAAATGCTTCTTTCGAAGCCACTCCTTCGTTGCCCTGGCGGTGTGCTTTGGATCATTGTCATGTTGAAAGACCCAGCCACGTTTCATCTTCAATGCCCTTGCTGATGGAAGGAGGTTTGCACTCAAAATCTCACGATACATGGCCCCATTCATTCTTTCATGTACCCGGATCAGTCGTCCTGGCCCCTTTGCAGAGAAACAGCCCCAAAGCATGATGTTTCCACCACCATGCTTTACAGTAGGTATGGTGTTTGATGGATGCAACTCAGTATTCTTTTTCCTCCAAACACGACAAGTTGTGTTTCTACCAAACAGTTCCAGTTTGGTTTCATCAGACCATAGGACATTCTCCCAAAACTCCTCTGTATCATCCAAATGCTCTCTAGCAAACTTCAGACGGCCCGGACATGTACTGGCTTAAGCAGTGGGACACGTCTGGCACTGCAGGATCTGAGTCCATGGTGGCGTAGTGTGTTACTTATGGTAGGCCTTGTTACATTGGTCCCAGCTCTCTACAGTTCATTCACTAGGTCCTCCCGCGTGGTTCTGGGATTTTTGCTCACCGTTCTTGTGATCATTCTGACCCCACGGGGTGGGATTTTGCGTGGAGCCCCAGATCGAGGGAGATTATCAGTGGTCTTGTATGTCTTCCATTTTTTAATTATTGCTCCCACTGTTGATTTCTTCACTCCAAGCTGGTTGGCTATTGCAGATTCAGTCTTCCCAGCCTGGTGCAGGGCTACAATTTTGTTTCTGGTGTCCTTTGACAGCTCTTTGGTCTTCACCATAGTGGAGTTTGGAGTCAGACTGTTTGAGGGTGTGCACAGGTGTCTTTTTATACTGATAACAAGTTTAAACAGGTGCCATTACTACAGGTAATGAGTGGAGGAAAGAGGAGACTCTTAAAGAAGAAGTTACAGGTCTGTGAGAGCCAGAAATCTTGATTGTTTGTTTCTGACCAAATACTTATTTTCCACCATAATATGCAAATAAAATGTTAAAAAAAACAGACAATGTGATTTTCTTGATTTTTTTTTCTCAGTTTGTCTCCCATAGTTGAGGTCTACCTATGATGTAAATTACAGACGCCTCTCATCTTTTTAAGTGGTGGAACTTGCACTATTGCTGACTGACTAAATACTTTTTTGCCCCACTGTATACCTGGAGCAGCATGGCTCCCGCAATATTCTGGAGAATCGCATACATTAGATCAGTGATTTTCAACCTTTTTTGAGCCGCGGCACACTTTTTATACTTAAAAAATCCCGAGGCACACCACCAACCAAAATGGCACAAAATGGTGCGTCCAGGTTTGAGATGAAAGTCTGCAGTCATTCTATGTGACTGCAGGCTTCTGAATTCTCACAGCGCAAGCACTGCACACTTTCAGGATTCTCCCTTGCCGGTGGCCAGAGTGGACGGTCATGACAGCACAAGTATGTGATTTGGATACTTCTGGCCACATTCTAATAAGACGTGTCCGGCCTCAGTCAATTCATTTTCATTGAATGAGGCCACACATGTCTAATCAGCACGTGACCGCATGTATGTAAATCACCAACATCAGAGAATTATGATAGCAGTGTGCACTGTGAGAATTCAGAAGTCTGCAGTCACATAGTATGACTGCAGACTCATCACAACCTTGGACATCCCCTTTAATGTTCCTAACTAGAGTTGAGCGACCTTGACCTTTTTAGAGTCGAGCCGGGTTTCGCGAAACCCGACTATCTCAAAAGTCGGGTCGAGTGAAATCGGCCGATTATGACGTAAAGTCGGGATCGACCGAAACACGAAACCCAATGCAAGTCAATGGGGCAGCATAGTCGGCAGTGAGTGGGGGCCAGGAAAACACCTAGAGTGCCCATTTTAATGTCAAAACCATCCATTCTTCTTAATGAAGCTTGTCAAGCGTAATTTACCTTATAATAATTGGAAGGCATTTGAAATTGGGGTTCATTTGGCTAAAGTTGTGGTGGGTAGGGCTGGTTCAAGTAATTAGTGGGCCCAGGAAATCTGGACCACGTCACGGCAGTGTAGCAGGGAGAGGTAAGTATTTCAACTTTGCAAGTGCTGTGAACCTGAGCAAGCAGGGGGGGCCCACTCGTTGGCATTGGCACTGGCACAGGGCCCCTCAAAGTACAGCGGTGTGTTTGCACGGCGGGGGCGCCTCCCACCGGCAGCAACACTTTTGCGTACTATGAGAGGCCCTGTGCCAGTGACGTCGCCAACTAGTATTCCTCCCCCCACCTGATGAAGGAACCTGCACTTTCATCTGCACCTTCCTCTTTGTCCCCGTGTAAGGTGGTATAGTATGCGGGAAGAGCAACCTGACTTTCAGCAGGGTCACAATCTTGCAGTGTAGCGTGCACGGGTAATGTTGCGTTATGGGTCAATGTACCAGCAGACTCATCTATCACTGGCTGGGCAATGGGCAGGATGAGGAGGAAACACAGATATAGGCCCAAAGAATAAAGTGGGCTAAATGCAGTTCAAAATTGGTAACACAGGACTAATCAGGGGGCATTGCAGTGGAGGACAACTGGAATGAGAGGCTGACACAGAGAGTAGGCCCAAATCAGTAAGTAGTCGAAATGCAGTTCAAAATTGGCAACAGTAGTAAACAGGCGGCACAGCTTTGTTCAGTGGAGGAGAACAGCAAGGAGTGGCAGACACCGATAGTAGGCCCCAACCCAACTAGTAGGCCAAATGCAGTCTAACATTAACAACTACTTAACGAGCGCCTGAAAACGGAATTTCAGGACAGGAAACCAGCAGAACAGCAAGGAGTGGCAGACACCGATAGTAGGCCCCAAACCAACTAGTACGCCAAATGCAGTTGTTCCGTTTAACCACAATTTAATGAGAGCCTGAAGATAGAAGTTCAGGAAAGGCAACCTGGAGAACACCTTGGAGTGGAACACACCATCTCTCTACACCCCATACCCAATTTGTAGGTCTAATGCAGCGTAGTTTCCAACAACTACTAAACGAGAGCATGATGATCGAAGCATTGGCGAGGAAACCTGGGGAACACCTTGGAGTGGAACACACCATCTCTCTACACCCCATACCCAATTTGTAGGCCTAATGCAGCGTAGTTTCCAACAACTACTAAACGAGAGCCGGAAGATCGAAGCTCAGGAAAGGCAACCTGGAGAACACCTTGGAGTGGAACACACCATCTCTCTACACCCCATACCCAATTTGTAGGCCTAATGCAGTGTAGTTTCCAAGAACTACTAAACGAGAGCCGGAAGATCGAAGCTCAGGAAAGGCAACCTGGAGAACACCTTGGAGTGGAACACACCATCTCTCTACACCCCATACCCAATTTGTAGGCCTAATGCAGTGTAGTTTCCAAGAACTACTAAACGAGAGCCGGAAAATCGAAGCTCAGGAAAGGCAACCTGGAGAACACCTTGGAGTGGAACACACCATCTCTCTACACCCCATACCCAATTTGTAGGCCTAATGCAGCGTAGTTTCCAACAACTACTAAACGAGAGCCGGAAGATCGAAGCTCAGGAAAGGCAACCTGGGGAACACCTTGGAGTGGAACACACCATCTCTCTACACCCCATACCCAATTTGTAGGCCTAATGCAGCGTAGTTTCCAACAACTACTAAACGAGAGCATGATGATCGAAGCTCAGGAAAGGCAACCTGGAGAACACCTTGGAGTGGAACACACCATCTCTCTACACCCCATACCCAATTTGTAGGCCTAATGCAGTGTAGTTTCCAAGAACTACTAAACGAGAGCCGGAAAATCGAAGCTCAGGAAAGGCAACCTGGAGAACACCTTGGAGTGGAACACACCATCTCTCTACACCCCATACCCAATTTGTAGGCCTAATGCAGCGTAGTTTCCAACAACTACTAAACGAGAGCCGGAAGATCGAAGCTCAGGAAAGGCAACCTGGGGAACACCTTGGAGTGGAACACACCATCTCTCTACACCCCATACCCAATTTGTAGGCCTAATGCAGCGTAGTTTCCAACAACTACTAAACGAGAGCATGATGATCGAAGCATTGGCGAGGAAACCTGGGGAACACCTTGGAGTGGAACACACCATCTCTCTACAGTGGAACACACCATCTCTCTACACCCCATACCCAATTTGTAGGCCTAATGCAGCGTAGTTTCCAACAACTACTAAACGAGAGCCGGAAGATCGAAGCTCAGGAAAGGCAACCTGGAGAACACCTTGGAGTGGAACACACCATCTCTCTACACCCCATACCCAATTTGTAGGCCTAATGCAGCGTAGTTTCCAACAACTACTAAACGAGAGCCGGAAGATCGAAGCTCAGGAAAGGCAACCTGGGGAACACCTTGGAGTGGAACACACCATCTCTCTACACCCCATACTGAATTTGTAGGCCCAATGCAGCGTAGTTTCCAACAACTACTAAACGAGAGCATGATGATCGAAGCATTGGCGAGGAAACCTGGGGAACACCTTGGAGTGGAACACACCATCTCTCTACACCCCATACCCAATTTGTAGGCCTAATGCAGCGTAGTTTCCAACAACTACTAAACGAGAGCCGGAAGATCGAAGCTCAGGAAAGGCAACCTGGGGAACACCTTGGAGTGGAACACACCATCTCTCTACACCCCATACCCAATTTGTAGGCTCAATGCAGCGTAGTTTCCAACAACTACTAAACGAGAGCATGATGATCGAAGCATTGGCGAGGAAACCTGGGGAACACCTTGGAGTGGAACACACCATCTCTCTACAGTGGAACACACCATCTCTCTACACACCATACCCAATTTGTAGGCCTAATGCAGCGTAGTTTCCAACAACTACTAAACGAGAGCCGGAAGATCGAAGCTGAGGAAAGGCAACCTGGGGAACACCTTGGAGTGGAACACACCATCTCTCTACACCCCATACCCAATTTGCAGGCCTAATGCAGCGTAGTTTCCAACAACTACTAAACGAGAGCATGATGATCGAAGCATTGGCGAGGAAATCTGGGGAACACCTTGGAGTGGAACACACCATCTCTCTACAGTGGAACACACCATCTCTCTACACCCCATACCCAATTTGTAGGCCTAATGCAGCGTAGTTTCCAACAACTACTAAACGAGAGCCGGAAGATCGAAGCTCAGGAAAGGCAACCTGGAGAACACCTTGGAGTGGAACACACCATCTCTCTACACCCCATACCCAATTTGTAGGCCTAATGCAGCGTAGTTTCCAACAACTACTAAACGAGAGCCGGAAGATCGAAGCTCAGGAAAGGCAACCTGGGGAACACCTTGGAGTGGAACACACCATCTCTCTACACCCCATACCCAATTTGTAGGCCCAATGCAGCGTAGTTTCCAACAACTACTAAACGAGAGCATGATGATCGAAGCATTGGCGAGGAAACCTGGGGAACACCTTGGAGTGGAATACACCATCTCTCTACACCCCATACCCAATTTGTAGGCCTAATGCAGCGTAGTTTCCAACAACTACTAAACGAGAGCCGGAAGATTGAAGCTCAGGAAAGGCAACCTGGGGAACACCTTGGAGTGGAACACACCATCTCTCTACACCCCATACCCAATTTGTAGGCCCAATGCAGCGTAGTTTCCAACAACTACTAAACGAGAGCATGATAATCGAAGCATTGGCGAGGAAACCTGGGGAACACCTTGGAGTGGAACACACCATCTCTCTACAGTGGAACACACCATCTCTCTACACCCCATACCCAATTTGTAGGCCTAATGCAGCGTAGTTTCCAACAACTATTAAACGAGAGCCGGAAGATCGAAGCTCAGGAAAGGCAACCTGGAGAACACCTTGGAGTGGAACACACCATCTCTCTACACCCCATACCCAATTTGTAGGCCTAATGCAGCGTAGTTTCCAACAACTACTAAACGAGAGCCGGAAGATCGAAGCTCAGGATAGGCAACCTGGGGAACACCTTGGAGTGGAACACACCATCTCTCTACACCCCATACCCAATTTGTAGGCCCAATGCAGCGTAGTTTCCAACAACTACTAAACGAGAGCATGATGATCGAAGCATTGGCGAGGAAACCTGGGGAACACCTTGGAGTGGAACACACCATCTCTCTACAGTGGAACACACCATCTCTCTACACCCCATACCCAATTTGTAGGCCTAATGCAGCGTAGTTTCCAACAACTACTAAACGAGAGCCGGAAGATCGAAGCTGAGGAAAGGCAACCTGGGGAACACCTTGGAGTGGAACACACCATCTCTCTACACCCCATACCCAATTTGCAGGCCTAATGCAGCGTAGTTTCCAACAACTACTAAACGAGAGCATGATGATCGAAGCATTGGCGAGGAAACCTGGGGAACACCTTGGAGTGGAACACACCATCTCTCTACAGTGGAACACACCATCTCTCTACACCCCATACCCAATTTGTAGGCCTAATGCAGCGTAGTTTCCAACAACTACTAAACGAGAGCCGGAAGATCGAAGCTCAGGAAAGGCAACCTGGAGAACACCTTGGAGTGGAACACACCATCTCTCTACACCCCATACCCAATTTGTAGGCCTAATGCAGCGTAGTTTCCAACAACTACTAAACGAGAGCTGGAAGATCGAAGCTCAGGAAAGGCAACCTGGGGAACACCTTGGAGTGGAACACACCATCTCTCTACACCCCATACCCAATTTGTAGGCCCAATGCAGCGTAGTTTCCAACAACTACTAAACGAGAGCATGATGATCGAAGCATTGGCGAGGAAACCTGGGGAACACCTTGGAGTGGAACACACCATCTCTCTACACCCCATACCCAATTTGTAGACCTAATGCAGCGTAGTTTCCAACAACTACTAAACGAGAGCCGGAAGATCGAAGCTCAGGAAAGGCAACCTGGGGAACACCTTGGAGTGGAACACACCATCTCTCTACACCCCATACCCAATTTGTAGGCCCAATGCAGCGTAGTTTCCAACAACTACTAAACGAGAGCATGATGATCGGAGCATTGGCGAGGAAACCTGGGGAACACCTTGGAGTGGAACACACCATCTCTCTACAGTGGAACACACCATCTCTCTACACCCCATACCCAATTTGTAGGCCTAATGCAGCGTAGTTTCCAACAACTACTAAACGAGAGCCGGAAGATCGAAGCTCAGGAAAGGCAACCTGGAGAACACCTTGGAGTGGAACACACCATCTCTCTACACCCCATACCCAATTTGTAGGCCTAATGCAGCGTAGTTTCCAACAACTACTAAACGAGAGCCGGAAGATCGAAGCTCAGGAAAGGCAACCTGGGGAACACCTTGGAGTGGAACACACCATCTCTCTACACCCCATACCCAATTTGTAGGCCCAATGCAGCGTAGTTTCCAACAACTACTAAACGAGAGCATGATGATCGAAGCATTGGCGAGGAAACCTGGGGAACACCTTGGAGTGGAACACACCATCTCTCTACACCCCATACCCAATTTGTAGGCCTAATGCAGCGTAGTTTCCAACAACTACTAAACGAGAGCCGGAAGATCGAAGCTCAGGAAAGGCAACCTGGGGAACACCTTGGAGTGGAACACACCATCTCTCTACACCCTATACCCAATTTGTAGGCCCAATGCAGCGTAGTTTCCAACAACTACTAAACGAGAGCATGATGATCGAAGCATTGGCGAGGAAACCTGGGGAACACCTTGGAGTGGAACACACCATCTCTCTACAGTGGAACACACCATCTCTCTACACCCCATACCCAATTTGTAGGCCTAATGCAGCGTAGTTTCCAACAACTACTAAACGAGAGCCGGAAGATCGAAGCTCAGGAAAGGCAACCTGGAGAACACCTTGGAGTGGAACACACCATCTCTCTACACCCCATACCCAATTTGTAGACCTAATGCAGCGTAGTTTCCAACAACTACTAAACGAGAGCCAGAAGATCGAAGCTCAGGAAAGGCAACCTGGGGAACACCTTGGAGTGTAACAAACCCTCTCTCTACACCACGGAAGGGCTGATTCTTAGGAAGGAAGGCTGTCGGAAAGAAGCAGGGCGCGTCCGAGGGTGATTATATTCTTATTAGGTATATACTCACCCTCAGACGCGCCCTGCTTCTTTATTTGTAATGAATGTTTATTTGCAATGTGGTTTTGACTTACTCTATTTTTTTGGTAAATAATGATTTTATTATTTTCATTGTTTTGCATCTTCTTGGCAATAATATAAAGACGCGACAGGACAACACTCGGTGGATGCCATATCTGTGTTTAAAATTGAAAAAACCTTTCAGTTAACTACTTGCAGGAGAAGGTTATTGTAGCTGTTGGCCATTTTTAGTACTGTACCAGATTTTTGTTGTATGTGTTTGTTTTTAATGTTAAAATGTCTGCATTTGATATCTCTCCAGTATTTTCTTTTTTATAAGCAAAATACTTATTTTTATATTTTCTGATGTTGGTTCCAGGGGTACACGGGCAGCAGTGGTGTGGTCAGTGGAGGCCTAGTGGAAGGAGTGACCGCAGACAGGCATCGAAGGCCTAAAATAATAACACATGGCTGTAGGCAATTTTAAATTGGTTCCAGGGGTACACGGGCAGCAGTGGTGTGGTCAGTGGAGGCCTAGTGGAAGGAGTGACCGCAGACAGGCATCGAAGGCCTAAAATAATAACACATGGCTGTAGGCAATTTTAAATTGGTTCCAGGGGTACACGGGCAGCAGTGGTGTGGTCAGTGGAGGCCTAGTGGAAGGAGTGACCGCAGACAGGCATCGAAGGCCTAAAATAATAACACATGGCTGTAGGCAATTTTAAATTGGTTCCAGGGGTACACGGGCAGCAGTGGTGTGGTCAGTGGAGGCCTAGTGGAAGGAGTGACCGCAGACAGGCATCGAAGGCCTAAAATAATAACACATGGCTGTAGGCAATTTTAAATTGGTTCCAGGGGTACACGGGCAGCAGTGGTGTGGTCAGTGGAGGCCTAGTGGAAGGAGTGACCGCAGACAGGCATTGAAGGCCTAAAATAATAACACATGGCTGTAGGCAATTTTAAATTGGTTACAGGGGTACACGGGCAGCAGTGGTGTGGTCAGTGGAGGCCTAGTGGAAGGAGTGCCCGCAGACAGGCATCGAAGGCCTAAAATAATAACACATGGCTGTAGGCAATTTTAAATTGGTTACAGGGGTACACGGGCAGCAGTGGTGTGGTCAGTGGAGGCCTAGTGGTAGGAGTGACCACAGACAGGCATCGAAGGCCTAACATAACAAAAATGTCAATACAATGGTATTGTCAGTGGCAGGCATTGAAGGATGTCAGCGCATAGACTAAACATTGGTGGAGCTGTGAGATAATTTTGCAAGTGGTAGAGCACTGTTTGAGCTAGGGGGGGGGAACTGTCTTGTGGCCGGCGGTACAGGCCTAGGGCCCCTCATATTACAACGGTGTGTCTGACGTTGGGTGCGCACCACCACCGCCAGAGACACTTTATTGTACTAGGAGGGACCCAGTGGCAGTGCCGTCGACCAAAAGCGGGCACACCCACCTCTTCAGACAAACTGCACTCTCACGGTGCTGTCGCCAAGTGTCGATACCACGGCCCCATGTGGGGAGTTTGGCCAATTAGTGAGGTGTAAACATGTCGTATGCTGGACAATCAGGTGCAGAAAATTACGAGATTGGAAAAGGCATTCAGAATAGTCCACAGGCAAGACCTTTTCATAGGAAAGCTAGGTGTCAGCCGGGCAAGGTGGGGCAAAAGATTTCGAAATCCAGTTGTGGTTCATTTTGTGCCTCAAAACTACTGGAACAACATGTCCATATTGAACTGTCCTCCCATCTATCTTCCTGCTCCTTCTTCGACCGCTTTCAATCAGGCTTCCGGTCACACCACTCCACTGAAACTGCCCTAACTAAGGTCACCAATGACCTATTAACCGCCAAGAGCAAGCGACACTACTCTGTCCTCCTCCTCCTGGACCTGTCCTCTGCCTTTGACACAGTGGACCATTCCCTGCTGCTGCAGACCCTCTCATCCCTTGGCATCACAGAATTGGCCCTATCCTGGATCTCATCATACCTAACTGACCGTACATTCAGCGTCTCCCACTCACACACCACCTCCTCACCTCGCCCCCTATCTGTCGGAGTCCCGCAAGGTTCAGTTCTAGGACCCCTGCTCTTCTCCATCTACACCTTTGGCCTGGGACAGCTCATAGAATCTCACGGCTTTCAGTATCATCTCTATGCTGACGACACACAGATCTACATCTCTGGACCAGATATCACCTCCCTACTAACCAGAATCCCTCAATGTCTGTCTGCTATTTCATCCTTCTTCTCCACTAGATTTCTAAAACTTAACATGGACAAAACAGAATTCATCATCTTTCCCCCATCTCACGCGATCTCCCCAACGAACCTATCCATTACAGTAAACGGCTGCCCACTCTCCCCAGTCCCACAAGCCCGCTGTCTTGGGGTAATCCTTGACACTGATCTCTCCTTTAAACCACATATCCAAACCCTTTCCACTTCCTGCCGCCTCCAACTCAAAAATATTTCACGGATCCGCACATTCCTAAACCAAGAATCTGCAAAAACCCTAGTCCATGCCCTCATCATCTCCCGCCTTGACTACTGTAACCTCCTGCTCTGTGGCCTCCCCTCTAACACTCTTGCACCCCTCCAATCTATTCTAAACTCTGCTGCCCGACTAATCCACCTGTCCCCCCGCTATTCCCCGGCCTCTCCCCTCTGTCAATCCCTGCACTGGCTCCCCATCACCCAGAGACTCCAGTACAAAAGCCTAACCATGACATATAAAGCCATCCACAACCTGTCTCCTCCATACATCTGTGACCTCGTCTCCCGGTACTTTCCTGCACGCAACCTCCGATCCTCACAAGATCTCCTTCTCTACTCCCCTATTATCTCCTCTTCCCACAATCGAATACAAGATTTCTCTCGTGCATCCCCCCTACTCTGGAATGCTCTACCACAACATATCAGACTCTCGCCTACCTTCGAAACCTTCAAAAAGAACCTGAAGACCCACCTCTTCCGACAAGCCTACAACCTGCAGTAACCACCGATTGACCAAACCGCTGCACGGCCAGCTCTACCCTCACCTACTGTATCCTCACCCATCCCTTGTAGATTGTGAGCCCTCGCGGGCAGGGTCCTCTCTCCTCCTGTACCAGTTGTGACTTGTATTTTTCAAGATTATTGTACTTGTTTTATTATGTATCCTCACATGTAAAGCGCCATGGAATAAATGGCGCTATAATAATAAATAATAATAATAATAATAATAATTTTAATAAAGGTTAGATCATCTACATTTTGGGTAGCCAGACGAGTCCTTTTTTCTGTTAGTATTGAACCTGCAGCACTGAATACTCTTTCTGATAGGACACTAGCTGCCGGGCAAGCAAGCTCCTGCAATGCATATTCTGCCAATTCTGGCCAGGTGTCTAATTTTGATGACCAGTAATCAAATGGGAATGACGGTTGAGGGAGAACATCGATAAGGGATGAAAAATAGTTTGTAACCATACTGGACAAATGTTGTCTCCTGTCACTTTGAATTGATGCTGCAGTACCTGTCCTGTCTGCGGTCATAGCAAAATCACTCCACAACCTGGTCAGAAAACCCCTCTGGCCAACGCCACTTCTGATTTCTGCCCCTCTAACTCCTCTGGTCTGCTGGCCCCTGCAGCTCGTGTGAGAACGATCACGGGCGCTGTGTGCAGGGAATGCCAGAAGCAAACGGTCAACAAGAGTTGATTGTTTGGTTGCTAATATTAGTTCCAAGTTCTCATGTGGCATTATATTTTGCAATTTGCCTTTATAGCGAGGATCAAGGAGGCAGGCCAACCAGTAATCATCATCATTCATCATTTTAGTTATGCGTGTGTCCCTTTTGAGGATACGTAAGGCATAATCCGCCATGTGGGCCAAAGTTCCAGTTCTCAAATCTGCGGTTGTGCTTGGTTGAGGGGCAGTTTCAGGCAAATCCACGTCACTTGTGTCCCTCCAAAAACCAGAACCCGGCCTTGCCGCGCCACCAATTTCCAGTGGCCCCGGAAAAGCTTCCTCATTAAAAATATAATCATCCCCATCATCCTCCTCGTCCTCCTCCTCCTCTTCGCCCGCTAACTCGTCCTGTACACTGCCCTGGCCAGACAATGGCTGACTGTCATCAAGGCTTTCCTCTTCCTCAGCTGCAGACGCCTGATCCTTTATGTGCGTCAAACTTTGCATCAGCAGACACATTAGGGGGATGCTCATGCTTATTATGGCGTTGTCTGCACTAACCAGCCTTGTGCATTCCTCAAAACACTGAAGGACTTGACACATGTCTTGAATCTTCGACCACTGCACACCTGACAACTCCATGTCTGCCATCCTACTGCCTGCCCGTGTATGTGTATCCTCCCACAAAAACATAACAGCCCGCCTCTGTTCGCACAGTCTCTGAAGCATGTGCAGTGTTGAGTTCCACCTTGTTGCAACGTCTATGATTAGGCGATGCTGGGGAAGGTTCAAAGAACGCTGATAGGTCTGCATACGGCTGGAGTGTACGGGCGAACGGCGGATATGTGAGCAAAGTCCACGCACTTTGAGGAGCAGGTCGGATAACCCCGGATAACTTTTCAGGAAGCACTGCACCACCAGGTTTAAGGTGTGAGCCAGGCAAGGAATGTGTTTCAGTTGGGAAAGGGAGATGGCAGCCATGAAATTCCTTCCGTTATCACTCACTACCTTGCCTGCCTCAAGATCTACAGTGCCCAGCCACGACTGCGTTTCTTTCTGCAAGAACTCGGACAGAACTTCCGCGGTGTGTCTGTTGTCGCCCAAACACTTCATAGCCAATACAGCCTGCTGACGTTTGCCAGTAGCTGCCCCATAATGGGAGACCTGGTGTGCAACATTGGCAGCTGCGGATGGAGTGGTTGTGCGACTGCGGTCTGTGGACGAGCTCTCGCTTCTGCAGGAGGACGAAGAGGAGGAGGAGGGGGTGCGAACGGCTACAGCCAATTGTTTCCTAGACCGTGGGCTAGGCAGAACTGTCCCAAACTTGCTGTCCCCTGTGGACCCTGCATCCACCACATTTACCCAGTGTGCCGTGATGGACACGTAACGTCCCTGGCCATGCCTACTGGTCCATGCATCTGTTGTCAGGTGCACCTTTGTGCTCACAGATTGCCTGAGTGCATGGACGATGCACTCTTTATCATGCTGGTGGATGGCTGGGATGGCTTTTCTGGAAAAAAAGTGTCGACTGGGTAGCTCGTAGTGTGGTACAGCGTAGTCCATCAGGGCTTTGAAAGCTTTGCTTTCAACTAACCGGTAGGGCATCATCTCTAACGAGATTAGTCTAGCTATGTGTGCGTTCAAACCCTGTGTACGCGGATGCGAGGCTAAGTACTTCCTTTTTCTAACCATAGTCTCATGTAGGGTGAGCTGGACTGGAGAGCTGGAGATCGTGGAACTAGCAGGGGTGCCGGTGGACATGGCAGACTGAGAGACGGTGGGAGATGGTATTGTTGCCGCCGGTGCCCTAGATGCAGTGTTTCCTACTACGAAACTGGTGATTCCCTGACCCTGACTGCTTTGGCCTGGCAAAGAAACCTGCACAGATACTGCAGGTGGTGCGGAAAATGGTGGCCCTACACTGCCGGAAGGGATGTTGCGTTGCTGACTAGCTTCATTGGCCGAGGGTGCTACAACCTTAAGGGACGTTTGGTAGTTAGTCCAGGCTTGCAAATGCATGGTGGTTAAATGTCTATGCATGCAACTTGTATTGAGACTTTTCAGATTCTGTCCTCTGCTTAAGGTAGTTGAACATTTTTGATAGATGACTTTGCGCTGATCAATTGGATGTTGTTTAAAAAAATGCCAGACTCCACTCTTTCTAGCATCGGATACCTTTTCAGGCATTGCAGACTGAGCTTTAACCGGATGGCCACGCTGTCCTCCAACAGGTTTTGGCTTTGCCACGCGTTTTGGGCAAGATACGGGACCGGCAGATGGAACCTGTTGCGATGTTGATGCCTGCTGCGGCCCTTTCTCCTCCGCTTCAGAACTGCTGCCGCCTGCACCCTGTTCCCCCAATGGCTGCCAATCGGGGTCAAGAACTGGGTCATCTATTACCTCTTCTTGTAGCTCGTGTGCAACTTCGTCTGTGTCACCGTGTCGGTCGGTGGTATAGCGTTCGTGATGGGGCAACATAGTCTCATCAGGGTCTGATTCGTGATCATTACCCTGCGAGGGCAATGTTGTGGTCTGAGTCAAAGGACCAGCATAGTAGTCTGGCTGTGGCTGTGCATCAGTGCACTCCATGTCAGATTCAACTTGTAATGGGCATGGACTGTTAACTGCTTCACTTTCTAAGCCAGGGACGGTATGTGTAAAGAGCTCCATGGAGTAACCCGTTGTGTCGCCTGCTGCATTCTTCTCTGTTGTTGTTTTTGCTGAAGAGGACAAGGAAGCGACTTGTCCCTGACCGTGAACATCCACTAACGACGCGCTGCTTTGACATTTACCAGTTTCACGAGAGGAGGCAAAAGAGCTAGAGGCTGAGTCAGCAAGATAAGCCAAAACTTGCTCTTGCTGCTCCGGCTTTAAAAGCGGTTTTCCTACTCCCAGAAAAGGGAGCGTTCGAGGCCTTGTGTAGCCTGACGACGAACCTGGCTCCACAGCTCCAGACTTAGGTGCAATATTTTTTTTCCCACGACCAGCTGATGCTCCACCACTACCACTACCCTCATTACCAGCTGACAATGAACGCCCCCGGCCACGACCTCTTCCACCATACTTCCTCATTGTTTTAAAAACGTAAACAAACTAACGGTATTTGTTGCTGTCACACAAATTACACGGTGAGCTATAACTTCAGTATGATTTAGCTACCCCTTTACAGGTGAGTGAGACCACAACGAAAATCAGGCACAATGTTACACACTCTGTTGTTGGTGGCAACAAATGAGAGAGATGCCACACACGCAGGACTGTCACTGAAGCACAAATGTAAATATTAATCTCCCACTGATTTGATTTTTTTTTTTTCAGGGAGACTTTAGGAAAAAAAAATAATAGAATAAAATGATTTTTTCAGGAAGAATTTAGAAACCAAATAAAATAAAATGATTTTTTCAGGGAGAATTTAGAAAACAAATAAAACAAAAAAAGGCTTTCTATGGCCCACTGAGTGAGAGATGACGCACACAGGAGTCAGGAGTGGCACACAAGCCCAGAGGCCAATATTTATCTCCCACTGATTGATGTAGTGATTTTTTCAGGTAGATTTTGGAACCCAAATCAAGCTAAAAAAAATAATAGGCTTTCTATGGCCCACAATTGGAGAGAGAGAGAGAGATGGCACACCCAGGAGTCAAGACTGGCACACAAGCAGAAAGGGCAATATTAATCTCCCACTGATTTGTTTTTTTTTTTTTTTTTTTCAGGGAGACTTTAGGAAAAAAAAAAATAGAATAAAATGATTTTTTCAGGAAGAATTTAGAAACCAAATCAAATAAAATGATTTTTTCAGGGAGAATTTAGAAAACAAATAAAACAAAAAAAGGCTTTCTATGGCCCACTGAGTGAGAGATGACGCACACAGGAGTCAGGAGTGGCACACAAGCCCAGAGGCCAATATTTATCTCCCACTGATTGATGTAGTGATTTTTTCAGGTAGATTTTGGAACCCAAATCAAGCTAAAAAAATAATAGGCTTTCTATGGCCCACAATTGGAGAGAGAGAGAGAGATGGCACACCCAGGAGTCAAGACTGGCACACAAGCAGAAAGGGCAATATTAATCTCCCACTGATTTGTTTTTTTTTTTTTTTTTTCAGGGAGACTTTAGGAAAAAAAAAAATAGAATAAAATGATTTTTTCAGGAAGAATTTAGAAACCAAATAAAATAAAATGATTTTTTCAGGGAGAATTTAGAAAACAAATAAAACTGTGAGTAAGATGAAAAGACAAAACGTAGGGATGAAATAGATTCAGAAAAGTGGGGCCCGATATTCTAGGACAGAGCGAGGACAGTAAAGCGAACTTTGCAGTCTACAAAAAACCCTAAAGCAAAACCACGCAAAGGGGGCAAAAAACCCCACCGTGCCGAACTAACGGCACGGCGGTACACCCTTTGCGTCTCAGAGCTTCCAGCAAAAACAAAAGACAAGCTGGACAGAAAAAAAGCAACAAAAAAGCAAAAAGCACTTAGCTATACAGAGCAGCAGGTCACAGGAACAATCAGGAGAAGCTCAGATCCAACACTGAAACATTGACAAGGAGCAAGGATAGCAGCATCAGGCGGAGTTAAGTAATGAAGCAGTTAACGAGCTCACCAGAACACCTGAGGGAGGAAGCTCAGAAGCTGCAGTACCACTTGTGACCACAGGAGTGAATTCAGCCACAGAATTCACAACAGTACCCCCCCCTTGAGGAGGGGTCACCGAACCCTCACCAGAGCCCCCAGGCCGACCAGGATGAGCCGCATGAAAGGCACGAACAAGATCGGAAGCATGAACATCAGAGGCAAAAACCCAGGAATTATCTTCCTGAGCATAACCCTTCCATTTAACCAGATACTGGAGTTTCCGTCTAGAAACACGAGAATCCAAAATCTTCTCCACAATATACTCCAATTCCCCCTCCACCAAAACCGGGGCAGGAGGCTCAACAGATGGAACCATAGGTGCCACGTATCTCCGCAACAACGACCTATGGAATACATTATGTATGGAAAAGGAGTCTGGGAGGGTCAAACGAAAAGACACAGGATTGAGAACCTCAGAAATCCTATACGGACCAATAAAACGAGGTTTAAATTTAGGAGAGGAAACCTTCATAGGAATATGATGAGAAGATAACCAAACCAGATCCCCAACACGAAGTCGGGGACCCACACGGCATCTGCGATTAGCGAAAAGTTGAGCTTTCTCCTGGGACAAGATCAAATTGTCCACTACCTGAGTCCAGATCTGCTGCAACCTATCCACCACAGAATCCACACCAGGACAGTCCGAAGACTCAACCTGTCCTGAAGAGAAACGAGGATGGAACCCAGAATTGCAAAAAAATGGAGAAACCAAGGTAGCCGAGCTGGCCCGATTATTAAGGGCGAACTCAGCCAACGGCAAAAAGGACACCCAATCATCCTGGTCTGCAGAAACAAAACATCTCAGATATGTTTCCAAGGTCTGATTGGTTCGTTCGGTCTGGCCATTAGTCTGAGGATGGAAAGCCGAGGAAAAGGATAGGTCAATGCCCATCCTACCACAAAAGGCTCGCCAAAACCTTGAAACAAACTGGGAACCTCTGTCAGAAACAATATTCTCAGGAATGCCATGCAACCGAACCACATGCTGAAAGAACAAAGGTACCAAATCAGAGGAGGAAGGCAATTTAGCCAAGGGCACCAGATGGACCATTTTAGAAAAGCGATCACAGACCACCCAAATGACTGACATCTTTTGAGAAACGGGAAGGTCAGAAATGAAATCCATCGAAATATGTGTCCAAGGCCTCTTTGGAACCGGCAAGGGCAAAAGCAACCCACTGGCACGAGAACAGCAGGGCTTAGCCCTAGCACAAATCCCACAGGACTGCACAAAAGTACGTACATCCCGTGACAGAGATGGCCACCAGAAGGATCTAGCCACTAACTCTCTGGTACCAAAGATTCCAGGATGACCAGCCAACACCGAACAATGAAGTTCAGAGATAAGTTTATTAGTCCACCTATCAGGGACGAACAGTTTCTCTGCTGGACAACGATCAGGTTTATTCGCCTGAAATTTTTGCAGCACCCGCCGCAAATCAGGGGAGATGGCAGACACAATGACTCCTTCCTTGAGGATACCCGCTGGCTCAGATAAACCCGGAGAGTCGGGCACAAAACTCCTAGACAGAGCATCCGCCTTCACATTTTTAGAGCCCGGAAGGTACGAAATCACAAAGTCGAAGCGGGCATAAAATAACGACCAACGGGCCTGTCTAGGATTCAAGCGCTTGGCAGACTCGAGATAAGTCAAGTTCTTATGATCAGTCAATACCACCACGCGATGCTTAGCTCCTTCAAGCCAATGACGCCACTCCTCGAATGCCCACTTCATGGCCAGCAACTCTCGATTGCCCACATCATAATTACGCTCAGCGGGCGAAAACTTCCTGGAAAAGAAAGCACATGGTTTCATCACTGAGCAATCAGAACCTCTCTGTGACAAAACCGCCCCTGCTCCAATCTCAGAAGCATCAACCTCGACCTGGAACGGAAGAGAAACATCTGGCTGACACAACACAGGGGCAGAACAAAAACGACGCTTCAACTCCTGAAAAGCTTCCACAGCAGCAGAAGACCAATTAACCAAATCAGCACCCTTCTTGGTCAAATCGGTCAATGGTTTGGCAATGCTAGAAAAATTACAGATGAAGCGACGATAAAAATTAGCAAAGCCCAGGAACTTTTGCAGACTTTTCAGAGATGTCGGCTGAATCCAATCCTGGATGGCTTGGACCTTAACTGGATCCATCTCGATAGTAGAAGGGGTAAAGATGAACCCCAAAAATGAAACTTTCTGCACACCGAAGAGACACTTTGATCCCTTCGCAAACAAAGAGTTAGCACGCAGGACCTGAAAAACCATTCTGACCTGCTTCACATGAGACTCCCAATCATCTGAGAAGATCAAAATGTCATCCAAGTAAACAATCAGGAATTTATCCAGATACTCACGGAAGATGTCATGCATAAAAGACTGAAACACAGATGGAGCATTGGCAAGTCCGAACGGCATCACTAGATACTCAAAATGACCCTCGGGCGTATTGAATGCAGTTTTCCATTCATCTCCTTGCCTGATTCTCACCAGATTATACGCACCACGAAGATCTATCTTAGTGAACCAACTAGCCCCCTTAATCCGAGCAAACAAGTCAGATAACAATGGCAAGGGATACTGAAATTTAACAGTGATCTTATTAAGAAGGCGGTAATCAATACATGGTCTCAGCGAACCATCCTTCTTGGCTACAAAGAAGAACCCTGCTCCCAGTGGTGATGACGATGGGCGAATATGTCCCTTCTCCAGGGATTCCTTCACATAACTGCGCATAGCGGCGTGTTTGGGCACGGATAAATTAAATAATCGACCTTTAGGGAATTTACTACCAGGAATCAAATTGATAGCACAATCACAATCCCTATGCGGAGGTAGAGCATCGGACTTGGGCTCTTCAAATACATCCTGATAATCAGACAAGAACTCTGGGACCTCAGAAGGGGTGGATGACGAAATCGACAAAAATGGAACATCACCATGTACCCCCTGACAACCCCAGCTGGATACCGACATGGAATTCCAATCCAATACTGGATTATGGGTTTGTAGCCATGGCAACCCCAACACGACCACATCCTGCAGATTATGCAACACCAGAAAGCGAATAACTTCCTGATGTGCAGGAGCCATGCACATGGTCAGCTGGGCCCAGTATTGAGGTTTATTCTTGGCCAAAGGTGTAGCATCAATTCCTCTCAATGGAATAGGACACCGCAAAGGCTCCAAGAAAAACCCACAACGTTTAGCATAATCCAAATCCATCAGATTCAGGGCAGCGCCCGAATCCACAAACGCCATGACAGAAAACGACGACAAAGAGCATATCAAGGTAATGGACAGAAGGAATTTGGACTGTACAGTACCAATGACGGCAGACCTAGCGGACCGCTTAGTGCGCTTAGGACAATCAGAAATAGCATGAGTGGAATCACCACAGTAGAAACACAGACCATTCAGACGTCTGTATTCCTGCCGTTCAACTCTAGTCATAGTCCTATCGCACTGCATAGGCTCAGGTTTAACCTCAGGCAGTACCGCCAAATGGTGCACAGATTTACGCTCGCGCAAGCGTCGACCGATCTGAATGGCCAAAGACAAAGACTCATTCAAACCAGCAGGCATAGGAAATCCCACCATGACATCCTTAAGAGCCTCAGAGAGACCCTTTCTGAACAAAGCTGCCAGCGCAGATTCATTCCACTGAGTGAGTACTGACCATTTCCTAAATTTCTGACAATATACTTCTATATCATCCTGACCCTGGCACAAAGCCAGCAAATTTTTCTCAGCCTGATTCACTGAATTAGGCTCATCGTACAGCAATCCGAGCGCCAGGAAAAACGCATCGACACTACTCAATGCAGGGTCTCCTGGCGGAAGAGAAAATGCCCAGTCTTGAGGGTCGCCGCGCAAAAAAGAAATAATAATCAAAACCTGTTGAATAGGATTACCAGAAGAATGAGGTTTCAAGGCCAGAAATAGCTTACAATTATTTTTGAAACTTAGAAACTTAGTTCTATCTCCAAAAAACAAATCAGGAATAGGAATTCTTGGTTCTAACATAGATTTCTGATCAATAGTATCTTGAATTTTTTGTACATTTATAACGAGATTATCCATTGAAGAGCACAGACCCTGAATATCCATGTCCACACCTGTGTCCAGAATACCCAAATGTCTAGGGGAAAAAAAAAAAATGAACACAGAGCAGAAAAAAAAAAAAAAAAAAAAAATGATGTCAGAACTTTTTCTTTCCCTCTATTGAGAATCATTAGTTTGGCTCCTTGTACTGTTATGTTTGCTAATGACAGGTGTTATGAAGGCAATCCAGAAACACAGTGTGCTTAGCGATCAGAGCGCACACAGTGATCTGACAAATACCCAAAAATACAAGAACGAGCTCTGAGACGTGGAAACTCTGTAGACTGCACACCTGATCCTATCCTAAACACAACTAAAAGCGGCTGTGGATTGCGCCTAACAACTACCTAGGCAACTCGGCACAGCCTAAGAAACTAGCTAGCCTGAAGATAGAAAAATAGGCCTGACTTGCCCCAGAGAAATTCCCCAAAGGAAAAGGCAGCCCCCCACATATAATGACTGTGAGTAAGATGAAAAGACAAAACGTAGGGATGAAATAGATTCAGCAAAGTGGGGCCCGATATTCTAGGACAGAGCGAGGACAGTAAAGCGAACTTTGCAGTCTACAAAAAACCCTAAAGCAAAACCACGCAAAGGGGGCAAAAAAACCCACCGTGCCGAACTAACGGCACGGCGGTACACCCTTTGCGTCTCAGAGCTTCCAGCAAAAACAAAAGACAAGCTGGACAGAAAAAAAGCAACAAAAAAGCAAAAAGCACTTAGCTATACAGAGCAGCAGGTCACAGGAACAATCAGGAGAAGCTCAGATCCAACACTGAAACATTGACAAGGAGCAAGGATAGCAGCATCAGGCGGAGTTAAGTAATGAAGCAGTTAACGAGCTCACCAGAACACCTGAGGGAGGAAGCTCAGAAGCTGCAGTACCACTTGTGACCACAGGAGTGAATTCAGCCACAGAATTCACAACAGATGACGCACACAGGAGTCAGGAGTGGCACACAAGCCCAGAGGCCAATATTTATCTCCCACTGATTGATGTAGTGATTTTTTCAGGTAGATTTTGGAACCCAAATCAAGCTAAAAAAATAATAGGCTTTCTATGGCCCACAATTGGAGAGAGAGAGAGAGATGGCACACCCAGGAGTCAAGACTGGCACACAAGCAGAAAGGGCAATATTAATCTCCCACTGATTTGTTTTTTTTTTTTTTTTTTCAGGGAGACTTTAGGAAAAAAAAATAATAGAATAAAATGATTTTTTCAGGAAGAATTTAGAAACCAAATAAAATAAAATGATTTTTTCAGGGAGAATTTAGAAAACAAATAAAACAAAAAAAGGCTTTCTATGGCCCACTGAGTGAGAGATGACGCACACAGGAGTCAGGAGTGGCACACAAGCCCAGAGGCCAATATTTATCTCCCACTTATTGATGTAGTGATTTTTTCAGGTAGATTTTGGAACCCAAATCAAGCTAAAAAAATAATAGGCTTTCTATGGCCCACAATTGGAGAGAGAGAGAGAGAGAGATGGCACACCCAGGAGTCAAGACTGGCACACAAGCAGAAAGGGCAATATTAATCTCCCACTGATTTGTTTTTTTGTTTTTTTTTTCAGGGAGACTTTAGGAAAAAAAACATAGAATAAAATGATTTTTTCAGGAAGAATTTAGAAACCAAATAGAATAAAATGATTTTTTCAAGGAGAATTTAGAAAACAAATAAAACAAAAAAAGGCTTTCTATGGCCCACTGAGTGAGAGATGACGCACACAGGAGTCAGGAGTGGCACACAAGCCCAGAGGCCAATATTTATCTCCCACTGATTGATGTAGTGATTTTTTCAGGTAGATTTTGGAACCCAAATCAAGCTAAAAAAATAATAGGCTTTCTATGGCCCACAATTTGAGAGAGAGAGAGATGGCACACCCAGGAGTCAAGACTGGCACACAAGCAGAAAGGGCAATATTAATCTCCCACTGATTTGTTTTTTTTTGTTTTTTTTTTAGGGAGACTTTAGGGAAAAAAAATAATAGAATAAAATGATTTTTTCAGGAAGAATTTAGAAACCAAATAAAATAAAATGATTTTTTCAGGGAGAATTTAGAAAACAAATAAAACAAAAAAAGGCTTTCTATGGCCCACTGAGTGAGAGATGACGCACACAGGAGTCAGGAGTGGCACACAAGCCCAGAGGCCAATATTTATCTCCCACTGATTGATGTAGTGATTTTTTCAGGTAGATTTTGGAACCCAAATCAAGCTAAAAAAATAATAGGCTTTCTATGGCCCACAATTGGAGAGAGAGAGATGGCACACCCAGGAGTCAAGACTGGCACACAAGCAGAAAGGGCAATATTAATCTCCCACTGATTTTTTTTACTTTTTATTTTTTTCAGGGAGACTTTAGGAAAAAAAAATAATAGAATAAAATGATTTTTTCATGAAGAATTTAGAAACCAAATAAAATAAAATGATTTTTTCATGGAGAATTTAGAAAACAAATAAAACAAAGAAAGGCTTTTTATGGCCCACTGAGTGAGAGATGACGCACACAGGAGTCAGGAGTGGCACACAAGCCCAGAGGCCAATATTTATCTCCCACTGATTGATGTAGTGATTTTTTCAGGTAGATTTTGGAACCCAAATCAAGCTAAAAAAATAATAGGCTTTCTATGGCCCACAATTGGAGAGAGAGAGAGAGAGATGGCACACCCAGGAGTCAAGACTGGCACACAAGCAGAAAGGGCAATATTAATCTCCCACTGATTTTTTTTTTTTTTTTTTCAGGGAGACTTTAGGAAAAAAAAATAATAGAATAAAATGATTTTTTCAGGAAGAATTTAGAAACCAAATAAAATAAAATGATTTTTTCAGGGAGAATTTAGAAAACAAATAAAACAAAAAAAGGCTTTCTATGGCCCACTGAGTGAGAGATGACGCACACAGGAGTCAGGAGTGGCACACAAGCCCAGAGGCCAATATTTATCTCCCACTTTTTTTTTTTTGTTCCAGGGAAAATTTATAAACCCAATAAAAAAAATAATAAATAGGCTTTCTATGGCCCACTATCTGAGAGACAGAGAGAGATGGCACGCTTAGGACTGGCACACAAGCCCAAAGGCCAATATTAATCTCCCTTTTTTTTTTAAGGGAGAATTTATAAAACCAAAAAAATAAAAATAAATAGGCTTTCTATGGCCCACTATTTGTGAGAGAGATGGCACGCTCAGGACTGGCACACAAGCCCAGAGGCCAATATTAATCTCCCACTGATTGATTTATTGATTTTTTCAGGTAGAATTTAGAACCCAAATAAAGCAAAAAAAAAAAAAAAAATGGGCTTTCTATGGCCCACTGAGTGAGTGATGATGCACACAGGAGTCAGGAGTGGCACACAAGCCCTGAGGCCAATATTTTTCTCCCACTGATTGATGTAGTGATTTTTTCAGGTAGATTTTAGAACCAAAATCAAGCAAAAAAATAAATAGGCCTTCTATGGCCCACTGACTGAGAGATGGCACACACAGGAGTCAAGAGTGGCACACAAGCCCTGAGGCCAATATTTTTCTCCCACTGATTGATGTAGTGATTTTTTCAGGTAGATTTTATAACCCAAATCAAGCAAAAAAATAAATAGGCTTTCTATGGCCCACTGAGTGAGAGATGACACAGACAGGGATGGCACTCTAGCAGAAATGTCAATCTTAATCTCCCACAAAAAAAAAAAAAAAAACAGGGAGTGTCCTTCAATTACTATCTCCCTGCAGTAATCTCAGCCAGGTATGGCAGGCAGCAATAAGGAGTGGACTGATGCACAAATTAAATAAAAAGTGTGTACAAACAAACAAGATAGCTGTGCAGAAAGGAAGGAACAAGAGGATTTGTGCTTTGAAAAAAGCAGTTGGTTTGCACAGCGGCGTACACACAGCAATGCAGCTATCAGGGAGCCTTCTAGGGCAGCCCAATGAGCTACAGCGCTGAGGGAAAAAAAAAAAATGTAGCTTCCACTGTCCCTGCACATCGAAGGTGGTGTTGGGCAGTGGAAATCGCTACAGCACAAGCGGTTTGGTGGTTAATGGACCCTGCCTAACGCTATCCCTGCTTCTGACGAAGCGGCAGCAACCTCTCCCTAAGCTCAGATCAGCAGCAGTAACATGGCGGTCGGCGGGAACTCCCCTTTATAGCCCCTGTGACGCCGCAGACAGCAAGCCAATCACTGCAATGCCCTTCTCTAAGATGGTGGGGACCAGGACCTATGTCATCACGCTGCCCACACTCTGCGTTTACCTTCATTGGCTGAGAAATGGCGCTTTTCGCGTCATTGAAACGCGACTTTGGCGCGAAAGTCGCGTACCGCATGGCCGACCCCGCACAGGGGTCGGATCGGGTTTCATGAAACCCGACTTTGCCAAAAGTCGGCGACTTTTGAAAATGAACGACCCGTTTCGCTCAACCCTATTCCTAACAAATAAAAATGAGAATTAGTATCACAAAAAAAACACATTTACATCCAGGTACCTGATAGATGACGTTGTTTGTGGAGTCGCCTCTTGCTTTTCATCTTCACCTTGTCCAGATGCCATGATGACTCTTCTCATCCACCGGCAGAGCTCGTTTCTGCAGACTTCCATCTTCTCCTGTCTTCTGCAGCACATCCCGACACAACACCCTTAAAGATAGCAGTGTTATTATAATGCTCCGGAATAACAATATCTGCCCTAGGCTGAGCCCCTGAGTAAATAATTGCCCCTCACTTTATTCCCAGCACATAATATGACCCTCACTGTCCCTCTTATGGTACATGCCATCCACACTACCCTCTCTCTCTTTTCCATACTTCACGCTGCCTTCTCATACTGTGTCCCTCATAGAGAGCCCAGTCTCTCTACTGTGCCCCTTCATTACACTCCTCCTACTTGGCATACTGTCTCCTCCTGGCTGTTACCCTCACACTACTCAGTATCTATTATGTGTCCACTCACACTTTCATCCCCCCATACTGTCTGCACACATTTCTAATAGCCTCCTCCTGTACATCCCCCCCCTGCTAACATACCCCTTTGCTCTCTCCATATTTCCTCCTCACACATTCCCCCCTCACACATTCCCCCGACTCCCCATACTGTCCTCACACATCCCATCACCGTTGCTCCCAGTACTGTCAGCACACATTTTTCCCCTCGCTACTGTGTCCACCCCCATCTCCCCACTCACCCCCAGAGAATATATCCACTCCCCTTCCGATAGAATAAATCCATCCCCTTCCACACAGAATAAATGCACCCTGCCCCACACATGCTAAATAAATTCCAGCCTCCCCCACGTACACACTGAATAAATCCCCCCCCACACACTGAATAAATCCCCCCACACACTGAATAAATCCCCCCACACACACTGAATAAATCCCCCCCACACACTGAATAAATCCCCCCACTCACTGAATAAATCCCCCCCACACACTGAATAAATCCCCCCCACAGAATAAATCCCCCACACACACTGAATAAATCCCCCCACACACTGAATAAATCCCCCCCACACACTGAATAAATCCCCCCCACACACTGAATAAATCCCCCCACACACTGAATAAATCCCCCCCACACACACTATATAAATCCCCCCCACACACTGAATAAATCCCCCCACACACTGAATAAATCCCCCCCACACACTGAATAAATCCCCCCACACACTGAATAAATCCCCCCCACACACTGAATAAATCCCCCCACACACTGAATAAATCCCCCCCACACACTGAATAAATCCCCCCACACACTGAATAAATCCCCCCCCACACACTGAATAAATCCCCCCCACACACTGAATAAATCCCCCCACACACTGAATAAATCCCCCCACACTTAATAAATCCCCCCACACACTTAATAAATCCCCCCACACACTTAATAAATCCCCCCACACACTTAATAAATCCCCCCACATACTCCCCATAAACCCACCCCACGCTGAATCTTCGGTGTCTTCAGCTCCACAGCACAGGAGCACTTACCACCAAGTCTCTTCTTTCTCCTGCGCGCCGGATAGTGACGTCAGCAGCATGATCACATGACTTGATCACGCCGCTGGCGTCGCTCTGACCCAGCGGTAAGAGCCTCAATTGTACTCGCAGCTGGTAGATGTCTGCGAGTACAATTGATCTCCGGGAGCCGGCGAGCTGCAGCTTCTCTGTGCCGGCTGTCAGCTTGACAGTCGGCACAGAGAACAGCTGACTCCCGTTCCCCGCGGCACACCCGACCATGTGTCGCGGCACACTAGTGTGCCGCGGCACACTGGTTGAAAAACACTGCATTAGATGACTTTAAAGAAAGACTCTGTAGCCTGTTGGAAGTGTATCCCCTGACCGAGCATCAGAAGATTCATATTCTAACTGGCTAACTGTCTGGAGCGGCCCTCAGGGAGGTGAAATCCTGGCCAGCTGTGGATAAAGGGACTGTGCAACAGATCTTTGCTAAGCTTAAAGTCACCTTTGACACCCGCACGGCTGCAGAGATAAAAATGAAGTTCTTCGGGTGTAAGCAAAAAGCCCCGGACAGTATACAGGAAGTATGCTTTTAATTTGCAGGAGGCACTCCGAGCTGTTAGTTAAGTAGATATTCCTAACAGCATAAAGGATGCAGATAAACTTTTGAAAGAGCAGTTCATTGAGGGGCTCCTGTCTCACCACCACAGGGCTCAATTACGTCTCCTGGCTTTGCAGAACCCTAACCTAGATTTAAGGACAACGCTATCTGGGTGCTGCACGAACCTCCACCCAGCCATGCAGTACCTTCTAGGCTTCCAACCCTCACGTACCACCATGAGGTGGCGCCATATCCTCAAGTCTCTGCTGAGGCCGATGCCCAGGTCCTCGATGATTATTCTCCCGCAGGACTACGCCTCCCAATGCAGGAGCTGACCAAGAACTTTGCTGCACTAGACCGGACTGTGCAGTCCCTCCAGGAGGCCCCCAAGGAGAAGATCAAGATGGCTTCCACACCGGAGGATGTTCCCTGGTGACGACAGAAGAGGATCCCGCTGACCAGAGGGAGAGACGACGATCGCTATCATCCGGACAGACGACCCATCCGCTGCAACCAAGCAGGCCACATTGCAAGGTACTGTCATTTAAACAAGCAACCCCTGGGGCAGAGGGCCAATCCCCAGGAGTAGGACGACGAGGCCCAAACAACCGGCGAGCCAAATAAGTTGGAGGACGGCCTGTTCTCCCTATTGTGATTGATGGTATCCCCATGAACGCTTTGTTGGACACTGGTTCTTAGGTGACAACTATGCCTTACATTCTATATAAACATTATTGGGCTGACACAGACATTACCCGTGGCTCTGATGATGATTTCACCATAGCAGCCAGTAACGGTCAGCCATTACCACAAGTGGCATACAAAGAGGTCACCATTAAAGTGGGACGGGTAGAGTTAAAGAGTAAAGGAATTGTGATTGTTGATATTGATCGTCGTGAATGTAACCCAATGATGACCATTGGCACTAATGTAATTGAAAATTGTCTGTCCGAGGTTATCGTCTTGTTACAGCAGGTGGCCGAAACAGCTGGTTCCAGTGAATAGAGAGTCCTACAGGAAGAAATCAGGGCTCTGGTACAAAGACAACAGGTAGAACTGTCTGGTGGAGAAATTGGCAGAGTCACAGTGAGTGATCCAATCCCCATTTCAATACCCCCCAGAAGTGAAATGTTGATATGGTGTCGGGCATCAATAGGTATCAGAGGTAAAGACTTCCAGGCGCTAGTAGGACCTGTGTAATCTGATAGTAGGTCTACGATCCTGACAGCCAGAGGGGTGGTTGAAGTCCGCAATGGGAGAGTACCAGTAGGTGTTCTCAACTGTGGAGAGAAAGAAGTTCACCTAACCAGATATGCCACAATTTCCAAACTGTTTACTGTTGATAATAATGTGATCCAGGTGGCAGAACACTTGGTCCCATCCACCCAGGTGGAGGACAATGGCTCTGCAGGTGGAATGGAAGATTGGTGTCAAAAATTGCACGTGGGCACTAACTCTATACCTGCACACTAGAAACAAGGGGCTTACAGGGTGGTTCAAGAGTATGAACGAGTCTTCAGTAAACACCCACTAGACTTTGGGCAGGTAAAAGGGGTACAACATCACATTCCCATGGGTAGTCATCCACCCATCAAGGAGAGGTACCGGCCTGTACCTCCAGCTCATTACCATTGTGCCAAAAGTATGTTGCGAGAGATGAAGGAGGCTGGGGTAATCAGAGATAGTTGTAGCCCCTGGGCAGCTCCATTAGTCCTCATTAGAAAGAAAGACGGCAACATGAGGATGTGTGTAGATTATAGGCAGATAAACCGCATTACACACAAGGATGCATACGCATTGCCCAGAATAGAAGAGTCCTTAGCTGCTTTAAAATCTGCTAAATACTTCTCTACCTTGGATCTCACCAGTGGGTACTGGCAGGTTCCTGTAGCAGAGGCGGACAAGGAGAACACAGCCTTCACAACACCGATAGGTCTCTCCGAGTTCAATTACATGCCGTTTGGACTGTGCAACGCCCCAGGAACGTTTCAGAGGATGATGGAATGCTGTCTCGGACACAAGAACTTCGAAACTGTCTTGTTGTACCTGGACGACGTCATTGTCTTCTCCAAGATGTATGAGGATCATCTGAAGCACCTGGCTGAGGTGTTTGAAGCCCTGTCCAACTTTGACTTGAAGGTAAAACCCTCAAAATGTCATCTGTTGAAATCCAAAGTGCAATACCTGGGCCATGTGGTGAGCTCAGGAGTGACCCCAGATCCAGACAAAGTCACCGTCATCAAGAACTGGCCAAAACCCAGTAACCTCCATGAAGTCTGACAGTTCCTCGGGTTAGTAGGCTATTACCGAAAATTTGTGAAAGACTTCACAAAGATAGCCACACCACTGCAAGACCTGCTAGTGGGCGAATCCAAGAAAACCAAAGGTAAGAATACCCCATTTGACTGGGACGACGGCCTGGAGAGATCCTTCACTTGATTGAAGTTGGCTCTCATGGGAGAAAAAGTACTGGCCTACCCAGAAAACGACCAACCGTTTGTGCTGTACATGGATGCCAGCAACGTGGGATTGGGAGCAGTACTGTCACAAGTACAAAAAGGCAAAGAGAGAGTAATCGAGTATGCCAGCAGGAAGCTACACCCCACAGAAAGGAACCCTGAAAATTACAACTTCTTTAAGCTGGAATTCCTCGCCATCTTCTGGGCAGTGACAGAGAGATTTAAACATTATCTAACCTTTGCAAAATTTACAGTCTACATGGATAACAACCCGCTGACCCACTTAGAGTCTGCAAAACTTGGTGCTTTGGAGCAACGATGGATGGTTCGGTTGTACAATTACGACTTCACCATCAAATACCATGCAGGGCACAAGAATGCCAATGCAGATGCTTTGTCCAGAATGCCCAACCTACGAGACGTGGGAGAGGATCCAGGAGAACTTGAAGTAGAGCTGCCAGTGTGCCATCACCCTGGAGCGACTCAGTGCTCGACTTACGTGAGAAACATGTGGAACAACAAACGCCGAACCACGCCGAATCTGTTGCCCCACCATGGGTGGGCAGAAATGCAGGATAGCGACCCTGCAATTTGTCTGGTGAAAGAACTGCTGACACAAGCAGACTCGCACCCTGGTCCAGATGATCCATGAGAAACACAGCGGAGACAAGTGAGGTTTCCCTTGGTAGGTTTACACACACACAACACCTTCCACTTCTAGGCCAGGAAGGGGAGCTCCAAGCCCTGTTTTAGGGCAGCTTCCCTCAAGATCTTGGTTTGGAGGCAGAGAGAGCTCAATTTGTAGCAGAAGTCTGTGTGCGGGGACAGACAGGAGCGGAGCACAGAGGAGAGTGCAAGCTCCAAGAGGCCATAAGCAGGCCTCTGAAGAGTATCAGCGCAAGAATCCGGGTACTGGGAGCCCGAGGCTTTTGTGGATTATAAAACACAGAACAGAACTGGAGGGTATTGTTCTACAAGGACTTTGCCCATAATTACCTGTGGCACAACGGCACCTAAGAGCCTGGAGTCACCAAGAACAGACCCCAGTTCACACGGCCCGAGCTGCCTGCCATACAGGTGCCTGTCCTAGGACAGCAGAATGATTAAAGACCTTGTTGAGCCACTTAGTGGCAGCAGGGACTTAGAGACAGAAAGCGCAGAGTGGTAGGCTCCCACCTGACTTACCCAGGGGAACTCGCTTGTCTCTGGACTGCCCGGACTTCTCTGCCTGCCCTGTGATCTGGTGCCCTGGACTGTGGATGCTGAAGTCTTCAGTAAAGGTAAAGAGACTGTGTCCTCGTTCTTCTCTGCACCTCCCACTATATCACATCTACACACCGGGAAGCCCTGGGGATACACTTCACCTGTGGGAAGGTAAACCATCAAGCTGCCATAACATCACCCCAGCGGACCCCTTAAAGCAGCATCGGTCCTCCTGACCGAATACCACAGGTGGCATCACGAACCTAAACTCTATCCCTTTAAAGACCTTTCCCTTTTACACGGACATCCCAGGGCCACGGATCAGGTCAGCCACCGTGACATCCCCCGGTGAACTGCAGGACCCGGTACCCCACGGCCCTTGGGGGGTGATCCAACTACGCCAGATCCGTCTCATCTCGCCAATCTGCCATCCTCATCTCCGGACAATGTCAGTATCGCTGGAACCAGCTTCTACCCTTCCACCCGGCATCACCTGGTTAACTTCATGTCTTCCGCTAACCCTGCTTGTCCGTTTGCCCTGCTGGGACAGCTGCTATGAGTTCTAACGAGGTCTAACTGAAGGTCGCACCAGTGTCCCCCAGGCATTCCATTCTGACCCTGTTCGAGGGGACTTATCACAGGTGTCTGGGGCTCACGTAGTCACGCCCCCTTCAGAGCCTCCCGGACCATGGTCCCGAGGTTTCACGTTAAGTCTTAATAAAAATAAATGTGAACTTCAACTTCTGTGCCTCCGTTTCCATTCGTTACAACAGGTTCATTCTGTTAATGCTCCTATATAGGCTGGTTAGAATGTGTGTGTTTGTTTATGTGTGTGTTTAACCCCTTAGCGACCGCCGATACGCCTTTTAACGGCGGCAGCTAAGGTTACTTAAACCACAACGCCGTTAATTAACGGCGCTGTGGAAAAAGTAAATAGCGCCCCCCAGAGTCGGATTTTCTCCGGGCAGCCGAGACCCCAGAGAACATGATTTGGGGTTTTTGTTACCGACCCCGCTTTTGCGATCGCCGGTAATTAACCGTTTACCGGCGATCGCAAAAAAACAAACAAACGCGATTTCTTTTTAATTTCTCTGTCCTCCGATGTGATCGCACATCAGAGGACAGAGAAAAGGGGTCCCCGATCGCCCCCCGATACTCACCTGTCTCCCCCGGTGCTCCTCGTGGCTCCCGGTGGGCGCCGCCATCTTCAAAATGGCGAGCGCATGCGCAGTGCGCCCGCCGGCCGGCCCGCGGGTAGCCGAGACCCCAAAGAGCATGATCGGGGTCGGTTTCACTGACCCCTGTTTTGCGATCGCCGGTAATTAACTGTTTACCGGCGACCGCAAAAAAAAAAAAAAAAGCAAAGTGTAATTCTCTGTCCTCTGATGTGATCGCACATCAGAGGACAGAGAAATAGGGGGATTCGGGGACCCTGCCATACTTACCGGTGTCCCTGGGTGCTCCTGCTGCTCCTCCTGGCCGCCGGCGTCTTCTGGGGAAAAGAAAATGGCGGGCACATGCTCAGTGCGCCCGCCATCTGTCTCCATCTGCCGGCCGGCAGGAGAAGAGCAGTTGGGGCTAAAATTAGGGTTAGGGTTAGGGCTAGGGTTAGGGTTAGGGCTAGGGTTAGGGTTAGGGTTAGGGTTAGGGTTAGGGTTAGGGCTAGGGTTAGGGCTAGGGTTAGGGCTAGGTTTAGGGTTAGGGCTAGGATTAGGATTAGGGTAAGGGCTAGGGCTAAATTTAGGGTTAGGGTTGGGGCTAAATTTAGGGTGAGGGTTGGGGCTAAATTTAGGGTTAGGGTTGGCGCTAAATTTAGGGTTAGGCTTCTTTCACACTTACGTCGGTACGGGGCCGTCACAATGCATCGGCCCGACATACCGACGCACGTTGTGAAAATTGTGCACAACGTGGGCAGCGAATGTAGTTTTTCAACGCATCCGCTGCCCAATCTATGTCCCGGGGAGGAGGGGGCGAAGTTACGGCCACGCATGCGCGGTCAGAAATGGCGGATGCAACATACAAAAAAACATTACATTGAACTTTTTTTGTGCTGACGGTCCGCCAAAACACTGATCCAGTGCACGACGGACGCGACGTGTGGCCATCCGTCACGATCCGTCGGCAATACAAGTCTATGGGCAAAAAACGCATCCTGCGGGCACATTTGCAGGATCCGTTTCTTGTCCAAAACGACGGATTGCGACGGATGCCAAACGACGCAAGTGTCAAAGTAGCCCTAGGGCTAGGTTTAGGGTTGGGGCTAAAGTTAGGGCTAGGGTTGGGGCTAAAGTTAGTGTTAGAGTTGGGATTAGGGTTAGGGTTTGGATTAGGGTTGGTATTAGGATTAGGGTTGGTATTAGGATTAGGGTTGGCATTAGGGTTACGCTTGGGATTAGGGTTAGGTTTGGGATTAGGGTTAAGGTTAGGGTTGTGATTAGGGGTGTATTGGGATTAGGGTTAGGTTTGAGGTTAGGGTTGAGATTAGGATTAGGGGTGTGTTGGATTTAGGGTTTTGATTAGGGTTATGGTTAGGGTTGACATTAGGGTTGTTTTGGGGTAAGGGTTAGTGATTAGGATTATGGATCAGGTTGGGATTAGGGTTAGGGGTGTGTTGGGGTTAGGGTTGGAGCTAGAATTGGGGGGTTTCCACTGTTTAGGTACATCAGGGGGTCTCCAAACACGACAGCCAATTTTGCGCTCAAAAAGTCAAATGGTGCTCCCTCCCTTCTGAGCTCTGCCGTGCGCCCAAACAATGGGTTACCCCCACATATGGGGCATCAGCGTACTCGGGATAAATTGGACAACTTCTGGGGTCCAAATTCTCCTGTTACCCTTGTGAAAATCAAAACTTGGGGGCTACAAAATCTTTTTTGTGGAAAAAAAAATATTTTTTATTTTTATGACTCTGCATTATAAACTTCTGTGAAGCACTTGGGCATTCAAAGTTCTCACCACACATCTATATAAGTTCCTTTGGGGGTCTAGTTTCCAAAATGGGGTCACTTGTGGAGGGTTACTACTGTTTAGGTACATCAGGGGCTCTGCAATCGCAACATAATGCCCACAGACCATTCTATCAAAGTCTGCATTCCAAAACGGCGCTCCTTCCCTTCCGAGCTCTGCCGTGCGCCCAAACAGTGGTTTACCCCCACATATGGCGCATCAGCGTACTTGGGATAAATTGGACAACAACTATTGCAGTCCAATTTCTCCTGTTACCCTTGTGAAAATAAAAACTTGGGGGCTACAATATCTTTTTTCTGGAAAAAAAATATTTTTTATTTTCACGACTCTGCATTCTAAACTTCTGTGAAGCACTTGGGCATTCAAAGTTCTCACCACACATCTAGATAAGTTCCTTGGGGGGTCTAGTTTCCAAAATGGGGTCACTTGAGGAGGATTTCTACTGGTTAGGTACATCAGGGGCTCTGCAAACGCAACATAACGCCCGCAGACCATTCTATCAAAGTCTGCATTCCAAAACGGCGCTCCTTCCTTCCGAGCTCTGCCGTGCACCCAAACAGTGGTTTACCCCCACATATGGGGTACCAGCATACTCAGGACAAATTGGACAACAATTTTAGTGGTCCAATTTCTCTTGTTACCCTTGTGAAAATAAAAACTTGGGGGCTAAAAAATCTTTTTTGTGGGAAAAAAAAATATTTTTTATTTTCACGACTCTGCATTATAAACTTCTGTGAAGCACTTGGGCATTCAAAGTTCTCACCACACATCTAGATAAGTTCCATGGGGGGTCTATTATCCAAAATGGGGTCACTTGACGGGGATTTCTACTGTTTAGGCACATCAGGGGCTCTCCAAACGCGACATGGTGTCCGATCTCAATTCCAGACAATTCTACATTGAAAAAGTAAAACGGCACTCCTTCTCTTCCAAGCTCTGCGGTGCGCCCAAACAGTGGTTTACCCTCACATATGGGGTAACGATATATTCAGGAGAAATCGCACAACAACTTTTGTGGTCTAATTTCTCCTGTTACCCTTGTGAAAATAAGAATTTGTGGGCGAAAAAATCATTTTTGGGTAAACAAAAGCGATTTTTTATTTTCATGGCTCTACGTTATAAACTTCCGTGAAGCACTTGGGGGTTTAAAGTGCTCACCACACATCTAGATAAGTTCCTTAAGGGGTCTAGTTTCCAAAATGGTGTCACTTGTGGGGAGTTTCCACTGTTTAGGTACATCAGGGGCTCTCTAAACGTGACATGGCGTCCGATCTCAATTCCAGCCAATTCTGCATTGAAAAAGTCAAACGGCGCTCCTTCACTTCCAAGTTCTGCGGTGCGCCCACAAAGTGGTTTACCCCCACATATGGGGTATTGGCGTATTCAGGAGAAATTGCATAACAAAATTTATGGTTACATTTCTGTTTTTACACATGTGAAAATAAAAAAAAGGTTCTGAATTAAGATGTTTGCAAAAAAAAGTTAAATGTTCATTTTTTCCTTCCACATTTTTTCAGTTCCTGTAAAGCACGTAAAGGGTTAATAAACTTCTTGAATGTGGTTTTGAAAACCTTGAGGGGTGTAGTTTTTAGAGTGGTGTCACACTTCATTATTTTCTATCATATAGACCCCTCAAAATGACTTCAAATGTGATGTGGTCCCTAAAAAAATGGTGTTGTAAAAATGAGAAATTGCTGGTCAACTTTTAACCCTTATAACTCCCTAACAAAAAAAAAATTTGTTTCTAAAATTGTGCTGATGTAAAGTAGACATGTGGGAAATGTTATTTATTAACTATTTTTTGTGACATATCTCTCTGATTTAAGGGCATATAAATACAAAGTTTGAAAATTGCAAAATTTTAAAAATTTTCGCCATATTTCCGTTTTTTTCATAAATAATCGCAAGTAATATCGAAGAAATGTTACCACTACCATGAAGTACAATATGTCACGAAAAAAAAGCACAGAATTAGTGGGATCCGTTGAAGCGTTCCAGAGTTATAACCTCATAAAGTGACAGTGGTCAGAATTGTAAAAATTGGCTCGGTCATTAAGTACCAAATTGGCTCTGTCACTAAGGGGTTAATTATGTGTGTGTTTACTTACCGCCATAGTAATGAGAGTATTTGGCTGACACCTTTGCTACTGCATCAGAACGAAAAAAGGTGTTAAACCAAGAAATTACCGTATTTTTCAGACTATAAGACGCTCCGGACCATAAGATGCACCCCAAACTTTCAGAAGAAATATAGGGAAAAAAATTAATGTGTCAAATGAGGGTCCGTCCTACAGTCCAAATTATTCAACTTACAGTACCTGGGGTGGGTAGGGTGTGATAGGGAGCATTAGTGGAGCGGTGCCTTAGGAGGTGTTCGGTGGTCTGGCTCATCCCAGACTGGTTCAGCAGGCTCGGTGATGCGTGGGCTCCGCCATTTTGTGAAAGCCCCCACACAATCCATCCCATGCTGATGCGTGGCAGTTTGGCAGATGATCGGTTGTGTGGGGGCTTCACCAGCATTTGTGGAAATCCCAGAGCCCCTGCACATCCATCCCGGTCTGGTTTGTGGCACTTTTGCAGATGATCGGTGGTGCTGGGCTCCGCCGGCATTTTGTGACAGGCTGCAGCCCCCACACTTCCATTGCTGTAATGATGAGTTGATCTTCATGAAAATGGCGGCCATTTTCATGAAGATCAACTCATCATTACAGCAATGTAAGAGCGGGGGCTTCGGCCGTCCGAACCACCGATCATCTGCAAAAGTTGGCAGACGTGTGGGTCGTGTATAACCATATTTTTCTCGCTCCCCCATAGACTTTCATTGGCCTATTTTTCTCGGAATATGCTGACAATCACAGCATGCTGCGATTTTCTCACCCCGTAAAATACGGCTGAGAAATATAAGGCTGATGGAAGCTGCCCCATACAGAAACATTGGTATATGTGCACTGTGTTGTTTTTGCGCCTCTCCCTCATCTGTATTTCTCTCTAGTGTGATGCCGGCCTAAGCACTGTTCCCTGGTAGCGGGTGCTGAAGATGGCTCTCATCATTATCCCCTGCTCTGCCATGATTGGCAAGCGCAGAAGAGAATGATGAGAGTTATATTAAAGTCAGAACAATTACAGCAGGTGGGGGCTTTTGGGACTATTACTCCCATCATCCGAAACCTGCAGCAGCCGATAACAGTGACAGCTGGAGTGGATGATCAGCGTATTCCTCAGCCGCCGCCTATGATATAACTAAATACTTGAATGAAAAACCCGATGTAGGGTCCCCCTATTTTCTTGAACAACCTGGCAAAACTCACAGCTGAAGGCTGCAACCCTTAGCTGTCAGATTCAACAAGGTTGGTTATCAAGAATAGAGGGGTCCCCATGCTGTTTTTTTAATTATTTAAATAAATAATTTAAAAAAACGGCATGGGTCTCCCCATTTTTGACATCCAGACTTGCTAAAGATCTTGGAGCTAGAATCAGCTTGGGGCTAGTATTCTCAGGCTAGTAAAGGGCCATTGATATAAGCCCCCCAAGCCTAAAAACACCAGCCCGCAGCTGCCCACAAAAGGCAAATCTATTCAATGCTCCAATTCTGGCACTTTGCCTGGCTCTTCCCACTTGCCCTGTAGCGGTGCCAAGTGGGGTTCATATTTGTGGGGTTGATGTCACCTTTGTATTGTCTGGTAACATCAAACCCATGGCTTAGTAATGAAGAGGTGACTATAAGTCCTTTAACCCCTTTGCAATTTTCAAACTTTTAATTTTTGTAACCTTAAATCAGAGAGTGGTGTCACACAAAATAGTTAATAAATTACATTTCCTACATGTCTACTTTAAATTAACGCAATTTTGGAAACGTAATTTTTTTGTTAGGACGTTATAAGGGTTAAAAATTGACCATCGATTTCTCATTTTTCCAACAAAATTTCAAATCATTTTTTTAGGGACTACCTCACATTTAAAGTGACTACCCAAAAGTTTTACCATTCTAAAAACTGAAGGTGCTCAAAACCACATTCAAGAAGTTTATTAACCCTTCAGGTGCTTCATGAAAACTAAAGCAATGTGAAAGGAAAAAAATTAACATTTATCGTTTTCCACAAAAAAATTTACTTTAGACCCAAACTTTTTTATTTTCACAAGGGTATCAGGAGAAAATGGACCACAAAATATGTTGTGCAATATCTCCTGAGTACGCCGATATCCTATATGTGGGGAAAATACACTGTTTGGGTGCATGACAGGGTTCAGAAGGGAGGGAGCCCCATATGACTTTTTGAATGCAAAGTTGGCTGGAATCGATGGCGGGCACCATGTCACGTTTGAAGACCCCCTGATGTGCCTTAACAGTGGAAACCGGGCAATTCTAACTCCAGTCCTAACACAGCCCCCACCCCATCTCAGTCCTAACTATAATCCCTAACCCTAACCACAACCCTAACTCCAACACAGGTAACCCTAACCCTTAATACCACAACCCTATCCCTAACTCCAACACCACAAACCTAACCGCAACACAACCGTAACCCCAACACAACCGTAACCTCAACCCCAGCACAACCCTAACTCTAGCCACAACCCCAACCCCAACCCTAAGCCTAGCCCCAACCCTATCCACCGCTCTAACCCCAATCCCAACCCTAGCTCCAACCCTAACCCTAAGAAAAGCTCTAACCCCAACCCTAACCCTAACTGCAAAGAATGGAAAAAAAATCAAATTTTTTTTTTTTACCTAATTAAGAGGATGACAAAGGGGGTTTGATTTACTATTTTTTTATTTTGATCACTGTGATAGGGTCTGTAAGGAAAACATATACGAGAGGAGACCTGGCGGTTACAGATATCTCCCCACCTTCACCAATCTCTGATGGAGCTTATACAGTCACAGCTATCTAGGGCCCTCCTTACCCTCAGGTCAGAAACCAACCCCAGGTAGCATATTAGTGCTAGCTGGACTCACTGATGAGGAAAATCATTTTTTGAAATAAAAGAGCAGCCCAAAATTAATTGATATATGAATTTCCGAAAGGCTTACTAGATACTACAAATATATACAGAGTAATGTATATCTATTACAGCTAGAAGTACAGATTTATTTTTCATTTATTTATTTATTTTACTCACTTATATAGCGCCATTAATTCCACAGCACTTTACATACACTATTGGCACTGTCCCAATTGGGGCTCACAATCTAGATTCCCTATCAGTATGTCTTTGAAGTGTGGGAAGAAACCGCAGTACCCAGAGGAAACCCACGCAAACATGGGGAGAACATACAAATTCCTTCCAGATGTTGTCCTTGGTGGGATTTGCTAACAGCTGAGCTACCATGCTGCCATCTGTCCTACAGATAAAAGTAGGGTACAGGTTGGGGATAGCAGTTAGCTGTATGTGTCACGTTACCGTGAAGGAAGGATATCATCTGCTTTTTCGTCCTGGGGGTGGGCCAGGATGCAATGGCATCCACTTTCCCAGGTTCTGGCTTCAGAACCCCCCCGCCTACCCGATGACCCAGGTAGAGGACCTTGCCCCTACCCAGCTGGCATTTTTCCGGCTTGATGGTCACAGCCGCCCATTGGATCGGGCCAAGCACCTGCACCAAATGCTCTAGGTGATCCTCCCAGGTGGGATTGAAGATGGCAATATCATCCAGGTATGCAGCCGTGTACCCTTCAAGTCCCTTGAGCAGTGTATTGACCATCTGCTGAAAAGAGGCAGGGGCATTCTTCATGCTGAACGGCATCACTGTGGACTCATACAGTCCAAAAAGGGTAATAAAGGCAGAGTGTTCCCATTCTTTGCGGGTCAGGAGATTCTGCCAATATCCCTGGCTCAGATCCATGATGGTCAAGTATAGCCTTGGCTAACTGGTCGAGCAGGGCATCGATGCGTGGCATGGGGAACGCATCGTTGACCATCACAGCATTGAGCCCCCTGTAGTCCAGAACATGGTTGTTCAGTCCTTTTTGGGAACAAGGACTGCGGTCGAAGCCCACCTGCTGCTGGATGCTTGGATCACCCCCAGCTTCAGCATTTTGTCAATCTCTTGGCGCATGTGCTTCTGCACCTCGAGAGAGAATCGATATGCTGAACGCCGGATCAGTGGGTGACTGAGACGCTGTCTCAGTCCTTCCATGCCGGCTGCTGAACAGCCCCTGGAAGAGGTGTAGGGTGACCCCCAGCTGTGACCGTTGGTCCTCCAAGAGCTGGTTGTCAACTTTCACATCCTCAATGCATCTACTCACCTTGGCCTGGGTGAGCAGATCCAGGAGGGTTTCTGCCTCTCCTTCCTCAGGAAGGTTGCACACAGGAAGGCCTCCCACTCATGATGGGTCTTCAGCATGTTCATGTGGAAGGCCTTCCTCCTTTCAAGGGTGTGGTCCAGGGTGACCAAGTATGTGACGGCGTTGAGTTGCTGGTGCACAAGGAATGGACCCTCCCAGGCTGCCTGAAGCTTGTTCTGTGGTACAGAGACCAGTACTCACACTTTTTGACCCATTTGGTATGTCCTCTCACAAGCATTCTGGTCATACCAGCGCTGTGTGAGAGTAGGAGAGTGTGTGAGTGTGTGTTTGTGTGTGGTGCGTATGGCGTATAGAGTGTGTGTGATGCAACAGTGTTCCGCTGGTGGCACCGCGCAATAGGTTGGTACCAGCAGCAGTTTCCATATTCATATTGAGACCCCCATCACTTGGATGTCCCAATATGGCGGTCAGTGAACTTAACCGCTTCGAATTCTGGTAAACAGTGACATCTGGACAGAACAGGAAATGAAAACATTACAAGAAAATTATATAAGTAGCCTAGTGGTTCTAGGTCATGATTGATGTCCAGTCTCTCGCTGCAAGCTTATTACACCATTTACCTTGAGTGTAGTCATGGCTAACACTGGTACGCCTGCACGCCATGGTTCGGGCTTGTTCACTAGCCTGTGGCATCTCTTCTGTGTTGTGAGCGGTCATGTGACCGTGACATCATGCACACGTGATGCCGCCGCCAAGCATCATGGTTAACATTTCAGCGCATGCGTGATACACAGTGGACGCTTTTCCCATGTGGCCACCTGGCATCGTAGTAACTATAGCGATGTACACGTCATACACAGCGGACGCTGTGTTCCCATTGGTGAGTGGCACTTTTTAAACTCACCTGTTTCCCTTTCATATCACCCCTTGACAAAGGCTTTTGCAAGGCGCACAGCGACACTATCCCGGCCATTGGATGAGGTATAAATATATGTTGTTACATAAGGTCTATTACTTTGCACTTTGCATGTGTACACTGGACTCTCTTTCTAACGTCTCATTAGGCCTATCGGGAATGTGTAATATATTTGGGCTATATGGGATAATTCAATATTACATGCCCTGCTAGCTTGTGTGCCCATACCTTGCATGTGCATGTTTGTGCTGATACATACCCCCGTTTTCATGTGCCTGTTTTGCATAATAAAGACTCTTTTATATTCTTTGATAATACATTACTCTTGGAATTTTTTTGATCGGCCATTTTTTCTTCAGTTGGTCTTGTGTTTGTTTAGCGATAGTGTTGAGCGATACCTTCCGATATTTGAAAGTATCGGTATCGGATTGTATCGGCCGATATCCGAAAAATATCGGATATCGCCGATACCGATACCAATACAAGTCAACGGGACACAAATATCGGAATGTATCCTGTAATGGTTCCCAGGGTCTGAAGGAGAGGAAACTCTCCTTCAGGCCCTGGGATCCATATTCATGTAAAAAATAAAGCATAAAAATAAAAAATATGGATATACTCACCCCTCCGACGGACCCTGGACCTTAGCGGTGTAACCGGCAGCCTCTGTTCCTAAGAATGCAGGGTGAAGGACCTTCGATGACGTCGCGGCTTGTAATTGGTCGCATGACCGCTCATGTGACCGCACACGCGACCAATCACAAGCCGCGATGTCATCGCAGGTCCTTTACTCGCTCATTCTTAGGAAGGGAGGTTGCCGGTTGCAGCGGTGACAGCCAGGGCGTGTCTGAGCGTGAGTATATCAATATTTTTTATTTTTATTCTTTATTTTACACATGAATATAGATCCCGATACCGATTCCCGATATCGCAAAAATATCGGAACTCGGTATCCGAATTCCGATACCGCAAATATCGGCCGATACCCGATACTTGCGGTATCGGAATGCTCAACACTATTTAGCGATTGTTCCATTATGTCCATAATACATGATGACCACTTATAATTTATATCCATGTTGATGAATTTTGTTAAATGAGTCAGTGTATTTATTCATGTTCCATGAGGCTTTTACAGCACTTCTGGTCAGTCTGGGCTTGGGCCATATTGTCATGCACCATCCGCATCAAGGCCATCATCTTGTCCCAGAAGCACACAACATACTTGATGACCAACACTCCAGGGGTGGCCAAGTTCCCTTCCTATACCTCTTTCACCAGAGCCAGGGGCCCTTGCACACTTCGCCCATTACAGGAGCTCTAAGAGGAGAACCCTATTGAGGTCTGTGGAACCTCCCAGTAGGCAAATAACAGGTGTGGGAAGTATCACTCCAAATCTCTCCTGTGGAAGTCAACCAACATCTTAAGCATTTGCTTCAAGATGCCATTGAACTGCTCACACAGGCCATTAGTCTGTGGGTGGTATGGGCTGGCCACCAGATGTTGCACATGTATTTACTTAAAGATTTACAGAGGAACTCCATCAGCTGTGACATGAACTGGGTCCCTCGGTCTGTGAGCATTTTTTGGGGGAGAGTCCACTTGGGAGAAAATCTCCAGTAAGGCGGTAGCCCCCTTGTCGCCCCGAATGGACAACAAAGCTTCCGCTTCCGGGTACAGGGTGGCATAATCTTCTAATGTCAGTATGAGGCATTTCCTAGAGCGGCTAGTAATGTACAGTGGTCCAATTAGATCCACAGCAACCCTCCTGAAAGGCTCCTCAATGATGGGCAGAGTTACCAGTGGGGCTTTAGGGCGCGGCCCCGCCTTCCCCACCCTCTGACAGGTGTCACATGAATGGCAGTAAGATAAGTGAAAGCAGTCAGAGGAGAGCGCAGAGGAATTGACCCAGGGAAGGGGAGATGAAAGGGAGTTGTCGAGCACCACTGCAGCTCCAGCTGAATGCCTCCAAAGGAGGATAAGAATGTGTGTCAAACAGAAATCAGTCCCAGGAGCGCTGAAGGAAACTCGGACAACATATGTCGTTTGCCACAACGCGTTTCAACGGTAAACACCGTCTTCTTCAGGTGGGAGTTTATTAATGGGAACAGGAAGGCAGTATTTAAACAATAAACAGCCAATCAAAAAGCTACCCACATGGAAACTAATGCTATTAATGATTTGACACCCTCCAATGAGGATGATTCAAATAACTCTCTGTTAATTTTGTGTAATACACAGCATAAAATTTTTTATAAGCAACATAGAGATAGTCTGAAAGGTAGTACCAATATGTCTCGAACACCTTCTAAAATGTCTGGAACAGCAGGTAGTAACAATATTGCTGAATCATGCTCTTCTTTGGAAAACTTGCCCATGATGACCCCTAACTTGCCAAATGCATTGACACAACCACCCATGAATGATGTTCACCCCATGTTAAATTAAGTAGAAACCTCTCATGATCTTTCGCAATTTTCAATCCATGTGACATCTCCTATCTCTCAATCTCTTACCCAATTTTTCCCTACCGCTAGGTCACATGCCCCCCCGGTGTTGCCAGTTAGTGACATCTTAGAGTCCAATATAGTAGAGAGTAATGAATTGGTTACGCCCCTTCAACAAGAGTCTTTCACTTTATCTTCCCCTCTTAGGATTGATCCACAAAATTCAAAAATTACTCATTTTTTTCAGGTAGTACCAGGCCACCATTCAAAGATAAAAGCGCCGGTGTCCTGCAGTCCCATGAGCGCTGCCCGGCCGATGGTGATGGGTTGGTAATTGTCAAGGGACCTACCACCACCCCCTCTCACACACAAAACAGTGGACGATTTCTGGGATGGGAACGGGGCCTTATGCCGCTGGGGACAGATGGCCTTGAAGTGTCCTGGTTGGTTGCAATGATGACATTGGCGGGGTTCCACCCCTGATCTCTAAAGGGGAGCAGAGGGGTGCATCACCTGCATTCTAGGGGCTGGGGAAACAGGGGCACGATTGGTCTTACCCCCTCTCCAGGTGCTGCTGGCTGCCCTCTTGGTCTCAGGTGTCCTATTGTTGCCATATTCATCTGCCAGGGTGTCTGATGCAGAGGCCCCTTTTGGTTTCCAGTCACGGAGGAACTGCCTCCTCAGGTCCTCAGGGCAGTTCCACAAGAATTGTTCTGTGACAAACAGCTCCTGAATCTCCTGGTGGGTGATGAGCTCCAGATCCTTGGTCCAGTGCTCAGAAGCTCTCATAAGGGCCCACATGTGGTTGGCCCAAGTGTCCTTTGGGCTCCCCTGCAAGCTCTGGAACTTCCTGTGGTAAGACTCAGGAGGGAGGATGAACTGCTGGATCAGGGCCCGTTTAATCCTGTTGTAGTCCTGCTCCTCCCCAGCAAGTAAGTCCCTCAGTATGTCCAGGGACTTTCCCCTCTAATGGGGTCAGGTACTTGGCCCACTGATCCAGGGCCAGTTGGTGTTGGTGGCAGGTTTACTAAAGGCCAGCAGAAATGAGTCCAGGTCTCCATCCTTTTCTAACACGGGGAAGTCCTCAAAGCAGACTTTGGAAGTCTTGGTTTCCTGAGGTGCTGAGGTGTCCGATGGGGACTGGTGCTGAGCCATCTCCAGCTGGTGCTTACACTCCACAGCTTCACAGTGTTCTGTGGCCTCTAACTCTGCCTGGAGATCTGCAGCTTCACGCTCAGCAGCTTCACTGCGTTCTGTGGCCTCCTGTTCTGCAGCTTCATGGTGTTCTGTGGTCTCACCCTTTGCAGCTTCATGGCATTCTGTAGCTTCCCGCTATACCTGGTGTTCCCACCCTGCCAGGAGGTCTCAGGTGTCCTATTGTTGCCATATTCATCTGCCAGGGTGTCTGATGCAGAGGCCCCTTTTGGTTTCCAGTCACGGAGGAACTGCCTCCTCAGGTCCTCAGGGCAGTTCCACAAGAATTGTTCTGTGACAAACAGCTCCTGAATCTCCTGGTGGGTGATGAGCTCCAGATCCTTGGTCCAGTGCTCAGAAGCTCTCATAAGGGCCCGCATGTGGTTGGCCCAAGTGTCCTTTGGGCTCCCCTGCAAGCTCTGGAACTTCCTGCGGTAAGACTCAGGAGGGAGGATGAACTGCTGGATCAGGGCCCGTTTAATCCTGTTGTAGTCCTGCTCCTCCCCAGCAAGTAAGTCCCTCAGTATGTCCAGGGACTTTCCCCTCTAATGGGGTCAGGTACTTGGCCCACTGATCCAGGGCCAGTTGGTGTTGGTGGCAGGTTTACTAAAGGCCAGCAGAAATGAGTCCAGGTCTCCATCCTTTTCTAACACGGGGAAGTCCTCAAAGCAGACTTTGGAAGTCTTGGTTTCCTGAGGTGCTGAGGTGTCCGATGGGGACTGGTGCTGAGCCATCTCCAGCTGGTGCTTACACTCCACAGCTTCACAGTGTTCTGTGGCCTCTCACTCTGCCTGGAGATCTGCAGCTTCATGCTCAGCAGCTTCACTGCGTTCTGTGGCCTCCTGCTCTGCAGCTTCATGGTGTTCTGTGGTCTCACCCTTTGCAGCTTCATGGCATTCTGTAGCTTCCCGCTATACCTGGTGTTCCCACCCTGCCAGGAGTTTGTCACAGGTGGCCTGGTCCTGAGCATTGAGACTGGCCATAGCCACTTGCAGGAGGGCATGCGATCCTGCATGGCTGGAGTGGGTGGGACAGCCCACTGCAGGACTGAGCACAGGTGGCATACTCCTTGGGGAACCATGGCTGGACTCCCCATAGCCTTGATAAAATTATAAGACACTGCACACTCTAATAGTTAAGTTAAATCAGGGTAAATTTTATTAAACATGGGAGCAAAGAACAAGTATAAAGGTAGTGACATGATGTTTCGACTCTCCCGAGTCTTATTCCTATATTGTATGGTATGCAAGCAATGTGAATATATATCAACTCTTTTATCAAAGGTATGAATAATGCTGAAATATATGGTCTGGTAAGCGGCGTTACCCTGATTTTTGCATACTTAACCATTAGAGTGTGCAGTGTCCTCTAATTTAATTGATTGATTGGTCTTTCATAGTCCGTGGCACCAGCACCTCATTCTAAATTGACTGAGTGCACACCATTGTACCCTATTCCCCATAGCCTTGAACAACACAATCATCCACCTCCTCCCCATCGACCATAGTATTGACCATTTCTTGCATTCTGGACCTGGTGCCCCTGGCCATCCTTTGACCCTTTGGTTTCTGACACAGAGCTGCGACCCGTGTACCCACACACCTTATATTATTTGCACTCTGACAGTCTAGTGCTAATCTGATTTAAAGACCCCAGCAGCAAAAGCTACTACTGGTAGTGTTTAGTGTCTGGGAGTAGGGGGTCCCACACACACTATTGTCTCAATCACACTGCTGCCACCACATGTAAAGAAAACATATATGAGAGGAGAGCCAGGGGATAGGGATATCCCCCCGCCATTACCAATCTGTGACATAGCTGACACAGTCACAGCTCTCTAGCACCGCCTTACCTCATCTCAGTCAGGGAATTGCACCTAGGATAAGTAGCAACCGGAGAGGCTGCAATGTCACGTACTGGTCATCAGAGCACTCTTCAGTGAGGGCGTTGTATATATATCCCCATTCACAGGCCAGGCCGGGAATATATATATAAACCCCTGATCCGTCACTGCCAGGATCCTCCAACAACACCAGAACATTATGCTGCCACCAGTTCCTGCAGTTACATATAAGCCCGGTCCATTAATAAGCTTACATCGGGTCAGAAACCAACCCCAGGTAGCATATAAGTACTAGTCAAACTTACTTACATGGGAAATCTTGTCTCGGGATAAAAGAGCAGCCCAATATTAATTAGTATTTTAATTGCTGAAAGGTGCACTAGATACTATAAATATATATAGAGTAATATACAGATATTACATCCAGAAGTACAGATAAAAGTAGGGTACAGGTTAGGGATAGCAGTAAGCATTATGTGTCACATTAGTGTTTCTTATCACTTGTGGATGGAGGGAAGCTCTCGTATCCACAGGCACCGTTTTAGTTTCTGGTCTGTCTCCACGTATGACGTGATGCGACTTCCATGGCAGAACAATGGCAAAGGCTAAAGATGTGTAGCTAGCTTTTAACCCCTGGCTTGCCCCCTCCCATATTTGCCACTACCCCTCTGGGTTGGAAAGACTTCTTCTCCCTTAATCTCTAGCTGAAATAATTCCCAATATCTAGGATGGATCATAACTTTCTAGCGGGAGGTCCAAATGGGATGACTGACGTCTCAACGGGTTCGAAAGGGCTGGACCAATATGGAGAGTCCACTCTTAGCTCGGCAAAGAGGTTCTGGAGAGCCAGTCCCGATAGCTCAGTATCCAGGAAAGCTAGAGAAATGTGAGATGCAAAGTCGGGTTTCGTGAAACCCGACCCGATGCCACTGTGGGATCGGCCATGAGGTCGGCGATCTGCACGCCAAAGTCACGTTTCGTATGACGCTTTAAGCGACATTTCTCAGCCAATGAAGGTGCTCGCAGAGTGTGGGCAGCGTGATGACATAGGTCTCAGTCCCCACCATCTTAGAGAAGGGTATGGCAGTGATTGGCTTGCTTTCTGCGGCATCACAGGGGCTATAAAGGGGCGTGCACGCCGACCGCTATCTTACTTCTGCCGATCTGAGCATAGGGAGAGGTTGCTGCAGCTTCGTCAGAAGAAGGGATATACTTAGGCAGGGAATATTAACCCCCAACCCGCTTGTGCTGTAGCGATTTCCACTGTCCAACACCACCTTTTCAGGGACAGTGTTTTTTTTTGGGGGGTGCATCAGCTCTGTAGCTTCTTAGGCTGCCTTATAAAGGCTCCCTGATAGCTGCATTGCTGTGTGTACGCCACTGTGCAAACCAACTGCTTTTTTAAAAGCAAAAATCCTGTTGCTTCTTTCTGCACAGTTCTCTTGTTCCTTTGTCCACACTCTTTTTGTGTGCAGCAGTCCTTTTTATTGCTGCCATACTTGTCCTTTGATCATTGTAGGGAGATTGAAATTCTACTACAGCCCTTGTATTTTTTGATATGTCTGGCAGCCATGTTCTGCCTTGTACATTGTGTGTTGTCATACACTGGGCCTGTTTTTTCCTGCAGTCTCCCACAAAAACAAATAAAGGCTGCTTTAAATTGCCACTAAGTGGATTAACGTGAGTTCTGTTTGGCGTATATCTGCCACCCACGTTCTGCTTTGTAGAGTGTGTGTAGTTAAACACACTGGGCCTGTTTTTTCCTGCAGTCTCCCACAAAAACAAATAAAGGCTGCTTTAAATTGCCACTAAGTGAATGAACGTGAGTTCTGTTTGGCGTACATCTGCCACCCACGTTCTGCTTTGTACAATGTGTGTAGTTTAACACACAGGGCCTGTTTTTACCTGCAGTCTCCCAGAAAAAAAAAAGGCTGCTTTAAATTGCCACTAAGTGGGTTAACGTGAGTTCTGTTTGGCGTATATCTGCCACCCACATTCTGCTTTGTACAGTGTGTGTAGTTTAACACACAGGGCCTGTTTTTTCCTGCAGTCTCCCACAAAAACAAAAAAAGGCTGCTTTAAATTGACACTAAGTGGATTAACGTGGGTTCTGTTTGGCGTATATCTGCCAGCAACGTTCTGCCTTGTCCATTGTGTGGTCTAATACACAGGGCCTGTTATTTCCTGAAGTCTCCCCCCAACAAAAAGAAAGGGAGCTTTAAATTGCTACTAAGTGGATTAACGTGGGTTCTGTTTGGCGTATATCTGCCAGCCACGTTCTGCCTTGTACATTGTGTTGTGTAATACACAGGACCTGTTTTTTCCTGCTGTCTTCCCGCCAAAAAAAGGGAGATATAAATTCTCCAATAGTTAATATACACCTTCTACCTTGTTTAACAGTAGCATATAACGGTTGTTATTTTGGTAACATTTCAGCAAAAATGAGGAAGTCTGGTGGAAGAGGCCGTGGGCGGTCGTTGCCAACTGGTAATGATGGTGGGGGTGGTAGTGGAACATCTGGTGGTACTGGGAAAAGCAAGATAGCACCAAAGGCTCGAGGTGTAGAGGCAGCGTCATCGTCTGGCTACACAAGGCCTCGAAGGCTCCCTAATCTGGGAGTAGGAAAACAGCTTTTAAAGCTGGAGCAGCAGGAACAAGTTTTGGCTTTCCTTGCTGACTCAGCCTCCAGCTCTTTCACCTCCTCTTCAGAAGCTTCGAAATCTAAAATGCCACCAGTTTATTTATTATGACCAATTCATTGGCTGACATTTAGCCAACTATAGTATTTAGGCCTACTAACTGTCAGCCACTTATAACAGTTGTCCTCCGCTGAACAAAGCTATGCCACCTGAGTAATCCTGTTACCAATTGTGAACTGCATTTTGCCACCTTTTTTTTATTTTAGGCCTCTGTCTGTCTGTCTGTCTGCACCACACATTACAACTCTCCCTCCCCGAAACAAGCTAGGCCACCGGGTTAGTCCTGGTAGCAGTTTTGAACCGCATTTTGCCACCCTTTTTTATTTTAGGCCTCTGACTGTCTGTCTGTCTGTCCACTCCACACATTACAACTCTCCCTCCCTGAAACAAGCAAGGCCGCCTGGTTAGTCCTGCTAGTAGTTTTGAACTGCATTTTGCCACCTTTTTTTATTTTAGGCCTCTGTCTTTCTGTCTGTCTGCGCCACACATTACAACTCTCCCACCTGAAACAAGCTAGGCCGCCGGGTTTGTCCTGCTAGCAGTTTTGAACTGCATTTTGCCACCTTTTTTTATTTTAGGCCTCTGTCTGCCTGTCTGTCCGTGCCACACATTACAACTGTCCTCCGCTTTACGCAGCTATGCCGCCTGTGCACTACACAAACAAAATTTGAACTGACATTAGCCTTCTTTTTTATTTCAGGCCTCTGTCTGCCTGACTGTCCATGCGACACATTACAACTGTCCTCCGGTTTACAAAGCTATGCCGCCTTTGTACTACTCAAACAAATTTTGAACTGACATTAGCCTACTTTTTTTTATTTTAGGCCTCTGTCTGCCTGTCTGTCCGTGCCACACATTACAACTGTCCTCCGCTTTATGAAGCTATACCGCCTGTTATGATCCGGTGACCTTGGAGCTGCATGAAAACTGTCACTGGAGTAGGTGGTAACTATACTGACCACAAATCCTGATCTTAACACCACAACTAGAAGTAGCCGTGGGGTGTACCTAACAAACCCTAGACACCTCGTCACAGCCGGAGGACTAAATACCCCTAAAGATGGAAATAGGAATTCTACCTTGCCTCAGAGCAGAACCCCAAAGGATAGGCAGCCCCCCACAAATATTGGCTGTGAGTAGAAGAGGAAAGACACACACAGGCAGAAAACAGAATTTAGCACAAGAGGCCACAAAGGATAGGACAGAGTACTGTGCGGTCAGTATTAAAACCCTTCCAAAAATATCCACAGCAGATTATACAAAAATTCCTCAATCTAACTAAAGACGTGGAACGTATATCTGCAACTCCAGAGAATCCTACACTCAGAGCAGGAATACAATCAAAAAACAAGCACACAGCAAGTGTGCCATAGAAAAAGAAACAGACACTTATCTTTGCTGAATTGGCAGGTAAGCAGGAGAAGCCAGACAGAGGTCCAACACCTTCCAAGAAACATTGACAACTGGCAAGGACTAATGAGTCCTGCAAACCTAAATACCCCCAGTCAGAATTGCAATCAGCAGATACACCTGTCCAGGACTGCAGTCCAGGGACAACTACATTACCACCTACAACCACCGCAGGGAGCCCAAAAGCAGAATTCACAACAGTACCCCCCCCACTTGAGGAGGGGTCACCCAACCCTCACCAGAGCCCCCAGGCCGATCAGGATGAGCCAGATGAAAGGCACGAACAAAATCAGCGGCATGGACATCAGAGGCAAAAACCCAAGAATTATCCTCCTGGCCATAACCCTTCCATTTGACAAGGTACTGAAGCTTCCGCCTCGAAAAACGGGAATCCAAAATCTTCTCAACAACATATTCCAACTCCCCATCAACCAACACAGGGGCCGCAGGATCAACAGAACAACGGGCTCCACATATTTCCGCAATAAAGATCTATGGAAGACATGTATCGCAAAAGAGGCCGGAAGCCCCAGTCGAAAAGACACCGGATTAATAATCTCAGAAATCCTATAAGGACCAATAAACCGAGGCTTAAACTTAGGAGAAGAAACCTTCATAGGAACATGATGGGAAGACAACCAGACCAGATCCCCAACCCGAAGCCGGGAACCAACACACCAACGACGGTTAGCAAAACGTTGAGCCTCCTCCTGAGACAACACCAAATTGTCCACCACATGAGCCCAAATCTGCTGCAACCTGTCAACCACAGAATCCACACCAGGGCAGTCAGAAGGCTCAACCTGCCCAGAAGAAAAACGAGGATGAAAATCAAAATTACAAAAGAAAGGCGAAACCAAAGTAGCCGAACTAGCCCGATTATTAAGGGCAAACTCGGCCAATGGCAAGAAAGCCACCCAATCATCCTGATCAGCAGACACAAAGCATCTCAAATATGTCTCCAAAGTCTGATTAGTTCGCTCGGTCTGACCATTTGTCTGAGGATGAAACGCAGAAGAAAAAGACAAATCAATGCCCAGCCTAGCACAAAAGGCCCGCCAAAACCTAGAAACAAACTGGGAACCTCTGTCGGACACAATATTCTCCGGAATACCATGCAAACGGACCACATGCTGAAAGAACAACGGAACCAAATCCGAAGAGGAAGGCAATTTAGTCAAAGGCACCAAATGAACCATCTTAGAGAACCGGTCACAAACAACCCAGATAACCGACATCCTCTGGGAAACCGGAAGATCAGAAATAAAATCCATAGAAATATGCGTCCAGGGCCTCTCAGGGACCGGCAATGGCAAAAGCAACCCACTAGCACAGGAACAAAAAGGCTTGGCCCGCGCACAAGTCCCACAGGACTGCACAAAAGAACGCACATCACGCGACAAAGAAGGCCACCAAAAGAACCTACCAACCAAGTCTCTGGTACCAAAAATGCAAGGATGACCAGCCAACACAGAACAGTGAACCTCAGAAATCACTCTGCTAGTCCATCTGTCAGGAACAAACAGTTTCCCCACAGGACAGCGGTCAGGTTTTTCAGCCTGAAATTCCTGAAGAACCCGTCATAAATCAGGGAAAATGGCAGAAAGGACCACCCTTTCTTTCAGAATACCGACCGGTTCTAAGACCTCAGGAGAATCAGGCAAAAAACTCCTAAAGAGGACATCAGCCTTAATGTTCCTTGAACCCGGAAGGTACAAGACCACAAAATCAAAACGGGAAAAAACAAGGACCATCGAGCCTGTCTAGGATTCAGCTGTTTGGCAGACTCGAGGTAAATCAAATTCTTATGATCGGTCAAGACCACAATACGGTGCTTAGATCCCTCAAGCCAATGTCGCCACTCCTCAAGTGCCCACTTTATAGCCAACAACTCCCGATTGCCGACATCATAATTGCGTTCAGCAGGCGAAAACTTACGGGAAAAGAAGGCACACGGTTTCATTAAGGAACCAACAGGATCCCTCTGAGACAAAACGGCCCCTGCCCAAATCTCAGAAGCGTCAACCTCAACCTGAAACAGAAAAGAAACATCCGGATGGCGCAACACCGGAGCAGAAGTAAATTGACGTTTAAGCTCCTGAAAGGCAGAGACAGCCACACAGGACCAATTCGCCACATCAGCGCCTTTCTTCGTCAAATCGGTCAAGGGTTTAACCACGCTGGAAAAATTAGCAATGAAACGGCGATAAAAATCTGCAAAACCCAAAAATTTCTGAAGGCTCTTCACGGATGCGGGCTGAATCCAATCATGAATGGCCTGAACCTTAACCGGATCCATCTCTGTAGATGAGGGAGAAAAAATGAAGCACAAAAAAGAAAACTTCTGCACCCCAAAGAGACACTTAGACCCTTTCACAAACAGGGCATTGTCACGAAGGATCTGAAATACCATCCTGACCTGTTCCACATGAGGCTCCCAATCATCGGAAAAAATCAAAATATCGTCCAAATATACAATCAAGAACTTTTCAATATAAGTCCGGAAGATATCATGCATGAAGAACTGAAAAACAGATGGAGCATTAGTGAGCCCGAATGGCATCACAAGGTATTCAAAATGGCCTTCGGGCGTGTTAAACACAGTTTTCCATTCATCACCCTGCTTAATACGAACAAGATTATATGCGAAGGTCAATCTTCGTAAACCCACTAGCTCCCTTAATCCTAGCAAACAAATCAGTAAGCAAAGGTAAAGGGTATTGAAACTTGACCGTGATTTTATTCAAGAGGCGATAATCAATACAGGGTCTCAAGGAGCCATCTTTTTTAGCAACAAAAAAGAACCCCGCTCCCAACGGTGAAGAAGATGGCCGAATATGCCCTTTCTCCAAAGACTCCTTAATATAGCTCCGCATGGCAGTATGTTCAGACACAGACAGGTTGAAAAGTCGACCCTTAGGAAACTTACAGCCTGGAATCAAGTCAATAGCACAATCGCAGTCCCTGTGCAGTGGAAGGAAACTGGACTTGGGCTCATCGAATACATCCTGAAAATCAGACAAACACTCTGGAATTTCAGAAGAGGAAGAAGAGGAGATTGACATCAAAGGAACATCATTATGAACCCCCTGACAACCCCAACTAGTCACAGACATGGACTTCCAATCCAACACAGGATTATGTACCTGCAACCATGGAAAACCCAGCACGATAGCATCATGCAAATTATGCAACACCAGAAATCAACAATCTTCCTGATGGGCTGGCGCCATGCGCATGGTCACCTGTGTCCAAAACTGGGGCTTATTTTTAGCCAAGGGTGTAGCATCAATGCCCCTTAAAGGAATAGGGTTCTGCAAAGGCTGCAAGGGAAAACCACAACGCCTGGCAAACTCTAAGTCCATTAAGTTCAAGGCGGCGCCTGAATCCACAAACGCCATGACAGAAAATGATGACAATGAGCAGATCAAGGACACAGATAACAGAAATTTAGGTTGTACAGTACTGATGGTAAATGAACTAGCAATCCTCTTTGTCCGCTTAGGGCAGACTGAAATGACATGAGAAGCATCGCCACAATAGTAACACAACCTATTCTGACGTCTGAATCCTTGTCGTTCCGTTCTAGACAGAATCCTATCACACTGCATTGGCTCAGGAATCTGCTCTGAGGACAACGCCACAGCGCGCACAGTTCTGCGCTCCCGCAAGCGCCGGTCAATCTGAATGGCCAGAGACATAGAATCACTCAGACCGGAAGGCGTGGGAAACACCACCATAACATCTTTAACGGATTCAGAAAGACCCTTTCTGAAAATTGCCGCTAAAGCATCATTATTCCATTTAGTCAACACAGACCATTTTCTGAATTTCTGACAATACAATTTTGCCGCCTCTTGACCCTGAGACAGGGCCAACAAGGTCTTCTCAGCTTGATCCACAGAATTAGGTTCATCATATAATAATCCTAAAGCCTGAAAAAAGGAGTCTACATTAAGCAAAGCCGGATTCCCAGATTCCAGGGAAAACGCCCAATCCTGCGGATCGCCATGCAGCAGGGAGATGACGATTTTAACCCGCTGAATGGAATCACCGGAGGATCGAGGTCTCAATGCAAAAAACAGTTTACAGTTGTTTTTAAAACTCAAAAATTTGGACCAGTCAACAAAAAACAAATCAGGAGTAGGAATCTTCGGTTCTAAAACAGGAGTCTGAACAATATAATCAGAAATACCCTGTACCCTAGCAGCAAGCTGGTCCACACGAGAAGCTAATTCCTGAACATCCATGCAAGCACAAGACTCCTCAGCCACCCCGAGATAAAGAGGGAAGAGAAGACAAAACAGACTGAAGAAAAAAAATGGCTCAACACCTTTCTTCCCTTCTTCTGAGATGCATTTAACTCATTGTTGGCCAGTTGTACTGTTATGATCCGGTGACCTTGGAGCAGCATGAAAACTTTCACTGGAGTAGGTGGTAACTATACTGACCGCAAATCCTGATCTTAACACCACAACTAGAAGTAGCCGTGGGGTGTACCTAACAAACCCTAGACACCTCGTCACAGCCGGAGGACTAAATACCCCTAAAGATGGAAATAGGAATTCTACCTTGCCTCAGAGCAGAACCCCAAAGGATAGGCAGCCCCCCACAAATATTGGCTGTGAGTAGGTGAGGAAAGACACACACAGGCAGAAAACAGAATTTAGCACAAGAGGCCACTCTAGCTAAAATATGAAAGGATAGGACAGAGTACTGTGCAGTCAGTATTAAAACCCTTCCAAAAATATCCACAGCAGATTATACAAAAATTCCTCCATCTAACTAAAGACGTGGAACGTATATCTGCAACTCCAGAGAATCCTGCACTCAGAGCAGGAATACAATTAAAAAACAAGCACACAGCAAGTGTGCCATAGAAAAAGAAACAGGCACTTATCTTTGCTGAATTGGCAGCTAAGCAGGAGAAGCCAGACAGAGGTCCAACACCTTCCAAGAAACATTGACAACTGGCAAGGACTAATGAGTCCTGCAAACCTAAATACCCCAGTCAGAATTGCAATCAGCAGATACACCTGTCCAGGACTGCAGTCCAGGGACAACTGCATTACCACCTACAACCACCGGAGGGAGCCCAAAAGCAGAATCCACAACAGCCGCCTGTGTACTACTCAAACAAATTTTGAACAAACATTAGCCTACTTTTTTATTTTAGGCCTCTGTCTGCCAGTCTGACCGTGCCACACATTACAACTGTCCTCCGCTTTATGAAGCTATACCGCCTGTGTAGTACTCAAACAAATTTTGAACTGACATTAGCCTACCATGTATACTCGAGTATAAGCCGAGATTTTCAGCCCAAACTTTTGGGCTGAAAGTGCCCCTCTCGGCTTATACTCGAGTCATGATCGGCGGTGAGGTCGGCGGGTGAGGGGGAGAGAGGACTGTCATATACTCACCTAGTCCCGGCGCTCCTGGCGCTCCCCCTGCCCGTCCCACGGTCTTCGGTGGCGCAGCTCTTCCCCTGTTCAGCGGTCACGTGGGACCGCTCATTAAAGTAATGAATATGGACTCCACTCCCATAGGGGTGGAGCCGCATATTCATTTCTGTAATGAGCGGTCCCACGTGACCGCTTACTACAGGAAGAAGCTGCGGGTGCTGGAGACCATCTGTCCGGGAGATGGAGAAGCTGCCAGGGACGCCGGTAGCAGGTGAGTATTACATATTTACCTGTCCGTGTTCCACACGCCGGGCGCCGCTCCGTCTTCCCATCCTCTGGCTCTGACTGTTCAGGTCAGAGGGCGCGATGACGTACTAGTGTGCGCGCCGCCCTCTGCCTGAACAGTCAGTGCGGAGAGACGGCGACGCCGAGACGGGACGCTGAGGAGCTGCAAGCAAGAGAGGTGAGTATGTCTTTTTTTTTTTTACTGCAGCAGCATTCTATATGGCACAGCTTTCTATGGATCATTAATGGGACAATAATCAACGGTGCAGAGCATTCTTTATAGCACAGCTTTCTATGGATCATTAATGGGGCAATAATCAACGGTGCAGAGCATTCTATATAGCACAGCTTTCTATGGATCATTAATGGGGCAATAATCAACGGTGCAGAGCATTCTATATAGCACAGCTTTATATGGATCATTAATGGGGCAATAATCAATGGTGCAGAGCATTCTATACAGCACAGCTTTCTATGGATCATTAATGGGGCAATAATCAACGGTGCAGAGCATTCTATATAGCACAGCTTTATATGGATCATTAATGGGGCAATAATCAACGGTGCAGAGCATTCTACTGTTTATGGCACAGCTTTATATGGAACATCTATGGGGCCATAATGAACGGTGCAGAGCATTATATGTGGCACAGCTTTATATGGAGCATCTATGGGGCAATAATGAACGGTATGGAACATCTATTTTTATTTTTTAAATTCACCGGTAGCTGCTGCATTTCCTACCCTAGGCTTATACACGAGTCAATAAGTTTTCCCAGTTTTTTGTGGCAAAATTAGGGGGGTCGGCTTACACTCGGGTGAGCTTATACTCGAGTATATACGATACTTTTTTATTTTAGGCTTCTGTCTGCCTGTCTGTCTGTGCCACACATTACAACTGTCCTCCGCTTTACAAAGCTATGCCGCCTGTGTGCTTCTCAAACAAATTTTGAACTGACATTAACCTACTTTTTTTATTTTAGGCCTCTGTCTGCCTGTCTGTCCATGCCACACATTACAACTGTCCTCCGCTTTACAAAGCTATTCCGCCTGTGTACTACTCAAACAAATTTTGAACTAACATTAGCCTACTTTTTTATTTTAGGCCTCTGTCTGCCTGTCTGTCCATGCCACACATTACAACTGTCCTCCGCAGTGGAACCTGCTCAGCAGAGACGTCGGTCCTTGCGTCTGGCTCAGTCTCACTCTGTGCTTAGGATTGCTGTTGCTTGTCCAGCTTTTGCCATTAAAGCCAGTACTGGGCAGCAGGAGCGGATGCTTTTGGGACTAAGTCCTGCTTTTTCCCTTCTGAGCATGCCCAGGGTGAGATCTCCCGTTGGAGATCGAGGGTCACATGCTCAGATGCTGCAGCGGTTCCCATTGGTCCTTTATTGGAAGCTATATAAGCTGCGCATGACCGCACGGCCATGCGCTAGTGTACAATTGTATATGTGTGTTTGTTGTGAGTGCAAGTCGTCCTTGGATACCCTACCCTATTGTATGACTGTTTGCGTAAGGTGTATGGTTGCTATCTAGCGCCCGACTATCCTCACAACGTGTTACACATGAATCAGTGTCAATAGCTGTGACCGCCAGTGCGGCACCACGCGCCAGTAGTGTGCTTCCTACCCACGTCCGGGTGTCTAGTGGTGTCTGCCAGCACGGCACAGTTCGCAATTCGGTGCTCTTAAACTAATTGTCTCAGTTGCTTATTACACCCAGTTGTAATGTTGTGCGCAAGTAGTCAGAACGGACTTCTACCCTGAGTCTTGGGACTGAGTTCGCTGACTCCTTGCATGCACTCATTAGTGCGGTATTGCGGTCCTGTGGCTTAACAGGGTTCGCTTCCACCGTCATACAGCGCTGCCATTTACGAGCAGCAGGTTTTCACCTGCACGGTGGACTCCGGACTGCGAACGCACCTATATTATTTCACCTTATACTTGGTGCGTTCCGCCAGTCCTAACACTGTCTGCCTGTCTGTCCATGCCACACATTACAACTGTCCTCCGCTTTACAAAGCTATGCCGCCTGTGTACTACTCAAATTATTTTAGAACAGACATTAGCTTACTTCTTTTATTTTATGCCTTTGTCTGCCTGTCCATGCCACACATTACAACTGTCCTCCGCTTTACAAAGCTATGCCACCTGTGTGCTACTCAAACACATTTTGAACTGACATTAGCCTACTTTTTTTATTTTAGGCCTCTGTCTGCCTGTCTGACCATGCCACACATTACAACTGTCCTCCGCTTTACAAAGCTATGCCGCCTGTGTACTACTCAAACAAATTTTTAACTGACATTAGCCTACTTTTTTTATTTTAGGCCTCTGTTTGCCTGTCTGTCCATGCCACACATTACAACTGTCCTCCGCTTTACAAATCTATGCCGCCTGTGTACTCCACTTACCTATTTTGAACTGCATTTTGCCTACTTACATATTAAGGCCTACTAACTGTGTCTGCCTCCCATTACTGTTGTCCTCCACTGAACAAAGCTGAGCCTTAATTTTCATCCGGTGTCACATATTTAACTGCATTTGGCCTACTTCTTTGGTTGGGCCTACAAATGGTGTGAGCCGCAGCTTGGTGTTCTCCACAGAATAAAGGTGATCTTAAATTTACAGGCTTTCAGCCTATATCAAATATTAAACTGAATTTGGCCTACTTGTTTGGTTAGGCCTACTAGCGGTGTCTGCGGCTGCTTGGTGTTCTCCTCCACTTTACAAAGCTGAGCTTCAATCTTCAGGCTTTCGGCCTACATCACATATTACACTGAATTTGGGCTACTGGTTTGGTTGGGCGTACTAATGGTGTCTGCGGCTGCTTGGTGTTCTCCACCACTTTACAAAGCTGAGCTTCAATCTTCTGGCTTTCGGGCTATATCAGACTAGCTATTGAACCCGTTCTACGCCCGGGTGGCAAGCATTTATATTGGTATATGGTCTCCATCCTGGTATGTGCTGCTCCATCCTGCGTCCCCATCCTGCCATGTGCTGCTCCATCCTGCGTCCCCATCCTGTCATGAGCTGCTCCATCCTGCGCCCCCATCCTGTCATGTGCTGCTCCATTCTGCATCCCCATCCTGTCATGTGCTGCACCCATCCTGCGCCCCCATTCTGAGATGTGCTGCTCCTATCCTGCGCCCTCATTCTGACATGTGCTGCACCCATCCTGCGCCTCCATTCTGACATGTGCTACACCCATCCTGCGCCTCTATTCTGACATGTGCTGCACCCATCCTGCGCCTCCATTCTGTCATTTGCTGCTCCCATCCTGCGCCCCCATCCTGTCATGTGCTGCTTCCATCCTGCGCCCCCGTCCTGTCATGTGCTGCTTCCATCCTGCTCCCCCGATCTGTCATGTGCTGCTCCCATTCTGCGCCCCCGTTCTATCAAGTGCTGCTTCCATCCTGCACCCCCATTCTGTCATGTGCTGCTGCCATCCTGCACCCCCGTTCTGTCATGTGCTGCCCTATTCTGTCATGTGCTGCTCCCATCCTGTGCCCACGTTCTGTCATGTAGGACAACAAGAGAAAAGAACATGCAATAACGCAGGGATCAACAAAAATAACAATTTTTATTAATTACAAGTCCTAAAGACAGCACACTGTCAACATTAAAAACAATTAAAAAACATAAATAGAGAAATTACCCAAGAAGACTAATCACTCACAAGGGACCTGAGAACCTACAAAAATACCTCTATAATCCCCAACTATCCTGAGCAAATAGCTGCACCAGAAACGTGCTAACCAATATTAGCTATAAAGTGCAAATGGTGCAGACAGTTAAATGTGCATTATGCCACAGAACAGTCCAATAATGTGCCAAAAAAGACCTATGCCCAGGCTACAAGACAAAGAATATACAGATCTGTTGCTACCTATAGTGGCACATAGTTACCAAATAAAGTCTCCAATGGACATGCTCATAGTTGAACGGTACCCTGAGGTAGAAGAGGTCATGAGGAAATCAGCCCCCTTGTGGCCCACCCCACGCGTATCGTCACATCAGTGACTTCATCAGGGGTAATGGTAGTGTACTGGTATAGGGATCCTAAATTATATAGTACTCACTAATGGTGTGATCACATGCAGCTGTGAGGAGTCCGCCATATGAGAAAGCTCCAGCAACAAGCATTAAGATCTCAGCGTCCCAGAAACAGCCACTGCGCATACTCAGTGGTTGCCAAGGTGATTTTGTGATGCCACAATGTCGGTTCGTCCATTTCCGCAATCCTCAATATCCAGAGAGGCCAAACCAATCTCTGTATGTGTGCCCCAAGACATGTACGCGCATGGTTCGCCCCCCTGACACCGCCGAAGGGTAATCGGTAGGGTTGAGCGAAACGGGTCGTTCATTTTCAAAAGTCGCCGACTTTTGGCAAAGTCGGGTTTCATGAAACCCGATCCGACCCCTGTGCGAGGTCGGCCATGCGGTACGCGACTTTCACGCCAAAGTCGCGTTTCAATGACGCGAAAAGCGCCATTTCTCAGCCAATGAAGGTAAACGCAGAGTGTGGGCAGCGTGATTACATAGGTCCTGGTCCCCACCATCTTAGAGAAGGGCATTGCAGTGATTGGCTTGCTGTCTGCGGCGTCACAGGGGCTATAAAGGGGCGTTCCCGGCGACCGCCATGTTACTGCTGCTGATCTGAGCTTAGGGAGAGGTTGCTGCCGCTTTGTCAGAAGCAGGGATAGTGTTAGGCAGGGTCCATTAACCACCAAACCGCTTGTGCTGTAGCGATTTCCACTGCCCAACACCACCTTCGGTGTGCAGGGACAGTGGAAGCTACATTTTTTTTTTTTTTCCCCCTCAGCGCTGTAGCTCATTGGGCTGCCCTAGAAGGCTCCCTGATAGCTGCATTGCTGTGTGTACGCCGCTGTGCAAACCAACTGCTTTTTTCAAAGCACAAATCCTCTTGTTCCTTCCTTTCTGCACAGCTATCTTTTTTGTTTGTACACACTTTTTATTTAATTTGTGCATCAGTCCACTCCTTATTGCTGCCTGCCATACCTGGCTGAGATTACTGCAGGGAGATAGTAATTGAAGGACACTCCCTGTTTTTTTTTTTTTTTTTGTGGGAGATTAAGATTGACATTTCTGCTAGAGTGCCATCCCTGTCTGTGTCATCTCTCACTCAGTGGGCCATAGAAAGCCTATTTATTTTTTTGCTTGATTTGGGTTATAAAATCTACCTGAAAAAATCACTACATCAATCAGTGGGAGAAAAATATTGGCCTCAGGGCTTGTGTGCCACTCTTGACTCCTGTGTGCATCATCACTCACTCAGTGGGCCATAGAAAGCCTATTTATTTTTTGCTTGATTTTGGTTCTAAAATCTACCTGAAAAAATCACTACATCAATCAGTGGGAGAAAAATATTGGCCTCAGGGCTTGTGTGCCACTCCTGACTCCTGTGTGCATCATCACTCACTCAGTGGGCCATAGAAAGCCCTTTTTTTTTTTTCCCTTTATTTGGGTTCTAAATTCTACCTGAAAAAATCTATAAATCAATCAGTGGGAGATTAATATTGGCCTTTGGGCTTGTGTGCCAGTCCTAAGCGTGCCATCTCTCTCTCTCAGATAGTGGGCCATAGAAAGCCTATTTATTTATTTTTTTATTTATTGGGTTTATAAATTTTCCCTGGAAAAAAAAAAAAAAGTGGGAGATTAATATTGGCCTCTGGGCTTGTGTGCCAGCCCTGAGTGTGCCATCTCTCTCACAAATAGTGGGCCATAGAAAGCCTATTTATTTATTTTTTTTTGGTTTTATAAATTCTCCCTTAAAAAAAAAGGGAGATTAATATTGGCCTTTGGGCTTGTGTGCCAGTCCTAAGCGTGCCATCTCTCTCTGTCTCTCAGATAGTGGGCCATAGAAAGCCTATTTATTATTTTTTTTATTGGGTTTATAAATTTTCCCTGGAACAAAAAAAAAAAAGTGGGAGATAAATTTTGGCCTCTGGGCTTGTGTGCCACTCCTGACTCCTGTGTGCGTCATCTCTCACTCAGTGGGCCATAGAAAGCCTTTTTTTGTTTTATTTGTTTTCTAAATTCTCCCTGAAAAAATCATTTTATTTTCTTTGGTTTCTAAATTCTTCCTGAAAAAAATCATTTTATTCTATTTTTTTTTTCCTAAAGTCTCCCTGAAAAAAAAACAAAAAAAAAACAAATCAGTGGGAGATTAATATTGCCCTTTCTGCTTGTGTGCCAGTCTTGACTCCTGGGTGTGCCATCTCTCTCTCTCTCTCCAATTGTGGGCCATAGAAAGCCTATTATTTTTTTAGCTTGATTTGGGTTCCAAAATCTACCTGAAAAAATCACTACGTCAATCAGTGGGAGATAAATATTGGCCTCTGGGCTTGTGTGCCACTCCTGACTCCTGTGTGCGTCATCTCTCACTCAGTGGGCCATAGAAAGCCTTTTTTTGTTTTATTTGTTTTCTAAATTCTCCCTGAAAAAATCATTTTATTTTATTTGGTTTCTAAATTCTTCCTGAAAAAATCATTTTATTCTATTTTTTTTTCCTAAAGTCTCCCTGAAAAAAAAAACAAAAAAAAACAAATCAGTGGGAGATTAATATTGCCCTTTCTGCTTGTGTGCCAGTCTTGACTCCTGGGTGTGCCATCTCTCTCTCTCTCTCCAATTGTGGGCCATAGAAAGCCTATTATTTTTTTTAGCTTGATTTGGGTTCCAAAATCTACCTGAAAAAATCACTACATCAATCAGTGGGAGATAAATATTGGCCTCTGGGCTTGTGTGCCACTCCTGACTCCTGTGTGCGTCATCTCTCACTCAGTGGGCCATAGAAAGCCTTTTTTTGTTTTATTTGTTTTCTAAATTCTCCCTGAAAAAAATCATTTTATTTTATTTGGTTTCTAAATTCTTCCTGAAAAAATCATTTTATTCTATTTTTTTTTTTCCTAAAGTCTCCCTGAAAAAAAAAACAAAAAAACAAATCAGTGGGAGATTAATATTGCCCTTTCTGCTTGTGTGCCAGTCTTGACTCCTGGGTGTGCCATCTCTCTCTCTCTCTCCAATTGTGGGCCATAGAAAGCTTATTATTTTTTTTAGCTTGATTTGGGTTCCAAAATCTACCTGAAAAAATCACTACATCAATCAGTGGGAGATAAATATTGGCCTCTGGGCTTGTGTGCCACTCGTGACTCCTGTGTGCGTCATCTCTCACTCAGTGGGCCATAGAAAGCCTTTTTTTGTTTTATTTGTTTTCTAAATTCTCCCTGAAAAAATAATTTTATTTTCTTTGGTTTCTAAATTCTTCCTGAAAAAATCATTTTATTCTATTATTTTTTTTTCCTAATGTCTCCCTGAAAAAAAAAAACAAAAAAAACAAATCAGTGGGAGATTAATATTGCCCTTTCTGCTTGTGTGCCAGTCTTGACTCCTGGGTGTGCCATCTCTCTCTCTCTCTCCAATTGTGGGCCATAGAAAGCCTATTATTTTTTTAGCTTGATTTGGGTTCCAAAATCTACCTGAAAAAATCACTACATCAATCAGTGGGAGATAAATATTGGCCTCTGGGCTTGTGTGCCACTCCTGACTCCTGTGTGCGTCATCTCTCACTCAGTGGGCCATAGAAAGCCTTTTTTTGTTTTATTTGTTTTCTAAATTCTCCCTGAAAAAATCATTTTATTTTATTTGGTTTCTAAATTCTTCCTGAAAAAATCATTTTATTCTATTTTTTTTTTTTCCTAAAGTCTCCATGAAAAAAAAAAAAAAAAACAAATCAGTGGGAGATTAATATTGCCCTTTCTGCTTGTGTGCCAGTCTTGACTCCTGGGTGTGCCATCTCTCTCTCTCTCTCCAATTGTGGGTCATAGAAAGCCTATTATTTTTTTTAGCTTGATTTGGGTTCCAAAATCTACCTGAAAAAATCACTACATCAATCAGTGGGAGATAAATATTGGCCTCTGGGCTTGTGTGCCACTCCTGACTCCTGTGTGCGTCATCTCTCACTCAGTGGGCCATAGAAAGCCTTTTTTTGTTTTATTTGTTTTCTAAATTCTCCCTGAAAAAATCATTTTATTTTATTTGGTTTCTAAATTCTTCCTGAAAAAATCATTTTATTCTATTTTTTTTTTCCTAAAGTCTCCCTGAAAAAAAAACAAAAAAACAAATCAGTGGGAGATTAATATTGCCCTTTCTGCTTGTGTGCCAGTCTTGACTCCTGGGTGTGCCATCTCTCTCTCTCTCTCCAATTGTGGGCCAGAGAAAGCCTATTATTTTTTTTAGCTTGATTTGGGTTCCAAAATCTACCTGAAAAAATCACTACATCAATCAGTGGGAGATAAATATTGGCCTCTGGGCTTGTGTGCCACTCCTGACTCCTGTGTGCGTCATCTCTCACTCAGTGGGCCATAGAAAGCCTTTTTTTGTTTTATTTGTTTTCTAAATTCTCCCTGAAAAAATCATTTTATTTTATTTGGTTTCTAAATTCTTCCTGAAAAAATCATTTTATTCTATTTTTTTTTTCCTAAAGTCTCCCTGAAAAAAAAAAAAAAAAACAAATCAGTGGGAGATTAATATTGCCCTTTCTGCTTGTGTGCCAGTCTTGACTCCTGGGTGTGCCATCTCTCTCTCTCTCTCCAATTGTGGGCCATAGAAAGCCTATTATTTTTTTTAGCTTGATTTGGGTTCCAAAATCTACCTGAAAAAATCACTACATCAATCAGTGGGAGATAAATATTGGCCTCTGGGCTTGTGTGCCACTCCTGACTCCTGTGCGCGTCATCTCTCACTCAGTGGGCCATAGAAAGCCTTTTTTTGTTTTATTTGTTTTCTAAATTCTCCCTGAAAAAATCATTTTATTTTATTTGGTTTCTAAATTCTTCCTGAAAAAATCATTTTATTCTATTATTTTTTTTCCTAAAGTCTCCCTTAAAAAAAAAAAAAATCAAATCAGTGGGAGATTAATATTTACATTTGTGCTTCAGTGACAGTCCTGCGTGTGTGGCATCTCTCTCATTTGTTGCCACCAACAACAGAGTGTGTAACATTGTGCCTGATTTTCATTGTGGTCTCACTCACCTGTAAAGGGGTAGCTAAATCATACTGAAGTTATAGCTCACCGTGTAATTTGTGTGACAGCAACAAATACCGTTAGTTTGTTTACGTTTTTAAAACAATGAGGAAGTATGGTGGAAGAGGTCGTGGCCGGGGGCGTTCATTGTCAGCTGGTAATGAGGGTAGCGGTAGTGGTGGAGCATCAGCTGGTCGTGGGAAAAAAAATATTGCACCTAAGTCTGGAGCTGTGGAGCCAGGTTCGTCGTCTGGCTACACAAGGCCTCGAACGCTCCCTTTTCTGGGAGTAGGAAAACCGCTTTTAAAGCCGGAGCAGCAAGAGCAAGTTTTGGCTTATCTTGCTGACTCAGCCTCTAGCTCTTTTGCCTCCTCTCGTGAAACTGGTAAATGTCAAAGCAGCGCGTCGTTAGTGGATGTTCACGGTCAGGGACAAGTCGCTTCCTTGTCCTCTTCAGCAAAAACAACAACAGAGAAGAATGCAGCAGGCGACACAACGGGTTACTCCATGGAGCTCTTTACACATACCGTCCCTGGCTTAGAAAGTGAAGCAGTTAACAGTCCATGCCCATTACAAGTTGAATCTGACATGGAGTGCACTGATGCACAGCCACAGCCAGACTACTATCCTGGTCCTTTGACTCAGACCACAACATTGCCATCGCAGGGTGCTGATCAAGAATCAGACCCTGATGAGACTATGTTGCCCCATCACGAACGCTATACCACCGACCGCCACGGTGACACAGACGAAGTTGCACACGAGCTACAAGAAGAGGTAATAGATGACCCAGTTCTTGACCCCGATTGGCAGCCATTGGGGGAACAGGGTGCAGGCGGCAGCAGTTCTGAAGCGGAGGAGGAGGGGCCGCAGCAGGCATCAACATCGCAACAGGTTCCATCTGCCGGGCCCATATCTTGCCCAAAACGCGTGGCAAAGCCAAAACCTGTTGGAGGACAGCGTGGCCATCCGGTTAAAGCTCAGTCTGCAATGCCTGAAAAGGTATCCGATGCTAGAAAGAGTGCAGTCTGGAATTTTTTTAAACAACATCCAATTGATCAGCGCAAAGTCATCTGTCAAAAATGTTCAACTACCTTAAGCAGAGGACAGAATCTGAAAAGTCTCAATACAAGTTGCATGCATAGACATTTAACCACCATGCATTTGCAAGCCTGGACTAACTACCAAACGTCCCTTAAGGTTGTAGCACCCTCGGCCAATGAAGCTAGTCAGCAACGCAACATCCCTTCCGGCAGTGTAGGGCCACCATTTTCCGCACCACCTGCAGTATCTGTGCAGGTTTCTTTGCCAGGCCAAAGCAGTCAGGGTCAGGGAATCACCAGTTTCGTAGTAGGAAACACTGCATCTAGGGCACCGGCGGCAACAATACCATCTCCCACCGTCTCTCAGTCTGCCATGTCCACCGGCACCCCCGCTAGTTCCACGATCTCCAGCTCTCCAGTCCAGCTCACCCTACATGAGACTATGGTTAGAAAAAGGAAGTACTTAGCCTCGCATCCGCGTACACAGGGTTTGAACGCACACATAGCTAGACTAATCTCGTTAGAGATGATGCCCTACCGGTTAGTTGAAAGCGAAGCTTTCAAAGCCCTGATGGACTACGCTGTACCACGCTACGAGCTACCCAGTCGACACTTTTTTTCCAGAAAAGCCATCCCAGCCCTCCACCAGCATGTTAAAGAGCGCATCGTCCATGCACTCAGGCAATCTGTGAGCACAAAGGTGCACCTGACAACAGATGCATGGACCAGTAGGCATGGCCAGGGACGTTACGTGTCCATCACGGCACACTGGGTAAATGTGGTGGATGCAGGGTCCACAGGGGACAGCAAGTTTGGGACAGTTCTGCCTAGCCCACGGTCTAGGAAACAATTGGCTGTAGCCGTTCGCACCCCCTCCTCCTCCTCTTCGTCCTCCTGCAAAGCGAGAGCTCGTCCACAGACCGCAGTCGCATAACCACTCCATCCGCAGCTGCCACTGTTGCACACCAGGTCTCCCATTATGGGGCAGCTACTGGCAAACGTCAGCAGGCTGTATTGGCTATGAAGTGTTTGGGCGACAACAGACACACCGCGGAAGTTCTGTCCGAGTTCTTGCAGCAAGAAACGCAGTCGTGGCTGGGCACTGTAGATCTTGAGGCAGGCAAGGTAGTGAGTGATAACGGAAGGAATTTCATGGCTGCCATCTCCCTTTCCCAACTGAAACACATTCCTTGCCTGGCTCACACCTTAAACCTGGTGGTGCAGTGCTTCCTGAAAAGTTATCCGGGGTTATCCGACCTGCTCCTCAAAGTGCGTGGACTTTGCTCACATATCCGCCGTTCGCCCGTACACTCCAGCCGTATGCAGACCTATCAGCGTTTTTTGAACCTTCCCCAGCATAGCCTAATCATAGACGTTGCAACAAGGTGGAACTCAACACTGCACATGCTTCAGAGACTGTGTGAACAGAGGCGGGCTGTTATGTTTTTGTGGGAGGATACACATACACGGGCAGGCAGTAGGATGGCAGACATGGAGTTGTCAGGTGTGCAGTGGTCGAAGATTCAAGACATGTGTCAAGTCCTTCAGTGTTTTGAGGAATGCACACGGCTGGTTAGTGCAGACAACGCCATAATAAGCATGAGCATCCCCCTAATGCGTCTGCTGATGCAAAGTTTGACGCACATAAAGGATCAGGCGTCTGCAGCTGAGGAAGAGGAAAGCCTTGATGACAGTCAGCCATTGTCTGGCCAGGGCAGTGTACAGGACGAGGTAGCGGGCGAAGAGGAGGAGGAGGACGAGGAGGATGATGGGGATGATTATATTTTTAATGAGGAAGCTTTTCCGGGGCCACTGGAAATTGGTGGCGTGGCAAGGCCGGGTTCTGGTTTTTTGAGGGACACAAGTGACGTGGATTTGCCTGAAACTGCCCCTCAACCAAGCACAACCGCAGATTTGAGAACTGGAACTTTGGCCCACATGGCGGATTATGCCTTACGTATCCTCAAAAGGGACACACGCATAACTAAAATGATGAATGATGACGATTACTGGTTGGCCTGCCTCCTTGAACCTCGCTATAAAGGCAAATTGCAAAATATAATGCCACATGAGAACTTGGAACTAATATTAGCAACCAAACAATCAACTCTTGTTGACCGTTTGCTTCTGGCATTCCCTGCACACAGCGCCCGTGATCGTTCTCACACGAGCTGCAGGGGCCAGCAGACCAGAGGAGTTAGAGGGGCAGAAATCAGAAGTGGCGTTGGCCAGAGGGGTTTTCTGACCAGGTTGTGGAGTGATTTTGCTATGACCGCAGACAGGACAGGTACTGCAGCATCAATTCAAAGTGACAGGAGACAACATTTGTCCAGTATGGTTACAAACTATTTTTCATCCCTTATCGATGTTCTCCCTCAACCGTCATTCCCATTTGATTACTGGGCATCAAAATTAGACACCTGGCCAGAATTGGCAGAATATGCATTGCAGGAGCTTGCTTGCCCGGTAGCTAGTGTCCTATCAGAAAGAGTATTCAGTGCTGCAGGTTCAATACTAACAGAAAAAAGGACTCGTCTGGCTACCCAAAATGTAGATGATCTAACCTTCATTAAAATGAACCACAACTGGATTTCGAAATCTTTTGCCCCACCTTGCCCGGCTGACACCTAGCTTTCCTATGAAAAGATCTTGCCTGTGGACTATTCTGAATGCCTTTTCCAATCTCGTAATTTTCTGCACCTGATTGTCCAGCATACGACATGTTTACACCTCACTAAATGGCCAAACTCCCCACACGGGGCCGTGGTATCGACACTTGGCGACAGCACCCGTGAGAGTGCAGTTTGTCTGAAGAGGTGGGTGAGCCCGCTTTTGGTCGACGGCACTGCCACTGGGTCCCTCCTAGTACAAGAAAGTGTCTCTGGCGGTGGTGGTGCGCACCCAACGTCAGACACACCGTTGTAATATGAGGGGCCCTGGGCCTGTACCGCCGGCCACAAGACAGTTTCCCCCCACCCCAGCTCAAACAGTGCTCTACCACTTACAAAATTATCTCACAGCTCCACCAATGTTTAGTCTATGCGCTGACATCCTTCAATGCCTGCCACTGACAATACCATTGTATTGACATTTTTGTTATGTTAGGCCTTCGATGCCTGTCTGTGGTCACTCCTTCCGCTAGGCCTCCACTGACCACACCACTGCTGCCCGTGTACCCCTGTAACCAATTTAAAATTGCCTACAGCCATGTGTTATTATTTTAGGCCTTCGATGCCTGTCTGCGGTGACTCCTTCCACTAGGCCTCCACTGACCACACCACTGCTGCCCGTGTACCCCTGTAACCAATTTAAAATTGCCTACAGCCATGTGTTATTATTTTAGGCCTTCGATGCCTGTCTGCGGTGACTCCTTCCACTAGGCCTCCACTGACCACACCACTGCTGCCCGTGTACCCCTGTAACCAATTTAAAATTGCCTACAGCCATGTGTTATTATTTTAGGCCTTCGATGCCTGTCTGCGGTCACTCCTTCCACTAGGCCTCCACTGACCACACCACTGCTGCCCGTGTACCCCTGGAACCAGTTTAAAATTGCCTACAGCCATGTGTTATTATTTTAGGCCTTCGATGCCTGTCTGCGGTCACTCCTTCCACTAGGCCTCCACTGACCACACCACTGCTGCCCGTGTACCCCTGGAACCAATTTAAAATTGCCTACAGCCATGTGTTATTATTTTAGGCCTTCGATGCCTGTCTGCGGTCACTCCTTCCACTAGGCCTCCACTGACCACACCACTGCTGCCCGTGTACCCCTGTAACCAATTTAAAATTGCCTACAGCCATGTGTTATTATTTTAGGCCTTCGATGCCTGTCTGCGGTGACTCCTTCCACTAGGCCTCCACTGACCACACCACTGCTGCCCGTGTACCCCTGGAACCAATTTAAAATTGCCTACAGCCATGTGTTATTATTTTAGGCCTTCGATGCCTGTCTGCGGTGACTCCTTCCACTAGGCCTCCACTGACCACACCACTGCTGCCCGTGTACCCCTGGAACCAATTTAAAATTGCCTACAGCCATGTGTTATTATTTTAGGCCTTCGATGCCTGTCTGCGGTCACTCCTTCCACTAGGCCTCCACTGACCACACCACTGCTGCCCGTGTACCCCTGGAACCAATTTAAAATTGCCTACAGCCATGTGTTATTATTTTAGGCCTTCGATGCCTGTCTGCGGTCACTCCTTCCACTAGGCCTCCACTGACCACACCACTGCTGCCCGTGTACCCCTGGAACCAATTTAAAATTGCCTACAGCCATGTGTTATTATTTTAGGCCTTCGATGCCTGTCTGCGGTCACTCCTTCCACTAGGCCTCCACTGACCACACCACTGCTGCCCGTGTACCCCTGGAACCAACATCAGAAAATATAAAAATAAGTATTTTGCTTATAAAAAAGAAAATACTGGAGAGATATCAAATGCAGACATTTTAACATTAAAAACAAACACATACAACAAAAATCTGGTACAGTACTAAAAATGGCCACCAGCTACAATAACTTTCTCCTGCAAGTAGTTAACTGAAAGGTTTTTTCAATTTTAAACACAGATATGGCATCCACCGAGTGTTGTCCTGTCGCGTCTTCTTTATATTATTGCCAAGAAGATGCAAAACAATGAAAATAATAAAATCATTATTTACCAAAAAAATAGAGTAAGTCAAAACCACATTGCAAATAAACATTCATTACAGAAGCAGGGCGCGTCCGAGGGTGAGTATATACCTAATAAGAATATAATCACCCTCGGACGCGCCCTGCTTCTTTCCGACAGCCTTCCTTCCTAAGAATCAGCCCTTCCGTGGTGTAGAGAGAGGGTTTATTACACTCCAAGGTGTTCCCCAGGTTGCCTTTCCTGAGCTTCGGTCTTCCGGCTCTCGTTTAGTAGTTGTTGGAAACTACGCTGCATTGGGCCTACAAATTGGGTATGGGGTGTAGAGAGATGGTGTGTTCCACTACAAGGTGTTCCCCAGGTTGCCTTTCCTGAGCTTCGATCTTCCGGCTCTCGTTGAGTAGTTGTTGGAAACTACGCTGCATTAGGCCTACAAATTGGGTATGGGGTGTAGAGAGATGGTGTGTTCCACTGTAGAGAGATGGTGTGTTCCACTCCAAGGTGTTCCCCAGGTTTCCTCGCCAATGCTTCGATCATCATGCTCTCGTTTAGTAGTTGTTGGAAACTACGCTGCATCAGGCCTACAAATTGGGTATGGGGTGTAGAGAGATGGTGTGTTCCACTCCAAGGTGTTCCCCAGGTTTCCTCTCCATTGCTTCGATCTTCATGCTCTCGTTTAGTAGTTGTTGGAAACTACGCTGCATTAGGCCTACAAATTGGGTATGGGGTGTAGAGAGATGGTGTCTTACACTCCAAGGTGTTCCCCAGGTTTCCTCTCCATTGCTTCGATCTTCCGGCTCTCGTTTAGTAGTTGTTGGAAACTACGCTGCATTAGGCCTTCAAATTGGGTATGGGGTGTAGAGAGATGGTGTGTTACACTCCAAGGTGTTCCCCAGGTTTCCTCTCCATTGCTTCGATCTTCCGGCTCTCGTTTAGTAGTTGTTGGAAACTACGCTGCATTAGGCCTACAAATTGGGTATGGGGTGTAGAGAGATGGTGTGTTCCACTCCAAGGTGTTCCCCAGGTTGCCTTTCCTGAGCTTCGATCTTCCGGCTCTCGTTTAGTAGTTGTTGGAAACTACGCTGCATTGGGCCTACAAATTGGGTATGGGGTGTAGAGAGATGGTGTGTTCCACTGTAGAGAGATGGTGTGTTACACTCCAAGGTGTTCCCCAGGTTTCCTCTCCATTGCTTCGATCTTCCGGCTCTCGTTTAGTAGTTGTTGGAAACTACGCTGCATTAGGCCTACAAATTGGGTATGGGGTGTAGAGAGATGGTGTGTTACACTCCAAGGTGTTCCCCAGGTTTCCTCTCCATTGCTTCGATCTTCCGGCTCTCGTTTAGTAGTTGTTGGAAACTACGCTGCATTAGGCCTACAAATTGGGTATGGGGTGTAGAGAGATGGTGTGTTCCACTCCAAGGTGTTCCCCAGGTTGCCTTTCCTGAGCTTCGATCTTCCGGCTCTCGTTTAGTAGTTGTTGGAAACTACGCTGCATTAGGCCTACAAATTGGGTATGGGGTGTAGAGAGATGGTGTGTTCCACTGTAGAGAGATGGTGTGTTCCACTCCAAGGTGTTCCCCAGGTTTCCTCGCCAATGCTTCGATCATCATGCTCTCGTTTAGTAGTTGTTGGAAACTACGCTGCATTAGGCCTACAAATTGGGTATGGGGTGTAGAGAGATGGTGTGTTCCACTCCAAGGTGTTCCCCAGGTTTCCTCTCCATTGCTTCGATCTTCATGCTCTCGTTTAGTAGTTGTTGGAAACTACGCTGCATTAGGCCTACAAATTGGGTATGGGGTGTAGAGAGATGGTGTGTTACACTCCAAGGTGTTCCCCAGGTTTCCTCTCCATTGCTTCGATCTTCCGGCTCTCGTTTAGTAGTTGTTGGAAACTATGCTGCATTAGGCCTACAAATTGGGTATGGGGTGTAGAGAGATGGTGTGTTACACTCCAAGGTGTTCCCCAGGTTTCCCCTCCATTGCTTCGATCTTCCGGCTCTCGTTTAGTAGTTGTTGGAAACTACGCTGCATTAGGCCTACAAATTGGGTATGGGGTGTAGAGAGATGGTGTGTTACACTCCAAGGTGTTCCCCAGGTTTCCTCTCCATTGCTTCGATCTTCCGGCTCTCGTTTAGTAGTTGTTGGAAACTACGCTGCATTAGGCCTACAAATTGGGTATGGGGTGTAGAGAGATGGTGTGTTCCACTCCAAGGTGTTCCCCAGGTTGCCTTTCCTGAGCTTCGATCTTCCGGCTCTCGTTTAGTAGTTGTTGGAAACTACGCTGCATTAGGCCTACAAATTGGGTATGGGGTGTAGAGAGATGGTGTGTTCCACTGTAGAGAGATGGTGTGTTCCACTCCAAGGTGTTCCCCAGGTTTCCTCGCCAATGCTTCGATCATCATGCTCTCGTTTAGTAGTTGTTGGAAACTACGCTGCATTAGGCCTACAAATTGGGTATGGGGTGTAGAGAGATGGTGTGTTCCACTCCAAGGTGTTCCCCAGGTTTCCTCTCCATTGCTTCGATCTTCATGCTCTCGTTTAGTAGTTGTTGGAAACTACGCTGCATTAGGCCTACAAATTGGGTATGGGGTGTAGAGAGATGGTGTGTTACACTCCAAGGTGTTCCCCAGGTTTCCTCTCCATTGCTTCGATCTTCCGGCTCTCGTTTAGTAGTTGTTGGAAACTATGCTGCATTAGGCCTACAAATTGGGTATGGGGTGTAGAGAGATGGTGTGTTACACTCCAAGGTGTTCCCCAGGTTTCCTCTCCATTGCTTCGATCTTCCGGCTCTCGTTTAGTAGTTGTTGGAAACTACGCTGCATTAGGCCTACAAATTGGGTATGGGGTGTAGAGAGATGGTGTGTTACACTCCAAGGTGTTCCCCAGGTTTCCTCTCCATTGCTTCGATCTTCCGGCTCTCGTTTAGTAGTTGTTGGAAACTACGCTGCATTGGGCCTACAAATTGGGTATGGGGTGTAGAGAGATGGTGTGTTCCACTCCAAGGTGTTCTCCAGGTTGCCTTTCCTGAGCTTCGATCTTCCGGCTCTCGTTTAGTAGTTGTTGGAAACTACGCTGCATTAGGCCTACAAATTGGGTATGGGGTGTAGAGAGATGGTGTGTTCCACTGTAGAGACATGGTGTGTTCCACTCCAAGGTGTTCCCCAGGTTTCCTCGCCAATGCTTCGATCATCATGCTCTCTTTTAGTAGTTGTTGGAAACTACGCTGCATTAGGCCTACAAATTGGGTATGGGGTGTAGAGAGATGGTGTGTTCCACTCCAAGGTGTTCCCCAGGTTTCCTCGCCAATGCTTCGATCATCATGCTCTCGTTTAGTAGTTGTTGGAAACTACGCTGCATTAGACCTACAAATTGGGTATGGGGTGTAGAGAGATGGTGTGTTCCACTCCAAGGTGTTCTCCAGGTTGCCTTTCCTGAACTTCTATCTTCAGGCTCTCATTAAATTGTGGTTAAACGGAACAACTGCATTTGGCGTACTAGTTGGTTTGGGGCCTACTATCGGTGTCTGCCACTCCTTGCTGTTCTCCTGGTTTCCTGTCCTGAAATTCTGTTTTCAGGCGCTCGTTAAGTAGTTGTTAATGTTAGACTGCATTTGGCCTACTAGTTGGGTTGGGGCCTACTATCGGTGTCTGCCACTCCATGCTGTTCTCCTCCACTGAACAAAGCTGTGCCGCCTGTTTACTACTGTTGCCAATTTTGAACTGCATTTCGACTACTTACTGATTTGGGCCTACTCTCTGTGTCAGCCTCTCATTCCAGTTGTCCTCCACTGCAATGCCCCCTGATTAGTCCTGTGTTACCAATTTTGAACTGCATTTAGCCCACTTTATTCTTTGGGCCTATATCTGTGTTTCCTCCTCATCCTGCCCATTGCCCAGCCAGTGATAGATGAGTCTGCTGGTACATTGACCCATAACGCAACATTTCCCGTGCACGCTACACTGCAAGATTGTGACCCTGCTGAAAGTCAGGTCCCCCTTCCCGCATACCATACCACCTTACACGGGGACAAACAGGAAGGTGCAGATGAAAGTGCAGGTTCCTTCATCAGGTGGGGGGAGGAATACTAGTTGGCGACGTCACTGGCACAGGGCCTCTCATGGTACGCAAAAGTGTTGCTGCCGGTGGGAGGCGCCCCCGCCGTGCAAACACACCGCTGTACTTTGAGGGGCCCTGTGCCAGTGCCAATGCCAACGAGTGGGCCCTCCCTGCTTGCTCAGGTTCACAGCACTTGCAAAGTTGAAATACTTACCTCTCCCTGCTCCACTGCCATGACGTGGTCCAGATTTCCTGGGCCCACTAATTACTTGAACCAGCCCTACCCACCACAACTTTAGCCAAATGACCCCCAATTTTAAATGCCTTCCAATTATTATAAGGTAAATTACGCTTGACAAGCTTCATTAAGAAGAATGGATGGTATTGACATTAAAATGGGCACTCTAGGTGTTTTCCTGGCCCCCACTCACTGCCGACTATGCTGCCCCATTGACTTGCATTGGGTTTCGTGTTTCGGTCGATCCCGACTTTACGTCATAATCAGCCGATTTCACTCGACCCGACTTTTGAGATAGTCGGGTTTCGCGAAACCCGGCTCGACTCTAAAAAGGTCAAGGTCGCTCAACTCTAGTAATCGGCACTATCTCTCTCTGTAGTGTCGAAACCGGCCACCGGGCGATCATCGCCCCATGTCTGGCCAAAGAGCCCCACTGCGCATGTCCGGAAGTCTCCGGATACGTCACGCTGTAAGGAGACTGGTTACCTAGTAACCTTCTGACACCATCCCCATTGCGCAGGCGCCATCTCATTTAGCCGCCTCCGGACGGGTGCCTGGGTAGTGCGCCGCTGTGAGGAGCTCACTCACGCAGGCGCACTACCACCGCTCCCCCGGATCACAGAGAAGTTGGCTGTCAGTGCACAGTCAGCCAAAGGGGTCATCTAAGTATTCAGTACAATAAAAGTCCGTCACCTAGAAACACCCTAAACACGAGGGCATCCCATTGACCAGGAGGGGTTCTCAGCTATATCAAGGCACCGATGTTAACTTATACAGTTTTCACCATAATGAGAACAAAGAGACCATTAACACCCATCCAACATAGAGTCCCGCCCCGTGTACATTTATAAGCTCTAAAGCCAAGAACTGATCCACAGATCAATAACGGCTTAGATGTATATAAGGACATAAACTACAGCAGCTACACCCCACTGAAAGGAGGCCGCTGATGATATCCAAAAGTGTTATTTATTTATATAGAGCAACAAAATTACATAGTCTGGGTCCAAGAGCTGAATACCCATACCGTCTCAGGAGGACAGACTATCTCACCCCCTCCCCCCACAAACATTATGTCCCCTCACCATTAGACTCGCGTAAGTCCACATCTACAAGCTACACGTACATAGAACCTATGACTCTACATCTCCTCAAACGGCTTCCACTACCCTGTGCTCTGCTTTCAAATGTTCTCAATACTCCCATATGGCAGCATCCCCGATCTTCCAAAGAATCAACCATTGGATAAAGCAAATGGGCATATGGAAAGGGGCAGACAAAGAAAAAGAAAAAGTTCACTACAGTTGCTTATAGAAACCCGTAAAGAGGAGCTCTTCATTCAGTCCTCTTGGTGCGAGACTCGGTAATTTATAAATCCATTTAGATTTGCATCAGTTGATGAGTAAGGTTGCCTCCTCTGATGGTTACGTTGATGGCCTCCAATCCCATGACTCTCAAGCCTCTAGTACTTCCGCCATGAGTCTTCAAAAAATGTGTCGCCACTGAAGTAAGTTTTTTCCTTTTTCAAGGTCCTGTTTGGCCAAGTTGATATTGGAAATATGCTGTTGGCACCTTCTCCTCAATTGTTGAGACGTTTGACCCACATAGAGTTTGGGACATTCACATAGTATCACATAGATTAGGTTCTTTGACCTGCAATTCAAAATAAGACTCAGATTTAATAGGAAACAATAAGGTGTCAATCGAAATTTCTTCTCGTGCGACCAAGAATTGGCACATATTACAGTCCCCACACGGAAACGTGCCCAAGATCTTTTTGCCCAAGCCTACTTTGCTTTTGGGGCGTTGGTAATGACTATGGCACAGTTTGTCTTTAAGGTTGGTGGCTCGCCTTGCCACTACCCTGGGGGTCACTGTAATGTGCGGAATGAGTCTTGACTCGGAAAGAAGAATATTCCAATTTTTGTTCAGTATCTTGTAATTGTCCGACCACTGGTTGTTATATGTGGTGATTAAAGAGAGAGGTTGATCTGTGTTACGCACCAGTTGGTTGAAAAGACTTAGTCTCTCTCTCTGCCTAGCATCTTGGTAGGCCTCCGATATAATTTTCCGTGGATATTGCCTATTAGTAAAGCGGGTAGTTAAATCACCTGCCAATCTTTGGAAATCCTCTGATGAGCTACAGTTTCTGCGAAGCCTAAGAAACTGAAATTTTGGGATCCCATTCCTCAGGTGCACAGGGTGGAAGCTGGAGTAGTGTAGGAGATTATTTGTTGCCGTCGGCTTACGATACAGGCAGGAGGAGACGCAATTTTCTTTCACCGTTAGTTTGATGTCTAGGAAATCTACGGTACATGGGGAAATAGTTGAGGTGAGTCTTATATTAAGCAGATTGTGGTTCAGGTCTTCAATAAACTTCTCACATTCAGACTGTGACCCTGTCCACATAAACAGCACATCGTCTATGTATCGTCGCCATGTAATGACGTTTTGTGAGAATCTTTCATGTTGAAACACCACAGTCTCCTCCCACCCACCACCCCAAAAATAGATTCGCATATGAGGGCGCACACCGCGCCCCCATAGCGGTCCCAGAGATTTGCCTGTAGTATTTCCTATCGAATGTGAAGTAGTTTTTATCTAGAACAAAATGGAGTAGTTCTAACAGAAAGCGATTATGCTCACCATTACTGTGATGTTTGTCCAGATAGAAGGAGACCGCTTGTATACCCAAGTTATGGGCTATGTTTGTATAAAGAGATTCGACGTCCAGACAGATTAGCAAAGTATCTTCCGGGATCTTCAGATCCTCAAGGTATGTCATCAAATGTGCTGAGTCTCTAATGTAGGAATTAAGCGAGAGGGCCATCGGTTGAAGAAAATGATCCAAGTAGATACATGGTCTTTCCATAATACCACCTATACCGGAAACTATCGGTCTTCCCGGGGGTAGAGTCAGTGACTTGTGCACTTTCGGCATGATGTAGGTAGGCATGACGAGTGAGGAGAAAATCCGCTTCTCTCTTAGTTAGAAAACCCTCGTTTGTTGCCATTTGTATGAGATGATCCAATTTTCCCTTAAATACCCAAGTAGGGTCTGAGGGAAGAATATGATAATTATTAGTTTTGTTCAGTTGACGTAGTATTTCCGTAATATACATCTCATGAGGCCAAAGGACAACATTCCCCCCTTTATCTGCTTCTCGAATGAAAAAGTCACTATCATTACGTAGTTTCCGTAAAGCTTTTCTCTCCCCTATGTTCAAGTTAGCGTGTCTGTTTGAATCCAATTTAAGCACCTCTATATCTCTACATACACTCTCAAAGAAAATTTGCACCGCAGGAAACAATGAAAAAGATGGTGTCACCTGTGATGGAGATCTTCTAGTAAATCTTGTCTGGTCTGGTGAACTCTCATTCTCCTGCAGGAGTTCAAGGAGGTCTCTGAACGTCTGTCTTTCATCATCTGGTAGGGAGTCAACTAAAGAGGGTTTGTGATATAGCAATTTAAATGTAATTTTCTGGCAAAAAAGATAGAGATCCTTGACTAAAGTAAATTTGTCCAGAGGGTTCATAGGTGAAAATGATAGACCCTTCATTAATACAGATTTTTCTACGTCTGACAAGACATATGATGATAAATTTATAATTTGAAAATCTTCTGTAGTTGTGGGAGAAGATGACATACCTGATGGACTTAGCGTTTCCGGTTGAGTCTCATCTCCCTGCTGTACGTGGGTGACCAGTTCCGGTAATTTCTGCCTTGTTTCCGGGTTTGTCTGTGGTTTGCGTCTCCCCCTCCTCCTCCTACGCCGCCTATGGCACCCTCCGGGTCGCTGAGATCCGAGGACAAAAAATCACTGGAAGATAATTCATGTCTGGGCGGTTGTTCAATTAAGTTGTTACCAGAATTCAAGTGAGTATTGGTAATGTGCCTTCTGTTACCATGATGTACCCATTTAAAGGCTTGATCCCTCCCAAAATCCATCTTGTCCCTGTAGAATTTTGTCCTCTTCTTATTGATAATTTCTTTTTCAAACTGATCTAATGTTTCTTTCAGCTTGACAAGAAAAGGGGTAACCAAAGCCTCTTTATCAAAGCCACCCAGCTTGGTCTCACTGACCCTTATGTCCTCCTTTATCTTATTTAGGAGCATCCGATCATGTTCTATGAGCATGTCCATCAAGATATTAGAACATTGCAAAAGCCCTGTCTCCCAAGTTTTCTTAAAGGCCCCCGTGACCTCCCATGCTGGAAAAATCTGCACTCGTAGGCCTCTTGGCACAAACCCTGTCTTTTTATATTCCTCCAAGCTCCTCACGTTCCACCAGACATGAGTCAATGTTTTATGCAAATTAGTGATCTCAGTGGAAACAGTCTGAAAATCTGGATTAGTCATAGCCATAGGTGACGAACTATTATCTTTAGACGCTAAAAAAATGCCAGGCATTCTCCCTAGCTGCTAGATCCATCATATAACAAATAATATGAATGTAAATAATCAATTTTAGATGTGCCAACACTCTGGAAATGGTGGTACAGAACCACCCACAAAACCTATATAGTATAGTAGAAACACTACTTGATAGAGGGCACCATCTATAGTGGTCTATGTACTCCACCTGCTACATGCAAAAAATAGCTCATAAAGGACAACAAGAGAAAAGAACATGCAATAACGCAGGGATCAACAAAAATAACAATTTTTATTAATTACAAGTCCTAAAGACAGCACACTGTCAACATTAAAAACAATTAAAAAACATACATAGAGAAATTACCCAAGAAGATTAATCACTCACAAGGGACCTGAGAACCTATAAAAATACCTCTATAATCCTCAACTATCCTGAGCAAATAGCTGCACCAGAAACGTGCTAACCAATATTAGCTATAAAGTGCAAATGGTGCAGACAGTTAAATGTGCATTATGCCACAGAACAGTCCAATAATGTGCCAAAAAAGACCTATGCCCAGGCTACAAGACAAAGAATATATGTACGTGTAGCTTGTAGATGTGGACTTTCGTGAGTCTAATGGTGAGGGGACATAATGTTTGTGGGGGGAGGGGGGGAGATAGTCTGTCCTCCTGAGACGGTATGGGTATTCAGCTCTTGGACCCAGACTATGTAATTTTGTTGCTCTATATAAATAAATAACACTTTTGGATATCATCAGCGGCCTCCTTTCAGTGGGGAGTAGCTACTGTAGTTTATGCCCTTATATACATCTAAGCCGTTATTGATCTGTGGATCAGTTCTTGGCTTTAGAGCTTATAAATGTACATGGGGCGGGACTCTATGTTGGATGGGTGTTAATGGTCTCTTTGTTCTCATTATGGTGAAAACTGTATAAGTTAACATCGGTGCCTTGATATAGCTGGGAACCCCTCCTGGTCAATGGGATGCCCTCGTGTTTAGGGTGTTTCTAGGTGACGGACTTTTATTGTACTGAATACTTAGATGACCCCTTTGGCTGACTGTGTATTGACAGCCGACTTCTCTGTGATCCGGGGGAGCGGTGGTAGTGCGCCTGCGTGAGTGAGCTCCTCACAGCGGCGCACTGCCCAGGCACCCGTCCAGATCTCGGGCTGCGGGCGGCTAAATGAGATGGCACCTGCGCAATGGGGATGGCGTCAGAAGGTTACTAGGTAACCAGTCTCCTTACAGCGTGACGTATCCGGAGACTTCCGGACATGCGCAGTGGGGCTCTTTGGCCAGGCATGGGGCGATGATCACCCGGTGGCCGGTTTCGACACTACGGAGAGAGATAGTGCCGATTACCCTTCGGCGGTGTCAGGGGGGCGAACCATGCGCGTACATGTCTTGGGGCACACATACAGAGATTGGTTTGGCCTCTCTGGATATTGAGGATTGCGGAAATGGACGAACCGACATTGTGGCATCACAAAATCACCTTGGCAACCACTGAGTATGTGCAGTGGCTGTTTCCGGGACGCTGAGATCTTAATGCTTGTTGCTGGAGCTTTCTCATATGGCGGACTCCTCACAGCTGCATGTGATCACACCATTAGTGAGTACTATATAATTTAGGATCCCTATACCAGTACACTACCATTACCCCTGATGAAGTCACTGATGTGACGATACGCATTGGGTGGGCCACAAGGGGGCTGATTTCCTCATGACCTCTTCTACCTCAGGGAACCGTTCAACTATGAGCATGTCCATTGGAGACTTTATTTGGTAACTATGTGCCACTATAGGTAGCAACAGATCTGTATATGTATATTCTTTGTCTTGTAGCCTGGGCATAGGCCTTTTTTGGCACATTATTGGACTGTTCTGTGGCATAATGCACATTTAACTGTCTGCACCATTTGCACTTTATAGCTAATATTGGTTAGCACGTTTCTGGTGCAGCTATTTGCTCAGGATAGTTGAGGATTATAGAGGTATTTTTGTAGGTTCTCAGGTCCCTTGTGAGTGATTAGTCTTCTTGGGTAATTTCTCTATGTATGTGTTTTTCAATTGTTTTTAATGTTGACAGTGTGCTGTCTTTAGGACTTGTAATTAATAAAAATTGTTATTTTTGTTAATCCCTGCGTTATTGCATGTTCTTTTCTCTTGTTGTCCTTTATGAGCTATTTTTTGCATGAAGCAGGTGGAGCACATAGACCACTATAGATGGAGCCCTCTATCAAGTAGTGTTTCTATATACCCGTTCTGTCATGTGCTGCTCCCATCCTGCGCCACCGTTCTGTAATTTGCTGCTCCCATCCATATGCCCCATACGCTGCTCCATAAAGGTTTATGGCCCCCATAAGATGCTCCATAGTATGTGCCCCGTACACTGCTCCATAAAGGTTTATTGCCCCCATAAGATGCTCCATAGTATATGCCCCATACACTGCTCCATAAAGGTTTATGGCCCCCATAAGATGCTCCATAGTATATGCCCCATACACTGCTCCATAAAGGTTTATGGCCCCCATAAGATGCTCCATATTATATGCCCCGTACACTGCTCCATAAAGGTTTATGGCCCCCATAAGATGTTCCATAGTATATGCCCCCGTACACTGCTCCATAAAGGTTGATGGTCCCCATAAGATGCTTCATAGTATATGCCCCCGTACACTGCTCCATTATGGTTGATGGCCCCCATAAGATGCTCCATAGTATATGCCCCCGTACACTGCTCCATTATGGTTGATGGCCCCCATAAGATGCTCCATAGTATATGCCCCCGTACACTGCTCCATTATGGTTGATGACCCCCATAAGTTGCTCCATTGTATATGCCCCGTATGCTGCTGCGATATATAAAAAAAAAATACCATACACACCTATCGTCGCTGGGCGCCGAGTGCTGGGGGGCCTGAGCAGGCGGGGACACTGGCACGCTGTGGGGGTCAGGTACCGGTATCGTCGCTAGCTCAGGCCCCCGACACTTGCTATATTCACCTGTCTGTCCCGTTCCAGCGCTGCCCGCCGCTTCTTCCGGGTCCTCTGGCTGTGACTGTTCAATCAGAGGGCGGCGCACATTAAGCGCGTCATCGCGCCCTCTGAACTGTGAACATCACAAGCAGAGGACCCGGAACACGGAGCCGCACGCAGCGCTGGAACGGGACAGGTGGATATAGCTCATACTCACCCTCTTGGCGCGTCCCTGCTATCCGTTGGAGATCGCGGTTTGCGTTCAGTGTTTACGCATACCGCGATCTCCTGGGAGCGTCACTCTGTGGGGTCCAGACTGCGCCGGCGCTTGCGCTTGCGCAGTCTATAAAGGCTTCGGACAGAGTGACGCTCCCATCATTATATTATAGATATTACACTGCATTTGGGCTATGCTGCCTGTTTAGTCCTGTTACCAATTTTTAACTGCATTTAGCCTACTTTATTCTTTGGGACTATATCTGTGTTTCCTCCTCATCCTGCCCATTGGCCAGCCACTGCTACATGAGTCTGCTGGTACATTGACCCAGACCGCTACATTCCCCTTGCACTCTACACAGCCAGAATCTGACCCTGCTGAAAGTCAGGTTCCCCTTCCCGCATACTATACCATCTTACATGGGGGCAAAGAGGAAGGTGCAGATGAAAGTGCAGGTTCCTTCATCAGGTGGGGGGGCATACTCGTTGGCGACGTCACTGGCACAGGGCCCCTCATAGTATGCAAAAGTGTCTCTGCCGGTGGGAGGCGCCCCTGCCGTCAATCACACCGCCGTACTTTGAGGGGCCCTGTGCCAGTACCAATGCAAACGAGTGGGCCCCCCCTGCTTGCTCGGGATCACAGCACTTGCAAAGTTTCAATACTTACCTCTCCCTGCTCCACCGACGTGATGTAGTCCGCGTTTCCTGGGCCCCCTAAAATCTTGAGCCAGCCCTACCCCCCACAACTTTAGCCAAATAACCCCGTGTTTTCAAAGCCTAACTATTATTATAAAGTAAATTAAGATTGACAAGCTTAAGAAATATGAATTCATGTTTGTGGCATAAAAATGGGCACTGTAGGTGTTTTCTGGCCCTCCACTCACTGACGACTTTGATTCCCCATTGACTTGCATTGGGTTTCGTGTTTCGTTCGATCCCCGACTTTTCGCAATAATCGGCCAATTTCACCCGACCCGACTTTTGACAAAGTCGGGTTTCGCGAAACCTGACTCGATCCTAAAAAAGTAAAAGTCGCTCAACTCTAGTGGGGGCCACTTCAGGAGAGGAGGAAGATCTCTGGACAATATTGTATATTGGGCCTTAATTAATAGACCAATATTGAGTCTACCTCGTCCCTCACAGGGTCTATCACAGTGATAAAAATGAGCCAATAGGAAAAATCTCATATTGTCGCCGGGTACTGGCCGATAGATCTCAGAGGGCGCACTGCGCATTTGCCAGCTGTTTTCTTTCAGAAAGTAGATGCGGAGGGCCGGAGGATAAGGTAGGAAGGTCTGGAGATGTCAGAGGTATTGGGGGACTCGGGGGACCCCTTTCTCTCTCCTCTGGTATGCTAGATCAGTGTTTTTCAACCAGTGTGCCGCGGCACACTAGTGTGCCGCGACACATGGTCGGGTGTGCCGCGGGGAACGGGAGTCAGCTGTTCTCTGTGCCGACTGTCAAGCTGACAGCCGGCACAGAGAAGCTGCAGCTCGCCGGCTCCCGGAGATCAATTGTACTCGCAGACATCTACCAGCTGCGAGTACAATTGAGGCTCTTACCGCTGGGTCAGAGCGACGCCAGCAGCGTGATCAAGTCATGTGATCACGCTGCTGACGTCACTATCCGGCGCGCAGGAGAAAGAAGAGACTTGGTGGTAAGTGCTCCTGTGCTGTGGAGCTGAAGACACCGAAGATTCAGCGTGGGGTGGGTTTATGGGGAGTATGTGGGGGGATTTATTAAGTGTGTGGGGGGATTTATTAAGTGTGTGGGGGGATTTATTAAGTGTGGGGGGATTTATTCAGTGTGTGGGGGGATTTATTCAGTGTGTGGGGGGGATTTATTCAGTGTGGGGGGGGATTTATTCAGTGTGTGGGGGGATTTATTCAGTGTGTGTGGGGGATTTATTCAGTGTGTGGGGGGATTTATTCAGTGTGTGGGGGGGATTTATTCAGTGTGTGGGGGGATTTATTCAGTGTGTGGGGGGATTTATTCAGTGTGTGGGGGGGGATTTATATAGTGTGTGTGTGGGGGATTTATTCAGTGTGTGGGGGGATTTATTCAGTGTGTGGGGGGGATTTATTCAGTGTGTGGGGGGGATTTATTCAGTGTGTGGGGGGATTTATTCAGTGTGTCGGGGGGATTTATTCTGTGGGGGGGATTTATTCAGTGTGTGGGGGGGATTTATTCAGTGAGTGGGGGGATTTATTCAGTGTGTGGGGGGGATTTATTCAGTGTGTGTGGGGGGGATTTATTCAGTGTGTGGGGGGATTTATTCAGTGTGTGGGGGGATTTATTCAGTGTGTACGTGGGGGGGGCTGGAATTTATTTAGCATGTGTGGGGCAGGGTGCATTTATTCTGTGTGGAAGGGGATGGATTTATTCTATCGGAAGGGGAGTGGATATATTCTGTGGGGGTGAGTGGGGAGATGGGGGTGGACACAGTAGCGAGGGGAAAATGTGTGCTGACAGTACTGGGAGCAACGGTGATGGGATGTGTGAGGACAGTATGGGGAGTCGGGGGAATGTGTGAGGAGGAAATATGGAGAGAGCAAAGGGGTATGTTAGCAGGGGGGGATGTACAGGAGGAGGCTATTAGAAATGTGTGCAGACAGTATGGGGGATGAAAGTGTGAGTGGACACATAATAGATACTGAGTAGTGTGAGGGTAACAGCCAGGAGGAGACAGTATGCCAAGTAGGAGGAGTGTAATGAAGGGGCACAGTAGAGAGACTGGGCTCTCTATGAGGGACACCGTATGAGAAGGCAGTGTGAAGTATGGAAAAGAGAGAGAGGGTAGTGTGGATGGCATGTACCATAAGAGGGACAGTGAGGGTCATATTATGTGCTGGGAATAAAGTGAGGGGCAATTATTTACTCAGGGGCTCAGCCTAGGGCAGATATTGTTATTCCGGAGCATTATAATAACACTGCTATCTTTAAGGGTGTTGTGTCGGGATGTGCTGCAGAAGACAGGAGAAGATGGAAGTCTGCAGAAACGAGCTCTGCCGGTGGATGAGAAGAGTCATCATGGCATCTGGACAAGGTGAAGATGAAAAGAAAGAGGCGACTCCACAAACAACGTCATCTATCAGGTACCTGGATGTAAATGTGTTTTTTTTGTGATACTAATTCTCATTTTTATTTGTTAGGAACATTAAGGGGGATGTCCAAGGTTGTGATGAGTCTGCAGTCATACTATGTGACTGCAGACTTCTGAATTCTCACAGTGCACACTGCTATCATAATTCTCTGATGTTGGTGATTTACATACATGCGGTCACGTGCTGACTAGACATGTGTGGCCTCATTCAATGAAAATGAATTGACTGAGGCCGGACACGTCTAGTTAGAATGTGGCCAGAAGTATCCAAATCACATACTTGTGCTGTCATGACCGTCCATTCTGGCCACCGGCAAGGGAGAATCCTGAAAGTGTGCAGTGCTTGCGCTGTGAGAATTCAGAAGCCTGCAGTCACATAGAATGACTGCAGACTTTCATCTCAAACCTGGACGCACCATTTTGTGCCATTTTGGTTGGTGGTGTGCCTCGGGATTTTTTAAGTATAAAAAGTGTGCCGCGGCTCAAAAAAGGTTGAAAATCACTGTGCTAGATCATATTAGAGGAGAGAGAAATGGATGGAAAAATCAGACTTTTTTTTGTGATCACCATTATTCGGTGAATAATGGTGATCACATGACTGGGAATGGTAATAACTGACCCAAATCATGTTCTCTGGGGTCTCAGCTACCCCTGATACCTGGAGGTTTTCTGACACTGGGGGGCACTATAACCTTGTTTCTCTGCGCCATTAAAAAGCAGGACTGAGGAATAAGACCCCTTAACTGCCACTGTTAAAAGGCGTATCGGCAGTCATTAAGGAGTTATTCTTGCTGTGAGTTTATTTACAAACAACAACTAACGCATTAGTAATGGAAAGGTGCCTTATAGGCAATTCTTCATTGCTAAACCGTGGACTTGATTTTCACGGACGATAAAAAGGTGACATCAACCCCACAAATATGATCTCCACTTGCCACCGCAACAGGGCAAGTGGGCAAGTGGGAAGCTCTGGGTAAAATGCCAGATTTGGTGCATCTAATAAATGGGCCTTTTCCAAGGTGGCTGCTAGCTGCTATTTTTAGGCTGGGGAGGGCAATATCCATGACCCCATACCAGCCTGAGAAGGCCAGCCACTAGCTGTCTGCTTTAGCTTGGCTGGTTGTCAAAAAACATGATTATAAAAAAAATAAATAAATAAATAAAGTGTGGGGACCCCTCTATTCTTGATAACCAGCCTTTCTGTAGCTGACAGCAGAGGGTTGCAGCCTGCAGCTGTCCGTTTTGCCTGGCTGGTTATCAAAAATATAGGGGAACCCCACCTCATTTTTTTTAAATGTATTCATTTATAGCTCAGGTGGCAGCTGATGGATACTCCTATGAGTTGCCACCTGTTCTCCCTGTTAACAGTTGAATACAACTCTCAACACAGTGATGTGAGCTGTCTTCACTTCAGCGCCCAGCACCGGAAACAACGTAAACAATACCGCTTATTCCCAGGTGCCGATACATGACACACGGAGGACACAGGGATGTCATCCATTTGCTATCAGTGTGCACGTGTGCGGGATGTTTTGCAGCCCGTGCTGCTACCGAAAACACTGATGTCTCAGAGAGCCCAAAATGAATGTGGTCCTTTACCGAACGTTGGCTGACTTTTGCTGATTTTTAGGAAAAAAGCTTGGGAATCCGAACACTAGCCTAAATCGTTCGTGTCGAATTTGAGGTTGGCAAATGTTTTCTGAAGTGGTTCATTCATCTCTATTCTTTACGACATCACAAATTTAGGCTATATCCACACTTTGCGGATTTTGCTGCGGATCCGCAGCGGATTTGACCGCTGCGGATCCGCAGCAGTTTCCCATGAGTTTACATTTCAATGTAAACCTATGGGAAACAAAAAACGCTGTGCACATGCTGCAGAAAAATCCGCGCGGAAACGCTGCGGATTACATTCCGCAGCATGTCACTTCTTTTCTGCGGATTTTCAGCTGCTCCAATAGAAAACTGCAGTTGAAAATCCGCAGAAGAAAACGCAGTAAAAACCGCGATAAATCCGCAGTAAAAACCGCGATGGGTTTTCACTGCGGATTTTGCAATTCCGCTGCGGAAAAATCCGCAGTGGAATCTGCAAAGTGTGCACATAGCCTTAAGGTTTCTTATTATGATTGTGGTTTCTCTGCCAGCCTCTAAGGCCCCTCTGATTCTCATGTCACCTGTCTGATCCTTGCTGAATATTCAGGTAGCCGATACTTGTATCACAGTTTCCAGGCATCTTACGCTGGCATGGATTTCTAGGCTTTATGGAGCCCAGAAGGGTTCTTTGTTTATTCATGCAACATCATCTTTCATGCCATAATGTCAAAATGGTATGATCTTTTGTGCACTTCCATAGAACCCTCCTCGGTCCTCATGAAAGCTGGAAGTCTCAGCCTTATGTATGAGGTCCAGGGATTTCATTCCAGGTGGAGGGGATCTAAAGGTGTGGCAAAGATTGGACAGTGGACATGGAGGGGCTTAAGAGGTGAATATAAGAATTGATTTTAAACATTTTGATGTCCTGTTATGGTTCAGAAAATTATCTGAATCCAATTAGAAGAAAATTTCCAAAATCGCTAATTTTGATTAATGCAGATTTTTTTTCAAATTTGAGTAGAACTAAATTCTACTCAAATGAAATCTCTCATTCTAGTAAATTCCCTCATTTCCCCAAGCTGATAGATATTTCCATTCTCTGTCATCTTTCCATGTCATTATATACTTGCAAATCTCCAAAGAAATTGTATCTCATGTAGCAATCCATTTGATATAGTTCAGCCATTCAAAGAATCATGTATTCAAGCATATAAATAACATGAAGTACAAGGAACACTTCTAAACCTGCTTCGATGCTGAAGGAGAGTTATGGCCTTCAAATACATCAGTGGTGTAGCTCTAATAATGTCATTTCCAGGAAGTATTTTTATCATTGTGGCGAATATTCTAGATTTCTTCAAGAACAGAAGACTTCTTTTAAGTGATCAGCTCACACTTGGCTTCAGTGTTTTCAGCCTTCTACACGGACTTCATGAAGCATTCCTACTATGCACATACGAGTATCTATTTTCATTGGTCAAAAATGAGTATATTCTAAAAGAGGGTTACGTCAACAGGTTCTTGAGCTTGAGCATGTTATGGTTTTCTGCTCTCCTTAGTGTACATTTTTGTCTGAAGATCATCAACATTAATAATAGATTCTATGTTTCTCTTCAGATGAGATTTCAAAAGGTACTTCCTTGGATTATTATTGCTTTTCTTCTAGGATGGTTCTTCTTGAGTTTGTATTCCGCATTAGAAGCAAATCAAATATGTCTACCAAATACAACCGCCAACCTTGTTTCCATTAAGATGTCCTTCAAGTGTTCTTGGTTTATATTGTTTTTTTTGATAGGATGTTTCTTGTGTACTTTTCTCTGCTCAGTTTCAGCATTTACCATCCTCATTTATTTGATTAAACACATGAGAAGAATGCAAGAAATTTCTGAGGGATCCAGCTCTCCTAACATGGAGGCTCATATTCGTGCAATTAAAACAATCACTACTTTACTGGCTGCAAACATTTTCACATGTACCTCTGTGTTCTTTATGGCTTCATTTCAAGAATCTTGGGGATTTGTTTTTGTTACATTAATTGCTCTATGCCAAATATTCAGTTCCTATTTTTTAATTAAGGGAACAAAAAAAATATATAAGACACTGGTGCTGATATTGAACCAGTGTTCATGCATTAGTGGCAACAATCAGCAAAGGAAAAAGATCTCGTCATAGTTTCTTTGATGTTTTGCTTGTTCCAGAAATGGGAGCAGATTCTATTGGAATTGAATTGACACAAAGAGGCTGATTTGTTAAAGGGACACTGTCACCTGAATTTGGAGGGAACAATCTTCAGCCATGGAGGCGGGGTTTTGGGGTTTTTGATTCACTCTTTCCTTACCCGCTGGCTGCATGCTGGCTGCAATATTGGATTGAAGTTCATTCTCTGTCCTCCATAGTACACGCCTGCGCAAGGCAAGATTGCTTTGTGCAGGCATGTACTACGGAGGACAGAGAATGAACTTCAATCCAATATTGCAGCCAGCATGCAGCCAGCGGGTAAGGAAAGGGTGAATCAAAAACACAAAAACCCCGCCTCCATGGCTGAAGATTGTTCCCTCCAAATTCAGGTGACAGTGTCCCTTTAAGACAGGTGTTGCCTACCCCAGCTTCAATGAAGCACGTGTTGGAAAAGGATGCACTAAATTCATTTAAAAGCACATGCTAATTAATGAAATTGGTAAATGTTTTCAGAAATATGTGTTCATCATTATACTACTGAAAAGAAAAGAAATAACATAGATATACTAACATAAAAAAATCTATAAAAAATGAAAAAAAAAGATAAAAGGAAAAAAAAAAAAAAAAAAGAAAAAATAGAGATGGTTTTCAGATGTCCATCATTACTTTATAATTTATGGTTTCAGCCTGGGAAATTCTTTAGTATATTTTATTACTTGTCTAGTTTTCAGCATGGCAATTTTCTCTCTTTACTCTATGATGTGTATATTTTACTCATGAAATTGTATGCGATTTTAGGATTGTTATTCATACTAGTATGGCAGGAGGATTTGCTGCACTATGTGCCAATCTGTGACCCTGGGGTGCTGATGAGATTCCATGACAGCCAGGCGTCTGCTTAAGAACCCTGTGCCTGTCATGATGGTACTCAAGAGAGGCCGTACTGGGCCCCGGGCCTCAGGGCCGGCCCGAGAGATTACGGCACCATAGGCGAAACTATTTTGTTGCGCCCCTACTATTCTTGGCAGTAGATGAAAACTTGGGATATAAATTTAGGAGCAAAATAAACCACAACAACAATGATTAATTAACTCTCTCCTAACTCTTTAATCTTCTGAGAAGTTGTATAGGACAAATATATACAAATTAATCAATAAAACAAAACAAAAACGACCATAGGTAATTAAAATTTTTGTTTCCTTGCCTTTTTTTTTAAAGGATGACACTAAGTCACCGAGATTAATTTGTTTAGCAACTTCAGATTCTATCGAAATTGTTGCCAACCCAACCAACCTCTCTTGCGTCATATTTGCCCTTAAATATGTTTTAATTAGCTTTAGTTTTGAGAAGCTTCTCTCTCCTGAGGCAACGGACACAGGCAGAGTCAAAAGAATTCTTAGAGCCACCACCAGGTTGGGGACACTTTCTTTCAAATCAGATTTTAAGCAGAAGTTCAAGAACGTCTTTTGGTGATGAATCTTCTGGAACACGTTTTGACATTGCCTGCAGTTCACCACATAGCTCTATGGGTATGTGTCCACGTTCAGGATTGCATCAGGATTTGGTCAGGATTTTTCATCAGTATTTGTAGCCAAAACCAGGAGTGGGTGATAAATGCAAAAGTGGAGCATATGTTTCTATTATACTTTTCCTCTAATTGTTCCACTCCTGGTTTTGGCTTACAAATACTGATGAAAAATCCTGACCAAATCCTGATGCAATCCTGAACGTGGACACATACCCTAAGGCATCGATGTCTTTTACTTCGTTGTGTGTAAGAGAGTTTTCCAGAGCTTTACACTTATCCAGGACAAATTTGCTTGGTTTTCCCTCAAGTGAACAGATGTGGTACAAAAATCCAAATTTCAATTCCATTTCTTTCAGCTGAGTGAACCGCTCATCAACTGAATTTAAAGTAGTATCTAAGATCGCAACGTAAAAGTTAATTTTGAAACTCTGTTTCTCATCTCTTATGAGCTCATCTTTCCCTTCATAAGAGAACTTGACTCAAAATTAGCTGGTATGCCAAGCTCTTCCAGCCAGGCAGTCTACACCAATGCGTTAAAACAGACTCCTCCCACTAGCCGCATCGACTGCTGATGACATCTATCAATATAATCGCCAACTAGTACCTAAAGTCCAAACTACGTATAAATAGGCCATATGGTACACCTACCTTTTAAGTATACGTATTTTTTTCTCTCGGGTGCCCCCTTAGTGTAGTGTATGCTAAGTGTGCATTTTTGGTTGTTTGCTTTGCTTTGCCAACATTTGAAAACTTAGGAGCAAAATAAACGTGCGGGATCAAACACCTGTCAGCAGACGATGCAAACAACTCACGTCCGTAGTTTAGCGCCTCCTTTCCGTGCGTAAATTGAAGCTCAATGGTTTTTCTTTTAAATTTATGGTAAAAAAAATTTATGTACACTTTTCTTTCCATCCCTAAAACTTTTTGCCTTTTGAAAAGATTTTTTATAATTTTTTCTATTTTTTCTCTGGCGCCCCCTTTGGGTCAGCGCCCTAGGCGGCCGCCTAGTTCGCCTATACGTTCGGGCTTGAAGGGAGGCCAACATGACAGGGTTGATGTGGGAATATAGGGAGCTGGAGGGACATTTGGAAGATTTGGGGTTAACAGACTGGTACAAAGGTAGAGCTGGGGTCAGGTCTTGGGGGAGGAGGGGTCAGAGGTGGGGCTATGGGGTAGCAATAGAAAAGGGTCATCCATCTTAGTCAGGGTAGCCATTATAGGTGTCCCCTTTACAGTGTTAAGAAGCTCCTACCCACCCTCCCTTTTTTTGGTTCTGAGTTTTTACAGTGGTGTTTTTATTTTGTTTCAGTTTTTCTGTAGTGTTGGGATCAATGTGTTTTTGAATGGTTAAGGGTTTTCAATAATAACGTAATTAAATTTATGTCATGACAGCGTGGCATGGGGGAGGTCCATAAAGTTGGTGGAAATGCTTAATGGCAGATCGGAGTGGGATCTCAAGAGGTCCTAGACTCTGCATGGGTGGATTCAAGTGGACGGGTGTTTTAAAAAATCCTGCGGGTGGTACTAAAAGGGGACCCATAGTTAATGGTTTTGGATATTGGCCAGGTTAGTTAATAGCTGCCTCTGAGCGGGTGCATAGCAGCTAGAGGTAAGACTCAACCTGGGGCCAAGGTGGAATTAGTAAACCCGTGGTTTATAGCTTTGGGGCTTTGAGGACCACCCCTTCTGGGAGGTTGTTGTTTAAATTGCTATGTATTAAATGTTAATAAAAGGCTGCTGTGGCCAATTAATTCAATCTAAGTGTGGTGTGTTTATTGGGTATTTTATTATAAAGATTAGGGGGATTAGGAGGATACCAGGGTAAGAATTGAAGCTCACATGAATCACGAATACCCTTATGTCACGTGAAAGTCAGCCCGTGGCTGGCATTCATTGGAGACTGTGATTTTTACTATATACAGCAACACTATGGCAGGTTCGGACTGGCCCTCATCGGCTGGCACAGTGAACATAAGTCACATGTGCCAGCGATGTGCATGCCGACAACTCTCCCCGGTTGTCTATCTGGGAGGAACAGTAACCTAAAAAATCATCAGCAAGCGAGTGTGTCATCAATGCCGTCAGTGATGTGTGCACTGCTCTCCCGCGTTGTCTAACTCTGGGAGAAGGCATGAGAGGAATATCCTCCCAACATGTACTACTCCTTGGTGCTCCTCCCAGAGTTAAACAACCCAGGAGAGCAATGCACACATCACTGATGGCATTGATGACACACTTGCCTGCTGCAGACTGTGGCTCACAGTTTGTAAGTAACAGAGCACTTTTGCACTGTAAGAAGATAGACCACACCCGGGGTACCTCTATTGCACAGGTTCTGGAACTGTCGGGGCTGTCACCATTGTTGCCGGGAGGAAAACAACCCAGATCGACCTTTGTATTTGACAGTGGGGGGCTTGACGATGATAAAAGGCCCTGCACACGGGAGAGGGGAGACTTCGTGGGAAGACAGAGCCTACAGCAGTGGAAGGTTGGTGCTCCATCCTCTGAGCATCGTGTTAGCCCATGCTATAGATTCCCTGGGTCCCGTTACACTGACTGTGCACAGACTTCTGCCAAGTGTCCGTTGTCCTCGTGACCACAAGTTACACACGCTCTGGGTTGGCAGTTACTGTGCGTGTGCCTCCCAAGACAGACCGGGTGACTCAACCATAACTGTCATTCCTCACTTGCATACTACTGCCCAGCTGAGTTATACTCCGGTGGTGTTACAGATTGTGCTGCACCCCATATGATAAACCGTGGATCCAGGACCCCGCTTGGTACAATGAGGATTCACCACCATCGCCAGGAACCAGACCTCCAGCTTTTACAGGACGAAATCAGAGTCATCACGTGCCAGTTGTGTAGGCATCACCATTTGAACTTAAGGCTCTGCAGCCAGGAAGCCGGCGGACTGATAAGTTAACCCTTTTATGAACAGTTTCTTAATCTGTTACCTCGCCCCGCACTCATATCGTGCTAATATCAACCCCATACCCCCTGCTTAACCCATTACCTCTCTGCATGGAATATACCCCTGTTAGTAAACCTGTTAACTCTGGCTCTGCCTGCTGTCTGCTATTGCATACCGCTACCTGCTCACACTTGGCATAGTCAGCAGGATGCAGTCCAACAAAATGGAAGCGGCAGACCAAGCAGTTGAGGTGGGCCCTAGGAACAGCATATCCCTTGAGGAAATGTTGAGCAACCTGCCGACGTTTACTGTAAACAATACCATGTTATGGAGCTGGACTGAGCGTATCAGGGGATGATGAGGATGCACCCCATAACCCCTGCATTGGAAGCGGAGGTTGTCATGATGGCTTTAGATGGAGAGGCGAGAGATTCTGTCATGCTATGACCCCCCTGGGAACGAGACACCTTTAACAAAGTGTTACAAATATTGGAGGAAACCCATGGACACCCCACAGACGTAGGGGAGTTATGTATGCACTTATTCTGTCAGGTTCAACGGGAGGGGGAGACAGTGAACCAGTATATGAATGCTCTACAGGAGATCAATACTGCCATTACTAGAAAAGACGGCATGGGCATAGGGTCTACTGATGTAGTGTTGCGGGATCAGTTGGTGACGGGTTTGCGCAACGTGCTGTTGAAACAAGCTTTGAGTAGAGGGCTTACAGGTAAATCCACGCATGACCTTTACCAAGGTGTGGAGCAAAGTGCGCATGCATGAGCAGGACAGGGGGTGACAGTCCCAGCAGGAAAGGTCCAGAGCGGAGAGGTATCCGTGACAATGGCTACCAAACCGAAATGTGTGGAACAGTTGCTGAAGGAAATTCAGGATATACAAGTAGAATTGGCTGATTCAAAAAAGAAACCAGCAGATAATCCTGATCCTGAACTCCATGGTGAAACAAGAATGTCCCACCAAGAGCTCCCTACATGTTACAACTACGATGAAACTGGACATTTGGCTCAAGGTTGTGCATGATGGGGTAGGCCCCTCCAACGCCATAAGTTAAACTAGGAGGCTCTGAGCCTGAGGGACGCCACCCGAAGCCTGAACAGTCAAGAAGGAGTAATAGAAGTCCCACAAATTTAGTTTCCAGGTGTCCTCTCCTCTGGGCCGTAATGCATGGTCAAGCTCTACATTATCTGGTAGACACTGGCTCGCAAGTGACACGATGCCTGATACATACTTCTGATGGCACTTCCCTGAGGTGATGTGGCCTGAATGGGGCCCTATGATAAAGTTGACGGCTGCCAATCACCTGCCCATCCCGGTCACAGGGGTGGTCTGAATGCAAATAACCGTCTAGTAAAGAACTGGGTCGGGAGTGAGTGGTGCTGACCGCTGGAGATGCAGGTAACAAACATACTGTCACCCTAGGGATGAACATGCTGAGGGAATTCAGGAGTCTTTTCATCAACATGTCCCCAGATGTGTTCCTGAAACAGTGAAGCATTCGCACTCCCCAAAGAAGTGTTTCAGCAGCTAATCAGTATGGCCCAATGCCAAGAGACTTCAAGTTATAATAGATGAATGTGGATAAAATCCACGCTGCTGCAACAAATGATGGATCCAGATATAGTTATAAGATGTTCGGGTGGTTTATTCAACGCGTTTTGAAGCTCATGGCTTCTTCTTCAGGAAGTTTCCACAGAAAGGTATATACACAGCGCCGACCTGTGGATCTTTAGCAGCTGACAACTACAGCTGTGTACCACCAGGTGAGCAGTTCTCTCATAATTGATTGGAAGCAATCCTGGGGATAAGACCCTATTTGCGCTTTTTTGTCTCCTACCTTTCTATACTATAAGAGACTTGAAGTGGCAGGAAGATGATGGGAAAAATGATCTTTCCAGCCTCTGCCAATCTTGTTTTGCCACCGGGTCAAAACATGCTCACCCTGCTCGTCCGGGCTTGTACCTCTCTGGAAGGAGTTGATATACAGATAGAGCCAGCTATTATGGAGCAGTGTTGGTGACTCGGATGACTAAGTTCCAATATAAAATCACCTACAAGAGAGGAGCTGAGAATATTCATGCAGACGCCTTATCCAGAGTGACACACGGGAAACTTGGTCCCAACCGAGATGATGAGCAAGAGGCTGAAAAGGTCCCTGAGTTCCAAGATTCTTCCAGGATGGCAGCTATGCAGGAGCAGGTGCATGTAGTGTCTCGAGAGTGCATACTGGGATGGTCATGTGATGAGTGGGTCTGGTTGCAGCAAGAAGATGGAGAAGTCGCTCAACTGAGACAGTGGGTAACGCTCTAGCAACTTCCCAATCAGAGAGAGAGATGTCCTGTCCCCAGAGCTCTGCAGATCCTTTGGCAGTGCGAAAGGCTCCAACTGAGGATTGGGCTACTGTATCGGAAGATCCAACTTCAGCGGGAGCTGGCTATAATCTGACAGGTGTTGATTCCTGAAGCACTGCTAACCAAGGTGGCCGTAGAAGCGCACGAAAGAAGAGCTCACTTCGGACTGGAGAAGACCTTTCAGTGGCTACAAAGATTAGTTTATTATCCTTGGCTGGGGGCTGTGGTGGAACAAACCTGTCGGCTGTGTAGGAGCTGTGAATTAGCAAAACCTCCAGAGCAGAGAGCTCCCACACAGACCATTGTGACTTCGGCTTCTCTGGAAGTACCAATGATAGACTATCTGACAATTGGCCTGCCTCATCAAGGATATGAACATTGTCTAGTAATGATGGACCACTTCATGAAATTTGCAAACCGCTGAATCCGCTGCACATGCCATCTGCAAGAATATCACTCAGATGTGCAGCTGCCTGAAGCGAATTCACTCCGACCAAGATGCCTGTTTTCTTGGAAAAGTGGTGGAAGAATTGCACCATCTGTACCTGATTGAAAAATCTCAGACAACACCTTACCACCCTCAGGGAAAAGGAGCCTGTGAATGGTTCAACTGCACTCTTATTCAGATGTTAAAGACACTGGAGGAAAATCGGAAAAGGCCCGGTGGCCTGAATTCATGGCTGATTTAGTGTGGGTGTACAACAACCGAATACTTAGCACCACCAGTTACACTCCTTATTAGGGTTGAGCGAAACGGGTCGAAATTGTTCAAAAGTCGCCGACTTTTGGCAAGGTCGGGTTTCATGAAACCCGACCCGACCCCAGTGGGGGGTCGGCCATGAAGTCGGCGATCTTTTGAATCTGGAATCGGAATTCCGATCCCGATTCCCGATATGTTTAAGATATCGGGAATTGGTATCGGAATTCAGATTAAAGTGTAAAATATAGAATTAAAATAAAAAATATTGCAATACTTACCCTCTGACGCGCCCTGGTACTAACCGGCAGCCTTCCTCCTTCGAATCCGCGCTTCTAGGACCTTGCCGTGACGTCGCGGTGACGTCGCGGCTTGTGATTGGCCGCGCGGCCGCCCATGTGACCGCTCGCGCGGCCAATCACAAGCCGCGACGTCACCCGCGACGTCACCGAAGGTCCTGGAAGGGCTGATTCTTAGGAAGGAAGGCTGTCGGAAGGAAGTAGGGCGCTTCCGAGGGTGAGTATATACTTAATAGGAATATACTCACCCTCGGAAGCGCCCTGCTTCCTTCCGACAGCCTTCCTTCCTAAGAATCAGCCCTTCCAGGACCTTCGGTGACGTCGCGGGTGACGTCGCGGCATGTGATTGGCAGCGCGAGCGGTCACATGGGCGGCCGCGCGGCCAATCACAAGCCGCGACGTCACCCGCGACGTCACCGAAGGTCCTGGAAGGCTGATTCTAAGGAAGGAAGGTTCCCGGTTAGTACCGGGGCGCGTCAGAGGGTAAGTATAAGGATATTTTTTATTTTAATTCTATATTTTACACTTAAATATGGATCCCAGGGCCTGAAGGAGAGTTTCCGCTCCTTCAGACCCTGGGAACCATGGAAACCCAATGCACTGCATTGGGTTTCGAGTTTCGGCCGACCCCGACCCCGACTTTTTTATAGGATCGGCCGATTTCACTCGACCCGACTTTTCCAAAAGTCGGGTTTCGTGAAACCCGACCCGATCCTATAAAAGTGAAGGTCGCTCAACCCTACTCCTTATACCTTGCTATTCGGTCACCCAGGAAGAGAGATTACAGAGCTGGATCCAGAGGAGGACTAACCACGGATGGGGGTGTCTACCTGGGTCCGAGAACATCGTCAAAGCCTGCAGACTCTACCTCGTCTGGTAAAGACCAAATTTCAGGAAATAGAGCTTCCAGAAACTACTCCTCTGCGAGGGACAGCTCTTCAAGCTGGGAACCAGGTGTTGGTTCAAGATAAATGCCCTCGAGATAAGCTGGAATATCGGTGGGAGAAGATTCCGCATCGGGTGAAGCGAAGAATCAACTCCAAAGGACCCCTCCACGAAATCCAACCTGAAGGGGGAGAAAACACTTCCACTCATATAGTCCACCGAAACATACTTTCACACTGTTTGTCAAGAGATCCTGACCAAATAGAGGAGGTGCAATATGCTCCTAAAGTACCACGCCAGAAATTACTCATTATGAAGAAGAATAAGAAGATGCTTAACAGCCGCCTGTAGAACCAAGAGAGAGGCAAGAGCCTGAAGTCCCTGTAATGGTTGTCCCATTAGAAACGGGCGTGTCCCTGCCCTCACCTGTACAACCTGACTTGACTTCTTGACTTCTGACTTGCGGTGCTCTGATTTGGCAACAGCCAGAATATCCCCCAACTGATACAATCAAGATCAATTTATTTGGCAACAAATCATTCAAGGAATTGGAGAATGTCAACATGTTTTACAAGAACTCTCTCCCGTGGAATGGCGAGCAAAAGGAGAGGGGGAGTGTAAGAAGATAGACCTCTCTTGCGCCAGTTCCGGAACTGTCGGGGCTGTCAGCATTGTTCCCAGGGGAAAGCTTTCCAACCTGGACCAACCTTTGCAAGCAGACGGCGTGATGATGATAAAAGTGCATGGGAAAGAGAGGGGAGACTTGGCGGAAAGACAGAGCGTGCAGAAGGGAAGGTTGGTGCTCCATCCTCTGAGCATCATGAAAGCACAGGCCCGCACTGTAGATTCCCTGTGTCCAGTTACATTGACTGTGGACAGACTTCTGCCGGGTGCCCATTGTCCCTCATGACCACAAGTTACAGACACTCCGGGTCGGTAGTTACTGTGCGCGTACTGCCTAAGACAGACCGGGTGACTCAAAAAGAACTGTGTCATTCCTCACCCGCATACTGCTGCAAAGCTGAGTCACACTCTGGCGATATTACAGACTGTGCTGCACCCCCTACGATGAACCGTGGATCCAGAACCCTGCTCGGTACAATGAGGACTCACCGCCATTGAGTCATCACACACCAGTTGCATAGGCGCCACCGTTGGAACTTAAGGCTCTGCAACCAGGAAGCCGGCGGACTGATAAGTTAACTTTTTAATGAACAGCTGCTTAATCTGTTACCTTGCCACGCACTCATATCATGCGAATATCAACCCCCATAACCCCTGCTTAACCCATTACCTCCCTGCGTGGAATATACCCCTGTTAATAAACCTGTTAACTCTTGCTCTGCCTCCTGTCCTTTACTGCATCTCGCTACCTGCTCACAGCATCATTATGGCTTTTATGTCACTACTCCTCCCTGCATTGAACAAGCAGGGAGAGAGTGCACTTCATTGGCCGCAGAACAGTTAATTAGTGTTAGCTTTGTTTGTGTCCTCTTCCCAACAGCTGTACAGCACAACTCAAGTAATGAGCGGTGCTGGCATTCATAACGCAAACTCCCCCTCCCCCCACAATGTAAATATCAGAGTGAAATAGAGCACTTACTTCTACAGCTGCAAGGACTGAAAGAGGCCCCCTGTCAGCCTAAGGCTGCTTTCACACATCAGGTTTTTCGCCGGATGCCGGTTCCGGCGTCACGCTGCATCATGCATCATGGATGGCAACCGGATGAGATGATCCGTTTTTCAGCCGGATCCGGTGTCCGCCCCCTGAAAGGCTAAAAAGGTGATTGGTCGGCTGAAAACTATATATACAGTGTTCCTAACATCTGTGATGGGTTGGAGAGGAGCAAGATACAGAGCAAGATGGACGACATTATTGCAAAGATTTTGCAGAACAACGTGGATTTCATCACAGAGGCGAATCAATTGAAAGCAATTGTTATTGAGAAAGAGGAAGAGAAACAGCGTGTCATGCGTCTGCGACGCCGCCGTTTGTGGATCCACCCCATCACGGCACAGAGAATGACCCGGGGAGTCTTTTCAACTTTATACTTGGAGCTACGGGGAGACCCTGAGAAGTTTCACAGCTATGTGCGGATGAAAGCGGAGAACTTCGATGTATTGGTGGAGCGAGTTGAACATCTGATAAGAAGGAGTGATACCTATTGCTGATTCTCCATTACCCCGGCTGAGCGTCTGATGGTCACTCTTCGGTAAGCATTCTTTTTGAATCAACGCTTGTCTTTCTTTAATATTTTGAATTTACAGTAATTTCAGCCTTGCTTTTGGTCACAGATTCCTAGCAACTGGTGAATCCCTGTCTTCACTACATTTTCAATTCAGACTGGGCATTTCAACCATATCAGGAATAGTGAGGCACACTTGCCGTGCACTGTGGGACTCTCTGCATGAAGAATACATTCCACATCCCACAATGCAGTCATGGTTGGAAGTAGCTGACAGATTCCTGGAAGTGTGCCAGTTTCCCAATTGCTTGGGTGCGGTGGACGGGAAACACATCCGTATCGTGAAACCGGCTGGTTCTGGATCTCAGTATTTCAACTACAAGAAGTACTTTTCCATCGTGCTGATGGCCATCACCGATGCGGAATACAAATTTGTAGTGGTGGACATTGGGGCGTATGGCCGTTCTAATGATTCGCAAGTTTTCAAACTGTCTTCTATGGGGTGGCATTTATATGGACAAACCTTTCAATTTCCCCCCCCAAGACCACTGTGTCAAACCTCTGAGCCACCAATGCCATTTGTATGTGTTGGGGATGAAGCTTTTCAGCTTTCAGAGCATCTTTTGAATTCCTACTCCAGCCGTGGTTTAACCAATACTAAAAGAATTTTCAACTACAGACTCACACGTGGCCGGAGAATGGTGGAGTGTGCGTTTGGGATCCTAACCACCAAATGGAGAGTTCTCCTGACATCCATTAACTTGAAGACAGACACTGTGGATGAGGTCGTGAAAGCGTGTGTAGTCCTACACAATTATGTTGTATCCAAGGAACAGCTTTCCATTGAGGACCACTCTGCAAAAACCACCTTGACGGATTATAGCAACCAGACCTACAGAAGTTCTGCCACAGTTTCCAGAATACGGGATCACTTTGCAGAATATTTTATTTAACCCCAAGGAAGAATACACTGGCAGGATGAGAGAGTTTAAACACTTTGTATGTACCTAGTAATAACTGTGACCTTTACCCATGTTGTGTACCTGTTGTTTTTACCTTTTACCCATGTTGTGTACCAGTTTGGTTTTTACCTTTTACCCATGTTGCGTACCTGTTTGGGTTTACCTTTTAGCAATGTTGGGTACCTGTTTGATTTTATTTTTGAACCAAGATGTGCATCTGTTTGGGTTGTACCCAAAGTACTGCTGTTACCAATAAACCTTGTTTAACAAAAGTGTTATTTGTCCCTAATGAATAAATACAAGAGAGTTTTCAACCAAAAAGTGTTATTAACATAATTAAACAACAAAAACACATACAGGTAACTAAAGGTTTTCATACGTCATAGTGGAGATACTGTCGGAGGGACTGTCGGATAGGGACACTTCGACAGTGGGAGTGTGGAGAGAGGAATGTGTTGGTGGTGGAGAATGTTCTATGGTTAGGGGTGAAGGAGTGGAGAAAGCTATTGAGCGGATGGACAAGAAAGTGGGATTAGGATTAGGAATTTGGTAGGATGGAGGGGTGTAGGTAATGTTTTGTGAGGATTGGGAGGCAGAAGGAGTGATGTGCGTAGAAGATGTTTGGGAAGAGGGTGATAGAGGCTGTTGGAAGTGGGCAGGGAGAGGAGGCGAGGATGAAGTAGATGGGAAGTTGTATGGGTCGGGATCATCATATGGGTCGGAAGGGGCACGGGCGGGAGGCTGGTAGTGTGGCTGGTGGGAAGGGGCACGGGGCTGGTAGTGTGGCTGGTGGGAAGGGGCACGGGAACGCTGAGAGTGTTGTGGCTGTTGGGACGGGGCACGATGTGGATGACGGTGAGGTGGGCGGGATGGGGCGCGGTCAGTTTGGCGGTACGGGTAAGGAGGATGGTACTGGCTGTAGTGATGGACAGTGGAGGAAGGGGGGGCAGTTGGAGGATGGTTGGAAAGACTATCTTCTCTAGAGGCAATGAGCGCTAGAGTAGACTGGCAGGATTCCATTACTTGCATCTGCTGAGAAGTAGATAGCGTCTCCATTTTCTCAAGCACCGACTGAAAAAAAGTATTATTCGGTGACTGTTTTGCCTCTGAATGCATCGTGACCAGAAGTGTATGCATCTCGAGCATACTTTTATTTATGAAATTGAATCCTGCAGCCATTTGCTCAGACAAAACATTCAGACAGTTCTGGAACGATGCGTTTAGGTGCAAGAACTCGGGAGCATAACTACAGGTCCTTCTCAAAAAATTAGCATATAGTGTTAAATTTCATTATTTACCATAATGTAATGATTACAATTAAACTTTCATATATTATAGATTCATTATCCACCAACTGAAATTTGTCAGGTCTTTTATTGTTTCAATACTGATGATTTTGGCATACAACTCCTGATAAGCCAAAAAACCTGTCTCAATAAATTAGCATATTTCACCCATCCAATCAAATAAAAGTGTTTTTTAATAACAAACAAAAAAACCAACAAATAATAATGTTCAGTTATGCACTCAATACTTGGTCGGGAATCCTTTGGCAGAAATGACTGCTTCAATGCGGCGTGGCATGGAGGCAATCAGCCTGTGACACTGCTGAGATGTTATGGAGGCCCAGGATGCTTTAATAGCGGCCTTAAGCTCATCCAGAGTGTTGGGTCTTGCGTCTCTCAACTTTCTCTTCACAATATCCCACAGATTCTCTATGGGGTTCAGGTCAGGAGAGTTGGCAGGCCAATTGAGCACAGTAATACCATGGTCACTAAACCATTTACCAGTGGTTTTGGCACTGTGAGCAGGTGCCAGGTCGTGCTGAAAAATGAAATCTTCATCTCCATAAAGCATTTCAGCCGATGGAAGCATGAAGTGCTCCAAAATCTCCTGATAGCTAGCTGCATTGACCCTGCCCTTGATGAAACACAGTGGACCAACACCAGCAGCTGACATGGCACCCCACACCATCACTGACTGTGGGTACTTGACACTGGACTTCAGGCATTTTGGCATTTCCTTCTCCCCAGTCTTCCTCCAGACTCTGGCACCTTGATTTCCGAATGACATGCAAAATTTGCTTTCATCAGAAAAAAGTACTTGGGACCACTTAGCAACAGTCCAGTGCTGCTTCTCTGTAGCTCAAAAGTGGCTTTACCTGGGGAATGCGGCACCTGTAGCCCATTTCCTGCACACGCCTGTGCACGGTGGCTCTGGATGTTTCCACACCAGACTCAGTCCACTGCTTCCTCAGGTTCCCCAAGGTCTGGAATCGGTCCTTCTCCACAATCTTCCTCAGGGTCCGGTCTCCTCTTCTCGTTGTACAGCGTTTTCTGCCACATTGTTTCCTTCCAACAGACTTACCATTGAGGTGCCTTGATACAGCACTCTGGGAACAGCCTATTTGTTGAGAAATTTCTTTCTGGGTCTTACCCTCTTGCTTGAGGGTGTCAATGATGGCCTTCTTGACATCTGTCAGGTCGCTAGTCTTACCCATGATGGGGATTTTGAGTAATGAACCAGGCAGGGAGTTTATAAAAGCCTCAGGTATCTTTTGCATGTGTTTAGAGTTAATTAGTTGATTCAGAAGATTAGGGTAATAGGTCGTTTAGAGAACCTTTTCTTGATATGCTAATTTATTGAGACAGGTTTTTTGGGTTATCAGGAGTTGTATGCCAAAATCATCAGTATTAAAACAATAAAAGACCTGACAAATTTCAGTTGGTGGATAATGAATCTATAATATATGAAAGTTTAATTGTAATCATTACATTATGGTAAATAATGAAATTTAACACTATATGCTAATTTTTTGAGAAGGACCTGTATGTACCTGACCCCTCTGGCGAAACCGCCCCGATGCTACAGGTGTACTAGAGGTGGCTGCAGCAGAGGGGTGGGGTACAGGAAACGCTATGTCCTCACCAGCAGCTACATGCAATGGAACCGGCCAGGATGCTCCAGCACTCGTGGATGGGAAAGAGGGATCAGTAGAGTGGGAAGGTGCAGAGTGGGAAGGTGCAGAGTGGGAAGGTGCAGAGTGGGAAGGTGCAGAGGGTTCCTCACTGTCAAAGTGTCCCTCGGTGGCGGCCTCCTGAGGGATCGCCCCAGAAGGGTTCAACTGTGCTGCAGGCTCCCGAGTGCTCCCGACGGTACTGTGGAAAAAGAGAAAAACAAACAATATACTGTCATTGCATGGCCCTGGCTGAAAGAGCAAAAGTGGTTAGACATGTAAAACATTAGTGCATGTGGTGGGTAATATTTACCTTCGGGTGACCATCGTTGACCTGAGGAACGACAGGGCCCTTGCGTATTTGTATGTGCTCCTGCGTCCTCCAGATCCACTCGGGGCCCGCATCTCTTTGTTGAACTCCTTCTTAAAGCGATCCCGGATTGACCGCCACCTTTTCACAATCCGCTCACCTGTTAAAAAAGGAGAAAGACAACTTGGTTAGAAACAGCATTTTAGAATGCATCACCAAAACTGAACTGAGGATACTTACATTCTTGAATTTGGGCCTGAACATCAAGGTCCTCCCACCTCGGTATCAGTTCACAGCAGATTTGCTCCCGGAGTCGACGGATCACTGAGAGATCAGCATGGTGGCGGTCACCCATATTCCACAACGGCTCCCTGTCTCTGACAAGATCGATGAGGAGGTCAATATCAAGTCCGACCTCCTCACCGTCTGAATCTGGAGCACGCTGTGAAACCTGTTTGAAAAGGGGGAAAAAAATAAAACCAAATTTGAAACATTGCTAACCTCCCCCCAAAAAATAAAAAAACCTACACGACGACGGCCGCCACGAGATTCACGCCGACGACCCTGGGAGCCACTGGAAGGACCTCTTGCTTGGGCACCAGATTCCGAACTCTAGAAGAAAAATAAAAAAAATTATGTGCTTGTTGGTAGCCATTCTATGTGTTTTGTGCCATGTGATATATATACGTTTTGTATGTGTTGTGTGAGGTTTGAAAGTATCAGTTTCTATGTGTTGTGTTGTAAGAATCTCGTGTTGTGTTTTGTGTGTAGTCAGGGCCGTATTTGCCACTAGGCACTTGAGGGCACGTGCCTAGGGCGGGGACAATGCAGGGGGGCGGCACCTGAGCAAGTTTAAAAAAAAAAAAAATTTTTTTTTTTTAAGTCCGGGGGTCCCCCGCCCACCCACCTCAGTCCCAGCTGCTGCGGGGGGAGGGGGTCTCGGGCGCAAGGCCGCCATCAGGGCATTGCTGCCCTGACTACTGTATGGGGCAGAAATGGATGCTGTACCTTTAAGCAGCAGCAGCAGCCCAAGTGCATCATGTTCCTCCTGACGCCGGTCATGTGACACGCTGCGCGCTCTTCTTACTGTAAGAGCACTTGAGCACTGCAGACTGCAGAGAAGCAGGTAATTTTTGTGGGAGAAGATACTGAAGTCGGCGGTGAGCAGGGAGAGGAGGAGGCGGGCAGTGTGTGAGAACTCAGGAAGCTGCAGAGAGGAGTGAGGTGAGAGAGGAGACGAGAGTCTGCTGATGTGAGTGAGGAGAGGGGAGGCTGCTAAGGGGAGTGGATGAGAGGCTGGTAAGGAGAGGAGAGGCTGGAAAAGAGATGAGAGGCAGGAGAGGAGAGGCTGTAAAGGAGAGAAGAGGCTGGAAAGGAGATGAGAGGCAGGAGAGGAGAGGCTGGAAAGGAGATGAGAGGCTAGAACGGAGAGGAAATGAGAGGCTGGAAAGGAGATGAGAGGCAGGAGAGGAGAGGCTGGAAAGGAGATGAGAGGCAGGAGAGGAGAGGCTGGAAAGGAGATGAGAGGCTAGAAAGGAGAGGAAATGAGAGGCTGGTAAGGAGAGGAGAGGCTGGAAAGGAGAGGAGAGGCTGGAAAGGAGATGAGAGGCAGGAGAGGAGAGGCTGGAAAGGAGATGAGAGGCTAGAACGGAGAGGAAATGAGAGGCTGGAAAGGAGATGAGAGGCAGGAGAGGAGAGGCTGGAAAGGAGATGAGAGGCAGGAGAGGAGAGGCTGGAAAGGAGATGAGAGGCTAGAAAGGAGAGGAAATGAGAGGCTGGTAAGGAGAGGAGAGGCTGGAAAGGAGAGGAGAGGCTGGAAAGGAGAGGAGAGGCTGGAAAGGAGAGGAGATGAGAGGCTGGTAAGGAGAGGAAATGAGAGGCAGGAGAGGAGAGGCTGGAAAGGAGAGGAGAGGCTGGAAAGGAGAGGAGAGGCGATGAGACGCTGGTAAGGAGAGGAGATGAGAGGCTGGCAAGGAGAGGAGATGAGAGGCTGGAAAGGAGAGGAGATAAGAGGCTGGAAAGGAGAGGAGAGGCTGGAAAGGAGAGGAGATGAGAGGCTGGAGAGGAGAAGCTGGAAAGGAGGAGAGGCTGGAAAGGAGAGGAGAGGCTGGAAAGGAGAGGAGAGGCTGGAAAGGAGAGGAGATGAGAGGCTGGTAAGGAGAGGAGATGAGAGGCTGGAGAGGAGAGGCTGGAGAGGAGAGGAGATGAGAGGCTGGAGAGGAGATGAGAGGCTGGAGAGGAGATGAGAGGCTGGAGAGGAGAGGAGAGGCTGGAGAGGAGAGGCTGGAAAGGAGAGGAGAGGCTGGAGAGGAGAGGCTGGAGATGAGAGGCTGGAAAGGAGATGAGAAGCTGGAAAGGAGAGGAGAGGCTGGAAAGGAGAGGAGATGAGAGGCTGGAAAGGAGAGGAGAGGCTGGAAAGGAGATGAGAGGCTGGAAAGGAGATGAGAGACTGGAGATGAGATGAGAGGCTGGAGATGAGATGAGAGGCTGGAGATGAGATGAGAGGCTGGAAAGGAGATGAGAGGCTGGAAAGGAGAGGAGAGGCTGGAAAGGAGATGAGAGGCTGGAAAGGAGAGGAGATGAGAGGCTGGAAAGGAGAGGAGAGGTTGGAAAGGAGAGGAGAGGCTGGAAATGAGTTGAGAGGCTGGAAAGGAGAGGAGATGAGAGGCTGGAGAGGAGATGAGAGGCTGGAAAGGAGATGAGAGGCTGGAAAGGAGAGGAGATGAGAGGCTGGTGAGGGGAGGCTGCTGAGGAGAGGAGATGAGAGGCTGATGAGGGGAGGCTGCTGAGGAGAGGACATGAGAGGCTGGTGAGGGGAGGCTGCTGAGGAGAGGACATGAGAGGCTGGTGAGGGGAGGCTGCTGAGGAGAGGACATGAGAGGCTGGTGAGGGGAGGCTGCTGAGGAGAGGAGATGAGAGGCTGGTGAGGGGAGGCTGCTGAGGAGAGGAGATGAGAGGCTGGTGAAGGGAGGCTGCTGAGGAGAGGAGAGGGGAGGCTGGTGATGGGAGGATGTGAGAGGCTGGTGAGGAGAGGGGAGCCTGCTGAGGAGAGGAGATGAGAGGCTGGTCTCATTCTGTATATGGGGAGGCTGTGTGGGGCTCGTGCTGTATATAAGGGGCTGTGGGGGGTTTAAAAATATATAGGGGGTGTCAGCATACTTAATTCTGCTCAATATTAAGTGATACAATTAATATTAATTAATATTGAGTAGAATTATTTTCATGCTATTGGCTCAGCCTCCACAACAGTCATGGTCTTTCATCTGTACGAGATCCTCCAGATTCTCACATGACAACTAATGGAAAGGTTTGCTAAGGCTCCTTTCACATCAGCGATTTTCTCCGTTTGCGGCAGATACTGCAGTTTTTCCACCTCTGTCGTGTACCATATCACTAAGGTATGTGTCCACGTTCAGGATTGCATCAGTATTTGGTCAGGATTTTTCATCAGGATTTGTAAGCCAAAACCAGGAGAGGAACAATTAGAGGAAAAGTATAATAGAAACATATGCTCCACTTTTGCATTTATCACCCACTCCTGGTTTTGGCTTACAAATACTGATGAAAAATCCTGACCAAATCCTGATGCAATCCTGAACGTGGACACATACCATTAGGGTATGTGTCCACGTTCAGGATTGCATCAGGATTTGGTCAGGATTTTTCATTAGTTTTTGTAAGCCAAAACCAGGAGTGGAACAATTAGCGGAAAAGTATAATAGAAACATATGCACAACTTCATCCACTCCTGGTTTTGGCTTACAAAAACTGATGGAAAATCCTGACCAAATCCTGATGCAATCCTGAACGTGGACACATACCCTGACAGGCCGGCAACTCTGCGTTCGGCCTCATTCATTCCCTATGGGACTTGCGGACATGTGCAGTACTTGAGGTGAGACAAAAAAAACACTGCTAGCAGCATTTTTTTCCTGTTGCTGCAAGTACCGCATTTGCCGGATCGCAGCAAAACCGCAAGTGCCGCAAGTCCCATAGGGAATGAATGAGGCCGAACACAGTGTTGCCATAAGTGATCCGTTACGGATGCGGAAAAACTGCCGGATCTGCCGCAAATGTCAAAAATCGCTGATGTTCAAGTAGCCTAAGTCACTGCCGATAGTGTCTGCATTAGTCATACTCACTAATGGGGGAGGCAGCACGAAAAGTGCCTAGGGCAGCAGAAACTCTAAATACGGCCCTGGGCAGGGATCCTCACCTCTCTGCGGTGTCCAGTCAGAGGACAGAAGTGATTTAACCCTATAAATGCTGCGGTCACTCTGGGGCGCGTGACGTCAGGCGGTCCGGGTCGGTGCAGTCTGTGGTGACCGGGGTTTGGTGCCTGCAGAGCAGCCATTCTCCCTTGTGCAGCCCCTGCGGTGCCACCATGCTGCTGTCTATGCCCCTGTGCTCACTGTGTGGCTGACAGAACTCAGCGAGGGCCTTATACAGGGCTAGAAGTTTCAGGGCCCCATACTGGCAACATTTTCGGGGTCCCCTTGAGACTCTGCCCAGGCTCCACCCCAGCCCCGCCTCCACCCCTCGAACTGTCCACAGTCCCACCGCGCTCTCTTGTAAAAACTCCACTTCTCACCTATCACACATTGAGGGTCCGTGCACACGATGCAGATTTTGCTGCGGATCCCCAGCAGTGTCCCAGGAGTTTACAGTACAATGTAAACCTATGGGAAACAAAAAAAAGCTGTGCCCATGCTGCGGAAAAAAACGTGCGGAAACGCAGCGTTTTACTTTCCGCAGCATGTCAATTCTTTGTGCGGAATCCGCAGCGTTTTTACATCTGCTCCAATAGAAAACTGCAGGTGTAAATCCGCAGCGGAATCCGCAATAGAAAACGCGATAAATCCGCAGTAAAAACCACAGCGTTTTTTCAATGCGGATTTATCAAATCCATTGTGGAAAAGTCCGCAGTGGACCATTCTACGTGTGCACATAGCCTTACAGTTCCCATCACCAGATCACACATATAGCCGGCAGGTTTTGTTTTAGCCAAAAGATTTTTTTAAGCCGCCACCATAACACAGTAGACTCATTTGGCCGGGCCCTACTCTGCTGTAACCTATTAGATATTTGTTAAAATATGCAATACAATTTAGGTATATTTTTATTTATTTTTCAATTTTTAAAATGACCAATAATATCACATAAAACGAACAAATATAACACCATGACCAGACTACATATTACCACCACAGTAATAGAATAATATCACATACAAGGAACAAATACCAACGCACCATGACCAGACCACATATTACCACCACAAAGTGATTGAATGCTACAATACTGATCAGTAATAATAAAAAAACACAATACTATCACCTGCAGTGCCAATATTCACAGATCTGTACTTAGTATGCAGTGTCTGTGTACAGGTAATACAGTGATCACTGGTGACATGATACACAGGAGCTCTGTATATAATGTATAGGTAATACAGTGATCACCAGTGACATTACACACAGGAGCTCTGTATATAGTATACAGTGTATAGTGTCAGTGTATAGGTAACACTGATTCACCAGTGACGTCTCTAGGTGAAGTCCTTCATCTTTCATCCAGCACAGACCGCCATCACTTCTTCCAGCCAGGGCTCGTTTCTGCAGGAAATAACAGTTATCTCGAGCTCCGCTTGCAGAACACATTACTTAATTTTTCCCAACTTCTACATTACACCACATGAAGAAAAAAATGTGACATAGTGTCACTCTACACAGTAACAGGACCGCCCCCCTATTTAAAACAGTATCCTGAAAAAATAAAATAAATACATCACTGTAGTAATAATATCCCTTAATCAGCCCATATGGTAATAATATTCCCCATCCTGGCCCCGTGTATCTCATTCCTGGCTCCCGCCATATGTTCTCCCATTCTGCCCCATGAGTAATCATTCTGCCCCATATGATCTCCCCATCCTGCCCCATATGATCTCCCCATCCTGCCCCATCTGTCTCCATCATATCCATCCTGCCCCGTGATCCTGCATGATCTGTCTCCAATCCTGCCCCCAGTGTCTCCAATCATGCCCCCATGTCTTTCATTCAGCCCCGTGTCTTCAATCATGCCCATATCTCCATTCTGCCCTCAGTGTGTCCAGCATTTCTGCTCCAGTGTGTCCAGCATCTCTGCCCTAGTGGGTCCAGCATCCTGCCCCCAGTATTTCCAGCATTTCTGCCCCAGTGCATCCAGCATTCTGCCCCAGTGTGTCCAGCATTTCTGCCCCAGTGTGTCCAGCATTTCTGCCCCAGTGTGTCCAGCATCTCTGCCCCAGTGTGTCCAGCATCTCTGCCCCAGTGTGTCCAGCATCTCTGTCCCTGTGTGTCCACCATCTCTGCCCCAGTGTGTCCAGCATCTCTGTTCCAGTGTGTCCAGCATCTCTGCCCCCAGTGTGTCCAGCATTTCTGCCCCCAGTGTCCAGCATCTCTGCCCCCAGTGTCCAGCATCTCTGCCCCCAGTGTCCAGCATCTCTGCCCCCAGTGTGTCCAGCATTTCTGCCCCCAGTGTGACCAGCATCTCTGCCCCCAGTGTGTCCAGCATTTCTGTCCCCAGTGTGTCCAGCATCTCTGCCCCCAGTGTGTCCAGCATCTCTACCCCCAGTGTGTCCAGCATCTCTGCCCCCAGTGTCCAGCATCTCTGCCCCCAGTGTGTCCAGCATTTCTGCCCTCAGTGTGACCAGCATCTCTGCCCCCAGTGTGTCCAGCACTTCTGCCCCCAGTGTGTCCAGTATTTCTGCCCCAGTGTGTCCAGCATCTCTGCCCCCAGTGTTTCCATCATTTCTGCCCCAGTGTGTCCAGCATCTCTGTCCCAGTGTGTCCAGCATCTCTGCCCCAGTGTGTCCAGCATCTCTGCCCCAGTCTGTCCAGCATCTCTGCCCCCAGTGTCCGGCATCTCTGTCCCTGTGTGTCCAGCATCTCTGCCCCGGTGTGTCCAGCATCTCTGTCCCAGTGTGTCCAGCATCTCTGTCCCAGTGTGTCCAGCATCTCTGTCCCAGTGTGTCCAGCATCTATGCCCCCATTGTGTCCAGCATTTCTGCCCCCAGTGTCCAGCATCTCTGCCCCCAGTGTCCAGCATCTCTGTCCCTGTGTGTCCAGCATCTCTGCCCCAGTGTGTCCAGCATCTCTGTCCCAGTGTGTCCAGCATCTCTGTCCCAGTGTGTCCAGCATCTCTGTCCCAGTGTGTCCAGCATCTCTGCCCCCATTGTGTCCAGCATTTCTGCCCCCAGTGTCCAGCATCTCTGCCCCCAGTGTCCAGCACTTCTGCCCCCAGTGTGTCCAGCATTTCTGCCCCCAGTGTGACCAGCATCTCTGCCCCCAGTGTGTCCAGCATCTCTGCCCCCAGTGTGTCCAGCATCTCTGCCCCAGTGTGTCCAGCATCTCTGCCCCAGTCTGTCCAGCATCTCTGCCCCCAGTGTCCAGCATCTCTGTCCCTGTGTGTCCAGCATCTCTGCCCCAGTGTGTCCAACATCTCTGTCCCAGTGTGTCCAGCATCTCTGTCCCAGTGTGTCCAGCATCTCTGTCCCAGTGTGTCCAGCATCTCTGCCCCATTGTGTCCAGCATTTCTGTCCCCAGTGTCCAGCATCTCTGCCCCCAGTGTCCAGCATCTCTGCCCCCAGTGTGTCCAGCATTTCTTCCCCCAGTGTGACCAGCATCTCTGCCCCCAGTGTGTCCAGCATCTCTGCCCCCAGTGTGTCCAGCATCTCTGCCCCCAGTGTCCAGCATCTCTGCCCCCAGTGTGTCCATCTCTGCCCCCAATGTCCAGCATCTCTGCCCCCAATGTGTCCAGCATCTCTGCCCCCAATGTGTCCAGCATTTCTGCCCCCAGTGTGACCAGTATCTCTGCCCCAGTGTGTCCAGCATCTCTGCCCCCAGAATGTCCAGCATCTCTGCCCCCAATGTCCAGCATCTCTGCCCCAGTGTGTCCAGATTCTGTGCCCCAATTTCCAGCATTTCTGCCTCTGTGTGTCCAGCATCTCTGCCCCCAGTGTGTCCAGCATTTCTGCCCCCAGTGTGACCAGCATCTCTGACCCAGTGTGTCCAGCGTCTCTGCCCCCAGAATGTCCAGCATCTCTGCCCCCAATGTCCAGCATCTCTGCCCCAGTGTGTGCAGATTCTGTGCCCCCAATTTCCAGCATTTCTGCCTCAGTGTGTCCAGCATCTCTGCCCCCATTGTCCAGCATCTCTGCCCCGGCGTGTCCTGCATTCTGCCCCGGGGCCCCCTGGATTGCCGATCTTAAAAAAAAACAAAAAAAAAAAAACATGAGTTCTTACCTGGCCGCGCTCCCACAGCGGGCGAAGCTCACAATGACGTCAGACGCCGGCGAAGTGCACGCTGCGGCTCAAGTCATTGCAAGCCTGAGTGCCACAGCGCCTGTAGGGGGGGGGCCCGGTGAGCAGATGAGACGGGGCCCAATGCGGGGCCCCCTCTGCCCACCAGGCCCCATACGCCAGTCAGGGCAGTAATGCTCTGATGGCAGCCCTGGCCTTATATAAAGGGTCAGTGGGATGTAACGGGGACTCCCAGCTAAGTGTAGTGTGTACAGCGCTAGGACTCCGATCACTCCAGCAGGTGATGACCGCTGCAGCCAGTTGCACAGCCACGTTCCTGGTGACACTAAGGTCACGCCTTCATTTACATCTTCACAATTTCTACATTTTCCAGTTTCAGGCCCCCGGCTGCAGGGTTTTGTGTAACCTTTTCTTTCTTCACCCTGCTTGGGTCTAGCACTGAGTCTGCAGAGATTACTTCACGCCAACATAGCTGAGCTCACCGATTGGCTGCAGCACTGTAGGCGTGACATCACTGCAGACAATACCGGTAGTGACCGCACCGTACTGGACCTAGGGACGGTGAGAAAGGCTCCTATTGTTGCTGTTTTTTTTTAGAATATCGTCACAAAGTGAATTTGTTATTTCTTCCAGTGCAAAAAGTGAATCTCATATATTCTATAGAGTCATTACACACAGAGTGATCTATTTCCAATGTTTATTTCTGTTAATGTTGATGATTATGGCTTACAGCCAATGAAGACCCAAAAGTCATTATCTCAGTAAATTAACATACTTAGTGTAGGGTGTGTTTCCGCAATACATGACAGATACATACCAATTGTGAGCCCTCTCCGTCTGTTTCTCCACCCCTTCCCTCTTCTTCGGGGAGCACCTCTTCTACTGGGAAGTCTGTCTCATCAGCTTCCTACGGTGAAAGATAAAAAAATACATTATAGACACTCACACACACACACCCACACACACCCACACCCACACACACACACACACACACTCACACACACACACACACACACACACTCACACACACACTCACACACACTCACACACACACTCACAAACACACACTCACACACACACACTCACACACACACTCACACACACTCACACACACTCACACACACACTCACAAACACACACTCACTCACACACACTCACTCACACACACACACTCACACACACTCGACAACGATGGAGCAAGAGAACTTAGGTTCATATTTACCTCTGTGCGTTGACGACGAGAGGGAGGAGGGCTCCCCGAAGACATGGCTGCAGGCTCTCTGCTCTGCGGCAGGCTCTAGGCTCTGTGGCAGGCTCTCGGTTCTGTGGCAGGCTCTCGGCTCTGTGGCAGGCTCTTGTCTCTCGGCTCTGTGGCTGGCTCTCGGCTCTGTGGCAGGCTCTCGGCTCTCAGCTCTGTGGCAGGCTCTCGGCTCTGTGGCTGGCTCTCGGCTCTGTGGCTGGCTCTCTTGCTCTGTGGCTGGCTCTCTTGCTCTGTGGCTGGCTCTCGGCTCTGTAGCAGGCTCTCGGCTCTGTGGCAGGCTCTTGGCTCTCGGCTCTGTGGCAGGCTCTCGGCTCTCGGCTCTGTGGCTGGCTCTCGGCTCTGTGGCAGGCTCTCGGCTCTGTGGCAGGCTCTTGGCTCTCGGCTCTGTGGCAGGCTCTCGGCTCTCGGCTCTGTGGCTGGCTCTCGGCTCTGTGGCAGGCTCTCGGCTCTCTGGCAGGCTCTCAGCTCTCTGGCAGGCTCTCGGCTCTCTGGCAGGCTCTCGGCTCTGTGGCAGGCTCTTGGCTCTCTGGCTCCTTCCATCTTGGCAGGGTGTGGCAGGGTGTTGGCTCTTCTGCTTTTGGGCTGGAAATGGATGAAGGCCTCATGGCCCTGCTTTATATATAGTCCAGGGGGCTAACCATAGTTTTTGAGCATGCTCAGTGTAAAAAGCCAGATCCGGCGCTTTCCAGTGTCCATAGACATGCATTAGTGCAAAAAGCCGGAAAGGCCGAATCCGGCCTTTCCGGCTTTTTCGCCGGAGACAAATACCATTACAGTAGACGTTTTTTCCAGACGCCGGCATCAGACCGGAAGGAATGCTCGGCCATCATTTATGGGCTCTAATGTTCGTTAAAACATATATACAGTATAAATATATATATATATATATAAATATATATGTCATTGAGACACACATATATATATATATACACTGTATTTATATTTCATTTAGCGCGAGATATGTGAAAAGCCGGTAATTCAATTGCCGGCTTTTTCTTTCACCTTCACAAACCCGACATGATATGAGATATGGTTTACATACAGTAAACCATCTCATATCCCCATTTTTTCATATTCCACACTACTAATGTTAGTAGTGTGTATGTGCAAAGTGGCCAAGTGCCAGAATAGGCGCATCTTCCAGATGTGCCTTTTCTAGGGTGGCTGGGGGCAGATGTTTTTAGCCAGGGAGGGGCAATAACCATGGACCCTCTCCAGGCTATTAATATCTGCCCTCAGTCACTGGCTTTACTACTCTGGCGGAGAAAATTGCGCGGGAGCCCACGCCAATTTTTTCCGCCATTTAACCCTTAAATTTAATAGCTAGAGTGCACAAACTTTGCACATACACACTACTAACATTAGTAGTGTGGAATATGCAAAAAAAAATGGGGATATGAGATGGTTTACTGTATGTAAACCATGTCTCATATCATGTCGGGTTTAGGAAGGAGATAGCAAAAGCCGGCAATTGAATTACCGGCTTTTAAGCTATCTCGCGCTGAATTAAATATTAATATATACTGTATACATATATGTGTCTCAATAACATATATATATATATATGTGTACACATTTATTCTACCTATTCTATTGTAAGCCGTCAGTGTGATTTTACTGTACACCGCACTGAATTGCCGGCTTTTCTCTCTAACACCGCTGCGTATTTCTCGCAAGTCACACTGCTGGTCCGTGTGTAATCCGTATTTTTCTCGCCCCCATAGACTTTCATTGGCATATTATTTGCGCAATACGGTGACAAACGCAGCATGCTGCGATTTTGTACGGAAGTAGAAAGCCGTATAATACGGATGCATTATACTGTATACGGCTGATAGGACCTGACCCATTAAGAATCATTGGGCCGTGTGTAATGCGTGTTTTACGGACGTATTTTATGCGCTCATACGTCCGTAAAACTCGCTAGTGTGACGCCGGCTTTCTCTCACACCAATTAAAGTATTAGGATTGGAAGTGTTTTTGAGCTCTTTGAAGTCACAACACAAACAGTAGTAGGTAAAAATGTAGGTTTATTGTCAATGCGTTTCAGAGTCTGCCAACTCCTCCTTCAGGACAACTATGCATAAACAGCAAAGCAATCCAGACCCAAATGGTTTAAATAGAGAAAAAAATTTAAAAAACGGCGCTAAGAGCAAATGGAGAAGTATATACAATTTCATGTCATAACAGTGTATGAGGCTGAATAATTGCATATATTTTCTAGTAAACTAAGAGGAGAACATACATACATTTGATTGTGCTGATAATTAGAGATGAGTGAATGTTTCAATGTTCAGTTCAGATTACGATTGCCAATTTCCAAATGTTCGTCAATTTATTAGTTGAATATTTGCCTAACATAGCCAAACACCATTGAAGTCAATGGGAGGCAAAAACAAATGCATACATTCTGTGAGATAGCGCTACCTGAGTGGGTTGGGGGAGACTCGCTTGGCAACGGGATAAAAGCACTCAGGCACAGTTTCTCACAAAAACAGTCTATTTGCTTTATTTAAACATCATAAACCGCACTGTAGGCCATGTTGCACATCACAGGCCTACACATAGTCCATAGCACTTTAACTCGGCGAACAGTTCATAAACGTCAAAGGAACACATAAACCACTGACAGTCTGTTCCAATGGCAGAAACTTCTCTGCCCATAACCCCCTTTATCTGGAGTTACCTTACAGGAGCTCCTGCTCCACACACTGACTCCTGTCAGTCCTTGTTCCCAAAGAAGCTGCTGAACTGGGATCATCGTCCTTGTGACCAGGGCACTTCACATAGTCCAGACCCACAGATGGAACTGTAGCTTCCCCAACATAGTAGCCATCACAAGCTATGAAGATACGACCTCTCCGTGCGCTATTCAGGAAGTCCAGTCCCAGGCACTTCCAACACACAGGCACTCAGTCCATGGCCTCACCAAGTGCTTCCAGGAATCCAGTCCACTAAAGGACATTCCAACACACAGGCTATCACTCCATGGCCTCACCATGTGCTTCCAGGAATCCAGTCCACTCCAGGACATTCCAACACACAGGCCATACAAGACCTCACACTCTGACCAATCAGGTCCATACACTCTCCACATGTGACCAAAGCCTGGTCACATTATGCAGCTGTAACCACCCCCATAGGTGGGAGGTGTGTGTGGTTAGTTAGATCCTCACAGCTCTCTAACTAACCCTGCAAGCATCCTTTTACAAACTATACAAATATATGTGGGACTACAGGTCCCAGAACAACAGCACTACTACAGTGCAGACTCCCTCTACGTCACATACCGGCCATTTACAATCATGCCGGACACAGTTTCATTGTCACCATTACAGATATGCCTCCATTTGTATTCTGAGGAGCACATACAGCGCTCCTTGGTTATAACATGGGTCACTGCTAGTGTTGAGCGATACCTTCCGATATCCGGAAATATCGGTATCGGATTGGATCGGCCGATATCCAAAAAATATCAGATATCGCCGATACTGGGAACCAATTCAAGTCAATGGGACACAAACATCGCAATAAATATAAACCCTTTCTTTCCTTGCACATCCAGTTCCGGAGGAGGGAAGAGTGTGGGCGGTGCATGGGCGGAGACTGCGTGTCTGTGTGGGACCGTGAGGGGTCTCTGCGGGCCTGCCGGGGGTCTGTATGGGCCTCTCGGGGATCTGTGCAGCCTGCCAGGGGTCTGTGCGGCCTGCCAGGGGTCTGTAAGGGACTTCTTAGGGTCTGTGCGGCCTGCCGGGGGTCTGCACGGGCCTCTCGGGGTCTGTGTGGCCTGCCAGGGGTCTGTGCGGCCTGCAGGGGGTCTGTACGGGCTTCTCGGGGGTCTGTGCGGCCTGCCGGGGGTCTGTACGGGCTTCTCGGGGGTCTGTGCGGCCTGCCGGGGGTCTGTGCGGCCTGCCGGGGGTTTGTACAGGCCTCTCGGGGGTCTTTTTGTTTGTGTGCAGGCATCGTCCGATGGGACTACAAGTGCCATCGGGCTATGCCTGCTACAATGACAGTGATCGACACTAGAGTTGAGCGACTTTTTCATTTTTTAACGAGTCAGGTTTCGTGAAACCCGACTTTCTCAAAAGTCGGGTCGGGTGAAATCGGCCGATTATTGCAAAAAGTCGGGGGCCAACCAAAACACGAAACCCAATGCAAGTCAATGGGGAATCAAAGTCGGCAGTGAGTGGATGACAGGAAAACACCTACAGTGCCCATTTTAATGCCAAAACATCAATTCGTATTACTGAAGCTTGTCAATCTTAATTTACTTTACAATAATAGTAAGGCTTTGAAAACAGGGGGTCATTTGGCTAAAGTTGTGGGGGGGTGGGTAGGGTTGGCTCAAGATTTTCGTGGGCCCAGGAAACGCGGAATACGTCATGGTGGTGGAGCAGGGAGTGGTAAGTATTTCAACTTTGCAAGTGCTGTGATCCTGAGCAAGCAGGGGGGGCCCACTAGTTGGCACTGGCACGCGGCCCCTCATAGTACGGCGGTGTGTTTGATGGCGGGTGGTGCCTCCCATTGCCAGAGACACTTTTGCATACTATGAGGGGCCCTGTGCCAGTGCCAACGAGTATGCCCCCCCACCTGAAGAAGGAACCTGCACTTTCATTTGCACCTTCCTCTTTGTCCCCGTGTAAGGTGGTATAGTATGCGGGAAGGGGAACCTGACTTTCAGCAGAGTCAGATTCTGGCTGTGTAGAGTGCAAGGGGAATGTAGTGGTCTGGGTCAATGTACCAGCAGACTCATGTAGCAGTGGCTGGGCAATGGGCAGGATGAGGAGGAAACACAGATATAGGCCCAAATACAAAAGTAGGCTAAATGCAGTTCAAAATTGGTAACAGGACTAAACAGGCGGCATTGCTTTGTTCAGCGGAGAGAAATCATCCCAAACAAAACGTGCAACACAAAGACTCTGTATAAAAATAATTTTATTAATAATAATACAAAGTAATAACATACACAAATGAAGCTGATAAAATTAGAGCACACTATAATGGTATGATAGGACACCTCAAAGACTAGAACCTATATGGTACGAATATTGCACAAAAAAATATTGCACAAAAAATATATGATAAATATATAGTTATACCCAGATAGAAAAATTGGTGAAAAATTATATTATACTAGATGTATAAATAGTATTAAAAAATATATAGCAAGATTGCACAAAAATAAGAAAATATAAAAAATATAAAAATTACTAAAAAAACAGTGTATGTGAAAAAACTATATAATAAGCACAAAAAAGAATTAATATAAAAAATATAATATATATATTGCACAACCCAACTAATGATATATGTATATATATGTGCAAAATCGTGCTTAAAAAATCAAGTGCAGAAATAGGATATGCAAAAAAATCCCTGCATATAATATAAAGTGTGCCAGTATAAAGTGCAAAAGTGCTAATTTTATAAATCCACCTGGGTCCCTAAATTGTGCAAATACATGCAAATATTAATAGTTCCAGACGCTGAAAAGTGCAAAAGAAACGCATATAATATACTATGTACCGCTAATGAAATGCAGGTATGCTGAAAGCTAATACTGAGTACTTTGTATTGCACAATGCCACGCTAGAACCCACACTACAGAGTATTGCAGCGATAGTAAGGTAATTATAGCACTAAAGTGCAGACAGTGCCTGAATCAAACCGCCGCTATTAAACACTAGCAACGGCATGAATAACATAAATAAAGACTGAATAGTTATAAGAGGCTCCACATACCTATAGGTGCTCAGTCCCTACGTACGTTTCGGCTGAATGCCTTCTTCTGGGGGCGTATACAAGGGCTGATTAGGGTCAGTTTATATAGTGTGCTAATTGCCCCTGAATGAGTGAAGCTGAGCGGTATATTTGGCGCATGCGCAGTTGCCCGGACCATGGACCCATCCACCCGGCGTCACCCCGGCAACGCGCACACCACCAAACCCCGCCCACATAGATCACGTGGTAGGGGAAGGCGGGGAACACGTCACCAAGGAGAAAGATGCCGCTCTGAATGAAACCAGGGACAGGGAAAGCCACGCATGCGCACAGCCGCTGAGCTGCAACTCAGGGATACAATGAAGCAGCAGAGAATGAATACTCTAGTCCAGATTGCGCTGTGCACATAATATACAAATATATAAATAAGAACCATAATCTTACTCATAACCACACATGAAAACAATATAAACATATACACAAGAGAATGTACATATAATAATATATAATAATATCAAAATCTTCCAAAACTGGTACATCTTCCAATTTACTCCAAATCTTCACTCAAGAAGCTGATACTTTGTATTATTATTAATAAAATTATTTTTATACAGTGTCTTTGTGTTGCACGTTTTGTTTGGGATGATTTCTGTTTAGTAGTGCATGACATATATTTTGCATACAATTGGTTATTTATTGGATTAACTTTGTTCAGCGGAGGACAACTGTAATGAGAGGCTGACACAGTTAGTAGGCCCCAAAAAGTAAGTAGGCTAAATGCAGTTCAAAATTGCTAACAGGACTAAACAGGCGGCATTGCTTTGTTCAGTGGAGGACAACTGTAATGAGGGGCAAGCACAGTTAGTAGGCCCAAATAAGAAAGTAGGCTAAATGCAGTTCAAAATTGGTAACAGGAATAAACTGGCGGCATTGCTTTGTTCAGCGGAGGACAACTGTAAAGAGTGGCTGACACAGTTACTAGGCCCAAATAAGTACGTAGGCTAAATGCAGTTCAAAATTGCTAACAGGACTAAACTGGCGGCATTGCTTTGTTCAGCGGAGGACAACTGTAAGGAGTGGCTGACACAGTTACTAGGCCTAAAATATAAAAGTAGGCTAAATGCAGTTCAAAATTGCTAGCAGGAGTACACAGGCAGCATAGCTTTTTTCAGCGGAGGAGGACAACTGTTATGAGAGGCTCACACAGTTACTAGGCCCAAGTAAGTAATTAGGCTAAATGCAGTTCAAAATTGGTAAGAGGAGTACCAAGGCGGCATAGCTTTTTCAGCGGAGGAGGACAACTGTTATGAGAGGCTCACACAGTTACTCGGTAGGCCCAAGTAAGTAAGTAGGCTAAATGCAGTTCAAAATTGGTAAGAGGAGTACACAGGTGGCATAGCTTTGTTCAGCGGAGGAGGACAACTGTTATGAGAGGCTCACACAGACTTAGTAGGCCTAAAATAAAAAAAGTAGGCTAAATGCAGTTCAAAATTGGTAACAGGAGTACACAGGCGGCATAGCTTTGTTCAGTGGAGGAGGACAACTGTAATGAAAGGCTCACACAGACTTAGTAGGCCTAAAATAAAAAAGTTGGCTAAATGCAGTTCAAAATTGGTAACAGGAGTACATAGGTGGCATAGCTTTGTTCAGTGGAGGAGGACAACTGTTATGAGAGGCTCACACAAACTTAGTAGGCCTAAAATAAAAAAGTAGGCTAAATGCAGTTCAAAATTGGTAACGGGATTACACAGGCGGCATAGCTTTGTTCAGCGGAGGAGGACAACTGTAATGAAAGGCTCACACAGACTTAGTAGGCCTAAAATAAAAAAGTTGGCTAAATGCAGTTCAAAATTGGTAACAGGAGTACACAGGCGGCATAGCTTTGTTCAGTGGAGAAGGACAACTGTTATGAGAGGCTCACACAGACTTAGTAGGCCTAAAATAAAAAAGTTGGCTAAATGCAGTTCAAAATTGGTAACAGGATTACACAGGCGGCATAGCTTTGTTCAGTGGAGGAGGACAACTGTTATGAGAGGCTCACACAGACTTATTAGGCCTAAAATAAAAAAGTTGGCTAAATGCAGTTCAAAATTGGTAACAGGAGTACACAGGCGGCATAGCTTTGTTCAGTGGAGGAGGTGTTGTGAATTCTGTGGTCAAGCTCCCTCCTGTGGTCATGAGTGGTACTTCGGCTGGTTCTGTCTATGAGCTTCCTCTGGTGGATGTGAGTGGGGCTGAGGCTTCTGAGTTTCCTTCCTCAGGTGACGAGGTTAAGTCGTTAGGTGCTGCTCTATTTAACTCCACCTAGTTCTTTGTTCCTGGCCTCCAGTCAATGTTCCAGTATTGATCTTGCTTTCTCCTGGATCGTTCTTCTGGCCTGTCTGCCCTGCATAAGCTAAGTTCTGCTTGTGTTACTTTTGTTTGCTATTTTTTCTGTCCAGCTTGCTATATTGGTTTTTCTTGCTTGCTGGAAGCTCTCAGACGCAGAGGGAGCACCTCCGTACCGTTAGTCGGTGCGGAGGGTCTTTTTGCCCCCTCTGCGTGGTTGTTTGTAGGTTTTTGTACTGACCGCAAAGCTATCTTTCCTATCCTCGGTCTATTCAGTAAGTCGGGCCTCACTTTGCTAAATCTATTTCATCCCTGTGTTTGTATTTTCATCTTAACTCACAGTCATTATATGTGGGGGGCTGCCTTTTCCTTTGGGGAATTTCTCTGAGGCAAGGTAGGCTTATTTTTCTATCTTCAGGGCTAGCTAGTTTCTCAGGCTGTGCCCGAGGCGTCTAGGTCTGGTCAGGAACGCTCCACGGCTACCTTTAGTGTGGTATGATAGGATTAGGAATTGCGGTCAGCAGAGTTCCCACGTCTCAGAGCTCGTCCTATGTGATTAGCAACTATCAGGTCATTTTCTGTGCTCGTAACCACCAGGTCCATTGTGGTTCTGAATCACCTGTTCATTAACAGTACTGGAGGCCCAAAGTACTAATGCTTCTCAATAGAGGGAAAAGAGAAGTTCTGAGACCATTTTTTTTTCTTTGCACTGTGTTTTGTCTTTCTTTTCCCCTTTACATCAGGGTGGTTCAGAATACAGGTGTTGACATGGATATTAAAGGTCTGTCCTCTTTGATGGATAATCTCGCTATAAGTGTACAGAACATTCAAGATTTAGTGGTTCAGAATCCTATGTTAGAACCTAAAATTCCTATTCCTGAGTTATTTTCTGGAGATAGAGCTAAGTTTTTGAATTTCAAAATTAATTGTAAACTATTTCTGGCTTTGAAACCCCGCTCCTCTGGTGACCCAGTTCAACAAGCTAAGATCATTATTTCTTTATTACTTGGCGACCCTCAAGACTGGGCATTTTCCCTTGCGCCAGGAGATCCTGCATTATGTGATATTGATGCGTTTTTTTCTGGCGCTCGGGCTGCTTTATGATGAACCTAATTCAGTGGATCAGGCAGAGAAAATCTTGCTGGCTCTGTGTCAGGGTCAGGATGAGGTAGAGATATATTGTCAGAAATTTAGGAAGTGGTCTGTGCTCACTCAATGGAATGAATGTGCTCTGGCAGCAATTTTCAGAAAGGGTCTCTCTGAAGCCCTTAAGGATGTCATGGTGGGATTTCCTATGCCTGCTGGTCTGAATGAGTCTATGTCTTTGGCCATTCAGATCGATCGACGCTTGCGTGAGCGTAAAACTGTGCACCATTTGGCGGTATTACCTGAGCATAAACCTGAGCCTATGCAGTGTGATAGGACTTTGACCAGAGCTGAACGGCAAGAACACAGACGTCAGAATGGGCTGTGTTTTTACTGTGGTGATTCCACTCATGCTATCTCCGATTGTCCTAAGCGCACTAAGCAGTTCGCTAGGTCTGCCACCATTGGTACGGTACAGTCGAAATTTCTTTTGTCCGTTACTTTGATCTGCTCTTTGTCGTCCTATTCTGTCATGGCATTTGTGGATTCAGGCGCTGCCCTGAATTTGATGGACTTGGAGTATGCTAGGCGCTGTGGGTTTTTCTTGGAGCCCTTGCAGTATCCTATTCCATTGAGAGGAATTGATGCTACACTTTTGGCCAAGAATAAGCCTCAGTACTGGACCCAGCTGACCATGTGCATGGCTCCTGCGCATCAGGAGGATATTCGCTTTTTGGTGTTGCATAATCTGCATGATGTGGTCGTGTTGGGGTTGCCATGGCTACAAGTCCATAACCCAGTATTGGATTGGAAATCTATGTCTGTGTCCAGCTGGGGTTGTCAGGGGGTACATGGTGATGTTCCATTTCTGTCTATTTCATCTTCCACCCCTTCTGAGGTCCCAGAGTTCTTGTCGGATTACTGGGATGTATTTGATGAGCCAAGTCCGGCGCCCTACCTCCGCATAGGGATTGTGATTGTGCTATCGATTTGATTCCTGGTAGTAAGTTTCCTAAAGGTCGACTGTTTAATTTGTCTGTGCCTGAGCACACCGCTATGCGGAGTTACGTAAAAGAATCCTTGGAGAAGGGTCATATTCGCCCGTCGTCGTCGCCATTGGGAGCAGGGTTCTTTTTTGTGGCCAAGAAGGATGGTTCGCTGAGACCTTGTATTGATTACCGCCTTCTAAATAAAATCACGGTCAAATTTCAGTACCCCTTGCCGCTGCTGTCTGATTTGTTTGCTCGGATTAAGGGGGCTAGTTGGTTCACCAAGATAGATCTTCGTGGTGCGTATAATCTTGTGCGTATTAAACAGGGCGATGAATGGAAAACAGCATTTAATACGCCCGAGGGCCATTTTGAGTACCTGGTTATGCCATTCGGGCTTTCTAATGCTCCATCGGTGTTTCAGTCCTTTATGCATGACATCTTCCGAGAGTACCTGGATAAATTCCTGATTGTTTACTTGGATGATATTTTGGTCTTCTCGGATGATTGGGAGTCTCACGTGAAGCAGGTCAGAATGGTGTTCCAGGTTCTGCGTGCGAATTCTTTGTTTGTGAAGGGGTCAAAGTGTCTCTTTGGTGTTCAGAAGGTTTCGTTTTTGGGTTTCATTTTTTCCCCTTCTACTATCGAGATGGACCCTGTTAAAGTTCAGGCCATTTATGATTGGACTCAGCCGACATCTCTGAAGAGTCTGCAAAAGTTCCTGGGCTTTGCTAATTTTTGTCGTCGCTTCATCAATAATTTTTCTAGTATTGCTAAACCGTTGACTGATTTAACCAAGAAGGGTGCTGATGTGGTCAATTGGTCTTCTGCTGCTGTGGAAGCTTTTCAAGAGTTGAAGCGTCGTTTTTCTTCTGCCCCTGTGTTGTGCCAACCAGATGTTTTTCTCCCGTTCCAGGTCGAGGTTGATGCTTCTGAGATTGGAGCAGGGGCTGTTTTGTCGCAAAGAAGTTCTGATGGCTCGGTGATGAAACCATGCGCCTTCTTTTCCAGGAAGTTTTCGCCTGCTGAGCGTAATTATGATGTTGGCAATCGAGAGTTGCTGGCCATGAAGTGGGCATTCGAGGAGTGGCGTCATTGGCTTGAAGGAGCTAAGCATCGCGTGGTGGTCTTGACTGATCACAAGAACTTGACTTATCTTGAGTCTGCCAAATGGTTGAATCCTAGACAGGCTCGTTGGTCACTGTTTTTCTCCCGTTTTGACTTTGTGGTTTCGTACCTTCCGGGCTCTAAAAATGTGAAGGCGGATGCCCTGTCTAGGAGTTTTGTGCCCGACTCTCCGGGTTTGTCTGAGCCGGCGGGTATTCTCAAAGAGGGGGTAATTTTGTCTGCCATCTCCCCTGATTTGCGGCGGGTGCTGCAAAAATTTCAGGCTAATAGACCTGACCGTTGCCCAGCGGAGAAACTGTTTGTCCCTGATAAATGGACGAGTAGAGTTATCTCTGAGGTTCATTGTTCGGTGTTGGCTGGTCATCCTGGAATCTTTGGTACCAGAGATTTGGTGGCTAGATCCTTTTGGTGGCCGTCTCTGTCACGGGATGTGCGTTCGTTTGTGCAGTCCTGTGGGATTTGTGCTTGGGCTAAGACCTGCTGTTCTCATGCCAGTGGGTTGCTTTTGCCCTTGCCAGTCCCGAAGAGGCCATGGACACATATCTCTATGGATTTTATTTCGGATCTCCCCGTCTCTCAAAAAATGTTGGTCATTTGGGTTGTTTGTGATCGCTTCTCTAAGATGGTCCATTTGGTACCCTTGTCTAAATTGCCTTCCTCCTCTGATTTGGTGCCATTGTTCTTCCAGCATGTGGTTCGTTTACATGGCATTCCGGAGAACATAGTTTCTGACAGAGGTTCCAGTTTGTTTCGAGGTTTTGGCGAACCTTTTGTGCTAGGATGGGCATTGATTTGTCTTTTTCCTCGGCTTTCCATCCTCAGACAAATGGCCAGACTGAACGAACCAATCAGACCTTGGAAACATATCTGAGATGTTTTGTTTCTGCCGATCAGGATGATTGGGTGTCCTTTTTGCCTTTGGCTGAGTTCGCCCTTAATAATCGGGCCAGCTCGGCTACTTTGGTTTCGCCGTTTTTCTGCAATTCTGGTTTCCATCCTCGTTTCTTTTCAGGGCAGGTTGAGTCTTCTGACTGTCCTGGTGTGGATACTGTGGTGGATAGGTTGCAGCAGATTTGGACTCATGTGGTGGACAATTTGACATTGTCTCAGGAGAAGGCTCAATGTTTCGCTAACCGCAGGCGCTGTGTGGGTCCCCGACATCGTGTTGGGGATTTGGTTTGGTTGTCATCTCGTTATATTCCTATGAAAGTTTCCTCTCCTAAGTTTAAGCCTCGTTTCATTGGTCCGTATAGGATTTCTGAGGTTCTTAATCCTGTGTCTTTTCGTTTGACCCTTCCAGCTTCTTTTTCCATCCATAACGTATTCCATAGGTCATTGTTGCGGAGATACGTGGCACCTGTGGTTCCATCCGTTGATCCTCCTGCCCCGGTTTTGGTTGAGGGGGAGTTGGAGTATATAGTGGAGAAGATTTTGGATTCTCGTATTTAGAGACGGAAACTCCAGTACCTGGTTAAGTGGAAGGGTTATGGTCAGGAAGATAATTCCTGGGTCTTTGCCTCTGATGTTCATGCGGCCGATCTGGTTCGTGCCTTTCATTTGGCTCATCCTGGTCGGCCTGGGGGCTCTGGTGAGGGTTCGGTGACCCCTCCTCAAGAGGAGGGTACTTTTGTGAATTCTGTGGTCAAGCTCCCTCCTGTGGTCATGAGTGGTACTTCGGCTGGTTCTGTCTATGAGCTTCCTCTGGTGGATGTGAGTGGGGCTGCGGCTTCTGAGTTTCCTTTCCCAGGTGACGAGGTTAAGTCGTTAGGTGCTGCTCTATTTAACTCTACCTAGTTCTTTGTTCCTGGCCTCCAGTCAATGTTCCAGTATTGATCTTGCTCTCTCCTGGATCGTTCTTGTGGCCTGTCTGCCCTGCATAAGCTAAGTTTTGCTTGTGTTACTTTTGTTTGCTATTTTTTCTGTCCAGCTTGCTATATTGGTTTTTCTTGCTTGCTAGAAGCTCTGAGACGCACAGGGAGCACCTCCGTACCGTTAGTCTGTGCGGAGGGTCTTTTTGCCCCCTCTGCGTGGTTGTTTGTAGGTTTTTGTGCTGACCGCAAAGCTATCTTTCCTATCCTCGGTCTATTCAGTAAGTTGGGCCTCACTTTGCTAAATCTATTTCATCCCTGTGTTTGTATTTTCATCTTAACTCACAGTCATTATATGTGGGGGGCTGCCTTTTCCTTTGGGGAATTTCTCTGAGGCAAGGTAGGCTTATTTTTCTATCTTCAGGGCTAGCTAGTTTCTCAGGCTGTGCCCGAGGCGTCTAGGTCTGGTCAGGAACGCTCCACGGCTACCTTTAGTGTGGTATGATAGGATTAGGAATTGCGGTCAGCAGAGTTCCCACGTCTCAGAGCTCGTCCTATGTGATTAGCAACTATCAGGTCATTTTCTGTGCTCGTAACCACCAGGTCCATTGTGGTTCTGAATCACCTGTTCATAACAAGGAGGACAACTGTTATGAGAGGCTCACACAGACTTAGTAGGCCTAAAATAAAAAAGTTGGCTAAATGCAGTTCAAAATTGGTAAGAGGGGTACACAGGTGACATAGCTTTGTTCAGCGGAGAAGGACAACTGTTATGAGAGGCTCACACAGTTACTAGGACCAAGTAAGTAAGTAGGCTAAATGCAGCTCAAAATTGGTAAGAGGAGTTCACAGGCGGCATAGCTTTGTTCAGCGGAGGAGGACAACTGTAATGAGAGGCTGACACTAGGGTTGAGCGAAACGGGTCGAACATTTTCAAAAGTCGCCGACTTTTGGCGAAGTCGATTTTCATGAAACCCGATCCGACCCCTGTGCGTGGTCGGCCATGCGGTACGCGACTTTCGCGCCAAAGTCGCGTTTCAATGACGCGAAAAGCGCCATTTCTCAGCCAATGAAGGTAAACGCAGAGTGTGGGCAGCGTGATGTCATAGGTCCTGGTCCCCACCATCTTAGAGAAGGGCATTGCAGTGATTGGCTTGCTGTCTGCGGCGTCACAGGGGCTATAAAGGGGAGTTCCCGCCGACCGCCATGTTACTGCTGCTGATCTGAGCTTAGGGAGAGGTTGCTGCCGCTTCGTCAGAAGCAGGGATAGCGTTAGGCAGGGTCCATTAACCACAAAACCGCTTGTGCTGTAGCGATTTCCACTGCCCAACACCACCTTCGGTGTGCAGGGACAGTGGAAGCTCCTTTTTTTTTTTTTTTCCTCAGCGCTGTAGCTCATTGGGCTGCCCTAGAAGGCTCCCTGATAGCTGCATTGCTGTGTGTACGCCGCTGTGCAAACCAACTGCTTTTTTCAAAGCACAAATCCTCTTGTTCCTTCCTTTCTGCACAGCTATCTTGTTTGTTTGTCCACACTTTTTATTTAATTTGTGCATCAGTCCACTCCTTATTGCTGCCTGCCATACCTGGCTGAGATTACTGCAGGGAGATAGTAATTGAAGGACAGTTCCTTTTTTTTTTTTTTTGTGGGAGATTAAGATTGACATTTCTGCTAGAGTGCCATCTCTGTCTGTGTCATCTCTCACTCAGTGGGCCATAGAAAGCCTATTTATTTTTTTGCTTGATTTGGGTTCCAAAATCTACCAGAAAAAATCACAACATCAATCAGTGGGAGAAAAATATTGGCCTCAGGGCTTGTGTGCCACTCCTTACTCCTGTGTGTGCCATCTCTCACTCAGTGGGCCATAGAAAGCCTATTAATTTTTTTGCTTGATTTGGGTTCTAAATTCTACCTGAAAAAATCAATAAATCAATCAGTGGGAGATTAATATTGGCCTTTGGGCTTGTGTGCCAGTCCTAAGCGTGCCATCTCTCTCTCTCTCAGATAGTGGGCCATAGAAAGCCTATTTTTTTATTATTTTATTGGGTTTATAAATTTTCCCTGGAAAAAAAAAAAAGTGGGAGATTAATATTGGCCTCTGGGCTTGTGTGCCAGTCCTGAGCGTGCCATCTCTCTCACAAATAGTGGGCCATAGAAAGCCTATTTATTTTTTTGGTTGATTTGGGTTCATAATTCTACCTGAAAAAATCAATCAATCAATCAGTGGGAGATTAATATTGGCCTTTGGGCTTGTGTGCCAGTCCTAAGCGTGCCATCTCTCTCTCTCAGATAGTGGGCCATAGAAAGCCTATTTATTATTATTTTTTTTATTGGGTTTATAAATTTTCCCTGGAAAAAAAAAAAAAATGGGAGATTAATATTGGCCTCTGGGCTTGTGTGCCAGTCCTGAGCGTGCCATCTCTCTCACAAATAGTGGGCCATAGAAAGCCTATTAATTTTTTTGCTTGATTTGGGTTCCAAAATCTACCAAAAAAAATCACTAAATCAATCAGTGGGAGATTAATATTGGCCTCTGGGCTTGTGTGCCACTCCTGACTCCTGTGAGCGTCATCTGTCACTCAGTGGGCCCTAGAAAGCCTATTTTTTGTTTTATTTGTTTTCTAAATTCTCCCTGGAAAAATCATTTTATTTTCTTTGGTTTCTAAATTATTCCTGAAAAAAATCATTTTTTTTGTATTTTTTTTTCTCTAAAGTCTCCCTGAAAAAAAAAAAAAAAAATCTGTGGGAGATTCATATTGCCCCTTCTGCTTGTGTGCCAGTCTTGACTCCTGGGTGTGCCATCTCTCTCTCTCTCCCCAATTGTGGGCCATAGAAAGCCTATTAATTTTTTTGCTTGATTTGGGTCCAAAATCTACCAAAAATAATCACTAAATCAATCAGTGGGAGATTAATATTGGCCTCTGGGCTTGTCTGCCACTCCTGACTCCTGTGTGCGTCATCTGTCACTCAGTGGGCCCTAGAAAGCCTATTTTTTGTTTTATTTGTTTTCTAAATTCTCCCTGAAAAAATCTTTTTATTTTCTTTGGTTTCTAAATTATTCCTGAAAAAAATCATTTTTTTTGTATTTTTTTTTCTCTAAAGTCTCCCTGAAAAAAAAAAAAAAAAAAAATCTGTGGGAGATTCATATTGCCCCTTCTGCTTGTGTGCCAGTCTTGACTCCTGGGTGTGCCATCTCTCTCTCTCTCCCCAATTGTGGGCCATAGAAAGCCTATTAATTTTTTTGCTTGATTTGGGTTCCAAAATCTACCAAAAAAAATAACTAAATCAATCGGTGGGAGATTAATATTGGCCTCTGGGCTTGTGTGCCACTCCTGACTCCTGTGTGCGTCCTCTCTCACTCAGTGGGCCCTACAAAGCCTTTTTTTTTCCTAAATTCTCCCTGAAACAATCATTTCATTTTATTTGTTTTATAAATTCTTCTGTAAAAAATAATTTTTTTTTAATTTTTTTTTTTCTGAAGTCTCCCTTTTAAAAAAAACAAACACAAATCAGTGGGAGATAAATATTTACATTTGCGCTTCAGTGACAGTCCTGCGTGTGTGCCATCTCATTTGTTGCCAACAACAACAGAGTGTGTAACATTGTGGCTGATTTTCGTTGTGGTCTCACCCACCTGTAAAGGGGTAGCTAAATCATACTGAAGTTATAGCTCACCGTGTAAGTTGTGTGACAGCAACAAATACCGTTCGTTTGGTAACGTTTTTAAAACAATGAGGAAGTCTGGTGGAAGAGGTCGTGGCCGGGGGCGTTCATTGTCAGCTGGTAATGAGGGTAGTGGTAGTGGTGGAGCATCAGGTGGTCGTGGGAAAAAAAATATTGCACCTAAGTCTGGAGCTGTGGAGCCAGGTTCGTCGTCTGGCTACACAAGGCCTCAAACCCTCCCTTTTCTGGGAGTAGGAAAACCGCTTTTAAAGCCGGAGCATCAAGAGCAAGTTTTGGCTTATCTTGCTGACTCAGCCTCTAGCTCTTTTGCCTCCTCTCGTGAAACTGGTAAAAGTAAAAGCAGCGCGTCGTTAGTGGATGTTCACGGTCAGGGACAAGTCGCTTCCTTGTCCTCTTCAGCAAAAACAACAACAGAGAAGAATGCAGCAGGCGACACAACGGGTTACTCCATGGAGCTCTTTACACATACCGTCCCTGGCTTAGAAAGTGAAGCAGTTAACAGTCCATGCCCATTACAAGTTGAATCTGACATGGAGTGCACTGATGCACAGCCACAGCCAGACTACTATGCTGGTCCTTTGACTCAGACCACAACATTGCCCTCGCAGGGTGCTGATCAAGAATCAGACCCTGATGAGACTATGTTGCCCCATCACGAACGCTATACCACCGACCGACACGGTGACACAGACGAAGTTGCACACGAGCTACAAGAAGAGGTAATAGATGACCCAGTTCTTGACCCCGATTGGCAGCCATTGGGGGAACAGGGTGCAGGCGGCAGCAGTTCTGAAGCGGAGGAGGAGGGGCCGCAGCAAGCATCAACATCGCAACATGTTCCATCTGCCGGGCCCGTATCTTGGCCAAAACGCGTGGCAAAGTCAAAACCTGTTGGAGGACAGCGTGGCCATCCGGTTAAAGCTCAGTCTGCAATGCCTGAAAAGGTATCCGATGCTAGAAAGAGTGCAGTCTGGCATTTTTTTAAACAACATCCAATTGATCAGCACAAAGTAATCTTTCAAAAATGTTCAACTACCTTAAGCAGAGGGCAGAATCTGAAAAGTCTCAATACAAGTTGCATGCATAGACATTTAACCACCATGCATTTGCAAGCTTGGACTAACTACCAAACGTCCCTTAAGGTTGTAGCACCCTCGGCCAATGAAGCTACTCATCAACGCAACATCCCTTCCGGCAGTGTAGGGCCACCATTTTCTGCACCACCTGCAGTATCTGTGCAGGTTTCTTTGCCAGGCCAAAGCAGTCAGGGTCAGGGAATCTCCAGTTTCGTAGTAGGAAACACTGCATCTAGGGCACCGGCGGCAACAATACCATCTCCCACCGTCTCTCAGTCTGCCATGTCCACCGGCACCCCCGCTAGTTCCACGATCTCCAGCTCTCCAGTCCAGCTCACCCTACATGAGACTATGGTTAGAAAAAGGAAGTACTTAGCCTCGCATCCGCATACACAGGGTTTGAACGCCCACATAGCTAGACTAATCTCGTTAGAGATGATGCCCTACCGGTTAGTTGAAAGCGAAGCTTTCAAAGACCTGATGGACTACGCTGTACCACGCTACGAGCTACCCAGTCGACACTTTTTTTTCCAGAAAAGCCATCCCAGCCCTCCACCAGCATGTTAAAGAGCGCATCGTCCATGCACTCAGGCAATCTGTGAGCACAAAGGTGCACCTGACAACAGATGCATGGACCAGTAGGCATGGCCAGCGACGTTACGTGTCCATCACGGGACACTGGGTAAATGTGGTGGATTCAGGGTCCACAGGGGACAGCAAGTTTGGGACAGTTCTGCCTAGCCCACGGTCTAGGAAACAGTTGGCTGTAGCCGTTCGCACCCCCTCCTCCTCCTCCTCGTCCTCCTGCAGAAGCGAGAGCTCGTCCACAGACCGCAGTCGCACAACCACTCCATCCGCAGCTGCCACTGTTGCACACCAGGTCTCCCATTATGGGGCAGCTACTCGCAAACGTCAGCAGGCTGTATTGGCTATGAAGTGTTTGGGCGACAACAGACACACCGCGGAAGTTCTGTCCGAGTTCTTGCAGCAAGAAACGCAGTCGTGGCTGGGCACTGTAGATCTTGAGGCAGGCAAGGTAGTGAGTGATAACGGAAGGAATTTCATGGCTGCCATCTCCCTTTCCCAACTGAAACACATTCCTTGCCTGGCTCACACCTTAAACCTGGTGGTGCAGTGCTTCCTGAAAAGTTATCCGGGGTTATCCGACCTGCTCCTCAAAGTGCGTGGACTTTGCGCACATATCCGCCGTTCGCCTGTACACTCCAGCCGTATGCAGACCTATCAGCGTTCTTTGAACCTTCCCCAGCATCGCCTAATCATAGACGTTGTTACAAGGTGGAACTCAACACTGCACATGCTTCAGAGACTGTGCGAACAGAGGCGGGCTGTTATGTTTTTGTGGGAGGATACACATACACGGGCAGGCAGTAGGATGGCAGACATGGAGTTGTCAGGTGTGCAGTGGTCGAAGATTCAAGACGTGTCAAGTCCTTCAGTGTTTTGAGGAATGCACACGGCTGGTTAGTGCAGACAACGCCATAATAAGCATGAGCATCCCCCTAATGTGTCTGCTGATGCAAAGTTTGACGCACATAAAGGATCAGGCGTCTGCACCAGAGGAAGAGGAAAGCCTTGATGACAGTCAGCCATTGTCTGGTCAGGGCAGTGTACAGGACGAGGTAGCGGGCGAAGAGGAGGTGGAGGATGAGGAGGATGATGGGGATGAGTATATTTTTAATGAGGAAGCTTTCCCGGGGTCATTGGAAATTGGTGGCGTGGCAAGGGCGGGTTCTGGTTTTTTGAGGGACACAAGTGACGTAGATTTGCCTGCAACTGCCCCTCAACCAAGCACAACCGCAGATTTGACAACTGGAACTTTGGCCCACATGGCGGATTATGCCTTGCGTATCCTCAAAAGGGACACACGCATTACAAAAATGATGAACGATGACGATTACTGGTTGGCCTGCCTCCTTGATCCTCGCTATAAAGGCAAATTGCAAAATATTATGCCACATGAGAACTTGGAACTAATATTAGCAACAAAACAATCAACTCTTGTTGACCGTTTGCTTCTGGCATTCCCTGCACACAGCGCCCGTGATCGTTCTCACACGAGCTCCAGGGACCAGCAGACCAGAGGTGTTAGAGGGGCAGAAATCAGAAGTGGCGTTGGCCAGAGGGGTTTTCTGACCAGGTTGTGGAGTGATTTTGCTATGACCGCAGACAGGACAGGTACTGCAGCATCAATTCAAAGTGACAGGAGACAACATTTGTCCAGTATGGTTACAAACTATTTTTCATCCCTTATCGACGTTCTCCCTCAACCGTCATTCCCATTTGATTACTGGGCATCCAAATTAGACACCTGGCCAGAATTGGAAGAATATGCATTGCAGGAGCTTGCTTGCCCGGCAGCTAGTGTCCTATCAGAAAGAGTATTCAGTGCTGCAGGTTCAATACTAACTGAAAAAAGGACTCGTCTGGCTACCCAAAATGTAGATGATCTAACCTTCATTAAAATGAACCACAACTGGATTTCGAAATCTTTTGCCCCACCTTGCCCGGCTGACACCTAACTTTCCTATGAAAAGGTCTTGCCTGTGGACTCTTCTGAATGCCTTTTCCAATCTCGTAATTTTCTGCACCTGATTGTCCAGCATACGACATGTTTACACCTCACTAAATGGCCAAACTCCCCACACGGGGCCGTGGTATCGCCACTTTGCGCCAGCACCCGTGAGAGTGCTGTTTGTCTGAAGAGGTGGGTGTGCCCGCTTTTGGTCGACGGCACTGCCACTGGGTCCCTCATAGTACAATAAAGTGTCTCTGGCGGTGGTGGTGCGCACCCAATGTCAGACACACCATTGTAATATGAGGGGCCCTGGGCCTGTACCGCCGGCCACAAGACAGTTCCCCCCCCAGCTCAAACAGTGCTCTACCACTAGCAAAATTATCTCTCACAGCTTCACCAATGTTTAGTCTATGCGCTGACATCCTTCAATGCCTGGCACTGACAATACCATTGTTTTGACATTTTTGTTATGTTAGGCCTTCGAAGCCTGTCTGCGGTCCGTTCTTTCTACAACTACTACACTGACCAGGCCACTGCTGGCCGTGTTCCCCTGGAACCAATTTAAACTTGCCTACAGCCAGCCCAATTATGTTATGTTAGGCCTTCTTAGCCTGTCTGCCGTCACTCCTTCCACTAGACTTCCACTGACCAGACCACTGTTGCCCGTGTACCCCTGGAACCAATTTTAAATTGCCAACAGCCAAATGTTATTATGTTAGGCCTTTGATGCCTGTCTGCCGTCACTCCTTCCACTAGACTTCCACTGACCAGACCACTGTTGCCCGTGTACCCCTGGAACCAATTTTAAATTGCCAACAGCCCAATGTTATGATGTTAGGCCTTTGATGCCTGTCTGCCGTCACTCCTTCCACTAGGCCTCCACTGACCTGTCTACTGCTGCCCGTGTTCCCATGGAACCAATTGTAAATTGCCTACAGCCAGCCCATTTTATTACGTTAGGCCTTCGAAGCCTGTCTGCGGTCCCTCCTTCCACTAGGCCTCCACTTACCTGTCTACTGCTGCCCGTGTTCCCCTGGAACCAATTTTAAATTGCCTACAGGCAGCCCAATTTATTATGTTAGGCCTTCGAAGCCTGTCTGCGGTCCATCCTTCCACTAGGCCTCCACTTACCTGTCTACTGCTGCCCGTGTTCCCCTGGAACCAATTTTAAATTGCCTACAGCCAGCCCATTTTATTATGTTAGGCCTTCGAAGCCTGTCTGCGGTCCCTCCTTCCACTAGGCCTCCACTGACCTGTCTACTGCTGCCCGTGTTCCCCTGGAACCAATTTTAAATTGCCTACAGCCAGCCCATTTTATTATGTTAGGCCTTCGAAGCCTGTCTGCGGTCCCTCCTTCCACTAGGCCTCCACTTACCTGTCTACTGCTGCCCGTGTTCCCCTGGAACCAATTTTAAATTGCCTACAGGCAGCCCAATTTCTTATGTTAGGGCTTCGAAGCCTGTCTGCGGTCCCTCCTTCCACTAGGCCTCCACTGACCTGTCTACTGCTGCCCGTGTTCCCCTGGAACCAATTTTAAACTGCCTACAGGCAGCCCAATTTATTATGTTAGGGCTTCGAAGCCTGTCTGCGGTCCCTCCTTCCACTAGGCCTCCACTGACCTGTCTACTGCTGCCCGTGTACCCCTTGAACCAACATCATAAAATAAAAAAAAAAGTATTTTGCTTATAAAAAAGAAAATACTGGTGAGATATCAAATGCAGACATTTTAACATTAAAAACAAACACACAACTAAAATCTGGTACAGTACTAAAAATGGCCACCAGCTACAATTACTTTATCCTGCAAGTATTTAACTGAAAGGTTTTTTAAATTGAAAACACAGATATGGCATCCACCGAGTGTTGTCCTGTCGCGTCTTCTTTATATTATTGCCGAGAAGATGCAAAACAATGAAAATAATAAAATCATTAATTACCAAAATAATAGAGAAAGTCAACACCACATTGCAAATAAACATTCATTCCAAATAAAGAAGCAGGGCGCGTCCGAGGGTGAGTATATACCTAATAAGAATATAATCACCCTCGGACGCGCAATGCTTATTTCCAACAGCCTTCCTTCCTAAGAATCAGCCCTTCCGTGGTGTAGAGAGACGTTGTGTTACACTTCAAGGTGTTCCCCAGGTTGTCTTTCCTGAGCTTCGATCTTCCGGCTCTCGTTTAGTAGTTCTTGGAAACTACACTGCATTAGGCCTTCAAATTGGGTATGGGGTGTAGAGAGAGGGTGTGTTACACTCCAAGGTGTTCCCCAGGTTGCCTTTCCTGAGCTTCGATCTTCCGGCTCTCGTTTAGTAGTTGTTGGAAACTACGCTGCATTAGGCCTTCAAATTGGGTATGGGGTGTAGAGAGAGGGTGTGTTACACTCCAAGGTGTTCCCCAGGTTGCCTTTCCTGAGCTTCGATCTTCCGGCTCTCGTTTAGTAGTTCTTGGAAACTACACTGCATTAGGCCTTCAAATTGGGTATGGGGTGTAGAGAGAGTGTGTTACACTCCAATGTGTTCCCCAGGTTGCCTTTCCTGAGCTTCGATCTTCATGCTCTCGTTTAGTAGTTGTCGGAAACTACGCTGCATTAGGCCTACAAATTGGGTATGGGGTGTAGAGAGAGGGTTTGTTACACTCCAAGGTGTTCCCCAGGTTGCCTCTCCTGAGCTTCGATCTTCCGGCTCTCGTTTAGTAGTTGTTGGAAACTACGCTGCATTAGGCCTTCAAATTGGGTATGGGGTGTAGAGAGAGGGTGTGTTACACTCCAAGGTGTTCCCCGGGTTGCCTTTCCTGAGCTTCGATCTTCCGGCTCTCGTTTAGTAGTTCTTGGAAACTACACTGCATTAGGCCTTCAAATTGGGTATGGGGTGTAGAGAGAGGGTGTGTTCCACTCCAAGGTGTTCCCCAGGTTGCCTTTCCTGAGCTTCGATCTTCCGGCTCTCGTTTAGTAGTTGTTGGAAACTACGCTGCATTAGGCCTTCAAATTGGGTATGGGGTGTAGAGAGAGGGTGTGTTACACTCCAAGGTGTTCCCCAGGTTGCCTTTCCTGAGCTTCGATCTTCCGGCTCTCGTTTAGTAGTTCTTGGAAACTACACTGCATTAGGCCTACAAATTGGGTATGGGGTGGAGAGAGATGGTGTGTTACACTCCAAGGTGTTCCCCAGGTTTCCTTGCCATTGCTTCGGTCTTCCGACTCTCGTTTAGTAGTTGTAGAAAAGTACACTGCATTAGGCCTACAAAATGGGTATGGGGTGGAGAGAGATGGTGTGTTACACTCCAAGGTGTTCCCCAGGTTGCCTTTCCTGAGCTTCTATCTTCAGGCTCTCATTAAATTGTGGTTAAATGGAACAACTGCATTTGGCGTACTAGTTGGTTTGGGGCCTACTATCGGTGTCTGCCTCTCCTTGCTGTTCTCCTGGTTTCCTGTGCTGAAATTCCATTTTCAGGCTCTCGTTAAGTAGTTGTTAATGTTAGACTGCATTTGGCCTACTAGTTGGGTTGGGGCCTACTATCGGTGTCTGCCACTCCTTGCTGTTCTCCTCCACTGAACAAAGCTGTGCCGCCTGTTTACTACGGTTGCCAATTTTGAACTGCATTTCGACTACTTACTGATTTGGCCCTACTCTCTGTGTCAGCCTCTCATTCCAGTTGTCCTCCACTGCAATGCCCCCTGGTTATTCCTGTGTTACCAATTTTGAACTGCATTTAGCCCACTTTATTCTTTGGGCCTATATCTGTGTTTCCACTTCATCGTGCCCATTGCCCAGCCAGTGATAGATGAGTCTGCTGGTACATTGACCCATAACGCAACATTCCCCGTGCATGCTACACAACAACATTGTGACCCTGCTGAAAGTCAGGTTGCTCTTCCCGCATACCATACCACCTTACACGGGGACAAAGAGGAAGGTGCAGATGAAAGTGCAGGTTCCTTCATCAGGTGGGGGGAGGAATACTAGTTGGCGACGTCACTGGCACAGGGCCTCTCATAGTACGCAAAAGTGTTGCTGCCGGTGGGAGGCGCCCCCGCCGTGCAAACACACCGCTGTACTTTGAGGGGCCCTGTGCCAGTGCCAATGCCAACAAGTGGGCCCCCCCTGCTTGCTCAGGATCACAGCACTTGCAAAGTTGAAATACTTACCTCTCCCTGCTCCACTGCCGTGACGTGGTCCAGATTTCCTGGGCCCACTAATTACTTGAACCAGCCGTACCCCACACAACTTTAGCCAAATGACCCCCAATTTCAAATGCCTTCCAATTATTATAAGGTAAATTACGCTTGACAAGCTTCATTAAGAAGAATGGATGGTTTTGACATTAAAATGGGCACTCTAGGTGTTTTCCTGGCCCCCACTCACTGCCGACTATGCTGCCCCATTGACTTGCATTGGGTTTCGTGTTTCGGTCGATCCCGACTTTTCGCCATAATCGGCCGATTTCACTCGACCCGACTTTTGAGATAGTCGGGTTTTGCGAAACCCGGCTCGACTCTAAAAAGGTCAAGGTCGCTCAACTCTAGCTGACACAGTTACTAGGCCCAAATAAGTAAGTAGGCTAAATGCAGTTCACAATTGGTAACAGGAGTACACAGGTGGCATAGCTTTGTTCAGCGGAGGAGGACAACTGTTATGAGAGGCTCACACAGACTTAATAGGCCTAAAATAAAAAAGTAGGTTAAATGCAGTTCAAAATTGCTAACAGGAGTGCAGAGGCGGCATTGCTTTCTTCAGTGGATGACAACTGTAATACGTGGCTCAGACAGACTTAGTAGGCCTAAAATAAAAAAGTAGGCTAAATGCAGTTCAAAATAGGTAAGAGGAGTACACAGGCGCATTGCTTTTTTCAGTGGAGGACAACTGTAATAAGTGATTGACACAGTTAGTAGGCCAAAATAATAAAGTGGGCTAAATGTCAGCCCAAAAAATGTTCATAAATAAACTGGTGGCATAGCTAGGTACAGGGGTGGGCTCCTCTACTGAGTAGCAGACAGTGGTAGTTAGCGCAAAGTATTAACTGGTCTAAATGGAGGCCAGGGCCCCTGTATATTTTTACTATCATCTATCATTTCAACACATTTGTATTGGCAGAGCCATTGAAGGTTTTAACAGCACAAACTACACAGTGGTGGAGCAGGGAGAGGTAAGTTTTGCAAGTGGTAGAGCAATGTTCGAGCTGGGGGGGAGCACTCTCTCGTGGGTAGCGGTACTGGCACATGGCCCCTCATATTACGACGGTGTGTCTGACGTTGGTTGTGCACCACCACCATCAGAGACACTTCATTGTACTATGAGGGACCATGTGCCAGTGTCGTCTCCCAAGAGTGGGCACACCCACCTGTCCAGGCAAACGGCACTCGCACGGGTGCTTGCGCCAAGTGGTGACCACGGCCCTGTGGGGGCAGTCAGCCCATTTAGGAAGGTATAAAAATGGCCTATGGTGGACATTCAGCAGCTGCATATGGAGAAATTGGAGCAGTCAGTAAGAGGAGACCAAAAGCAAGACATTTTTAAGGCAAGCTACGTGTCAGCAGCGGAAGGTGGGGCAAAATAATTTGAAATCCATGATTGGTTCATTTTAATGAAGGTTAGATTATCAACATTTCTGGTAGCTAGACGTGTCCTTTTTTGGTCAGTATTGAACCAGCAGCACTGAAGACTCTTTCTGATAGCACACTAGCAGCTGGGCAAGCGAGCTCCTGTAATGCATATTCTGCCAATTCAGGCCAGGTGTCTATTTTAGATGCCCAGTAATCAAAGGGGAATGACCTGTGAGGGAGAACATCGATAAGGGAGGAAAAATAGTTGGTAACCATACTGGACAAATGCTGTCTTCTATCACTTTGAATTGATGCAGCAGCACCTGTCGTGTCTGCGGTCATTGCGAAATCACTCCACAACCTGGTCATAAAACCCCTCTGTCCAACGCCACTTCGGATTTATGCACCTCTAACACCTCTGTCATGTTGCCCCCTACAGCTCATGTGAGAACCATCACCACCTCTGTGTGCTGGGAATGCCTGAACAAACGGTCTACAAGAGTTGCTTGTTTGGTAGCCAATATTCGCTCAAGGTTCTCATGTGGCATGATATTTTGTAATTTTCCTTTGTATCGTGGATCCAGGAGGCAGGCCAACCCTTAATCGTCATCGGTCCTCATTTTGATAATGCGGGGGTCCCTTTTTAGGATACGCAAGGCATACTCTGCCATGTGGGCCAATATTCCAGGTGTCAATTCACTGCTTGTGCTGGGTTGAGGAGCACTTCCATGCAAATCAACATTACTTGTGGCCCGCAAAAACCCTGTACCTGACCTTGCAACGCCACCAGTTTCTACTGCCCCCTGAGAAACATCTTCCTCCAATAAATATTCATCCCCATCATCCTCCTCCTCCTCCTCTTCATCTGCCAACTCGTCCAGGAGTGTTCCCTGACCAGACAATGGCTGACTGTCATCAATGCTTCCCTCCTCCTCGGCTGCAGACGCCTGCTCCTTGATATGTGTCAAACTTTGCATTAGCAGAAGCATTAGTGGGATGCTCATGCTTATGATGGCGTCGTCTGCACTTACCAGCCATGTGCATTCCTCAAAACACTGAAGGACTTGACAAAGGTCTTGGAGCTTTGACCACTGCACACCAGACAACTCCATATCTGCCATCTAACTGCCCGTGTATATGTATCTTCCCACAAATAAATGACAGCACGCCTCTGTTTGCACAGCCTCTGAAGCATGGGCAGCATGGAGTTCCACATTGTTGCAACGTCGATTATTAGGTGGTGCTGGGGAAGATTCAGCAATTGCTGATGGTTCTGCACACGGCTGGAGTGTACGGGCGACCTGCGGATGTGCGAGCAAAGTCTTCGCACCTTCAGGAGCAGGGCTGGTAACTCTCTGATAATTTTTCAGGAAGCACTGCACCACCAGGTTCAAGGTGTGAGCCAGGCAAGGAATGTGTTTCAGTTCTGAAAGGGCTATGGCAGCCATAAAATTCCTTCCGTTATCACTGATTACCTGCTTCAAGATGTACACTGCCCAGCCATGACTGAGTTTCTTGCTGCCAGTAGTCAGCCAATACTTCTGCGGTGTGTCTGTTGTCGCCCAAACACTTCATTTCTAACACAGCCTGCTGACGCTTACCACTAGCTGTTCGATAATGGGACACCTCGTGTGCAACACTGGCAGCTGTGGATGGAGAGGTTGTGCGACTGCGCTCTGTAGATGAGCTTTCACTTCTGGAGGAGGAGGAGGAGGGGTTGCGAATGCCTACAGTCAACTGTTTCCTAGACCGTGGGCTAGGCAGAACTGTCCCACTATGGTTGTCCACTGTGGACCCTGCATACACCACATTAACCCAGTGTGCCGTGATGGACACGTAATGCCCTGTCCATGCCTACTGGTCCATGCATCTGTTGTGAGGTGCACCTTTCTACTGACTGATTGCCTCAGTGCATGGACAATGCGGTCTTTGATATGCTGGTGGAGGGCTGGGATGGCTTTTCTCGCAAAGAAGTGTTGACTGGGTAGGTCATAGCGTGGTACTGCATAGGCCATCAGGGCTTTGAAAGCTTCACTTTCAACCAACCGGTAGGGCATCATCTCTAACTAGATTAGTCTAGCCATGTGGGCGTTCAAACCCTGTGTACGCAGATGACAGGATGAGTACTTTCTTTTCCTAACGAGAGTCTCTTGTAGGGTGAGCTGGACTGGAGAGCTGCATATGGTGGAACTAGTGGGGGTGGTGGTGGACATGGCAGATTGAGAGAGGGTTGGTGATGGTATTCTTGATGTTGGCCTACTTACAGTGTTTCCTACCAAGAACCTTGTGATTCCCTGACTGCTTTGGCCTTGCGACGATACCTCCACATTTGCTATTGGTGGTGTCCTAACCGGTGGGCTTACTGTGAGGGAAGCAATGTAGCGTTGCTGACTACCTTCATTCTGAGCAGGTGCACCAACGGTACTGGATGTTTGGTAGTTAGTCCAGGCTTGCAAGTGCATGCTGGTTAAATGTCTACGCATGCACGTTGTATTTAAATTTAGGAGATTCTTCCCTCTGCTAAAGGTCTTTGAGCACTTCTTACAGATAACTTTGCACTGATCATTCGGATCTTGGTTAAAAAATTCCCACACTGCACTCTTCCTACTATGGATTACCTTTGCAGGCATTGCACGCTGTACTGCTTTCACCGGATGGCCACACTGTCCTAAAACTGTTTTTGGTTTTAACATTTTTGGCCAGATACGGGCCTGCCAGATGAAAGCTGTTGCGATGTAGATGGCTGCTGCGGATCACCCTCCTCCTCTTCTGAGCTACTGGCAGCGGAACCCTCTTCCCCCAATGGCTGCCAATCTGGGTCAACAACTGGGTCATCTATCACCTCCTTTTCAATGTCATGTGCACCTTTCTCTGTGTCACCGTGTAAGGTGCTATAGCGTTCGTGACGGGCACCATAGTCTCATCAGGGTCAGATTCTGGCTCAGTACACTGCGAGGGCAATGTAGTGATCTGAGTCAATGGAACAGCATAATAATCTAGCTGTGGCTGTGCATCTGTGCACTCCATGTCCGAATCATCTTGTAATTTTGGCTTTTAACAATTTCCCTCACCATTTCCGGTGACTACATCTTGAAGCTCATCAAGAGAATGCCAAGAGTGTGCAAAGCAGTTATCAAAGCAAAATGTGTTGTAGGGGTTGTACTCGCTCGGATGCATAGGAGGAAACAGGAGGCACATTCTCTTCAGCGTTCATGTAGGTTTATTCACTCCATAAACCATTTAAGTCAGCAACACAAGGGTAAACAGTCTTACATCAGACCGACATAGCATAAAAGTCCTCAGTGTCCACAGTAGAGCTCCGCTCTCTCTCAGACCTGTAAGCATTCAGGCTGTGCCATGTCCGGCATGTAGGCTCTCCAGCCTAAAGATGGTCTCTGTGTGTTGTTCAGGATGCCTGTCCCCACATGGAACCATCCAACACACAAGCCACTCTGCAGTGTCCAGGCAGGACACATGGAAGTTTGTCCACCCTGACAGACTTCCAAACACTCTCACTACATGGGCTACACACACCTCTTTACATAAGTGTAACCACACCCAGATACCTGTCACATGGCCAGTCAGGTGAGTGTGACATCACCACAGGTCCTTCAACACAAAACCATCTTAGGTATTCAAACACGCCTCTTAGGGTGGGTTTGTAGGTGACTGAACCCACCCATCTCTCCAATCACCTGGAAGCCTTCCCAATGTAAACAAATCCCTCAGCAGTAGATCTGCTTGAGCAAAACATACCCAGGCTTCCATCACAGGGCCACCCACCTCTGCGATACATACCGTCCATTAATCACATGACCAGTCACTATGCCACAGTGTCTACTTTGACCAAACTTTTGGTCTGTATTGTACATACTACATACTACATACATACATACAACATACATACATACAACATACTACATACATACAAAATACCACATACATACATACAACATACTATATGATACATACATACAACATACATACAACATACTACATACATACTACATACATACATACAACATACAACATACCACATACTGTACATACAACATACATACTACATACATACAACATGCATACAACATACATACATACTACATACATACAACATACTACATACATAGAACATACATACAACATACATACTACATACATACTGCATACATACATAAAAAATACTACATACATGTTACATACATACTATATACATACTACATACATACATACTACATAAATACTACATACATACTACACACATACTACATACAGTACATTCCATACAATACATACATACAGACATACAGTACATATAACATAGAGTACATACTCACCATCACTTGTCACTTTGTTCCTCGAAGCCAGTGTCATCTCTAAAAAATATTAAAATAACAAACAACCATTATACTCCCTGATCTGCAGAAATCCACGAGTGTCCCACGATGATCTCCCGTGGAGAATGGCAGCATTGGCTGATGCGACCGCTCTCTAGGGGCTCCAGAAATTCAATGATGGGAGGAAGGTATCCTTCTGCACTATATTCCTCCACCGCTGTAAAAAAATAGTCCCTAGTCTCACTTTTGGCATTGCTGTGTGAGAAATTTCCCATGCAGCAATTGCCATAAAGTGAGACTCTGAACTATAGTAACCTCTCAGTGATGCACTGCAGGAGCCATTGTCACTGTTCTATAGGGGAGATCATCGTGGGACACTCATTAATTGGACTACGGCAAGCAGGTAGTATACTGTTTATTATTTACGTTTTTTGCAGGCACTGAAATATGGTAAGTATGGTTAAATGAAGAATATGAAAATACTTTTTTCTGGCTGTGTCTTTATTTTTTTTAACTCTTTCAATACACTAGGATTAATAATGGATAGGCGTCATATTGACACCTTTCCATTATTAACCCGGCTTAATGTCACCTTACAATAGGAAGGTGACATTAACCACTTATTACCCCATATCCCACTGCTACACGGGAGTGGAAAGACAGCGCTGAGTGCCGGAATTGGCGCATCTTACAGATGCGCCATTTCTGGGGCAGCTGCGGACTGGTATTTGTAGCTGGGAGGGGGCTAATATCCATGGCTAAAACATCCGCTAAAACACAACAGATCTGTTGCACGATGGACGTGACGCGTGGCCATCCATCGCGATCCGTCGCTATGGGCAAAAAACGCATCCTGCGAGCAAATTTGCAGGATCTGTTTTCTTCCGCCGGATCCATTTTTTCTCATAGAGTTGTATTAGTGCCGGATTGTGCCTGATGGCCACACGTTTCATCCGCTTTTTGCTGGATCCGTTAAAAAAACAGTTTCTGCCGGACGGAAAACACATACAGAGGAACGTTTTTTCTGTCCGGCAAAAAAACGCACAGCGATGGATCCGGCAAAAAATGGATGAAACGTGTGGCCATCAGGCGCTAATACAACTCTATAAGAAAAAAATAGATCCGGCAGAAAAAAACGGATCCTGCAAATGTGCTTGCAGGATGCGTTTTTTGCCCATAGACTTGTATTAGCGACGAATCACGACGGATGGCCACACGTCACGTCCGTCGTGCAATGGATCCGTCGTGTATTGGCGGACCGTCGGCACGAAAAATCAAGTGAACGTTTTTTTGTCCATCGCGTCCGCCATTTTCTACCACGAATACACGTCCGAAACTCCTCCCAGGACTTCAGAATGGGCAGCGGATGCGTTGAAAAACTGCATCCGCTGCCCACGTCGTGCACAAATTTTACAACGTGCGTCGGTACGTCGGCCCGCGCATACCGATGTTGGGGACTCATATTCAGTCCCGGGGGGCCCCTAACATTCTAGTACGGTGGTACACATGGCTCTCTGCCAGCTCCATGAAGCATGGTCTCCTCCCTGCTTCTGGGTCCAAAAGGTGCTCCTGGAAACTGTAAATCCCTTTCTCAGTATCTTTGTGGTTTCTCAAACTAGCACAGGACAGCCACCCTAGTTGCACCCAAAGAGTCTGTCCAATTTCATGAGTCCACTATGTCCCAGGCTGTGGGTCCTCTTTCACAGCTACAAGCACGGACGTTCTCTGCAGCAGCTTTTTGCTCACATCACATGTTCTGAAGGCTCAACCTCTCCCCTCAGCACAGCACAGCACAGGGCAGTTCATTCACACAGTCTATTGCAGGGGGAGCAGAACATTATATCACACCAGAGAAGGGGGGCTTTTTAAAGTGGCAGCGTGTTCCTTACTGTCCATAACAGCACCACCCCCTACACAAACACAAGGAAAGTAGTTTCAATTCACCCACATTACAAATTTTAGAATGGCACGACAGCAATCAGCCATGCATGAGGTATCAGGGTCTGGGACAGCATTTACAGCTTTGAATTGAACTTCAAATTAAGACAAGGTGGGTGAGGCATCAGTGTAGAACTACTATGCTGAGAGCCCTGATACCACATGCAACACCTCCACCTGCTTTCATGCTCAGCCACACTCAGGTGGCACAAATATCAGTTTTGTAGACAACCATTGTCAGAAAAATCTAAGGATAATAACTTGGGTAGTTGTTTTGTTAAGGATTCAAGAAATAGTGATGAATAAATAAATGCTCACACTAATTTTTCTCTTCGTACAAACTATTAAAATAAAAACAAACATCATTAGGCATAAAAAATGGCAAAACTGTTCAAACACATTTCTCATTGAATGGTCCACATCTTTTATTTAAAAATCTGCAATTAGATTAGACAATGAGGGAATAAGGACATGGTATTGGAGGAGTGAAAGGGGCGGTTAGTGTAGTGACTTTGTCATCAGGTGTCCCACCTCTATCTTTCCAACCCCCTATCTCATTTGTCGCCACCCTCCTGGGCCTGGCGATTTGCAATTTGCCTTTTCTCCTCAGATCTTGCCATCTTCTGAACAGGTTACTAGTAGGGATCCCAATTATCTCCTGGAATGGAACTCCACTAGTTATCAGGTCACAAAACAACTCCTTCCTGGTCTTTCTAATTTGACTATCATCCACTTTTCTCCTTTCTTGATCTAGTCTGTTTACTGTGAAATTTTTTTTACACTTTTGCTTTTTCTAGAGCAGATAACTGGGAGATTAAACTGCATGCTGTATAAACAGTAGTGGAATTTCCCATAAGAGCACTGAACATGGTAAATAATGGGGATGTGTAAGCAGCTGGGGCACCTTCTATGAACTTATTCTTCATCATTGCTGTCAATATTGCAGCATCTGGTCCCTTCCAATCCTCAACAACAACAAAGCGATCATTCAAATCTGGCAAAGAATTGCATGTTATACTACCTATGCATGTGATTTCTCTTAATCTCTGAACTCCGTCTGCAAGAGACTCCCATCATGTTTGTGGTATTAAATCAATAGGAGAGTCATACACTTGTTCCACAGAATCCCTTGCCAATTGCAATAGGGAAAAATTCTTTGCAGTGTCCCTTGCACGTCTCCTTTTTAGACGTACCATAGGATCAATACAAATACTACCAATTCCTATAGCTTCTTGATTATTGAGAAATATAGTATCTGACCCATGATCCCATAACCTGAGAATCCATGTTAACAAATGCTCTCCTGCTTGCTGCCTGTACCTGGTAGCTAAATCTGTTAACTTTCCTGCGGTATAATTCCTAGTTTCCTCTGTCATGGCGGCTTGTGCTGCATTTCCTGCATCCATCCTATCTCCACTATGCTCTGTGACTTCTCTCCTAGTTTTTGTTATTACAATAGATCTGGCATGCATTCCTTCCTTATTTGTCTCACTGTCAGAGCCATCCCATTCTAGCAAATCTGTCCATTTCTCATGTGCAATCATAGTTCTAATCTGTGCAGTATGAATAGCTGTCACTGGCTGCTGTCTCCTCCTGCGCATATTCTTATTCACATTTTTACTACATAAGCTTCAAAACTCTTTTGCATATTGTCATGCTGTTTCACTTGGTCTCTCAAGGCAATTTGCAAGCTGATCCTTTGCTCTATAGCTGTATGCAGATCTAAACGCAATGCAAGTTATCAATCTCCTCCTGCAAACTTTGGAGTGCCTGGACACATGCCCATCCTACTGCGGTTGCTGGTTTTTGCTCCTTTGAATCATACCTTGAGAGATCAAATTTGGCAGCCACATCCTGGGGATTTGGTAAATGCTGTCCCTCCATATACTTATTGCATTCCTGTGGGGTCCACGGTCCTGATAACATCCATTCTGGCAAGGATCTGACACTCTCAACTGCTTTCCTATTCTTAACAAACTTATTCAATTTTGCAAATATTTTTATTCAAAACAATCCCACTTCTGATACCACTTTGTTTTGCTACAGGTTCAAGGATAGTGATGAATAATAAATGCTCACATGAAAATTGAATAAACAAAAATGATTTTACGTAATAAATAATAAGAAATAAACAGTCACTAAAAACAGTAAAATAACATTATTCATACATACATTACATTATTATTGTACAAGTCATCAGACTGTCTCTGTATCTCTAATCTCTCTTCCTTGTGTGTGTCTGTGTCCTCACTCAGGTTCCAGTACGCTTTTATATCTTATACTGTTCAATGTATCTCAGTAAAAAAACTTTGATGGTCATTGGAATTCCAGGAAGAAACCCCCTTAAACCCGTCAGTTACTGACAACACGTAGCTGGTCAGTTACTAACAACAAATAAATATACAAATAACAAACAACTGGTCATTTACTAAACCACAAATGACCTTCTGCTAGGTGGGTCATCTGGTTGGACATTTAAACTTCAATGATCTTCTGCGAACTCCATAAAAGTAAATAAATATTATAACTGATTGAAACCATATCAATATATCAATAATTAGTATTAATTAACTGGATTGTTGAAACCATTCTAAAATAACTTAGTACACAGTAGTTGACTAAAAGGAAGTGGAGGCCTGATAGTCTTGGTGGACTAATGCTACAGGCAACATACATGAAGGAAACCCAACCAGGAGTCTACACATTTACAAAAATTAGTGGCAGACACCAACAAAGTGGCATCAATTTTATCACAGTATAAATATTACAATAGGGAGCCACAGCTTTACCACTACAGCCAACCCAGCAAATGGACACCCAACAATGAGTGAACACATTTCTAAAATTAGTTGGAGACATCAACAAAGTGGCATCAATTTCACCACAGTAGAAATAGTAAAATGAAGAACAACACATATTCCACAACAGACAACCCTGCAGATGGACACCCAAACAGGAGTGTTCACATTTCAAACAATTAGTGGAAGACAGTACCAAAGTGTCATCAATTTCACCAGATTAGTAATAGTATAATTGGGAGAAACATCTCTTCCACTACAGCCAATCCAGCAGATGTACACCCAACCTGGAGTGTACACATTTTCAAAAATTAGTTGGTGATACCAACAAAGTGGCATCAATTTCACAACAGTTGTGATGGGCGAGCACTAAAATGCTCGTGTGCTCATTGCTTGGGTCGAGCAAATTGGAATACTCGGGTACTCGATCTGAGCACCGAGTATTTTTACCGCGATCCCCCTGGGTCCTTTTAAGGTCTAAAAACAAGTCTATTTTTAGAGGGGCATCAGGCAGCAGTAATATTGTTATTGCCTATGCAGTGAGTGGCTGGGCTGCCAAGAATTACGATGCACCCCACTACCCCTTTCACATGAGGTACAACGGGGCTTCCTGAAATAATGTTGCACTGAATGCACGGCATGCCCTGCTATCAAGTCATGTGCACCCCAAGAATCCTTTGAACCCAGGTACTGGATGGCCACAGGAAAATCCACTTCCCATTATTCATTTTGTACTCCCATACTGTTTCTTATATACTGACTGCAAGGCTTGCCCTGCTACCAAGTCATATGCACCTCAAAAAGCCTTGAACCCAGGTACTGGATGGCCACAGGAAAACCCACTTCACATTATTCAGTTGGTCCTGCCATACTGTTTCCTTATACATTTAATGCAAGGGCTGCCTTGACCCAAATATCCACGCATCAAATCCCCCCTTGGAAGAAATATGAGGAGGGCCTCATAAAAAAAACTGTCCATTACAAAAGAGCGGGTCTCCTAGACTCTTAATGCCCATACACTAAGTGTATGGGCTGACAAACATTTCCCCATGGGGGTACATTTTTAAATTTCTTTTTATCGGCATCATAGACATTCTTGCCAAAAAATAGACTGCTGTAGCAGCATAGAACACATTCATCCTGGAGATCTAGTGGCGGTGGATGATGAGACGTGGAGGAAGGTATCATTAAAAAATAGGCACAATTTAAAGAAGCGGGACTCCTAGACTCGTAATGCCCATACACTAAGTGCATAGGCTGAAAAACATTTCCCCCTGGGGGAGTAATTTTTTTTTGGTTTCAAATTAGTAACGGCATCATAAAAACACCCTTGCACAAAAATTGAGTGACTTTTGCTTCACGGAATATGTTCACCCTGGTGTTATAGTGGTCATGGATGATGAGGATGACGATAAGGAGCCGGATAACACCAAACAGACAAAATCAGGAAGCGTATACCCATGTGTTGTTGTGAAGAGATGCATGAGAATACACCTCCCCAAAACAGACAATGTATTTGAGGTTATGTTTCGCTGTTTTCATTCGGTGGTGTACAGAACTCTTGCCCAATCCAGCCCTTGTTCATTTTTATAAGAGTCAGCCTGTCAGCATTTTCAGTTGACAGGCGGATGCTCTTATCAGTTATAATTCTGCCAGCGGCACTAAAAACCGCTCTGACAGAATGCTAGCAGCAGGGCAGGCCAGGACCTCCAAGGCGTAGAGAGCCAGTTCATGCCACATGTCCAGCTTGGATACCCAATAATTAAAAGGCACAGAGGAATCATGGAGGACGTTTGTACGATCTGCAAGGTACTCCCTCACCATCTTCCCAAACATTGCACTTCTTGTGACAGCACCCCTTGCCTCTGTGCCGACGCGAAAGGAGAGTCTGAGAAAACTGTCCCAGAAATTTGCCATTGTTCCAATGCTTGTGCTGGATTGTACTTCTGTCTCTCTCGCCTGCACTCCTTGGTTGTACAACAAACTCTGACGTCTGCTGCCAGCATTGTCAGATGGGAATTTTTTTAGTAATTCAGCTACAAGGGTCCTCTGGTAATGCAACATTTTAGTACACCTACAAAAGAACAGTATTACTAAAAACTCTGTGTTATTTAAATGCACTTTTGCTTTTTTACTTAGTTACATCAGGGTTTTCGTATTTTCTTTTGTAGGCTTTAATGTTTTGTGGCCAATGTGAACATGCGTTTAACCTCTGCATGTGAACCAACTTAAGTTAAGCTCAATTTTGTGTTTTTTTGTTGTTTTTTTCTCTGTATTGTTGCATTCTGTGCAACCCGGGGTGTGGCCTCCCTGTTTCTGAGCTAGAGACTATATAAGGCTTCCCCAGTCTAGTGTTTCACTGGTTGGGCCCAGTCCTTTCGTCTGCCCTTATTCACACTGAGGTCAACATTGACACTTGGTAAGGTTTTAATATTAGACAGTGTAGGACTGTCCAGATCAGAGTTACCGTGACGAGGTGGGATGGCTTTTGTGCTATTTTTTTTTATCAAAGAACAGTATTACTAAAAACTCTTGTGTTATTTAAATGCACTTTTGCTTTTTTACTTAGTTACATCAGGGTTTTCGTTTACTTTTTTCTTTTGTAGGTTTTAATGTTTTGTGGCCAATGTGAACATGCGTTTATCCTCTGCATGTGTACCAACTTAAGTTAAGCTCAATTTTGTGTTTTTTGGTTTTTTTTCTCTGTATTGTTGCATTCTGTGCAACTCGGGGTGTGGCCTCCCTGTTTCTGAGCTAGAGACTATATAAGGCTTCCCCAGTCTAGTGTTTCACTGGTTGTTCCCAGTCCTTTCGTCTGCCCTTATTCACACTGAGGTCAACATTGACACTTGGTAAGGTTTTAATATTAGACAGTGTAGGACTGTCCCGATCAGAGTTACCGTGACGAGGTGGGATGGCTTTTGTGCTATTTTTTGATCAAAAAACAGTATTACTAAAAACTCTGTGTTATTTAAATGCACTTTTGCTTTTTTACTTAGTTACATCAGGGTTTTCGTTTACTTTTTCTTTTGTAGGTTTTAAAATTTTAGTACACCTGTCTGCTTCTGGAAGAAGAGATTGAAAGTTCTCCTTGTAGCATGGGTCTAGAAGTGTCACCAACCAGTAATGAATGTCACTGAAAGTTTAAAAAATGCGAGGGTCACAGTGCAACATAGTGTCAGCCATGCGTGCCAGACTGCTCACAGGCAAGACTTCTGTGTCCTCACCAACAGGATGACTGACCATGGCCTCCTCCTAATTCTCCTGTCCCTGTCCTCAGGCCATTCACGCTGAACAGACGGTATGACAGCTGTGCTTGTAGTACCATTTATAGCGCATGAAAGTAGCTCCTGTTCTTCCTCCTCCTTTTCCTCATTGTCTAGAAATCCACATTTGGATGGCATGAGGCTGGGTTGTGCGTAATCACCCTATATGGTTCCTTGCTCCATGTCCTCATGCTCCGCATGCAATGCATCCTCTTTAATTGTGAGTAGGGTTGAGCGAAACGGGTCGGCCACTTTCAGAAGTCGCCGACTTTTGGCAAAGTCGGGTTTCATGAAACCCGACCCCTGTGTGGGGTCGGCCATGAAGTCGGCGATCTTCTGAATGTGGTATTGGAATTCCGATCCCGATTTCCGATATGTTTGCAATATTGGAAATCGGTATCAGAATCCATATTTATTGTAAAATAAAGAATTAAAATAAAAAATATCACTATAGTTACCCTCTGACGCGCCCTGGTACTAACCGGGAACCTTCCTTCCTTCGAATCAGCGCTTCCAGGACCTTGCCCATGTGACCGCTCGCGCGACCAATCACAAGCCGCGACGTCACCGCGACGTCACGCAAGGTCCTGCAAGCACTGATTCTTAGGAAGGAAGGCTGCCGGAAAGAAGCAGGGCGCGTCCGAGGGTGAGTATATACCTAATAGGAATATACTCACCCTCGGACGCGCCCTGCTTCTTTCCGGCAGCCTTCCTTCCTAAGAATCAGCGCTTGAAGGACCTTGCGTGACGTCGCGGTGACGTCGCGGCTTGTGATTGGTCGCCCGAGCGGTCACATGGGCGGCGAAGGAAGGAAGGTTCCCGGTTAGTACCAGGGCGCGTCAGAGGGTAAGTATAGCGATATTTTTTATTTTAATTCTTTATTTTACACTTAAATATGGATCCCAGGGCCTGAAGGAGAGTTTCCGCTCCTTCAGACCCTGGGAACCATTGGAAACCTAATGCACTGCATTGGGTTTCGAGTTTCGGCCGACCCCGACCCCGACTTTTTTATAGGATCGGCCGATTTCACTAGACCCGAAACCCGACCCGATCCTATAAAAGTAAAGGTCGCTCAACCCTAATTGTGAGCAGAGAGGTTTTCAGAATGCAGGCAAGAGGGATGGTGATGCTAATTATAGCGTCATCACCGCTCACCATCTTGGTGCAGTCCTCAAAATTTTGGAGGATGGTACATATGTCTGACATCCATGTCCACTCCTGAGGTCTTATGTGTGGAGTCTGAACTGAATAAAAATGGCCTTGCTGATGCTGGTAGTCAACAACTGCCCTCTTCTGCTCACAAATCCTTTCCAGCATATGCTGTTAGGTGTCGAGTTCCCGCCGCTGCACAGGGGGAATCTTGAACCATGTCCTCTGCGATCTCCCATTCTCTAGCCACAGTGGAGTCTGCTCAGCAGAGACGTCGGTCCCAGCGTCTTGCTCAAGCTGATACTGTCCAGCTGGTTACGGCTGCTGCCCAGGTTCAGCCTTTGTAACCAGCGAGCAGACGTTCCAAGGAATAAGTCCTGCTTTTCATCTACTGAACATGCCCGTGGGACGACCTTTCATTGGAGGTCACATGCTCAGGTTCTGTAGCGGCTCTGATTGGACCAAGTTTGGCAGCTCTCGAGCGCACAACCTCGGCCTTGTATGTTACCACAGTTGCTGTTCAGGCTGCTAGCATGACTGCAGCTAGTTTGTCCACTGCCACCCCTGATCTGACATTATGCCATCTCTCGGTGCCAGACAAGTTTGCTGGTGACAGTAAGCTTTGTCAGTGATTCGTGAGCCAGTGTGCTATACATCTTGAGCTCCTGGCTGCACATTTTCCCACCGAGTGGGCTAAGGTGGGATTTATTATATCCCTTCTGACAGACAGGGTGTTGGAGTGGGCTACGCCGCTGTGGGAGCGCGATGATCATGTGGTGCAGAGTGCTCTGCTGTTCTTGAGCACCCTGAAACAGGTCTTTTTGGGACCTCGTGTCACCCATGATACAGCGCTCCAACTGCTGGCATTGACACAGGGTTCATCCATGGTCAGCCATTATGCTATCCACTTCCAGACTTTGGTATCTGAGCTGGAGTGGCCAGATAAAGTCCTCATCCCTGTAGTCTGGAGGGGACTAGCTGACCATGTGAAGGACGCCTTGGCCACTAGGGAGATTCCTGTCTACTGGAGGAGCTAATAGCAATATCTACCCGCATTGACCTTCATTTTAACGAGCGAAGGTTGGAGCGAGCCCAGTGTAGGCAGAGGTTTTGGATGGCTCCCACCTTCACCAATCCTCTGGAATCTCCGGTCCAGGCATCTGAGCCACATGAGACCATGGAGGTGACACGAGCGGGGTCTAATTCCCAGACCCCTTGTGCACTCAAGGTCTGTTCTGTCTGCCAGCAGTCGGGACATTATACCAGAAAATGTCCCCAGTGGTCAGGAAAACGTCAGCGCCTAGTGGTTGTAGGAGGAGATACACTAGACATTTACTCCAAATTGTCCTACAATGGGAAAAAGGCCCATCCACTCAAACGGTAGAGCTTTGTGTGGATTCTGGGGAAGAGGGCAACTTCATGCCTTCTGCCTTCACCCAACGGCACGCAATACCCCTGGTGATGCTCGTCAAACCAGTGATCGTACAAGTGGTAAATGGGTCAACACTGCCCTCACAGATAACACACCAGACCATCCCATTTACTCTTTCGATGTCGTCATCTCATCAGGAGATTATCTCTTTACTTGTCATTCCCTAGGGAATTGATAAGGTCCTACCATGGCTACGGTACCACTCCCCTCATATTTAGTGGTCCACAGGGAAACTTTTGGGATGGAGTGAATCTTGTGAGGGTAGATGTCAGAGGGAGTTCATTCAGCTTGCTACTACTGAGGTACCCGCAGATCTCTCCTCTCTCCCCAAGCACTATTGGCCCTATGCGGATGTGTTCTCCAAGATGGCTGCAGAGACCCTTCCGCCTTACCGCTCCTATGACTCTCCTATTGACCTCTTGCCTGGTGCTGAGCATCCCCGGGATCGAGTCTACCCATTATCTCTCCCAGAGATGGAGGCAATGTCTCAGTACATCCAGGAGAATTTGGCAAGAGTATTCATTAGGAAGTTAGTGTCACCCGCCTGGGCTGGGTTCTTCTTTGTGCAGAAGAAGAACGGAGAATTACGTCCCTGCATAGACTACGGGGTCTTAACACCATAACCGTTAAGAATAAGTACCCTCTGCCACTTATATCTGAGCTCTTCGATAGGTTGCGGGGGGCGAGGGTATTTACTAAGCTTGATCTGCGGGGTGCTTACAACCTGATTTGTATCCGTGAGGGGGACGAATGGAAGACAGCACTTAACACCAGGGACGGGCAATATGAATACCTGGTGATGCCCTTCAGGCTCTGTAATGTTCCTGCTGTTTTCCAAGACTTTGTGAATGATATTTTCCGGGAAATGCTCACCACCTCCGTCGTAGTCTATCTGGATGATGTTTTCATCTACTCTCCAGATATAGACTACCACCGGAGAAATGTTTGCGAAATCTTCGACCTCTTACGGGCAAACTCCCTCTATGCCAAGTTGGAGAAGTGTGTGTTTGAGCAGGAGTCCTAGCCTTTCCTGGGCTATTTCATTTCCGCCCGGGGGTTGGCCATGGATCCTTCCAAGCTACAGGCTGTGATGGACTGGCAGGAATCCCATTCTCTCAAAGCGGTGCAGCGCTTTATGGGGTTCATCAACTATTATCGCCAGTTCATTCCGCACTTCTCAACTTGGTAGCTGCCCTGGTTGCCCTCACCAAGAAGGGAGCCAATCCCACATTGTGTTCAGGGGAGGTCTCCAAGGCCTTCCTCTCTATCAAGTCACACTTCGCTAGCACTCCCATTTTACATCGCCCCGATGTTGATAAACCATTTATCATGGAGGTGGATGCCTTTTCTGCGACCGTAAGTTCTCTCTTTGGCCCACTCCTCCAGGGTGGGTGGACATTTTGGGACCAAGAGGACATCTGAGCTCCTGGTGAGGACATACTGGTGGCCGCATATGGCCAGTGACATCGGAGACTATATTCGGGCGTGTGTCTCCTGCATCAAGAATCAGTCTCCTCGGCAATGGCCTGCTGGGCTACTTTACCCCCGCCAGTGGCAGACAGGCCCTGGGAAATGGTCGGGATGGACTTTGTTGTGGGCTTACCCATGTCTCGTAGCTGCACCTTTTTCTGGGTAGTCACCGATGATTTTTCCAAAATGGTGCACTTGGTGCCTCTTCCACGGCTACCTTCTGCACGGGCCTTGGCGGTGTTGTTTATTAAGCATGTTTTCCATCTACATGGCATGCTTGACAAAATTGTCAGTGACCGGGGTCGCCAGTTTGTGTCTCGGTTCTGGAGAGAGCTCTGTCGTCTACTCAACATTGAGCTGAATCTCTCTTCAGCGTATCATCCCGAGATGAATGGGTTGGTAGAGAGGGCCAACCAGACTCTGGTCACATACTTACGACATTTTGTTTCGGCCAGGCAAGATGACTGGGCATCCTCGCTACTGCGGGCAGAGTTTGCACTGAAGAACGCCGTAGCCAACTCAACTGGTGAGACTCCAGTTCTCCTTAACTACGGCCAGCATCTGGGTGTCTCTGTGCCCATGCCTGTGTCGTCCACCGATTCTAGGGTGGCAGACAGGGCGGTGGAGGCACGTGACATTTGGGATCACACACAGGATGCCATTTGGGCCTCCAAGGAGAGAATGAGGGTCTCAGCCAATGCACATTGGCGTCTCGCTCTGACCTTTGCTCCTGGTGACTTAGTGTGGCTCTCTGCCCATAACATCAGGCTGCGAGTTGAGTCTACTAAGCTTGTGCCTTGCTACATTGATCCCTTCAAGGTCCTGGAACAAGTCAACCCTGTGGTCTATCGATCGGTCCTTCCTCCACGCCTAGGTATCACCGACACCTTTCATGTGTCCCTCCTAAAACCTGTTCGCATGTCCCGATATTCTGAGTCATCTGCCGGGACATCGGGCTCGTCCACGGACGATTATGAGTTGAATGCTATTGTTGGGTGTAAGGTGGGATGTGGCAAAAAGTATTATCTGGTGGATTGGAAGGGTCATGGCCCAGAGGACCGGACCTGGGAGCCTATTTGGGCTCCTCAGCTAATTGCTGCCTTTGAGCGTAGCGAGGCCCAAGGAGGGGGGCTAATGTTAGGTGTCGAGTTCCTGCCACTGCACAGTGGGAATCTCGATCCATGTCCTCTGCGGTCTCCCATTCTTCCCCAACCACAGTGGAGACTGCTCAGCAGAGCTGTCAGTCCAGTGTCTGGATCAAGCTGTTACTGTGTGGCTGGTTACAGCTACTGCCCCAGGTTCAGCCTTTGTAACTATCATTGATCAGTGGTGAGCAGACGTTCCAGGGACTAAGTCCTGCTTTTCATCTACTGAGCATGTCCGTGGAACGACCTCTCATTGGAGGTCTGAGGTCACATGCTCAGGTCCTGTAGCAGCTCTGATTGGACCACTAGGAAGGTCCCGGAAGGCTACATCTATAAAATGCTCACATGGCCGCTCGGCCATGTGCTAGTATAGAACTGAAATCATGTGTGTGTGGATGTATGACTGAATCTGGTGAAAGATCCTTAATCATTCCCATCCCTAGTGTTGTTGAAAGTAATTGGGCGATTGAGCTATCTAGCACCAGATTGTGCCATCCAGCACTAGACACAAATTACCGTGTCAATTAGCAGCCACCGCCTGTGTGGCGCCATGCGCCACCAGTGCGCTTTCCTAGCCCTAGTTAGGGTGGTTAGTGGTGTCCGCCAGAGCGGCACTGTATGCACTCTGCGTGGTAAATCTTTAATAAGTCCTGATAATCAGGGCACATAATTCACTTAAGCGACTCTGTGAAGCAACAGAGTTCACTTCCATTCACACTGGGTGTGGTGTAACCCAGGTGTGAGCAAGTGTTCATCCGCCATTACTCAGCAGCAGGTTCCAACTCTGCACGGTGGACTCCGGGCTGCAAACACACCTCATATCTCCCTTTATATTATTTGGTGCACTCTGCTAGCGCTAACATATGCAGTGAAGAGTTCCAATACGTGGGGACATCACACACCAGTCGGTGAGCCAGAATCTGCAAATGCAGGTGCAGAACGGCAAGGGCGGCTGAAGCTGTAGCTGACATTCTAAAATGGACAGACAAGCAGCGCACTTTCACATCCGGCAGCTCTGGGTAGCTTTTGAGAAAACGTTGAACAATGAGGTAAAGCACATGGGCCAGGCAAGGTACATGTGTGAGCTCACCTACCTAAGAGCCACCACCAGGTTTCGGCCATTGACACGCATGACATTGCATGGCTGTAGATTCAGCGGTGTCAGCCAAAAATCTGACTGCTCTTTCGATGCTGTCCACAACTCTTAAGAATAGTGCGGTTTTTCACCTAAACAGATTAGCTTCAGCACAGCCTGTTGCCGCTTGCCTGAGGCAGTGCTGCAGTGCTTCCAGCTTCTGTCTGATGTGCTCATTTCAAAGATGGAGGCTAAAGAGGAGGAAGAGGTGCAGGAGCTGTAGACTGTGGGGGGAACCCTGATTGACATAGGGCCACAATCCTCGGCGTCGGTACGATATATTCCAACCGAAGGTCTGATTGGGTCACAGCTTCCACTATGTTAACCCAGTGTGCTGTCAGTGAGATGTACCCTCCCTGCCCACAAGCACTTGTCCTCGTGTCTGTGGTTAGGTGGACTTCTCCAGTAACAGCATTGTTGAGGGCATGGCTAATGTTGTGAGACACATGCTGGTGTAATGCCGATGCGGCACACTGGGAGAAATGGTGGTGACTGGGGACGGAGTACCTTGGGATTACCACCGCCATCAGATTGTGGAAAGCTTTTGTCTCAACAAGCCTAAAAGGCAACATTTCGAGTGCAACCAGATGAGAAATGTGAGAATTTAGTACTGTGGCCTATGGGGCTTTGGCTGCACAATTCCACTTGCGTTCCAATGACTGGGGTATAGACAACTGAAGGCTGCGCTGGGACAAGGAAGTGGACGGGCTGGATGATGGTGCTATCTGACTGTGGGCAACAACAATGAGAAAGAAGCAACATGGCACTCGTACTAATAATCAGTGTAGGTGCTCAGGTAGGGTATCCAGCCCAGGAATCCAAAATCAGTAAAAACTTGGCACTCAAGAAGAATTTTGATGTAAAGAAGGAAGATCCTTTAACGTGTATGAACAAAGATATAAGTTTGAATGTTTTGGTCCACATCCAGACCTTCATCAGAACAATTTTACTGGTATATTAGGTAAAGCACGTATGGGGTCAGTGATGGTTCCAGCTGGATTATTCAACTGGCCTGGATGCAAGGGGAGATCCTTAGTGTTAAGTTCCCGCCTCTGCACAGGGGGAATCTCGAACGATCTCCGCTGTGGTCTCCCATTCTTCTCCAGCCGCAGTGGAGTCTGCTCAGCGGAGACGTCGGTCCCAGCATCTAGCTCAGGCTAATACTGGACAACTGGTTACTACTGCCCTTCCAGGCTCTGTTCTTGTAGCCAGCAATGTTCAGCAGCGAGCAGGTCTTTCTGGGACTAAGTCCAGATTTTCCCTTTCTGAGCATGCCCACGGGATGACCTCCCATTGGAGGTCGGGGGTCACATGCTTAGATACTGCAGCTAATCCCATTGGTCCTCTAGGAAGGTCCTAAAGGTGTTCTTCTTCTGTGGCAGACTCCCATTGGTCCTTCTCGGAAGGTCTTGTACTTGTTGCAGCTATAAAAGGTTTGCATGTCCGCACGGCCATGCGCTAGTATACAATTGTTATCGTGTGTGTGTTGATGAGTGCAAGTTGTTCCTTAAAAAACCCATCCCTTGTGTATGACTGTTCGCGTAAGGTATAAGGCTGCAATCTAGCGCCCGGTTGAACTCACAGCTTTAACACACGAAACAGCGTCTAACTGCTGTGACCGCCAGTACAGCGCTGTGCGCTACCTGAAAAAGGAGAAAAAGACGTTAGATTATACTCACCCAGGGGCGGTCCCGCTGCTGGTCAGGTCGGATGGGCGTCTCTGGTCCGCTGCGGCACCTCCTATCTTCATTACAAGACGTCCTCTTCTGATCTTCAGCCACGGCTCCGGCGCAGGCGTACTTTGCTCTGCCCTGTTGAGGGCAGACAAAGTACTGCAGTGCGCAGGCGCCAAGCCTCTGACCTTTCCGGCGCCTGCGCACTGCAGTACTATCCTCTGCCCTCAAGAGGGCAGAGCAAAGTACGCCTGCGCCTGAGCCGTGGCTGAAGATCAGAAGAGGACGTCTTGTAATGAAGATAGGAGGCGCCGGAGCGGACCGGAGACGCCCATCCGACCTGACCAGCAGCGGGACCGCCCCTGGGTGAGTATAATATAACGTCTTTTTCTCCTTTTTCAGGTAACATCGGGGGCTTATCTACAGCATTACAGAATGCTGTAGATAAGCCCCTGATGCCGGTGGGATTACCTCACCCGCGATTTTCGGGGTGACAGGTTCCCTTTAAGTCTCACTTCGCTAGCGCTCCCATCCTACATCGCCCCGATGTAGATAAGCCATTTATAATGGAGGTGGATGCCTCATCTGTTGGTGCTGGAGCAGTCCTTTTCCAAAAAGGATGCTCAAGGTCGGAAGCATCCTTGCTTCTTCTTTTCTAAGACCTTCTCACCAGCAGAGAGGAATTATTCCATCAGGGACAGGGAGTTGCTAGCCATGAAGTTGGCCTTCTCGGAGTGGAGACATCTCTTGGAGGGAGCTCATTTTCCCTTCCAAGTCTTCACAGATCACAAGAATTTGGTGTACCTGCAGACAGCCCAGCGGTTAAATTCTCGCCAGGCCAGATGGTCCTTGTTCTTCTCCCGGTTTCATTTCACCCTTCATTTTCTTTCCGGGGAGAAGAACATTCGTGCCGACGCTCTCTCTCGCTCCGTTGTATAATCTGTGGAGGAGGAAGAGGAGCCTCGGCTTATTGTCCCCACCGAGAGCCTGAGAACTGTGGCCCCGGTTTCGCTAGAGTCTGTGCCTCCGGCCAAGACTTTTGTACCATCCAGTTTGCGTCCGGAGGTTCTCTTTTGGGCTCATTCGTCCAGGGTGGGTGGACATTTTGAGTCCAATAGGACATCTGAGTTACTGGCGAGGACATACTGGTGGCCGCATATGGCTCGTGATGTCGCAGACTATGTTCGGGCGTGTGTCTCTTGCGCCAAGAACAAGTCTCCTCGGCAATGGCCAGCTGGGTTGCTTTACCCCCTGCTGGTGGCGGACAGGCCCTGGGAGATGGTCGGGATGGACTTTGTGATGGGCTTACCCAAGTCTTGTAGCTGCACCATTATCTGGGTGGTCCCTGACCATTTTTCCAAAATGGTTCATTTGGCGCCTCTTCCACGGCTACCTTCTGCACGGGTTCTGGCAGCGTTGTACATCAGGCATATCTTTCGCCTACATGGTATGCCGGACAATATTGTCAGTGACCGGTGTCCCCAGTTTGCGTCTCGATTCTGGAGAGAGCTTTGTTGTCTACTCAGTATTGAGTTGAATCTCTCTTCGGCATATAATCCCAAGACGAATGGGTTGGTTGAGAGGGCCAACCAGACCCTGGTCACATATTTACGACATTTTGTTTCTGCCAGGCAGGATGACTGGGCATCCTTGCTACCGTGGGCAGAGTTTGCGCTTAACAACGCCGTAGCCGACTCCACCGGTCAGACTCCATTCCTCCTAAATTACGGCCAACCAAGGAGTACATGCGAGAGAGACAGAAGTACAATCCAGATCAGGCGGGGGAACAATGGCAAAGTTCTGGTACAGTTTTCTCAAATCCTCCCATCATGATGGCACAGAGGCAAGGGGTGCTGTCACAACAAGTGCAATGTTTGGGAAGATGGTGAGGGATTACCTTGCAGATCGTACAAACCTCCTTCGTGATTCCTCTGTGTCTCTTATTTATGATTATTTAGAGATGGTATGTCACTCTCCATAATGAGAAACGATGCCCCTTAGACCGCAGTCCAGAGCCTCTCACCTAGCCAAATTAGTTCTCATGCTTCGCACTGACGAGGGCTAACAGCCCAAAACACCATGTCTGCGAATTGAGATACTGATTTGGCTTTTATCCTAAGTCAAATTGCACAACTTGTTAGAGGGTTGATTGTGACTTGTAGGATTGCTACTTCCAACAGGTGGCGCTATAGAGTTTAAGTCCTCTTTTTCTCAGAAGAGGCAATTTGCATATTATATTTACCAGAGGGGCATTGCACAGCGAATAAGCCTCCTTACCTTGACAAGCCAGAGATGTATGTCACTCCCCACAAGCAGAAACGATACCCCTAAGACCCCAGTCCAGAGCCTCTCACCTAGCCAAATTAGTTCTTATGCTTCGCACTGACGTGGGCCAACAGCCTGAAACACCGTGTCTGCGAATTGAGATACTGATTTGGCTTTTATCCTAAGTCATATTGCACGACTCGTTAGAGGGTTGATTGTGACTTGTAGGATTGCTACTTCCAACAGGTGGCGCTATAGAGTTTAAGTCCTCTTTTTCTCAGAAGAGGCAATTTGCATATTATATTTCCCAGAGGAGCATTGCACGGCGAATGAGCCTCCTTACCTTGACAAGCCAGAGATGGTATGTCACTCTCCATAAGGAGAAACGATACCTCTTACACCCCAGTCCAGAGCCTCTCACCTAGCCAATTAGTTCTTATGCTTCGCACTGACGTGGGCCAACAGCCTGAAACACCGTGTCTGCGAATTGAGATACTGATTTGGCTTTTATCCTAAGTCATATTGCACGACTCGTTAGAGGGTTGATTGTGACTTGTAGGATTGCTACTTCCAACAGGTGGCGCTATAGAATTTAAGTCCTCTTTTTCTCCGAAGAGGCAATTTGCATATTATATTTCCCAGAGGAGCATTGCACGGCGAATAAGCCTCCTTACCTTGGCAAGCCAGAGATGGTATGTCACTCTCCATAAGGAGAAAGGATACCTCTTAGACCCCAGTCCAGAGCCTCTCACCTAGCCAAATTAGTTCTCATGTTTCGCACTGACGAGGGCCAACAGCCCAAAACACCGAGTCTGCGAATTGAGATACTGATTTGGCTTTTATCCTAAGTCATATTGCTCGAGTCGTTAGAGGGTTGATTGTGACTTTTATGATTGCTACTTCCAAAAGGTGGCGCTATACATTTTAAGTCCTCCTTTTCTCAGAAGAGGCAATTTGCATATTATATTTCCCAAAGGAGCATTGCACGGCGAATAAGCCTCCTTACCTTGACAAGCCAGGGATGATACGTCACTCTCCATAAGGAGAAAGGATACCTCTTAGACCCCAGTCCAGAACCTCTCACCTAGCCAAATTAGTCCTCATGCTTCGCACTGACGAGGGCCAATAGCCCGAAAGACTGTGTCTGCGAATTGAGATACTGATTTGGCTTTTATCTTAAGTCATATTGCATGACTCGTTAGAGGGTTGATTGTGACTTGTAGGACTGCTACTTCCAACAGGTGGTGCTATAGACTTAAGTCCTCTTTTTCTCAGAAGAGGCAATTTGCATATTATATTTCCCAGAGGAGCATTGCACAGCAAATAAGCCTCCTTACCTTGACAAGCCAGAGATGGTATGTCACTCTCCGTAAGGAGAAATGATACCCCTTAGACCCCAGTCCAGAGCCTCTCACCTAGCCAAATTAGTCCTCATGCTTCGCACTGACGAGGGCCAATAGCCCGAAACACTGTGTCTGCGAATTGAGATACTGATTTTGCTTTTATCCTAAGTCATATTGCACGAGTCATTAGAGGGTTCATTGTGACTTGTAGGATTGCTACTTCCAACAGGTGGCGCTATAGAGTTTAAGTCCTCATTTTCTCAGAAGAGGCAATTTGCATATTATATTTCCAGGAGGAGCATTGCACGGCGAATAAGCCTCCTTACCTTGAAAAGCCAGAGATGGTATGTAACTCTCCATAAGGAGAAATGATACCCCTTAGACCCCAGTCCAGAGCCTCTCACCTAGCCAAATTAGTTCTCATGCTTCGCACTGACGAGGGTCAACAGCCCGAAACACCGTGTCTGCGAATTGAGATACTGATTTGGCTTTTATCCTAAGTCATATTGCACAAGTCGTTAGAGGGTTGATTGTGACTTGTAGGATTGCTACTTCCAACAGGTGGCGCTATAGAGTTTAAGTCCTCTTTTTCTCAGAAAAGGCAAGTTGCATATTACATTTCCCAGAGGAGCATTGCATGGCGAATAAGCCTCCTTACCTTGAAAAGCCAGAGATGGTATGTCACTGTCCATAAGGAGAAACGATACCTCTTAGACCCCAGTCCAGAACCTCTCACCTAGCCAAATTAGTTCTCATGCTTCGCACTGATGAGGGCCAACAGCCCGAAACACCGTGTCTGCGATTTGAGATACTGATTTAACTTTTATCCTAAGTCATATTGCACGACTCGTTAGAGGGTTGATTGTGACTTGTAGGATTGCTAAATCCAACAGGTGGCGCTATAGAGTTTAAGTCCTCTTTTTCTCAGAAAACGCAAGTTGCATATTACATTTCCCAGAGGAGCATTGCATGGCGAATAAGCCTCCTTACCTTGAAAAGCCAGAGATGGTATGTCACTGTCCATAAGGAGAAACGATACCTCTTAGACCCCAGAGCAGAGCCTCTCACTTAGCCAAATTAGTTCTCATGCTTCGCACTGATGAGGGCCAACAGCCCAAAACACCGTGTCTGCGAATTGAGATACTGATTTGGCTTTTATCCTAAGTCATATTGCACGACTCGTTAGAGGGTTGATTGTGACTTGTAAGATTGCTACTTCCAACAGGTGGCGCTATAGAGTTTAAGTCCTCTTTTTCTCAGAAGAGGCAATTTGCATCTTATTTATTGGGTATTTAAGCTTGACATGTGGCATGAACTGGCTCTTTATGCCTTGTAGGTCCTGGCCTGGCCTGCAGCTAACATTCAGTCAGAGCGGGTTTTTAGTGCCACTGGTGGAATTATAACAGATAAGCGCATCTGCCTGTCAAGTGAAAATGCTGACAGGATTACTCTTATAAAAATGGACAAGGGCTGGATTGGGAAAGACTTCTGTACCCACCAAGTGAAAACAGCGAAATATAACCTCAAATACATTCTCTTTTGGGAGGTGTATTCTCATGCACCTCTTCACAACCACACGTAGGTATATGCTTCCAGATTTGGTCTGTTTGTTGTTATCCTCCCCCTTATCCTCATCCTCATCATCCAGAACCACTAGATGACCAGGGTGAAGGTGCTCTGTACTGTTATAGGCCGATGTATTTTAGGCAAGGGGGCTGTGATGGCACAATTTTTTTAGTAAAAAAAGGACCCTACATTGGGGAATTAGGTATTACATTACATTTGGCCTTCTTCTTAACTCTGTCTCCTGCAATATGTCCTTTACATGCCATTAGATCACCAGGGTGAACGTGCTCTGTACGGTGCATTTTGGGCAAGGGGGCTGTGATGGCACTATTTTATTCAGTAAAAAAAAGATCCCATATTGGGGAATTGTTTGTCAGCTCATGCCCTCCATTACAAGTCTCAGAGACCCACAAGCTACATTGGGCCTACTTCTTAACTCTGTTTCCTGCAATGTCTCTTCCTTATGTCTGACGACATGACCTGGGTGAACGTGTTCTGTACTTTTATAGGCCCTGGAAATTTGAGCAAGGGGGGCTGTGAATGCAATAGTATAGTTTTAAAAAAGGTGAAACCACCCATTGGTGAAACCACATCCTCGTTGGCAAATAATTCCTAACATTTATGTACCTTAAAGAGCTCACTTTAAAGGCTCCTTTTTGTGTTGCCTAGTTGTTCACATTGGACACAATACACTTCATATAAATTTAATAAAGCAATGCTGTTAGTTTGACTCAGTAGTTGATTACAAATATTTCTTTGTCGACTAAATTATTTTCTCTTCTTGAGAGCCATAACTTTGGCTGCCTAAAATGTTCAAATGGCGAATATACAACTGGCGATTTGGAATCCAGATTAAAATACTGTATACTGAATGCATTCAGACAATCACATAGCTGCATTTCTTGTAAAACATTTACAGATGTGACAGACAATGCTCATAGCTTCACAAACAGTTCTAAGCCTCTATATGTTTGCTGTTTATCATTGTAAAACATTAAGGTTTACTGAAACTCTGCCTGTTGTGGTTTGATCTAAATCCTTGTGGCTTTTATATTCTAGGGGTTTATGGCCCCTCGTCTGATGACTCCATGATATCTCAGTTTCATACAACCTTGAAAGGCTGGCCACTTGAAGGTCTGTGTGAAACTAGAGTTACTACAAACTGTAAAGCACTATATAAGACCAGAGAAACATGACTAAGACAGATACCAAAACTGGGGTACATATACATGTACAGTGTGCTGATACCTGCATAATTGGGGGCACCCATGCACTGTAGATAATCTCCCAGGTGTTCTCTGCCTTGGTCTTGCTTCTCTGGAATTCCAGATGGATGATGTTTAAAAGCCTCGTGTGGATCATGCAAGTTTAATCTATGTAGTTAGTCTTCATATATACGTATATGTATTTAATCCTTATATGTACTTATTAACCTTTGTATGTTAACATATACAAAAGTGTACGCACTCGCACTATTCAATCATACTATTCCTTGAATTTTGTAGTTTGCAATAAAATTGCGTTGTATTGCAAGTATTAGCCTTATTTAATGCCGTATCTGAATCTTAGTGGTAAAAAAATGGCAAATAAGATTGCCAAATTCTACTGTAAATAATTTGGCAAAGAGGGAACCATCATACCACTTAAAAAAAAGTGGATTTTCATGGGCCCATCCAGTATGTGGGTTCCACGGCGTAATGGGGTGCATATGACTATGGAGCAGGGCTGACCTTGCTGCCAATGTGTAAAACAAAGGAGTATGGGAGTACAAAATGCATATTGTGAAGTGGATTTTCAGGGGCCCATTCAGTATGTGGGTTCCAAGGTGTAATGGGATGCATATGACTGACTATACAGCAGGACTCTTGTCAAAAATAAATCTGACAGGTGCCCCGCCCACTAACAAATTGATATCAAATTGATATCAAAGTGATATCAAATTGTATCAAATTGATCTTATAGGGAATTAAATAGATATCGTACGGCTATCGTAGTGTATTAAAGGGAAAGGGAGTAATGGGTAGTGTATTAAAGGGAATTAAAATAGATATTATACGGCGATCGTAGTGTATGAAAGTGTATTACCGTATATACTCGAGTATAAGCCGACCCGAGTATAAGCCGACCCCCCTAATTTTGCCACAAGAAACTGGGAAAACTTATTGACTCGAGTATAAGCCTAGGGTGGAAATGCAGCATTTACCGGTGAATTTCAAAAATAAAAATAGATCATTATTTCCCCATAGCTGTGCCATATAGTGCTCTGCACCGTTCATATTGCCCTATAGCTCTGCCCCATATATGCTCTGCACCGTTCATTTTTGGCCAATATCTGTGCCCTGTTGTGAATTCTGTGGATGAGTTCACTTCTGTGGTCACAAGTGGTATTGCAGTCTCTGGGCTTTCTCCCTCAGGTGTTTTGGTGAGCTCGTTGGCTGCCTTGCTATTTAGCTCCACCTGAGTCTGTCTTCCTTGCTCCTTGTCAATGTTCCAGTGTTGGATCTGAGCTACTGCATCTTTCCTTGGGCCTGCTGCTCTGCTAGATAAGTGCTTCTAGTTTGTTTTCTGTTTTTTCTGTCCAGCTTGCTATTAACTTTTGCTGGAAGCTCTGAGAAGCAAAGGGGTGCACCGCCGTGCTGTTAGTTCGGCACGGTGGGTCTTTTTGCCCCTTTGCGTGGTTTTCGTTTTAGGGTTTTTTGTAGACTGCATAGTTCTCTTTGCTATCCTCGCTCTGTCTAGAATATCGGGCCTCACTTTGCTGAATCTATTTCATTCCTACGTTTGTCTTTTCATCTTGCTAACAGTCATTATATGTGGGGGGCTGCCTATTCCTTTGGGGTATTTCTCTGAGGTAAGTCAGGCTTGTATTTCTATCTTCAGGCTAGTCAGCTCCTCAGGCAGTGCCGAGTTGCATAGGTAGTTGTTAGGCGCAATCCACTGCTGCTTATAGTTGTGTGAGGATAGATTAGGTACTGCAGTCTACAGAGATTCCACGTCTCAGAGCTTGTCCTATTGTTTTTGGTTATTGCCAGATCTCTGTATGTGCGCTGATTACTGCACGCTGTGTTGCCTGATTGCCAGCCATAACAGTACAAGGAGCCACACCAATGATTCCCAATAGAGGGAAAAAAAAAATCCTGACATCATTTTTTTTTCTTAGCTCTGTCTTCAGTCTTTTTTTTCCCCTAGACATTAGAGTGCTTCAGGACACAGCTGTGGACATGGATATTCAGGCTCTGTGCTCCTCAATGGATAATCTCGTTGTAAATGTACAAAAGATTCAAGATACTATTGATCAGAAATCGATGCTAGAACCAAGAATTCCGATTCCTGATTTGTTTTTTGGTGACAGAACTAAGTTCCTGAGCTTCAGAAATAATTGTAAGCTATTTTTGGCCTTGAAACCTCATTCTTCTGGTAATCCTACTCAACAGGTTTTGATTATTATTTCTTTTTTGCGCGGCGACCCACAGGACTGGGCGTTTTCTCTTGCGCCAGGAGACCCTGCATTGAGTAGTGTCGATGCGTTTTTCCTGGCGCTCGGATTGCTTTACGATGAGCCTAATTCAGTGGATCAGGCTGAGAAAAATCTGCTGGCTTTATGCCAGGGTCAGGATGATATAGAAGTATATTGTCAGAAATTTAGAAAGTGGTCAGTACTCACTCTGTGGAATGAATCTGCACTAGCGGCTTTGTTCAGAAAGGGTCTCTCTGAAGCTCTTAAGGATGTAATGGTGGGATTTCCTATGCCTGCTGGTTTGAATGAGTCCATGTCCTTGGCCATTCAGATCGGTCGTCGCTTGCGCGAGCGTAAATCTGTGCACCATCTGGCGGTATTGTCTGAGAGTAAACCTGAGCCTATGCAGTGCGACAGGACTATGACTAAAGTAGAAAGGCAAGAACACAGACGTCTGAACAGACTGTGTTTCTATTGTGGTGATTCTACTCATGCTATTTCTAATTGTCCTAAACGCACTAGGCGGTTCGATAGCTCTGCCGTTATTGGTACTGTACAGTCCAAATTCCTTTTGTCCATTACCTTAATGTGCTCTTTGTCATCGTATTCTGTCATGGCGTTTGTGGATTCAGGCGCTGCCCTGAATCTGATGGATTTGGATTATGCTAAACGTTGTGGATTTTTCTTGGAGCCTTTGCGGTGTCCTATTCCGTTGAGAGGAATTGATGCTACACCTTTGGCCAAGAATAAGCCTCAGTACTGGGCCCAGCTGACCATGTGCATGGCTCCTGCACATCAGGAAGTTATTCGCTTTCTGGTACTGCATAATTTGCATGATGTGGTCGTGTTGGGGTTGCCATGGCTACAAACCCATAATCCAGTATTGGATTGGAACTCTATGTCGGTAACCAGCTGGGGTTGTCAGGGAGTACATGGTGATGTTCCATTTTTGTCTATTTCATCATCCATTCCTTCTGACATCCCAGAGTTCTTGTCGGACTTTCAGGATGTATTTGAAGAGTCCAAGTCTGATGCCCTACCTCCGCATAGGAATTGTGATTGTGCTATCGATTTGATTCCTGGTAGTAAATTCCCTAAGGGTCGTTTATTTAATTTGTCCGTACCTGAACACACCGCTATGCGCAGTTATGTGAAGGAGTCCCTGGAGAAGGGACATATTCGCCCATCGTCGTCACCATTGGGAGCAGGGTTCTTTTTTGTAGCCAAGAAGGATGGTTCGTTAAGACCGTGTATTGATTACCGCCTTCTTAATAAGATCACTGTTAAGTTTCAGTATCCCTTGCCATTGATTTCTGACTTGTTTGCTCGGATTAAGGGGGCTAGTTGGTTCACCAAGATAGATCTTCGTGGTGCGTATAATCTGGTGAGAATCAGGCAAGGAGATGAATGGAAAACGGCATTTAATACGCCCGAGGGTCATTTTGAGTATCTGGTGATGCCGTTTGGACTTGCCAATGCTCCATCTGTTTTTCAGTCTTTTATGCATGACATTTTCCGTGAGTATCTGGATAAATTCTTGATTGTTTACTTGGATGACATTTTGATCTTCTCTGATGATTGGGAGTCTCATGTGAAGCAAGTCAGAATGGTTTTCCAGGTACTGCGTGCTAATTCCTTGTTCGTGAAGGGATCAAAGTGTCTCTTCGGTGTGCAGAAAGTTTCATTTTTGGGGTTCATCTTTTCCCCTTCTACTATCGAGATGGATCCGGTTAAGGTTCAGGCCATCCAGGATTGGACTCAGCCGACATCTCTAAAAAGTCTGCAGAAATTCCTGGGCTTTGCTAATTTTTATCGTCGCTTCATCTGTAATTTTTCTAGCATTGCCAGACCATTGACCGATTTGACCAAGAAGGGTGCTGATTTGGTTAATTGGTCTTCTGCTGCCGTGGAAGCTTTTCAGGAGTTGAAGCGTCGTTTCTGCTGTGCCCCTGTGTTGTGTCAACCTGATGTTTCTCTTCCGTTCCAGGTCGAGGTTGATGCTTCTGAGATTGGTGCAGGGGCGGTTTTGTCACAGAGAGGTTCTGGTTGCTCAGTGTTCAAACCATGTGCTTTCTTTTCCAGGAAATTTTCTGCTGCTGAGCGTAATTATGATGTGGGCAACCGAGAGTTGCTGGCCATGAAGTGGGCATTCGAGGAGTGGCGTCATTGGCTTGAGGGTGCTAAGCATCGCGTGGTGGTTTTGACTGATCATAAGAACCTTACTTATCTTGAGTCTGCCAAGCGCTTGAATCCTAGACAGGCCGTTGGTCGTTATTTTTTGCTCGTTTTGATTTTGTGGTTTCATACCTTCCGGGCTCTAGAAATGTGAAGGCGGATGCTCTGTCTAGGAGTTTTGTGCCCGACTCTCCGGGGTTATCTGAGCCGGCGAGTATCCTCAAGGAAGGAGTCATTGTGTCTGCCATCTCCCCTGATTTGCAGAGAGTGTTGCAGAAATTTCAGGCTAATAAACCTGATCGTTGTCCGGCCGAGAAACTGTTCGTCCCTGATAGGTGGACTAGTAAAGTTATCTCTGAACTTCATTGTTCGGTGCTGGCCGGTCATCCAGGAATCTTTGGTACCAGGGAGTTGGTTGCTAGAGCCTTCTGGTGGCCATCTCTGTCACGGGATGTGCGTGCTTTTGTGCAGTCCTGTGGAATTTGTGCTAGGGCTAAGCCCTGCTGTTCACGTGCCAGTGGGTTGCTTTTGCCCTTGCCGGTCCCGAAGAGGCCTTGGACACATATTTCGATGGATTTCATTTCTGACCTTCCCGTTTCTCAAAAAATGTCGGTCATTTGGGTGGTCTGTGATCGCTTTTCTAAAATGGTCCATCTGGTGCCCTTGGTTAAATTGCCTTCCTCCTCTGATTTGGTGCCTTTGTTCTTCCAGCATGTGGTTCGTTTACATGGCATTCCTGAGAATATTGTTTCTGACAGAGGTTCCCAGTTTGTCTCGAGGTTCTGGCGAGCCTTTTGTGGTAGGATGGGCATTGACCTATCTTTCTCCTCGGCCTTCCATCCTCAGACTAATGGCCAGACCGAACGAACCAATCAGACCTTGGAAACATATCTGAGATGTTTTGTTTCCGCTGACCAGGATGATTGGGTGTCATTTTTGCCGTTGGCTGAGTTCGCCCTTAATAATCGGGCCAGCTCGGCTACCTTGGTCTTTCCATTTTTCTGCAATTCTGGGTTCCATCCTCGTTTCTCTTCAGGACAGGTTGAGTCTTCGGACTGTCCTGGTGTGGATTCTGTGGTGGACAGGTTGCAGCAGATCTGGACTCAGGTGGTGGACAATTTGACCTTGTCCCAGGAGAAGGCTCAGCTTTTCGCTAATCGCAGACGCCGTGTGGGACCCCGACTTCGTGTTGGGGATCTGGTTTGGTTATCTTCTCGTCATATTCCTATGAAGGTTTCCTCTCCTAAATTTAAACCTTGTTTTATTGGTCCGTCTGACCCTCCCAGACTCCTTTTCCATACATAATGTATTCCATAGGTCGTTGTTGAGGAGATACGTGGCACCTATGGTTCCATCTGTGGAGCCTCCTGCCCCTGTTTTGGTGGAGGGGGAATTGGAGTATATTGTGGAGAAGATTTTGGATTCTCGTGTCTCTAGACGGAAACTCCAGTATCTGGTCAAATGGAAGGGTTATGCTCAGGAAGATAATTCCTGGGTTTTTGCCTCTGATGTCCATGCCCCAGATCTTGTTCGTGCCTTTCATGTGGCTCATCCTGGTCGGCCTGGGGGTTCTGGTGAGGGTTCGGTGACCCCTCCTCAAGGGGGGGGTACTGTTGTGAATTCTGTGGATGAGTTCACTTCTGTGGTCACAAGTGGTATTGCAGTCTCTGGGCTTTCTCCCTCAGGTGTTTTGGTGAGCTCGTTGGCTGCCTTGCTATTTAGCTCCACCTGAGTCTGTCTTCCTTGCTCCTTGTCAATGTTCCAGTGTTGGATCTGAGCTACTGCATCTTTCCTTGGGCCTGCTGCTCTGCTAGATAAGTGCTTCTAGTTTGTTTTCTGTTTTTTCTGTCCAGCTTGCTATTAACTTTTGCTGGAAGCTCTGAGAAGCAAAGGGGTGCACCGCCGTGCTGTTAGTTCGGCACGGTGGGTCTTTTTGCCCCTTTGCGTGGTTTTCGTTTTAGGGTTTTTTGTAGACTGCATAGTTCTCTTTGCTATCCTCGCTCTGTCTAGAATATCGGGCCTCACTTTGCTGAATCTATTTCATTCCTACGTTTGTCTTTTCATCTTGCTAACAGTCATTATATGTGGGGGGCTGCCTATTCCTTTGGGGTATTTCTCTGAGGTAAGTCAGGCTTGTATTTCTATCTTCAGGCTAGTCAGCTCCTCAGGCAGTGCCGAGTTGCATAGGTAGTTGTTAGGCGCAATCCACTGCTGCTTATAGTTGTGTGAGGATAGATTAGGTACTGCAGTCTACAGAGATTCCACGTCTCAGAGCTTGTCCTATTGTTTTTGGTTATTGCCAGATCTCTGTATGTGCGCTGATTACTGCACGCTGTGTTGCCTGATTGCCAGCCATAACAGTGCCCCATACAGTGCTCTGCACCGTTCATATTGCCCCATAGATGCTGCACAGATGCCCCATACAGTGCTCTGCACCGTTCATATTGCCCCATAGATGCTGCACAGATGCCCCATACAGTGCTCTGCACCGTTCATATTGCCCCATAGATGCTGCACAGATGCCCCATATATTGCTCTGCACCGTTCAAATTGCCCCATAGATGCTGCACAGATGCCCCATACAGTGCTCTGCACCGTTCAAATTGCCCCATAGATGCTGCACAGATGCCCCATATATTGCTCTGCACCGTTCATATTGCCCCATAGATGCTGCACAGATGCCCCATACAGTGCTCTGCACCGTTCAAATTGCCCCATAGATGCTGCACAGATGCCCCATATATTGCTCTGCACCGTTCATATTGCCCCATAGATGCTGCACAGATGCCTCATATATTGATCTGCACCGTTCATATTGCCCCATAGATGCTGCACAGATGCCCCATATATTGCTCTGCACCGTTCATACTGCGCCATAGATGCTCCACATAAATCTGTGCCGCTGCTGCTGCAATAAAAAAAAAAAACACATACTCACCTCTCTTGCTTGCAGCTCCCGGCGTCCGGTCCCGGCGCCTCCATCTTCCCGGCGTCTCTGCTCTGACTGATCAGGCAGAGGGCGCCGCGCACACTATATGCGTCATCGCGCCCTCTGCCTGAACAGTCAGAGCGCAGACGCCGGGAAGATGGAGGCGCCGGGAAGATGGAGCGGCGCCCGGCGGCTGGAACGTGGACAGGTAAATATGCCATACTTACCTAGTCCTAGCGATCCTGGCGCTCCCCGCCTTCCTCCCCGTCTTCTGTGCTGCAGCCTCTTCCTGTCAGCGGTCATTGGCACCGCTGATTAGAGAAATGAATATTATGGGAGGTGGAGCCGCCTATTCATTTCTGTAATGAGCGGTCCCACGTGACCGCTGAAGAGGGGAAGAAGCTGCAGCACAGAAGACTGTGGGACGGCAGGGGGAGCGTCAGGATCGCTGGGACTAGGTAAGTATACCTCAGCGCCCTCACCCCCTCACCCGCCGACCCCACCGCTACTGTGACTCGAGTATAAGCCGAGAGGGGCACTTTCAGCCCAAATATTTGGGCTGAAAATCTCGGCTTATACTCGAGTATATACGGTAAATTGATTACTTGCACGATTCCTACAAATTGATAACAAACTGCGCTGTTTTATAGGCCGATTGATACGTTAATCAGAATTGCTTCCTTGTGCCTATTATTTTATAGGGCCAAAAATTATTCCAAAGTAAAACAAAGTGCGATTGATACGATAATCAGAATTTGATTGTGCCTATTATTTTATAGGGACAATAATTATATAGGTTTTTGCTGCAGCTATTATCTATATAGGATCTATTATGTATAGCGTCGATATTATGCTTTTATTGTCAATTTGATATGCTAAAAAGGAGTAAAATAGAGAATGAGAGACGCGATTTTCAGATAAAAGTTATAATGTTTATTGAACAAAATCAACGACATTTTATAAAGACGTATGAATAAATTTCATTGTTCAATTAGAATCAATCAGTTACACCACATTTCTTGAAACCCACAATTCAGAGCAATTAAACAAATCTTTTTTCAGATAAAAGTTATTTTTATTGTAATCAAATCAATTATCACTCAACACTCGCTATCACAATCATATAGATGAAAACATAATATTTCTTACATAATAATTTATAGCAATACAATTGATAAATGCTGCATAGTGAGCCACGTGGATTGTAGTATCGGTGATACTCTTTTTTTAAGTCTCATTAGCCCTTGAGCGATACCTATTGGGGTGGAGTGTAACGGACGGATCGCACGGCGTGGTGTGAATAGAGTTCGTGGCTTAGATGCCCCATCAGTTTCGTTCAATGGAATTTTTAATCGATCAAATTGTTCTCTAGTAGTGAAATTACCGACAACGGTGGAGGGCATATTTAATTCAGCCATAGCCTGCATAAACGTATCCCAGCCCCGGGGTAAATTCTTCCTGGACATGGCATGACTCTGAGTTGCACCAAATACAGCATGTTAGAGCCGGGAATTACAGTTCCTTTGAATATAAATTCACTTTTGTCATTCCACAATGTAATATTTTGGTTCTGTAACAGTCTGCTTAGAAAAAATTCTGCATTCTTTTTATATTGAGGATTTACATGACTTGCAATTTCAAAAACATCTGTATTTTTATCAGCTTCAGAATTCAACAATTGTTGGTGATCAGATACAGGAGTGCTAATGATCTTTAAAGTTGATAGTTCCTCTGCATCATGTTTAACATGAGTCAAGTATCTCTGTAGTACATCACTATATTTTTTAATTTTCACATCGTCCAGTATATCACGACGTTGTAAAATCTCAGCAATTTCTCCATCAAGACGTTGGATCACGCTCTGGCATATGTTGGTTGTAATAGGGGGTCTTAGTTTAATTAGTTCCTGCTTGGGAACAAGATACATTTTCTCGGCGTGTTCCATTAATTACCGCTGAGTAGACTTGTTAATATCGGAATCGCAAAACCTAAAAGAGGTCCTATAAATCATCCGGTCTGCTTTAGTAGACGCTTCTTTTTCTTTATGCTGTGGGATTTATAACTCATGGTTCTTATAGCTTTACTCCACCTTTTTAGTTTATTTTTTTGTTGCTCTTTCAGAGGAATTCGACCTTTTAAGACATTTAAAGTGACTTCCCCTATCGCTGTAATTAAATCATGACTGGCATTGCACAAAATAGATTTTCTGACAGAAGGAGATGCCTTCACCAGCGTTTTCAAGAGATCCCAGTTACGACGTATTCTCTCAGACATCTTTGCAACTCTATGGCTACAGTGTAGAATGTCTGATTTTGTGTAAATATGCAAATTGCTTCTTCTGAGAAAAACAGGACTTAAAGCGTCTCTGTCACCCCCTCCAGCCGTTAGAAACTAAAAGAGCCACCTTGTGTAGCAGTAATGCTGCATTCTGACAAGGTGGCTCTTTTAGTTATTGGTGCAGTCAAAGCAGAAATAAAGCGTTTTATAATTTTGCAAAAATACCTGTCTTTAGTCCTGGAGGCAGGTCTTAACCCCCCTGCTGCACACGCCACACTGCCGTCACTCAAGGCTTCTTCGGCACCGGACGCCACCCCCTCTGCGCTGTTTTCAAGTCAAATCCAGCGCCTGCGCTGTTTTGTTCTGCCTGGGGCAGGCGCAGTGAGCGCTGCCCGTCTGACCTCAGATGCAGTCTCGCAGACTGTGCCTGTGCAGCCACCCAGCTTGTGAATCCCAGCCCCGCACTGTGCATCTGTCCACCTGTTGGAAGTAGCAATCCTACAAGTCACAATCAACCCTTTAACGATGTTGTGTGAATATGATTTAGGATAACAGCCAAATCAGTATCGCAGACACGGTGTTTCGGGCTGTTGGACCTCATCAGTGCGAAACATTAGAACTTGTAGGATCGCTACTTCCAACAGGTGGCGCTATAGAGTCTACGTCCTCTTTTTCTCAGAAGAGGCAATTTGCATATTTACTTTCCCAGAGGAGCATTGCACGGCGAATAAGCCTCCTTACCTAGACAAGCCAGCTGATTTTGTGTAAATTCACTTTTTAGAGGGATTTTTCTTTTGAACGTACACAGCTGGAAAAGCTGGAGGAAACAGACCCGTCCTCAAGCTAAGTTCCTCAGGGGTATCGGCTCTTAAGTCAAGCATCAAATACCCATAAGGTTCACGTGTGGCATCCGCAAAAGCTTCTAAGAAAAAGTGTGTTATTCCCGGGTACATTTGTCACGCTAGTGTTATGATTTGTAATTTATCTCGAGGGTTATTAAAAAGGACCATGTATTTTGTGTTTAAATTTATCGTACGACTTGATAAAATATGTTTTGCACCAGGTAGAAAATGCTGAGATTTCTGTGGTGCACATACTTGGTAAAGGCTTTTTCTATTTTACTATTATCACTAGCACTTTCCATGAGATCATCAACAATAGTCAAATTTGCCTTTCAGGAGGGAATAATTCATCATCTACGAAAGTTTGGGGCAGACCCTCCACAAATCTGATGCTGGGAAAAAAAGAGTAATTTCGTCATATAACTTTTGCCAACACGAAAAAAAACAAACAATATTATCGGGTTTGTGAGAAAAATGAGTATCAATATTATATAACAGTTGTTTCACAAAATAACTTTTTCCAGAATTAGATGGGCCTGCTAGAATTCATGAGAATGGGTGTTGCAGGCGGGGATCCATCACAGTACTTATCTAATAACCAAAAGGGACAGTGGTAAAATCGCCTATCAGTATTCGTTTTGTGTAAACACACTTTTGTGTTTTGCGTAATGCTCTTGTTTCAATGTCCCAATACTTTTTATTTTTCATAATGCCGGGCTGTTCAACGATAATATGCTTTTGTGCTTCAGAATCGGAATTACACAGATAGTCCAGTACTAGATCTTTTAGACTGTAAAAATTAATAGATCACATGTTACCAACATTTAGTGTTATCCCCTTCACTTTTAAGACAGTTTTACGAGTGTTGAGTTTGTAGCCGTAAGTTTTTGGACCTGCAGATACAAATTCAGTGATGTAAGTATCTTCAGGTATCTCACTGGTCAATTCCCCCAGATAATCACCTAAAGGAGGACTCCACTCACCTTCTCTGAGCACAAAAATAACAGAATCTGTGTCATGATAAAGACACCTTTCCTGCAGCTTGTCCAGTAGAGAGTAAAGCTCTAGTCTGGCATACGCTGTTGTAAAGCAGGCTATAGAAATGTTTGTGTTTCTGTTGACGGTGTGGTGTCCTTCTGTATATTTCCAATCAATTGTTGCAGTTTCATCATCAATAAAATGCAACATTGAAATGTCATAGTACTGTAAAAAACATGTTGAAAAAGCTCATCGGGATTGCTAATCATGCTGGTACATGATAAATTAGATCTCTGGGCAAACTTTCCTCATAAAGAAATTAAGAAAAGTTTAGAGATCTGCCTCTTTGCAGGATTCAATCCTATATTTTCAGGTCATAATTATATACCTTTTTCAAGAAAGGCATCAATGTACTGCCGTTTCTTGGCGTCATCAGTGCACCAGCTAGGATAACCCGAGACCTCCTGCTTATCCCTAAGATGTAATTTAATGTACGGCACAAACAGATCATCACTTTTACTAGGAAAATCCCATATTTCATAAATGTGGGCTATCCTGTACCCTTTTTCTACAGCCATCTCGAGCTCTATAGTGCACCATGTACCTGTCAGAGAGCGCTCTTCATCACTATGGCTGCATCCCTCTGTCTGTGAATTTACAGCGCATGTATAGCGAAGGGGGAACATTAATTTTTTGTTGAGCTTTACCGGAAGAACCGGAAAAAATAAATCCCTCGGTGGGTAGACCTTGACTTTGGCAATACCAAAATAATTTTTAATGAACCCAAATCCCTCATAGATAATATGAAGATGGCCTACAGGATATGTTTTAGTTTTGTTTAGAAAGGGTACAGACTGGTGAAATCGTAGTAATGTAGAGTCTCTCCAGATTTCAGGCTGTGATAGAGTTGAATGGCATTAGTACGACCTCCGTAAAGTGCATCACGGGGGTTTAACGGATTGGGGAATTCCATTTGGAGGAGAAATATTTGAAGATTAGAGTCTTTTTCAACCATTTCCTTCCACTAATGTTCCCACATAACTCTCACTGTGTAACCGCACCATTGCAATAACGCTTTTTAGCTAAAAAGATGTAATATAACTGTCCGTATGTAGTGTTTGTGACCTTATTTGCATCATTTTCATTATAACATACAGGGCATCCGTGGTAAAAACATCGCTGAAATTCAAAGGCAATGTGTCTGCTGTTAACATAGGCATAACCATCTAAAAAATATTTCCCGACTTGTGTAATGAGAAGTGTTTTTTTTGTCTTGTGATAATTATCACCCGGTAAAATAGCAATGGTCATTTTTGGAAGAAATTTAACCCCTTTCTGACCTCGGACGGGATAGTGCATCCGAGGTCAGATCCCCCTTTTTGATGCAGGGCTCCGGCGGTGAGCCCGCATCAAAGCCAGGACATGTCAGCTGTTTTGAACAGCTGACATGTGCCCGCAATAGCGGCGGGTGAAATCGCGATTCACTCGCCGCTATTAATTAGTTAAATGCCACTGTCAAACACTGACAGCGGCATGTAACCGGCGCTTCCGGCCGGGCGGTCGGAAATGAGCGCATCGCTGATCCCCGTCACATGATCGGGGGTCAGCAATGCCTCTGTATAGTAAGCATAGAGGTCCTTGAGACCTCTATGGTTACTAATCCTGGCTAGCTGTGAGCGCCACCCTGTGGTCGGCGCTCATAGCACACCTGCATTTCTGCTACATAGCAGCGATCTAATGATCGCTGCTATGTAGCAGAGGTGATCGAGTTGTGCCAGCTTCTAGCCTCCTATGTAAAAAAAAAGTAAAAAAAATGTGAAAAAATTAAAAAATATATAAAAGTTTAAATCACCCCCTTTCGCCCCATTCAAAATAAATCAATAAAAAAAAAATCAAACCTACACAGATTTGGTATCGCCGCATTCAGAATCGCCCGGTCTATCAATAAAAAAAAGCATTAACCTGATCGCTAAACAGCGTAGTGAGAAAAAAAATTCGAAACGCCAGAATTACGTTTTTTGGTCGAAGCAACATTGAATTAAAACTCAATAACGGGCGATCAAAAGAACGTATCTGCACCGACATGGTGTCATTAAAAACGTCATCTCGGCTCGCAAAAAATAAGCCCACAACCGACTCCAGATCATGACAAATGGAGACGCTACGGGTATTGGAAAATGGAGCAATTTTTTTTTTTTTTAGCAAAGTTTGGAATTTTTTTTCACCACTTAGATAAAAAATAACCTAGTCATGTTAGGTGTCTATGAACTCGTAATGACCTGGAGAATCATAATGGCAGGTCAGTTTCAGCATTTATTGAACCTAGCAAAAAAGACAAACAAAAAACAAGTGTGGGATTGCACTTATTTTGCAATTTCACCGCACTTGGAATTTTTTTCCCGTTTACTAGTACACGACATAGTAAAACCAATGATGTTGTTCAAAAGTGCAACTTGTTTTGCAAAAAATAAGCCCTCACATGGCCATATTGATGGAAAAATAGAAAAGTTATGGCTCTTGGAAGGAGGGGAACGAAAAATGAACACGGAAAAACAGAAAATCCCAAGGTCATGAAGGGCTTAAACCTATACATCGTCATGCAAACAGATGCCAGGGTAACAAGTTGAAAAGGATCAATGCATCTGGACACTTTAATGTTTTTTTCTTTTTTCGCTTACAGTATATTTTAACATTTTTCTGCGTCATCTCCATTACACGCTCCCTATAGAGTATACATGAGCGTCTCAGAATCTCAACATCTTGTTTACAATAAGCTTTTAGTTCAGACTTAAAGTCAAAAGTTGTATTTACCTGGGTCTCATACCATTCCATGAATTCTCCTTTCTCACTAGGCGACATGTACTCCACCCCATAATATTTTGGTAGAGGACCCACATAGTTTTGATTTTCTTCAGTGTTAAAAAAGTGTGAAAAATGCCCTTTTGAATCTGAAAAGCCCATAGCCTGCGGCAATTTACAAAGTTTCATGGGTATGAAATTTAGCGAGTCGATAAATCTTATTTCCAAATCAGGCAGTGTCACACACAAGAGACGCCCACCTTGGGAAATCAACTTCACGCTGAGTTTTTCAGAAATCAGTTCCTTCACAATAAAGTATGAGTCGTATCTTCCACCATTGTGGGCAATAAAGGTATGACCTGAAAATTTACCGCTTGTAAAGAACTGTACAAAGTCATGTGTACATGATTCACCTTCAAATTCCCAGGAAGGCGTACCATACAGCGTTGTAGCATAAATGTAATTTGGGATGTGCGTACCTGTCTCCTGCATACAGTCAAAGTCGTAAAATATATATTGATCAGTTTCCTCCTTTGGTACATACCGCCGCATGTAACAAAGATGCCCATCAAATTCATTTAGGCGTATGTGGCAAATAGGACAACACATCCCTTTACATTTATGCTCTGTTTCACCATCTATGGTCACAATATGATGACATTTATCACAAAACATTTTATGTCTGCAGAATGATGGATTATCTGCAGCTAAATGTATGTGGTGAACTAAGCTGTTGTGAATTCTGCTCTTGGGCTCCCTCCGGTGGTTATGAGTGGTAGTGCTGCGGTAGTTGGATCGCAGCATTTATCAGGTGTATCCATTTTTTGCAATCTGGGCTGGGCTATTTAAGTCCTGCTTTATCCTTTAGTCAGTGCCAGTTGTCCATTGTTTTTGGAGGATTCACATCCATACCTGGTCTCTCCTGATCTGCTGTTCATTTCTTCAAAGATAAGTTCTGGCCTTGTTTTTGCTGTCCACCTGCTGTGAACCATATAGTTCTGTGCATTTTCATGTTTTGTTTTGTCCAGCTTTGTCTGTGAAGGATTTTTTGCAGCCAAGCTGTGTCTCTGGAGATGCAGGTATACCATCCATGTCTTTAGTCAGATGTGGTGATTTGAATTTTCTGTGGTGGATATTTTCTAGCGTTTTTATACTGACCGCATAGTACTCTGTTCTATTCTTTCTTTTTAGCTAGTATGGCCTCCTATGCTAAATTCTGATTTCATGTCTGCGTATGTTATTTCCCTCTCCTCTCACAGTCAATATTTGTGGGGGGCTATCTATCCTTTGGGGATTTTCTCTGAGGCAAGATAGGTTTCCTGTTTCTGTCTTTAGGGGAAGTTAGTTCTTAGGCTGTGTCGAGGGGTATAGGGAGTGTTAGGTACCCCCCACGGCTACTTCTAGTTGTGCTGCTAGGTTCAGGGTTTGCGGTCAGTACAGGGACCACCTTCTCCAGAGTCCGTCTCATGCTGCTCCTAGGCCACCAGATCATAACAGTACAACTGGCCCCCACAAATGAGTTAAATGCATCTCAGAAGAAGGGAAGGAAGCTCTTGAGCCATTTTTTTTTCTCCAGTCTATTTTGTGTTTTCTTACCTCTTAATTTCTGGGTGGCTACGGAACCTAGTAATAACATGAATGTTCAGGAGTTAGTTTCTCGGGTGGATCAGCTTGCTGCTAGGGTACAGGGTATTTCAGATTTTATTATTCAGACTCCTGCCTTAGAACCTAAGATTCCCACTCCTGATTTGTTTTTTGGTGACAGATCCAAATTTTTGAGTTTCAAAAATAATTGTAAACTGTTTTTTTGCATTGAGACCCCGTTCTTCTGGTGATCCCATTCAGCAGGTTAAGATCATCATATCCCTGCTGCGTGGTGACCCACAGGATTGGGCATTTTCCCTGGAATCTGGCAATCCTGCTTTGCTTAATGTTGATTCTTTCTTTCAAGCATTGGGGTTATTGTATGATGAGCCTAATTCTGTGGATCAAGCTGAGAAGATCTTGTTGGCCCTGTGTCAGGGTCAAGAAGCGGCAGAATCGTATTGCCAGAAATTTAGAAAATAGTCTGTACTGACTAAATGGAATGAGGATGGCTTGGCGGCAATTTTCAGAAAGGGTCTTTCTGAATCCGTTAAAGATGTTATGGTGGGGTTCCCCACGCCTGCTGGTCTGAGTGATTCTATGTCTCTGGCCATTCAGATTGTTCGGCGCTTGCGCGAGCGCAGAGTTGTGCACACTGTGGCGTTGTCCTCTGAGCGGAGTCCTGAGCCTATGCAGTGTGATAGGATTTTGTCTAGAGCTGAACGTCAAAGATTCAGGTGTCAGAATAGGTTGTGTTTTTACTGCGGTGAGTCTGCTCATGTTATTTCTGATTGCCCTAAGCGTACCAAGAGAATCGCTAGTTCTGTTACCATCAGTACTGTACAACCAAAATTTCTGTTATCTGTGACCTTGATCTGCTCATTATCGTCATTTTCTGTCATGGCATTTGTGGATTCAGGCGCCGCTCTGAATTTAATGGACTTAGAATTTGCCAGACGTTGTGGTTTCCCCTTGCAGCCTTTGCAGAACCCTATTCCTTTAAGGGGGATTGATGCTACACTGTTGGCTAAAATGAAACCTCAATTTTGGACACAGCTGACCATGCGCATGGCACCAACCCATCAGGAAGATTGTTGTTTTCTGGTGTTGCATAATTTGCATGATGATATTGTGCTGGGTTTTCCATGGTTACAGCTACATAATCCGGTGTTAGATTGGAAATCCATGTCTGTGACTAGTTGGGGTTGTCAGGGGGTTCATGATCACGTTCCTTTGATGTCAATTTCCTCTTCCCCCTCTTCTGAAATTCCTGAGTTTTTGTCAGATTTCCAGGATGTATTCGATGAGCCTAAATCTAGTTCCCTTCCACCACATAGGGACTATGATTGTGCTATTGACTTGATTCCAGGTTGTAAGTTCCCTAAGGGTCGACTTTTCAACCTGTCTGTGCCAGAACATGCCGCCATGCGGAGCTATATTAAGGAGTCTTTGGAGAAGGGGCATATTCGGCCATCTTCTTCACCATTGGGAGCAGGTTTTTTTTTTGTTGCCAAGAAGGATGGCTCCTTGAGACCGTGTATTGATTATCGCCTCTTGAATAAGATCACGGTCAAATTTCAATACCTTTTGCCTTTGCTTACTGATTTGTTTGCTAGGATTAAGGGGGCTAGCTGGTTTACTAAGATTGACCTTCGAGGGGCATATAATCTTATTCGTATTAAACAGGGTGACGAAAGGAAAACTGCATTTAATACGCCTGAAGGCCATTTTGAATACCTAGTGATGCCATTCGGACTCTCTAATGCCCCATCTGTGTTCCAGTCCTGCATGCATGATATCTTTCGGAGTTATCTTGATAAATTCATGGTTGTATATTTGGATGATATTTTGATTTTTTCCGATGATTGGGAGTCTCATGTGAAACAGGTCAGGATGGTATTTCAGATCCTCCGTGATAATGCTTTATTTGGGAAGGGGTCGAAGTGCCTCTTTGGAGTGCAGAAGGTTTCTTTTTTGGGCTTTATTTTTTCTCCCTCATCTATAGAAATGGATCCGTTTAAAGTTCAGGCCATTCATGATTGGATTCAGCCCACATCTGTGAAGAGCCCTCAGAAATTCTTGGGTTTTGCTAATTTTTATCGTCGTTTCATTGCCAACTTCTCCAGTGTGGTTAAACCTCTGACCGATTTGACGAAGAAAGGCGCTGATGTGACGAATTGGTCCTCTGCGGCTGTTTCTGCCTTTCAGGAGCTTAAACGCCGATTTACTTCTGCCCCTGTGTTGCGTCAGCCGGATGTTTCTCTTCCATTTCAGGTTGAGGTTGACGCGTCTGAGATTGGGGCAGGGTCCGTTTTGTCTCAGAGGAATTCTGATGGTTCCTTGATGAAGCAGATAGATTAATGGCTGCACTCAAAATTAATTTGTGCTAGAGCAAGGAAATGTGCGATACATGAAATGGGAATAGCATAATAGCTTGTGAAATATATAAAAAAAACACATGAGATTCTTAGCACAAGATTTGGCCAAAAGTTGTGAGCCCATCCACCAATCGTCAAGGTAATCTCAGAACGGATGGGTACCTGAGCTGACTGCCTAGTGTGAACACTTACCTATGGCTAATAACGTGGTAAAGCCTGCTTATATAGGAAGCTCAGAACCAATTGTGTTAGGATGTAATTAAAATCACAGCATGGTGAAGGGCGGAGTGTTCAAGTCAGAAAAAATAGTACATAGTAGATATAGAAAAACTGACTGAACAGCAATCTAATCTGAACTGGTGCATAACCAAAAAAGTCATATAGCAAATAGATTTGGTTATGCACCAGTTCAGATTAGATTGCTGTTCAGTCAGTTTTTATATATCTACTGGTTCCTTGATGAAACCGTGTGCCTTCTTTTCTCGGAAGTTTTCGCCTGCTGAACGCAATTATGATGTCGGCAATCAGGAGTTGTTGGCTATGAAGTGGGCATTTGAGGAGTGGCGTCATTGGCTTGAGGGGGCCAAGCACCGTATTGTGGTCCTGACCGATCATAAGAATCTGATTTACCTCGATTCTGCCAAACGGCTGAATCCTAGACAGGCTCGATGGTCCCTGTTTTTCTCCCGTTTTGATTTTGTGGTCTCGTACATTCCTGGTACTAAGAATGTTAAGGCGGATGCCCTCTCTAGGAGTTTTTTTCCTGATTCCCCTGGGGTTCTTGAGCCGGTCGGCATTTTGAAGGAAGGGGTTATTCTTTCTGCCATCTCCCCTGATTTACGACGGGTTCTTCAGGAATTTCAGGCTAATAAACCTGACCGCTGTCCAGTGGGGAAACTGTTTGTTCCTGATAGATGGACTAGTAAAGTGATTTCTGAAGTTCATTGTTCTGTGTTGGCCGGTCATCCTGGCATTTTTGGTACCAGAGATTTGGTTGGTAGGTCCTTTTGGTGGCCTTCTTTGTCGCAGGATGTGCGTTCTTTTGTGCAGTCCTGTGGGATTTGTGCGTGGGCTAAGCCTTGCTGTTCCCGCGCTAGTGGGTTGCTTCTGCCTTTGCCGGTCCCTGAGAGACCTTGGACGCATATTTCTATGGATTTTATTTCAGAGCTTCCGGTTTCCCAGAGGATGTCTGTTATCTGGGTGGTTTGTGACCGGTTTTCTAAGATGGTTCATTTGGTACCTTTGCCTAAATTGCCTTCCTCTTCTGATTTGGTTCCATTGTTTTTCTGGGATGTGGTTTGTTTGCATGGCATTCCGGAGAATATTGTGTCTGATAGAGGTTCCCCGTTTGTTTCTAGGTTTTGGCAGGCCTTTTGTGCTAAGCTGGGCATTGATTTGTCTTTTTCTTCCGCATTTCATCCTCAGACAAATGGCCAAACCGAGCGAACTAATCAGACTTTGGAAACCTATTTGAGATGCTTTGTGTCTGCTGATCAGGATGATTGGGTGGCTTTCTTACCATTGGCTGAGTTTGCCCTTAATAATCGGGCTAGTTCTGCTACCTTGGTTTTGCCTTTTTTTTGTAATTTTGGTTTTCATCCTCGTTTTTCTTCAGGGCAGGTTGAGCCTTCTGATTGTCCTGGTGTGGATTCGGTGGTTGACAGGCTGCAGCAGATTTGGGCTCATGTGGTGGACAATTTGGTGTTGTCTCAGGAGGAGGCTCAGTGTTTTGCTAACCGTCGTCAGTGTGTTGGTTCCCGGCTTCGGGTTGGGGATTTGGTCTGGTTGTCTTCCCGTCATGTTCCTATGAAGGTTTCTTCCCCTAAGTTCAAGCCTCGGTTTATTGGTCCTTATAAGATTTCTGAGATTATCAATCCAGTGTCTTTTCATTTGGCCCTTCCAGCCTCTTTTTCCATCCATAATGTTTTCCATAGATCTTTGTTGCGGAAGTATGTCGTGCCCGTTGTTCATGCTGACGATTTGGTTCGTGCCTTTCATTTGGCTCGTCCTGATCGGCCTGGGGGCTCTGGTGAGGGTTCGGTGACCCCTCCTCAAGGGGGGGTACTGTTGTGAATTCTGCTCTTGGGCTCCCTCCGGTGGTTATGAGTGGTAGTGCTGCGGTAGTTGGATCGCAGCATTTACCAGGTGTATCCATTTTTTGCAATGTGGGCTGGGCTATTTAAGTCCTGCTTCATCCTTCAGTCAGTGCCAGTTGTCCATTGTTTTTGGAGGATTCACATCCATACCTGGTCTCTCCTGGTCTGCTGTTCATTTCTTCAAAGATAAGTTCTGGCCTTATTTTTGCTGTCAACCTGCTGTGGACCATATAGTTCTTTGCATTTTCATGTTTTGTTTTGTCCAGCTTTGTCTGTGAAGGATTTTTTGCAGCCAAACTGTGTCTCTGGAGATGCAGATATACCCTCCATGTCTTTAGTCAGATGTGGTGATTTGTATTTTCTGTGGTGGATATTTTCTAGCGTTTTTATACTGACCGCATAGTACTCTGTTCTATTCTTTCTTTTTAGCTAGTATGGCCTCCTATGCTAAATTCTGATTTCATGTCTGCGTATGTTATTTCCCTCTCCTCTCACAGTCAATATTTGTGGGGGGCTATCTATCCTTTGGGGATCTTCTCTGAGGCAAGATAGGTTTACTGTTTCTGTCTTTAGGGGAAGTTAGTTCTTAGGCTGTGTCGAGGGGTCTAGGGAGTGTTAGGTACCCACCACGGCTACTTCTAGTTGCGCTGCTAAGTTCAGGGTTTGCGGTCAGTACAGGGTCCACCTTCTCCAGAGTCCGTCTCATGCTGCTCCTAGGCCACCAGATCATAACACTAAGCATTCACTCGAACGGCAGTATACCCTGCAAATAGGACAGCGAGGGAGAGGTTTGCTGTACGTCACTGCTCTCCACACAACTCTCTCTTTGACAAGCTTTACAAAAATACTGACAGGCATGATTAAATTTGTGATGGAACGTGGAATTGCACCCTTCACAAAAGTAATCAGCCCCGATAAATCCCCAAAACTTTGAATAACTTGAAGAACTTTGTCCTGTGTAACACCTGCTGTACCTAATGACTCCCATACTTGTTAATTTTTTCAATAAGAATAGTATGAGATACTTTACCAAATGCTTTGCCGAGATATACTATATCTACCGCATTTCCCAGTGATTCCATCATAGAAGGAAATTAGATTAGTCTGGCATGACTTGTTTGATATAAACCCATGCTCGCTCTGGTTAATTACTCTATTCTTATCCAGGCACTTACATACATGCTGTTTAGTAATTTGTTCAAAGATCTTTCCTGAAGAGGAAGTCCAACCTTAAAGTGAGTCCTTCTTGTCTTACTTTTCTTATAATCCAAAATTTCAGGATAGCATGATCGCTGTCTCCTAAATTCCCAGCCACCTTTACTTCCTCAACCATTACCTCCCTGTTGGTATAATCTTTATAATCTTTATTTTCATATTCCGCAGCGCTTTACAGTTTGCACACATTATCATCGCTGTCTCCAATGGGGCTCACAATCTAAATTCCCTATCAGTATGTCTTTGGAATGTGGGAGGAAACCGGAGTGCCTGGAGGAAACCCACGCAAACATGGGGAGAACATACAAACTCCTTGCAGATGTTGTCCTTGGTGGGATTTGACTCTTGCAAGGCTGCAAGGCTGAGCCACTGAGCCACTGTGCTGCCTTTTGGTGTGAATTAGGTTCAATATTTCAGATACTTAGTCTTCTCTTTTTATAATCCAGCCTAAAATGCATTTCTACAAACCTGAATTCACATTGTATTTTATTATACTGTGTATAGATTGATAAGAAAAAAATAAATATTGGTCATTTTAAAATGAGTCTACACAAAATGTGGAAATAGTGAGATCTAAATACTTTCTGAATTCATAATTGGCTTTCGTAAATTTCCATCTTTCTCCCAACTGTGATAAATATTTGTCATCCTTTCATGTCACTGCATACTTGCAAAACTTCTAAGAAATAGTATCTCTTGTTGGCATCTGCTATTTACTATAGTTCAGCCATTCAAAGTATCATGTATACGAGCAAACAAATAACAGGAAGTTGAAGGATCGTTTCTAAACCTGCTTAGATGCCGAAGGGGAGAGATGGTCCTCTTATATATCACTGGTGTAGCTCTAATAATGTCATTTCCAGGAAATATATTTATCATTGTGGTGAATATTCTAGATTTCTTCAAGAACAGAAGACTTCTTTTAAGTGATCAGCTCATATTTGGCTTCAATGTTTTCAGCCTTCTAAACGGACTTCATGAAGGCTATATACTCTGTACAGACATTTTTCCAAGGATTAAAAATGAGTATACTGCGAAAGAAGCACATGTCTCAATGTACTTTAGCTTGAGCACCTTGTGGTTTTCTGCTCTCCTCAGTGTACATTTCTGTCTGAAGATCGTCAATATAAACTGTGGGTTCTACATTTCTCTTCAGAGGAGATTTCCAAAGTTATTTCCTTGGATTATTATTGCTTTTCTTCTGGAAATTTCCTTCTTGAGTTTTTATTCTGCACTGGATACAAATCAGAGATGTCTACAAAATACAACATCTAATCTTGCATTCTTGAAGAAGTCCTTCCAATGTTCCTGGTTAATATGGATTTTTATGATAGCATCTGGCTTGTGCACTTTCATCTGCTCATTATCGGCATTGACCATCCTCATCTCTTTGATTAAACACATGAGAAGAATCCAAGGAAATTCTGAGGGATCCAATTCTCCAAACATGGAGGCTCATATTCGTGCAGTGAAAACAATCACTACGTTACTGGCTGCAAATTTTTTTATATTTACCTCTGTGACCTTAATGACTTCATTGCGCACATATTGGGGTTATGTTTTTGTTATTCTAATTGCCACATGCCATATATTCAGTTCCTACTTTTTAATTAAGGGAACAAAAAAAATGGATCAGACATTGGTGTTGATATTGAACCTGCGTTTTTGTGTTCGTGGCAACAATTAGTAAAGAAAATTTGTTGTCTGGTTATAGTTTCTTTTTGTGCAAGGTTTTTATGTTTGTTCCAGAATTAGTAGCAAATTTCATTAATGAACTCACAAAAAGGAGCAGAATCTTTAATGGTGTTGCATATGCCAGTCTTAAGGAATGGCACGCTGGAGTAGTATGTGCAAATCAAATTCTTCTCAGTGGTGTGTGCTTTCTTGTTCCTCATCAGAAATGCTACTCCATTCACAGACTGGAGCAGCATTTCTGGTCTAAGAAACCTTTGCACTTGAAATGAGTGTATTAAACTGAGCAGTATCATCTTAAGGGCTCATATTCACATGTGAGAAACTCGAATGAGTCTCGCACGTCAATACCTGGCGCTGCAACCGACACTCAGGAGCGGAGAGTGCGGCTGCATGTATTGCTACGCAGCCGCATGCTCCGCTCCTCTGTGCCAGGTGCAGTGCCGGGTATTGACGTGCGAGCCACCCTGTGGTCGGCGCTCATTTTAAGCCTGCATTTCAGCTATAGAGCAGCGATCTGATGATCGCTGCTATATTGCAGAGTCGATCAGGCTATGCCAGCTTATAGCCTCCCATGGAGGCTATTGAAGCATGGCAAAAGTAAAAAAAATAAATGTTTTTAAAAAATGAAAAAAAAAAATTTATAAAAGTTTAAATCACCCCCTTTTCACCCCATCCAAAATAAAACAATAAAAAAATCAAACCTACACGTATTTGGTATCACCGTGTTCAGCATCACCTGATCTATCAATACAAAAAACCATTAACCTAATCGCTGAATTGCGTAGCCATAACATTGCATTAAAATGCAATAACAAGCGATCAAAAGAACGTATCTGCACAAAAGTGGTATCATTAAAAATGTCATCTCGGCTTGCAAAAAATAAGCCCTCAACCGACCCCAAATCATGAAAAATGGAGACGCTACGGGCATCGGGAAATGGCACATTTTTTTTTTTTAGCAAAGTTTTGAATTTTTTTTCACCACTTAGATAAAAAATAACGTAGACATGTTAGGTGTCTATGAACTCGTAATGACCTGGAGAATCATAATTGTAGGTCAGTTTTAGCATTTAGTAAAGCTATCAAAAAGCCAATCAAAAAACAAGTGTGGGATTGCACTTTTTTGCAATTTCACCGCACTTGGAATTTTTTTCTTCTTTTCTAGTACAAGACATGGTAAAACCAATGGTGTTGTTCAAAAGTACAACTCGAAACATAAAAAATAAGCCCTCACATGGCCATATTGACGGAAAAATAAAATAGTTATGGCTCTGAGAAGGAGGGGAGTGAAAAATGAAAGCACAAAAAAGGGTCGCAGAGGGGAAGGGGTTAATACACCATACATATATTCATTTAGTTAGGATGATGAGGTCTTACTGATATGTAATTATTTCATATTGATTTCATATTGATTCCTACATTGGAATCACACTGTTTATTTTTTTGTTTTAAATAGACCTTTGGTCTTTTTATGGAATTATTAAACGTTATATTTTAATTTTTCACCATTAACTTGCTATATACTATCTTTTGTACTGGTAATTATATACTCTATATCTTGTGATTTAACAACAACCTGACTTATCAGCAACTGTGTCTCATCATCACCTTCCTCCTTAGGCCGGTTTCTCACGTCAGTGGCTCCGGTACGTGAGGTGACAGTCACGTACCGGAGACACTGACTCACGTAGACACATTAAAATCAATGTGTCTCTGCACATGTCAGCGTGTTTTCACAGACCGTTTGTCCGTTTGAAAAACACGGACACATGTCAGTGTTTGTGGGAGCGCACGTATCTCATGGACCCATTAAAGTCAATGGGTCCGTGTAAAACACGTACCACACACGGATGCTGTCCGTGTGCCGTGCAGGAGACAGTGCTACAGTAAGCGCTATCCCCAGAGCTTGTGGTGCTGAAGCCCCATTCATTTCTTCTCTCCAGCAGCGTTCGCTGGAGCGATGGAATGAAAAATCTTTTTTTTTTTTGCGGTGTAAATAAAGTTTCCTGTAACCAACCCCCTCCCATCCCCTGTGCGCCCGCCCGCTGGAAAGAAAATACTCACCCGGCTCCCTCGAAGCTTCCTCTCAGCATGCCAGCTCTTCCTGTATGAGTGGTCACGTGGTGCTGCTTATTACAGTGATGAATATGCGGCTCCAACCCTATGGGAGGTGGAGCCGCATATTCATCACTGTAATGTGCGGCACCATGTGACCACTCATACAGGAAGAGCTGCGACGCTGAGAGGAAGCGTCGAGGGAGCTGGGTAAGTATTTTAATGCCAGTGGGCGGGCGCACAGGGGGTGGGAGGGGGGAGATTACCGGTAACTTTTTTTTAAACACAAAATTTTTTTAAAAACAATGATTTTTCATTCCTTCTCTCCAGCGAACGCTGCTGGGAAGAAGGAATGAATTCTGGATTCAGCACCCAAAGCAGGGGACAGCACTTAACTCTAACGCTGTCTCCTGCACAGTGTGTGTGGTACCCAGTCGGCACACGGACGGCACACGGCTGCCGCACATGTGCCACACTGATGTGCCACGTGAGCACACGGACACACGAACACGGATAACTCCGGTACCGATTTTTCCGGTACCGGAATTATCTGGACGTGTGGGACAGGCCTTAGACAAATTGTGCCATTCCCCACAGTCAAGGGTCTTGTGATCATGGCTGCTCTAAGTTTTGTGCATTACTAAACAGTATTTCTTCCTATCCCTCTGTGATCCTACAGGGTGAAAGGCCACAATTAGGAAATGATGTTGTAAGGAGCGCCTCAAAGTGTCCTAGTGTGGGATCACTAGTCTCCTGTGACTCAACTTTGTGGGAGGAAAGAGGATAAGGGTGAGGTTAAAGGGTATGTACACAAGTTGCTGATTTGCCTGTGGAATTTTCTGTGCAGATTCTTCACTCTCTATGCATTTTTGATGAATTTTTTTAATGCAGATTTGTATGCGTTTTTGAAAGCTAAATAAAGATGTATTATTGAACAAAAAAAAAAGAATTGTGATGTCATTTCTGGTCCAACCTCCTCTTTAGCATTTGTCCAACCCACACTCCATTACAATCATAGATAGACGGATAGATAGATAGATCTGCAGTGTTTCTGCGTGGAGAAAAAACGCTGCAGATCCGCAGGAAATCCGCAACGTGTGCGCATACTCTAAGTGATCCAGACTGTTGGCTGGTGAGACTGGACTGTGTAGAAGACTGGATGTTGCTGTCAATCATGCTGGAAGCATTATTTGCTATCTAACCGACCACCTGTTGCATTGGTGCGGCTTCAGAAGTGGTGTGTCGGGCCTCCCTACAAAGTGGGACAGGAAGCGATGTGTTGTGGATGGGCATGTTTCTTTTGCTCCAGCAACAGGCGTTATCGCACCTACCCTCTGTCCTCGGCGTCTGCGTGCACCATCATCATCGCATCCATTTTCCTGTCCATTACCTCATGCCTTACACATTTCCTAATTGCTAGGTCTGCAGAACTTATCAATATAATAACAATCCCCCATGTAGGAAATATGAAAAATGTGATATAGTGGAGTTCTCCTGGAATTTGCAAACAATGCCAGAAAAATGAAGTAACCATAAACCATCAGAACAGAATAAAAGGCAAAGTTTATTTAAGAAGACATAATAAAAAAAATCAAATAACATTACAATATAGGTCTTATAGCAAAGGAGGAACAACAAGATATGGGGTGTTCTTAGCCATCAAGAATATCCACTGTGGGAGCATAAATCACCAAGTACTGAAGTGAAACACATACTGTAAGTAATAGGTGACAATTGTAGATGACTAGAAGTTAATGAGTAGAAAACATTCAAAAATTGTGATTTACATAAGGGATAAGGAAGGTATAGAAAAGATCATGGGTAATGACTAGGGTTGAGCGAAACGGGTCGAACATTTTCAAAAGTCGCCGACTGTTGGCTAAGTCGGGGTTTCATGAAACCCGATCCGACCCCTGTGCGGGGTCGGCCATGCGGTACGCGACTTTCGCACCAAAGTCGCGTTTCAATGACGCGAAAAGCGCCATTTCTCAGCCAATGAAGGTAAACGCAGAGTGTGGGCAGCGTGATGACATAGGTCCTGGTCCCCACCATCTTAGAGAAGGGCATTGCAGTGATTGGCTTGCTGTCTGCGACGTCACAGGGGCTATAAAGAGGCGTTCCCGCCGACCGCCATCTTACTGCTGCTGATCTGAGCTTAGGGAGAGGTTGCTGCCGCTTTGTCAGAAGCAGGGATAGCGTTAGGCAGGGTCCATTAACCACAAAACCGCTTGTGCTGCAGCGATTTGCACTGTCCAACACCACCCTCGGTGTGCAGGGACAGTGGAAGTTTTTTTTTTTTTTTTTTTCCCCTCAGCGCTGTAGCTCATTGGGCTGCCCTAGAAGGCTCCCTGATAGCTGCATTGCTGTGTGTACGCCGCTGTGCAAACCAACTGCTTTTTTCAAAGCACAAATCCTCTTGTTCCTTCCTTTCTGCACAGCTATCTTTTTTGTTTGTCCACACTTTTTATTTCATTTGTGCATCAGTCCACTCCTTATTGCTGCCTGCCATACCTGGCTGAGATTACTGCAGGCAGGGAGATAGTAGCTGCCTGCCATACCTGGCTGAGATTACTGCAGGCAGGGAGATAGTAATTGTAGGACATTCCCTGTTTTTTTTTTTTTTTTGGTGGGAGATTAAGATTGGCAATTTGGCATTTCTGCTAGAGTGCCATCCCTGTGTGTGCCATCTCTCTCACATAGTGGGCCATAGAAAGCCTTTTCATTTTTCTGTATTTTTTTTTGTGGGGTGTATAAATTCTCCCTGATAAAAATACAGTGGGAGATTAATATTGGCCTTTGGGCTTGTGTGCCAGTCCTGAGTGTGCCATCTCTCTCACAAATAGTGGGCCATAGAAAGCCTATTTTATTTTTTTTTGGGTTTTATAAATTCTCCCTGAAAAAAGGGAGATTAATATTGGCCTCTGGGCTTGTGTGCCAGTTGTGAGCGTGCCATCTCTCTCACAAATAGTGGGCCATAGAAAGCCTATTTAATTTTTTTTTTGGTTTTATAAATTTTCCCTGAAAAAAGGGAGATTAATATTGGCCTCTGGGCTTGTGTGCCAGTTGTGAGCGTGCCATCTGTGCCAGCCCTGAGCGTGCCATCTCTCTCACATATAGTGGGCCATAGAAAGCCTATTTAATTTTTTTTTTTGGTTTTATAAATTCTCCCTGAAAAAAAGGGAGATTAATATTGGCCTCTGGGGTTGTGTGCCAGTTGTGAGCGTGCCATCTGTGCCAGTCCTGAGCGTGCCATCTCTCTCACAAATAGTGGGCCATAGAAAGCCTATTTAATTTTTTTTTTGGTTTTATAAATTTTCCCTGAAAAAAGGGAGATTAATATTGGCCTCTGGGCTTGTGTGCCAGTTGTGAGCGTGCCATCTGTGCCAGTCCTGAGCGTGCCATCTCTCTCACAAATAGTGGGCCATAGAAAGCCTATTTAATTTTTTTTTTGGTTTTATAAATTTTCCCTGAAAAAAGGGAGATTAATATTGGCCTCTGGGCTTGTGTGCCAGTTGTGAGCGTGCCATCTGTGCCAGCCCTGAGCGTGCCATCTCTCTCACAAATAGTGGGCCATAGAAAGCCTATTTAATTTTTTTTTTTGGTTTTATAAATTCTCCCTGAAAAAAAGGGAGATTAATATTGGCCTCTGGGGTTGTGTGCCAGTTGTGAGCGTGCTATCTGTGCCAGTCCTGAGCGTGCCATCTCTCTCACAAATAGTGGGCCATAGAAAGCCTATTTAATTTTTTTTTTGGTTTTCATAAATTTTCCCTGAAAAAAGGGAGATTAATATTGGCCTCTGGGCTTGTGTGCCAGTTGTGAGCGTGCCATCTGTGCCAGTCCTGAGCGTGCCATCTCTCTCACAAATAGTGGGCCATAGAAAGCCTATTTAATTTTTTTTTTGGTTTTATAAATTTTCCCTGAAAAAAGGGAGATTAATATTGGCCTCTGGGCTTGTGTGCCAGTTGTGAGCGTGCCATCTGTGCCAGTCCTGAGCGTGCCATCTCTCTCACAAATAGTGGGCCATAGAAAGCCTATTTAAATATTTTTTTGGTTTTATAAATTCTCCCAGAAAAAAAGGGAGATTAATATTGGCCTCTGGGCTTCTGTGCCAGTCCTGAGCGTGCCATCTGTGCCAGTCCTGAGCGTCCCATCTCTCTCACAAATAGTGGGCCATAGAAAGCCTATTTTTTTTTTTTTTTGGGTTTTAGAAATTCTCCCTGAAAAAAAAAGGGAGATTAATATTGCCCTTTGGGCTTGTGTGCCAGTACTAAGCGTTCCATCTCTCTCTCTCTCTCAGTCAGTGGGCCATAGAACGCCTATTTTTGGTTTTATTTGTTTTCTAAATTCTCCCTGAAAAAATCATTTTATTTTATTTGGTTTCTAAATTCTTCCTGATAAAATCATATTTTTTTTATTATTTTTTTTTCTAAAGTCTCCCTGAAAAAAAAAAAAAAAAAACAACCAAAAAAAACAGTGGGAGATTAATATTGGCCTTTCTGCTTGTGTGCCAGTCTTGACTCCTGGGTGTGCCATCTGTCTCTCTCTCTCTCTCTCTCTCTCTCTCCAATTGTGGTCCATAGAAAGCCTATATTTTTTTTCCTTGATTTGGGTTCAAAAATCTACCAGAGAAAATAACTACATCAATCATTGGTAGAAAAATATTGGCCTCTGGGCTTGTGTGCCACTCCTGACTCCTGTGTGCGTCATCTCTCAGTCAGTGGGCCATAGAACGCCTATTTTTGTTTTTATTTGTTTTATAAATTCTCCCTGAAAAAATCATTTTATTTTATTTGGTTTCTAAATTCTTCCTGATAAAATCATATTTTTTTTATTATTTTTTTTTCTAAAGTCTCCCTGAAAAAAAAAAAAAAAAACAACCAAAAAAAACAGTGGGAGATTAATATTGGCCTTTCTGCTTGTGTGCCAGTCTTGACTCCTGGGTGTGCCATCTGTCTCTCTCTCTCTCTCTCTCTCTCTCTCTCTCTCCAATTGTGGTCCATAGAAAGCCTATATTTTTTTTCCTTGATTTGGGTTCAAAAATCTACCAGAGAAAATAACTACATCAATCATTGGTAGAAAAATATTGGCCTCTGGGCTTGTGTGCCACTCCTGACTCCTGTGTGCGTCATCTCTCAGTCAGTGGGCCATAGAACGCCTATTTTTGTTTTTATTTGTTTTATAAATTCTCCCTGAAAAAATCATTTTATTTTATTTGGTTTCTAAATTCTTCCTGATAAAATCATATTTTTTTTATTATTTTTTTTTCTAAAGTCTCCCTGAAAAAAAAAAAAAAAAAACAACCAAAAAAAACAGTGGGAGATTAATATTGGCCTTTCTGCTTGTGTGCCAGTCTTGACTCCTGGGTGTGCCATCTGTCTCTCTCTCTCTCTCTCTCTCTCTCTCCAATTGTGGTCCATAGAAAGCCTATATTTTTTTTCCTTGATTTGGGTTCAAAAATCTACCAGAGAAAATAACTACATCAATCATTGGTAGAAAAATATTGGCCTCTGGGCTTGTGTGCCACTCCTGACTCCTGTGTGCGTCATCTCTCAGTCAGTGGGCCATAGAACGCCTATTTTTGTTTTTATTTGTTTTATAAATTCTCCCTGAAAAAATCATTTTATTTTATTTGGTTTCTAAATTCTTCCTGATAAAATCATATTTTTTTTATTATTTTTTTTTCTAAAGTCTCCCTGAAAAAAAAAAAAAAAAAACAAACCCCCCAAAAAATTGGGAGATTAATATTGGCCTTTCTGCTTGTGTGCCAGTCTTGACTCCTGGGTGTGCCATCTCTCTCTCTCTCTCTCTCTCTCTCTCTCTCTCTCTCCAATTGTGGTCCATAGAAAGCCTATATTTTTTTTCCTTGATTTGGGTTCAAAAATCTACCAGAGAAAATAACTCCATCAATCATTGGTAGAAAAATATTGGCCTCTGGGCTTGTGTGCCACTCCTGATTCCTGTGTGCGTCATCTCTCACTCAGTGGCCCATAGAAAGCATATAGTTTGTTACATTTGTTTTCTAAATTCTCCCTGCAAAAATCTATTTTTTTTTTTTTTTGCGGTTTCTAAAGTGTTCCTGAAAAAAATAAAAATAAAAAAAAAATAATAGTGTGACATTAATATTAACATTTGTGCTTCAGTGACAGTCCTGCGTGTGGGGCATCTCTCTAATTTGCAGCCACCAAAAAAAGAGTGTGTAACATTGGCCCTGATTTTCGCTGTGGTCTCACCAACCTGTAAAGGGGTAGCTAAATCATACTGAAGTTATAGCTCACCGTGTAAGTTGTGTGACTGCAACAAATAACGTTAGTTTGGTTACGTTTTTAAAACAATGAGGAAGTCTAGTGGAAGAGGTCGTGGCCGGGGGCGTTCATTGTCAGCTGGTAATGAGGGTAGTGGTAGTGGTGGAGCATCAGGTGGTCGTGGGGAAAAAAATATTGCACCTAAGTCTGGAGCTGTGGAGCCAGGTTCGTCGTCCGGCTACACAAGGCCTCGAACGCTCCCTTTTCTGGGATTAAGAAAACCGCTTTTAAAGCCGGAGCAGCAAGAGCAAGTTTTGGCTTATCTTGCTGACTCAGCCTCTAGCTCTTTTGCCTCCTCTCGTGAAACTGGTAAAAGTAAAAGCAGCGCGTCGTTAGTGGATGTTCACGGTCAGGGACAAGTCACTTCCTTGTCCTCTTCAGCAAAAACAACAACAGAGAAGAATGCAGCAGGCGACACAACGGGTTACTCCATGGAGCTCTTTACACATACCGTCCCTGGCTTAGAAAGTGAAGCAGTTAACAGTCCATGCCCATTACAAATTGAATCTGACATGGAGTGCACTGACGCACAGCCACAGCCAGACTACTATGCTGGTCCTTTGACTCAGACCACAACATTGCCCTCGCAGGGTGGTGATCAAGAATCAGACCCTGATGAGACTATGTTGCCCCATCACGAACGCTATACCACCGAACGACACGGTGACACAGACGAAGTTGCGCAGGAGGTACAAGAAGAGTTATTAGATGACCCAGTTCTTGACCCCGATTGGCAGCCATTGGGGGAACAGGGTGCAGGCGGCAGCAGTTCTGAAGCAGAGGAGGAGGAGGGGCCGCAGCAGGCATCAACATCGCCACAGGTTCCATCTGCCGGGCCCGTATCTTGCCCAAAACGCGTGGCAAAGCCAAAACCTGGTGGAGGACAGCGTGGCCATCCGGTTAAAGCTCAGTCTGCAATGCCTGAAAAGGTATCCGATGCTAGAAAGAGTGCAGTCTGGCATTTTTTTAAACAACATCCAATTGATCAGCGCAAAGTCATCTGTCAAAAATGTTCTACTTCCTTAAGCAGAGGTCAGAATCTGAAAAGTCTCAATACTAGTTGCATGCATAGACATTTAACCACCATGCATTTGAAAGCTTGGACTAACTACCAAACGTCCCTTAAGGTTGTTGCACCCTCGGCCAATGAAGCTAGTCATCAACGCAACATCCCTTCCGGCAGTGTAGGACCACCATTTAGCGCACCACCTGCTGTATCTGTGCAGGTATCTTTGCCAGGCCAAAGCAGTCAGGGTCAGGGAATCACCAGTTTCGTAGTAGGAAACACTGCATCTAGGGCACCGGCGGCAACAATACCATCTCCCACCGTCTCTCAGTCTGCCATGTCCACCGGCACCCCCGCTAGTTCCACGATCTCCAGCTCTCCAGTCCAGCTCACCCTACATGAGACTATGGTTAGAAAAAGGAAATACTTAGCCTCGCATCCGCGTACACAGGGTTTGAACGCCCACATAGCTAGACTAATCTCGTTAGAGATGATGCCCTACCGGTTAGTTGAAAGCGAAGCTTTCAAAAACCTGATGGACTACGCTGTACCACGCTACGAGCTACCCAGTCGACACTTTTTTTCCAGAAAAGCCATCCCAGCCCTCCACCAGCATGTTAAAGAGCGCATCGTCCATGCACTCAGGCAATCTGTGAGCACAAAGGTGCACCTGACAACAGATGCATGGACCAGTAGGCATGGCCAGGGACGTTACGTGTCCATCACGGCACACTGGGAAAATGTGGTGGATTCAGGGTCCACAGGGGACAGCAAGTTTGGGACAGTTCTGCCTAGCCCACGGTCTAGTAAACAGTTGTCTGTAGCCGTTCGCACCCCCTCCTCCTCCTCCTCCTCCTCGTCCTCCTGCAGAAGCAAGAGCTCGTCCACAGACCGCAGTCGCACAAACACTCCATCCGCACCTGCCACAGTTGCACACCAGGTCTCCCATTATGGGGCAGCTACTGGCATACGTCAGCAGGCTGTATTGGCTATGAAGTGTTTGGGCGACAATAGACACACCGCGGAAGTTCTGTCCGAGTTCTTGCAGCAAGAAACGCAGTCGTGGCTGGGCACTGTAGATCTTGAGGCAGGCAAGGTAGTGAGTGATAACGGAAGGAATTTCATGGCTGCCATCTCCCTTTCCCAACTGAAACACATTCCTTGCCTGGCTCACACCTTAAACCTGGTGGTGCAGTGCTTCCTGAAAAGTTATCCGGGGTTATCCGACCTGCTCCTCAAAGTGCGTGGACTTTGCGCACATATCCGCCGTTCGCCTGTACACTCCAGCCGTATGCAGACCTATCAGCGTTCTTTGAACCTTCCCCAGCATCGCCTAATCATAGACGTTGCAACAAGGTGGAACTCAACACTGCACATGCTTCAGAGACTGTGCGAACAGAGGCGGGCTGTTATGTTTTTGTGGGAGGATACACATACACGGGCAGGCAGTAGGATGGCAGACATGGAGTTGTCAGGTGTGCAGTGGTCGAAGATTCAAGACATGTGTCAAGTCCTTCAGTGTTTTGAGGAATGCACACGGCTGGTTAGTGCAGACAACGCCATAATAAGCATGAGCATCCCCCTAATGCGTCTGCTGATGCAAAGTTTGACGCACATAAAGGATCAGGCGTCTGCACCAGAGGAAGAGGAAAGCCTTGATGACAGTCAGCGATTGTCTGGTCAGGGCAGTGTACATGACGAGGTACCGGGCGAAGAGGAGGTGGAGGATGAGGAGGATGATGGGGATGAGTATATTTTTAATGAGGAAGCTTTCCCGGGGGCACGGGAAATTGGTGGCGTGGCAAGGCCGGGTTCTGGTTTTTTGAGGGACACAAGTGACGTAGATTTGCCTGCAACTGCCCCTCAACCAAGCACAACCGCAGATTTGACAACGGGAACTTTGGCCCACATGGCGGATTATGCCTTGCGTATCCTCAAAAGGGACACACGCATTACAAAAATGATGAACGATGACGATTACTGGTTGGCCTGCCTCCTTGATCCTCGCTATAAAGGCAAATTGCAAAATATTATGCCACATGAGAACTTGGAACTAATATTAGCAACAAAACAATCAACTCTTGTTGACCGTTTGCTTCTGGCATTCCCTGCACACAGCGCCCGTGATCGTTCTCACACGAGCTCCAGGGGCCAGCAGACCAGAGGTGTTAGAGGGGCAGAAATCAGAAGTGGCGTTGGCCAGAGGGGTTTTCTGACCAGGTTGTGGAGTGATTTTTCTATGACCGCAGACAGGACAGGTACTGCAGCATCAATTCAAAGTGACAGGAGACAACATTTGTCCAGTATGGTTACAAACTATTTTTCATCCCTTATCGACGTTCTCCCTCAACCGTCATTCCCATTTGATTACTGGGCATCCAAATTAGACACCTGGCCAGAATTGGCAGAATATGCATTGCAGGAGCTTGCTTGCCCGGCAGCTAGTGTCCTATCAGAAAGAGTATTCAGTGCTGCAGGTTCAATACTAACCGAAAAAAGGACTCGTCTGGCTACCCAAAATGTAGATGATCTAACCTTCATTAAAATGAACCACAACTGGATTTCAAAATCTTTTGCCCCACCCTGCCCGGCTGACACCTAGCTTTCCTATGAAAAGGTCTTGCCTGTGGACTATTCTGAATGACTTTTCCAATCTCGTAATTTTCTTCACCTGATTGTCCAGCATACGACATGTTTCCACCTCACGAAATGGCCAAACTCCCCACACGGGGCCGTGCTATCGACACTTTGCGCTTGGACCCTTGAGAGTGCTGTTTGTCTGAAGAGGTGGGTGTGGCCGCTTTTGGTCGACGGCACTGCCACTGGGTCCCTCATAGTACAATAAAGTGTCTCTGGCGGTGGTGGTGCGCACCCAACGTCAGACACACCGTTGTAATATGAGGGGCCCTGTGCCTGTACCGCCGGCCACAAGACAGTTCCCCCCCCCCAGCTCAAACAGTGCTCTACCACTAGCAAAATTATCTCTCACAGCTTCACCAATGTGTAGTCTAGGCGCTGACATCCTTCAATGCCTGGCACTGACAATACCATTGTTTTGACATTTTTGTTATGTTAGGCCTTCGAAGCCTGTCTGCGGTCCCTTCTTTCTACAACTACTACACTGACCAGGCCACTGCTGGCCGTGTTACCCCGGTACCAATTTAAAAGTGCCTACAGTCAGCCCAATTTTGTTATGTTAGGCCTTGGAAGCCTGTCTGCGGTCACTCCTTCCACTAGACTTCCACTGACCAGACCACTGCTGCCCGTGTACCCCTGGAACCAATTTAAAAGTGCCTACAGCCAGCCCAAGTTTGTTATGTTAGGCCTTGGAAGCCTGTCTGCGGTCACTCCTTCCACTAGACTTCCACTGACCAGACCACTGCTGCCCATGTACCCCTGGAACCAATTTAAAAGTGCCTACAGCCAGCACAAGTTTGTTATGTTAGGCCTTGGAAGCCTGTCTGCGGTCACTCCTTCCACTAGACTTCCACTGACCAGACCACTGCTGCCCATGTACCCCTGGAACCAATTTAAAAGTGCCTACAGCCAGCCCAAGTTTGTTATGTTAGGCCTTGGAAGCCTGTCTGCGGTCACTCCTTCCACTAGACTTCCACTGACCAGACCACTGCTGCCCATGTACCCCTGGAACCAATTTAAAAGTGCCTACAGCCAGCCCAAGTTTGTTATGTTAGGCCTTGGAAGCCTGTCTGCGGTCACTCCTTCCACTAGACTTCCACTGACCAGACCACTGCTGCCCGTGTACCCCTGGAACCAATTTAAAAGTGCCTACAGCCAGCCCAAGTTTGTTATGTTAGGCCTTGGAAGCCTGTCTGCGGTCACTCCTTCCACTAGACTTCCACTGACCAGACCACTGCTGCCCATGTACCCCTGGAACCAATTTAAAAGTGCCTACAGCCAGCACAAGTTTGTTATGTTAGGCCTTGGAAGCCTGTCTGCGGTCACTCCTTCCACTAGACTTCCACTGACCAGACCACTGCTGCCCATGTACCCCTGGAACCAATTTAAAAGTGCCTACAGCCAGCCCAAGTTTGTTATGTTAGGCCTTGGAAGCCTGTCTGCGGTCACTCCTTCCACTAGACTTCCACTGACCAGACCACTGCTGCCCGTGTACCCCTGGAACCAATTTGAAAGTGCCTACAGCCAGCCCAAGTTTGTTATGTTAGGCCTTGGAAGCCTGTCTGCGGTCACTCCTTCCACTAGACTTCCACTGACCAGACCACTGCTGCCCATGTACCCCTGGAACCAATTTAAAAGTGCCTACAGCCAGCACAAGTTTGTTATGTTAGGCCTTGGAAGCCTGTCTGCGGTCACTCCTTCCACTAGACTTCCACTGACCAGACCACTGCTGCCCATGTACCCCTGGAACCAATTTAAAAGTGCCTACAGCCAGCCCAAGTTTGTTATGTTAGGCCTTGGAAGCCTGTCTGCGGTCACTCCTTCCACTAGACTTCCACTGACCAGACCACTGCTGCCCGTGTACCCCTGGAACCAATTTAAAAGTGCCTACAGCCAGCCCAAGTTTGTTATGTTAGGCCTTGGAAGCCTGTCTGCGGTCACTCCTTCCACTAGACTTCCACTGACCAGACCACTGCTGCCCATGTACCCCTGGAACCAATTTAAAAGTGCCTACAGCCAGCACAAGTTTGTTATGTTAGGCCTTGGAAGCCTGTCTGCGGTCACTCCTTCCACTAGACTTCCACTGACCAGACCACTGCTGCCCATGTACCCCTGGAACCAATTTAAAAGTGCCTACAGCCAGCCCAAGTTTGTTATGTTAGGCCTTGGAAGCCTGTCTGCGGTCACTCCTTCCACTAGACTTCCACTGACCAGACCACTGCTGCCCATGTACCCCTGGAACCAATTTAAAAGTGCCTACAGCCAGCCCAAGTTTGTTATGTTAGGCCTTGGAAGCCTGTCTGCGGTCACTCCTTCCACTAGACTTCCACTGACCAGACCACTGCTGCCCGTGTACCCCTGGAACCAATTTAAAAGTGCCTACAGCCAGCCCAAGTTTGTTATGTTAGGCCTTGGAAGCCTGTCTGCGGTCACTCCTTCCACTAGACTTCCACTGACCAGACCACTGCTGCCCATGTACCCCTGGAACCAATTTAAAAGTGCCTACAGCCAGCACAAGTTTGTTATGTTAGGCCTTGGAAGCCTGTCTGCGGTCACTCCTTCCACTAGACTTCCACTGACCAGACCACTGCTGCCCATGTACCCCTGGAACCAATTTAAAAGTGCCTACAGCCAGCCCAAGTTTGTTATGTTAGGCCTTGGAAGCCTGTCTGCGGTCACTCCTTCCACTAGACTTCCACTGACCAGACCACTGCTGCCCGTGTACCCCTGGAACCAATTTAAAAGTGCCTACAGCCAGCCCAAGTTTGTTATGTTAGGCCTTGGAAGCCTGTCTGCGGTCACTCCTTCCACTAGACTTCCACTGACCAGACCACTGCTGCCCGTGTACCCCTGGAACCAATTTAAAAGTGCCCACAGCCCTAATTTATTATGTTAGGCCTTGGAAGCCTGTCTGCGGTCACTCCTTCCACTAGACTTCCACTGACCAGACCACTGCTGCCCGTGTACCCCTGGAACCAATTTAAAAGTGCCTACAGCCAGCCCAAGTTTGTTATGTTAGGCCTTGGAAGCCTGTCTGCGGTCACTCCTTCCCCTAGACTTCCACTGACCAGACCACTGCTGCCCATGTACCCCTGGAACCAATTTAAAAGTGCCTACAGCCAGCCCAAGTTTGTTATGTTAGGCCTTGGAAGCCTGTCTGCGGTCACTCCTTCCACTAGACTTCCACTGACCATACACTGCTGCCCATGTACCCCTGGAACAAATTTAAAAGTGCCTACAGCCAGCCCAAGTTTGTTATGTTAGGCCTTCGAAGCCTGTCTGCGTCCCGTTCTTTCAACTACAACTACACTGACCAGGCCACTGATGGCCGTGTTCCCCTGGAACCAATTTTAACTTGCCTACAGCCAGCCCTATGTTATTATGTTAGGCCTTCGAAGCCTGTCTGCGTCCCGTTCTTTCAACTACAACTACACTGACAAGGCCACTGATGGCCGTGTTCCCCTGGAACCAATTTTAACTTGCCTACAGCCAGCCCAATGTTAGGCCTTTGATGCCTGTCTGCCGTCACTCCTTCCACTAGGCCTCCACTGACCTGTCTATTGCTGCACGTGTACCCCTTGAACCAACCTAATAAAATATTTTAAAAATTAATTTGATTATAAAAAATAAGATCGTGTTGAGATTTCAAATGCAGACATTTTAACAATCAAAACAAACACACAACAAATATCTGGAACTGTACTACAAAGGTCCAACAGCTACAATTTCTTTCTCCTGCAAGAAGTTAACTGAAAGTTTTTTGGAGTTGTTAACACAGATATGGCATCCACCGAGTGTTGTCCTGTCGCGTCTCCTTTAAATTATTTCCAATAAGATGTTAAACTATTAATTTAATAAAATCAATAATTAAAAAATTAATTGAGTAAGTCAAAAGCACATTGCAAATAAACATTAATTACAAATCAAGAAGCATGGCGCGTCCAAGGGTGAGTAGATACCGAATAAGAATATAATCACCCTCGGACGCGCAATGCTTATTTAAAACAGCCTTCCTTCCTAAGAATCAGCCCTTCCGTGGTGTAGAGAGAGGTTGTGTTACACTCCAAGGTGTTCCCCAGGTTGCCTTTCCTGAGCTTCGATCTTCCGGCTCTCGTTTAGTAGCTGTTGGAAACTACGCTGCATTAGGCCTACTAATTGTGTATGGGTGAAACAGTGGCGCATCTGCGGTCCCTCCTTCCACTAGGCCTCCTCTGACCTGTCTACTGCGGCCCGTGTACCCCTTGAACCAACCTAATAAAATATTTTAAAAATTAATTTGATTATAAAAAATAAGATCGTGTTGAGATATCAAATGCAGACATTTTAACAATCAAAACAAACACACAACAAATATCTGGAACTGTACTACAAAGGTCCAACAGCTACAATTTCTTTCTCCTGCAAGAAGTTAACTGAAAGTTTTTTGGAGTTGTTAACACAGATATGGCATCCACCGAGTGTTGTCCTGTCGCGTCTCCTTTAAATTATTTCCAATAAGATGTTAAACTATTAATTTAATAAAATCAATAATTAAAAAATTAATTGAGTAAGTCAAAAGCACATTGCAAATAAACATTAATTACAAATCAAGAAGCATGGCGCGTCCAAGGGTGAGTAGATACCGAATAAGAATATAATCACCCTCGGACGCGCAATGCTTATTTAAAACAGCCTTCCTTCCTAAGAATCAGCCCTTCCGTGGTGTAGAGAGAGGTTGTGTTACACTCCAAGGTGTTCCCCAGGTTGCCTTTCCTGAGCTTCGATCTTCCGGCTCTCGTTTAGTAGCTGTTGGAAACTACGCTGCATTAGGCCTACTAATTGTGTATGGGTGAAACAGTGGCGCATCTGCGGTCCCTCCTTCCACTAGGCCTCCTCTGACCTGTCTACTGCGGCCCGTGTACCCCTTGAACCAACCTAATAAAATATTTTAAAAATTAATTTGATTATAAAAAATAAGATCGTGTTGAGATCTCAAATGCAGACATTTTAACAATCAAAACAAACACACAACAAATATCTGGAACTGTATTACAAAGGTCCAACAGCTACAATTTCTTTCTCCTGCAAGAAGTTAACTGAAAGTTTTTTGGAGTTGTTAACACAGATATGGCATCCACCGAGTGTTGTCCTGTCGCGTCTCCTTTAAATTATTTCCAATAAGATGTTAAACTATTAATTTAATAAAATCAATAATTAAAAAATTAATTGAGTAAGTCAAAAGCACATTGCAAATAAACATTAATTACAAATCAAGAAGCATGGCGCGTCCAAGGGTGAGTAGATACCGAATAAGAATATAATCACCCTCGGACGCGCAATGCTTATTTACAACAGCCTTCCTTCCTAAGAATCAGCCCTTTCGTGGTGTAGAGAGAGGTTGTGTTACACTAAGGTGTTCCCCGGGTTGCCTTTCATGAGCTTCGATCTTCCGGCTCTCGTTTAGTAGTTGGTGGAAACTACGCTGCATTAGGCCTACAAATTTGGTATGGGGTGTAGAGACAGGTTGTGTTACACTCCAAGGTTTTCACCAGGTTGCCTTTCCTGAGCTTCGATCTTCATGCTCTCGTTTAGTAGTTGTAGAAAAGTACGCTGCATTAGGCCTACAAAATGGGTATGGGGTGGAGAGAGATGGTGTGTTACACTCCAAGGTGTTCCCCAGGTTGCCTTTCCTGAGCTTCGATCTTCATGCTCTCGTTTAGTAGGTGTCGGAAAGTAGGCTGCATTAGGCCTAAAAAATGGGGAATGGGGTGGAGAGAGATGGTGTGTTACACTCCAAGGTGTTCCCCAGGTTTCCTTGCCATTGCTTCGGTCTTCCGACTCTCGTTTAGTAGTTGTAGAAAAGTACACTGCATTAGGCCTAAAAAATGGGTATGGGGTGGAGAGAGATGGTGTGTTACACTCCAAGGTGTTCCCCAGGTTGCCTTTCCTGAGCTTCTATCTTCAGGCTCTCATTAAATTGTGGTTAAATGGAACAACTGCATTTGGCGTACTAGTTGGTTTGGGGCCTACTATCGGTGTCTGCCACTCCTTGCTGTTCTCCTGGTTTCCTGTCCTGAAATTCCATTTTCAGCCTCTCGTTAAGTAGTTGTTAATGTTAGACTGCATTTGGCCTACTTGTTGGGTTGGGGCCTACTATCGGTGTCTGCCACTCCTTGCTGTTCTCCTCCACTGAACAAAGCTGTGCCGCCTGTTTACTACGGTTGCCAATTTTGAACTGCATTTCGACTACTTACTGATTTGGCCCTACTCTCTGTGTCAGCCTCTCATTCCAGTTGTCCTCCACTGCAATGCCCCCTGGTTATTCCTGTGTTACCAATTTTGAACTGCATTTAGCCCACTTTCTTCTTTGGGCCTATATCTGTGTTTCCACTTCATCGTGCCCATTGCCCAGCCAGTGATAGATGAGTCTGCTGGTACATTGACCCATAACGCAACATTCCCCGTGCACGCTACACAACAACATTGTGACCCTGCTGAAAGTCAGGTTGCTCTTCCCGCATACCATACCACCTTACACGGGGACAAAGAGGAAGGTGCAGATGAAAGTGCAGGTTCCTTCATCAGGTGGGGGGAGGAATACTAGTTGGCGACGTCACTGGCACAGGGCCTCTCATAGTACGCAAAAGTGTTGCTGCCGGTGGGAGGCGCCCCCGCCGTGCAAACACACCGCTGTACTTTGAGGGGCCCTGTGCCAGTGCCAATGCCAACGAGTGGGCCCCCCCTGCTTGCTCAGGTTCACAGCACTTGCAAAGTTGAAATACTTACCTCTCCCTGCTCCACTGCCGTGACGTGGTCCAGATTTCCTGGGCCCACTAATTACTTGAACCAGCCCTACCCCCCACAACTTTAGCCAAATGACCCCCAATTTCAAATGCCTTCCAATTATTATAAGGTAAATTACGCTTGACAAGCTTCATTAAGAAGAATGGATGGTATTGACATTAAAATGTGTACTCTAGGTGTTTTCCTGGCCCCCACTCACTGCCGACTATGCTGCCCCATTGACTTGCATTGGGTTTCGTGTTTCGGTCGATCCCGACTTTACGTCATAATCGGCCGATTTCACTCGACCCGACTTTGGACATAGTCGGGTTTCGCAAAACCCGGCTCGACTCTAAAAAGGTCAAGGTCGCTCAACTCTAGTAATGACCATAGATGTGCCTTCTCAGATTTTACAGAAAAAAGCATATTTCCGTAGAAATATCACTCACATCCGCAAATCAGTAAAATGATCCTCAACTTTCTCACAGTGTATGGTGATGGAATGCCCCACACTGCCCCGACACGCAGTTCACTGTTTCTTTCTGAAGAGGAGGTTCTAGAGTTCATGTGACAATAATGAATTTTAAAAATAACAAATTTCTACAGATGTAGCATGCCAATTTTTTTCTCTTATTTCAAGCCAACAAAATTTAACACAAAGCAGGTTGTACAGTATATATGACATGAATGAATTTTGAGAACAAAAGTATTTTGTGAACTGTACCAGGCCCGGTGGTTTTTAACCCCTTTCTGACATTAGACATACTATCCCATCCATGTGCCCTAGGTCCATATGACCATGTACGGGATAGTATGTCATGTGCGATCAGTAGCGCTCAAGGGGGGGAGCGTGGCTGATCGCGGCCGTGTGTCAGCTGATTCTCACAGCTGATACCCGGCACTAAGTGCCAGGAGAGGTCATGGACCGCTCCCAGAACTTTAACCCCTGAAAAACACTGTGATCAAACATGATTGCAGCCTTCTGGAGCCGGCAGAGGGGCTGACAGCCCCTCTGCCTTTGGATCGGAGACCCTGTGGCATGACGCAGGGTCCCGATAGTTGCCATAGAGCCCGATGTCTTAACATTACTTACAGTACAATCATTAGGGGTGGCACCCCAATCACCTTTGTTTCCCCTCGCATCACAAATTTTCAGCCACTCAACGGACTGTAGGGAGCCTGTTATGGACCTGGTGGTTAGGAGCACCCGAAATGACCTGATGGTTAAACCGATACAGGACAAGCTCTGGGAAGTGGGACTTCTGCTGACCGCAATCCCTAATCTTATCACACACACTAGAAATAGCCGTGGAGCGTACCTGACATGGCCTTGACGCCTAGACACAGCCTAAGAACTAGCTAGCCTTAGAGATAGAAAATAAAGCCTACCTTGCCTCAGAGAAATTTCCCCAAAGGAAAAGGCAGCCCCCCACAAATATTAACTGTGAGATGAAAGTCACAAACACAGAAATGAAACAGATTTTAGCAAAGGGAGGCCAGACTAACTAAACAGATAGAGGATAGGAAAGGTATCTTTGCGGTCAGCACAAAAAACTACAAAAGACCACGCAGAGTGTGCAAAAAGACCCCCGCACCGACTCACGGTGCGGAGGTGCCACTCTGCATCCCAGAGCTTCCAGCTAGCAAAACAAAATCATGAAAGCAAGCTGGACAAGAAAACAAAGAGCAGAAAATAACAATCGGGGACATAGCTTCTTGCAGGAAGAGACAGGTCACCAGAAAGATCCAAGAGCGAACTGAACCAGTACAGGAACATTGACAGCTGGCCTGGAGTAACAATCTGAGTGGAGTTAAATAGAGAAGCCAGCCTAAGAATAACCTAGGTCACCTGTGGAAGGAACCTCAGAACCAGCAACTCCACTCACAGCCACCAGAGGGAGTCCATGGACAGAACTCGCCGAAGTACCATTCATGACCACAGGAGGGAGTTCGATAACAGAATTCACAACAGTACCCCCCCTTGAGGAGGGGTCACCGAACCCTCACCAGAACCCCCAGGCCGATCAGGACGAGCCAAATGAAAGGCACGAACCAGATCGGCAGCATGAACATCACAGGCAACAACCCAGGAATTATCTTCCTGACCATAACCCTTCCACTTGACCAGGTACTGGAGTTTCCGTCTCGAAATACGAGAATCCAAAATCTTCTCCACTACATACTCCAACTCCCCCTCGACCAACACCGGGGCAGGAGGGTCAACGGAGGGAACCATAGGCGCCACATATCTCCGCAACAACGACCTATGGAACACATTATGGATGGCAAAAGAAGCTGGAAGTGCCAAACGAAATGACACAGGATTGAGAACTTCAGAAATCTTATAAGGGCCAATGAAACGAGGCTTAAATTTAGGAGAGGAAACCTTCATAGGAACATAACGAGACGACAACCAAACCAAATCCCCAGCACAAAGTCGGGGACCAACACAGCGATGGCGGTTAGCGAAACGTTGAGCCTTCTCCTGGGACAATGTCAAATTGTCCACTATGTGAGTCCAAATTTGCTGCAACCTGTCCACCACAGAATCTACACCAGGACAGTCCGAAGGCTCAACCTGCCCTGAAGAAAAACGAGGATGGAAACCAGAATTACAAAAAAAAGGCGAAACCAAAGTAGCCGAGCTGGCCCGATTATTAAGGGCGAACTCAGCCAAAGGCAAGAAGGACACTCAATCATCCTGATCAGTAGAAACAAAACATCTCAGATATGTTTCCAAAGTCTGATTGGTTCGCTCGGTTTGGCCATTTGTCTGAGGATGGAAGGCCGAAGAAAAAGACAAATCAATGCCCATCTTAGCACAAAAGGACCGCCAAAACCTTGAAACAAACTGGGAACCTCTGTCCGAGACGATGTTCTCCGGAATGCCATGCAAACAAACCACATGCTGGAAAAACAATGGCACCAAATCGGAGGAGGAATGTAACTTAGACAAGGGTACCAAATGGACCATCTTAGAGAAGCGATCACAAACCACCCAGATGACCGACATCCTTTGAGAGACAGGGAGATCTGAAATAAAATCCATGGAAATATGCGTCCAGGGCCTCTTCGGAACCGGCAAGGGCAAAAGCAACCCACTGGCATGAGAACAGCAGGGCTTAGCCCGAGCACAAATCCCACAGGACTGCACAAAAGAACGCACATCCCGTGACAAGGAAGGCCACCAAAAGGATCTAGCCACCAAATCTCTGGTACCAAAGATTCCAGGATGACCAGCTAACACCGAACAATGAACCTCAGAGATAACTCTACTTGTCCATCTATCAGAGACAAACAGTTTCTCCACTGGACAACGGTCAGGTCTATCAGCCTGAAACTTCTGCAGCACCCGCTGCAAATCAGGGGAGATGGCAGACAAAATTACCCCCTCTTTGAGAATACCAGCCGGCTCAGGAACATCCGAAGAGTCAGGCACAAAGCTCCTTGAAAGGGCATCAGCCTTCACATTCTTAGAGCCCGGAAGATATGAAACCACAAAATCGAAATGGGAGAAAAACAGTGACCATCGAGCCTGTCTAGGATTCAACCGTTTGGCAGACTCGAGATAAGTCAAATTCTTGTGATCCGTCAAGACCACCACGCGATGCTTGGCTCCTTCAAGCCAATGTCGCCACTCCTCGAATGCCCACTTCATAGCCAACAACTCTCGATTGCCAACATCATAATTGCGCTCAGCAGGCGAGAACTTTCTAGAAAAGAAAGCACATGGTTTCATCACCGAGCCATCCGAACTTCTTTGAGACAAAACAGCCCCTGCTCCAATCTCAGAAGCATCAACCTCGACCTGAAACGGGAGCGAAACATCTGGCTGACACAACACAGGGGCAGAAGAAAAACGACACTTCAACTCCTGAAAGGCCTCAACGGCCACAGATGACCAATTGACCACATCAGCACCTTTCTTGGTCAAATCAGTCAACGGTTTAACAACACTAGAAAAATTAGCGTGAAGCGACGGTAAAAATTAGCAAAGCCCAGGAACTTCTGCAGGCTCTTCACAGATGTAGGCTGAGTCCAATCATATATGGCCTGAACTTTAACAGGGTCCATCTCGATAGTAGAAGGGGAAAAGATGAAACCCAAAAATGAAACCTTCTGAACCCCAAAGAGACATTTAGACCCCTTCACAAACAAGGAATTCGCACAAAGGACCTGGAACACCATTCTGACCTGCTTCACATGAGACTCCCAATCATCCGAAAAGACCAAAATATCATCCAAATATACAATCATGAATCTATCCAGGTACTTTCGGAAGATGTCATGCATAAAGGACTGAAACACAGATGGAGCATTAGAAAGCCCGAATGGCATCACCAGGTACTCAAAATGGCCCTCGGGCGTATTAAATGCTGTTTTCCATTCATCGCCCTGTTTAATACGCACAAGATTATACGCCCCTCGGAGATCTATCTTGGTGAACCAACTAGCCCCCTTAATCCGAGAAAACAAATCAGACAGTAGCGGCAAAGGGTACTGAAATTTGACCGTGATCTTATTAAGAAGGCGGTAATCAATACAAGGTCTCAAAGAACCATCCTTCTTGGCCACAAAAAAGAACCCTGCTCCCAACGGTGATGACGACAGGCGAATATGCCCTTTCTCCAAGGACTCCTTTATATAACTCCGCATAGCGGCGTGTTCTGGCACAGATAAATTGAACAGTCGGCCCTTAGGAAACTTACTGCCAGGAATCAAATCAATAGCACAATCACAATCCCTATGAGGAGGTAGGGCACCGGATTTGGGTTCATCAAATACATCCCGGTAATCCGACAAAAACTCAGGGACTTCAGAAGGAGTGGAAGACAAAATTGACAGCAATGGAACATCACCATGTACCCCTTGACAACCCCAGCTGGACACAGACATTGATTACCAATCCAATACTGGGTTGTGGACCTGTAGCCATGGCAACCCCAAAACGACCACATCATGCAGATTATGCAACACCAAAAAGCGAATATCCTCCTGATGTGCAGGAGCCATGCACATGGTCAAATGAGTCCAGTACTGAGGCTTATTCTTGGCCAAAGGCGTAGCATCAATTCCTCTCAAAGGAATAGGATACTGCAAGGGCTCCAAGAAAAAACCACAGCGCCTGGCAAACTCCAAGTCCATCAAATTCAGGGCAGCGCCTGAATCCACAAATGCCATAACAGAATAGGATGACAAAGAGCAAATCAGAGTAACGGACAAAAGAAATTTAGACTGTACAGTACCAATGGTGGCAGACCTAGCGAACCGCTTAGTGCGCTTAGGACAATTGGAAATAGCATGAGTGGAGTCACCACAGTAAAAACACAGCCCATTCTGACGTCTGTGTTCCTGCCGTTCAGCTCTGGTCAAAGTCCTATCGCATTGCATGGGCTCAGGCCTATGCTCAGAGAGTACCGCCAAATGGTGCACAGCTTTGCGCTCACGCAAACGCCGATCGATCTGAATGGCCAAGGACATAGACTCATTCAGACCAGCAGGTGTGGGAAATCCCACCATAGTATCCTTAAGGGGTTTCCGAAAGACCCTTTCTGAAAATTGCCGCCTGGGCACACTCATTCCACTGAGTAAGCACAGACCACTTTCTAAACTTCTGACACTATACCTCCGCTTCATCCTGACCCTGACACAAAGCCAGCAAGATTTTCTCTGCCTGATCCACTGAATTTGGTTCATCATAAAGCAATCCAAGCGCCAGAAAAAACGCATCAACATCACGCAATGCAGGATCTCCTGGCGCAAGGGAAAATGCCCAGTCTTGAGGGTCGCCATGCAAGAAAGAAATAATAATTTTCACTTGTTGAACGGGATCACCAGAAGAGCGGGGTTTCAAAGCAAGAAACAGTTTACAATTATTTTTGAAATTCAGAAACCTAGCTCTATCCCCAGAAAACAAATCAGGAATTGGAATTCTAGGTTCTAACATCGGATTCCGAACTACAAAATCTTGAATGCTTTGTACCCTTGCAGTGAGATGATCCACACGAGAGGACAGACCTTGAATGTCCATATCTACACCTGTGTCCTGAACCACCCAGAGATTAAGGGGAAAAGAAAGACAAAACACAGTGCAGAGAAAAAAAAATGGTCTCAGAACTTCTCTTATCCCTCTATTGAGATACATTAACACTTTGGGCCAGCTGTACTGTTATGGACCTGGTGGTTAGGAGCACCCAAAATGACCTGATGGTTAAACCGATACAGGACAAGCTCTGGGAAGTGGGAACTCTGCTGACCGCAATCCCTAATCCTATCACACACACTAAAAATAGCCGTGGAGCGTACCTGACATGGCCTAGACGCCTAGACACAGCCTAAGAACTAGCTAGCCCTAGAGATAGAAAATAAAGCCTACCTTGCCTCAGAGAAATTTCCCCAAAGGAAAAGGCAGCCCCCCACAAATATTAACTGTGAGTTAAGATGAAAGTCACAAACACAGAAATGAAACAGGTTTTAGCAAAGGGAGGCCAGACTAACTAAACAGACAGAGGATAGGAAAGGTATCTTTGCGGTCAGCACAAAAAACTACAAAAGACCACGCAGAGTGTGCAAAAACACCCCCGCACCGACTCACGGTGCGGAGGTGCCACTCTGCATCCCAGAGCTTCCAGCTAGCAAAACAAAATCATGAAAGCAAGCTGGACAAGAAAACAAAGAGCAGAAAATAACAATCGGGGACTTAGCTTCTGCTGGAGTAGACAGGTCACCAGAAAGATCCAAGAGCGAACTGAACCAGTACAGGAACATTGACAGCTGGCCTGGAGTAACGATCTGAGTGGAGTTAAATAGAGAAGCCAGCCTAAGAATAACCTAGGTCACCTGTGGAAGGAACCTCAGAACCAGCAACTCCACTCACAGCAACCAGAGGGAGTCGATGGACAGAACTCGCCGAAGTACCATTCATGACCACAGGAGGGAGTTCGATAACAGAATTCACAACAGGAGCCACAGATGAGCCATTCTGCAGAGCTGTTCACACACTCTATTCCATGAGCATCAGAGATCTGCTCCAAAGATTCACAGAATCCAGAGGAGGAACGCATCTGCACCAATGCACAAGATTTTTTCCTTTTGGATCCGGGGCCGGAAGAAGTAGGGTTCGAGCAGAATCAAGACCCTCGTCACCAGGCGTTCACCCCTGGGTGTGGAGGTGATCCTGTTGAGACCCAGATACCAGAGGAAGGTGACTCTCAGGATGAACAGTGTGAGAATAGAGAGGATGACAATTAATTATTAGATCCCACTTGGTGTGAACCCAAAAGCATGCAGCTGAGTAGCTCAGAGAGGGAAGATAAAGTGGTTACATTGCGGCTTGCCACACAGAAACGTAGTGATGCCACTATGAAAAGCACTGCACATCTCTGGCTGTGGCCAGCACTGGTCGCGAGTCTGCAGTTCACAGGGTCGGCAAGGGTTGCCTAGCTTGGGCCTATCTGAGACTGCAAAGGATGACCCAACTTACGTTATCTGCCAAATTTTCAAAAAAAATTCAATAAAGGGAAAAATAGCAATAATTTGACTACTACATGCATACCGGCACATACGAGCGCAACATGCGTTAGTCTGGGAATCTCACTGCTGTAAAATGTGAACTAGAGAGCTTCACCAACCTCCGGCCGTCTAATCAACCACTTCTGCTGCTTCTTTCCCCTTTGTCACCATGTCAAGTTCTCACACATGTCTCTGGCTGCAGAAACTCCAATTGTTTACCCCCTACAGTCAGACCGTCAGTTCTTACATAAGTGGACATGCCTGCTGTTTTTGTTTCACGGAGTACAACTCACCTTTCTTAGTTCATCATAACAACTCTGCCTGCAGCTCACTCACAGTCCAGCAGTTTGTCCTGTTTACCCTATTGCTCCCTCTCTCAGCAGAGCAACCAGCCCTCGGGCCTGCAGTTCTGGTGACGTAAAAGAATGTTTCCTACTATTGCACATGCCAAAGTTAAGAGCATGAACTACACCAAGTCCAATCTGTTAGCCATGTAAATGCTACCTTTCTGCCTGGTGATACAGACAGTTTCTGAAAGCTGAATGCCATCACAGTTCCCCAGTACTAGTTGCCCCATCACCGTTACTTCTCTAAGAAAGCTGTGTCTGTGCTGCACCAGCATGTCTCAGACAACATCACCTTTTCCCTGAGAAAATCTGTGTCTGTCAGGGTGCATTTCACCACTGACACCTGAACAACCAAACATGGGCAGGGGCATTACATCTCACTGACTGAGCACTAGTTGACTTTGGTGGCGGTCAAGGGGTTGCTCCTCAACTCTTGGAATCTTCAAGGCTTGTGGGACAAATCTCTGTATATAACAGTTTTTCCATTGTTTCTGGTTCCTCCACCTCCTCTAGGGCCTCCACCTGCACTCTCAACATCTCCCTTAATGAGACACGCATTCCCACAGTGCATAGGGAATACCCCCACCTTCACACTGCACATGCAGGGCTCACCGCAATCAGGCAGTGTTTACATTATTTTGCCTTATATATCACAGTCACACAGTTCAAAAGTTGTGGACAGCTATCCAGGCTGAGTTAGAGCAATGACTGTCTCCACTGAACCTGCAGCCAGCGAAGGCCATGTGCAATAACACTGCAAACCTGGTGGCGGCCCTATACTGGGTCAACCTTACAAATATGCCCTGCCCGGCACACATACTCTACCTTGTGGTACAGCAATTTCTCTGCCACTATCCCAGCCTGGATGTGCTGCTGCATAAAGCATGCATTGTGCTCACTTCTGATGATTGCACCCCGCAGGTAATCGACTTGCAACGATACAGATGTGTTTCAGAATACCAGTTAACCATTTGATTTTCGATGTTCCAGCACAGTGGAATTCCACTCTGCAACTGTTGCAGCGACTGTGGCAACAGCAACAAGCCCTGGTGCAGTATGTCCTATTGCATAGTCTTGGCTACTCAGTACGGATGTAGTGCAAATCACGCTTGCGGAGTTAGCACTGATGAAGGACCTCTGAACCCTTCTGTACAGTTTCAAAATGGCTTCTAAGATGATTAGTGCTGACAAGGATGTCATCAGTGTCTCTATTTCGATCATCTACATGCTGGAGCAAACTTTGAGTAGTCTTCATGAGGAGGCGGTGATCCTACAGGAAGAAGTGGAACAGAGGAGGATGTGGAAGAGATAACAATTTTTCTAAGCTCCAGACTCTAATTGTACAGGTGGGTGCCATGGTAGGGTGGATTACAGTGATCGCGGGGGGCTCATGGTCCCAGAAAAACTGTTAGTGAAGGTGTAGGAGCCGAGGAACATATTGAGGAGGATGAGGATGAAGAGGTAATGGATGTGCAACAGTCAGGAGATGAAGAGGAAAATAATTCCGTCTCTGATGTCCATGGTTGGTGGGAGGGGAGGGAGGAAGCAACCTTGAATATTAACCCACCACCAACACACTATGGACTTAGACCTCATGGAATCCCATGACACATGAGCAACAGTGGTGACTACTGGATTGCCACTCTATTATATTCCCGGTACAAGAGTCAATTTTGCCAGATGCTTTGTTCCCTGGTGTCGCAGTTCTAGACTTCCAAACCCAAAAACGTCAAGGTGTCACCACAAAAATATTAGCAGCAGAAGTTTAAGTAGCATAAGCAATTTCTGTGAGTCATTTCACACATTTTTCAGACCAGCTCGTGCACCAGCAGAACAAAGTACAAGTCTGACACATTGTGAATGACTGGAGAGGATGGTGCAGGAGTATCTCAAGCTCAATATAAGTGCCATTAGGGGTTTGGACTAGTGATGAGTAGTGTTGAGTGATACCTTCCAATATTAGGAAATATTGGTATCGGATTGTATCGGCCGATATAAAAAAATATCGGATATCGCCGATACCGATGCCCGATACCAATGCAAGTCAAGGGGACAGAAATATTGGAATGTAAATAAGCCCTTTCTGTCCTTCTACATCCTGATCCGAAGGGGGAAAGAGTGTGGGCGGTGTGCGGGCGGACACTGTGCGTGTCTGTGTGTGCGGGCGGGGTCTGTGCGGGCCTGTCGGGGGTCTGTACGGGCCTCTCCGGGAGTGTTTGCGGCCTGCCAGGGATCTGTACGGGCCTCTTTGGGGTCTGTGCAGCCTGCAGAGGGTCTGTGCAGCCTGCCAGGGGTCTGTGCGGCCTGCCGGGGGTCTGTATGGGCCTCTTGGGGGGTCTGTGTGGCCTGCCGGGGGTCTGTGTGGGCCTCTCGGGGGTCTGTGCGGCCTGCCGGGGGTCTCTGCGGCCTGCCGGGGGTCGGTACGGGCCTCTCGGGGGGTCTGTGTGGCCTGCCGGGGGTCTGTACAGGCCTTTCTGGGGTCTGTGCGGCCTGCCAGGGGTCTGTGTGGCCTGTCGGGGGTCTGTATTGGCCTCTCGGGGGTTTGTGTGGGCCTGCCGGGCGTCTTTGCTTTTGTGCAGGTATCGTCCAATGGGACTACAAGTCCCATCGGGCTATGCCTGCTACAATGGCAGTGATTGACACATTAGCCAATGATGGGACAGTAGTAGTCCCATCATCCGGCTAATGTGTTGAATGTAAAAAAAAAAAAAAAACATACATACTATATACATACTACATACACACTACATACAATACATTCATACATTACATTCAATACATACATATAGACATACAGTACATTAACCCCTTCCCGACCTTTGACGCCACGTAGGCGTCATGAAAGTCGGTGCCATTCCGACCCATGACGCCTATGCGGCGTCATGGAAAGATCGCGTCCCTGCAGATCGGGTGAAAGGGTTAACTCCCATTTCACCCGATCTGCAGGGACAGGGGGAGTGGTAGTTTAGCCCAGGGGGGGTGGCTTCACCCCCTCGTGGCTACGATCGCTCTGATTGGCTGTTGAAAGTGAAACTGCCAATCAGAGCGATTTGTAATATTTCACCCATTATAACGGGTGAAATATTACAATCCAGCCATGGCCGATGCTGAAATATCATCGGCCATGGCTGGAAATACTAGTGTGCCCCCACCCCACCCCTCCGATCGCCCCCCCCACCCCCCCGATCTGGCCGGTACACTGCTCCGGCTCCCCTCCGTCCAGTGCTCCGCTCCCCCCCGTGCTCGTGTCCGCTCCCCCCGTGCTCCAATCACCCCCCCGTGCTCCAATCACCCCCCCTGCACTCCGATCCACCCCCCCCGTGCTCCGTTCCACCCCCCCGTGCTCCGTTCCAGCCCCCTCGTGCTCCGTTCCACGCCCCCCGCGCTCCGTTCCACCCCTCCCGCGCTCCGATTCCCCCCCCGTGCTCCGATCCCCCCCCCCGTGGTCCCCCCCCACCCTATCATACTTACCGATCCAGCCGTGGTCCCGTCCGTCTTCTCCCGGGCGCCGCCATCTTCCAAAATGGCGGGCGCATGCGCAGTGCGCCCGCCGAATCTGCCGGCCGGCAGATTCGTTCCAAAGTGCATTTTGATCACTGAGATATAATCTATCTCAGTGATCAAAATAAAAAAAATAATAAATGACCCCCCCCCTTTGTCACCCCCATAGGTAGGGACAATAAAAAAATAAAGAAATTTTTTTTTTTCCACTAATGTTAGAATAGGGTTAGGGGTAGGGTTAGGGTTAGGGGTAGGGTTAGGGTTAGGGGTAGGGTTAGGGGTAGGGTTAGGGTTAGGGGTAGGGTTAGGGGTAGGGTTAGGGGTAGGGTTAGGGGTAGGGTTAGGGCTAGGGTTAGGAATGTGCACACGTATTCTGGTCCTCTGCGGATTTTTCCGCTGCGGATTTGATAAATCCGCAGTGCTAAACCGCTGCGGATTTATGGCGGATTTACCACGTTTTTTTCTGCGCATTTCACTGCGGTTTTACAATTGCGATTTTCTATTGGAGCAGATGTAAAACCGCTGCGGAATCCGCACAAAGAAGTGACATGCTGCGGAATGTAAACCGCTGCGTTTCCGTGCAGTTTTTCCGCAGCATGTGTACAGCGATTTTTGTTTCCCATAGGTTTACATTGAACTGTACACTCATGGGAAACTGCTGCGGATCCGCAGCGTGTGCACATACCTTTAGAATTAGGCTATGTGCACACGGTGCGGATTTGGCTGCGGATCCGCAGCAGTGTTCCATCAGGTTTACAGTACCATGTAAACATATGAAAAACCAAATCCGCTGTGCCCATGGTGCGGAAAATACCGCGCGGGAACGCTGCGTTGTATTTTCCGCAGCATGTCAATTCTTTGTGCGGATTCCGCAGCGTTTTACACCTGTTCCTCAATAGGAATCCGCAGGTGAAATCCGCACAAAAAACACTGGAAATCCGCGGAAAATCCGCAGGTAAAACACAGTGCCTTTTACCCGCAGATTTTTCAAAAATGGTGCGGAAATATCTCACACGAATCCGCAACGTGGGCACATAGCCTTAGGGTTGTGGTTAGGGTTAGGGGTGTGTTAGGGTTAGTGTTGTGGTTAGGGGTGTGTTGGGGTTAGTGTTGTGGTTAGGGGTGTGTTGGGGTTAGGGTTGTGATTAGGATTATGGCTACAGTTGGGATTAGGGTTAGGGGTGTGGGGGGGTTAGTGTTGGCGGTAGAATTGAGGGGTTTCCACTGTTTAGGCACATCAGGGGTCTCCAAACGCAACATGGCGCCACCATTGATTCCAGCCAATCTCGTATTCAAAAAGTCAAATGGTGCTCCCTCACTTCCGAGCCCTGACGTGTGCCCAAACAGTGGTTTACCCCCACATATGGGGTACCAGCATACTCAGGACAAACTGCGCAACAATTACTGGGGTCCAATTTCTCCTGTTACCCTTGTGAATCTAAAAAAATGCTTGCTAAAACATAATTTTTGAGGAAAGAAAAATGATTTTTTATTTTCACGGCTCTGCGTTGTAAACGTCTGTGAAGCACTTGGGGGTTCAAAGTGCTCACCACATATCTAGATAAGTTCCTTGGGGGGTCTAGTTTCTAAAATGGGGTCACTTGTGAGGGGTCTCTACTGTTTAGGCACACCAGGGGCTCTGCAAACGCAACGTGACACCCGCAGACCATTCCATCAAAGTCTGCATTTCAAAAGTCACTACTTCCCTTCTGAGCCCCGACGTGTGCCCAAACAGTGGTTTACCCCCACATATGGGGTATCAGCGTACTCAGGAGAAACTGGACAACAACTTTTGGGGTCCAATTTCTCCTGTAACCCTTGGGAAAATAAAAAATTCTGGGCTAAATAATTATTTTTGAGGAAAGAAAACGTATTTATTATTTTCACGGCTCTGCATTATAAACTTCTATGAAGCACTTGGGGGTTCAAAGTGCTCACCACACATCTAGATAAGTTCCTTTCAGGGTCTAGTTTCCAAAATGGGGTCACTTGTGGGGGGTTTCTACTGTTTAGGCACATCAGGGGCTCTGCAAACGCAACGTGACGCCCGCAGAGCATTCCATCAAAGTCTGCATTTCAAAACGTCACTACTTCAATTCCAAGCCCCGGCATGTGCCCAAACAGTAGTTTACCCCCACATATGGGGTATCACCGTACTCAGGAGAAACTGGACAACAACTTTTGGGGTCAAATTTCTCCTGTTACCCTTGGGAAAATTAAAAAATTCTGGGCTAAATAATTATTTTTGAGGAAAGAAAACGTATTTATTATTTTCACGGCTCTGCATTATAAACTTCTATGAAGCACTTGGGGGTTCAAAGTGCTCACCACACATCTAGATAAGTTCCTTTGGGGGTCTAGTTTCCAAAATGGGGTCACTTGTGGGGGGTTTCTACTGTTAAGCCACATCAGGGGCTCTGCAAACGCAACGTGACGCCCACAGAGCATTCCATCAAAGTCTGCATTTCAAAACGTCACTACTTCACTTCCGAGCCCCGGCATGTGCCCAAACAGTGATTTACCCCCACATATGGGGTATCAGCATACTCAGGAGAAACTGGACAACAACTTTTGGGGTCAAATTTCTCCTGTTACCCTTGGGAAAATAAAAAATTGCAGGCTAAAAGATCATTTTTGAGAAAATAATTTTTTTTTTTATTTTCATGGCTCTGCGTTATAAACTTCTGTGAAGCACTTGGGGGTTCAAAGTCCTCACCACACATCTAGATTAGTTCCTTTGGGGGTCTAGTTTCCAAAATGGTGTCATTTCTGGGGGATCTCCAATGTTTAAGCACACAGGGGCTCTCCAAACGTGACATGGTGTCCGCTAATGATTGGAGCTAATTTTCCATTTAAAAAGCCAAATGGCGTGCCATCCCTTCCGAGCCCTGCCGTGCGCCCAAACAGTGGTTTACCCCCACATATGGGGTATCAGCGTACTCAGGACAAACTGGACAACAATATTTGGGGTCCAATTTCTCCCATTATCCTTGGCAAAATAGGAAATTCCAGGCTAAAAAATCATTTTTGAGGAAAGAAAAATTATTTTTTATTTTCATGGCTCTGCGTTATAAACTTCTGTGAAGCACCTGGGGGTTTAAAGTGCTCAATATGCATCTAGATAAGTTCCTTGGGGGGTCTAGTTTCCAAAATGGGGTCACTTGTGGGGGAGCTCCAATGTTTAGGCACACAGGGGGCTCTCCAAACGCGACATGGTGTCCGCTAACAATTGGAGCTAATTTTCCATTCAAAAAGTCAAATGGCGCGCCTTCCCTTCCGAGCCCTGCCGTGTGCCCAAACAGTGGTTTACCCCCACATATGAGGTATCGGCGTACTCGGGAGAAATTGCCCAACAAATTTTATGATCCATTTTATCCTACTGCCCATGTGAAAATGAAAAAATTGAGGCGAAAATAATTTTTTTGTGAAAAAAAAGTACTTTTTCATTTTTACAGATCAATTTGTGAAGCACCTGAGGGTTTAAAGTGCTCACTAGGCATCTAAATAAGTTCCTTGGGGGGTCTAGTTTCCAAAATGGGGTCACTTGTGGGGGAGCGCCAATGTTTAGGCACACAGGAGCTATCCAAACGCGACATGGTGTCCGCTAACGATGGAAATAATTTTTCATTCAAAAAGTCAAATGGCGCTCCTTCCCTTCCGAGCCTTACCATGTGCCCAAACAGTGGTTTACCCCCACATGTGAGGTATTGGTGTACTCAGGAGAAATTGCCCAACACATTTTAGGATCCATTTTATCCTGTTGCCCATGTGAAAATGAAAAAATTGAGGCTAAAAGAATTTTTTTGTGAAAAAAAAGTACTTTTTCATTTTTACGGATCAATTTGTGAAGCACCTGGGGGTTCAAAGTGCTCACTATGCATCTAGATAAGTTCCTTGGGGCGTCTAGTTTCCAAAATGGGGTCATTTGTGGGGGAGCTCCAATTTTTAGGCACACGGGGGCTCTCCAAACGTGACATGGTGTCCGCTAAAGAGTGGAGCCAATTTTTGATTCAAAAAGTCAAATGGCGCTCCTTCCCTTCCAAGCCCTGCCGTGCGCCCAAACAGTGGTTTACCCCCACATATGAGGTATCAGCGTACTCAGGACAAATTGGACAACAACTTTCGTGGTTCAGTTTCTCCTTTTACCATTGGGAAAATAAAAAAATTGTTGCTAAAAGATAATTTTTGTGACTAAAAAGTTAAATGTTCATTTTTTCCTTCCATGTTGCTTCTGCTGCTGTGAAGCACCTGAAGGGTTAATAAACTTCTTGAATGTGGTTTTGAGTACCTTGAGGGGTGCAGTTTTTAGAATGGTGTCACTTTTGGGTATTTTCAGCCATATAGACCCCTCAAACTGACTTCAAATGTGAGGTGGTCCCTAAAAAAAATGGTTTTGTAAATTTCGTTGTAAAAATGACAAATCGCTGGTCAAATTTTAACCCTTATAACTTCCTAACAAAAAAAAATTTTGTTTCCAAAATTGTGCTGATGTAAAGTAAACATGTGGGAAATGTTATTTATTAACTATTTTGTGTCACATATCTCTCTGGTTTAACAGAATAAAAATTCAAAATGTGAAAATTGCGAAATTTTCAAAATTTTCGCCAAATTTCCGTGTTTATCACAAATAAATGCAGAATTTATTGACCTAAATTTACCACTAACATGAAGCCCAATATGTCACGAAAAAACAATCTCAGAACCGCTAGGATCCGTTGAAGCGTTCCTGAGTTATTACCTCATAAAGGGACACTGGTCAGAATTGCAAAAAACGGCAAGGTCTTTAAGGTCAAAATAGGCTGGGTCTTGAAGGGGTTAAACATAGAGTACATACTCGGCATGAGCTCCCGCTCAATTTTATGCGCCAGAGGGAGAAAGCCGACGGCTGGGGGCCAATATTTGTAGCCTGCTATGAATATCAGCCTGCAGCTGTCTGCGTAGCCTTTACTGGCTATTAAAATAGGGGGACCCCCCAAAAAATGACGTGGGGTCCCCCTATATTTTATAGCCAGAAAGGCTACGCAGACAGTTGCGGGCTGATATTCATAGCCTAGATAGGGGCCATGGATATTGCCCCCCCCCCCCCGGCTACAAATGCCAATCCGCAGCCACCCCAGAAATAGCACATCTAAAAGATGCGCCAATTCCGGCACTTAGCCCTTTTCTTCCCACTCCCGTGTAGCGGTGGGATATGGGGTAATATGGGGTTAATGTCACCTTGCTATTGTAAGGTGACATTAAGCCGTGTTAATAAAGGAGAGGCGTCAATAAGACGCCTATCCATTATTAATCCAATAGTAATAAAGGGTTAATAATACACACACACATTAGGAAAAAAGTATTTTAATATTCTTCATTTAACCATACTTACCATACTTCAGCGCCTGCAAAAAACGTAAAATAATAAACCATATACTACTACGATCTCCCCTATAGAACAGTGACATCGGTTTATGTCACTGCTCTATAGGACCCTCAGTGACACACTGACAGGAGACAATGGCTCCTGCAGTGCATCACTGAGGTTACTATAGTTCAAAGTCTCACTTTATGGCAATTGCTGCGTGGGAAAATTTCTCACACAGCAATGCCAAAAGTGAGACTAAGGACTATTTTTTTACAGCGGCGGAGGAATACAGTGCAGAAGGATACCTTCCTCCCATCATTGGATTCTTGGAGCCCCTGGAGAGCGATCGCATCAGCTGATGCAGCTGTTCTCCACAGGAGATCGTCGTGGGACACTCGTGGATTTCTGCGGACAGGGAGTATATTGGCTGTTTGCTATTTTAATGTTTTTTCCAGATGACACTGGCTTCGGGGAACAAAATGACAAGTAATGTTGAGAATGTAATCTATGTTTAATGTACTGTATGTCTATATGTATGTATTGTATGTAATGTATGAATGTATTGTATGTAGTATGTATGTAGTATGTATGTTGTATGTATGTAGTATTTATGTAGTATGTATGTAGTATGTATGTTGTATGTAGTATGTATGTAGAATGTATGAATGTATTGTATGTAGTGTGTAGGTAGTAGGTATGTAGTATGTTGTATGTAGTATGTACTGCATGTATGTAGTATGTATGTAGTATGAATGTAGTATGTATGTCTGTATGTAGTATGTATGAATGCATTGTATGTAGTATGCATGTAGTATGTTGTATGTATGTATGTAGTATGTATGTAGTCTGTATGTAGTATGTATGTAGTATGTTGTATGTAGTATGTATGTAGTATGTATGTAGTATGTTGTATGTAGTATGTATGTAGTATGTATGTAGTATGTATGTATGCAGTATGTATGTATGTAGTATGTGTGTAGTGTGTATGTAGTATGTATGTAGTCTGTATGTAGTATGTATGTATTTATTCCCATAGTCCTATATATATCAAAGGCTAAGGTCATTTCCACATAGAGTATAAGCACATTTCCACATGGTGGGTACCAAGAGAAAAAAATGAAGTGAAGGAGATACTATTAAAACAGATAAATTTATTTAGAGTATAATCTAAAAGTGTGTAACACATAAGATAAAATTAGACATGAAATGGGGGAACGGAAACCTCCAAATACCAGGGAGGCACACCAAAGCACTAAAGTATAAGCAGGGATCCCAAAACAGGCTGCTAATTCAATCCGTAACATGTGTGTCCACAGTCTGTTATATCTATCACAAGAGGGGGGGCTGTATGGGGCGCAGCTAAAAGGAGGCCCCCACATGACTGCGTTGCCATGGGAGCAGTGCAGTAGGTTTTCTTTTAAAAAATAAAGGTGTTATTGAGTAAAGGAGCCCGGGGATTGGAAGAGTAGGATTTGGGGTGGGGATTTATGCAAAAAGGGAGGTGGGGGCTTGGGAAAGTGCGGGAAAAGGGGAGATCAGTTACCTTAGACGGGCGAAGTGAGTGGACCTGCTGCCACATCCCTCTCACCATGTCTTCTGTGGACAGCCTGGTAGCTCAGCTTCGTCGGGAGGCCAGTTCCAGGATGGCCGGATGGCTGGAGGAGCAGCTCACAGGGCTGCTTGGAGGCAGTGGGAGCCAGGACAGCGGGAGCCGGGGCAGCAGAACCAAGCGGTCTAGGCCGCCAGACAGGCTGTCCCCCGACACTACACCGCGCGGCAGGCGCAGGCCGCGGAGCCCCTCCAGGGACCCTGCGGGGGCTGGGGGACGCGGCCGATCCACCTTGCCCGCCCCCTCCCCCGGCAGGAATCCACCTGGCGGCCCTGCCGGCGCGAGGCGGCGCGGTGCTGGGCGAGCGGTGCAGACGCGGCAGGACGCCGGCGCTGCACAGGATGTCAGGGCCGCACTTCCGGTGCGGCCTAGCAGAGGACGCGGCTGCGCCGCAGCACCGATAGCAGCAGCTTCTACCCGCCGGGGAGCACCTCCCGCGGTGGCGGCAACACGAGCAGGGGGACGGGGAAGGAGCCCAGCGGCGGCGGCAGCATCCACCAGGCAGGAGCCGGGGAGTATCGCGGCGGGCGCAATTGCGGCGGGGGCACCCGGATCCCATCCCCCCAGTGCACCTGGCTATGCGACAGGACGGCAGAGCAGACTATCGGGCAGGACAGCGGCGGCATCACGGCAAGGAGCGGGTCGCGGTCGGGCCGCAGGAGCGGCGTCCAGAGGAGACAGTCCAGCGGCTGGAGGCAGAGGAATCACGGAGCCGGACAGATCCAGATCCAGCAGGAGGTCGAGGGACCGGTCGCCTTCGCCAGTCTCGGTCCCCCCTGGTGACGTGGAGGCCCGGGGCGCGGGCCTGGGGCAGATGAGCGGCAGCGATGATTCCGGGAACGAACATCGCGACGAAATGGACCAGCAGGATTCAGGAAGCACGGCTGGTGGGGACACAGCACCTGCGCAGCCACGTGATTACATGTCCAGTCTTTCCCCAGTGCCGGGTGTGGTGGAGCGGGGTGGGGGCTGTAATGAGGTCCCGGGGGTCAGAGAACTTCTAGCGGGTATGTCGCAGATTTTGCGTAGATTGGATGGGGGCGGGGGTAGCTCAGTTGCTAACAGTGTGGGATCGTCGCCCGCTGGTGCCTGGGTGTCAGTTGCCGGGGGCGTAGCAGGGGGTTCGAACGAGATTGCGAGCTCGGGTAGCGGGACACCTGTTTCTGTGGCGGGGGTGTCGGTGTCGGTACAAACGGAAACGGGAAAAGGTGATACCGTTAAGTTAGACGACAGGGCAAAAGGCGAGGTATATGTGTGTTTTGAGGGTCCGCTGGGGGGCCCATTTGAAGAAAGAAGTCAAGGAAAAGATTTGGAAAGATGAATACGTAGAGATTTTCTCTCTCCTTCCTTTAGAAAAATTTAACTTGGATAAAGGAAAGAAAGACGACAGCAAAAAGGAAGAGGAAGAAAAGAGGCGTTGGCGCCTTATTCCTCAGACGTTCGTTAACTGGCAGCAGGCCTTTGCCATTCTAGCGAGTGTTATAGGGGAGAAATTCCCCGAGAATTGCTCGGGCCTGTTTTGTTATTTGGATGCTATTGGTGAGGCGCATCGTACCTACGGGGGCCAGGCTTGGCTGAGATACGATGAACAGTTCAGGCAGCGAAAAGCAGTGAGGCCGGAGATAAGGTGGGACCAAAAAGACATCGGGTTGTGGCTGAAGGTGATGGCTCCGGTGCGTTATGGGCAGTCCTTTCAGGGGGGAGGGGGGGGTAGCAGTCAGCAGTCAGGACAAAGTGGAGGACACGGGTCTCAGGGTTCAAAGGAAAAATCTGGGACATGCTGGCAGTTTAATGAGGGCCAGTGCAAGTATGGCACCACTTGTAAATTTAAACACGTGTGCTCCCATTGCAACGGGGCCTCTCACGGAGCCGCTAAGTGTTTCAAGAAATCACGTGGTAAGCCATCAGTGGGTGGCGGTCAAGGGGGTGACTCCGGTGAGGGTTCAAAAGATGGCCCCCTATCTAAGTAGATACCCGGATGTTAAAAAGGCGGAGGTTATTAGGGACGGTCTTCTTGAGGGGTTTAAGATCCCTCACCCGATGCATGTTGTTCCTTTTTCTACAAAAAATTTGAGATCAGCTGGCTTGCATGCGGAGGTGGTTTCGGCTAAATTGGCAAAAGAGGTTGAGCTGGGAAGAATGGCGGGGCCTTTTAGTTCGTTGCCCATGGCGGGTGTAATTGTTTCCCCGCTTGGGGTGGTGCCCAAGAAGGAGCCGAACAAGTTCCGGCTAATTCAGCATCTTTCATATCCCAAAGGATCCTCGGTTAATGACGGGATTGCGGAGGAGTTGTGCTCCGTTGTTTACACATCGTTTGATGCGGCTGTTCGGTGGGTGCGAATGTACGGGCCTGGAGCATTGCTGGCAAAAACGGACATCGAGTCGGCATTTAGGCTCTTGCCGGTGCACCCGCAGAGCATTCCTTTGTTAGGTTGTTGGTGGGAGGGTGGTTTTTACTTGGATAGGTGTTTGCCTATGGGATGTTCTATTTCCTGTGCATTGTTTGAGACTTTCAGTACCTTTTTAGAGTGGGTAGTGAGAGATGTATCGGCCGTTCCTTCTGTCATTCACTATTTGGATGATTTTTTGTTTGTTGGTCCACCGGATTCAGCAGTGTGCTGTCATTTACTTGGGACCATGGAATGGGTGGCCGGACAGTTTGGTGTTCCTTTGGCACAGGGAAAAACGGAGGGCCCCTGCACGGTCTTGAGTTTCTTAGGGATTCTCATTGATTCTGAGAAAATGGAGTGTAGGTTGCCTGATGATAAGTTGGAGTTGCTTAAGCGAGAGGTGAGTCGGATTGGAAAATTGCGGAAGACTTCATTGAAGGAGTTGCAGTCGCTGCTGGGCCGCCTGAATTTTGCTTGTCGTATTATGCCAATGGGCAGGATATTTTGCCGCAGATTGTCCAGGGCGACGGCTGGAGTTCGGTCGGCTCATCATTTTATTCGTTTGGGTAGAGAGCATAAGGAGGACCTTCTTGTTTGGCAACGTTTTTTGGAAGGCTATAATGGCAGGTCGCTTATTCAGCAGGAGGATCTGAATGCTTTTGATTGCGAGATCTACACAGATGCAGCAGGTGGAGTTGGTTATGGGGCCTACTGTGGAGGAAAATGGAGCGTCGGGGTGTGGCCAGAGGATTGGCGAAAGAAGGGGCTCACCAAGAATTTGGCATTGTTGGAGTTGTTCCCGATTGTGGTGTCAGTGTTTGTTTGGGGTGACAGCTTTCGTGATCGGCGAGTACGTTTCCATTGCGATAACTCGAGCGTGGTGGCCGTGATTAACAGCTTATCTTCTTCTTCCCCTCCAGTAATTAGGTTGGTCAGGGAGTTGGTACTGAGATGCTTGGAGTTGAATGCATGGATTACGGCGGTGCACGTGCCAGGAGTTCAGAACAATATAGCTGATGCTTTGTCTCGTTTGCAGTGGGATCGATTCCGGGATTTGGCTCCAGATTCGGAGGCGGCAGGAGCAGCATGTCCTTTGCATCTGTGGCAGGTGGTTACGGAAGGGGAGGCCGATTGATCCAAGCCTCGGTGTCAAACAGGACATGGTCAGATTATGCGGCGTCATGGGCCATGTGGGAAAGTTGGTTGTTTCAATGCGGCTCGGCTGAGTCAGATAGCGACAGGGCAATGGCGTTATTGGCACTGGTAGGTAAGGTCGTGGAGTGGGGTTGGTCCGTGTCTAGGTTAAACAAGTTTATAGCAGGTTTGGCTTTTGGTTTTCAGTTGCAAGGATTGAGGGACGTCACAAAGGACTTTGTTATACGGCAGGCGTTGAAAGGTTTTCGTAAGGGTAATTCGACTTTTGATAAGCGCAGGCCCATTTCTTTTGGGTTGTTGCAGCGGTTAGGGGAGGCCTTGGGCGTAATTTGTTCATCTCAGTTTGAGGTGGTACTGTTTCAATTGGCCTTTTCTCTAGCGTTTTTTGGTGCTTTGCGTCTGGGTGAATTGGTTTCCCCGAGCAAGGACAGGTCAGGTGGTCTTTTGGCGGAAGATGTGGTTTTTTGGGAAGGGGGAGTTGCCTTTTGGATAAGGCGTTCAAAGACGGATCAGCTAGGTAGGGGAAAGAAAGTAGTGCTAGGAAGGGTGGCGGGTAGCGGGATGTGTCCGCAACGCTGCTTAGAGGCATATTGGAATTTGTCATCAGTCAGGTCAGGCCCTCTGTTGCAACACCAAGAGGGGGATTTCTTGTCACGTTTCCAGTTTGTAGCCATTTTGAAGAAGGGCTTGGGTTTGCTGGGTGTTAACCCGGAAAATTTCGGCTCGCATTCTTTTAGGATTGGGGCCGCATCTGAGGCCGATGGTTTGGGCCTTGGGCCGGAGGTGATCAAGAAAATAGGCAGATGGAGTTCTAATCGTTACCTGTCTTATGTGCGGCATTAAATCAACAATGCGGGGTGAAGAGGGACGTCTTTGCGGATTGTTAATTATGGTTGTGTTTTTCAGGTCGTACCCCTCTTTTGGCGTGGATTGTCGGACACTCTTTCGTTTATTGGGGCGCCCTCCGGGCCGATGCGCGCGCGAATGGTAGGCAACTGGGTTTCGGCCGAGAGGCAGTGATCATCCGTTGGATGGGGACTCGTGGTATGTCGTGGCATAGTTTTTTGCCGGAATTCTCCCGCGCCGCCCGTCTGGATCGCCCTCCGGATATTTTAGTGGTTCACTTGGGGGGTAATGATTTGGGGGCAAAACCCGTGAGGGAACTCATTCGGGATATCCGTTATGACTTGTTGAGGCTGTGGGTATCTTTTCCCGGTATGCTGACTGTGTGGTCAGACATTGTGCCGCGGAAGACGTGGCGGGAGGCCCGTTCCCATAAAGGGATTAACAGAGCCAGGGTAAAATTGAACAGGATGGTGGCGAGTTTTGTGTCCCGGAATGGGGGTATTGCCGTGAGGCATTTCGAGCTGGAGGCCGGGGTCGGTAATTTTTGGAGGGATGATGGAGTGCATCTTAACGAGATCGGGATGGATTTATGGGCGCTCGGTCTACAGGAAGGAGTTGAAAGAGCTTTGGCGGTGGTGGGGCACTCACGAGCCTGAGGTGGTCAGGGCTGTTCGTGTGTGGCGGGGGGTGGGGTTCTTGGAGTTGGTGATGATGCTGATAGGGTTGATCTGGCTTTTGGTACGGGCTCTGGACGGGGTGTTTACCTCGGGAGCTTTGTGGTTGGTTTGCCCGAAATGGGTTACATGGTGCCCTCGAGCTGGTGGTTACGGCTGAGGGTAAATACGTGTTTTTTGTAAAAATTTTGGGTAGGCTCTCTGCCTATTATGAGCCAGATTTTTTAGCTCCAAGAGCCCCCCCCTCGAGGTTTTATATATTTACTGTTTACATGTTGTTATTTATGTATCTGTTTGTTAATAAAATGGCCGCTGTGGCCAAATTATCCAAAAAGAAATTAACGTGGTGGTGTGTTTTCCTGGGTAATAGATGGAGGGGTTAAGAGGGGCAAGGTAGTTGGGGGTGGGGGATGCTTTACGGAAAGGATCCTTTATTGGCCATACGCGGTCAAGAGGGGGGGCTGTATGGGGCGCAGCTAAAAGGAGGCCCCCACATGACTGCGTTGCCATGGGAGCAGTGCAGTAGGTTTTCTTTTAAAAAATAAAGGTGTTATTGAGTAAAGGAGCCCGGGGATTGGAAGAGTAGGATTTGGGGTGGGGATTTATGCAAAAAGGGAGGTGGGGGCTTGGGAAAGTGCGGGAAAAGGGGAGATCAGTTACCTTAGACGGGCGAAGTGAGTCCCTCCCACCCTCCCTGTTTTAGCGGTTCTGTGAGGCAACGTAGCTTTAGGCAAGATCGGCGAGTTCGTCAATTCTTAAGGTAAAAAAAAAAAAAAAAAAGGGTCTTTTGAATTATATTTCTTTTCTGTTGATTTATTGAAGGCAAGCATTCTGTATTATTGTCACAGTGGCGTTGGCGGGGGGTAGGGTTCTTGGAGTTGGTGATGATGCTGATAGGGTTGATCTGGCTTTTGGTACGGGCTCTGGACGGGGTGTTTACCTCGGGAGCTTTGTGGTTGGTTTGCCCGAAATGGGTTACATGGTGCCCTCGAGCTGGTGGTTACGGCTGAGGGTAAATACGTGTTTTTTGTAAAAATTTTGGGTAGGCTCTCTGCCTATTATGAGCCAGATTTTTTAGCTCCAAGAGCCCCCCCCTCGAGGTTTTATATATTTACTGTTTACATGTTGTTATTTATGTATCTGTTTGTTAATAAAATGGCCGCTGTGGCCAAATTATCCAAAAAGAAATTAACGTGGTGGTGTGTTTTCCTGGGTAATAGATGGAGGGGTTAAGAGGGGCAAGGTAGTTGGGGGTGGGGGATGCTTTACGGAAAGGATCCTTTATTGGCCATACGCGGTCATGTGTGTCAACAGTGAAAGCTGCTTAGGGGATACCTGGTATCAAAATAGTACACAGCTCACAGAATTATATGCAAGGTACCTGTGTATAGAATATAGGAAGGGCATAAAATAATGAGGTAGGAAGGCAGAAAAGAGCCCAGAATGTTTAGCAGAAAAAGGAGACTGCTGTGCAATGATTCAAAATTTTGAAGAAGCTACTCTGCGAAACGGAGCTTGTTGGGCGCGGGGGGCCTCCACACCACCTCATACTCCATCCCTACCTGGGCGCACAGACTCTGACACATCACAGGTAACTATCCTGGTTTATTGAATACAGATTAGGTGCAATATGAGTACTCTCTTAGGCATATAGTGACATTTATCACTCCCCAGAATCATTGCACAGCAGTCTCCTTTTTCTGCTAAACATTCTGGGCTCTTTTCTGCCTTCCTACCTCATTATTTTATGCCCTTCCTATATTCTATACACAGGTACCTTGCATATAATTCTGTGAGCTGTGTACTATTTTGATACCAGGTATCCCCTAAGCAGCTTTCACTGTTGACACACATGTGATAGATATAACAGACTGTGGACACACTTGTGACGGATTGAATTAGCAGCCTGTTTTGGGATCCCTGCTTATACTTTAGTGCTTTGGTGTGCTTCCCTGGTATTTGGAGGTTTCCATTCCCCCATTTCATGTCTAATTTTATCTTATGTGCTACACACTTTTAGATTATACTCTAAATAAATTTATCTGTTTTAATAGTATCTCCTTCACTTCATTTTTTTCTCTTGGTACCCACCATGTGGAAATGTGCTTATACTATATAGTATGTATGTATGTAGTATGTATTGAGTATGTATGGAGTATGTATGGATGTAGTATGTATGTAGTATGAATGTAGTATGTAGGTAGTATGTATGCATGTAGTATGTAGTATGTATGTAGTATGTATGTATTATGTATGTAGTATATATATATATTTTTTTTTGTTTACATTTAACAGATTAGCCGGATGATGGGACTACTACTGTCCCATCATTGGCTAATGTGTCAATCACTGTCACTGTAGCAATCCTCGTCAGATGGGATTTGTAGTCCCATCGGACGATGCCTGCACACGCGCACAGACCCCCGGCAGCCCGCATAGACCCCCGGCAGGCCGCACAGACCCCCGGCAGCCCGCACAGAGCCCTGGCAGGCCCGCACAGACCCCCGACAGCCCGCACAGACCCCCAGCAGCCCGCACAGACCCCTGGCAGCCCGCACAGATCCCCAGCAGGCCCGCACTGACCCCCGGCAGGCACGCACAGAACCCCGGAAGCCCGCACAGAGCCCCAGCAGGCCCGCACTGACCCCCTGCAGGCCCACACAGACGCCCACGGTCACGCACAGACCTCACCCGATCACCAGATATTTGCAGTATCGGAATGCTCAACACTAGTGATGAGCGAACGTGCTCGCCACTACTCGTTACTCGCCCAAGTATCACTATGCTCGGTGTGCTCGGTGAGCACCAAGCATTTTCAGGATTATTCGGCGGTAACTGGTGTCTCCACCCAGCATTTTTGGCAGACTTCAGAGACCCAATCACGATACAGGGATAGTCTGCCAGGCCAGAAAACACAGCAGTCATCTTTGTTGTGGTCATGCAGTGATTGGCTTGGCTGCACAGCATCATCCCAAGTAAAAGAGACCTGGCGCAGCCCTGCTCGCTGCGTTCTGCTCCGGATTCATTGAGAGTAGGGAGAGCTGCTGCCGAGATAGGGTCAGAATTGTGGTGTTTAGAGGTAGTGTAGGTCTGTAACTCTTAAATCACAACTCCTGAGAAACCAACAGTCCTTTCTATGGCTAATTTGTGGGTCCCCATATTGCAGCACTAGGTAGGCAGGGCATAGCATATCCACATCAGTGCAAGGCCTGCAGGCACTGTATGTGCGTCCATTGCTCCCATGCATCCCTCCCAAAGCTCCATAACTGTCTGCTGCTGCTGCAGCTTCTTTACTATATACCAAGTTGCATTTTTTTTTCCAAAAATTCACCCCCCCAAAGAAATATACAGTGTGTTCTGTCAGACTGAGGCCTGTTTAACCCCTTCCCGACCCATGATGCCACGTAGGCGTCATGAAAGTCGGTGCCAATCCGACCCATGACGCCTATTTGGCGTCATGGAAAGATCGCGTCCCTGCAGATCGGGTGAAAGGGTTAACTCCCATTTCACCCGATCTGCAGGGACAGGGGGAGTGGTAGTTTAGCCCAGGGGGGGTGGCTTCACCCCCTCGTGGCTACGATCGCTCTGATTGGCTGTTGAAAGTGAAACTGCCAATCAGAGCGATTTGTAATATTTCACCTATTATAACTGGTGAAATAGTACAATCCAGCCATGGCCGATGCTGGAATATCATCGGCCATGGCTGGAAATACTAATGTGCCCCCACCCCACCCCACCGATCGCCCCCCCAGCCCCCCGATCTGGCCGGTACACTGCTCCGGCTCCCCTCCATCCTGTGCTCCGCTCCCCCCCGTGCTCTTGTCCGCTCCCCCCGTGCTCCAATCACCCCCCCGTGCTCCAATCACCCCCCCTGCACTCCGATCCACCCCCCCGGTGCTCCGTTCCACCCCCCCGTGCTCCATTCCAGCCCCCCCGTGCTCCGTTCCACGCCCCCCGTGCTCTGTTCCACCCTTCCCGCGCTCCGATTCCCCCCCCGTGCTCCGATCCCCCTCCGTAGTCCCCCCCACTCCATCATACTTACCGATCCAGCCGGGGTCCCGTCCGTCTTCTCCCTGGGCGCCGCCATCTTCCAAAATGGCGGGCGCATGCGCAGTGCGCCCGCCGAATCTGCCGGCCGGCAGATTCGTTCCAATGTGCATTTTGATCACTGAGATAGATTATATCTCAGTGATCAAAATAAAAAAAATAATAAATGACCCCCCCCCCCTTTGTCACCCCCATAGGTAGTAACAATAAAAAAATAAAGAAATTTTTTTTTTTCCACTAATGTTAGAATAGGGTTAGGGTTAGGGTTAGGGTTAGGGGTAGGGTTAGGGGTAGGGTTAGGGGTAGGGTTAGGGGTAGGGTTAGGGCTAGGGGTAGGGTTAGGGCTAGGGTTAGGGGTAGGGGTAGGGTTAGGGGTAGGGTTAGGGCTAGGGTTAGGGGTAGGGTTAGGGCTAGGGTTAGGGTTTCGGTATGTGCACACGTATTCTGGTCCTCTGCGGATTTTTCCGCTGCGGATTTGATAAATCCGCAGTGCTAAACCGCTGCGGATTTATGGCGGATTTACCGCGTTTTTTTCTGCGCATTTCACTGCGGTTTTACAACTGCGATTTTCTATTGGAGCAGTTGTAAAACCGCTGCGGAATCCGCACAAAGAAGTGACATGCTGCGGAATGTAAACCGCTGCGTTTCCGTGCAGTTTTTCCGCAGCATGTGTACAGCGATTTTTGTTTCCCGTAGGTTTACATTGAACTGTAAACTCATGGGAAACTGCTGCGGATCTGCAGCGTTTTCCGCAGCGTGTGCACATACCTTTAGAATTAGGCTATGAGCACACTGTGCGGATTTGGCTGCGGATTGGCCGCTGCGGATTCGCAGCAGTGTTCCATCAGGTTTACAGTACCATGTAAACATATGAAAAACCAAATCCGCTGTGCCCATGGTGCGGAAAATACCGCGCGGAAACGCTGCGTTGTATTTTCCGCAGCATGTCAATTCTTTGTGCGGATTCCGCAGCGTTTTACACCTGTTCCTCAATAGGAATCCGCAGGTGAAATCCGCACAAAAAACACTGGATATCCGCGGAAAATCCGCAGGTAAAACGCAGTGCCTTTTACCCGCGGATTTTTCAAAAATGGTGCGGAAATATCTCACACGAATCCGCAACGTGGGCACATAGCCTTAGGGTTAGGGTTGGAATTAGGGTTGTGGTTAGGGTTGTGATTAGGGTTATGGCTACATTTGGGATTAGGGTTAGGGGTGTGGGGGGGTTAGTGTTGGAGTTAGAATTGAGGGGTTACCACTGTTTAGGCACATCAGGGGTCTCCAAACGCAACATGGCGCCACCATTGATTCCAGCCAATCTCGTATTCAAAAAGTCAAATGGTGCTCCCTCACTTCCGAGCCCTGACGTGTGCCCAAACAGTGGTTTACCCCCACATATGGGGTACCAGCATACTCAGGACAAACTGCGCAACAATTACTGGGGTCCAATTTCTCCTGTTACCCTTGTGAATCTAAAAAAATGCTTGCTAAAACATAATTTTTGAGGAAAGAAAAATGATTTTTTATTTTCACGGCTCTGCGTTGTAAATGTCTGTGAAGCACTTGGGGGTTCAAAGTGCTCACCACATATCTAGATAAGTTCCTTGGGGGGTCTAGTTTCTAAAATGGGGTCACTTGTGGGGGTTTCTACTGTTTAGGCACACCAGGGGCTCTGCAAACGCAACGTGACACCCGCAGACTATTCCATCAAAGTCTGTATTTCAAAAGTCACTACTTCCCTTCTGAGCCCCGACGTGTGCCCAAACAGTGGTTTACCCCCACTCATGGGGTATCAGCGCACTCAGGAGAAACTGGACAACAACTTTTGGGGTCCAATTTCTCCTGTAACCCTTGGGAAAATAAAAAATTCTGGGCTAAATAATTATTTTTGAGGAAAGAAAACGTATTTATTATTTTCACGGCTCTGCATTATAAACTTCTATGAAGCACTTGGGGGATCAAAGTGCTCACCACACATCTAGATAAGTTCCTTTCGGGGTCTAGTTTCCAAAATGGGGTCACTTGTGGGGGGTTTCTACTGTTTAGGCACATCAGGGGCTCTGCAAACGCAACGTGACGCCCGCAGAGCATTCCATCAAAGTCTGCATTTCAAAACATCACTACTTCAATTCCAAGCCCCGGCATGTGCCCAAACAGTAGTTTACTCCCACATATGGGGTATCACCGTACTCAGGACAAACTGGACAACAAATATTGGGGTCAAATTTCTCCTGTTACCCTTGGGAAAATTAAAAAATTCTGGGCTAAATAATTATTTTTGAGGAAAGAAAACGTATTTATTATTTTCACGGCTCTGCATTATAAACTTCTATGAAGCGCTTGGGGGTTCAAAGTGCTCACCACACATCTAGATAAGTTCCTTTCGGGGTCTAGTTTCCAAAATGGGGTCACTTGTGGGGGGTTTCTACTGTTAAGCCACATCAGGGGCTCTGCAAACGCAACGTGACGCCCACAGAGCATTCCATCAAAGTCTGCATTTCAAAACGTCACTACTTCACTTCCGAGCCCCGGCATATGCCCAAACAGTGATTTACCCACACATATGGGGTATCAGCGTACTCAGGAGAAACTGGACAACAACTTTTGGGGTCAAATTTCTCCTGTTACCCTTGGGAAAATAAAAAATTGCAGGCTAAAAATCATTTTTGAGAAAATAATTTTTTTTTTTATTTTCATGGCTCTGCGTTATAAACTTCTGTGAAGCACTTGGGGGTTCAAAGTCCTCACCACACATCTAGATTAGTTCCTTTGGGGGTCTAGTTTCCAAAATGGTGTCATTTCTGGGGGATCTCCAATGTTTAGGCACACAGGGGCTCTCCAAACGTGACATGGTGTCCGCTAATGATTGGAGCTAATTTTCCATTTAAAAAGCCAAATGGCGTGCCATCCCTTCCAAGCCCTGCCGTGCGCCCAAACAGTGGTTTACCCCCACATATGGGGTATCAGCGTACTCAGGACAAACTGGACAACAAGATTTGGGGTCCAATTTCTCCTATTATCCTTGGCAAAATAGGAAATTCCAGGCTAAAAAATCATTTTTGAGGAAAGAAAAATTATTTTTTATTTTCATGGCTCTGCGTTATAAACTTCTGTGAAGCACCTGGGGGTTTAAAGTGCTCAATATGCATCTAGATAAGTTCCTTGGCGGGTCTAGTTTCCAAAATGGGGTCACTTGTGGGGGAGCTCCAATGTTTAGGCACACAGGGGCTCTCCAAACGCGACATGGTGTCCGCTAACAATTGGAGCTAATTTTCCATTCAAAAAGTCAAATGGCGCGCCTTCCCTTCCGAGCCCTGCCGAGTGCCCAAACAGTGGTTTACCCCCACATATGAGGTATCGACGTACTCGGGAGAAATTGCCCAACAAATTTTATGATCCAGTTTATCCTACTGCCCATGTGAAAATGAAAAAATTGAGGCGAAAAGAATTTTTTTGTGAAAAAAAAGTACTTTTTCATTTTTACAGATCAATTTGTGAAGCACCTGAGGGTTTAAAGTGCTCACTAGGCATCTAAATAAGTTCCTTGGGGGGTCTAGTTTCCAAAATGGGGTCACTTGTGGGGGAGCGCCAATGTTTAGGCACACAGGAGCTATCCAAACGCGACATGGTGTCCGCTAACGATGGAAATAATTTTTCATTCAAAAAGTCAAATGGCGCTCCTTCCCTTCCGAGCCTTACCATGTGCCCAAACAGTGGTTTACCCCCACATGTGAGGTATTGGTGTACTCAGGAGTAGGGTTGAGCGACCTTGACCTTTTTAGAGTCGAGCCGTGTTTTGCGAAACCCGACTATCTTAGAAGTCGAGTCGAGTGGAATCGGCCGATTATCGCGAAAAGTCGGGTATCGCCCGAAACACGAAACCCAATGCAAGTCAATGGGGGAGCATAGTCGGCAGTGAGTGGAGGCCAGGAAAACACCTACACTGCCCATTTTAATGGCAAAAACATCCATTCTTGTTAAAGAAGCTTGTCAATCGTAATTTACCTTATAATAATTGGAAGGCATTTGAAATTGGGGGTCATTTGGCTAAAGTTGTGGGGGGTAGGGCTGGTTCAAGTAATTAGTGGGCCCAGTAAATCTGGACCACGTCACGGCAGTGGAGCAGGGAGAGGTAAGTATTTCAACTTTGCAAGTGCTGTGATCCTGAGCAAGCAGGGGGGGCCCACTCGTTGGCATTGGCACAGGCACAGGGCCCCTCAAAGTACAGCGGTGTGTTTGCACGGCGGGGGCGCCTCCCATCGGCAGCAACACTTTTGCGTACTATGAGAGGCCCTGTGCCAGTGACGTCGCCAACTAGTATTCCTCCCCCCACCTGATGAAGGAACCTGCACTTTCATCTGCACCTTCCTCTTTGTCCCCGTGTAAGGTGGTATTTTATGCGGGAAGAGGAACCTGACTTTCAGCAGGGTCACAATCTTGCTGTGTAGCGTGCACGGGGAATTTTGCGTTATGGGTCAATGTACCAGCAGACTCATCTATCACTGGCTGGGCAATGGGCAGGATGAGGAGGAAACACAGATATAGGCCCAAAGAATAAAGTTGGCTAAATGCAGTTCAAAATTGGTAACACAGGACTAACCAGGGGGCATTGCAGTGGAGGACAACTGGAATGAGAGGCTGACACAGAGAGTAGGCCCAAATCAGTAAGTAGTCGAAATGCAGTTCAAAATTGCAACCGTAGTAAACAGGCGGCACAGCTTTGTTCAGTGGAGGAGAACAGCAAGGAGTGGCAGACACCGATAGTAGGCCCCAACCCAACTAGTAGGCCAAATGCAGTCTAACATTAACAACTACTTAACGAGAGCCTGAAAATGGAATTTCAGGACAGGAAACCAGGAGAACAGCAAGGAGTGGCAGACACCGATAGTAGGCCCCAAACCAACTAGTACGCCAAATGCAGTTGTTCCGTTTAACCACAATTTAATGAGAGCCTGAAGATAGAAGTTCAGGAAAGGCAACCTGGAGAACACCTTGGAGTGTAACACACCATCTCTCTACACCCCATACCCAATTTGTAGGCCTAATGCAGCGTAGTTTCCAACAACTACTAAACGAGAGCCGGAAGATCGAAGCTCAGGAAAGGCAACCTGGAGAACACCTTGGAGTGGAACACACCATCTCTCTACACCCCATACCCAATTTGTAGGCCTAATGCAGTGTAGTTTCCAAGAACTACTAAACGAGAGCCGGAAGATCGAAGCTCAGGAAAGGCAACCTGGAGAACACCTTGGAGTGGAACACACCATCTCTCTACACCCCATACCCAATTTGTAGGCCTAATGCAGTGTAGTTTCCAAGAACTACTAAACGAGAGCCGGAAGATCGAAGCTCAGGAAAGGCAACCTGTAGAACACCTTGGAGTGGAACACACCATCTCTCTACACCCCATACCCAATTTGTAGGCCTAATGCAGTGTAGTTTCCAAGAACTACTAAACGAGAGCCGGAAGATCGGAGCTCAGGAAAGGTAACCTGGAGAACACCTTGGAGTGGAACACACCATCTCTCTACACCCCATACCCAATTTGTAGGCCTAATGCAGTGTAGTTTCCAACAACTACTAAACGAGAGCATGAAGATCGAAGCATTGGCGAGGAAACCTGGGGAACACCTTGGAGTGGAACACACCATCTCTCTACACCCCATACCCAATTTGTAGGCCTAATGCAGTGTAGTTTCCAACAACTACTAAACGAGAGCCGGAAGATCGAAGCTCAGGAAAGGCAACCTGGAGAACACCTTGGAGTGGAACACACCATCTCTCTACACCCCATACCCAATTTGTAGGCCTAATGCAGTGTAGTTTCCAACAACTACTAAACGAGAGCCGGAAGACCGAAGCAATGTGGACGAAACCTGGGGAACACCTTGGAGTGGAACACACCATCTCTCTACACCCCATACCCAATTTGTAGGCCTAATGCAGTGTAGTTTTCTACAACTACTGAACGAGAGTCGGAAGACCGAAGCAATGTGGACGAAACCTGGGGAACACCTTGGAGTGGAACACACCATCTCTCTACACCCCATACCCAATTTGTAGGCCTAATGCAGCGTAGTTTCCAGCAACTACTAAACGAGAGCCGGAAGATCGAAGCTCAGGAAAGGCAACCTGGAGAACACCTTGGAGTGGAACACACCATCTCTCTACACCCCATACCCAATTTGTAGGTCTAATGCAGCGTAGTTTCCAACAACTACTAAACGAGAGCATGAAGATCGAAGCATTGGCGAGGAAACCTGGGGAACACCTTGGAGTGGAACACACCATCTCTCTACACCCCATACCCAATTTGTAGGCCTAATGCAGCGTAGTTTCCAACAACTACTAAACGAGAGCCGGAAGATCGAAGCTCAGGAAAGGCAACCTGGAGAACACCTTGGAGTGGAACACACCATCTCTCTACACCCCATACCCAATTTGTAGGCCTAATGCAGTGTAGTTTCCAACAACTACTAAACGAGAGCATTAAGAACGAAGCAATGGCGAGGAAACCTGGGGCACACCTTGGGTAGGCAGACACCGTTAGTAGGCCCTACCAAAGTTGTACCCCCAATGCAGTTTTAAAATTCCTAGAGGCTGAAAACAAGACTATTGACGCTCAGCTTTTTTCAAAGGAACACAGCTGAATTGAGTGGCGCAGACAGACACAGGTAGTAGGACTTAACCCAAAAATGTGGCTCACTGCAGCTTAAAAAAGTTACAGGGGTACACAAGCAGCAGTGCTCTGGGCAGTGGAGGACAATTTCAATAGTGGACCGCAGACAGACTTTGTACGCCTACTATTAAAAAAAGGATGCTCTATGCAATTAAAAATAGGTTCCAGGGGTCCACGGGCAGCAGTGGTGTGGTCAGTGGAGGCATAGTGGAAGGAGTGACCGCAGACAGGCTTCGAAGGCCTAACATAACAAAAATTGGGCTGGCTGTAGGCAATTTTAAATTGGTTCCAGGGGTACACGGGCAGCAGTGGTGTGGTCAGTGGAGGCATATTGTAAGGAGTGACCGCAGACAGGCATCGAAGGCCTAAAATAATAACACATGGCTGTAGGCAATTTTAAATTGGTTCCAGGGGTACACGGGCAGCAGTGGTGTGGTCAGTGGAGGCCTAGTGGAAGGAGTGACCGCAGACAGGCATCGAAGGCATAAAATTCTAACACATGGCTGTAGGCAATTTTAAATTGGTTCCAGGGGTACACGGGCAGCAGTGGTGTGGTCAGTGGAGGCATATTGTAAGGAGTGACCGCAGACAGGCATCGAAGGCCTAAAATAATAACACATGGCTGTAGGCAATTTTAAATTGGTTCCAGGGGTACACGGGCAGCAGTGGTGTGGTCAGTGGAGGCCTAGTGGAAGGAGTGACCGCAGACAGGCATCGAAGGCCTAAAATAATAACACATGGCTGTAGGCAATTTTAAATTGGTTCCAGGGGTACACGGGCAGCAGTGGTGTGGTCAGTGGAGGCATATTGTAAGGAGTGACCGCAGACAGGCATCGAAGGCCTAAAATAATAACACATGGCTGTAGGCAATTTTAAATTGGTTCCAGGGGTACACGGGCAGCAGTGGTGTGGTCAGTGGAGGCCTAGTGGAAGGAGTGACCGCAGACAGGCATCGAAGGCCTAAAATAATAACACATGGCTGTAGGCAATTTTAAATTGGTTCCAGGGGTACATGGGCAGCAGTGGTGTGGTCAGTGGGGGCCTAGTGGAAGGAGTGACCGCAGACAGGCATCGAAGGCCTAAAATAAAAAAATTGGGCTGGCTGTAGGCAATTTTAAATTGGTTCCAGGGGTACACGGGCAGCAGTGGTGTGGTCAGTGGAGGCCTAGTCGAAGGAGTGACCGCAGACAGGCATCGAAGGCCTAAAATAATAACACATGGCTGTAGGCAATTTTAAATTGGTTCCAGGGGTAGACGGGCAGCAGTGGCCTGGTCAGTGTAGTAGTAGTAGAAAGAACGGACCGCAGACAGGCATCGAAGGCCTAAAATAAAAAAATTGGGCTGGCTGTAGGCAATTTTAAATTGGTTCCAGGGGTACACGGGCAGCAGTGGTGTGGTCAGTGGAGGCATATTGTAAGGAGTGACCGCAGACAGGCATCGAAGGCCTAAAATAATAACACATGGCTGTAGGCAATTTTAAATTGGTTCCAGGGGTACACGGGCAGCAGTGGTGTGGTCAGTGGAGGCATAGTGGAAGGAGTGACCGCAGACAGGCTTCGAAGGCCTAACATAACAAAAATGTCAATACAATGGTATTGTCAGTGGCAGGCATTGAAGGATGTCAGCGCATAGACTAAACATTGGTGGAGCTGTGAGATAATTTTGCAAGTGGTAGAGCACTGTTTGAGCTGGGGGGGGGAACTGTCTTGTGGCCGGCGGTACAGGCCCAGGGCCCCTCATATTACAACGGTGTGTCTGACGTTGGGTGCGCACCACCACTGCCAGAGACACTTTATTGTACTAGGAGGGACCCAGTGGCAGTGCCGTCGACCAAAAGCGGGCACACCCACCTCTTCAGACAAACAGCACTCTCACGGGTGCTGTCGCCAAGTGTTGATACCACGGCCCCGTGTGGGGAGTTTGGCCATTTAGTGAGGTGTAAACATGTCGTATGCTGGACAATCAGGTGCAGAAAATTACGAGATTGGAAAAGGCATTCAGAATAGTCCACAGGCAAGACCTTTTCATAGGAAAGCTAAGTGTCAGCCGGGCAAGGTGGGGCAAAAGATTTTGAAATCCAGTTGTGGTTCATTTTAATGAAGGTTAGATCATCTACATTTTGGGTAGCCAGACGAGTCCTTTTTTCTGTTAGTATTGAACCTGCAGCACTGAATACTCTTTCTGATAGAACACTAGCTGCCGGGCAAGCAAGCTCCTGCAATGCATATTCTGCCAATTCTGGCCAGGTGTCTAATTTTGATGCCCAGTAATCAAATGGGAATGACGGTTGAGGGAGAACATCGATAAGGGATGAAAAATAGTTTGTAACCATACTGGACAAATGTTGTCTCCTGTCACTTTGAATTGATGCTGCAGTACCTGTCCTGTCTGCGGTCATAGCAAAATCACTCCACAACCTGGTCAGAAAATCCCTCTGGCCAACGCCACTTCTGATTTCTGGCCCTCTAACTCCTCTGGTCTGCTGGCCCCTGCAGCTCGTGTGAGAACGATCACGGGCGCTGTGTGCAGGGAATGCCAGAAGCAAACGGTCAACAAGAGTTGATTGTTTGGTTGCTAATATTAGTTCCAAGTTCTCATGTGGCATTATATTTTGCAATTTGCCTTTATAGCGAGGATCAAGGAGGCAGGCCAACCAGTAATCTTCATCGTTCATCATTTTAGTTATGCGTGTGTCCCTTTTGAGGATACGTAAGGCATAATCCGCCATGTGGGCCAAAGTTCCAGTTCTCAAATCTGCGGTTGTGCTTGGTTGAGGGGCAGTTTCAGGCAAATCCACGTCACTTGTGTCCCTCCAAAAACCAGAACCCGGCCTTGCCGCGCCACCAATTTCCAGTGGCCCCGGAAAAGCTTCCTCATTAAAAATATAATCATCCCCATCATCCTCCTCGTCCTCCTCCTCCTCTTCGCCCGCTAACTCGTCCTGTACACTGCCCTGGCCAGACAATGGCTGACTGTCATCAAGGCTTTCCTCTTCCTCAGCTGCAGACGCCTGATCCTTTATGTGCGTCAAACTTTGCATCAGCAGACGCATTAGGGGGATGCTCATGCTTATTATGGCGTTGTCTGCACTAACCAGCCGTGTGCATTCCTCAAAACACTGAAGGACTTGACACATGTCTTGAATCTTCGACCACTGCACACCTGACAACTCCATGTCTGCCATCCTACTGCCTGCCCGTGTATGTGTATCCTCCCACAAAAACATAACAGCCCGCCTCTGTTCGCACAGTCTCTGAAGCATGTGCAGTGTTGAGTTCCACCTTGTTGCAACGTCTATGATTAGGCGATGCTGGGGAAGGTTCAAAGAACGCTGATAGGTCTGCATACGGCTGGAGTGTACGGGCGAACGGCGGATATGTGAGCAAAGTCCACGCACTTTGAGGAGCAGGTCGGATAACCCCGGATAACTTTTCAGGAAGCACTGCACCACCAGGTTTAAGGTGTGAGCCAGGCAAGGAATGTGTTTCAGTTGGGAAAGGGAGATGGCAGCCATGAAATTCCTTCCGTTATCACTCACTACCTTGCCTGCCTCAAGATCTACAGTGCCCAGCCACGACTGCATTTCTTTCTGCAAGAACTCGGACAGAACTTCCGCGGTGTGTCTGTTGTCGCCCAAACACTTCATAGCCAATACAGCCTGCTGACGTTTGCCAGTAGCTGCCCCATAATGGGAGACCTGTTGTGCAACAGTGGCAGCTGCGGATGGAGTGGTTGTGCGACTGCGGTCTGTGGATGAGCTCTTGCTTCTGCAGGAGGACGAAGAGGAGGAGGAGGGGGTGCGAACGGCTACAGCCAACTGTTTCCTAGACCGTGGGCTAGGCAGAACTGTCCCAAACTTGCTGTCCCCTGTGGACCCTGCATCCACAACATTCACCCAGTGTGCCGTGATGGACACGTAACGTCCCTGGCCATGCCTACTGGTCCATGCATCTGTTGTCAGGTGCACCTTTGTGCTCACATATTGCCTGAGTGCATGGATGATGCGCTCTTTAACATGCTGGTGGAGGGCTGGGATGGCTTTTCTGGAAAAAAAGTGTCGACTGGGTAGCTCGTAGCGTGGTACAGCGTAGTCCATCAGGGCTTTGAAAGATTCGCTTTCAACTAACCGGTAGGGCATCATCTCTAACGAGATTAGTCTAGCTATGTGGGCGTTCAAACCCTGTGTACGCGGATACGAGGCTAAGTACTTCCTTTTTCTAACCATAGTCTCATGTAGGGTGAGCTGGACTGGAGAGCTGGAGATCGTGGAACTAGCGGGGGTGCCGGTGGACATGGCAGACTGAGAGACGGTGGGAGATGGTATTGTTGCCGCCGGTGCCCTAGATGCAGTGTTTCCTACTACGAAACTGGTGATTCCCTGACCCTGACTGCTTTGGCCTGGCAAAGAAACCTGCACAGATACTGCAGGTGGTGCGGAAAATGGTGGCCCTACACTGCCGGAAGGGATGTTGCGTTGATAACTAGCTTCATTGGCCGAGGGTGCTACAACCTTAAGGGACGTTTGGTAGTTAGTCCAAGCTTGCAAATGCATGGTGGTTAAATGTCTATGCATGCAACTTGTATTGAGACTTTTCAGATTCTGCCCTCTGCTTAAGGTAGTTGAACATTTTTGACAGATGACTTTGCGCTGATCAATTGGATGTTGTTTAAAAAAATGCCAGACTGCACTCTTTCTAGCATCGGATACCTTTTCAGGCATTGCAGACTGAGCTTTAACCGGATGGCCACGCTGTTCTCCAACAGGTTTTGGCTTTGCCACGTGTTTTGGGCAAGATACGGGCCCGGCAGATGGAACCTGTTGCGATGTTAATGCCTGCTGCGGCCCCTCCTCCTCCGCTTCAGAACTGCTGCCGCCTGCACCCTGTTCCCCCAATGGCTGCCAATCGGGGTCAAGAACTGGGTCATCTATTACCTCTTCTTGTAGCTCGTGTGCAACTTCGTCTGTGTCACCGTGTCGGTCGGTGGTATAGCGTTCGTGATGGGGCAACATAGTCTCATCAGGGTCTGATTCTTGATCATTACCCTGCGAGGGCAATGTTGTGGTCTGAGTCAAAGGACCAGCATAGTAGTCTGGCTGTGGCTGTGCATCAGTGCACTCCATGTCAGATTCAACTTGTAATGGGCATGGACTGTTAACTGCTTCACTTTGTAAGCCAGGGACGGTATGTGTAAAGAGCTCCATGGAGTAACCCGTTGTGTCGCCTGCTGCATTCTTCTCTGTTGTTGTTTTTGCTGAAGAGGACAAGGAAGCGACTTGTCCCTGACCGTGAACATCCACTAACGACGCGCTGCTTTGACATTTACCAGTTTCACGAGAGGAGGCAAAAGAGCTAGAGGCTGAGTCAGCAAGATAAGCCAAAACTTGCTCTTGCTGCTCCGGCTTTAAAAGCGGTTTTCCTACTCCCAGAAAAGGGAGCGTTCGAGGCCTTGTGTAGCCAGACGACGAACCTGGCTCCACAGCTCCAGACTTAGGTGCAATATTTTTTTTCCCACGACCACCTGATGCTCCACCACTACCACTACCCTCATTACCAGCTGACAATGAACGCCCCCGGCCACGACCTCTTCCACCAGACTTCCTCATTGTTTTAAAAACGTAAACAAACTACCGGTATTTGTTGCTGTCACACAACTTACACGGTGAGCTATAACTTCAGTATGATTTAGCTACCCCTTTACAGGTGAGTGAGACCACAACGAAAATCAGGCACAATGTTACACACTCTGTTGTTAGTGGCAACAAATGAGAGAGATGCCACACACGCAGGACTGTCACTGAAGCACAAATGTAAATATTAATCTCCCACTGATTTGATTTTTTTTTTTTCAGGGAGACTTTAGGAAAAAAAAAAAATAGAATAAAATGATTTTTTCAGGAAGAATTTAGAAACCAAATAAAATAAAATGATTTTTTCAGGGAGAATTTAGAAAACAAATAAAACAAAAAAAGGCTTTCTATGGCCCACTGAGTGAGAGATGACGCACACAGGAGTCAGGAGTGGCACACAAGCCCAGAGGCCAATATTTATCTCCCACTGATTGATGTAGTGATTTTTTCAGGTAGATTTTGGAACCCAAATCAAGCTAAAAAAATAATAGGCTTTCTATGGCCCACAATTGGAGAGAGAGAGAGAGATGGCACACCCAGGAGTCAAGACTGGCACACAAGCAGAAAGGGCAATATTAATCTCCCACTGATTTGTTTTTTTTTTTTTTCAGGGAGACTTTAGGAAAAAAAAATAATAGAATAAAATGATTTTTTCAGGAAGAATTTAGAAACCAAATAAAATAAAATGATTTTTTCAGGGAGAATTTAGAAAACAAATAAAACAAAAAAAGGCTTTCTATGGCCCACTGAGTGAGAGATGACGCACACAGGAGTCAGGAGTGGCACACAAGCCCAGAGGCCAATATTTATCTCCCACTGATTGATGTAGTGATTTTTTCAGGTAGATTTTGGAACCCAAATCAAGCTAAAAAAATAATAGGCTTTCTATGGCCCACAATTGGAGAGTGAGAGAGAGATGGCACACCCAGGAGTCAAGACTGGCACACAAGCAGAAAGGGCAATATTAATCTCCCACTGATTTTTTTTTTTTTTTTTTTCAGGGAGACTTTAGGAAAAAAAAATAATAGAATAAAATGATTTTTTCAGGAAGAATTTAGAAACCAAATAAAATAAAATGATTTTTTCAGGGAGAATTTAGAAAACAAATAAAACAAAAAAAGGCTTTCTATGGCCCACTGAGTGAGAGATGACGCACACAGGAATCAGGAGTGGCACACAAGCCCAGAGGCCAATATTTATCTCCCACTGATTGATTTATTGATTTTTTCAGGTAGAATTTAGAACCCAAATCAACCAAAAACATAAATAGGCTTTCTATGGCCCACTATCTGAGAGAGAAAGATGGCACGCTTAGGACTGGCACACAAGCCCAAAGGCCAATATTAATCTCCCTTTTTTTTTTCAGGGAGAATTTATAAAACCAAAAAAAATAAAAATAAATAGGCTTTCTATGGCCCACTATTTGTGAGAGAGATGGCACGCTCAGGACTGGCACACAAGCCCAGAGGCCAATATTAATCTCCCACTTTTTTTTTTTTGTTCCAGGGAAAATTTATAAACCCAATAAAAAAAATAATAAATAGGCTTTCTATGGCCCACTATCTGAGAGAGAGAGATGGCACGCTTAGGACTGGCACACAAGCCCAAAGGCCAATATTAATCTCCCACTGATTGATTTATTGATTTTTTCAGGTAGAATTTAGAACCCAAATAAAGCAAAAAAAAAAAAAAAGGGCTTTCTATGGCCCACTGAGTGAGTGATGATGCACACAGGAGTCAGGAGTGGCACACAAGCCCTGAGGCCAATATTTTTCTCCCACTGATTGATGTAGTGATTTTTTCAGGTAGATTTTAGAACCCAAATCAAGCAAAAAAATAAATAGGCTTTCTATGGCCCACTGAGTGAGAGATGGCACACACAGGGATGGCACTCTAGCAGAAATGTCAATCTTAATCTCCCACAAAAAAAAAAAAAAAAAAAAACAGGGAGTGTCCAACAATTACTATCTCCCAGCAGTAATCTCAGCCAGGTATGGCAGGCAGCAATAAGGAGTGGACTGATGCACAAATTAAATAAAAAGTGTGGACAAACAAAAAAGATAGCTGTGCAGAAAGGAAGGAACAAGAGGATTTGTGCTTTGAAAAAAGCAGTTGGTTTGCACAGCAGCGTACACACAGCAATGCAGCTATCAGGGAGCCTTCTAGGGCAGCCCAATGAGCTACAGCGCTGAGGGGAAAAAAAAAATGTAGCTTCCACTGTCCCTGCACACCGAAGGTGGTGTTGGGCAGTGGAAATCGCTACAGCACAAGCGGTTTGGTGGTTAATGGACCCTGCCTAACGCTATCCCTGCTTCTGATGAAGCGGCAGCAACCTCTCCCTAAGCTCAGATCAGCAGCAGTAACATGGCGGTCGGCGGGAACGCCCCTTTATAGCCCCTGTGACGCCGCAGACAGCAAGCCAATCACTGCAATGCCCTTCTCTAAGATGGTGGGGACCAGGACCTATGTCATCACGCTGCCCACACTCTGCGTTTACCTTCATTGGCTGAGAAATGGCGCTTTTCGCGTAATTGAAACGCGACTTTGGCGCGAAAGTCGCGTACCGCATGGCCGACCCCGCACAGGGGTCGGATCGGGTTTCATGAAACCCGACTTTGCCAAAAGTCGGCGACTTTTGAAAATGAACGACCCGTTTCGCTCAACCCTACTCAGGAGAAATTGCCCAACACATTTTAGGATCCATTTTATCCTGTTGCCCATGTGAAAATGAAAAAATTGAGGCTAAAAGAATTTTTTTGTGAAAAAAAAGTACTTTTTCATTTTTACGGATCAATTTGTGAAGCACCTGGGGGTTCAAAGTGCTCACTATGCATCTAGATAAGTTCCTTGGGGCGTCTAGTTTCCAAAATGGGGTCACTTGTGGGGGAGCTCCAATTTTTAGGCACACGGAGGCTCTCCAAACGTGACATGGTGTCCGCTAAAGAGTGGAGCCAATTTTTGATTAAAAAAGTCAAATGGCGCTCCTTCCCTTCCAATCCCTGCCGTGCGCCCAGACAGTGGTTTACCCCCACATATGAGGTATCAGCATACTCAGGACAAATTGGACAACAACTTTCGTGGTTCAGTTTCTCCTTTTACCATTGGGAAAATAAAAAAATTGTTGCTAAAAGATAATTTTTGTGACTAAAAAGTTAAATGTTCATTTTTTCCTTCCATGTTGCTTCTGCTGCTGTGAAGCACCTGAAGGGTTAATAAACTTCTTGAATGTGGTTTTGAGTACCTTGAGGGGTGCAGTTTTTAGAATGGTGTCACTTTTGGGTATTTTCAGCCATATAGATCCCTCAAACTGACTTCAAATGTGAGGTGGTCCCTAAAAAAAATGGTTTTGTAAATTTCGTTGTAAAAATGACAAATCGCTGGTCAAATTTTAACCCTTATAACTTCCTAACAAAAAAAAATGTTGTTTCCAAAATTGTGCTGATGTAAAGTAAACATGTGGGAAATGTTATTTATTAACTTTGTGTCACATATCTCTCTGGTTTAACAGAATAAAAATTCAAAATGTGAAAATTGCGAAATTTTCAAAATTTTCGCCAAATTTCCGTTTTTATCACAAATAAACGCAGAATTTATTGACCTAAATTTACCACTAACATGAAGCCCAATATGTCACGAAAAAACAATCTCAGAACCGCTAGGATCCATTGAAGCGTTCCTGAGTTATTACCTCATAAAGGGACACTGGTCAGAATTGCAAAAAACGGCAAGGTCTTTAAGGTCAAAATAGGCTGGGTCATGAAGGGGTTAAAAATCGTAGTTTGTCAGGCATATGTAGCATAGTTATGTGTGCTAGCCTTGTGCCACTTTTTTTGGGGGGGTGTTTTAAATTCACAAAAAAAGGTCTCATATATCTGCGTGCTCCAAGTTTTGGCATTTTAGGCAGTGTTACCACTGTTTTTGCTGTCTGTTACTCTAATTATATACTGCACTATTTAGCATAAAAAATCTAAAAAGGCACATATTTGCCAGTGTGGTATTTCCGCGAGAGTCCTCATATATCTGCGTGCTCCAAGTTTGGTCATTGTAGGCTGGTGTACCACTTTTTTGCTGTCTGTTACTCAAATTATATACAGCACTATTTAGCATAAAAAAGTATAAACAGACCATATATTTGCCACTGTGGTATTTCCGTGACAGCACTCATATATCTGCATGCTCCAAGTTTGGGCATTGTAGGCCGTTTTTCCACAGTTTTTGCTGTCTATTACTCTAATTATAGACATCACTATTTAGCATAAAAAATTACAAATTGCCACATATTTGCCAGTGTGGTATTTCCGTGACAGCCCTCATATATCTGCGTGCTCCAAGTTTGGGCATTTTAGGCCGGTGTTCCCTTTTTTTGCTGTCTGCTACTCTAATTATATACAGCGTTATTTAGCATAAATTAACTTCACAAAAAGGCCCCCAAAAATGTAATACAGTCTGTTATGTCAGGCTGAGGCCTGCCTGGTGTTTGGGTTTGAAAAATCACAGATTTGCAGGCATACTGATCAGATAATATTTCGCTGCTAATAAATATATTTGTGTTGAGTATTTGAAATAGTGCAGTAGCCCATTTAAAATGGGCAAGGCGAGGGACAAGGGACAGGGTATTGGACGTGATGTGTTGTGAATTCCGTTCTTGGGCTCCCTCCGGTGGTTGTAAATGGCACTTTTGTGAATTCTGCCCTTGGGCTCCCTCTGGTGGTTTTGAGTGGAACTGCTGCTCCTTGGGTTTAGCTTTAGCAGCTGCTTTCACTAATCGTCTCTCCTGGCTCTGCTATTTAACCTGGCTCTAGTCTTCAGCCTATGCCACTTGTCAATGTTCTCTGGCTGGATTCACATCTCTGCTTGGATTCTCCTGGTTTCCTGACCAGTTCTGCAAAGATAAGTTCTGGCTTTGCTCATTTCAGTCCACATGTTGTGGACTTATTGTTCTGTGCATTCTATTTTTGTCCAGCTTGTCATTATGGATTTTTTCTGTTAGCTGGAAGCTCTGGGAAGCAGATTTACCCTCCACACCTTTAGTCAGGTGTGGAGATTTTGTAAATTCTGTGTGGATTGTTTTGTAGTTTTTATACTGACCGCACAGTATCCTTTCCTGTCCTATCTATCAAGCTAGACTGGCCTCCTATGCTAAAATCCTATTTTCATCTCTGCGTATGTTATTTTCCCCTCCTCTCACCGTCAATATTTGTGGGGGGCTATCTTTTCTTTGGGGATTTTCTCTGAGGCAAGATAGGTTTCCTGTTTCCATCTTTAGGGGGAAGTTAGATCTTAGGCTGTGCCGAGGGGTCTAGGGAGCGTCAGGTACCCCCCATGGCTATTTCTAGTTGCGCTGCTAGGTTTGGGGTCTGCGGTCAGTACAGATACCACCTCCTTCAGAGCTTGTCTCATGTTGTTCCTAAACCACCAGATAATAACAGTGATGATGATGATGGTGCATGCAGAGGACAAGGCCATGGCCAAGGTGAAAGTAGGCAACAACAAAGACTCACATCTTCTTGCTCAACCTTCCTGTCCCAGTTTCTAGGGGACCGCATTACACCACTATTGAAGCCAGAGCAGTTGTTGGTTGGATAGCGGATAATGCTTCCAGTCACTTAGCCACCACCACCACCACCATGTCTTCCACACGGTCAAGTCTGAGTAGCCATGAGTGTGGCCCGGATATTCCTCACCCTGATCCTCCTTCCTCCCACCATGCCGAGTGCCCTGAGGAAACTGATCCCACACTTGGACACTCTGAAGAGCTGTTCAGTTTTCCATTTCAAATTTCAGAACTCTTGGCCGGTCAACTTGATGTGAGGGCAGATGAGATTGCATGTAGAGATGCCCAAAGCTTTGATCAGCCCCAGTCACACGAAGGCGATAGTGGGAAAGTGTCACAAGAGGGGTACGATGATGAGACACAATTGCCAGAAAGTCAGGTGGAGGAGCAGGGTGCGGATATGGAAGACAAGGTGGTGGATGACTATGTGACCGACCCAACCTGGCAGGAGGAGATGCAGAGCGAGAGCAGCAACACACATGGGGAAATAGGCATATCACCTCAACAGGTAGGAGGAAGCAGTGTGGTTGCAACAGACAGAAGACATGCATCCATTCCTCGTAACACCAACATGAGGGAAATTGACATTCCAGCTGTTAGATCTTGCTGAGTCTGGTTATTTTTCAAAGACTCAATAATGCCAAACAGGTTATTTGCAGCACCTGCCATGCCTGCATCAGCAGGAGGAGCAAAACAACCAGCCTGACAACCACCAGCATGCTCAGGCACATGGCAGCAAAGCAACTGACTTTTTGGGCCGAACGCCAGGCTCCAAGACCATTGCCTGCAGGTCACAGCACTGCTTCTTCCACTGTTTTGCATAGAAGCCAATCCACAGTACACTGTGCATGTGAAGATGCCTCTAGTCCTGCACCTGTTGTGGCCCACAGTCAAGCAGCACCATGATCAAGCCCGTCTACGTCCTTGTCCCAGCACAGCCTTCAGTTGTCTACAACCCAGTCTTTGGAATGCAAGCAGAAATTCCCAGCCAACGTCCCACAGGCCCCACAGTCCTAAATTCTAATATTTCTCTTTTGCTTGTGCTAGAAATGCTGCCTTTTAGGTTTGTTGAGATGGAAGCTTTACGCAACCTGATAGCGGTGGCTGTCCCAAGGTACTCGGTCCCCAGTCGCCACTCTTTCTCCCGATGTGCCATACTGGCATTACACCAGCATGTGCCCCACAACATTACCCTTGCCTTCAACAATGCTGTTACAGGGAAAGTCCACCTAACCACGGACACATGGACAAGTGCTTGTGGGCAGGGACGTTACATCTCACTGGCGGCACACTGGGTTAACATAGTGGAAGCCGGGACCCAGTCGGACCTTGGGATGGAACACATCCTACCCATTCAGAGGATTGTTGGCTCTACGTCAATCAGATTTGCCCCCACAGTCTACAGCTCCTGCACCTCCTCCTCCTCCTTTTCATCCTCCATCTCTGATATCAACACATCAGTCAGAAGCTGGAAGCACTGTAGCACTGCCTCAGCCAAATGGCAACAGGCTGTGCTGAAGCTCATCTGCATAGATGACAAACCGCACAATACAGATGAGTTGTGGACAGCGCTGAAAGAGCAGTCAGATGTTTGGATGACACCGCTGAACCTACAGCCAGGCATGGTCGTCTGTGACAATGGCCATAACCTGGTGGCGGCTCTGAGGCAAGGTGAGCTCACACACGTATCTTGCTTGGCCCATGTGCTTAACCTTGTGGTTCAACGGTTTCTGAAAAGCTACCTGGAGCGGCCGGATCTGCTGGTGAAAGTACGCCATCTGTCTGCGCATTTTAGAAAGTCAGCTGCAGCTTCAGCCGCCCTCGCTGTGCTTCAGCAGCGTTTGCAGCTTTCAGCTCACCGGTTGGTGTGTAATGTTCCTACATGCTGGATCTCTATGCTGCCTATGTTGGAAAGAATTTGTGAGCAGAAGAGGGCAGTTGATGACTACAAGCATAAACAAGGCCATCAATATTCAGTTTGGACTCCACACATAAGACCTCAGGAGTGGACATGGATGTCCAACATATGTACCATCCTCCAAAACTTTGAGGACTGCACCAAGATGGTGTGCGGCGATGATGCCATAATTAGCATCACCATCCGTCTTCTCAGCATTCTGAAATCCTCTCTGCTCACAATTAAAGAGCATGCATTGCAGGCAGAGCACGAGGACATGGATCAAGGAACCATACAGGGAGATTACACTCAGCCCAGCCTCATGTCTTCTCAATGTGGATTGGCAGTCAATGAGGAGGTGGAGGAAGAACAGGAGCTACTTTCATGCGCTGTAGACAGTACTACAAACACAGCTGTCTTAACGTCTGTTCAGCGGGGATGGCCTGAGGACAGAGAGGAGGAGGATGATGAGGAGGAGGACAGCATGGTCAGTCATCCTGTTGGTGAGGACACGAAAGTCTTTCCTGTTAGCAGTCTGGAACGCATGGCTGACTTTATGTTGCGCTGCATTTCACGTGACCCTCGCATGGTAAAAATTTTGAGTGAGACTCATTACTGGTTGGTGACACTTCTAGACCCACACTACAAGGAGAACTTTCAATCTCTTCTACCAGAGGCAGAGAGGTGTACTAAAATGTTGCAGTACCACAGGGCCCTTGTAGTGAAATTACTTCAAAAATTCCCATGCGAGAACGCTGGCAGCAGACGTCAGAGTTTGTTGTACAACCAAGGAGTCCAAGCGAGAGAGACAGAAGTACAATCCAGCTCAGGCAGGGGTACAATGGCAAAGTTCTAGGACAGTTATCTCAGACCCTCCCATCGTATCGGCACAGAGGCAATGGGTGCTGTCACAAGAAGTGCAATGTTAGGGAAGATGGTGAGGGAGTACCTTGCAGATCAAACAAATGTCCTCTGTGATTTCTCTGTGCCTTTTAATTATTGGGTATTCAAGCTGGACACGTGGCATGAACTGGCTCTCTACGCCTTGGAGGTCCTGGCCTGCCCTGCTGCTAGCGTTCTTTCAGAGCGGGTTTTTAGTGCCGCTGGTGGAATTATAACAGATAAGCGCATCCGCCTGTCAACTGAAAATGCTCACAGGCTGACTCTTATAAAAATGAACAAGGGCTGGATTTCGAAAGACTTCTGTACACCACCAAGTGAAAACAGCGAAACATAACCTCAAATACATTCACTCTTTTGGGGAGGTGTATTCTCATGCACCTCTTCACAACCACACAAGGGTATACGGTTTCAGATTAGGTCTTTTTTCTGTTATCCTCCTCCTTATCCTCATCATCCAGAACCACTAGATGACCAGGGTGAGCGTGCTCTGTACTTATAGGCCAGTGCATTTTGGGCAAGGGGGCTGTGATGGCACTATTTTAATTTTTTTAAAAAGGCTCCACATTGGGGAATTGGGCATGACATAACATTGGGCCTACTTCTTCGTTCTGTCTCCTGCAATGTGTCCTTTAACTGCCACTAGATCACCAGGGTGAACGTGCCCTGTACTGTGCATTTTGGGCAAGGGGGCTGTGATGGCACTCTTTTATTTTGTAAAAAAAGGACCCCACATTGGGGAGTTGGGCATGACATTACATTGGGCCTACTTCTTCTTTCTGTCTCCTGCAATGTGTCATTTAACTGCCACTAGATCACCAGGGTGAACGTGCTCTGTACGGTGCTGTAAAATAAAAAAGGATGGAAAAAGTTAAAATATTTGAATATTTTTGAATACACTGTTTAAATATATATTTTTTCCATAATTGACAATTTTCAAATCTCTTCAAGCTATTTCCATTCACTGTCTTTTCATTTTACTGTATATTTGCAAAACTCAAATGATCTATAATCTCATGTTGCAATAGGCCATTTGATATAGTTCGGCCTTTAAACTTGTTGTGTATTCCAATATACAAATATCAGGAACTGTGAGGACAATTTCTATACCTAGCACAGTAACAGAAGGAGAGACATGACTGCTGAAGACATTGTCTTCATATCTATCAACTTTGTGTTTCTAATCATATCATTTCCGGGAAACATCTTTATCATTGTGGTGAATATTCTAGATTTCTTCAAAAAAAGGAGACTCCTACTAAGTGATCAGCTCACACTTGGCTTCAAAGTTTTCAGTCTTCTACATGGATTTCACGAAGGCTATATGTTGTACATAGATCTATGTCCGTGGGTTAGAAATGAATATGTTAAGCAAGGAAAACATGTCCTTATGTATGTTAACTTGAGCTCTTTATGGTTCTCAGCCCTTCTTAGTGTACATTTCTGTTTGAAGATCGTCAATATTAACCACAGGTTCTACATCAGTCTTCAGAGAATATTTCCAAAGTTGTTTCCTTGGATTATTATTGCTTTTCTTCTAGAATACTTCTTTCTGAGTCTTTATTCTGCACTGAAAGCAAATCAGGAGTGTTTACTAAATACAACGTCCGAGTATGGATCCATGATCACACCAATAAGATGTTCTTGGCTAATATTCATCTTTCTGACAGTATGTGGCTTGTGCGCCTTCAGCTGCGCCATATCGGCATTGACCATCCTCAGCTCTCTATTTAAACACATGAAAAGAATCCAGGAAAATACTGAAGGGTCCAATTCTCCTAACATGGAGGCTCATATTCGTGCTATTAAAACAATCACTACTTTACTGGCTTCAAATATTATTATATTTACCTCCATAGCCATAATGATGACAAGAGACAAACCATGGGGATTTATATTTGGTTGTCTAATTAATATATGTCATATTTTTAGTTCTTACTTTTTAACTAAGGGAACAAAAAAATTGGATCAGACTCTGGTAGAGATACTGAACCAGTGTTCACGCGTTAGCTGTAAGAATTAGTAATGGCAATAAATGGATGCATGTTCTATACTTGTGGCACACACTTGTTTCATCTTGAAATAAGAGCTTTTGACATTAGGTTGAATTCATGCTGAAATGTGGGGTTTTGGAATGTTTTTTCATGGAAGCCTGTAAAAGAATTAATGTAAAACTTAATTGCATTTTTAAGTACAGAATGACATTGAGGGTGATCAATAAGTGGACCAGTCTGCCACGAGAGGTGGTGAGTTTTCTTTTAATGGAAGTTGTGAAACAGAGACTGGACAGACATCTGAGTTGGTTTAGTGAATCCTGCATTGAGCAGGAGGTTGGACACGATGATCCTGGAGGTCCCTTCCAACTCTCACATTCTAGGATTCTATGTTTCCAGCATTTCTGTTCTAAAAATTAAAAAAAGTTCACCAAGTCTGCAGTAAAATTAGTTAAAAAAAGGTGGAAGCACGTAAAAAATTGGGAAAAATACAATAATAGGAGCAGATAACTATTGCATATTTTAGTACGTACACCCATTGAAAAATTGTTTCAAAAAAGCTATTTTTTTGTACCTGGAAACATGGCTTTATTGTTTTAGAACAAGATTCAGACACTTTGAAAAAGATTGGAAGCCAGTTTGGGTTTCACTTACAATCTATGAAGCAGTAGGTCAGTCTTCAAGGAACCTTAACTGGTTAAGCCTTGAGATTGTTCCATAAAAAAGGGTAATTTTCCATTTATACAAATAAGTGACTCTTAATACTGGAGATTCAATTTATATTGGGCTCACGTGAGGTTATTGTGTCACGTGAGCCCCATGCCCAATTAGCACTGGTGTCACTGTCTCCGCCTTTGCATAAATCAAATATTAGAAGAAGTTAGAGAACTGCTGCTACTATGGCTTCCTGTTAATGTTCAGTACTTGTCAACGTGGGGACAGTGATGCTGGCACTTTTTAGGCACTGGGAACATTAGTGGTGACACCGCTGGGATGGCAGGGAAGTGAGTATAAGTGTTTTTTTTAATGGGGCCAAACAGGTGAATTAGGAGGAGTTGTCCTAATAGTAGACATAATCATTAATGAAACTTGGTAACTGGTAATCACTAGTGTTGAGCAAATTTGCCAAAATTCAAATTCACTAGTTTTCTCAAAATTGGTCACACAATTTGATTCACATGAAATTTACTAAATGCAAATTTGGCCTTATTGGAAACTCTCCAGACATCAAAGCATAATATATGTCGGTTGGAAAAAAAATACTCATCTAACTGCTCACCATTACTGTTGCCACAATCCCTTTTTGGTAATTTGCGCAGATTATTTGGACATATTTTTTTCTCTGTGGTACACAATCTCCTCTTACTTTAGCTTTGTTCTGTTGTGGAACTTCATTTACTGAGTAGAACTTTAATGTGATAACTCAATTTGGAATGTGTGCAAGATGTCTGCCGCCTGAGGTGCTAACTAGGCTAACTAGGTAACATTGTGATACATGACATGTATTGTTATGTTAGAACCCAAACCCTGGCCCAAATAGTATTATGACTTCATAACATGCGCCGTGATGGCAAAGGACTAGTCAGTGCCAGATGCTACAGAGAAGAGTGAAGAGGACTGTCACGATCCATGTTTGGATCTGTGGCAGATCTGCTTTCCCTCAGGTATAAACTTTTTTCCTTTCTGGTCGTTGGGGGTTGGTGCGGTTTGCTCCCCCCGGTGGCCGCTGGTGTTGTTGCGTTGCATTGCTGTTGGGTCGGCTGGTGTTTGTGACCACTCCCGCCGTCCTTTGTGGGGTCGCCTGGTGCTTCAGCTGACTGTTGGTTATACAGGTCTTTGGATACCAATCTTGCTGGAAAAGGAGCTTGCTGAGTGCTGTTGTTCTTCAGCTAAATACTCATTCCTGGTGCCTTACTCTGCTGTGCGGTGCATTGCAGCAGAGAAAGCTAAGTGTGGTGTTTTTGTTTCTTTGTCCCTTTGTAGTTTGTGCATTCACCTTTTGGTATTGTGTTATCACTTATATTATTTATTTGCGCTGTGGTGCTGTTTACACTGTTCACTCCCTGGGGTGGGCGTTGGGGGTTTAGTACAGGGTTTAACAGGAGACAGGGACAGGTCGATGACTTGGGCCTCCCTACCTTCAAGGGTACCCCCAAGTTAAGGAAAGACAGGGCTTCCCCTAGCCTGAGGGGCAGTTCAGGGGCCCAGATTCCTCTTCTCCTGTTTTCCTATTTTCTGTCCCGTGACATTATAACCAACCTTCCCATTTTTTTTTCCTCTGGTGAGCTATGGCTCAAATGCAGGCCTTTGCCCAACTGCTTCAGACCCTCACTGATGAGTTTAAGGTGCTGCGTGGTGAGGTGGTGCAGCAGCTGCAGCAGTTGGTGGGGTTTTGGGCTTCGGCCCAGGTACATGCTCAACCAGAGCCCAAGATATCTCTTCCTGACAGGTTTTCTGGAGGGAGAGATACATTTTTGGTTTTTCAGGAAGCCTGTAAACTTTACTTCAGGCTCTGCCCTCGTTCATCAGGGAGTGAGGAACAGCGTGTGGGGATTATAACCTCCCTTCTTAAGGGTGATCCCCAATCCTGGGCTTTCTCCCTGCCGGCCGGATCTCCATCTTTACGGTCAGTGGATGAGTTTTTTGCGGCCTTGGCGCTTGTGTATGGGGACCCTGATGGCGTCTCCCTGGCAGAATCACGACTGCGTAAAATCAAGCAGGGGGCTCGGCCGGCTGAAGATTACTGCTCGGAGTTTAGGAGATGGGCCCCTGACACACAGTGGAATAAACCTGCCCTTAGGAGCCATTTTAGGCAGGGTCTGTCTCCAAGGTTGCAGGATGCTCTTGTGCAGTTTGCCGCCCCCAAGTCATTGGAGGCCGCCATGTCCCTTGCCATCAGGGTAGATAGACGCTTGAGGGAGAGACATACACCTAATGTGTCTCTGGTAGTCCTTGCTAGGGAGGAGGACACTTCTGAGCAAGTGGATGAACCCATGCAGGTGGGAGGAGTTGTTTCTCAAATGGGGTTGCCTGCGGTTCGCCGTGTTGTTGGGGCATGTTTTTACTGTGGGCAGACTGGTCATTTTATCTGTGTCTGCCCAGCTCACCCCAAAAAACCTGTACCACCTAAGAAGCCACATTCCCCTGGTCGTGTGGAGGGAGGCGACCAGGGAGTGTATATTTCCTCCATATCTTCTGCTCAGTGTAACCTGTCAGCTGAAGTAGTGGTTGGCGGGGTAACTGAGTGTATACCGGTGTTTGTGGACAGTGGAGCAGGTGTCAATCTGGTGGATGCTCATTTTGTCCAGACCCATGGCCTGAGGTGTAGGACACTAACTAAACCCCTAAGTGTCCAGGCCATTGACTCCGTACCACTCAGCCAGGGGTGGGTGACCCAAGTCGTGGATGATATACACCTGCGTATAGGGACTCATCATGAGGAGTTCCTGTCATGCTACGTCTTGAGGGGAATACCAACACCCATCGTTTTAGGACTCCCTTGGTTGAAAAAACACAACCCAGTCATAGATTGGCGGTCAAGGGAAGTGGTCAGCTGGGATCAGTCATGTGAGGGCTGCAGCCCAGCGGCAACTGTCTCTGCCGTCCTTCTACAACCTACCCCTTCCTCTCCAGTGGGGGCAGCAGAGATGCTGCTAGAGAGTAGGGGCAAGACTCTTCCCTCATTACATGCTAACCCGGTGTGTCAGAGACCTCTTAGGAGGAGGGGTCAGAGGAGGGTGGTGGTTCCCTCTGAGCATAATGGAGTGTGAGTTTGGTGACACAGGGGGATGCCTCTGTTGTCAATTCCTCTAGAAATTCACCATCTTGTGGCAGACGCATGCATGGATCTAAACGTTTAGGTCCGGACCTGGGTGTGAATGAGTATGTATGGGTGTCCACCAAAAACATCAGGTGGCAGTGTGCAACGGGGTCCTGGAGTTCCAGGGTGATTGGGCCATATTGGGTGTCAGCCATTCTCAGCCCAGGGACTTATCAGTTGGAGTTACCCCCAGTTATGCATATACACAACTCATTCCCCAGATCGGCGCTCTGGAGGTTTGTGGCGCCTCCGGAGCCCTCTCTGGTGGCATTTTCATCAGACCATGTTTGCCGTAAACATGAGAGTCAGGTGACTGCCAAGGTGAACGTTGGTTGATCGAGGCATCCTCACCATAGGTTGTTATGTGGTGAGGTCTGATGTTGAGTGTCCAGAGGCCACTCATTGAAAGGGGGGTACTGTCACGATCCATGTTTGGATCTGTGGCAGATCTGCTTTCCCTCAGATATAAACTTTTTTCCTTTCTGGTCGTTGGGGGTTGGTGCGGTTTGCTCCCCCCAGTGGCCGCTGGTGTTGTTGCGTTGCATTGCTGTTGGGTCGGCTGGTGTTTGTGACCACTCCCGCCGTCCTTTGTGGGGTCGCCTGGTGCTTCAGCTGACTGTTGGTTATACAGGTCTTTGGATACCAACCTTGCTGGAAAAGGAGCTTGCTGAGTGCTGTTGTTCTTCAGCTAAATACTCATTCCTGGTGCCTTACTCTGCTGTGCGGTGCATTGCAGCAGAGAAAGCTAGTGTGGTGTTTTTGTTTCTTTGTCCCTTTGTAGTTTGTGCATTCACCTTTTGGTATTGTGTTATCCTCTATATTGTTTATTTGCTTTGTGGTGCTGTTTACACTGTTCACTCCCTGGGGTGGGGGTTGGGGGTTTAGTACAGGGTTTAACAGGAGACAGGGACAGGTCGGTGACTTGGGCCTCCCTACCTTCAAGGGTACCCCCAAGTTAAGGAAAGACAGGGCTTCCCCTAGCCTGAGGGGCAGTTCAGGGGCCCAGATTCCTCTTCTCCTGTTTTCCTATTTTCTGTCCCGTGACAAGGACATTGTGTTTCATGGAGAAGAACAGAAGAGGCTAAAGGGAGCTACGTGAAAGAAATTGCATTGGTGATACCAGTGAGTATCAAAGCACCATATTTTTATTTTTTTTTTCCCCTTTCCAGGTTCTCCACAAATTAGGAAAATAGGAGGCGGTTGTCCTCCATTTTGCTGTATTTACAAGAAAGAATTCAAACAAAAAATTGGATTCACATTTTTTGTCCAAACTGAGATTAATTTGCTTTTCTCTAGCAAACAAATATGTATACTCTTCTCTAATAAACACCTATGTATATTAGAGGCTTGTCCTAAGAGGCATGTGTTTCAATATTCCCGTGAGACTTACGTGAAGGCGCTTAATATTGAGTTAAGTCACAAAACATGCTCAAAAGCACACAAAAATTGCCCAAGCTTACCAATCTGTTTTCTTTGATAGGGTATAGCCTTATACATATATTGGTGGCTGAAAATAAATATTAATTAATGATCTATTGGCACAGATTACCAGTCTAGATCTGCAAACACTGGGACCAGTTCATCAACTTCAATCTAGTCAAGGACTGCAGTAGCATTCCTTAACTACAATCGCAGACACTTTTAATGAATTGGATGGACAGGCATCCGCCAAAAAGCTTATTCAAACTGACATGAAAATGCCAATAACTTGTAGCATAAAACTATTGTGACTTTCAAAGCTTTTATGCCAATGTTTTTGAATCCTGTTATTTGTGGCATGTGGGTATTTTAATATAGCGATTCATTTTTATTCCTCTAGCTTTCATCATGTCAATGATTTGCTTTCTTCTCAGTATTTCTAATATGAAATATATACTGATTATGACTCTTTGATGGTACTATTCTTGATTGTAGCCATTTTATTAGCGCTTTTATGCCATTAGTGTGATTATATTTTCTTCATGTATCAATAATATAAATAAAATTGCATTTTTATGTACAATATATGAGTGTCTGTGTATTTTTTCTGCACTTGACATTTGTATATTGTTTTGATAAATCATGGCATTTTACTGGAATCTCCTGCTGCTGGAATCTCTTGTTTTCTCTGGATATTCCTGGCTCACAACAGTCTCTGTGTAGTGGAATCCCTTGGGGTGAGTTGAACATTGAGTTTATATCTGCGTGCTTTTTGTCTGTGTGTTAATGCTGCAAATGTTGTTTTTAAAGTGGTTGTCCAAGCTTTGTGCTCTCATCTTCGGTTACACTACGTAACTGCAGACTTGTGAATCCTCATAGTGAGCTGTCAGGGTCAGAAACAGAATTGAGCGGACGTTTTACTGAAAGAATGTGATTTCCAAATGTATAGTAGCACAGAGCAGTAGTCAAGATCCAGCTGCACTCCTGTTGCGCTCTGGCACTTTACAGACAAGAGGTGACCCAGTCCCAAAGTGCTTTAGAGTGTGGGGTGCATCACACTTGTAGGCCACAGGCCTCCGCTGCCTCCAAGCTTCTGTCCTAGGAGCTGCCCCACACAATGCATGGGACACCAAGTTCTTTGTAACGGTCAAACTTTTACTAATCAGAGCACGTTCATTAGGTAAGCAAAGGTGGGATAGGGCACAGCAATTTGCACTTCCTTCCTCCTTAGTACAACTTCTCTTCTGTCCTGCCACCCATTCATTCAGGACTACCCCCAAACCCGCTGACTCCATCAGCCTCAGGAATTCATTGTCCACTCTGGCAATGCACTCGGGACCGGCCACCTACTCACCACGTAATTTAACATCCACCAACATCCAAAAGCAGCATTTTAATAAATAAAAAAACAAACAAAACAAAAAAAAGAATATTTAAAGTGACCGTTGCACTTTCGTGTTTCGTTATTTTGTTCTTGTAGACAAACTTTGTGACTCATGATGTCAGAAGACCAGTCACACTTTTTGGTGCCTTTCCTGGACCATAGGTTCCAGACACTGTTGGAATGTCCATCAGGGAAATCTATTCTGCCTCTCACTGCCTCGAACAGCTGACCAGCACTGCCATTGGGAACAAACCACACCTGAGCTTGACCTTCACTAAGCATGTCACTAACTGACACTGAACTCCCTCTAACCATGAAGTGCCTCCCTTTTATCAGCACTTTTGGCCACCCACTGGACTAGTTCTATCCATAGCCATTTCCTACTTTACATGTTAAACCTCTTATCCTTACTCTATATCTTATGCTATCCTAAGCTTATCCTATGCTATTCTCACATTATGCATCAACACTTTACATACTGTATAGCATCATAATATATTACAATGGATGAAAAGGTAAGACACTTGGAGGGTACCACTAGACAAATTCACAGGGGTTCTCCATAACCATGTAATTAATACTAGAACAACCAAGGAGAAAAAGATCATGCCCACATGAATGAGAACACCCAAATTTTGTGTGATTTATATATGCTTTATTGAAAAAAATAACACTTAAACTGGACACAACAACAGATAAAAACAATTAAAACCTGCAAAAAATGCATTAATTAGCCATGTCTTAATACAGAGGTAATGGCTACCCACAGAATAATCCTCAAAGCATAAAGATAGATTCAATATGGCTCAAAAACAAGTCAATACAGTAACAACCGTGTATTAACAGAAATGCAAAGCATAATTAGTAGTGTTGAGCGATACCTTCCGATATCGGAAAGTATCGGTATCGGTTTGGATCGGCCGATATTCAAAAAATATCGGATATCGCCGATACCGATACCCGATCCCAATGCAAGTCAATGGGACCAAAATATCGGAATTAAAATAAACCCTTTCTTTCCTTGTAGGTTCATTCTACCTGAAGGAAAACAACTAAGAATAATGTAGGATGTATGGGGGAGGTGGCGGAGACATTAAAGGCAATGAGGATTAGTCCAATCAAATAGAATAGCATGTTTTTTTTTTTTTTTTAAAGAAGTTCGGATTGAAAAAGATATTGAGTATGTAAATTTTTTTTATTTTGTCAGATATTGATGTTTCACTATTCCACGCCCTTCCCCTTCTTTTTTTTCTTTTTTTTTTTTTTCTTTTCCCACACTTTCATCTTCATCATCATCAGCATCCTTGACATCAACTTCTTCACCTTATTCATCTTCTTCTTCATCTTCTACCTATTTTTTTTTTTATTACATTCTTCATATTCATTTTCTTCAACTATTATTATTCTTCCTATTCTACATATTCTTTTTATTCCACTGTTATTATTCTTCCTATTCTACTTCTTCATCATATTCTCATTTGTGACAGGCATTCCCGTAGTTGTTATCTATAAAAGTTGGAAGATTACACCTTCCGTTCTGCCAGTCACAAAAGTTACATTTGTCCGCGTTCAGTTTGGCCTGCAGCATCAGGCTTTATCCAGGGGCACCACGAGGAGGAACGGACTCACCCCCATACACTGCTTAGTCTTCTTCTGCATATAATTTAGATAATATCTTTTGCTCTGATATTAAGTCTTATGCTTAATGTTCTTCTGCTCTTTGTTCTGCAGCCTCTTGTTCTTCTGCTTCTCGGTCTTCCATGTTGTCGTCTCCAGGGTCTTCGTCTCCAGTGTCGTCATCTCCGCCGTCGTCGTCTCAGCCGTCGTCGTCTCCGCCGTCGTCGTCGTCGTCGTCATCGGGGTGGTCTTCCGGGTCGTCGTCATCGGGGTGGTCTTCCGGATTGTCGACGTTAGGGTCTTCAACTTGGAAATGTAGCAGAAGGTACAAGAAGGCTGAGAAAATGCCAAGAACCAGCTGATGGAACTGGAACTCGGATGGCTACCCGAAGGTTCAAGAGCCTATGGAACTACCGAGGACCAGCTGACGTTACTGGAACCCGGTTACTAAGCAGGAGGTACCCGTGCTAAAAAGCACTACCAAGGACCGCCTGACGTTGGCGGAACTCGGATACCCAGAAGGAGGCACCTAAGCCAAAGGCTCTGCCCGGAACCAGATGACGTTACTGGAACCAGGATGGGGAGCAGAAGGTACAAGAGCAAAAGACACTGCCGAGAACCAGCTGACGGTACTGGAACCCGGATGGGTAGCCGAATGTCCAAGAGCCAATGGAACTACCAAGGACCAGCTGACGTTACTGGAACCCGGTTACTAAGCAGGAGGTACCCGTGCCTGAAAGCACTACCAAGGACCACCTGACATTGGTGGAACTTGGATACCCAGAAGGAGGCACCTAAGCCAAAGGCTCTGCCCGGAACCAGCTGACGGTACTGGAACCAGGATGGGGAGCAGAAGGTACAAGAGCAAAAGACACTGCCGAGAACCAGCTGACGGTGCTGGAACCAGGTGGTGGACCCGAAGGCCCACAGGAGAGGAGAGAACAGCTAGGCCGCGAGGCAGCCGCAGTTACCGAACCCCAACAGTCCTACAGGGGGAGCTGGGCCTACTGGCACTACAGAACCAGCCTTGACTACCAGTTCACGCAGCCCACATAGGAAGCTCCTAAACTGGAGGCACCCTGGAGTTGGCTAACTCGACCGCCCCACGACGGGGCAAGCATAGGCGTCTCAGTGAAGTTGACACAACCCGGAAACAGCTGACGGTGCTGAAACCAGGCTTGGCACGAGGGAGTACCTGTGACAAGAACACTGCCGAGAACCAGCTGGCGGTGCTGGAACCCGGATGCGTTGCCCCAGTGTGCAAGAGCCAATGGCACGACCGAGGACCAGCTGACGGTGCTGGAACCCGGTTACTAAGCTGTAGGTGCCCGCGCTTAAAAGCACTACCAAGGACCGCCTGGCGTTGGCGGAACTCGGATACCCAGGAGGAGGCACCTAAGCCAAAGGCTCGGCCCGGAACCAGCTGACGGTGCTGGAACCAGGTGGTGGACCCGAAGGCCCACAGGAGAGGAGAGAACAGCTAGGCCGCGAGGCAGCCGCAGTTACCGAACCCCAACAGTCCTACAGGGGGAGCTGGGCCTACTGGCACTACAGAACCAGCCTTGACTACCAGTTCACGCAGCCCACATAGGAAGCTCCTAAACTGGAGGCACCCTGGAGTTGGCTAACTCGACCGCCCCACGACGGGGCAAGCATAGGCGTCTCAGTGAAGTTGACACAACCCGGAAACAGCTGACGGTGCTGAAACCAGGCTTGGCACGAGGGAGTACCTGTGACAAGAACACTGCCGAGAACCAGCTGGCGGTGCTGGAACCCGGATGCGTTGCCCCAGTGTGCAAGAGCCAATGGCACGACCGAGGACCAGCTGACGGTGCTGGAACCCGGTTACTAAGCTGTAGGTGCCCGCGCTTAAAAGCACTACCAAGGACCGCCTGGCGTTGGCGGAACTCGGATACCCAGGAGGAGGCACCTAAGCCAAAGGCTCGGCCCGGAACCAGCTGACGGTGCTGGAACCAGGTGGTGGACCCCAAGGCCCACAGGAGAGGAGAGAACAGCTAGGCCGCGAGGCAGCCGCAGTTACCGAACCCCAACAGTCCTACAGGGGGAGCTGGGCCTACTGGCACTACAGAACCAGCCTTGACTACCAGTTCACGCAGCCCACATAGGAAGCTCCTAAACTGGAGGCACCCTGGAGTTGGCTAACTCGACCGCCCCACGACGGGGCAAGCATAGGCGTCTCAGTGAAGTTGACACAACCCGGAAACAGCTGACGGTGCTGAAACCAGGCTTGGCACGAGGGAGTACCTGTGACAAGAACACTGCCGAGAACCAGCTGGCGGTGCTGGAACCCGGATGCGTTGCCCCAGTGTGCAAGAGCCAATGGCACGACCGAGGACCAGCTGACGGTGCTGGAACCCGGTTACTAAGCTGTAGGTGCCCGCGCTTAAAAGCACTACCAAGGACCGCCTGGCGTTGGCGGAACTCGGATACCCAGGAGGAGGCACCTAAGCCAAAGGCTCGGCCCGGAACCAGCTGACGGTGCTGGAACCAGGTGGTGGACCCCAAGGCCCACAGGAGAGGAGAGAACAGCTAGGCCGCGAGGCAGCCGCAGTTACCGAACCCCAACAGTCCTACAGGGGGAGCTGGGCCTACTGGCACTACAGAACCAGCCTTGACTACCAGTTCACGCAGCCCACATAGGAAGCTCCTAAACTGGAGGCACCCTGGAGTTGGCTAACTCGACCGCCCCACGACGGGGCAAGCATAGGCGTCTCAGTGAAGTTGACACAACCCGGAAACAGCTGACGGTGCTGAAACCAGGCTTGGCACGAGGGAGTACCTGTGACAAGAACACTGCCGAGAACCAGCTGGCGGTGCTGGAACCCGGATGCGTTGCCTTGCCTATTAAAGATTGTCTTCCTAGAGCCCCAACTAGCGGTGTTGGAGCAAAGGGTAAGCAGGGGGAGATGAGTGTAGGCCGAAGCCTGCACTGGAGGCAGCTTTGTGTCTGCGTTGCGTTTGCAGGACACGATGCCGGCTACACAGCGGGGGAACAGCTGGCGGTGCTGAACCACACTAACACATTGGCTGGTGTTTTTCTCTGTGCAGCTAGCATGTCCGGGCAGAAACTGGCGTTGTTTGAGCCCAGGGTCAGCAGGAGGAGGAGAGGAGCAAAGTGTAGGCCGAAGCCTGCACTGGTGGCAGCTTTTGTTCTGTTGTGCCAGCGTGGCTTGTGCTGGACACGTTGCCGACTACACAGCAGGGGAACAGCTGGCGGTGCTGAACCCCACTAACACATTGGCTGGTGTTTTTCTCTGTGCAGCTAGCATTTCCGGGCAAAAACTAGCGGTGTTTGAGCCCAGGGTCAGCAGGAGGAGTAGAGGAGCAGAGTGTAGGCCGAAGCCTAGTTGAACCAATTTCAAAGGTTACCTTTAACCCCCCCCTCAGGTGTTGCAAGGTACAAGAGCCACACCTTGAACAGCATTAATGATGCACAAGTCAAAGGTTGCTCTATTTAATTTTGCTCCTTGCACACGCTGAATTAAACACGTACACTATTTAGCCCATTATACTGTCAAACAGTTGTGGAGGCGTGACTTGTCTTTTTAACGAGACGCAGCACAGGTGTCAAAATTTGCACCTAGGTACTGGGCGCAGATTCCTGAGCGTTGTTATTTGCTGTACAGGAGTCTGCGCTCTTGTGTTATCCCTTGGCAATACCCTGTTAGTGCAGGCCGTCTCATGACCTCATTTCATGTTGGCCGGTGCGGTTAACGATGGCCATAAATCCCAGACCCACAGTGGCTTTTCCTAAAGTCACACTGCGGTGCTGGGATTCGTGGCCTTGTGCAGTAAATATGTTCGCCGCTCACACATGTCCTTACACCTGCTTCAGACTGGGCGGCCTCAGCTGATCCCTTATCGCATGCCGCGGCCATGAGGCCGCACAGTCAGAAGAAGGCGGAAGGAGGGGAGTGAAAACAGGGGAACATATGCACTGCTCGTGCCCATCAATCACACCCTCGCAGTCAAAATATATGAGACAACGGGGGGCGTTGTGTCGGGCAGGGGGGACGCACAGGCACAGCCAGCCAACCAATGATGTCAGGAGACGGGCAGCGCTAACAATGGGGGTGCTGCGTGTCATTACAAAGGAAAGTCACACCTCAGGGACATTGTAATGGTCTCTAATGAGACACATTTTTTACGTGTTGAGTTCCACGTGGGCAAGGAGAAAAAGTCAGCCACCTCGTACAAATGCAGCAGTACTGCTGTACAAGGTGGCTGATATACATAGAAACACCTGTGGGTGGGGGGCAGGCTCCCTTCAATTTCAGTTCATGTGCCTGCGTGGCGTTTGCAGGTCACGTTGCAAGCTGCACAGCAGGGGAACAGCTGGCGGTGCTGAACCCCACTAACACATTGGCTGGTGTTTTTCTCTGTGCAGCTAGCATGTCCGGGCAGAAACTGGCGTTGTTTGAGCCCAGGGTCAGCAGGAGGAGGAGAGGAGCAAAGTGTAGGCCGAAGCCTGCACTGGTGGCAGCTTTTGTTCTGTTGTGCCAGCGTGGCTTGTGCTGGACACGTTGCCGACTACACAGCAGGGGAACAGCTGGCGGTGCTGAACCCCACTAACACATTGGCTGGTGTTTTTCTCTGTGCAGCTAGCATTTCCGGGCAAAAACTAGCGGTGTTTGAGCCCAGGGTCAGCAGGAGGAGTAGAGGAGCAGAGTGTTGGCCAAAGCCTAGTTGAACCAATTTCAAAGGTTACCTTTAACCCCCCCCTCAGGTGTTGCAAGGTACAAGAGCCACACCTTGAACAGCATTAATGATGCACAAGTCAAAGGTTGCTCTATTTAATTTTGCTCCTTGCACACGCTGAATTAAACACGTACACTATTTAGCCCATTATACTGTCAAACAGTAGTGGAGGCGTGACTACTAGTCTTTTTAAGGAGACGCAGCACAGGTGTACAAATTTACACCTAGGTGCTGTGCGCAGATTCCTTACCGTTGTTATTTGCAGTACAGGAAACTGCGCTCTTGTGTTATCCCTTGGCAATACCCTGTTAGTGCAGGCCGTCTCATGACCTCATTTCATGTTGGCCGGTGCGGTTAACGATGGCCATAAATCCCAGACCCACAGTGGCTTTTCCTAAAGTCACACTGCGGTGCTGGGATTCGTGGCCTTGTGCAGTAAATATGTTCGCCGCTCACACATGTCCTTACACCTGCTTCAGACTGGGCGGCCTCAGCTGATCCCTTATCGCATGCCGCGGCCATGAGGCCGCACAGTCAGAAGAAGGCGGAAGGAGGGGAGTGAAAACAGGGGAACATATGCACTGCTCGTGCCCATCAATCACACCCTCGCAGTCAAAATATATGAGACAACGGGGGGCGTTGTGTCGGGCAGGGGGGACGCACAGGCACAGCCAGCCAACCAATGATGTCAGGAGACGGGCAGCGCTAACAATGGGGGTGCTGCGTGTCATTACAAAGGAAAGTCACACCTCAGGGACATTGTAATGGTCTCTAATGAGACACATTTTTTACGTGTTGAGTTCCACGTGGGCAAGGAGAAAAAGTCAGCCACCTCGTACAAATGCAGCAGTACTGCTGTACAAGGTGGCTGATATACATAGAAACACCTGTGGGTGGGGGGCAGGCTCCCTTCAATTTCAGTTCATGTGCCTGCGTGGCGTTTGCAGGTCACGTTGCAAGCTGCACAGCAGGGGAACAGCTGGCGGTGCTGAACCCCACTAACACATTGGCTGGTGTTTTTCTCTGTGCAGCTAGCATGTCCGGGCAGAAACTGGCGTTGTTTGAGCCCAGGGTCAGCAGGAGGAGGAGAGGAGCAAAGTGTAGGCCGAAGCCTGCACTGGTGGCAGCTTTTGTTCTGTTGTGCCAGCGTGGCTTGTGCTGGACACGTTGCCGACTACACAGCAGGGGAACAGCTGGCGGTGCTGAACCCCACTAACACATTGGCTGGTGTTTTTCTCTGTGCAGCTAGCATTTCCGGGCAAAAACTAGCGGTGTTTGAGCCCAGGGTCAGCAGGAGGAGTAGAGGAGCAGAGTGTTGGCCAAAGCCTAGTTGAACCAATTTCAAAGGTTACCTTTAACCCCCCCCTCAGGTGTTGCAAGGTACAAGAGCCACACCTTGAACAGCATTAATGATGCACAAGTCAAAGGTTGCTCTATTTAATTTTGCTCCTTGCACACGCTGAATTAAACACGTACACTATTTAGCCCATTATACTGTCAAACAGTAGTGGAGGCGTGACTTGTCTTTTTAACGAGACGCAGCACAGGTGTCAAAATTTGCACCTAGGTACTGGGCGCAGATTCCTGAGCGTTGTTATTTGCTGTACAGGAGTCTGCGCTATTGTGATCCCTTGGCCATGCGCTGTGAGCGCTTCCTGTCTTCTGACCTCATTTCATGTCGGCCGTTGCGGTTAGCGATGGACATGAATCCCAGACCCACAGTGTGTTTTTAAAAAATCACACTGCGGTGCTGGGATTCGTGCCCTGGTGCACTAAATATGTTTGCCGCTCACACATGTCCTTACACCTGCTTCAGACTGGGCGGCCTCATCTGATCCCTTATCGCCTGCCGCGGCCATGAGGACACCCAGTCTGAAGAAGGCGGAAGGAGATGAGTGAACACAGGCAAACATATGCACTGCACATGCCCATCAATCACACCCTCGCTGTCCAAAAAAATAAGACACCGAGGGCCGTTGTTTCGAGCAGGGGAGATGCACAGGCGCAGCCAGCTAACCAATGATGTCAAAAGACGGGCAGCGCTAACAAGGGTGGTGCTGCGTGTCATTACAAAGGAAAGTCACACCTCAGGGACATTGTAATGGTCTCTAATGAGACACATTTTGTACGTGTTGAGTTCCACGTGGGCAAGGAGAAAAAGTCAGCCACCTCGTACAAATGCAGCAGTACTGCTGTACAAGGTGGCTGATATACATAGAAACACCTGTGGGTGGGGGGCAGGCTCCCTTCAATTTCAGTTCATGTGCCTGCGTGGCGTTTGCAGGTCACGTTGCAAGCTACACAGCAGGGGAACAGCTGGCGTTGCTGAACCCCACTGACACATTGACTGGTGTTTTTCTCTGTGCAGATTGCATGTCCGGGCAAAAACTAGCGGTGTTAGAGCCCAGGGTCAGCAGGAGGAGGAGGAGAGGAGCAAAGTGTAGGCCGAAGCCTGCACTGGTGGCAGCTTTTGGTCGGTTGTGCCAGCGTGGCTTGTGCTGGACACGATGCCGGCTACACAGCGGGGGAACAGCAGGCGGTGCTGAACCCCACTAACACATTGGCTGGTGTTTTTCTCTGTGCAGCTAGCATGTCCGGGCAGAAACTGGCGTTGTTTGAGCCCAGGGTCAGCAGGAGGAGGAGAGGAGCAAAGTGTAGGCCGAAGCCTGCACTGGTGGCAGCTTTTGGTCGGTTGTGCCAGCGTGGCTTGTGCTGGACACGTTGCCGACTACACAGCAGGGGAACAGCTGGCGGTGCTGAACCCCACTAACACATTGGCTGGTGTTTTTCTCTGTGCAGCTAGCATTTCCGGGCAAAAACTAGCGGTGTTTGAGCCCAGGGTCAGCAGGAGGAGTAGAGGAGCAGAGTGTAGGCCGAAGCCTAGTTGAACCAATTTCAAAGGTTACCTTTAACCCCCCCCTCAGGTGTTGCAAGGTACAAGAGCCACACCTTGAACAGCATTAATGATGCACAAGTCAAAGGTTGCTCTATTTAATTTTGCTCCTTGCACACGCTGAATTAAACACGTACACTATTTAGCCCATTATACTGTCAAACAGTAGTGGAGGCGTGACTTGTCTTTTTAACGAGACGCAGCACAGGTGTCAAAATTTGCACCTAGGTACTGGGCGCAGATTCCTGAGCGTTGTTATTTGCTGTACAGGAGTCTGCGCTATTGTGATCCCTTGGCCATGCGCTGTGAGCGCTTCCTGTCTTCTGACCTCATTTCATGTCGGCCGTTGCGGTTAGCGATGGACATGAATCCCAGACCCACAGTGTGTTTTTAAAAAATCACACTGCGGTGCTGGGATTCGTGCCCTGGTGCACTAAATATGTTTGCCGCTCACACATGTCCTTACACCTGCTTCAGACTGGGCGGCCTCATCTGATCCCTTATCGCCTGCCGCGGCCATGAGGACACCCAGTCTGAAGAAGGCGGAAGGAGATGAGTGAACACAGGCAAACATATGCACTGCACATGCCCATCAATCACACCCTCGCTGTCCAAAAAAATAAGACACCGAGGGCCGTTGTTTCGAGCAGGGGAGATGCACAGGCGCAGCCAGCTAACCAATGATGTCAAAAGACGGGCAGCGCTAACAAGGGTGGTGCTGCGTGTCATTACAAAGGAAAGTCACACCTCAGGGACATTGTAATGGTCTCTAATGAGACACATTTTGTACGTGTTGAGTTCCACGTGGGCAAGGAGAAAAAGTCAGCCACCTCGTACAAATGCAGCAGTACTGCTGTACAAGGTGGCTGATATACATAGAAACACCTGTGGGTGGGGGGCAGGCTCCCTTCAATTTCAGTTCATGTGCCTGCGTGGCGTTTGCAGGTCACGTTGCAAGCTACACAGCAGGGGAACAGCTGGCGTTGCTGAACCCCACTGACACATTGACTGGTGTTTTTCTCTGTGCAGATTGCATGTCCGGGCAAAAACTAGCGGTGTTAGAGCCCAGGGTCAGCAGGAGGAGGAGGAGAGGAGCAAAGTGTAGGCCGAAGCCTGCACTGGTGGCAGCTTTTGGTCGGTTGTGCCAGCGTGGCTTGTGCTGGACACGATGCCGGCTACACAGCGGGGGAACAGCAGGCGGTGCTGAACCCCACTAACACATTGGCTGGTGTTTTTCTCTGTGCAGCTAGCATGTCCGGGCAGAAACTGGCGTTGTTTGAGCCCAGGGTCAGCAGGAGGAGGAGAGGAGCAAAGTGTAGGCCGAAGCCTGCACTGGTGGCAGCTTTTGGTCGGTTGTGCCAGCGTGGCTTGTGCTGGACACGTTGCCGACTACACAGCAGGGGAACAGCTGGCGGTGCTGAACCCCACTAACACATTGGCTGGTGTTTTTCTCTGTGCAGCTAGCATTTCCGGGCAAAAACTAGCGGTGTTTGAGCCCAGGGTCAGCAGGAGGAGGAGAGGAGCAGAGTGTAGGCCGAAGCCTAGTTGAACCAATTTCAAAGGTTACCTTTAACCCCCCCCTCAGGTGTTGCAAGGTACAAGAGCCACACCTTGTGCAGCATTAATGCTGCACAAGTAAAAGGTTGCTCTATTTGTTTTGCTCCTTGCACACGCTGACTAAAACACGTACACTATTTAGCCCATTATACTGTCAAACAGTTGTGGAGGCGTGACTTGTCTTTTTAACGAGACGCAGCACAGGTGTCAAAATTTGCACCTAGGTACTGGGCGCAGATTCCTGAGCGTTGTTATTTGCTGTACAGGAGTCTGCGCTATTGTGATCCCTTGGCCATGCGCTGTGAGCGCTTCCTGTCTTCTGACCTCATTTCATGTCGGCCGTTGCGGTTAGCGATGGACATGAATCCCAGACCCACAGTGTGTTTTCAAAAAATCACACTGCGTGGCTGGGATTCGTGGCCTTGTGCAGTAAATAGGTTTGCCGCTTACACATGTCCTTACACCTGCTCCAGACTGGGCGGCCTCAGCTGATCCCTTATCGCCTACCACGGCCAGGAGGCCGCACAGTCTGAAGAAGGCGGAAGGAGATGAGTTAAGACAGGCGAACATATGCACTGCTCGTGCCCATAAACCACACCCTCGCTGACAAAATAAATATGACAACGAGGGGCGTTGTTTCTAGCAGGGCGGATGCACAGGCGCAGCCAGCTAACCATGATGACAAAAGACGGGAAACGCTACCAAGGGGGGTGCTGCGTATCATTACAAAGGAAAGTCACACCTCAGGGACAGTGGAATGGTCTCAATGAGACACATTTTGTACGTGTTGAGTTCCACGTGGGCAAGGAGAAAAAGTCAGCCACCTTGTACAAATGCAGCAGTACTGCTGTACTAGGTGGCTGTTATACATAGAAACACCTGGGGGGGTGGGGCCAGGTTCCCTTTTAATTTCAGTTCCTGTGCCTGCATGGCGTTTGCAGGTCACGTTGCCGGCTACACAGCAGGGGAACAGCTGGCGTTGCTGAACCCCACTAACACATTGGCTGGTGTTTTTCTCTGTGCAGCTAGCACTTCCGGGCAAAAACTAGCGGTGTTTGAGCCCAGGGTCAGCAGGAGGAGGAGAGGAGCAGAGTGTAGGCCGAAGCCTGCACTGGTGGCAGCTTTTGTTCTGTTGTGCCAGCGTGGCTTGTGCTGGACACGTTGCCGACTACACAGCAGGGGAACAGCTGGCGGTGCTGAACCCCACTGACACATCACCTAGTGTTTTTTTCTGTGTAGACAACACTTCCAGGTGGCAACTGACAGTGTTGAAACCCAGGGAATCAAAGAGGAGCAGAGTGTAGGCCGAAGCCTGCAGTGGAGCAAGTTGAAAGGGAACCTTTAACCCCCCCCCCCAGGCATTTGTTGCTGAAAGAGCCATCTTGTACAGCAGTAATACTGCACATGGAAAATGGTGGCTCCGAAAATTATGCTCCTTGCAAACGCTGAAGTACACACTCATATAATGTGTCCCCTCACACCGTCAAACCATCCCGGAAGTGGGACTTTCCTTTGTAATGTGACACAGCACAGCCGTCATTCCAACCCCCTTGGTGCCGGGCACCACCTCCTCAACGTTGTTTGGTTCTGTCACGGAGCCCGCACTGTAATGTTATCCCTTGGCCATGCACAGTTAGCGGTGCCCGTCTTCTGACATCATGTAGGTGTCAGGCTGGCAGTGCCTGTGCGTCCAAGCTGCCCGAGATCCAACCTTGCAGTGTCATCTAATGTAGTCCCACTGCGGGCCAGGGATCCATGGGCATGCGCAGTGCATATCATCGCCTCTCACTCACCTCCTTCCTGCTTCTTCAGACTGTGCGGCGTCACGGCCGTGGCATGCTATTAGGGATCAGCTGACGCCGCCTAGTCTGAAGAAGCGTGAAGAAGGGGAGTGAGAGGCTAGTATATGCACTGCGCATGGCCATGGATACCAGGCCCACTGTGGGATCACATTAGACGACACTGCGAGGTGTGATTTCGGGCAGCGTGGACGCACAGGCGCAGCCAGGACGACAACAAATGATGTCAGAGGACGGGCAGCGCAAACTGTGCATGGCCAAGGGATAACATAACAGCGCAGGGTCCATGACGGAATCAAACAACGCTAAGGAGGCAGCGCACGGTGCCAAGGGGGTAGCAATGACGGCTGTGCTGCGTCACATTACAAAGGAAAGTCCCACCTCCAGGACGGTTGGACGGTGTGAGGGGACACATTACATGAGTGTGTAGTTCAGCGTTTGCAAGGAGCATAATTTCAAGAGCGACCTTTCCCTTGTGCAGTATTAGTGCTGCACATGGTGGCTCTTTCAGTAACAAACGCCTAGGGGGGGGGGGGGGACAGGTCCCCTTACATTTTAGTTGTGCCAGCGTGGCGGTCGCATGACACGTTGCCGGATACACAGCTGGGGATCAGCTGACGTTACTGAACCCCAATAACAGAGGAGCGACTGTTGACTGTGCACACAGCACTTCCAGGCACCAACTGGCGGTGTTAGAGCCCAGGGACAGCAGGAGGAGCAGATTGGAGGTATTGCCGCACACACAGCTGGGGATCAGCTGACGTTACTGAACCCCAATAACAGAGGAGCGACTGTTGACTGTGCACACAGCACTTCCAGGCACCAACTGGCGGTGTTAGAGCCCAGGGACAGCAGGAGGAGCAGATTGGAGGTATTGCCGCACACACAGCTGGGGATCAGCTGACGTTACTGAACCCCAATAACAGAGGAGCGACTGTTGACTGTGCACACAGCACTTCCAGGCACCAACTGGCGGTGTTAGAGCCCAGGGACAGCAGGAGGAGCAGAGGAACAGAGTGTAGGCCGAAGCCTGATTGGAGCAAGTTGAAAGGAAACCTTTAACCCCCCCCCCAAGACGTTTGTAGCTGAAAGAGCCATGTTGTGCAGCACTAAGGATGCAAAAGGAAAAGGTTGCTCTTTTAATTATGCTCCTTGCAAACACCGAAGTAAACACTAAAAATGTGTCCCTTTATACCGTTAAACCGTTCCGGAGGTGCGAATTTCCTTCGTAATGGGACACAGCACAGCTGTCATTCCTATCCCCTTGATGCCGTGCGCTGCCTCCTCAGCGTTGTTTTAAGCTGCCACGGAGCCTGCGCTGTTCTGTTAGCCCTTGGCCATGCCCAATTAGCGCTGCCTGTCTTCTGACATAATTTGGTGTCAGGCTGTCAGTGCCTGTGCGTCCACGCTGCTCCAGATCCCACCTCGCAGTCTCATCTAACGTAATCCCACTGCGGGCCTTGGAACCATGGGCATGCACAGTGCATAACCTCGACTCTCACTCCCCTCCTTCCCTCTTCTTCAGACTGTGCGGTGTCACGGCCGTGGCATGCTAGGGATCAGCTGACGGCGCACAGTCTAAAGAAGGCGGAGGGAAATGAGCGAGAGCCCGAGGGGAAGATATGCACTGCGCATGCCCATGGATCCCAGGCCCGCAGTGTGACTCAATCAGAAGACACTGCGAGGCGGGATCTCGGGCACCGCGGCCGCACAGGCGCAGCCAGCCTGACACCAAATTATGTCAGAAGACAGGCAGCGCAAATAGGGCATGCCCAAGGGATAACAGAACAGCGCAGGCTCCGTGACAGCTTAAAACAACGCTGAGGAGGCAGCGCATGGCACCAAGGGGGTAGGAATGACGGCTGTGCTGCGTCACATTACGAAGGAAAGTCCCAGCTCCGGGACGGTATAACGGTATCAGTGAACACATTTTATAAGTGTTAAGTTCTGCGTGTGCAAAGAGCTAAAAAAAAAGAGCTACCTTTTCCTTGTGCAGCATTACTGCTGCACAAGATGGCTCTTTCAGTAACAAACGACGGGGGGGGGGGGGACAGGTTCCCTTACATTTAGGTTGTTGTGCCAGCGTGGCGGTCGCAGGACACATTGCCGGCTACACAGCTGGGGATCAGCTGACGTTACTGAAACCCAATAACACTGGGTCGTATGTTTTTACTGTGCAGCCTGCACTTCTGAGCCGCAACTGGCGGTGTTGGAGCCCAGGAATAGCAGTTCAGGTGGTAGAAAGATGAACACAGCAGGAGACCTGGATGACACCCAATTACTTAATCAGGCAGAGGAGTGGCAAATTCCTGCGAGATCCAGGCCTGGTTCATTTTCAGGAAAGTAAGCCGGTCAACGTTATCGGAGGATAGTCGCATGCGACGGTCTGTTAGTACACCACCTGCGGCACTAAAGACACGTTCCGATAAGACACTAGCCGCAGGGCAAGCCAGCACCTCCAATGCATACTGGCTTAGCTCTGGCCATGTATCCAGCTTAGAGACCCAAAACTTGAACGGGGAAGAGCCGTCTGGGAGTACAGTAAGAGGGCAAGCCATGTAGTCTGTCACCATCTGACGGAACCGTTGCCTCCTGCTGACTGGAGCCGCCGGTGATGGTGTAGACATTTGGGGCGGGCACACAAAAGTGTGCCAGAGTTGTGCCATACTGGGCTTGCCTTGGGCAGAGGCACTGCTTCTGCTCCCTCTTTGGGCAGAGCCTCCCCCACTGCCTCGACGCACTGAGCTGCTTTGTAAAGCACTAGCAGCACTCCTCTCAGTTGGACAGGAGAAGATGATGGAATTCACCAGTGTGTCGTGGTACTCCCGCAATTTACGCTCCCGGGTCAACGCAGGGATGAGGTTTTGGACGTTGTCCCGGTAGCGAGGATCGAGGAGGGTGAACACCCAATAATCAGGCATGTTGAGAATGTGGTCGATGCGGCGGTCGTTTCTCAGGCACTGCAGCATGAAATCCACCATGTGCTGCAGAGTGCCAACCGGCCCAGAAACGCTGTCCCCTGCTTGAGACATGATCTCTGCCCGCTCGTCATCACCCCACCCTCGCTGTACACACTGACCACTGGACAATTGTGTCGCTCCCTCCTCTGGACGGAGCTCTTCCTCCTCCATTGACTCCTCCTCATCCTCCTCACAAATTGGCCCCTGCGTACCCCTTTGTGAGGAACCACGTGGCGCTGACTCTCCAGAAGCTGATGGAAAAGGTGACTCCTCATCCTCCACCTCTTCCACCACATCATCCCTTAACCCTTGCAAAGTTTGCTGAAGCAGGCAGATAAGGGGGACAGTCATGCTGACTAGTGCATCATCTGCACTTGCCATCCGCGTGGAATAATCAAAAGGACGCAAAACCTGGCAGACGTCCTTCATAGTGGCCCACTCTGTGGTTGTGAAGTCTGATCGGCGCTGACTGCGACTTCTTTGCGCCTGATGCAGCTGGTACTCCATAACTGCTTGCTGCTGCTCACACAACCGCTCCAACATATGTAACGTGGAATTCCACCGGGTAGGTAGGTCACATATGATGCGGTGTTCCGGAAGGCGGAATCGGCGCTGCAGAGCAGCAATGCGGGATCTGGCCAAGCTGGAACGCCGCAAGTGAGCACACTCTAGGCGGACCTTGTGCAGCAGGGCATCAAGATCCGGATAGTCCCTCAGAAAACTCTGCACAACCAAATTGAGCACATGTGCCAGACATGGGATGTGAGTGAGGTTGCCAAGGGCCAAAGCTGCCACCAGATTTCGGCCATTGTCACACACTACCATGCCTGGCTGGAGATTCGCTGGCAGTAACCACACATCGCTCTCCTGCTTTATGGCATTCCAGAGCTCCTGCGCTGTGTGGCTTCGATGCCCCAATGAAACTAGTTTCAAGACGGCCTGCTGACGTTTGGCCACGGCTGTGCTCATGTCGGTCATAGGTAAACGTTCACGGGTCCATGTGGGGGTGGACTGTGACGGATCCTGCAGAGAGGAATCAGAGGAACTGGTGTAAGAGGAGGAGTCGATGCGTACAGACTGGATTCCTGCAATCCTTGGAGTGGGCAGGACACGTCCTGCGCCACTCGCACGATCTGTACCTGGCTCAACAACATTAACCCAATGGGCAGTGAGGGAAACATATCGCCCCTGTCCATGCTGACTGGTCCACGCATCGGTGGTGAGGTGGACCTTGCTACTGACGGCGTTCAGTAGCGCATGTTTTATGTTTGCCTCAACATGCCTGTGCAGGGCAGGGACAGCCTGCCTGCTGAAGTAAAAGCGGCTGGGCACCTTGTACTGTGGGACTGCCAATGCCATCAAGTCACGGAAGCTGTCAGTCTCCACCAGCCTGAACGAGAGCATTTCCAGGGACAACAGTTTGGCAATGCCTGCATTCAGAGCCTGTGCTCGGGGGTGGTTGGCCGAGAATGCCCGCCTTTTCTCCCATGCCTGTACTACCGATGGCTGTAGAGTAGACTGGGAGTGTGAGGATGACTGGGAAGGTGGTGCTGTGGGTGGAATTACACAAGGTCTCTGGGAGGAAGCCAAACCAGCTGTGCGTGAGCTGGAGGAAGAGGCAACACGAGCTGAAGAGGTGGTAGCTGCCGCTGTTGGTTGGCCTACATCTTCAGTGTGTTTCTGTAACTCCACCGCGTGCCTGGTCCGCACATGTTTCCACATATTTGTGGTATTGAGGTTGCTGACATTTTTCCCTCTTTTTACTTTATGATGACACAGCTTGCATTTGACAAAACAAATGTCATCTGCAACTGTGTCAAAAAAGGACCAGGCACTGCAAGTCTTGGGAGCGCCCTTTTTGGCTTTGGAAAGAGACAGGCTCCTAACGGGTGCCAAAGTGGAGGCTCCAGGCTCCGCAGTCTTCCCCCTCCCTCTCCCTCTTTGGCCCGTAAGAGGAAGCTCTTCCTCTGAGCTGCTCCCACCACCTTCCTGTTCCTCACGCCACGATGGGTCAAGGACCTCATCATCTCCACTACCCTCTGCCACCAACTGCTCCTCCTGGGTAGTCTCAGCAGCACAGTACGCACGAGAAAGCGGCACCTGAGTTTCATCATCAGATGCGTACTGCGCTGTGGTCACCGGAGGCACTGGCCCACCTGCCTCTTCAGAGTCAGAGAGAAAAAGGTGTTGGGCATCACTGCACACTGCCTCTTCTTCCATTTCTCCAATGCTGCTTGGCTGGCCCCCTGTTTCCAAGCCAAGAGATTCAGAGAACAGAAGTAGAGACGGCTCCTGTCCTGGGCTCTCTGACTGCCTGGCCAATTTGGCAGGTGGTGAAGAGACAGATGGCTGCTCTCCAGTGCTCTGTGCCTGAGAGGATGTGGCACTAACTGAAGTCGATGCCGAGGCGTTAGCTGCCATCCACCCGACAACGGCTTCAATTTGGTCTTCACGCAGCAGCGGTGCACGGCGCTCTCCGACAAAGCTGCGCATGAAGGACTGTTCCCTGCTGAAACTGAGTGACGACGAGTCACCGGCGCCCGCAGCAGGCACAGAATCACCACGTCCTCTCCCTGCTCCTCTCCCTGCTCCGCGCCCACGCCCACGTGCCTTACTCCCTGCCCTCTTCATCTTGGTTGACAGATAAAGATAAGCAGAAAAGTACTAAGGCCTTAGTGTGCTTATTCCTGTAATGCTCCTCCTAACAGGTGTAAGAAACACTAATGTTGTAAATTGTGGACTAAACTTTATTATTTTGCAAATGTGGCCTACACAAGTGTAAGTTGTGTTTGGTGAACTTAACCTTTTTTTTGGTGCAGATCGGGCTACAGAGCTAGTTTAAATCACACGGAGACCGTGCAGACAGCCGTAAACGGCGCTGCAAGGCCAAGAAACCCTCCTCTCGGTTATCCTATATAGTGTTTTTCCACTATTTAGCTGGATACTAGTGGAAAGACACTAATAGGAATTTTTTTTTTCAAATTTTAAACTGGCTGCACTATTTGAAAAAAAGGAAATTGTTTTTCAAGGTATGAGGCAGTAACGCACCCTGAGCTGAATCCAACCGGCTATGGCTGCACACAGACTACAGGGCGAGCTGCGCTCACACAGAGACCGTGCAGACAGCCGTAAACGGCGCTGCAAGGCCAAAAAACCCTCCTCTAGGTTATCCTATATAGTGTTTTTCCACTATTTAGCTGGATACGAGTGGAAAGACACTAATAGGAATTTTTTTTTTCAAATTTTAAACAGGCTGCACTATTTGAAAAAAAGGAAAATTTTTCTCAAGGTATGAGCCAGTAACGAACCCTGAGCTGAATCCAACCGGCTATGGCTGCACACAGACTACAGGGCGAGCTGGGCTCACACGGAGACCGTGCAGACAGCCGTAAACGGCGCTGCAAGGCCAAAAAACCCTCCTCTCGGTTATCCTATATAGTGTTTTTCCACTATTTAGCTGGATACGAGTGGAAAGACACTAATAGGAATTTTTTTTTTCAGATTTTAAACAGGCTGCACTATTTGAAAAAAAGGAAAATTTTTCTCAAGGTATGAGCCAGTAACGAACCCTGAGCTGAATCCAACCGGCTATGGCTGCACACAGACTACAGGGCGAGCTGGGCTCACACGGAGACCGTGCAGACAGCCGTAAACGGCGCTGCAAGGCCAAAAAACCCTCCTCTAGGTTATCCTATATAGTGTTTTTCCACTATTTAGCTGGATACGAGTGGAAAGACACTAATAGGAATTTTTTTTTTCAAATTTTAAACAGGCTGCACTATTTGAAAAAAAGGAAAATTTTTCTCAAGGTATGAGCCAGTAACGAACCCTGAGCTGAATCCAACCGGCTATGGCTGCACACAGACTACAGGGCGAGCTGGGCTCACACGGAGACCGTGCAGACAGCCGTAAACGGCGCTGCAAGGCCCAAAAACCCCCCTCTAGGTTATCCTATGTAGTGTTTTTCCACAATAGAGCTGGAGACTGGTGGAAAAACACTAATAGGAAATTTGAGAAAAAATGTGCAGCAGGCTGCACTAAGAGCAAAAAAGAACAACTGTGTGAGGCAGTGTGAACCCCCCCTGAGCTGAATACAACCGGGTATATGGCTGCACACAGACTACAGAGTGAGCTGCACACACACACACACACAGAGACCTTGCAGAACGCTGTTAAAACAGCGCTGCAAGGCAAGAGCAAGGTGAACAGTGAAGAACACACAGCGTTTTGCTAAATTAGCCTTTGGAAAGGAAAATAAAGCAATTAGCTAGCTCGACTGGCCCTCAGTTAGAACACAGCGTCCTGTCCCTAACTGAAATCACAGCAGAGTGAGCGCAAAATGGCGGCAGCGCTTTTTTATAGTGCAGAGTGACATCATTTCAGCAGCCAATCCCAGCCTTGCCAGTACTTACATGCCCACCATGCTAAACAGGATGTGCCCACACTTTCATTCATTCCTCATTGGCTGCTGCGTTCAATTTGAATTCTGGGAACTTCCGATTCCGGTATCCGATACGCGGGAAGTATCGGAATTCAGTATCGGAATTCCGATACCGCAAATATCGGCCGATACCCGATACTTGCGGTATCGGAATGCTCAACACTAATAATTAGATAAATATATCTAGGACCATACTCATTCACAGTACCATATAGATAAGCCAAATGGCAGCCACAAGATATAAGGAACCTAACATGTATGGACAAATGTGCAAGTGTTGGTACATGAACCAGATAACTTAGTGAGGCACCAAATTAGGTTCAAGGTAGCATATTCTAAATAGCACAAGTGGTTAAGAAGTTACCAGATTCTCTTGGAATGAGGGAAAGGAAGGGAAGAGGGCCCAATAGCCCAAACCGAGAGATGCAAGAGTCCTCAGGTCCTGGATAGAGCCACAAATGCTAAGAGGAAAATAATGTGGGATGAAACCCACGCGTATCGCCACAATAGATGTGGCTACCTGAGGGAAAGTAATATGCTGTGTCCCATGTTTGTGAGATATATATACAAGAAACAAGATTGGTTAAAACTAATCACCTGAAAGGTAAGAGAGCCGGTCGGCTGAAGAGCAAAGAGGCACACATGGTTGCCGCCATCTTGTTAATGTCCATCTATAATCACTTGTTAATAAAGTCTGTTGAAAGTCAGTCTGTGCATGCGTCGGGCATACAGGATCGAGTGTGCATAAATGCTAGATGGGTTTAATGCCCCTCAGAGCGCATGTTCAAAAAAAGTCAGACGCGCGTGTGCACTAGCTCTGCAGAGCTGAGAACGTTTAAACTGCAAGCCCGAAGATGTCCGATTTTGCATACGCAACAGTTAAATAGAGTTGGAAGTGCTCATAGAATACAGTCACACAGGTACTCAAGTACACTGCATACCACACACATTAGCTATGATATATTGAATAAACAGAGAAATACACATGGGGCAGGGGAAAGAAGGGGGAGGGGAAGGAAAGGGGGGAAATGGGAAGGAAGAGAAGGAAAAGAGGGAGGGAAGAATAGAAAAATAAATGAAAATAGAACTAAAAATAAATATAAAAATTAAATAAAAAATAATAAATAAATAATAAATAATGATTAATAAAAATACATATGAAAAATGAAAATGAAAAATGAAAATAATTGGTTATTAAATGGGGAAAATGAAAAAATAAAAATAAGAAAAAAATTAATAGAAAAAATGAAAATAAGTATATATCTTATTCAACCAAATAACCATGATGGTACAAAAATACAAGAGTGCTGTATAAAGCATGCATAAAAACTTTATTGACCCAATAGAGGAAATATATGAATACAATCAAATAAGCCTCGACATTTAAAGGATATCTGGCATATTTTCTTCAAGTAGGCACAGCTTTGGTCCCAACGTGAGATTGTAGCCCCAAACAGATTTAGCAGGAACAGTCCATGATATCAAAAGATGAATTCCATAATTTTTTCCCTATGCTTGGTTAAAAAAATTTAACCATTACTGATTACTACATTTTTTGCTCTTGATTTCTTTCAGTGTTTCTTAAAGCCAGAAAGTTGCCATTTGAAATGACTTTAGTTTTGTGCCATGTCTGTGATCTGCTTTTTTCTACAAAATTAAAGGGAACCTGTCACCCCCAAAATCGAAGGTGAGCTAAGCCCACCAGCATCAGGGGCACATCTACAGCATTCTGCAATGCTGTAGATAAGCCCCCCATGTATCATGAAAGATGAGAAAAAGAGGTTAGATTATACTCACCTGGGGGGGCGGTCCCGGTACGATGGGTGTCGAGGTCCGGTCCGGCGCCTCCCATCTTCTTATGATGACGTCCTCTTGTATTCACGCCGCGGCTCCGGCGCAGGCGTACTTTGTCTGCCCTGTTGAGGGCAGAGCAAAGTACTGCAGTGCGCAGGCGCCGGGCCTCTCTGACCTTTCCCGGCACCTGCGCACTGCAGTACTTTGCTCTGCCTTCAACAGAGCAGACAAAGTACGCCTCTGTCAGAGCTGCAGCGTGATTATAAGAAGAGGACATCATCGTAAGAAGATGGGAGGCCCTGAACCAGACCACAATGCCTATCGGACCAGACCACAGCGGGAACGCGCTTGGGTGAGTATAATCTAACCTCTTTTTCTCATCTTTCAGGATACATCGGGGGCTTTTCTACAGCATTCCAGAATGCTGTAGATAAGCCCCTGATGCTAGTGGGCTCAGCTCATCTTCAATTTTGGGGGTGACAGGTTCCCTTTAAACTACTGAATGAACATTCTCCAAGGCCAGTGATTCCATAGTTTTTGCCAGGGGTGGTACATGCTGTCAAGTGCCGACTAAATGTGCGTGAATTGAGTAAAGCCCAACATGTCTAATTGCATATCTCATATTTGCGGTCACATGAATGCCCACTGTAGGCACAGGCTCCAGAAGCCCTGACATTAAGAAATGAAGGCCAAAGAGAGTGATGCTTGCAAGGGGTTTTGGAAAGAAGATATTTAACTTTTTAAAAGGTGTTTAGATCACCTGTCACTAGTGTTCTTGTCATCAAGGTTTTTGTACACCAGATAAAGGGCTAGCTAAGAGAGGTCATGAGGTTTTACATATAACTGATTGACAAAACTTAATTAAAAACCCTTGGGGACTTGTAATAACCAAATTGGTGTGTACAGTGCCCAGAATTTTACCATATCAATTAATTTAAATCATTACAAAGCAGATTTTTTTTTATCTTAATATCTATTTTCTACAGAAATTGAGGTAAAACAAGTGTCACACCTCACTAAACTTTTATTTAAATAAACTTGGTACAAGTGTAAGAAAAACCTGTCTCTTTTTCAATATAACTTGTAGATATATAACAAATGAGTTGCATACATGATACTGTGGACATATACTATATGTAGGGGGTGTGCTGGGACTAGCTTGTGCCCTACACCCCTGTGCGTACCTTCTAAATAAAACTGGGTACATTTTGTATTAACAGTGTGCTTATGTTTATATTTTGTGTAAAGCATATGTCCTTATGTGTTATGTATTAGGGACAGAATTAGGGTAATATAGAATTTAGGACACTGGAGGGCACTATATAGTTAGATATTAGATTAATATAGGATAAAAAATGGTTTAGTAAAAGTCAAATAGTTAAGCCAATAGGAGGGCTAGTGGAAGGAGCTAGAGAGTGTGAGGAAAATTGTTCTAGAAGGTTTTTAGTTGAGGTTTAGGTAAGAGATCAGTGAGGTTGTAGACCGAATCTGTGTCAATACCGAGGCTCGACAATCCAGGTCCTACGGGTGGACAGACATTGGAGCACCAGCAGTTCGGGGCAGCATGAGAGAAATAGCGGCTAGGCTTATGGGAAACGTCCATAACATCCGAGACCTATGGTCTGACAAAGAATGACAGCGGCATCCTTTACTTTCGCTTCGGGATTGGGAAAATGGGCGGACAGCACCAGGAACAAGCTAGTCTGGCTACTCAGGAGGCTGCAGTATCGGGAGATATGGTACAGGAACACATGTCATCAGTAAGGACCTGGGACAGCTCAGGGAAAAAGACTGACTGTAAGATGTGAAGATTGCTGTGCGGTGTCTGCTTCTAAACTGGATGAGCTGAGTAAAGTTTTGTTGAAAATTAATCTGGACTTCAAGAGTCTTTGTGTGTTGCTGAAGGAAGCTGGGACTCTGCACTCTTAGGAAAACTCTGACCCACAGGTGGGTGAAATGCACAACACATACAGCACACAAGTGAGAGGACATTTTTTTAGTGCAGCGGGCGCCTGGGTGCTTGGAAGTACAGAAGCCCCTCGCCATGATTACCACCCTGGCCCCCATTGCACATACACTGCAATATCACAGTATTACTGTGTATAGTAAAAAGATAACCTTAACAGGAACACTGTCATGCAGTTAAGGGGAACTTCAGCAGGGTCCCTTCTGCCAAAAGCAACCAATCAGCACCCCGTAATCGTATTATGGAGAGGCCGATGTGTTCATAAAATGGCACCACCCGGACCACATACTTTAAATGCTGCTGTCAGAGACCGTGACCTTTAAGGGATTAAAAGCAGCATCCAGAGTTCAGACACACTAGCTTTTTGAGGCAGATCCTGGTTATATAAGTTTCTCACATTGCACTCGCAAGTGTGACCACGGCCTAACACAAGGATCTGACATATGACATATCAACATGTTCACAGTCTAAGGGCTTGTTCAAATGAATGTATAATCAGTCGTGTCGTGTGCTGTCAGTGTTCAAAATGGGTAGCAAACAGACAGCAGCACACCGAGCAATGAAAGTCAATATGATAGTTCATAAGAGTGTTTATACATTTAGGTAGATGTCCATGACCATGTATACAAAACTAAAGCATGAAAGCATATTTTGGATGAATAGCAGCCATAATAAGTAAATGGGTGAACGAAAAAGGAAAACTTGTGAGTTACACACCATATTACATCTGTCTTTTATGCATCCATTGCAATTATTAACATCCTAAAGTATATTTTGCCTACTACTATATTTTAAATTGCTGATGTATTTAACAGTTGGCATACTGGAGACAAAGAGGATATATGGATGACTTTCTAATTGTATATGAGTGAATATACAGGTGAAAAATCCTCAATCTTTCTGGCTGAAAATCTAATCTAACTGTGTCTTTGCCACTCATTACAGTTGTCCTTCACTGAACAAAGCAATGCCGCCTGTTTAGTCCTGTTACCAATTTTGAACTGCTTTTAGCCTACTATCTATTGTGAGCCTACAAACTGTGTCTGCGCCACTTATTACAGTTGTTCTCCACTGAACAAAGCTATGCCGCCTGTTTAGTCCTGTTACCAATTTTGAACTGCATTTAGCCTACTTTTTTATTTTGGGCCTACTAACTGTGTCTGTGCCACTCATTACAGTTGTCCTCCACTGAACAAAGCTATGCCGCCTGTTTAGTCCTGTTACCAATTTTGAACTGCATTTAGCCTACTTTTTTATTTTGGGCCTACTAATTGTGTCTGCGCCACTCCTAACTGTTGTCCTCCACTGAACAAAGCTATGCCGCCTGTTTAGTCCTGTTACCAATTTTGAACTGCATTTAGTCTACTTTGTATTTGGGCCTAATAACTGTGTATGCGCCACTCATTACAGTTGTCCTCCACTGAACAAAGCTATGCCGCCTGTTTAGTCCTGTTACCAATTTTGAACTGCATTTAGCCTACTTTTTTATTTTGGGCCTACTAATTGTGTCTGCGCCACTCACTACAGTTGTCCTCCACTGAACAAAGCTATGCCGCCTGTTTAGTCCTGTGACCAATTTTGAACTGCATTTAGCCTACTTTTTTTTATTGTGGGCCTACAAACTGTGTCTGCGCCACTCACTACAGTTGTCCTCCACTGAACAAAGCAATGCCGCCTGTTTAGTCCTGTTACCAATTTTGAACTGCATTTAGTCTACTTTGTATTTGGGTCTACTAACTGTGTATGCGCCACTCATTACAGTTGTCCTCCACTGAACAAAGCTATGCCGTCTGTTTAGTCCTTTTACCAATTTTGAACTGCATTTAGCCTACTTCATTATTTGGGCCTATATCTGTGTTTCCTCCTTATCCTGCCTATTGCCCAGCCACAGCTAGATGAGTCTGCTGGCACATTGACCTAGACCACTACATTCCCCTTGCACTCTACTCAGCCAGAATCTGACCCTGCTGAAAGTCAGGTTCCCCTTCCCGCATACTATACCATCTTACACAGGGACAAAGAGAAAGGTGCAGATGAAAGTGCAGGTTCCTTCATCAGGTGGGGGGGGCATACTCGGCGACATCACTGGCACACTGCCCCTCATAGTACGCAAAAGTGTCTCTGGCAGTGTGAGGTGCCACCCATCATCAAACACACCGCCGTACTATGAGGGGCCCTGCACCAGTGCCAACGAGTGGGCCCCCCTGCTTGCTCAGGATCACAGCACTTGCAAAGTTGAAATACTTACCTCTCCCTGCTCCACCTCCGTGACGTATGCAGCGATTCCTGGGCCCACGAAAATCTTGAGCCAGCCCTACCCCCCCACAACTTTAGCCAAATGACCCCCTGTTTTCAATGCCTAACTATTATTATAAAGTAAATTAAGATTGACAAGCTTAAGAAATAAGAATTGATGTTTTTGGCATTAAAATGGGCCACTGTAGGTGTTTTCCTGTCCTCCACTCACTGCCGACTTTGATTCCCCATTGACTTGCATTCGGTTTCGTGTTTCGGTCAGCCCCCGACTTTTTGAAATAATCAGCCGATTTCACCCGACCCGACTTTTGACAAAGTCGGGTTTCGCAAAACCCGACCTGATCCTAAAAAAGTAAAAGTCGCTCAACTCTAATGGTAAACTGACTGAACAGAGAACAGGAACCCATCTGATCCATGAGATTACCTTGACGTTGGTGGATGGGCTCACATTTTTTGGCCAAATTTTGTGCTAAGCATCTCTTGTGTTTTTTTTCATAGATTTCATAAGCCATTATGCAATTCACATTTCATGTATCTCACATTCCCTTGCTTTAGTACAATTGAGTGCAGCCATTGATCTATTTGCTATGTAAGTCTTTTTTGGTTATGCACCAGTTTCTGACTAGTTCTCTGTTCAGTCAGTTTAACATAGCAGCACTATCAAAGCCAAAGTCATACAAAAACATTAGCGGAAACGCAACGATTTACTGAATTGCTACCTACATTTTCCAACTTTGAGCAAAAATGCTCCTGAAAGCGAACACAAATCCGAATGTGCTATGTTCATTCTAAATTTGAGATTGTGAACATTTTCTGAACATGTTCGCTCATCTCTAGTAGACAGTTCCACAGCACCACAACAGGCAGGTAGAGGCAGTGGGGTGGCCAGAGACACAATGAGGGTAACTCTTCCCAAGAGCATCAACACAAACCAAAAGTTAGATGTTACCAAGTTTGGCGCTCTTTAAAACGGAGTCCACTTAACCCAAAGAAGGCCATTTGCAGCATTTGCCATGCCAGCATCATCAGGGGCAGCACAAGTACCAGCCTGACCACCACGAGCAACATAAGGCACATGACAGCAAAACACCTGACTAGTTGGGTTGAATGCCGAGGTACAGAACCAGCGTCTGCTGGTGACACAACTGCCTCTTCTTCTGTTTACATGCTTGCCAATTCCCTGTCAATTATGCAGGTGAAGATGCCTCCCACCCTGCACCTGTCATTGCACACTTCCAACCACCATCAGCAACTATGTCCACGCCCTTGTCGAAGCGCAGTATTCAGTTATCCAGACCCCTGTCCTTGGAGCACAAGCGTAAATACTCAGCCACCCACCGAAAGGCCACAATACTAAATGGCCACATTTCCAAACTGCTTGCCTTGGAAATTTTGCAATTTAGACCTGTGGAGACCTCATGGCAGCGGAAGCCCATCGGTGCTCGGTCACCAGCCGCCACTATTTCTCCTGGTGGGTCTTCCTTGCCTTACACAAACACATGTCCCATAATATCAGCCATTCTCTGACCAACATTTTTACAGGGAAGGTCCACTTAACCAAGGACACAAGGACAAGTGCTTGGGCCAGGGACACTATGTTTCCCTGATGGCACACTGGGTGACCATTGTGGAAGCCGGGACCCAGTTGGCCCTGGGATGGCACACGTACTACCGACATCGAGGATTGCAGACCCTGATTTTTTACTGGTTTCACCTATCTTCTACAGCAGTTGCTGCATCTCCTCCTCCTTTTTAAAGAGAAGGCTTTGCAGGCAGAGTAAGTTGACTTGGAGCAAGACACTATACAGAGTGTTGCTACACAGCCCAGCCTCATCTTATCTTCTCAACTCTGATTTAGTGATAATTAGGAGGAACAGGAGCTGACGATGCAGACTGTACTACTCACACTACCTTAATCCCGTCTGTTCAGCATGGATGGCCTGAGGAGGAAAGGGAGGTTGAGGAGGAGAAGATGGACAGTCGTCCTCATGGTGGGCACAGGGAAGTCTTGCCTCTTGGCAGTCTGGCATTCACGGCTGAGTTTATGTTTCGTTGTCTTTAACTCGATATTGTATGCATTTTGACCAACACAAAATACTGATTGATCACTCTTCTAGACACAGCTCCAAGGAGAATTTTCCATCTCTCCTTCCCGTGGCAGAGGGGTCAAATAAAATCTTGCAGCACCAGAATGCCCTAGTGAAGAATTATTAAAAAAATTCTGATCTGATAACGCTAACAGCAGAGGTCACAGTTCCTTGGATAATGAAGGAGTAGAAACAAGGGAGACGCACACCAGATGTTGCAGAGGTAGGGGAACAATATCAAACGTCTGGGAGTTTTCTCAGACATTCCCAGTGCCCAGGCCCTGATGCATGGGTTACTCTGACAAGGAGGGAAAGATTTTGGAAGATGCTAGAGGAGCACTTTGACAACCATGCAAGTATCATCCATGATTCCTCTGTGACTTACAATTATTGGGTATTCAAACTAGACACGTGGCATGAACTGTCTCTCTATGCCTTGTAGGTCTAGGTCTACCCTGCCGCTAGCATTTTGTCTGCTGGTTTTTACTGCCGCCAAGGAAATTATAACTGATAGGTGCATCCACCTATCAACTAAAAATGCTGACAGGCTGACTCTTATCTAATGAACAAGGGCTGGATTGGCCCAGACTTCTCAACACTACCGAACTACAACAGCAGAACATAAACTCAAATTTAGTTGTTTTTTTTTATTTTTTTCTTTCCATGCACCCCTTCCCACCCAAATTTAGCAAAGCAAGCAAAATTAAGTCATTCAAAGTATCCATTCCTAGGTTCTCTGTAGCATCTGCATGTATGAGGTAGTGATGACAGACTTTACGCAAATGAAGAACTGAATTGTCCTGCTGGAAGACCCATGACCTAGGATGCAAACTCAGCTTTCTGATACTGGGCACTACATTGCGGCCATAAATCCTTTGGGAATCTTCATATTTCATAATGCCTTGCACACATTCAAGACACCCTGTGCCATAGGCAGCAAAGCAGCACCGAAATATCTTTGAACGTCCACCATATTTGACTGTAACTACTGTGTTCTTTTATGTGTAGGTTTCATTCCATTTACAGGAGATTGATGTGCTTTACAAAAAAGCATATTTTGGTTTTATCTGTCCATAAGATGCCTGCTCGCCCTCTTAAAATAGTGGTGGCCATCTTCTGCCCCTCTAAAAATTGTGAGGGCCACTTGCTGGACCACCAAGTTTCAAACTTTACAGTATTAATGCGAAAAATAAAATTTGCCCATCTCAGATGGATAAATTATATTGCAGTAGCAATATACTGCTATGTAAAGCATAGCCAGCTGCTGACCCTCGAAAAAGACTTACTGAGGACTGGCTGCTGGCCCTCTAAAACTGTTGAGTGAGAGCCGCCTGATGGCGCTTTGACAATAGTGAAGGGACGCCTGATGACCCTCTACAAATAGTGACAGCCAGCTGTTGGCCTTGACAAAGCAAACTTTGTGTCTTTCAAAGTCACTCTTTCATAAATTAACCAGGACGGATAAATCTGCTGAGATTTAAATTGATCAAATTGCTTTTTGCAGAGATATTTGATTAGTATTGAAGTTATTAGATGCAAATTGAATATTCCTAATTATCAGACTGCTCTCATAAATTTCCTTACCCTCTTAGATTGACCCGGCTGTCAAGACTTCACCTGCGCACTGCACAGATATCGTCACACCAGGCTGGTGATTCAAATGCTGCACTGAGGAACCTGGAAGATCAGGAATTTCACACAGCTCCTATCTCCTGCAGAGAGCATTGAGCTGGACCATGGACGAGGGTTTTTGCTATGCGATCTGCATAAGACTGGTGTTGTGCATGCCAGTTTTATTGACCAGGACCACTGCTGTGAGATGCACGTAATTCAGTTAGAAGTGCACTACACACCACGTAGTGACTTAGGCACACCATACCATTGGCACCACTAAAACTGTTGGGAACACTACTGGCAAAATTTACACCATTAAATTGCGGTAAATTTTCATGAATTAGATGGGTGTTCTTAGCCACAACCCATCTTATTCCATAAAAATTGCAACATTTTCTACAAATCCAAGTTGCGCAAAAATGTTGCGACATTTGAAGGTGAAAATAACTTTATGAATTAATGCCAATGTTTATTATTGCCAAGACAGTAATCTAATGAAGTCTGTACAATCCTCAAGGCCAGGCTCAGACTGGCCTAATGGTGGACAGGTGAATTTCCAGTGGACCCGTGTACATTTGATTTTCTATGTACTGACAAAAGCATAACCTTTTAACTGATTTATCAAACTAGTTTATTATTATACAGAAGCAGAGGTAAATATGTGCCGAATGTAATAACAGCATTGAACAGTTGCTCCCAGAGTCAATTTTACTAGTGGGTCATTGTCACACCAGTCTCATACTGGCTAGGGCCATTGATGGAGTAAAAATGTACCATTATGAAGGATGGCTACATTTTAGCCTTTAGCTTTCATGGCAGTAATCTTGTGAGGGTTTATGAGATACACAAATGACTTTCCATCTGTACCTTACAGAAAGTTCTGTACTTTCAGTCTTTTCATAAAAGTCAAATCATATTTTTTAATTTACATGGGTTAGTCCATTTTGATCTTGTGATTCTTGGCATCAGAGAAAGTAAGCATCATCTTTTACATATGCAAACAAATCTCATAAAATGTTCTTTGCAAATTTAGGCTATCAGGGTAACTAATCTCATAGTAATTTGCCTGTACTCCTCGAGGTATCAGATTCTCACTATGAATACAATAAGGCAGGTGTTGACAGACATTAACTATCTACCAACATGAAAACCAGGAACACATGGGCTACTTGCACAGTGAACAAGTCTGTAAGAACATGTTCACACACCACCAAGAAACCTGAAGACACAAAAGAGAATAGTAAAACCAAAAACACTCAGTTTGAAAAAAATTGCAGTAATCCGCAAGTGCTAGTAAAAGATGTAAAAACAGGGTATTTGGTTGATACGTTTTTTGCAAAAAATGTATACTAAGCTGCTCTACCAAACTTCACGGTATACCCTTATCAGAGCAGTCCTAACTAATGTATGCAATCCCTATCTGATGTATTTAAAACCTGATCATCTGTATATTACCTGTGTGAACAGGGTTCAGAGAGGAAAAATCCATGTGTGCATACAGAGTAGAACAGCTTTTGTGCAGATAGCCCAAGAGGAGTGGTGGAACTCCCCAGACTTGTAGACATAAGAGAACAATTATGGAAACAGGAACACATGGGCTACTTGCACAGTGAACAAGTCTGTATGATAATGTTCACACACCACCAAGAAACCTGAAGACACAAAAGAGAATAGTAAAACCAAAAACACTCAGTTTGAAAAAAATTGCAGTAATCCGCAAGTGCTAGTAAAAGCTAGTAAAAAGTGCTAGTAAAAACCAGTATCATCCAGGTTGCGATGTCCAAATGATTTGAATGTTTGCATGATGATTGATTAGCAAAGTTTAACGTTTGACTATAACATTACCTTACAGGGACTATTTCAAAGGATATGTTATTAGTTCTTTTGGACCCTCATTCAATAAGTTGGGTCAAACAAGTCCAAATTATCAATAATGATGAAGACATTGTGCATGTTTCACTGATAGAACAGCTTTGTCAGGAGATGCTCTTAGTTAAAAACCCGGGATATAAATGTAAGAAGAACCGGACCGGGTACCTCTCTTGCACCAGGTCCAGAACTGTCAGGGCAGTGACCTCTGTTGTCCAGAGGAAAGCTTAGCGTACCGACCAACCTTTGCATTTGTCTGTAGGGGGTGTGGCTAAGTGGAAAAAGGGAGAGCGCGCAGGAAGTGGTCAGACTTGGCGGGAGCGTTCAGTTCACAGCAAGGACAAGAGAGTGCTCCGTCCCTCAAGCACTGCAGGCTAATCATCGACGCCAGGACCCTGCTTCTCTACATCATCAGGACTACAATGGGCACACTACACGCTAACCGTTGTTAGCGCCATTACCCATCCTGTGGACATTGCATACTGGATGTCATCAGGACCGGATAAGTTATACCTTGAACCCTGCTGTTATTGTAGTACCTTGCATCTTCCCCAAACTGCTTCTCCTTTACTCCTTAATATCCCTCTTTCCCCATCATCCTCCCTGAGTGGAGTATATACCTGTTAGAAGTAAATATGTTATCCCTTTCTATGCCTCCGGTCCGTTACTGCATCCAGCAACATGCTCACATAAATATTGCCCATAATATCCAAATTTTGATATTACATGTCATTTGCATGTAGTGTGATGTGCTTCTGGATAATGGCAGAGCACAAGACCTGAACTCCAGGCAGATACATAACATAACTTATTAATTTGTGAGGTTGCAATCCTTGGAACCCGGCTGGGATCTACACTGATTTTCAGTTCAGGTCATTTTATTCCTGTAAGAATGGAGTAGCAGTGCAGCTGCTTGATTGCCACTCCTTTCATTCCCTGCATGGCTGTCATGTGGTGCACTGGGCTTTTTCTGAGAACTAAGGCCGGTTTCACACGTCAGTGGCTTCGGTATGTGAGGTGACAGTTTCCTCACGTACCGGAGCCACTGACACACGTAGACACATTGAAATCAATGCATCTGTGCAGATGTCATTGATTTTTTGCGGACCGTGTCTCTGTGTGCCAAACATGGAGACATGTCAGTGTTCATGGGAGCACACGGATTACACGGACCCATTAAAGTCAATGGGTCTGTGTAAAACACATACCGCACACGGACGTTGTCCGTGTGCAGTCCGTGTGCCGTGCAAGAGACAGCGCTACAGTAAGCGCTGTCCCCCCCACTGGTGCTGAAGCCTCCATTCATATCTTCTCTACAGCAAACGCTGCTGCAGGGAAGATATGAATGGAGGCTTCAGCACCAGATGCAGGGGACAGCGCTAAACTTTAGCGCTGTCTCCTGCACGGTGCATGTGGTACCCAGTGGCACACGGGCGGCACACGTGTGCCACACTGATGTGCCACAGAAACGCATGGGCACACGGACACGGATAATTCCGGTACCGATTTTTCCGGTACCGGAATCATCTGGACGTGTGGGACTGCCCTCACAGAGTGCACTGCTGCTCCATTTTAACAGAGAAAAAAAATTCAATTTAGAATAAAAACTTCCCTTTCTGCCAATCGGTGTGGGTTCAAGCAGTCGGACCCACAACGATTAACAGGTTACCTAAAAATTATAATAAATATGATGCAAGTCAAGAAAGACAGTTTTCAATGCAAACTAAGCCAGAATTTTGGTGCATTTAGTTTATAAACTACATGCAATGTTTTCAAAGAGGATGTTTTACAAAATGTTTCATGTTGAGGTCAATACAGAATGTAATAGTGGCTGCGGAGTGGAATACATTGTTTTTGCTATTTTTTAACACTAGGACTACTGGTATAGTAATTTTGGCTACTTACTTGCAGTAGTTCTATTCAGGGTTCGCGGGTCCAGTAGTCCTAGTGTTAAGTTTCGCTCTCTGCTGTAGAGAGATTAGCAAGCAAAATATTTAACGCCTAATTAGTTAACAAACTTCAGCTACTCCAGATTTCTAAAATGCACCTCAGCTGCTGTGCAACCTTGTAATACGCCTCAGCACTTAGCAGCAGCAGAACTACATAATACATACATCAGCTCTAACCCATGGTGCGGCATGTTTATTCTTTAGTATGTTGCTATCTGCTTATGATTGGTCAGAATCATACAGGGAGCAGAAGCACATGCCCCCCCCCCCTGTGAAAACTATCTAATAAAACCCACTTGAATTTAAAAAAGTTAAGTAAGTGTAAAGTACAGCAAAAGGTGGAAACATAAACCCAGCCAAATAAATTATCTCACCAATCTATTTGTGTATACCTCAATTGAAAGTGCTTTGGAGTGTACATGTAGGCAGGCAGCTAGCATAGTAACATAGTAACATAGTAACATAGCTAGTAAGGCCGAAAAAAGACATTTGTCCATCCAGTTCAGCCTATATTCCATCATAATAAATCCCCAGATCTACGTCCTTCTACAGAACCTAATAATTGTATGATACAATATTGTTCTGCTCCAGGAAGACATCCAGGCCTCTCTTGAACCCCTCGACTGAGTTCGCCATCACCACCTCCTCAGGCAAGCAATTCCAGATTCTCACTGCCCTAACAGTAAAGAATCCTCTTCTATGTTGGTGGAAAAGCCTTCTCTCCTCCAGACGCAAAGAATGCCCCCTTGTGCCCGTCACCTTCCTTGGTATAAACAGATCCTCAGCGAGATATTTGTATTGTCCCCTTATATACTTATACATGGTTATTAGATCGCCCCTCAGTTGTCTTTTTTCTAGACTAAATAATCCTAATTTTTCTAATCTATCTGGGTATTGTAGTTCTCCCATCCCCTTTATTAATTTTGTTGCCCTCCTTTGTACTCTCTCTAGTTCCATTATATCCTTCATGAGCACCGGTGCCCAAAACTGGACACAGTACTCCATGTGCGGTCTAACTAGGGATTTGTACAGAGGCAGTATAATGCTCTCATCATGTGTATCCAGACCTCTTTTAATGCACCCCATGATCCTGTTTGCCTTGGCAGCTGCTGCCTGGCACTGGCTGCTCCAGGTAAGTTTATCATTAACTAGGATCCCCAAGTCCTTCTCCCTGTCAGATTTACCCAGTGGTTTCCCATTCAGTGTGTAATGGTGATATTGATTCCTTCTTCCCATGTGTATAACCTTACATTTATCATTGTTAAACCTCATCTGCCACCTTTCAGCCCAAGTTTCCAACTTATCCAGATCCATCTGTAGCAGAATACTATCTTCTCTTGTATTAACTGCTTTACATAGTTTTGTATCATCTGCAAATATCGATATTTTACTGTGTAAACCTTCTACCAGATCATTAATGAATATGTTGAAGAGAACAGGTCCCAATACTGACCCCTGCGGTACCCCACTGGTCACAGCGACCCAGTTAGAGACTATACCATTTATAACCACCCTCTGCTTTCTATCACTAAGCCAGTTACTAACCCATTTACACACATTTTCCCCCAGACCAAGCATTCTCATTTTGTGTACCAACCTCTTGTGCGGCACGGTATCAAACGCTTTGGAAAAATCGAGATATACCACGTCCAATGACTCACCGTGGTCCAGCCTATAGCTTACCTCTTCATAAAAACTGATTAGCATCAGTGGGGGCAATTAGCCATTGGTTTAGCATCTAGTTCCGACATGTGTGCGGTTAGCACAGTAGAATTCCAGAGTGAGCTCAACCCTAGTCAGGGTATTGGGCTCAGAGCATCTGTTCCGTTTCTCTGTGTGAGTGACACAGCTCAGTTGCAGAACATCTCTTTTGTTTCTGTGTGCGTGTGACACAACTCAGTTGCAGAGCAGCTCTTTCGTTTCTGTGTGTGAAGGACACAGCTCAGTTGCAGAGCATCCGTTTCGTTTCTGTGTGTGAATTCAGTTCATGTGCTGTTCACACTGAGTGGCATTCAACCCAGTGTCTATGGGTAATCACTCGCCATGTATTCCATCATTATTCACTAGCAGCAGTTTTCCATCTCTGCACGGTGGACCCTGGGTTGCGTTGGCGCTTGATTGTTTATTTTATTTAGCGCAATCCGCCAACCCTAACAGATGATGTGTGAGTATGTCTTGCCTGTCATAGTTCTGTTTGTCATGCAGCAATATGCTGTGTCTAGGGTTAAACTTGGTAGCTTCCTTTTGGCTTTAGTAAGGCTTTTTATAGCCTCTCTGTGGTTCCATGCCTTGTCGGTTATACTCTTGCCCTCGGCTGAGGTAGTTGAACCTGTTGTGCCTGTGCCTTGCGCCTGTGTTTTGGTGTGTTTGTATGGTTCTGTTTTCCCGTTGTGATTCTGTCTTCTGAATTTGTACTGTATTTGCTCTCTCGGCTCTGACTTCTGCTTTTCGCTGGTTACGCTTTTTGCTCGCCCCTTTAGGTACTGTTCTTCCTGTCTAGTATCCCTGACCTCAGCGTTCTTTTGACTTCCCCCTTTCTCGTGCCCTACTGTGCGCTTACCCCTATTGGGACGTGGTGCCACCGCCGCACTACTTGGTCCTATGCTGCAGACCTGCGGCAAGCCCCGCCTCTGTCTCCTCTAACCGGCGGTCATGTGCCGCAGGTCCTGTTGCAGCGTTCTCCTAAACTGTCATGCCGTTCTGCTCAGGAGCTCTGTCAGACTGTTCCTCTCCAGGCTGCCCTGTCCGCCAAGCTCCCTGGTGAGTGTCCACTTGGCGAACTGTGATATCGCCCCATCCTATTTACATATATAATGTGATGAGGTGTGGATTTGTCTTGCCACTTCCTATTTTCATATGCACCTGCTTATCTCTTGTTGGTTGTGAGACTGGGCCACAGGTTGGGAATGAATTGTTTGTTGACCACTGTCACTGTGTTCTATATAAACCTTTGAGATATTTGTTGCCAACTTACGTCCATTAATTATTATTTGAAAGCACTGAGCGACTGTTCCAACTAATATAATTGCAGGATTGGATTGTCTTTTGTGCTGTATGTTATATTGATGTTTGCATAGCAAGATCTTTGCTATCTACACTATCTATAGTGTCCATTTATGTGCAGCATTTTTGTTTCCTCTATATCAGTTACCCTTATAGTAAGTATACGTATCGGGATTAATTGACTTCTTTATGAATTGGGCTAACCTATATAGCCTGTTTTCACTTTTAGAGCAGCATATATTTTATATTAATAATAGTTATGGTTTGTACTTCACTTTCTTTTGCATATCTAAGTGCTAAATACTTTAATTGCAAAATTTAAAGTACGGTAACAAAAATGTTTATTCCAATCTGCAGTCAATATAATATTGCATCCCATGTCCTGCTCAACATGAAAAATTTGGTGAAAGGTTAAGAGTCACATATAATTTTTGTACATGACACTTATGGAAAATTATTCCATCCACTGTCATGGTATGGCAATAAAAAAAGGAGAAAGTGTATAATTTTGGGATTATGCATTGAATATTGTACAGATATTAACAGTATAATTTATTCTAGAAAACAAATAACATGATGTATGAGTACACCAATACCCCATAGGTGGTCGAAAACTACTTCTGAGGCACAGTGCAAAGCTCAGAAGGGTAGAAGCGCCATATTGGAGTTCAGATTTTGTTGGAATGGTTTGAGTGTGTCATTTCACATTGGTAGAGCCCCTGAGATGCCAGAAGAGCCGAAATTTGAAATATGTGAACTCATTTTGCAATCTTCACTCCCAAATGAATTCATCTAGTGGTGCAGTGATCATATTGACACCACATGTGCCTCACAGAATTTTTTACCAATGAGCCGTGAAGAAAGAAGAAATACATTTTTACCACAAAAATGATGTTTTAGCCCTGAGTTTCTAAATTTTATAAGGACTAATAGGAAAAAATGGATGCCTCAGCTTGTTATTAGTGTTGAGCGATACCTTCCGATATCGGAAAGTATCGGTATCGGATAGGATCGGCCGATATTCAAAAAATATCGGATATCGCCGATACCGATACCCGATCCCAATGCAAGTCAATGGGACCAAAATATCGGAATTAAAATAAACCCTTTCTTGCCTTGTAGGTTCATTCTACATGAAGGAAAACAACTAAGAATAATGCCGGATGTATTTGGGGAGGTGGCGGAGACATTAAAGTCATAGAGGTTTATCCCAATCAAATAGAATAGCATGTTTTTTTTTTTGTTTTAAGACGTTCGGAGTGACAAAGATATTGACTATGTAAATTTTTTTTTTTATTTTGTCAGATATTGATGTTTCACTATTCCACGCCCTTCCCCTTCTTTTTTTCTTTTTTTTTTTACTTTTCCCACACTTTCATCTTCATCATCATCATCAGCATCTTTGACATCAACTTCTTCTTCACCTTATTCATCTTCTTCTTCATCCTTTACCTTTTTTTTTTTTTTTGATTACATTCTTCATATTCATTTTATTGAACTATTATTATTCTTCCTATTCTACATATTCTTTTTATTCCACTGTTATTATTCTTCCTATTCTACTTCTTCATCATATTCTCATTTGTGACAGGCATTCCCGTAGTTGTTATCTATAAAAGTTTGAAGATTACACCTTCCGTTCTGCCAGTCACAAAAGTTACATTTGTCCGCGTTCAGTTTGGCCTGCAGCATCAGGCTTTATCCAGGGGCACCACGAGGAGGAACGGACTCACCCCCATACACTGCTTAGTCTTCTTCTGCATATAATTTAGATAATATCATTTGCTCTGATATTAAGTCTTATGCTTAATGTTCTTCTGCTCTTTGTTCTCCAGCCTCTTGTTCTTCTGCTTCTCGGTCTTCCATGTCGTCGTCTCCAGGGTCGTCGTCTCCAGTGTCGTCATCTCCGCCGTCGTCGTCTCAGCCGTCGTCGTCTCCGCCGTCGTCTTCTCCGCCGTCGTCGTCGTCGTCATCGGGGTGGTCTTCCGGGTCGTTGTCGTCGTCATCGGGGTGGTCTTCCGGGTCGTCGACTTTAGGGTCTTCAACTTGGAAATGTAGCAGAAGGTACAAGAAGGCTGAGAAAATGCCAAGAACCAGCTGATGGAACTGGAACTCGGATGGCTACCCGAAGGTTCAAGAGCCTATGGAACTACCGAGGACCAGCTGACGTTACTGGAACCCGGTTACTAAGCAGGAGGTACCCGTGCTAAAAAGCACTACCAAGGACCGCCTGACGTTGGCGGAACTCGGATACCCAGAAGGAGGCACCTAAGCCAAAGGCTCTGCCCGGAACCAGCTGACGTTACTGGAACCAGGATGGGGAGCAGAAGGTACAAGAGCAAAAGACACTGCCGAGAACCAGCTGACGGTACTGGAACCCGGATGGGTAGCCGAAGGTCCAAGAGCCAATGGAACTACCGAGGACCAGCTGACGTTACTGGAACCCGGTTACTAAGCAGGAGGTACCCGTGCCTGAAAGCACTACCAAGGACCACCTGACGTTGGTGGAACTTGGATACCCAGAAGGAGGCACCTAAGCCAAAGGCTCTGCCAGGAACCAGCTGACGGTACTGGAACCAGGATGGGGAGCAGAAGGTACAAGAGCAAAAGACACTGCCGAGAACCAGCTGACGGTGCTGGAACCAGGTGGTGGACCCGAAGGCCCACAGGAGAGGAGAGAACAGCTAGGCCGCGAGGCAGCCGCAGTTACCGAACCCCAACAGTCCTACAGGGGGAGCTGGGCCTACTGGCACTACAGAACCAGCCTTGACTACCAGTTCACGCAGCCCACATAGGAAGCTCCTAAACTGGAGGCACCCTGGAGTTGGCTAACCCGACCGCACCACGACGGGGCAAGCATAGGCGTCTCAGTGAACTTGACACAACCCGGAAACAGCTGACGGTGCTGAAACCAGGCTTGGCACGAGGGAGTACCTGTGACAAGAACACTGCCGAGAACCAGCTGGCGGTGCTGGAACCCGGATGCGTTGCCCCAGTGTGCAAGAGCCAATGGCACTGTGGACCAGCTGACGGTGCTGGAACCCGGTTACTAAGCTGTAGGTGCCCGCGCTTAAAAGCACTACCAAGGACCGCCTGACGTTGGCGGAACTCGGATACCCAGGAGGAGGCACCTAAGCCAAAGGCTCGGCCCGGAACCAGCTGACGGTGCTGGAACCAGGTGGTGGACCCCAAGGCCCACAGGAGAGGAGAGAACAGCTAGGCCGCGAGGCAGCCGCAGTTACCGAACCCCAACAGTCCTACAGGGGGAGCTGGGCCTACTGGCACTACAGAACCAGCCTTGACTACCAGTTCACGCAGCCCACATAGGAAGCTCCTAAACTGGAGGCACCCTGGAGTTGGCTAACCCGACCGCACCACGACGGGGCAAGCATAAGCGTCTCAGTGAGCTTGACACAACCCGGAAACAGCTGACCGTGCTGAAACCAGGCTTGGCATGAGGGAGTACCTGTGACAAGTACACTGCCGAAAACCAGCTGGCGGTGCTGGAACCCGGATGCGTTGCCCCAGTGTGCAAGAGCCAATGGCACCGAGGACCAGCTGACGGTGCTGGAACCCGGTTACTAAGCTGTAGGTGCCCGCGCTTAAATGCACTACCAAGGACCGCCTGGCGTTGGCGGAACTCGGATACCCAGGAGGAGGCACCTAGGCCAAAGGCTCGGCCCGGAACCAGCTGACGGTGCTGGAGCCAGGTGGTGGACCCCAAGGCCCACAGGAGAGGAGAGAACAGCTAGGCCGCGAGGCAGCCGCAGTTACCGAACCCCAACAGTCCTACAGGGGGAGCTGGGCCTACTGGCACTACAGAACCAGCCTTGACTACCAGTTCACGCAGCCCACATAGGAAGCTCCTAAACTGGAGGCACCCTGGAGTTGGCTAACCCGACCGCACCACGACGGGGCAAGCATAGGCGTCTCAGTGAGCTTGACACAACCCGGAAACAGCTGACGGTGCTGACACCAGGCTTGGCATGAGGGAGTACCTGTGACAAGAACACTGCCGAGAACCAGCTGGCGGTGCTGGAACCCGGATGCGTTGCCCCAGTGTGCAAGAGCCAATGGCACCGAGGACCAGCTGACGGTGCTGGAACCCGGTTACTAAGCTGTAGGTGCCCGCCCTTAAAAGCACTACCAAGGACCGCCTGGCGTTGGCGGAACTCGGATACCCAGGAGGAGGCACCTAAGCCAAAGGCTCGGCCCGGAACCAGCTGACGGTGCTGGAACCAGGTGGTGAACACGAAGGTCCACAGGAGAGGAGAGAACAGCTAGGCCGCGAGGCAGCCGCAGTTACCGAACCCCAACAGTCCTACAGGGGGAGCTGGGCCTACTGGCACTACAGAACCAGCCTTGACTACCAGTTCACGCAGCCCACATAGGAAGCTCCTAAACTGGAGGCACCCTGGAGTTGGCTAACCCGACCGCACCACGACGGGGCAAGCATAGGCGTCTCAGTGAGCTTGACACAACCCGGAAACAGCTGACGGTGCTGAAACCAGGCTTGGCATGAGGGAGTACCTGTGACAAGTACACTGCCGAAAACCAGCTGGCGGTGCTGGAACCCGGATGCGTTGCCCCAGTGTGCAAGAGCCAATGGCACCGAGGACCAGCTGACGGTGCTGGAACCCGGTTACTAAGCTGTAGGTGCCCGCGCTTAAAAGCACTACCAAGGACCGCCTGACGTTGGCGGAACTCGGATACCCAGGAGGAGGCACCTACGCCAAAGGCTCGGCCCGGAACCAGCTGACGGTGCTGGAACCAGGTGGTGGACCCCAAGGCCCACAGGAGAGGAGAGAACAGCTAGGCCGCGAGGCAGCCGCAGTTACCGAACCCCAACAGTCCTACAGGGGGAGCTGGGCCTACTGGCACTACAGAACCAGCCTTGACTACCAGTTCACGCAGCCCACATAGGAAGCTCCTAAACTGGAGGCACCCTGGAGTTGGCTAACCCGACCGCACCACGACGGGGCAAGCATAGGCGTCTCAGTGAGCTTGACACAACCCGGAAACAGCTGACGGTGCTGAAACCAGGCTTGGCATGAGGGAGTACCTGTGACAAGTACACTGCCGAAAACCAGCTGGCGGTGCTGGAACCCGGATGCGTTGCCCCAGTGTGCAAGAGCCAATGGCACCGAGGACCAGCTGACGGTGCTGGAACCCGGTTACTAAGCTGTAGGTGCCCGCGCTTAAATGCACTACCAAGGACCGCCTGGCGTTGGCGGAACTCGGATACCCAGGAGGAGGCACCTAGGCCAAAGGCTCGGCCCGGAACCAGCTGACGGTGCTGGAGCCAGGTGGTGGACCCCAAGGCCCACAGGAGAGGAGAGAACAGCTAGGCCGCGAGGCAGCCGCAGTTACCGAACCCCAACAGTCCTACAGGGGGAGCTGGGCCTACTGGCACTACAGAACCAGCCTTAACTATCAGTTCACGCAGCCCACATAGGAAGCTCCTAAACTGGAGGCACCCTGGAGTTGGCTAACCCGACCGCACCACGACGGGGCAAGCATAGGCGTCTCAGTGAGCTTGACACAACCCGGAAACAGCTGACGGTGCTGACACCAGGCTTGGCATGAGGGAGTACCTGTGACAAGAACACTGCCGAGAACCAGCTGGCGGTGCTGGAACCCGAATGCGTTGCCCCAGTGTGCAAGAGCCAATGGCACCGAGGACCAGCTGACGGTGCTGGAACCCGGTTACTAAGCTGTAGGTGCCCACGCTTAAATGCACTACCAAGGACCGCCTGGCGTTGGCGGAACTCGGATAACCAGGAGGAGGCACCTAGGCCAAAGGCTCGGCCCGGAACCAGCTGACGGTGCTGGAGCCAGGTGGTGGACCCCAAGGCCCACAGGAGAGGAGAGAACAGCTAGGCCGCGAGGCAGCCGCAGTTACCGAACCCCAACAGTCCTACAGGGGGAGCTGGGCCTACTGGCACTACAGAACCAGCCTTAACTACCAGTTCACGCAGCCCACATAGGAAGCTCCTAAACTGGAGGCACCCTGGAGTTGGCTAACCCGACCGCACCATGACGGGGCAAGCATAGGCGTCTCAGTGAGCTTGACACAACCCGGAAACAGCTGACGGTGCTGACACCAGGCTTGGCATGAGGGAGTACCTGTGACAAGAACACTGCCGAGAACCAGCTGGCGGTGCTGGAACCCGGATACGTTGCCCCAGTGTGCAAGAGCCAATGGCACCGAGGACCAGCTGACGGTGCTGGAACCCGGTTACTAAGCTGTAGGTGCCCGCGCTTAAAAGCACTACCAAGGACCGCCTGGCGTTGGCGGAACTCGGATACCCAGGAGGAGGCACCTAAGCCAAAGGCTCGGCCCGGAACCAGCTGACGGTGCTGGAACCAGGTGGTGGACCCGAAGGTCCACAGGAGAGGAGAGAACAGCTAGGCCGCGAGGCAGCCGCAGTTACCGAACCCCAACAGTCCTACAGGGGGAGCTGGGCCTACTGGCACTACAGAACCAGCCTTGACTACCAGTTCACGCAGCCCACATAGGAAGCTCCTAAACTGGAGGCACCCTGGAGTTGGCTAACCCGACCGCACCACGACGGGGCAAGCATAGGCGTCTCAGTGAGCTTGACACAACCCGGAAACAGCTGACGGTGCTGAAACCAGGCTTGGCACGAGGGAGTACCTGTGACAAGAACACTGCCGAGAACCAGCTGGCGGTGCTGGAACCGGATGCGTTGCCCCAGTGTGCAAGAGCCAATGGCACCGAGGACCAGCTGACGGTGCTGGAACCCGGTTACTAAGCTGTAGGTGCCCGCGCTTAAAAGCACTACCAAGGACCGCCTGACGTTGGCGGAACTCGGATACCCAGGAGGAGGCACCTAAGCCAAAGGCTCGGCCCGGAACCAGCTGACGGTGCTGGAACCAGGTGGTGGACCCGAAGGTCCACAGGAGAGGAGAGAACAGCTAGGCCGCGAGGCAGCCGCAGTTACCGAACCCCAACAGTCCTACAGGGGGAGCTGGGCCTACTGGCACTACAGAACCAGCCTTGACTACCAGTTCACGCAGCCCACATAGGAAGCTCCTAAACTGGAGGCACCCTGGAGTTGGCTAACCCGACCGCACCACGACGGGGCAAGCATAGGCGTCTCAGTGAGCTTGACACAACCCGGAAACAGCTGACGGTGCTGAAACCAGGCTTGGCACGAGGGAGTACCTGTGACAAGAACACTGCCGAGAACCAGCTGGCGGTGCTGGAACCCGGATGCGTTGCCCCAGTGTGCAAGAGCCAATGGCACCGAGGACCAGCTGACGGTGCTGGAACCCGGTTACTAAGCTGTAGGTGCCCGCGCTTAAAAGCACTACCAAGGACCGCCTGACGTTGGCGGAACTCGGATACCCAGGAGGAGGCACCTAAGCCAAAGGCTCGGCCCGGAACCAGCTGACGGTGCTGGAACCAGGTGGTGGACCCGAAGGTCCACAGGAGAGGAGAGAACAGCTAGGCCGCGAGGCAGCCGCAGTTACCGAACCCCAACAGTCCTACAGGGGGAGCTGGGCCTACTGGCACTACAGAACCAGCCTTGACTACCAGTTCACACAGCCCACATAGGAAGCTCCTAAACTGGAGGCACCCTGGAGTTGGCTAACCCGACCGCACCACGACGGGGCAAGCATAGGCGTCTCAGTGAGCTTGACACAACCCGGAAACAGCTGACTGTGCTGAAACCAGGCTTGGCATGAGGGAGTACCTGTGACAAGAACACTGCCGAGAACCAGCTGGCGGTGCTGGAACCCGGATGCGTTGCCCCAGTGTGCAAGAGCCAATGGCACCGAGGACCAGCTGACGGTGCTGGAACCCGGTTACTAAGCTGTAGGTGCCCGCGCTTAAAAGCACTACCAAGGACCGCCTGGCGTTGGCGGAACTCGGATACCCAGGAGGAGGCACCTAAGCCAAAGGCTCGGCCCGGAACCAGCTGACGGTGCTGGAGCCAGGTGGTGGACCCGAAGGTCCACAGGAGAGGAGAGAACAGCTAGGCCGCGAGGCAGCCGCAGTTACCGAACCCCAACAGTCCTACAGGGGGAGCTGGGCCTACTGGCACTACAGAACCAGCCTTAACTACCAGTTCACGCAGCCCACATAGGAAGCTCCTAAACTGGAGGCACCCTGGAGTTGGCTAACCCGACCGCACCACGACGGGGCAAGCATAGGCGTCTCAGTGAGCTTGACACAACCCGGAAACAGCTGACGGTGCTGACACCAGGCTTGGCATGAGGGAGTACCTGTGACAAGAACACTGCGGAGAACCAGCTGGCGGTGCTGGAACCCGAATGCGTTGCCCCAGTGTGCAAGAGCCAATGGCACCGAGGACCAGCTGACGGTGCTGGAACCCGGTTACTAAGCTGTAGGTGCCCACGCTTAAATGCACTACCAAGGACCGCCTGGCGTTGGCGGAACTCGGATACCCAGGAGGAGGCACCTAGGCCAAAGGCTCGGCCCGGAACCAGCTGACGGTGCTGGAGCCAGGTGGTGGACCCCAAGGCCCACAGGAGAGGAGAGAACAGCTAGGCCGCGAGGCAGCCGCAGTTACCGAACCCCAACAGTCCTACAGGGGGAGCTGGGCCTACTGGCACTACAGAACCAGCCTTAACTACCAGTTCACGCAGCCCACATAGGAAGCTCCTAAACTGGAGGCACCCTGGAGTTGGCTAACCCGACCGCACCACGACGGGGCAAGCATAGGCGTCTCAGTGAGCTTGACACAACCCGGAAACAGCTGACGGTGCTGACACCAGGCTTGGCATGAGGGAGTACCTGTGACAAGAACACTGCCGAGAACCAGCTGGCGGTGCTGGAACCCGGATGCGTTGCCCCAGTGTGCAAGAGCCAATGGCACCGAGGACCAGCTGACGGTGCTGGAACCCGGTTACTAAGCTGTAGGTGCCCGCGCTTAAAAGCACTACCAAGGACTGCGTGGCGTTGGCGGAACTCGGATACCCAGGAGGAGGCACCTAAGCCAAAGGCTCGGCCCGGAACCAGCTGACGGTGCTGGAACCAGGTGGTGGACCCGAAGGTCCACAGGAGAGGAGAGAACAGCTAGGCCGCGAGGCAGCCGCAGTTACCGAACCCCAACAGTCCTACAGGGGGAGCTGGGCCTACTGGCACTACAGAACCAGCCTTGACTACCAGTTCACGCAGCCCACATAGGAAGCTCCTAAACTGGAGGCACCCTGGAGTTGGCTAACCCGACCGCACCACGACGGGGCAAGCATAAGCGTCTCAGTGAGCTTGACACAACCCGGAAACAGCTGACGGTGCTGAAACCAGGCTTGGCACGAGGGAGTACCTGTGACAAGAACACTGCCGAGAACCAGCTGGCGGTGCTGGAATCCGGATGCGTTGCCCCAGTGTGCAAGAGCCAATGGCACCGAGGACCAGCTGACGGTGCTGGAACCCGGTTACTAAGCTGTAGGTGCCCGAGCTTAAAAGCACTACCAAGGACCGCCTGACGTTGGCGGAACTCGGATACCCAGGAGGAGGCACCTAAGCCAAAGGCTCGGCCCGGAACCAGCTGACGGTGCTGGAACCAGGTGGTGGACCCGAAGGTCCACAGGAGAGGAGAGAACAGCTAGGCCGCGAGGCAGCCGCAGTTACCGAACCCCAACAGTCCTACAGGGGGAGCTGGGCCTACTGGCACTACAGAACCAGCCTTGACTACCAGTTCACGCAGCCCACATAGGAAGCTCCTAAACTGGAGGCACCCTGGAGTTGGCTAACCCGACCGCACCACGACGGGGCAAGCATAGGCGTCTCAGTGAGCTTGACACAACCCGGAAACAGCTGACGGTGCTGAAACCAGGCTTGGCACGAGGGAGTACCTGTGACAAGAACACTGCCGAGAACCAGCTGGCGGTGCTGGAACCCGGATGCGTTGCCCCAGTGTGCAAGAGCCAATGGCACCGAGGACCAGCTGACGGTGCTGGAACCCGGTTACTAAGCTGTAGGTGCCCGCGCTTAAAAGCACTACCAAGGACCGCCTGACGTTGGCGGAACTCGGATACCAAGGAGGAGGCACCTAAGCCAAAGGCTCGGCCCGGAACCAGCTGACGGTGCTGGAACCAGGTGGTGGACGCGAAGGTCCACAGGAGAGGAGAGAACAGCTAGGCCGCGAGGCAGCCGCAGTTACCGAACCCCAACAGTCCTACAGGGGGAGCTGGGCCTACTGGCACTACAGAACCAGCCTTGACTACCAGTTCACGCAGCCCACATAGGAAGCTCCTAAACTGGAGGCACCCTGGAGTTGGCTAACCCGACCGCACCACGACGGGGCAAGCATAGGCGTCTCAGTGAGCTTGACACAACCCGGAAACAGCTGACGGTGCTGAAACCAGGCTTGGCACGAGGGAGTACCTGTGACAAGAACACTGCCGAGAACCAGCTGGCGGTGCTGGAACCCGGATGCGTTGCCCCAGTGTGCAAGAGCCAATGGCACCGAGGACCAGCTGACGGTGCTGGAACCCGGTTACTAAGCTGTAGGTGCCCGCGCTTAAAAGCACTACCAAGGACCGCCTGACGTTGGCGGAACTCGGATACCCAGGAGGAGGCACCTAAGCCAAAGGCTCGGCCCGGAACCAGCTGACGGTGCTGGAACCAGGTGGTGGACCCGAAGGTCCACAGGAGAGGAGAGAACAGCTAGGCCGCGAGGCAGCCGCAGTTACCGAACCCCAACAGTCCTACAGGGGGAGCTGGGCCTACTGGCACTACAGAACCAGCCTTGACTACCAGTTCACGCAGCCCACATAGGAAGCTCCTAAACTGGAGGCACCCTGGAGTTGGGTAACCCGACCGCACCACGACGGGGCAAGCATAGGCGTCTCAGTGAGCTTGACACAACCCGGAAACAGCTGACGGTGCTGAAACCAGGCTTGGCATGAGGGAGTACCTGTGACAAGAACACTGCCGAGAACCCGCTGGCGGTGCTGGAACCCGGATGCGTTGCCCCAGTGTGCAAGAGCCAATGGAACCGAGGACCAGCTGACGGTGCTGGAACCCGGTTACTAAGCTGTAGGTGCCCGCGCTTAAAAGCACTACCAAGGTCCGCCTGGCGTTGGCGGAACTCGGATACCCAGGAGGAGGCACCTAAGCCAAAGGCTCGGCCCGGAACCAGCTGACGGTGCTGGAGCCAGGTGGTGGACCCCAAGGCCCACAGGAGAGGAGAGAACAGCTAGGCCGCGAGGCAGCCGCAGTTACCGAACCCCAACAGTCCTACAGGGGGAGCTGGGCCTACTGGCACTACAGAACCAGCCTTGACTACCAGTTCACGCAGCCCACATAGGAAGCTCCTAAACTGGAGGCACCCTGGAGTTGGCTAACCCGACCGCACCACGACGGGGCAAGCATAGGCGTCTCAGTGAGCTTGACACAACCCGGAAACAGCTGACTGTGCTGAAACCAGGCTTGGCATGAGGGAGTACCTGTGACAAGAACACTGCCGAGAACCAGCTGGCGGTGCTGGAACCCGGATGCGTTGCCCCAGTGTGCAAGAGCCAATGGCACCGAGGACCAGCTGACGGTGCTGGAACCCGGTTACTAAGCTGTAGGTGCCCGCGCTTAAAAGCACTACCAAGGACCGCCTGGCGTTGGCGGAACTCGGATACCCATGAGGAGGCACCTAAGCCAAAGGCTCGGCCCGGAACCAGCTGACGGTGCTGGAGCCAGGTGGTGGACCCCAAGGCCCACAGGAGAGGAGAGAACAGCTAGGCCGCGAGGCAGCCGCAGTTACCGAACCCCAACAGTCCAACAGAGGGAGCTGGGCCTACTGGCACTACAGAACCAGCCTTGACTACCAGTTCACGCAGCCCACATAGGAAGCTCCTAAACTGGAGGCACCCTGGAGTTGGCTAACCCGACCGCACCACGACGGGGCAAGCATAGGCGTCTCAGTGAGCTTGACACAACCCGGAAACAGCTGACGGTGCTGAAACCAGGCTTGGCACGAGGGAGTACCTGTGACAAGAACACTGCCGAGAACCAGCTGGCGGTGCTGGAACTCGGATGCGTTGCCCCAGTGTGCAAGAGCCAATGGCACCGAGGATCAGCTGACGGTGCTGGAACCCGGTTACTAAGCTGTAGGTGCCCGCGCTTAAAAGCACTACCAAGGACCGCCTGGCGTTGGCGGAACTCGGATACCCAGGAGGAGGCACCTAAGCCAAAGGCTCGGCCCGGAACCAGCTGACGGTGCTGGAGCCAGGTGGTGGACCCCAAGGCCCACAGGAGAGGAGAGAACAGCTAGGCCGCGAGGCAGCCGCAGTTACCGAACCCCAACAGTCCTACAGGGGGAGCTGGGCCTACTGGCACTACAGAACCAGCCTTGACTACCAGTTCACGCAGCCCACATAGGAAGCTCCTAAACTGGAGGCACCCTGGAGTTGGCTAACCCGACCGCACCACGACGGGGCAAGCATAGGCGTCTCAGTGAGCTTGACACAACCCGGAAACAGCTGACGGTGCTGAAACCAGGCTTGGCATGAGGGAGTACCTGTGACAAGAACACTGCCGAGAACTAGCTGGCGGTGCTGGAACCCGGATGCGTTGCCCCAGTGTGCAAGAGCCAATGGCACCGAGGACCAGCTGACGGTGCTGGAACCCGGTTACTAAGCTGTAGGTGCCCGCGCTTAAAAGCACTACCAAGGACCGCCTGGCGTTGGCGGAACTCGGATACCCAGGAGGAGGCACCTAAGCCAAAGGCTCGGCCCGGAACCAGCTGACGGTGCTGGAGCCAGGTGGTGGACCCCAAGGCCCACAGGAGAGGAGAGAACAGCTAGGCCGCGAGGCAGCCGCAGTTACCGAACCCCAACAGTCCTACAGGGGGAGCTGGGCCTACTGGCACTACAGAACCAGCCTTGACTACCAGTTCACGCAGCCCACATAGGAAGCTCCTAAACTGGAGGCACCCTGGAGTTGGCTAACCCGACCGCACCACGACGGGGCAAGCATAGGCGTCTCAGTGAGCTTGACACAACCCGGAAACAGCTGACGGTGCTGAAACCAGGCTTGGCACGAGGGAGTACCTGTGACAAGAACACTGCCGAGAACCAGCTGGCGGTGCTGGAACCCGGATGCGTTGCCCCAGTGTGCAAGAGCCAATGGCACCGAGGACCAGCTGACGGTGCTGGAACCCGGTTACTAAGCTGTAGGTGCCCGCGCTTAAAAGCACTACCAAGGACCGCCTGGCGTTGGCGGAACTCGGATACCCAGGAGGAGGCACCTAAGCCAAAGGCTCGGCCCGGAACCAGCTGACGGTGCTGGAACCAGGTGGTGGACCCGAAGGTCCACAGGAGAGGAGAGAACAGCTAGGCCGCGAGGCAGCCGCAGTTACCGAACCCCAACAGTCCTGCAGGGGGAGCTGGGCCTACTGGCACTACAGAACCAGCCTTGACTACCAGTTCACGCAGCCCACATAGGAAGCTCCTAAACTGGAGGCACCCTGGAGTTGGCTAACCCGACCGCACCACGACGGGGCAAGCATAGGCATCTCAGTGAGCTTGACACAACCCGGAAACAGCTGACGGTGCTGAAACCAGGCTTGGCACGAGGGAGTACCTGTGACAAGAACACTGCCGAGAACCAGCTGGCAGTGCTGGAACCCGGATGCATTGCCCCAGTGTGCAAGAGCCAATGGCACCGAGGACCAGCTGACGGTGCTGGAACCCGGTTACTAAGCTGTAGGTGCCCGCGCTTAAAAGCACTACCAAGGACCGCCTGGCGTTGGCGGAACTCGCATACCCAGGAGGAGGCACCTAAGCCAAAGGCTCGGCCCGGAACCAGCTGACGGTGCTGGAGCCAGGTGGTGGACCCCAAGGCCCACAGGAGAGGAGAGAACAGCTAGGCCGCGAGGCAGCCGCAGTTACCGAACCCCAACAGTCCTACAGGGGGAGCTGGGCCTACTGGCACTACAGAACCAGCCTTGACTACCAGTTCACGCAGCCCACATAGGAAGCTCCTAAACTGGAGGCACCCTGGAGTTGGCTAACCCGACCGCACCACGACGGGGCAAGCATAGGCGTCTCAGTGAGCTTGACACAACCCGGAAACAGCTGACGGTGCTGAAACCAGGCTTGGCACGAGGGAGTACCTGTGACAAAAACACTGCCGAGAACCAGCTTGCGGTGCTGGAACCCGGATGCTTTGCCTATCAAACATTGTCTTCCTACAGCCCCAACTAGCGGTGTTGGAGCAAAGGGTAAGCAGGGGGAGCAGAGTGTAGGCCGAAGCCTGCACTGGAGTCAGCTTTGTGTCTGCGTTGCGTTTGCAGGACACTTTGCCGGCTACACAGTGGGGGAACAGCAGGCGGTGCTGAACCCCACTAACACATTGGCTGGTGTTTTTCTCTGTGCAGCTAGCACTTCCGGGCAAAAACTAGCGTTGTTACAGCCCAGGGTCAGCAGGAGGAGGAGAGGAGCAGAGTGTAGGCCGAAGCCTAGTTGAACCAATTTCAAAGGTAACCTTTAACCCCCCCTCAGGTGTTGCAAGGTACAAGAGCCACACCTTGTGCAGCATTAATGCTGCACAAGTAAAAGGTTGCTCTATTTAGTTTGCTCCTTGCACACGCTGAATAAAACACGTACACTATTTAGCCCATTATACTGTCAAACAGTAGTGGAGGCGTGACTTGTCTTTTTAAGGAGATGCAGCACAGGTGTCAAAATTTACACCTAGGTGCTGGGCGAAGATTCCTGAGCGTAGTTATTTGCTGTACAGGAGTCTGCGCTCTTGTTATCCCTTGGCCATGCGCTGTGAGCGATGCCTGTCTTCTCACCTCATTTCATGTTGGCCGGTGCGGTTAGCGATGGCCATGAAACCCAGACACGCAGTGTCTTTTAATAAAGTCACACTGCAGAGCTGGGATTCGTGACCTTGCGCAGTAAATTTTGTCGCCTGTCCCTCATGTCCTTACACCTGCATCAGACTGGGCGGCCTCATCTGATCCCTTCTCGCATGCCGCGGCCATGAGGCCGCACATTCTGAAGAAGGCGGAAGGAGATGAGTAAAGACAGGCGAAGATATCCACTGCTCGTGCCCATCAATCACACCCTCGCAGTCAAAATAAGCAAGACAACGAGGAGCGTGGTTTCAGGCAGGGCGGACGCACAGCCGCAGCCAGCCAACCAAAGATGTCAGAAGACGGGCAGCGCTAACAAGGGGGGTGCTGCATGTCACAAAGTACAAGAGCCACACCTTGTGCAGCATTAATGCTGCACAAGAAAAGGTTGCTCTATTAATTTGTCTACTTGCAGACGCTGAATGCAACACGTACACAATTTAGCCCATTCTACAGTCAAACTGTAGTTGAGGCGTGACTTGTATTTTTAAGGAGACGCAGCATAGGTGTCCCAAATAACGCCTTTGTGCTTGGCGCAGCTTCCTGAGCGTTGTTTTTTGCTGTACAGGAGTCTGCGCTCTTGTGTTATCCCTTGGCAATGCCCTGTTAGCGCTGCCCGTCTTATGACCTCATTTCATGTTGGCCGCTGCGGTTAACGATGGCCATAAATCCCAGACCCACACTGCCTTTTCATAAAGTCACACTGCGGTGCTTGGATTCGTGGCCTTGAGCAGTAAATATTTTTGACGCTCACACACGTCTTTACACCTGCTTCAGACTGGGCGGCCTCTGCTGATCCCTTTTCGCATGCCGCGGCCAGGAGGCCGCACAGTCTGAAGAAGGCGGAAGGAGATGAGTGACGACAGGCGAACATATGCACTGCTCGTGCCCATAAACCACACCCTCGCTGACAAAATAAATAAGACAACGAGGGGCGTTGTTTCACGCAGGGCGGATGCACAGGCGCAGCCAGCTAACCATGATGTCAAAAGACGGGAAGCGCTACCAAGGGGGGTGCTGCGTATCATTAGAAAGGAAAGTCACACCTCAGGGACAGTGGAATGGTCTCAATGAGACACATTTTGTACGTGTTGAGTTCCACGTGGGCAAGGAGAAAAAGTCAGCCACCTTGTACAAATGCAGCAGTACTGCTGAACAAGGTGGCTGTTATACATAGAAACACCTGGGGGTGGGGGGCAGGCTCCCTTCAATTTCAGTTCATGTGCCTGCATGGCGTTTGCAGGGCACGTTGCCGGCTACACAGCTGGGGAACAGCTGGCGGTGCTGAACCCCACAAACACATTGGCTGGTGTTTTTCTCTGTGCAGCTAGCACTTCCAGGCTAAAACTGGCGGTGTTATGAGCCCAGGGTCAGCAGGAGGAGGAGAGGAGCAGATTGTAGGCCGAAGCCTGCACTGGTGGCAGCTTTTGTTATGTTGTGCCTGCGTGGCGTTTGCAGGTCACATTGCCGGCTACACAGCTGGGGAACAGCTGGCGGTGCTGAACCCCACTAACACATTGGCTGGTGTTTTTCTCTGTGCAGCTAGCACGTCCGGGCAAAAACTGGCGGTGTTAGAGCCCAGGGTCAGCAGGAGGAGGAGAGGAGCAGAGTGTAGGCCGAAGCCTAGTTGAACCAATTTCAAAGGTAACCTTTAACCCCCCCTCAGGTGTTGCAAGGTACAAGAGCCACACCTTGTGCAGCATTAATGCTGCACAAGTAAAAGGTTGCTCTATTTAGTTTGCTCCTTGCACACGCTGAATAAAACACGTACACTATTTAGCCCATTATACTGTCAAACAGTAGTGGAGGCGTGACTTGTCTTTTTAAGGAGATGCAGCACAGGTGTCAAAATTTACACCTAGGTGCTGGGCGAAGATTCCTGAGCGTAGTTATTTGCTGTACAGGAGTCTGCGCTCTTGTTATCCCTTGGCCATGCGCTGTGAGCGATGCCTGTCTTCTCACCTCATTTCATGATGGCCGGTGCGGTTAGCGATGGCCATGAAACCCAGACACGCAGTGTCTTTTAATAAAGTCACACTGCAGAGCTGGGATTCGTGACCTTGCGCAGTAAATTTTGTCGCCTGTCCCTCATGTCCTTACACCTGCATCAGACTGGGCGGCCTCATCTGATCCCTTCTCGCATGCCGCGGCCATGAGGCCGCACATTCTGAAGAAGGCGGAAGGAGATGAGTAAAGACAGGCGAAGATATCCACTGCTCGTGCCCATCAATCACACCCTCGCAGTCAAAATAAGCAAGACAACGAGGAGCGTGGTTTCAGGCAGGGCGGACGCACAGCCGCAGCCAGCCAACCAAAGATGTCAGAAGACGGGCAGCGCTAACAAGGGGGGTGCTGCATGTCATTAAAAAGGAAAGTCACACCTCAGGGACATTGTAATGGTCTGTAATGAGACACATTTTTTCCGTGTTTAATTAAACGTGGGCAAGTAGACAAAGTCAGCCACCTTGTACAAATGCAGCAGTACTGCTGTACAAGGTGGCTGTTATACATAGAAACACCTTGTGGTGGGTGGCAGGGTCCCTTTAATTTCAGTTCATGTGCCTGCGTGGCATTTGCAGGTCACGTTGCTGGCTACACAGCAGGGGAACAGCTGGCGGTGCTGAACCCCACTAACACATTGGCTGGTGTTTTTCTCTGTGCAGCTAGCACTTCCGGGCAAAAACCAGCGGTGTTAGAGCCCAGGGTCAGCAGGAGGAGGAGAGGAGCAGAGTGTAGGCCGAAGCCTGCACTGGTGGCAGCTTTTGTTCTGTTGTGCCTGCGTGGCGTTTGCAGGTCACGATGCCGGCTACACAGCTGGGGAACAGCTGGCGGTGCTGAACCCCACTAACACATTGGCTGGTGTTTTTCTCTGTGCAGCTAGCACGTCCGGGCAAAAACTGGCGGTGTTAGAGCCCAGGGTCAGTAGGAGGAGGAGAGGAGCAGAGTGTAGGCCGAAGCCTAGTTGAACCAATTTCAAAGGTAACCTTTAACCCCCCTCAGGTGTTGCAAGGTACAAGAGCCACACCTCGTGCAGCATTAATGCTGCACAAGTAAAAGGTTGCTCTATTAATTTTGCTCCTTGCACACGCTGAATAAAACACGTACACTATTTAGCCCATTCTACTGTAAAACAGTAGTGGAGGCGTGACTTGTCTTTTTAAAGAAAAGCAGCCCAGGTGTCGAAAATAACACCTTGGTGCATGGGCGCAGCTTCCTGAGCGTTGTTATTTGCTGTACAGGAGTCTGCGCTCTTGTTATCCCTTGGCCATGCGCTGTGAGCGCTTCCTGTCTTCTGACCTCATTTCATGTTGGCCGATGCGGTTAGCGGTGGACATGAATCCCAGACCCACAGTGTGTTTGGAAAAAATCACACGGCGTGGCTGGGATTCGTGCCCTTGTGCAGTTAATATGTTTGCCGCTCACACATGTCCTTACACCTACTTCAGACTGGGCGGCCTCATCTGATCCCTTATCGCATGCCGCGGCCATGAGGCCGCACAGTCTGAAGAAGGCGGAAGGAGATGAGTTAAGACAGGCGAACATATGCACTGCACATGCCCATCAATAACACCCTCGCAGCCAAAATATATGAGACAACGAGGGGCGTTGTGTTGGGCAGGACGGACGCACAGGCACAGGCAGCCAACCAATGATGTCAGAAGATGGGCAGCGCTACCAAGGGTGGTGCTGCGTATCATTAGAAAGGAAAGTCACACCTCAGGGACAGTTGAATGGTCTCAATGAGACACATTTTGTACGTGTTGAGTTCCACGTGGGCAAGGAGAAAAAGTCAGCCACCTTGTACAAATGCAGCAGTACTGCTGTACAAGGTGGCTGTTATACATAGAAACACCTGGGGGTGGGGGGCAGGCTTCCTTCAATTTCAGTTCATGTGCCTGCGTGGCGTTTGCAGGACACGTTGCCAGCTACACAGCAGGGGGACAGCTGGCGGTGCTGAACCCCACTAACACATTGGCTGTTGTTTTTCTCTGTGAAGCTCGCATTTCCGGGCAAGAACTAGCTGTGTTAGAGCCCAGGGTCAGCAGGAGGAGGAGAGGAGCAAAGTGTAGGCCGAAGCCTGCACTGGTGGCAGCTTTTGGTCGGTTGTGCCAGCGTGGCTTGTGCTGGACACGATGCCGGCTACACAGCAGGGGAACAGCTGGCGGTGCTGAAACCCACTAACACATTGGCTGGTGTTTTTCTCTGTGAAGCTCGCATTTCCGGGCAAAAACTAGCGGTGTTAGAGCCCAGGGTCAGCACGAGGAGGAGAGGAGCAGAGTGTAGGCCGAAGCCTGCACTGGTGGCAGCTTTTGTTCTGTTGTGCCTGCGTGGCGTTTGCAGGTCACGATGCCGGCTACACAGCAGGGGAACAGCTGGCGGTGCTGAAACCCACTAACACATTGGCTGGTGTTTTTCTCTGTGAAGCTCGCATTTCCGGGCAAAAACTAGCGGTGTTAGAGCCCAGGGTCAGCAGGAGGAGGAGAGGAGCAGAGTGTAGGCCGAAGCCTAGTTGAACCAATTTCAAAGGTAACCTTTAACCCCCCCTCAGGTGTTGCAAGGTACAAGAGCCACACCTTGTGCATCATTAATGCTGCACAAGTAAAAGGTTGCTCTCTTAATTTTGCTACTTGCACACGCTGAATAAAACACGTACACTATGTAGCCCATTTTTCTGTAAAACAGTAGTGGAGGCGTGACTTGTCTTTTTAAAGAAAAGCAGCCCAGGTGTCGAAAATAACACCTTGGTGCATGGGCGCAGCTTCCTGAGCGTTGTTATTTGCTGTACAGGAGTCTGCGCTCTTGTTATCCCTTGGCCATGCGCTGTGAGCGCTTCCTGTCTTCTGACCTCATTTCATGTCGGCCGATGCGGTTAGCGATGGACATGAATCCCAGACCCACAGTGTGTTTTCTAAAAATCACACTGCGTGGCTGGGATTCGTGCCCTTGTGCAGTAAATATGTTTGCCGCTCACACATGTCCTTACACCTGCTTCAGACTGGGCGGCCTCATCTGATCCCTTATCGCATGCCGCGGTCATGAGGCCACCCAGTCTGAAGAAGGCGGAAGGAGATGAGTGAACACAGGCAAACATATGCACTGCACATGCCCATCAATCACATCCTCGTTGTCCAAAAAAATAAGACACCGAGGGGCGTTGTTTCGAGCAGGGCAGACGCACAGGCGCAGCCAGCTAACCAATGATGTCAAAAGACGGGCAGCGCTAACAAGGGTGGTGCTGCGTATCATTAGAAAGGAAAGTCACACCTCAGGGACAGTGGAATGGTCTCAATGAGACACATTTAGTACGTGTTTAATTAAACGTGGGCAAGGAGAAAAAGTCTGCCACCTTCTACAAATGCAGCAGTACTGCTGTACAAGGTGGCTGTTATACATAGAAACACCTGGGGGTGGGGGGCAGGCTTCCTTCAATTTCAGTTCATGTGCCTGCGTGGCGTTTGCAGGACACGTTGCCAGCTACACAGCAGGGGAACAGCTGGCGTTGCTGAACCCCACTGACTCATTGACTGGTGTTTTTCTCTGTGCAGCTCGCATGTCCGGGCAAAAACTGGCGGTGTTAGAGCCCAGGGTCAGCAGGAGGAGGAGAGGAGCAAAGTGTAGGCCGAAGCCTGCACTGGTGGCAGCTTTTGGTCGGTTGTGCCAGCGTGGCTTGTGCTGGACACGATGCCGGCTACACAGCTGGGGAACAGCTGGCGGTGCTGAACCCCACTAACACATTGGCTGGTGTTTTTCTCTGTGAAGCTCGCATTTCCGGGCAAAAACTAGCGGTGTTAGAGCCCAGGGTCAGCAGGAGGAGGAGAGGAGCAGAGTGTAGGCCGAAGCCTAGTTGAACCAATTTCAAAGGTAACCTTTAACCCCCCCTCAGGTGTTGCAAGGTACAAGAGCCACACCTTGTGCAGCATTAATGCTGCACAAGTAAAAGGTTGCTCTATTTAGTTTGCTCCTTGCACACGCTGAATAAAACACGTAGACTATTTAGCCCATTATACTGTCAAACAGTAGTGGAGGCGTGACTTGTCTTTTTAAGGAGACGCAGCACAGGTGTCAAAATTTACACCTAGGTGGTGGGCGCAGATTCCTGAGCGTTGTTATTAGCTGTACAGGAGTCTGCGCTATTGTGATCCCTTGGTCATGCGCTGTGAGCGCTGCCTGTCTTCTCACCTCATTACATGTTGGCCGTTGCGGTTAGCAATGGATATGAATCCCAGGCCCACAGTGTGTTTTTCAAAAAATAACACTGCGTGGCTGGGATTCGTGGCCTTGTGCAGTAAATATGTTTGCCGCTCACACATGTCCTTACACCTGCTTCAGACTGGGCGGCCTCAGCTGATCCCTTATCGCCTACCACGGCCAGGAGGCCGCACAGTCTGAAGAAGGTGGAAGGAGATGAGTTAAGACAGGCGAACATATGCACTGCACATGCCCATCAATCACACCCTCGCAGCCAAAATATATGAAACGAGGGGGGTTGTGTCGGGCAGGGCGGACGCACAGGCACAGACAGCCAACCAATGATGTCAGAAGACGGGCAGCGCTACCAAGGGGGTGGTGCGTGTCATTAAAAAGGAAAGTCACACCTCAGGGACATTGTAATGGTCTGTAATGAGACACATATTTTACGTGTTTAATTCTACGTGGGCAAGGATAAAAAAACAGCCACCTTGTACAAATGCAGCAGTACTGCTGTACTAGGTGGCTGTTATACATAGAAACACCTGGGGGGGTGGGGCCAGGTTCCCTTTAATTTCAGTTCATGTGCCTGCGTGGCGTTTGCAGGTCACGTTGCCGGCTACACAGCAGGGGAACAGCTGGCGTTGCTGAACCCCACTAACACATTGGCTGGTGTTTTTCTCTGTGCAGCTAGCACTTCCGGGCAAAAACTAGCGGTGTTTAAGCCCAGGGTCAGCAGGAGGAGGAGAGGAGCAGAGTGTAGGCCGAAGCCTGCACTGGTGGCAGCTTTTGTTCTGTTGTCCCAGCGTGGCTTGTGCTGGACACGTTGCCGACTACACAGCAGGGGAACAGCTGGCGGTGCTGAACCCCACTGACACATCACCTAGTGTTTTTTCTGTGTAGACAACACTTCCAGGTGGCAACTGACAGTGTTGAAACCCAGGGAATCAAAGAGGAGCAGAGTGTAGGCCGAAGCCTGCAGTGGGGCAAGTTGAAAGGGAACCTTTAACCCCCCCCCCAGGCATTTGTTGCTGAAAGAGCCATCTTGTACAGCAGTAATACTGCACATGGAAAATGGTGGCTTCGAAAATTATGCTCCTTGCAAACGCTGAAGTACACACTCATATAATGTGTCCCCTCACACTGTCAAACTGTCCCGGAAGTGGGACTTTCCTTTGTAATGTGACACAGCAAAGCCGTCATTCCAACCCCCTTGGTGCCGTGCGCCACCTCCTCAACGTTGTTTGGTTCTGTCACGGAGCCCGCGCTGTAATGTTATCCCTTGGCCATGCACAGTTAGCGGTGCCCGTCTTCTGACATCATGTAGGTGTCAGGCTGGCAGTGCCTGTGCGTCCAAGCTGCCCGAGATCCAACCTTGCAGTGTCATCTAATGTAGTCCCACTGCGGGCCAGGGATCCATGGGCATGCGCAGTGCATATCATCGCCTCTCACTCACCTCCTTCCTGCTTCTTCAGACTGTGCGGCGTCACGGCCGTGGCATGCTATTAGGGATCAGCTGACGCCGCCTAGTCTGAAGAAGCGTGAAGAAGGGGAGTGAGAGGCTAGTATATGCACTGCGCATGGCCATGGATACCAGGCCCACTGTGGGATCACATTAGACGACACTGCGAGGTGGGATTTCAGGCAGCGTGGACGCACAGGCGCAGCCAGGACGACAACAAATGATGTCAGAGGACGGGCAGCGCAAACTGTGCATGGCCAAGGGATAACATAACAGCGCAGGGTCCATGACGGAATCAAACAACGCTAAGGAGCCAGCGCACGGTGGCAAGGGGGTAGCAATGACGGCTGTGCTGCGTCACATTACAAAGGAAAGTCCAACCTCCGGGACGGTTGCACGGTGTGAGGGGACACATTACATGAGTGTGTAGTTCAGCGTTTGCAAGGAGCATAATTTCAAGAGCGACCTTTCCCTTGTGCAGTATTAGTGCTGCACATGGTGGCTCTTTCAGTAACAAACGCCTAGGGGGGGGGGGGACAGGTCCCCTTACATTTTAGGTGTGCCAGCGTGGCGGTCGCATGACACGTTGCTGGATACACAGCTGGGGATCAGCTGACGTTACTGAACCCCAATAACAGAGGAGCGACTGTTGACTGTGCAGACAGCACTTCCAGGCACCAACTGGCGGTGTTAGAGCCCAGGGACAGCAGGAGGCGCAGATTGGAGGTATTGCCGCACACACAGCTGGGGATCAGCTGACGTTACTGAACCCCAATAACAGAGGAGCGACTGTTAACTGTGCACACAGCACTTCCAGGCACCAACTGGCGGTGTTGGCGCCCAGGGACAGCAGGAGGAGCAGATTGGAGGTATTGCCGCACACACAGCTGGGGATCAGCTGACGTTACTGAACCCCAATAACAGAGGAGCGACTGTTAACTGTGCACACAGCACTTCCAGGCACCAACTGGCGGTGTTAGAGCCCAGGGTCAGCAGGAGGAGCAGAGGAACAGAGTGTAGGCCGAAGCCTGATTGGAGCAAGTTGAAAGGGAACCTTTAACCCCCCCCCCCAAGACGTTTGTAGCTGAAAGAGCCATCTTGTGCAGCACTAAGGATGCAAAAGGAAAAGGTTGCTCTTTTAATTATGCTCCTTGCAAACACTGAAGTAAACACTATTTCCTTCGTAATGGGACACAGCACAGCGTTCATTCCTATCCCCTTGGTGCCGTGCGCTGCCTCCTCAGCGTTGTTTTAAGCTGTCACGGAGCCTGCGCTGTTCTGTTAGCCCTTGGCCATGCCCAATTAGCGCTGCCTGTCTTCTGACATAATTTGGTGTCAGGCTGTCAGTGCCTGTGCGTCCACGCTGCTCCAGATCCCACCTCGCAGTCTCGTCTAACGTAATCCCACTGCGGGCCTTGGATCCATGGGCATGCGCAGTGCATATCATCGCCTCTCACTCACCTCCTTCCTGCTTCTTCAGACTGTGCGGCGTCACGGCCGTGGCATGCTATTAGGGATCAGCTGACGCCGCCTAGTCTGAAGAAGCGTGAAGAAGGGGAGTGAGAGGCTAGTATATGCACTGCGCATGCCCATGGATCCCAGGCCCGCAGTGTGACTCAATCAGAAGACACTGCGAGGCGGGATCTCGGGCAGCGCGGCCGCACAGGCGCAGCCAGCCTGACACCAAATTAAGTCAGAAGACAGGCAGCGCAAATAGGGCATGCCCAAGGGATAACAGAACAGCGCAGGCTCCGTGACAGCTTAAAACAACGTTGAGGAGGCAGCGCATGGCACCAAGGGGGTAGGAATGACGGCTGTGCTGCGTCACATTACGAAGGAAAGTCCCAGCTCCGGGACGGTATAACGGTATCAGTGAACACATTTTATAAGTGTTAAGTTCTGCGTGTGCAAGGAGCTAAACCAAAAGAGCTACCTTTTCCTTGTGCAGCATTACTGCTGCACAAGATGGCTCTTTCAGTAACAAACGACGGGGGGGGGGGACAGGTTCCCTTACATTTAGGTTGTTGTGCCAGCGTGGCGGTCGCAGGACACATTGCCGGCTACACAGCTGGGGATCAGCTGACGTTACTGAAACCCAATAACACTGGGTCGTATGTTTTTACTGTGCAGCCTGCACTTCTGAGCCGCAACTGGCGGTGTTGGAGCCCAGGAATAGCAGTTCAGGTGGTAGAAAGATGAACACAGCAGGAGACCTGGATGACACCCAATTACTTAATCAGGCAGAGGAGTGGCAAATTCCTGCGAGATCCAGGCCTGGTTCATTTTCAGGAAAGTAAGCCGGTCAACGTTATCGGAGGACAGTCGCATGCGACGGTCTGTTAGTACACCACCTGCGGCACTAAAGACACGTTCCGATAAGACACTAGCTGCAGGGCAAGCCAGCACCTCCAATGCATACTGGCTTAGCTCTGGCCATGTATCCAGCTTAGAGACCCAAAACTTGAACGGGGAAGAGCCGTCTGGGAGTACAGTAAGAGGGCAAGCCATGTAGTCTGTAAACATCTGACGGAACCGTTGCCTCCTGCTGACTGGAGCCGCCGGTGATGGTGTAGACATTTGGGGCGGGCACACAAAAGTGTGCCAGAGTTGTGCCATACTAGGCTTGCCTTGGGCAGAGGCACTGCTTCTGCTCCCTCTTTGGGCAGAGCCTCCCCCACTGCCTCGACGCACTGAGCTGCTTTGTAAAGCACTAGCAGCACTCCTCTCAGTTGGACAGGAGAAGATGATGGAATTCACCAGTGTGGCGTGGTACTCCCGCAATTTACGCTCCCGGGTCAACGCTGGGATGAGGTTTTGGACGTTGTCCCGGTAGCGAGGATCGAGGAGGGTGAACACCCAATAATCAGGCATGTTGAGAATGTGGTCGATGCGGCGGTCGTTTCTCAGGCACTGCAGCATGAAATCCACCATGTGCTGCAGAGTGCCAACTGGCCCAGAAACGCTGTCCCCTGCTTGAGACATGATCTCTGCCCGCTCGTCATCACCCCACCCTCGCTGTACACACTGACCACTGGACAATTGTGTTGCTCCCTCCTCTGGACGGAGCTCTTCCTCCTCCATTGACTCCTCCTCATCCTCCTCACAAATTGGCCCCTGCGTACCCCTTTGTGAGGAACCACGTGGCGCTGACTCTCCAGAAGCTGATGGAAAAGGTGACTCCTCATCCTCCACCTCTTCCACAACATCATCCCTTAACCCTTGCAAAGTTTGCTGAAGCAGGCAGATAAGGGGGACAGTCATGCTGACTAGTGCATCATCTGCACTTGCCATCCGCGTGGAATAATCAAAAGGACGCAAAACCTGGCAGATGTCCTTCATAGTGGCCCACTCTGTGGTTGTGAAGTCTGATCGGCGCTGACTGCGACTTCTTTGCGCCTGATGCAGCTGGTACTCCATAACTGCTTGCTGCTGCTCACACAACCGCTCCAACATATGTAACGTGGAATTCCACCGGGTAGGTAGGTCACATATGATGCGGTGTTCCGGAAGGCGGAATCGGCGCTGCAGAGCAGCAATGCGGGATCTGGCCAAGCTGGAACGCCGCAAGTGAGCACACTCTAGGCGGACCTTGTGCAGCAGGGCATCAAGATCCGGATAGTCCCTCAGAAAACTCTGCACAACCAAATTGAGCACATGTGCCAGACATGGGATGTGAGTGAGGTTGCCAAGGGCCAAAGCTGCCACCAGATTTCGGCCATTGTCACACACTACCATGCCTGGCTGGAGATTCGCTGGCAGTAACCACACATCGCTCTCCTGCTTGATGGCATTCCAGAGCTCCTGCGCTGTGTGGCTTCGATGCCCCAATGAAACTAGTTTCAAGACGGCCTGCTGACGTTTGGCCACGGCTGTGCTCATGTCGGTCATAGGTAAACGTTCACGGGTCCATGTGGAGGTGGACTGTGACGGATCCTGCAGAGAGGAATCTGAGGAACTGGTGTAAGAGGAGGAGTCGATGCGTACAGACTGGATTCCTGCAATCCTTGGAGTGGGTAGGACACGTCCTGCGCCACTCGCACGATCTGTACCTGGCTCAACAACATTAACCCAATGGGCAGTGAGGGAAACGTATCGCCCCTGTCCATGCTGACTGGTCCACGCATCGGTGGTGAGGTGGACCTTGCTACTGACGGCGTTCAGTAGCGCATGTTTTATGTTTGCCTCAACATGCCTGTGCAGGGCAGGGACAGCCTGCCTGCTGAAGTAAAAGTGGCTGGGCACCTTGTACTGTGGGACTGCCAATGCCATCAAGTCACGGAAGCTGTCAGTCTCCACCAGCCTGAACGAGAGCATTTCCAGGGACAACAGTTTGGCAATGCCTGCATTCAGAGCCTGTGCTCGGGGGTGGTTGGCCGAGAATGCCCGCCTTTTCTCCCATGCCTGTACTACCGATGGCTGTAGAGTAGACTGGGAGTGTGAGGATGACTGGGAAGGTGGTGCTGTGGGTGGAATTACACAAGGTCTCTGGACAACAGTGCCAGAGGTTCTTCCATGGCGATCCTGGGAGGAAGCCAAACCAGCTGTGCGTGAGCTGGAGGAAGAGGCAACACGAGCTGAAGAGGTGGTAGCTGCCGCTGTTGGTTGGCCTACATCTTCAGTCTGTTTCTGTAACTCCACCGCGTGCCTGGTCCGCACATGTTTCCACATATTTGAGGTATTGAGGTTGCTGACATTTTTCCCTCTTTTTACTTTCTGATGACACAGCTTGCATTTGACAAAACAAATGTCATCTGCAACTGTGTCAAAAAAGGACCAGGCACTGCAAGTCTTGGGAGCGCCCTTTTTGGCTTTGGAAAGAGACAGGCTCCTAACGGGTGCCAAACTGGAGGCTACAGGCTCCGCAGTCTTCCCCCTCCCTCTCCCTCTTTGGCCCGTAAGGGGAAGCTCTTCCTCAGAGCTGCTCCCACCACCTTCCTGTTCCTCACGCCACGATGGGTCAAGGACCTCATCATCTCCACTAACCTCTGCCACCAACTGCTCCTCCTGGGTAGTTTCGGCAGCACAGTACGCATCAGAAAGCGGCACCTGAGTTTCATCATCAGATGCGTACTGCGCTGTGGTCACCGGAGGCACTGGCCCACCTGCCTCTTCAGAGTCAGAGAGAAAAAGCTGTTGGGCATCACTGCACACTACCTCTTCTTCCATTTCTCCAATGCTGCTTGGCTGGCCCCCTGTTTCCAAGCCAAGAGATTCAGAGAACAGAAGTAGAGACGGCTCCTGTCCTGGGCTCTCTGACTGCCTGGCCAATTTGGCAGGTGGTGAAGAGAGAGATGGCTGCTCTCCAGTGCTCTGTGCCTGAGAGGATGTGGCACTAACTGAAGTCGATGCCGAGGCGTTAGCTGCCATCCACCCGACAACGGCTTCAATTTGGTCTTCACGCAGCAGCGGTGCACGGCGCTCTCCGACAAAGCTGCGCATGAAGGACTGTTCCCTGCTGAAACTGAGTGACGACGAGTCACCGGCGCCCGCAGCAGGCACAGAATCACCACGTCCTCTCCCTGCTCTGCGCCCACGCCCACGTGCCTTACTCCCTGCCCTCTTCATCTTGGTTGACAGATAAAGATAAGTAGAAAAGTACTAAGGCCTTAGTGTGCTTATTCCTGAAATGCTCCTCCTAACAGGTGTAAGAAACACTAATGTTGTAAAGTGTGGACTAAACTTTATTATTTTTCAAATGTGGCCTACACAAGTGTTAAGTTGTGTTTGGTGAACTTTACTTTTTTTTTTGTGCAGATCGGGCTACAGAGCTAGTTTAAATCACACGGAGACCGTGCAGACAGCCGTAAACGGCGCTGCAAGGCCAAAAAACCCTCCTCTAGGTTATCCTATGTAGTGTTTTTCCACTATTTAGCTGGAGACGGGTGGAAAGACACTAATAGGAATTTTTTTTTTTAAATTTTAAACAGGCTGCACTATTTGAAGAAAAGGAAATTGTTTTTCAAGGTATGAGGCAGTAACGCACCCTGAGCTGAATCCAACCGGCTATAGCTGCACACAGACTACAGGGCGAGCTGCGCTCACACAGAGACCGTGCAGACAGCCGTAAACGGCGCTGCAAGGCCCAATAAACCCCCTCTAGGTTATCCTATGTAGTGTTTTTCCACTATTTAGCTGGAGACGGGTGGAAAAATACTAATAGGAATTTTTTTTTTTACATTTTAAACAGGCTGCACTATTTGAAAAAAAGGAAAATTTTTCTCAAGGTATGAGCCAGTAACGAACCCTGAGCTGAATCCAACCGGCTATGGCTGCACACAGACTACAGGGCGAGCTGGGCTCACACGGAGACCGTGCAGACAGCCGTAAACGGCGCTGCAAGGCCCAAAAACCCCCCTCTAGGTTATCCTATGTAGTGTTTTTCCACAATTTAGCTGGAGACGGGTGGAAAAACACTAATAGGGAATTTTTTTAAAAATTTTTAAACAGGCTGCACTATTTGAAAAAAAGGAACATTTTTCTCAAGGTATGAGCCAGTAACGAACCCTGAGCTGAATCCAACCTGCTATGGCTGCACACAGACTACAGGGCGAGCTGGGCTCACACGGAGACCGTGCAGACAGCCGTAAACGGCGCTGCAAGGCCCAAAAAACCACTCTAGGTTATCCTATGTAGTGTTTTTCCACAATTTAGCTGGAGACGGGTGGAAAAACACTAATAGGGAATTTTTTTTAAAATTTTTAAACAGGCTGCACTATTTGAAAAAAAGGAAATTGTTTTTCAAGGTATGAGGCAGTAACGCACCCTGAGCTGAATCCAACCGGCTATAGCTGCACACAGACTACAGGGCGAGCTGCGCTCACACAGAGACCGTGCAGACAGCCGTAAACGGCGCTGCAAGGCCCAATAAACCCCCTCTAGGTTATCCTATGTAGTGTTTTCCCACTATTTAGCTGGAGACGGGTGGAAAAACACTAATAGGAATTTTTTTTTTTACATTTTAAACAGGCTGCACTATTTGAAAAAAAGGAAAATTTTTCTCAAGGTATGAGCCAGTAACGAACCCTGAGCTGAATCCAACCGGCTATGGCTGCACACAGACTACAGGGCGAGCTGGGCTCACACGGAGACCGTGCAGACAGCCGTAAACGGCGCTGCAAGGCCCAAAAACCCCCCTCTAGGTTATCCTATGTAGTGTTTTTCCACAATTTAGCTGGAGACTGGTGGAAAAACACTAATAGGAAATTTGAGAAAAAATGTGCAGCAGGCTGCACTATGAGCAAAAAAGGACAACTGTGTGAGGCAGTGTGAACCCCCCCCTGAGCTGAATACAACCGGGTATATGGCTGCACACAGACTACAGAGTGAGCTGCACACACACACACACACACAGAGACCTTGCAGAACGCTGTTAAAACAGCGCTGCAAGGCAAGAGCAAGGTGAACAGTGAAGAATAGGGTTGAGCGAAACGGGTCGTTCATTTTCAAAAGTCGCCGACTTTTGGCAAAGTCGGGTTTCATGAAACCCGATCCGACCCCTGTGCGGGGTCGGCCATGCGGTACGCGACTTTCGCGCCAAAGTCGCGTTTCAATGACGCGAAAAGCGCCATTTCTCAGCCAATGAAGGTAAACGCAGAGTGTGGGCAGCGTGATGACATAGGTCCTGGTCCCCACCATCTTAGAGAAGGGCATTGCAGTGATTGGCTTGCTGTCTGCGGCGTCACAGGGGCTATAAAGGGGAGTTCCCGCCGACCGCCATGTTACTGCTGCTGATCTGAGCTTAGGGAGAGGTTGCTGCCGCTTCGTCAGAAGCAGGGATAGCGTTAGGCAGGGTCCATTAACCACCAAACCGCTTGTGCTGTAGCGATTTCCACAGCCCAACACCACCTTCGGTGTGCAGGGACAGTGGAAGCTACATTTTTTTTTTTTCCTCAGCGCTGTAGCTCATTGGGCTGCCCTAGAAGGCTCCCTGATAGCTGCATTGCTGTGTGTACGCCGCTGTGCAAACCAACTGCTTTTTTCAAAGCACAAATCCTCTTGTTCCTTCCTTTCTGCACAGCTATCTTGTTTGTTTGTCCACACTTTTTATTTAATTTGTGCATCAGTCCACTCCTTATTGCTGCCTGCCATACCTGGCTGAGATTACTGCAGGGAGATAGTAATTGAAGGACAGTTCCTTTTTTTTTTTTTTTTTTTTTTTGTGGGAGATTAAGATTGGCATTTCTGCTAGAGTGCCATCCCTGTCTGTGTCATCTCTCACTCAGTGGGCCATAGAAAGCCTATTTATTTTTTTGCTTGATTTGGGTTCTAAAATCTACCTGAAAAAATCACTACATCAATCAGTGGGAGAAAAATATTGGCCTCAGGGCTTGTGTGCCACTCCTTACTCCTTTGTGTGCCATCTCTCACTCAGTGGGCCATAGAAAGCCTATTTATTTTTTTGCTTGATTTGGGTTCCAAAATCTACCTGAAAAAATCACAACATCAATCAGTGGGAGAAAAATATTGGCCTCAGGGCTTGTGTGCCACTCCTGACTCCTATGTGTGCCATCTCTCACTCAGTGGGCCATAGAAAGCCTATTAATTTTTTTGCTTGATTTGGGTTCTAAATTCTACCTGAAAAAATCAATAAATCAATCAGTGGGAGATTAATATTGGCCTTTGGGCTTGTGTGCCAGTCCTAAGCGTGCCATCTCTCTCTCTCAGATAGTGGGCCATAGAAAGCCTATTTATTATTTTTTTTATTGGGTTTATAAATTTTCCCTGGAAAAAAAAAAAAAAGTGGGAGATTAATATTGGCCTCTGGGATTGTGTGCCAGTCCTGAGCGTGCCATCTCTCTCACAAATAGTGGGCCATAGAAAGCCTATTTATTTTTTTGGTTGATTTGGGTTCTAAATTCTACCTGAAAAAATCAATAAATCAATCAGTGGGAGATAAATATTGGCCTCTGGGCTTGTGTGCCACTCCTGACTCCAGTGTGCGTCCTCTCTCACTCAGTGGGCCCTACAAAGCCTATTTTTTTTTATTTGTTTTCTAAATTCTCCCTGAAACAATCATTTTATTTTATTTTGTTTCTAAATTCTTCCTGAAAAATTCATTTTTTTGTATTTTTTTTTCTAAAGTCTCCCTGAAAAAAAAAAAAAAATCAAATCAGTGGGAGATTAATATTGCCCTTTCTGCTTGTGTGCCAGTCTTGACTCCTGGGTGTGCCATCTCTCTCTCTCTCTCCAATTGTGGGCCATAGAAAGCCTATTTTTTTTTTGCTTGATTTGGGTTCCAAAATCTACCTGAAAAAATCACTAAATCAATCAGTGGGAGATAAATATTGGCCTCTGGGCTTGTGTGCCACTCCTGACTCCTGTGTGCGTCCTCTCTCACTCAGTGGGCCCTAGAAAGCCTATTTTTTGTTTTATTTGTTTTCTAAATTCTCCCTGAAAAAATCATTTTATTTTATTTGGTTTCTAAATTATTCCTGAAAAAATCATTTTTTTTGTATTTTTTTTTTCTAAAGTCTCCCTGAAAAAAAAGAAAAAAAATCAAATCAGTGGGAGATTAATATTGCCCTTTCTGCTTGTGTGCCAGTCTTGACTCCTGGGTGTGCCATCTCTCTCTCTCCAATTGTGGGCCATAGAAAGCCTATAAATTTTTTTGCTTGATTTGGGTTCCAAAATCTACCTGAAAAAATCACTAAATCAATCAGTGGGAGATAAATATTGGCCTCTGGGCTTGTGTGCCACTCCTGACTCCTGTGTGCGTCATCTCTCACTCAGTGGGCCCTAGAAAGCCTATTTTTTGTTTTATTTGTTTTCTAAATTCTCCCTGAAAAAATCATTTTATTTTATTTGGTTTCTAAATTATTCCTGAAAAAATCATTTTTTTTGTATTTTTTTTTTCTAAAGTCTCCCTGAAAAAAAAAAAAAAATCAAATCAGTGGGAGATTAATATTGCCCTTTCTGCTTGTGTGCCAGTCTTGACTCCTGGGTGTGCCATCTCTCTCTCTCTCTCCAATTGTGGGCCATAGAAAGCCTATTTTTTTTTTGCTTGATTTGGGTTCCAAAATCTACCTGAAAAAATCACTAAATCAATCAGTGGGAGATAAATATTGGCCTCTGGGCTTGTGTGCCACTCCTGACTCCTGTGTGCGTCCTCTCTCACTCAGTGGGCCCTAGAAAGCCTATTTTTTGTTTTATTTGTTTTCTAAATTCTCCCTGAAAAAATCATTTTATTTTATTTGGTTTCTAAATTATTCCTGAAAAAATCATTTTTTTTGTATTTTTTTTTTCTAAAGTCTCCCTGAAAAAAAAGAAAAAAAATCAAATCAGTGGGAGATTAATATTGCCCTTTCTGCTTGTGTGCCAGTCTTGACTCCTGGGTGTGCCATCTCTCTCTCTCCAATTGTGGGCCATAGAAAGCCTATAAATTTTTTTGCTTGATTTGGGTTCCAAAATCTACCTGAAAAAATCACTAAATCAATCAGTGGGAGATAAATATTGGCCTCTGGGCTTGTGTGCCACTCCTGACTCCTGTGTGCGTCATCTCTCACTCAGTGGGCCCTAGAAAGCCTATTTTTTGTTTTATTTGTTTTCTAAATTCTCCCTGAAAAAATCATTTTATTTTATTTGGTTTCTAAATTATTCCTGAAAAAATCATTTTTTTTGTATTTTTTTTTTCTAAAGTCTCCCTGAAAAAAAAAAAAAAATCAAATCAGTGGGAGATTAATATTGCCCTTTCTGCTTGTGTGCCAGTCTTGACTCCTGGGTGTGCCATCTCTCTCTCTCTCTCCAATTGTGGGCCATGGAAAGCCTATTTATTTTTTTGCTTGATTTGGGTTCCAAAATTTACCTGAAAAAAATCACTAAATCAATCAGTGGGAGATAAATATTGGCCTCTGGGCTTGTGTGCCACTCCTGACTCCTGTGTGCGTACTCTCTCACTCAGTGGGCCATAGAAAGCATTTTTTTTTTTATTTGTTTTCTAAATTCTCCCTGAAACAATCATTTCATTTTATTTGGTTTATAAATTCTTCCTTAAAAAATCATTTTTTTTTATTATTTTTTTTTTCTAAAGTCTCCCTTTTAAAAAAAAAAAAAAAAATCAGTGGGAGATTAACCCCTCTGTGACCTTAGACGTACTATCCCGTCGAGGTGCCCTGGGCTTATCTGACCCTGGACGGGATAGTACGTCATAGCCGATCGGCCGCGCTCACGGGGGGAGCGCGGCCGATCGCGGCCGGGTGTCAGCTGCTTATCGCAGCTGACATCCGGCACTATGTGCCAGGAGCGGTCACGGACCGCCCCCGGCACATTAACCCCTGGCACACCGCGATCAAAGATGATCGCGATGTGCCGGCGGTGCAGGGAAGCACCGCGCAGGGAGGGGGCTCCCTGCGGGCTTCCCTGAGCCCCCCGCAGCAACGCGATGTGATCGCGTTGCTGCGAGGGTCTCCTCACCTCCCTCCCTGCTCGAGCCCCGGATCCAAGATGGCCGCGGATCCGGGTCCTGCAGGGAGGGAGGTGGCTTCACAGAGCCTGCTCAGAGCAGGCACTGTGAAGCAGCCTGCACTCCTATCAGATCAGTGATCTGACAGAGTGCTGTGCAAACTGTCAGATCACTGATCTGTGATGTCCCCCCCTGGGACAAAGTAAAAAAGTAAAAAAAAAATTTTCCAAATGTGTAAAAAAAATAAAAAAAAAAATTCCAAAATAATGAAAAAAAAAATATATATTATTCCCATAAATACATTTCTTCATCTAAATAAAAAAAAAAACCAATAAAAGTACACATATTTAGTATCGCCGCGTCCGTAACGACCCGACCTATAAAACTGTCCCACTAGTTAACCCCTTCAGTAAACACCGTAAGAAAAAAAAAAAAAAACGAGGCAAAAAACAACGCTTTATTATCATACCGCCGAACAAAAAGTGGAATAACACGCGATCAAAAGGACAGATATAAATAACCATGGTACCGCTGAAAGCGTCATATTGTCCCGCAAAAAAAGAGCCGCCATACAGCATCATCAGCAAAAAAATAAAAAAGTTATAGTCCTGAGAATAAAGCGATGCAAAAATAATTATTTTTTCTGTAAAATAGTTTTTATCGTATAAAAGCACCAAACCATAAAAAAATGATATAAATGAGGTATCGCTGTAATCCTACTGACCCGAAGAATAAAACTGCTTTATCAATTTTACCAAACGCGGAACGGTATAAACGCCTCCCCCAATAGAAATTCATGAATAGCTGGCTTTTGGTCATTCTTCCTCACAAAAATCGGAATAAAAAGCGATAAAAAAATGTCACGTGCCCAAAAATGTTTTCAATAAAAACGTCAACTCGTCCCGCAAAAAACAAGACCTCACATGACTCTGTGGACCAAAATATGGAAAAATTATAGCTCTCAAAATGTGGTATTGCAAAAAATATTTTTTGCAATAAAAAGGGTCTTTCAGTGTGTGACGGCTGCCAATCATAAAAATCCGCTAAAAAACTCGCTATAAAAGTAAATCAAACCCCCCTTCATCACCCCCTTAGTTAGGGAAAAATAAAAAAAAATGTATTTATTTCCATTTTCCCATTAGGGCTAGGGTTAGGGCTAGGGTTAGGGCTAGGGCTAGGGTTAGGGCTAGGGTTAGGGCTAGGGTTAGGGCTAGGGTTAGGGCTAGGGCTAGGGTTAGGGTTAGGGCTAGGGTTAGGGCTAGGGTTAGGGCTAGGGCTAGGGCTAGGGTTAGGGCTAGGGTTAGGGCTAGGGCTAGGGTTAGGGTTAGGGCTAGGGTTAGGGCTAGGGTTAGGGCTAGGGTTAGGGTTAGGGCTAGGGTTAGGGCTAGGGTTAGGGCTAGGGTTAGGGTTAGGGTTGGGGCTACAGTTAGGGTTGGGGCTAAAGTTAGGGTTCGGGTTTAGATTACATTTACAGTTGGGAATAGGGTTGGGATTAGGGTTAGGGGTGTGTCAGGGTTAGAGGTGTGGTTAGGGTTACCGTTGGAATTAGGGTTAGGGGTGTGTTTAGATTAGGGTTTCAGTTATAATTGGGGGGTTTCCACTGTTTCGGCACATCAGGGGCTCTCCAAACACGACATGGCGTCCGATCTCAATTCCAGCCAATTCTGCGTTGAAAAAGTAAAACAGTGCTCCTTCCCTTCCGAGCTCTCCTGTGTGCCCAAACAGGGGTTTACGCCAACATATGGGGTATCAGCGTACTCAGGACAAATTGGACAACAACTTTTGTGGACCAATTTCTCCTGTTACCCTTGGGAAAATACAAAACTGGGGGCTAAAAAATAATTTTTGTGGGAAAACAAAAAGATTTTTTATTTTCACGGCTCTGCGTTATAAACTGTAGTGAAACACTTGGGGGTTCAAAGTTCTCACAACACATCTAGATAAGTTCATTGAGGGGTCTAGTTTCCAATATGGGGTCACTTGTGGGGGGTTTCTACTGTTTAGGTACATTAGGGGCTCTGCAAACGCAATGTGACGCCTGCAGACCAATCCATCTAAGTCTGCATTCCAAATGATGCTCCTTCCCTTCCGAGCCCTCCCATGCGCCCAAACGGTGGTTCCCCCCCACATATCGGGTATCAGCGTACTCAGGACAAATTGGACAACAACATTTAGGGTCCAATTTCTCCTGCTAACCTTGGAAAAATACAAAACTGGGGGCTAAAATATAATTTTTGTGGAAAAAAAAATATTTTTTATTTGCATGGCTCTGCGTTATAAACTGTAGTGAAATACTTGGGGGTTCAAAGCTCTCACAACACATCAAGATGAGTTCCTTAGGGGGTCTACTTTCCAAAATGGTGTCACTTGTGGGGGGTTTCTACTGTTTAGGTACATTAGGGGCTCTGCAAACGCAATGTGACGCCTGCAGACCATTCCATCTAAGTCTGCATTCCAAATGGCGCTCCTTCCCTTCCGAACCCTCCCATGCGCCCAAACGGTGGTTCCCCCCCACATATGGGGTATCAGCGTACTCAGGACAAATTGGACAACAACTTTTGGGGTCCAATTTCTCCTGTTACCCTAGGGAAAATACAAAACTGGGGGCTAAAAAATAATTTTTGTGGGAAAAAAATTTTGTTTTATTTTTATGGCTCTGCATTATAAACTTCTGTGAAGCCCTTTGTGGGTCAAAGTGCTCACCACACATCCAGATAAGTTCCTTAGGGGGTCTACTTTCCAAAATGGTGTCACTTGTGGGGGGTTTCAATGTTTAGGCACATCAGTGGCTCTCCAAACGCAACATGGCGTCCCATCTCAATTCCTGTCAATTTTGCATTGAAAAGTCAAACGGCGCTCCTTCCCTTCCGAGCTCTCCCATGCGCCCAAACAGTGGTTTACTGCCACATATGGGGTATCAGCGTACTCGGGACAAATTGGACAACAACTTTTGAGGTCCAATTTCATCTCTTACCCTTGGAAAAATAAAAAATTGGGGGCAAAAATATAATTTTTGTGAAAAAATATGATTTTTTATTTTTACGGTTCTGCATTATAAACTTCTGTGAAGCACTTGGTGGGTCAAAGTGCTCACCACACCTCTAGATAAGTTCCTTAGGGGGTCTACTTTCCAAAATGGTGTCACTTGTGGGAGGTTTCAATGTTTAGGCACATCAGTGGCTCTCCAAACGCAACATGGCGTCCCATCTCAATTTCTGTCAATTTTGCATTGAAAAGTCAAACTGCGCTCCTTCCCTTCCGAGCTCTCCCATGCGCCCAAACAGTGGTTTACTGCCACATATGGGGTATCAGCGTACTCAGGACAAATTGGACAACAACTTTTGAGGTCCAATTTCTTCTCTTACCCTTGGAAAAATAAAAAATTGGGGGCAAAAATATAATTTTTGTGAAAAAATATGATTTTTTATTTTTACGGTTCTGCATTATAAACTTCTGTGAAGCACTTGGTGGGTCAAAGTGCTCACCACACATCCAGATAAGTTCCTTAGGGGGTCTACTTTCCAAAATGGTGTCACTTGTGGGGGGTTTCAATGTTTAGGCACATCAGTGGCTCTCCAAACGCAACATGGCGTCCCATCTCAATTCCTGTCAATTTTGCATTGAAAAGTCAAATAGCGCTCCTTCCCTTCCGAGCTCTCCCATGCGCCCAAACAGTGGTTTACTGCCACATATGGGGTATCAGCGTACTCAGGACAAATTGGACAACAACTTTTTGGGTCCAATTTCTCCTGTTACCCTTGGTAAAATAAAACAAATTGGAGCTGAATTAAATTTTTTGTGTAAAAAAGTTAAATGTTCATTTTTATTTAAACATTCCAAAAATTCCTATTAAACACCTGAAGGGTTAATAAACTTCTTGAATGTGGTTTTGAGCACCTTGAGGGGTGCAGTTTTTAGAATGGTGTCACACTTGGGCATTTTCTATCATATAGACCCCTCAAAATGACTTCAAATGAGACGTGGTCCCTAAAAAAAAATGGTGTTGTAAAAATGAGAAATTGCTGGTCAACTTTTAACCCTTATAACTCCCTAACAAAAAAAAAAATTGGTTCCAAAATTATGCTGATGTAAAGGAGACATGTGGGAAATGTTACTTATTAAGTATTTTGTGTGACATATCTCTGTGATTTAATTGCATAAATATTCAAAGTTTGAAAATTGCGAAATTTTCAAAATTTTCGCCAAATTTCCGTTTTTTTCACAAATAAACGCAGGTACTATCAAAGAAATTTTACCACTATCATGAAGTACAATATGTCACGAGAAAACAATGTCAGAATCACCAGGATCCGTTGAAGCGTTTCGGAGTTATAACCTCATAAAGGGACAGTGGTCAGAATTGTAAAAATTGGCCTGGTCATTAACGTGCAAACCACCCTTGGGGGTAAAGGGGTTAATATTTACATTTGCGCTTCAGTGACAGTCCTGCGTGTGTGGCATCTCTCTCATTTGTTGCCACCAACAACAGAGTGTGTAACATTGTGCCTGATTTTCGTTGTGGTCTCACCCACCTGTAAAGGGGTAGCTAAATCATACTGAAGTTATAGCTCACCGTGTAAGTTGTGTGACAGCAACAAATACCGTTAGTTTGGTAACGTTTTTAAAACAATGAGGAAGTCTGGTGGAAGAGGTCGTGGCCGGGGGCGTTCATTGTCAGCTGGTAATGAGGGTAGTGGTAGTGGTGGAGCATCAGGTGGTCGTGGGAAAAAAAATATTGCACCTAAGTCTGGAGCTGTGGAGCCAGGTTCGTCGTCTGGCTACACAAGGCCTCGAACGCTCCCTTTTCTGGGAGTAGGAAAACCGCTTTTAAAGCCGGAGCAGCAAGAGCAAGTTTTGGCTTATCTTGCTGACTCAGCCTCTAGCTCTTTTGCCTCCTCTCGTGAAACTGGTAAAAGTAAAAGCAGCGCGTCGTTAGTGGATGTTCACGGTCAGGGACAAGTCGCTTCCTTGTCCTCTTCAGCAAAAACAACAACAGAGAAGAATGGAGCAGGCGACACAACGGGTTACTCCATGGAGCTCTTTACACATACCGTCCCTGGCTTAGAAACAGTTAACAGTCCATGCCCATTACAAGTTGAATCTGACATGGAGTGCACTGATGCACAGCCACAGCCAGACTACTATGCTGGTCCTTTGACTCAGACCACAACATTGCCCTCGCAGGGTGCTGATCAAGAATCAGACCCTGATGAGACTATGTTGCCCCATCACGAACGCTATACCACCGACCGACACGGTGACACAGACGAAGTTGCACACGAGCTACAAGAAGAGGTAATAGATGACCCAGTTCTTGACCCCGATTGGCAGCCATTGGGGGAACAGGGTGCAGGCGGCAGCAGTTCTGAAGCGGAGGAGGAGGGGCCGCAGCAGGCATCAACATCGCAACAGGTTCCATCTGCCGGGCCCGTATCTTGCCCAAAACGCGTGGCAAAGTCAAAACCTGTTGGAGGACAGCGTGGCCATCCGGTTAAAGCTCAGTCTGCAATGCCTGAAAAGGTATCCGATGCTAGAAAGAGTGCAGTCTGGCATTTATTTAAACAACATCCAATTGATCAGCGCAAAGTCATCTGTCAAAAATGTTCAACTACCTTAAGCAGAGGGCAGAATCTGAAAAGTCTCAATACAAGTTGCATGCATAGACATTTAACCACCATGCATTTGCAAGCTTGGACTAACTACCAAACGTCCCTTAAGGTTGTAGCACCCTCGGCCAATGAAGCTAGTCATCAACGCAACATCCCTTCCGGCAGTGTAGGGCCACCATTTTCTGCACCACCTGCAGTATCTGTGCAGGTTTCTTTGCCAGGCCAAAGCAGTCAGGGTCAGGGAATCACCAGTTTCGTAGTAGGAAACACTGCATCTAGGGCACCAGCGGCAACAATACCATCTCCCACCGTCTCTCAGTCTGCCATGTCCACCGGCACCCCCGCTAGTTCCACGATCTCCAGCTCTCCAGTCCAGCTCACCCTACATGAGACTATGGTTAGAAAAAGGAAGTACTTAGCCTCGCATCCGCGTACACAGGGTTTGAACGCCCACATAGCTAGACTAATCTCGTTAGAGATGATGCCCTACCGGTTAGTTGAAAGCAAAGCTTTCAAAGCCCTGATGGACTACGCTGTACCACGCTACGAGCTACCCAGTCGACACTTTTTTTCCAGAAAAGCCATCCCAGCCCTCCACCAGCATGTTAAAGAGCGCATCGTCCATGCACTCAGGCAATCTGTGAGCACAAAGGTGCACCTGACAACAGATGCATGGACCAGTAGGCATGGCCAGGGACGTTACGTGTCCATCACGGCACACTGGGTAAATGTGGTGGATGCAGGGTCCACAGGGGACAGCAAGTTTGGGACAGTTCTGTAGCCGTTCGCACCCCCTCCTCCTCCTCCTCGTCCTCCTGCAGAAGCGAGACCTCGTCCACAGACCGCAGTCGCACAACCACTCCATCCGCAGCTGCCACTGTTGCACACCAGGTCTCCCATTATGGGGCAGCTACTGGCAAACGTCAGCAGGCTGTATTGGCTATGAAGTGTTTGGGCGACAACAGACACACCGCTGAAGTTCTGTCCGAGTTCTTGCAGAAAGAAACGCAGTCGTGGCTGGGCACTGTAGATCTTGAGGCAGGCAAGGTAGTGAGTGATAACGGAAGGAATTTCATGGCTGCCATCTCCCTTTCCCAACTGAAACACATTCCTTGCCTGGCTCACACCTTAAACCTGGTGATGCAGTGCTTCCTGAAAAGTTATCCGGGGTTATCCGACCTGCTCCTCAAAGTGCGTGGACTTTGCTCACATATCCGCCGTTCGCCCGTACACTCCAGCCGTATGCAGACCTATCAGCGTTCTTTGAACCTTCCCCAGCATCGCCTAATCATAGACGTTGCAACAAGGTGGAACTCAACACTGCACATGCTTCAGAGACTGTGTGAACAGAGGCGGGCTGTTATGTTTTTGTGGGAGGATACACATACACGGGCAGGCAGTAGGATGGCAGACATGGAGTTGTCAGGTGTGCAGTGGTCGAAGATTCAAGACATGTGTCAAGTCCTTCAGTGTTTTGAGGAATGCACATGGCTGGTTAGTGCAGACAACGCCATAATAAGCATGAGCATCCCCCTAATGCGTCTGCTGATGCAAAGTTTGACGCACATAAAGGATCAGGCGTCTGCAGCTGAGGAAGAGGAAAGCCTTGATGACAGTCAGCCATTGTCTGGCCAGGGCAGTGTACAGGACGAGGTAGCGGGCGAACAGGAGGAGGAGGACGAGGAGGATGATGGGGATGATTATATTTTTAATGAGGAAGCTTTTCCGGGGCCAGTGGAAATTGTTGGCGCGGCAAGGCCGGGTTCTGGTTTTTGGAGGGACACAAGTGACGTGGATTTGCCTGAAACTGCCCCTCAACCAAGCACAACCACAGATTTGAGAACTGGATCTTTGGGCCACATGGCGGATTATGCCTTACGTATCCTCAAAAGGGACACACGCATTACTAAAATGATGAACGATGACGATTACTGGTTGGCCTGCCTCCTTGATCCTCGCTATAAAGGCAAATTGCAAAATATAATGCCACATGAGAACTTGGAACTAATATTAGCAGCCAAACAATCAACTCTTGTTGACCGTTTGCTTCTGGCATTCCCTGCACACAGCGCCCGTGATCGTTCTAACACGAGCTGCAGGGGCCAGCAGACCAGAGGTGTTAGAGGGGCAGAAATCAGAAGTGGCGTTGGCCAGAGGGGTTTTCTGACCAGGTTGTGGAGTGATTTTGCTATGACCGCAGACATGACAGGTACTGCAGCATCAATTCAAAGTGACAGGAGACAACATTTGTCCAGTATGGTTACTAACTATTTTTCATCCCTTATCGACGTTCTCCCTCAACCGTCATTCCCATTTGATTACTGGGCATCAAAATTAGACACCTGGCCAGAATTGGCAGAATATGCATTGCAGGAGCTTGCTTGCCCGGCAGCTAGTGTCCTATCAGAAAGAGTATTCAGTGCTGCAGGTTCAATACTAACAGAAAAAAGGACTCGTCTGGCTACCCAAAATGTAGATGATCTAACCTTCATTAAAATGAACCACAACTGGATTTCGAAATCTTTTGCCCCACCTTGCCCGGCTGACACCTAGCTTTCCTATTTAAAGGTCTTGCCTGTGGACTATTCTGAACGACTTTTCCAATCTCGTAATTTGCAGCACCTGATTGCCCAGCATCCGACATGTTAACACCTCCCTAAATGGCCAAAGTCCCCACACGGGGCCGTGGTATCGCCACTTGGCGCCAGCACCCGTGAGAGTACTGTTTGTCTGAGGAGGTGGGTGTGCCCGCTTTTGGTCGACGGCACTGCCACTAGGTCCCTCATAGTACAATAAAGTGTCTGGCGGTGGTGGTGCGCACCCAACGTCAGACACACCGTTGTAATATGAGGGGCCCTGGGCCTGTACCGCCGGCCACAAGACAGTCCCCCCCCCCCCCCAGCTCAAACAGTGCTCTACCACTTGCAAAATTTTCTCTCACAGCTCCACTAATGTTTAGTCTATGCGCTGACATCATTCAATGCCTGGCACTGTCAATACCATTGTATTGACATTTTTCTTAAGTTAGGCCTTCGAAGCCTGTCTGCGGTCACTCCTTCCACTAGGCCTCCACTGACCTGTCTACTGCTGCCCGTGTTCCCCTGGAACCAATTTTTGAATTGCCTACAGCCCAATTTTTGTTATGTTAGGCCTTCGAAGCCTGTCTGCGGCCCGTTCTTTCCACTACTACTACACTGACCAGGCCACTCCTGCCCGTGTTCCCCTGGAACCAATTTTAAATTGCCTACAGCCAGCCCAATTTATTATGTTAGGCCTTCGAAGCCTGTCTGCGGTCCCTCCTTCCACTAGGCCTCCACTGACCTGTCTACTGCTGCCCGTGTTCCCCTTTAACCAATTTTAAATTGCCTACAGCCAGCCCAATTTATTATGTTAGGGCTTCGAAGCCTGTCTGCGGTCCCTCCTTCCACTAGGCCTCCACTGACCTGTCTACTGCTGCCCGTGTTCCCCTGGAACCAATTTTAAATTGCCTACAGCCCAATTTTTGTTATGTTAGGCCTTCAAAGACTGTCTGCGGCCCATTCTTTCCACTACTACTACACTGACCTGGCTACTGCCGCCCGTGTTCCCCTGGAACCAATTTAACATTGCCGACAGCAAGCCCAATTTATTATGTTAGGGCTTCGAAGCCTGTCTGCGGTCCCTCCTTCCAGTAGGCCTCCACTGACCTGTCTACTGCTGCCCGTGTTCCCCTGGAACCAATTTTAAATTGCCTACAGCCCAATTTTTGTTATGTTAGGCCTTCGAAGCCTGTCTGCGGCCCGTTCATTCCACTACTACTACACTGACATGGCTACTGCCGCCCGTGTTCCCCTGGAACCAATTTAAAATTGCCGACAGCCAGCCCAATTTATTATGTTAGGCCTTCGAAGCCTGTCTGCGGTCCCTCCTTCCACTAGGCCTCCACTGACCTGTCTACTGCTGCCCGTGTACTTCTTGAACCAACATCAGAAAATATAAAAATAAGTATTTTGCTTATAAAAAAGAAAATACTGGAGAGATATCAAATGCAGACATTTTAACATTAAAAACAAACACATACAACAAAAATCTGGTACAGTACTAAAAATGGCCACCAGCTACAATAAAACAAAACAATGAAAATAATAAAATCATTATTTACCAAAAAAATAGAGTAAGTCAAAACCACCTTGCAAATAAACATTCATTACAAATAAAGAAGCAGGGCGCGTCCGAGGGTGAGTATATACCTAATAAGAATATAATCACCCTCAGACGCGCCCTGCTTCTTTCTGACAGCCTTCCTTCCTAAGAATCAGCCCTTCCGTGGTGTAGAGAGAGGGTGTGTGACACTCCAAGGTGTTCCCCAGGTTGCCTTTCCTGAGCTTCGATCTTCATGCTCTCGTTTAGTAGTTGTCGGAAAGTAGGCTGCATTAGGCCTACAAATTGGGTATGGGGTGGAGAGAGATGGTGTGTTACACTCCAAGGTGTTCCCCAGGTTTCCTTGCCATTGCTTCGGTCTTCCGACTCTCGTTTAGTAGTTGTAGAAAACTACACTGCATTAGGCCTACAAAATGGGTATCGGGTGGAGAGAGATGGTGTGTTACACTCCAAGGTGTTCCCCAGGTTTCCTTGCCATTGCTTCGGTCTTCCGACTCTCGTTTAGTAGTTGTACAAAACTACACTGCATTAGGCCTACAAAATGGGTATCGGGCGGAGAGAGATGGTGTGTTACACTCCAAGGTGTTCCCCAGGTTTCCTTGCCATTGCTTCGGTCTTCCGACTCTCGTTTAGTAGTTGTAGAAAACTACACTGCATTAGGCCTACAAAATGGGTATCGGGTGGAGAGAGATAGTGTGTTACACTCCAAGGTGTTCCCCAGGTTTCCTTGCCATTGCTTCGGTCTTCAGACTCTCGTTTAGTAGTTGTAGAAAACTACACTGCATTAGGCCTACAAAATGGGTATCGGGTGGAGAGAGATGGTGTGTTACACTCCAAGGTGTTCCCCAGGTTTCCTTGCCATTGCTTCGGTCTTCAGACTCTCGTTTAGTAGTTGTAGAAAACTACACTGCATTAGGCCTACAAAATGGGTATCGGGTGGAGAGAGATGGTGTGTTACACTCCAAGGTGTTCCCCAGGTTTCCTTGCCATTGCTTCGGTCTTCCGACTCTCGTTTAGTAGTTGTAGAAAACTACACTGCATTAGGCCTACAAAATGGGTATCGGGTGGAGAGAGATGGTGTGTTACACTCCAAGGTGTTCCCCAGGTTTCCTTGCCATTGCTTCGGTCTTCCGACTCTCGTTCAGTAGTTGTAGAAAACTACACTGCATTAGGCCTACAAAATGGGTATCGGGTGGAGAGAGATGGTGTGTTACACTCCAAGGTGTTCTCCAGGTTGCCTTTCCAGAGCTTCGATCTTAATGCTCTCGTTTAGTAGTTGTTGGAAACTACACTGCATTAGGCCTCCAAATTGGCTATGGGGTGGAGAGAGATGGTGTGTTACACTCCAAGGTGTTCTCCAGGTTTCCTCGCCATTGCTTCGATCTTCCGACTCTCGTTTAGTAGTTGTAGAAAACTACACTGCATTAGGCCTACAAAATGGGTATCGGGTGGAGAGAGATGGTGTGTTACACTCCAAGGTGTTCCCCAGGTTTCCTTGCCATTGCTTCGGTCTTCCGACTCTCGTTTAGTAGTTGTAGAAAACTACACTGCATTAGGCCTACAAAATGGGTATGGGGTGGAGAGAGATGGTGTGTTCCACTCCAAGGTGTTCTCCAGGTTGCCTTTCCTGAGCTTCTATCTTCAGGCTCTCGTTAAATTGTGGTTAAATGGAACAACTGCATTTGGCGTACTAGTTGGTTTGGGGCCTACTAACAGTGTCTGCCGCTCCTTGCTGTTCTCCTGGTTTCCTGTCCTGAAATTCCGTTTTCAGGCGCTCGTTAAGTAGTTGTTAATGTTAGACTGCATTTGGCCTACTAGTTGGGTTGGGGCCTACTATCGGTGTCTGCCACTCCTTGCTGTTCTCCTCCACTGAACAAAGCTGTGCCGCCTGTTTACTACGGTTGCCAATTTTGAACTGCATTTTGACTACTTACTGATTTGGGCCTACTCTCTGTGTCAGCCTCTCATTCCAGTTGTCCTCCACTGCAATGCCCCCTGGTTATTCCTGTGTTACCAATTTTGAACTGAATTTAGCCAACTTTATTCTTTGGGCCTATATCTGTGTTTCCTCCTCATCCTGCCCATTGCCCAGCCAGTGATAGATGAGTCTGCTGGTACATTGACCCATAACGCAACATTCCCCGTGCACGCTACACAACAACATTGTGACCCTGCTGAAAGTCAGGTTGCTCTTCCCGCATACCATACCACCTTACACGGGGACAAAGAGGAAGGTGCAGATGAAAGTGCAGGTTCCTTCATCAGGTGGGGGGAGGAATACTAGTTGGCGACGTCACTGGCACAGGGCCTCTCATAGTACGCAAAAGTGTTGCTGCCGGTGGGAGGCGCCCCCGCCGTGCAAACACACCGCTGTACTTTGAGGGGCCCTGTGCCAGTGCCAATGCCAACGAGTGGGCCCCCCCTGCTTGCTCAGGTTCACAGCACTTGCAAAGTTGAAATACTTACCTCTCCCTGCTCCACTGCCGTGACGTGGTCCAGATTTCCTGGGCCCACTAATTACTTGAACCAGCCCTACCCACCACAACTTTAGCCAAATGACCCCCAATTTCAAATGCCTTCCAATTATTATAAGGTAAATTACGCTTGACAAGCTTCATTAAGAAGAATGGATGGTTTTGACATTAAAATGGGCACTCTAGGTGTTTTCCTGGCCCCCACTCACTGCCGACTATGCTGCCCCATTGACTTGCATTGGGTTTCGTGTTTCGGTCGATCCCGACTTTACGTCAAAATCGGCCGATTTCACTCGACCCGACTTTTGAGATAGTCGGGTTTCGCGAAACCCGGCTCGACTCTAAAAAGGTCAAGGTCGCTCAACTCTAGTGAAGAACACACAGCGTTTTGCTAAATTAGCCTTTGGAAAGGAAAATAAAGCAATTAGCTAGCTCAACTGGCCCTCAGTTAGAACACAGCGTCCTGTCCCTAACTGAAATCACAGCAGAGTGAGCGCAAAATGGCGGCAGCGTTTTTTATAGTGCAGAGTGACATCATTTCAGCAGCCAATCACAGCCTTGCCAGTACTTACATGCCCACCATGCTAAACAGGATGTGCCCACACTTCCAATCATTCCTCATTGGCTGCTGCGTTCAGTTTGAATTCTGGGAACTTCCGATTCCGGTATCCGATACGCGGGAAGTATCGGAATTCGGTATCGGAATTCCGATACCGCAAATATCGGCCGATACCCGATACTTGCGGTATCGGAATGCTCAACACTACTTGTTATACAATATCTCTAGAGTGCGCTAATACCCTACATGTAATCGGGAAATACTTTTCAGGCACAGTGCAAAACTCAGTAGGGAAGGAGCACCATATTACATAGTGCAGATTTTACTGTTATGGTTTGCTGGTGACATGACCGACTGAAAGAACCCCTGAGGTGCCAAAACAGCAAAACCCCCCATATGTGAACCCATTTTACAACTACACCTCTCAGCGAATTCATATAGGGGTGCAATATTCATATTGACACCATGGGTGTATCACTAAATTTTATACCATTGAGCAGTGAAGAAAAAATAATTACATTTAAAAAAGAAAAAAATTGTTTTAGCCTCAGATTTTATATTTTGACATTTGGAAAGGATAAAAATGGCACCTAAATGCCTCACACAATTTCTGCTGAATGTACAAATAGCTCATAAGTGGATGTGCAGTACTACTTAGCCACACAGTGAAACTCGGGAGGGACAGAGTGCTGCTTGCCTCCTGGAGCAGATTTTCCTAAATTAGTTTGCAGATTCCATATAAAGAACCACTAAGGCCGGCGTCACACTTGCGAGTTTTACGGACGTAAGAGCGCAGAAACTACGTCCGTAAAACTCGCAAAACATACGGCACAATTATTCTCTATGCCCCTGCTCCTATCTGCCGTATTAAACTGATCAGTATTATACAGCTTTCTACGGCCGTAGAAAATCGCAGTATGCTGCGTTTGTCACCGTACTGCGCAAATAAAACGTCAATGAAAGTCTATGGAAGCCCCAAAAATACGGATTACACACGGACCAGCAGTGTGACTTGCGAGGAATACGCAGCGGTGTTAGAGAGAAAAGCCGGCAATTCAGTGCGGTGTACAGTAAAATCACACTGACAGCTTACAGTAGAATAGGTAGAATAAATGTGGACACATAGAATAGGTATATATATATATATATATATATATGTCATTGAGACACATATATGTATATATATTATTATTTCATCCAGCGCGATATAGCAGAAAGCCGGTAATTCAATTGCCGGCTTTTGCTATCTCCTTCCTAAACCCGACATGATATGAGACCTGGTTTACATACAGTAAACCATCTCATATCACCATTTTTTTTGCATATTCCACACTACTAATGTTAGTAGTGTGTCTATGCAAAATTTGGCCGTTCAAGCTAGTAAATTAAAGGGTTAAATGGCGGAAAAAATTGGCGTGGGCTCCCGCACAATTTTCTCCACCAGAGTAGTAAAGCCAGTGACTGAGGGCAGATATTAATAGCCTGGAGAGGGTCCACGGTTATTGGCCCCCCCTGGCTAAAAATACCTGCCCCCAGCCACCCCAGAAAAGGCACATCTGGAAGATGCGCCTATTCTGGCACTTGGCCACTCTCTTCCCATTCCCGTGTAGCGGTGGGATATGGGGTAATGAAGGGTTAATGCCACCTTGCTATTGTAAGGTGACATTAAGCCTAATTAATAATGGAGAGGCGTCAATTATGACACCTATCCATTATTAATCCAATACTAGTAAAGGGTTAAAAAAAACACACACACATTATTAAAAATTAATTTAATGAAAAAATCACAAAGGTTGTTGTATTAATTTATTCTACTCTCAATCCACTCACTGAAGACCCTCGATCTGTAAATAAATAAAAAATAATAAACCAACAATATACATACCTTCCGAGGATCTGTCACGTCCAATGATGTAAATCCATCTGAAGGGGTTAAAATATTTTGCAGCCACGAGCTCCACTAATGCAGCTGCTCATGTCTGCAAAACCCCGGAGAATGTAGGTAAAGTAGGTCATTGACCTATATTTACCTGCATTTGCGGTGAGGCGCCCTCTGCTGGCTGTTCCTAGATTGTGGGAACTTTCCTAGCACTAGAAGTCTCCGGAATTTCAAGATCCCCCCTGAAGTCCTGAGAGAGGGTCAAATGACCCTCTGTCCATATTGACACCTTAATTAGCATCCTTTCATGTGTAAATGTACTCTTGCCTGAGGAATCTGCAGGGGGGATTATCTAAGATAAGAGTGTGTAAACAGAAGAATGCAAGCTATTCCTCAGTGTGGGGGTTGCTGCTCACAAGAAAAACCTATTTTGGTTTCTCCCTGAGTGTGGGGGAGAAACCTATTTTGTTCACAGGAAAGAAAATGGAGAGGAGGCACACCATTGAAGAGGCATTGGAACTGATTCTGAGCAACACAAACCCTTCAGACTCAGATGGAGAAGACATAGTCCTTCAACCGACACATGTGGGGTCTGTGCTGACACATGTCGTAGGCACGGACATACGGGACACATGTTCCCCTATGGCCCCATTCCGCACGAACTGTGTCTCTGTGTGGAGCACATGCGTGTCCGTCTGCTCCACACAGAGACATGTCCGTTGTTTTGCGGAAGCATGGACCGCTTTTTGCCGAAAACGTCCATGCACACAGATGTCATCCGTGTGACTTCCGTGTGCACGGACCACGGAGGAAAGTGAAAAGCCTAAAAATAAAGAATTTCATATTCACCTCAGTCCAGCGCTGACAGTTCCTCTCACTTCCGGTGCCGCTCATTAGGCTATGAATATTCACTTCACTGAGCCCAAGAGTGAACCGGAAGTGAGAGGAGAAGAGGAGCTGGAGGGAGGTGAGAATGTGGTGACAGCAGACAGCGCTATCTGTGGATTCACGGATAGCACACGGACATCACCCACGGTGCATGGGGGCCAAAAGGGATCCTGTTCTGCTTGTTTCAAAAACGGACAGAACAGGATGCCAAAAAAGGCAGTGTGAGTTACCTATTTTATTTCCTGACTATCTTTTTTATTTTGAACCAAAACAAAATGCTTATTTGAAATTATTTATCGTGCAGATGAGGAGACTCCGCCTCTACCAAAAAAGAGAGCTCGGTTGGCGAGTGAGCCGACAGAGACCGCAAAAGATGGCACAGTGTGGCATGAAGTACAAGTGGGGAAACATCTCCATTTGACCCCAATAGAACTGTACCCTACAGATGGAGAGCCAAGTGCTAAGGCCAGACGAAGTGTCCAGAGTCGCCTTCAGAGCTTCCTCTGTTTTATCAGTCTTGACATGCTTAGTAGCATTGAAGAATGGACTACTCAACATGCACGTCACATGGAGCAGGTGGATTGGTTCATGGGTCTCCCGGAACTAATGGCATTTATTTCAGTCATTATCTTGCGGGGGTGACCAAGGTTCCATCACTATGTGACAGCTGGTCAGCAAACCTGGGAAACCCAAGGATCATTGCCACTATGACCCGAAACCGCAGAACTGTAACCACGGACAATTTCTTTACATCATTGTCACTTGCACAACGACTGCTTAGCCGGGAAACCACTATCGCCGGGAAATTCCTCAATCCGCTAGACAGATGGACCGCACTGAATTCACCACTCAGGTGTTTTCAACTACTGGTGCCACACTGACAGTGTATGCACCCAAACGAAAGAAGGCCGTCTACATTCTCAGCAGCATGCACAGCGTGGTTGAGACTGAGGATACCAACAAAAGGAAGCCAAACACGGTCACACAATACATCCACACAAAGTGCGGTGTGGATGTGACCAAATGGTGCAGGAGTACAGCATGCGTGCAGGAACACAGAGATGGCCAGTCGCCGTGTTCTACAACATGATTGAAATGGCAGCACTCTATGCTCATGTTCTTTATCAGGCATTCACTGCGGTGCAGGAGAGACGGGTGGACTTCCTGGTTGAGCTTGCAAAAGAGTTAGGTGGCCGTCATGTGACTGAAAAGAAGGCACGCAAGGAGAAACTCCTTTGGCAACTTCCTTCCACACCCAGCCCTGGCAAAAGGGTGAAGTGTCAGGTTAACCATCAATGCACGAACAATTGCACGAACAATTGTGCAACTGAGAGATGTGTTGACTGCTACAAATACACGTGTGGCAAATGTACCAGGGGCATACCCAGGCAGTGCCAGGTATGTTCCAACATGTTCAGACTGCTGAGTGAGTGCTGAAATGCTAGTCACACAAGGACATGCCACTCACACACACACAGCCCCCCACTGCAGCCTATGGAAAATATGTGTGGAATTGTTTTATTCCTTGTATTTTTTTAACATTTTTATAACAAAAATAAAAAGCATCCTTTGATGCGTGCTCCTTTACTCCCCTACCCCCATGTATTTGTCTTTACCCTTTCCCCCCTCCCCTCTTCCCACTCCTCCACCAACATCCCTCCCTGTTGTATAATTTTATTATATTGTTTTCTTGTTCACTGTTTTATCACATTTGTTTGGCCATGCCGCTTATACACTGCTCATCTTGAAAATGTGACTATTTGTTTGATGTTGGTGTGAAATAACCCTTTAGTGAAAAAAAAATCTTATTGGTTTTTTAAAAAAAATAAAAAGCATCAAAACAAATAACAGTTGTTCTTTTGTATATTTTTCACACTAAAATTTCAGTCCTCTTGTGCGAATTTTTTTCGCGCCAAATTTGCACAAGAATGAACATGCTGCGATTTTTTTTCGCTAGTGTGATTGAGGCCTAAAGGTACAGTTACACGTTACGATCTCGTTGACGATATTGTTTGAAAATGTCACGTGATCACGTCGTTCATGCAATGTCGTTTTCACATCGTTGCGTGTAACGTGAAGATATCAGACGAACACATCGTTGGATCGCTGATCGCAGATTTGAGGTCAGGATCTCAAATCTGACGATCCTCATCCAATTGTGTGTCAGAAGATGTGCAGCATCGTTCAGTGTAACGCTGAGATGAACGATTTTGGTGTAAATTCTCCTATTCCTGCCATTGTGAAAAATCGTTCTGCAAACGTTTGCAATGAGGCTAACGCAGAGCCAAAATTTACATCGTTAACAAGATAGTTGCATGTGACGCCTCTTGGACAATGTGAAACTGATTGCACGAACGATGTGATCACGTGACTATATCGTCGACGAGATCGTAACATGTAAAGGTACCTTTGACCGCTGCGGATCCGCAGCAGTTTCCCCTGAGTTTACAGTACAATGTAAATGTGGCACGCCTAGGGGTATTTGCCACAAAAATAGTTACTGACAGTAAATACTAAAATAGCAAGACTGCACTACCACCTCCGGCCAGAAGGGGGAGCTCCAGAGACTCCCCTTGATCCATTCTGGTCTGAGAGAAGAAATGGCAGTTGGGCTAAGGAGCTGAAAGTGAGAGGTCATACAGTTGAATCTCTAACAGCCCTGTGACTGTTACCAGGCCTAAATCACCGGCCTGAGGAGAAGAGGGATAGAGAATAAGGACATTGTGAGAACCGGGTAGCATTAATCACTACCCAGAACAGGCGCAAAGACGGATACCGGATCCGTGGCTGTATTCATTATATATAATACAGCAACCGGAAAAACGTGAGGTGATATCAGCTTCACTAGGGCCGGACGCAGCAACAGACACAGAGTTCAGCGGTACTCCCAGAGGGGGTAAACCGATAAAAGGACTCGGGTTGCCCGTCGAACCAGGACCCGGAGGGGACAGATTGGGCTGGCAGCCAGTTCACATACAGCAGCAGGGCCACACAGAAATTGCGCACAATAAGAGGCGAAGACCCCGGCAGGGTCAAAGTAACTCAGAGTTCCCATACAGACTCCGGTGACAGGACTGGTTGTAAATCCTTTTATGTTAAAGTAAACTGGTTAAACGTTTCAGTGCCTCAGTCTTTCATTTGGACAATAGCCATCTATCCAGGATCGGGATCGTCACCGCTGGGAGAATCTGCTGCTGATCAAGTAAGTGCCTGTCCCCTCATGATACCCCTTACACTGTGCATTGCCTGAGGCCACAGCACCGGGTCAAGCCACCCGTGACATCCCCCTCAAGAGACAGACTCCATTGGTCCGGTGCTGGGTATCCCGGTCTCCTGGGCGTCACAATTGGCGTCACGAACAGGATCTAGCCAGCCCGTATACCGGGTATTGTGTGCCGTGATTGGAGCCCAAAACTGTGAAAACTGGGATGAAAAATCTTGAAAATTGACTTTATTAAAGAAAAATCCATTCCCCATTGAAAACTATTGAAAGTGACTTTTCCCCATTGGTTATAATGGAGTAAAGATGGCCGCCATCCCCTGAGGTAATCACTTCATAACCGTTAGGCACGAGACTGTTAATTGAGCTACGCCATCACCTGAGCCCCAGTCTAACTGAAAAACTTCAGAATCCGCCATTACAGAGCGCGGTGGGTGGGAGCAGCAGGGGGCGTGTCATTGTGGGCGGCACCAAGCTGAGCGCTCTGACATCAGAGCAAGGGGAAAATCGATCCTGCTGCACAGCGGAACGAATCTACACTATCCCGACGGAAGCGGAGGACCGGAAGGGTCCGGATTAACTAAGGGGGCACAGTATGTCGCAGCACGGAGACGCCGCAGCACCCGGCAACACTAATGCAGCTAAAAGACAGAGTGTCAATAGAGAGTCCGGCAGCGCAGCGGTGCAAGGAGTGGCGCCCATCATGCCGGTGCTGATGCCATATACCCCGGGTGGCCCATGGCTTCCAATGTATGAAGGTGAGCCTAATACCCTTGACGATTTCAGAGAAAAGATGCTGGCCCATTTTGACATGTTCCCTGTGGGTGAAGTTCAGCGTGTTAGTCTCCTGATGATGCAGTTAAGTGGCCATGCTAAGCGAGAAGTCACAGCATGGGCAGCTGATCTAAAAGGCACTGTTGAACGCATATTTGCTGGATTAAAAGCTACATTTGAAACCACGGCCAGCAGCAAAGCTAAAATACGATTCTTTAATTGCAAACAAAAAGCTAATGAGGGCGTGAGAGACTTTGCCTTAAACCTGCAGGAAGCCCTTAAATCACTTACACTGGCTGAACCCATTTTTAACACCGGAGCGGATAAACTGCTAAGAGATCAATTTATTGAGGGACTCTACACCCCTTCTCACCGGGGGCATGTGAGCATGCTTGTTTTTAAGAACCCTGAATTGACATTTGCCCAATTAAAGGAGAGCGCTATACGTCTCCAGCTGGCAGAGGCACCTCGGGATCAGGATCCTGCGCAACCCATGGCAGAGGCACCTCAACAACAGGGAGTGCCAGTGACATCAGCTATGTCTGGGGCCATTGCTAAGCCCCTGGGGCCCAGTACTAATGAGGCTCTTCAACAAAAGCTTGACTCTTTAGCTGATGTTGTTGCTTCAATGGCTAAAACCATGCAGGAGATGAGAGGACACAAGATGGAGTTGGCAAACTGTAGAGAGGATGTTCCATGGATGAGACCCCGGAGATACCCGACATGGAGAGGACGACCCCGCGACCGCTACCAACCGGATGGACAGCCCATTTGCCGCCGTTGCCAGCAGCCGGGCCACTTTGCACGAGATTGTGATTTAAACGGGAATCCCCTGGGAATGCGGGCCGCTTCGCAGGAATGAACTTTCAAGGCCCAACACCCTGGCACGACAGGTACATCGGAGGACGACCCATTATCCCTATCGTGCTGGACGGAATTCCCCTCAACGCTTTGCTGGACACAGGTTCCCAGATTTCATCTATACCGTATATCCTTTATAAGAGGTACTGGGCTGATGCAGATATTGATAAAGGGCCCTCTGATGTTGAACTAGATATATGGGCCAGTAATGGTAAGTTGGTACCGAAACTAGGATTCAGGGAGATGACCATAAAGATTGGTAAAGTAGAACTGAAGAAACAGGGTATAATTGTTGTTGATGTTGACCGGCGGAACTGTGAACCAACTGTATTGATAGGAATGAATGTGTTAGAGAACTGCTTTTCCGAAGTCATTTCTGTCTTACAGCAAATTGCTGAAACTGCCCAATCCTGCCAGCAGAGAGTTCTCCGGAGGGAAATAAAAGTATTGATGTTAAGGCAACAGGTAGAAGTTGCAGGTGGAGAAATCGGCAGTGTGAGGGTAAGTGATCCAACGTCTATTGTAATCCCACCAAAAACAGAAATGCTGGTATGGTGTAGAGCAGCCATTGGTACTAAGGGACGAGATTATCAAGCCTTAATAGAACCAGTGTACACTGACAGCAGGCCCACTATACTCACAGCACGAGGGATAGTCGAGGTACACCGGGGACGAGTGCCGGTACGACTTTTGAACTGTGGAGAGGAAGAGGTCACTTTGCCAAGGTATGCTACAATGGCAAAGCTATATACTGTTGACAACAATGCCATCACAACCATTGAGCCCTTAGAACCAACCTGTCAGGTGGAAGGCAATGGCTCAGATGGAGAAATGGAGGATTGGTGCCAACAGCTACACGTGGGCATAAATTCAACACCTACCCATCAAAAACAAGGGGTGTATAGGCTAGTGACGGAATATGAACAAGTCTTCAGTAAACACCCATTGGACTTCGGACGGATAGAAGGGGTAGAACACACAATCCCCACAGGTGACCATCCCCCAATAAAAGAAAGATATAGACCCATACCGCCCGCTCACTATCAATGTGCAAAAGATATGCTGAGGGAAATGAAACAGGCCGGGGTAATAAGAGACAGCTGTAGCCCCTGGGCGGCCCCTCTAGTGATTGTCAAAAAAAAGGACGGAACCATGAGAATGTGCGTAGACTACCGGAAGATTAATAACATCACCCATAAAGACGCCTACCCCTTGCCTAGGATAGAAGAGTCCTTAACTGCTTTGAAATCTGCTAATTATTTTTCCACCTTAGACTTAACAAGCGGGTATTGGCAAGTCCCTGTGGCTGAGAGAGATAAGGAAAAGACGGCATTCACCACACCAATGGGTCTATGTGAATTTAATCGCATGCCGTTCGGACTCTGCAACGCATCCGGTACCTTCCAGCGGCTGATGGAATGCTGCCTCGGACACAAGAACTTCGAGACCGTCCTCCTGTACCTAGATGATGTGATCGTCTACTCAAAGACTTACGAACAACACTTAATAGACCTGGCAGAAGTGTTCGAAGCCTTATCCAGGTATGGCATGAAAGTCAAGCCATCCAAATGTCACCTTCTCAAGCCAAAGGTACAGTACCTGGGACACATCGTGAGTTTGGAGGGAGTAGCACCAGATCCCGAGAAAATAAGCGCCATAAGGGATTGGCCAAGACCTACCAGCGCAAAAGAAGTGAGACAATTCCTGGGATTGGTGGGTTACTATCGCAGATTTATAAAAGGATTTACCAAGTTGGCAGCACCCTTGCAAGACACCTTGGTAGGGCAGACGAAGAAACCTTCAAACCGAAACCCTCCTTTTCAGTGGAACGATGAAAGGGAAGACTCCTTTGAACAACTAAAGAAGGCACTAACTGGAGAAGAGGTTCTGGCATACCCAGATTACCATCAACCTTTCATCCTCTACACCGATGCCAGTAATGTGGGACTAGGAGCGGTGCTGTCACAAAAGCAAGAAGTTCGGGAGAAAGTCATCGCCTTTGCAAGTAGAAAGCTCCGGCCTACTGAAAGAAATTCAGAAAATTACAGCTCCTTCAAATTGGAACTACTGGCAGTAGTTTGGGCTGTGACGGAGCGTTTCAAACACTATCTGGCCGCTGCAGAATTTATTGTCTATACTGACAACAATCCGTTGACCCACCTGGACACAGCCAAATTAGGTGCGTTAGAACAGCGATGGATAGCCCGGTTATCTAATTACAACTTCATAATCGAGTATCGAGCAGGTCGCAAGAATGGAAATGCCGATGCCCTATCCCGGATGCCACACTTGAGAGATGTAGAAGAGGAAACGGGGGAGCTTGAAGAAATTGAACTACCAGCCTTCCATCGTCCCAAGGCAAAACATCATCAGTCAAGTACCTATCAGAAACAACAAGAGGTGAATTTTAATCCGTTAGCACACCATAGATGGGCTGACACCCAAGACAGCAATCCGGCTGTGAAGTTGGTGAAGGAACTGTTGACTGAGCAAAGTGCATATCCCGATGACGATGCCCCAGAAGAGACGCATCAACTCTGGAAAGAGAGAGGCAAAATGTTCCTGTATCAAGGGAAGCTCTGTAGAAGATACACCAATCCGAAAACACATGAATTGGTTTGGCAGATTATTGTGCCTAAACAAGATGTGAAGATGGTCCTCGAAGCTTACCATAATGGTGCTGGTCACTTCGGTTGGAAAAAGTTAGAAGTACTTCTAAGAGAAAGATTTTATTGGGTCGGGATGAGAAAATCAATCGAACAGTGGTGCAGAAATTGTGGCCCGTGCAACCTCAGAAGAAACGATCAAAAGAACTAAAGAGCACCACTGCAGCCCATAATCACTAAACAACCACTTGAACTTGTAGCCATGGACCACGTGAAGTTGACACCAAGCTGGTCCGGCTATGTCTATGCCTTGACCATCGTGGACCATTATTCACGTTTCTTGGTAGTAGTACCCGTAAAAGATCTGACAGCAAAAACAGCAGCCAAAGCGTTCCAAACGTACTTTTGTAGACCCCATGGATATCCGGAACAGGTTCTCACCGACCAAGGTACAGCCTTTGAATCAGAGATCTTCAGAGAATTCTGTAATATGTATGGTTGCAAAAAGATCCGGACGACGGCCTATCATCCACAAACAAACGGCTTATGCGAGAAGATGAACCATATTGTAATAGACCTACTAAAGACTTTACCTGAGACAGAAAGGAATCAATGGCCAGAGAAATTGCCTGACTTGGTGGATCTGTATAATCATGTCCCGGTGAGCTCCACCAACTGCACCCCAGCTTACCTTATGCGTGCAAGACCCGGCCAATTACCAATCGATCTAGAAATGGGAATTCTGAAACCAGACGCAGAAGTTCAAGACTCCAATTGGGATATCATACGGCAAAAGCAGTATCGCCAAGTGCAAGAGAGTGTGGAAAGAAGCCTTCAGCAAACTAGAGAAAGACAAGAGCGAACTTTCAACCAGAATGCTCTAGCGACCCCATTAAGACCGGGTGACCAAGTGCTCAAGAGAAATCGTCGAACCAATAAACTGGACAATCAGTGGGAAGCCGTACCCTACACAGTTTTACCAACAAGAGTGGATAATCCTAAAATGTGTCTCATTAGCAAAAACGGAGGCTTAACATCTGTACTAGTGTCAAGAGACAATCTTAAATTGTGTCCGGAAGCATTGAAAGAGCCAGACGTTGTCCAGCCAGAACCAGAAGTTATTCAACCCATACAGGTTCAACCAGTAAATGAAAAAGAAGAGGAAGTGTATCACACCTGTATAGGAGACTTTCCCAAAACCCTACTAACATACCATGGTGCAGTAGTGGTTCCCATGGTGGCCTTTTACCCAACACCGAACCCAATACCAGAAGTCCCAAGACAGGAAGAGGCTGACCCCGTACTACAGGAGGTTCCAGGCCAGGAAGAACAGATTCCTGGTCAGAGTAATCCCATTCACGGTGGACTTGCCAACTCCATAGTCGTGGAATTATCTTTAGCAGAGCGGGCAGATACTACATCCGCAGTAGACAGTAGTACACCACATGAAGAGACACCGCTATTACGTAGATCACAGCGTAGTACCCAGGGTCAATTACCGGCCAGGTATGCAGATTACCAACTATAAAGCTCATAATGTGAATTGTATATATGTTATGCCGTATATAGTTAAACAGAAAATGTAGTATAGTCATTGCTATCAGTCTGCAACGTTTAAGCCCAGTGCCTACAGAGACTTGTCTGTATGAACTTATTGCATATTCTTGAACTTTTTATCAGCCCGGAGGCACTAAATCAAAGCTCCGGAAAGACTGCTTTTTGAACTTTGCTTTTTGCTCTTTTTGAACTTTCTTTAGACTTTATATTGATAACTCCGTTGGAAAAATGGAACTAAATTCCTGGACACTAAGTACAGTGCCTTTCCTAATACCTTCAAGGATAGGACTGTATTAATGGACGCTATTTGAAGTGACTTTTTACAGAACTCTATTTTTGTTTCCTTGAGTGGTTTTTGTAACTTTTCATTTTTAAGACTCTGTACATATTAATTGTTATTTCAAAATGTTATTGTCCCACAGTCCCGGAGTACTGTTCTTAACTAAGGGGGAATGTGGCACCCCTAGGGGTATTTGCCACAAAAATAGTTACTGACAGTAAATACTAAAATAGCAAGACTGCACTACCACCTCCGGCCAGAAGGGGGAGCTCCAGAGACTCCCCTTGATCCATTCTGGTCTGAGAGAAGAAATGGCAGTTGGGCTAAGGAGCTGAAAGTGAGAGGTCATACAGTTGAATCTCTAACAGCCCTGTGACTGTTACCAGGCCTAAATCACCGGCCTGAGGAGAAGAGGGATAGAGAAAAAGGACATTGTGAGAACCGGGTAGCATTAATCACTACCCAGAACAGGCGCAAAGACGGATACCGGATCCGTGGCTGTATTCATTATATATAATACAGCAACCGGAAAAACGTGAGGTGATATCAGCTTCACTAGGGTCGGATGCAGCAACAGACACAGAGTTCAGCGGTACTCCCAGAGGGGGTAAACCGATAAAAGGACTCGGGTTGCCCGTCGAACCAGGACCCGGAGGGGACAGATTGGGCCGGCAGCCAGTTCACATACAGCAGCAGGGCCACACAGAAATTGCGCACAATAAGAGGCGAAGACCCCGGCAGGGTCAAAGTAACTCAGAGTTCCCATACAGACTCCGGTGACAGGACTGGTTGTAAATCCTTTTATGTTAAAGTAAACTGGTTAAACGTTTCAGTGCCTCAGTCTTTCATTTGGACAATAGCCATCTATCCAGGATCGGGATCGTCACCGCTGGGAGAATCTGCTGCTGATCAAGTAAGTGCCTGTCCCCTCATGATACCCCTTACACTGTGCATTGCCTGAGGCCACAGCACCGGGTCAAGCCACCCGTGACATCCCCCTCAAGAGACAGACTCCATTGGTCCGGTGCTGGGTATCCCGGTCTCCTGGGCGTCACATAAACTTATGGGAAACAAAAAACGCTGTGCACATGCTGCGGAAAAATCCACGCGGAAACGCTGCGGATTACATTCCGCAGCATGTCACTTCTTTTCTGCGGATTTTCACCTGCTCCAATAGGAAACTGCAGATGAAAATCCGCAGAAGAAACCGCAGTAAAAAAACGCGATAAATTCGCAGTAAAAACCGCAACGGATTTTCACTGCGGATTTTGGAATTCCGCTACGGAAAAATCCGCAGTGGAATCCTCAAAGTGTGCACATAGCCTTAAGGTACCTTCACACATAACGATATTGTTAACGATATCGTTGCTTTTTGTGACGTAGCAACGATATCGTTAATGAAATCGTTATGTGTGACAGCGACCAACGATCAGGCCCCTGCTGGGAGATCGTTGGTCGCTGAATAAAGTCCAGAACTTTATTTCGTCGCTGGACTCCTGCTGACATCGCTGGATCGGCGTGTGTGACACCGATCCAGCGATGTCTTCACTGGTAACCAGGGTAAACATCGGGTACCGCGCTTAGTAACCCGATGTTTACCCTGGTTACCATGCTAAAAGAAAAAAAAAAACAAACACTAGATACTTACCTACCGCTGTCTGTCCTCCAGCGCTGTGCTCTGCACTCCTCCTGTACTGGCTGTGAGCCGGAAAGGAGAGCGGTGACGTCACCGCTCTACTTTCCGGCTCACAGCCAGTACAGGAGGAGAGCAGAGAAGCAGAGCGCAGCGCTGGAGGACAGACAGCGGTAGGTAAGTATCTAGTGTTTGTTTTTTTTTTACTTTTAGCATGGTAACCAGGGTAAACATCGGGTTACTAAGCGCGGCCCTGCGCTTAGTTACCCGATGTTTACCCTGGTTACCGGCATCGTTGGTCGCTGGAGAGCGGTCTGTGTGACAGCTCTCCAGCGACCAAACAGCGACGCTGCAGCGATCCGGATCGTTGTCTGTATTGCTGCAGCGTCGCTAAGTGTGAAGGGGCCTTTAGACACAAATGCTTCTGGTCATTACTCACAACTGTACCTTGCTCTAAAATTTCTAATTCTCTATTTAAAATATATTAAAAATGATTCATTGTTTCAGCTCTTTTTTGCACAAATAAAACTAAACTAAATACAATATGTATAGTCTTTATATTATCAAATACAATAAACTGAACAGAACTAACTTGAAACTTGAAACTACATGGGTAAACTGGATGGAAAACAGCAAACAACCTCCTGTGGTGCAACAGTAATGGCCTTAATTATAGAACAAAAGACAGTGAATAGAGATAAGATAAGCTATAGATAAAATCCTTTAGGTCATTTGACCCTTCTCTGGGTTTCAAAGGTAGAAATGTCAAATGACCCGTCTCTGGGACTTCTAGTGCTAGAAAGCTCCCAGGCTCGAGATCATAAGAGGGCGCCCTCTGCTGGTTGTCCTCATATGAACTCGAGCCAGGGAGCTTTCTAGGAAAGTTCCCATGATCTAGGAACAGCCAGCAGAGGGCGCCTCACCGCAAATGCAGGTAAATATAGGTCAATGACCTACTTTACCTACATTCTCCGGGGTTTTGCAGACATGAGCAGCTGCATTAGCGGAGCTCGTGGCTGCAAAATATTTTAACCCCTTCAGATGGATTTACATCGTTGGACGTGACAGATCCTCGGAAGGTATGTATATTGTTGGTTTATTATTTTTTATTTATTTACAGATCGAGGGTCTTAGTGAGTAGATTGAGCGAAGAATAAATTAATACAACAACCTTTGTGATTTTTTCATTAAATTAATTTTTAATAATGTGTGTGGTTTTTTTAACCCTTTACTAGTATTGGATTAATAATGGATAGGTGTCATAATTGACGCCTCTCCATTATTAATTAGGCTTAATGTCACCTTACAATAGCACGGTGGCATTAACCCTTCATTACCCCATATCCCACCGCTACACGGGAATGGGAAGAGAGTGGCCAAGTGCCAGAATAGGCGCATCTTCCAGATGTGCCTTTTCTGGGGTGGCTGGGGGCAGGTGTTTTTAGCCAGGGGGGGGCCAATAACCGTGGACCCTCTCCAGGCTATTAATATCTGCCCTCAGTCACTGGCTTTACTACTCTGGTGGAGAAAATTGTGCGGGAGCCCACGCCAATTTTTTCCGCCATTTAACCCTTTAATTTACTAGCTAGAACGGCCAAATTTTGCATAGACACTACTAACATTAGTAGTGTGGAATATGCAAAAAAAATGGTGATATGAGATGGTTTACTGTATGTAAACCAGGTGTCATATGATGTCGGGTTTAGGAAGGAGAAAGCAAAAGCCGGTAATTGAATTACCGGCTTTCTGCAATATCGCGCTGGATGAAATATTAATATATATACATATATGTGTCTACTGACATATATATATATATATATATATAGACAGTATATATATATTTTTTTTTTTTTTACACATGGATCCCTTGTATAGCTGTATGTCGGTTTTGCAAGCCTGCGATAAAAACACGCAGTACGGATGACATACGGAGGTTGCCATGCGCAAAAAACGCTGAAACACCCTGCCTACGGAGGAGCTACGGACCACTATTTTCGGGACTTTTCAGCATATTACGGCCGTAATATACGGACCGTATTTTCATACACTGTGTGTGACGCCGGCCTAAGTGTCAAAAAAGTAGATTTCTCCCTCAAGTGACCCCATTTTGGAAATTATAACCCTTTGGGAGCTTATCTACAGGTGTAGTGATGATTTTTACTCCGTGGGTGTTTTCCAGAAAGGAACAGCAGTGAATGTTGCTGAGTGAAAATTGCAAATCTGCTTTTGTAGTGCCCAGTACATTCTAGTGTCAGTGCATTATGCCCAGCTCCTGCTTCTGGAAACATTGACCCATAAATTAGGAGAGCTGTCATAGCTACAGAAATGTCAAACATGAAGATGCTAAGTTTGGTTTTCACACACTGTGGGGCTCCAAAGGAAGGGAGCATTTGGATTTGGGAGTGTATAATTTTTTGAATTTGCTTTGGGAGGTGTCATAGAAAATATTTTCCCCTTTCTGACCTCGGACAGGTTAGGGCCATGTTCACACGTTGTGGTTATTACCGCGGATCGGTGGCGTTTTTGACGCTGGGGATCTGCAGCAGTTTTCCATGTGGTGTACAGTGCCATGTAAACCTATGGAAAACCAAATCCGCTGTGCACATGCTGCGGAAAATACCGCGCGGAAACGCAGCATTGTTTTCTCCGCAGCATGTCAATTCTTTGTGCGGATCTGCAGCCTTTCTGCACCCATTGACTTGCATTGAGTCGGGCACATCCGCAGCAAAACCGCAGATGTAAAAAAGATCTGCGGTTTAGCTGCGGGTGAAAACGCTGCAGATTGGGAGGGGGGAAATGTGTGGGTGGAGTGTGGGCGGAGACTGTGCGTGTCTGTGTGTGCGGGCGGTGTCTGTGCGGGCCTCTTGGGGGTCTGTGCGGGCCTCTCGGGGGTCTGTGCGGGCCTCTCGGGGGTCTGTGCGGGCCTCTCGGGGGTCTGTGCAGGACTGTCAGGGGTCTGTGCGGACCTCTCGGGGGTCTGTGCGGGCCTCTCGGGGGTCTGTGTGGGCCTCTCAGGGGGGTATGTGCGGGGCTCTCGGGGGTCTTTGTGTGTGTGTGTGTGTGTGTGTGTGTGTGCAGGCATCGTCCAATGGGACTACAAGTCCCATAGGGCTATGCCTGCTACAATGACAGTGATTGACGCATTAGCCAATGATGGAACAGTAGTAGTCCCATCATACGGTTAATGTGTTAAGTGTAAAAAAAAACATACAACATACAACAACAAACAACATACAACATATAACATACAACATATAACAGAACATACAACATATAACAGAACATAAAACATAAAACATACAACATATAACAGAACATACAACATATAACAGAACATACAACATCTAACACAGAACATACAGCATACGACATATAACATACAATACATACATTCAGTATATTCATACATTACATACAATGCATACATACAGAGCATACAACATAGAGTACATACTCACCATCACCTTGTCACTTTGATCCCCGAAGCCATTGTCACCTGTCAAAAATATTAAAATAATAAACAAACAATATACTCCCTGATCCGCAGAAATCCAATTAAAACAAGTGTCCCACGACAATCTCCCGTGGAGAGCAGCAGCATCAGCTGATGCGACCACTCTCCAGGGGTACCAGGAATACAATGAAGGAAAGGTATCCTTCTGCACTGTATTCCTCCACCACTGTAAAAAATAGTCCCTAGTCTCACTTATGGCACTGCTGTGTAAGAAAGTTCACCAAAGTGGGCAGCATGGTGGCGCAGTGGATAGCACAGCAGCCTTGCAGCGCTGGAGTCCTGGGTTCAAGCCCCACTAAGGACAACATCTGCAAAGAGTTTGTATGTTCTCTCCGTGTTTGCGTGGGTTTCCTCCGGGTACTCCGGTTTCCTCCCACATTCCAAAGACATACTGATAGGGAATTTAGATTGTGAGCCCCAATGGGGGCAGCAACAATAATGTGGGCAACCTGTAAAGCGCTGCGGAATATGTTAGTGCTATATAAAAAAAAATAAAGAAAGAAAAATAAAGACACAGCAATGCCATAAAGTGAGACCCTGAACTCAGGTAACCTCAGTGATGCACCGCAGGAGCCATTGTCTCCTGTCAATGTGTCACTGAAGGTCCTATAGAGCAGTGACATCACCCGATGTCACTGTTCTATAAGGGAGATTGTTGTGGGACACTCGTTATTAATTGGACTGCGTCAGACAGGGAGTATACGGTTTATTATTTGTAATTTTTTACAGGCGATCGAGTATGGTTAAATTAAGAATATTAAAATACTTTTTTCTGGCTGTGTCTTTACTTTTTTTTAACTCTTTCACTAATATAGGATTAATAATCGATAGGTTTCTTATTGACGCCTCTCCATTATTAACCCGGCTTAATGTCACCTTACAATAGCAAGGTGACATTAACCCCTTATTACCCCATTTCCCACCGCTACTTGGGAGTGGGAAAAAGGGGCTAAGTGCCGGAATCTCACAGATATTCGCCATTTCTAGGGTGGCTGGGGCTGGTATTTGTAGCCGGGGGGCCAATATCCATGGCCCCTCTCTAGGCTATGAATATCAGCCCACAGCTGTCTGCGTAGCCTTTCTGGCTATAAAATATAAGGGGGACCCCACGGCACTTTTTTTGGGGGGTCCCCCTATTTTAATAGCCAGTAAAGGATATGCAGACCGCTGCGGGCTGATATTCATAGACTGGAAGGGGGCCCTTCCCAGGCTACAAATATTGGCCCCTGGCCGTCGGCTTTCCCCCTCTGGCGCAGGAAATGGCGCGGAAGCCCACGCCATTTTTTTTATTTATTTATTTTATTAAACATTCATTAAGAAACATAGGCCTCGCTATTATATAACTATGGATATATCCATAGATAAATCTATCTATACATGGATATCTATTGATATATGTATAGATATATCTAGAGATATAACTATGGATATATCTATAGAAATAACTGTGGCTATATCGATCTATAGATATATTTATAGATAGATAGTTATCTCTATAGATACATAGATGTTTCTATCCATATACTGTATCTATCTGGCTACTTGCACACATCAGGTTTCTGCCGTCAGGCACAATACGATGAGTTTCGAAAAAAACGGATCCTTGTTTTTTTTCCGCCGGATCCATTTTTTTCTCATAGAGTTATATTAGCACCGAATTGCGCCTGATGGCCACACGTTTCATCCGTTTTTTGCCGGATCCATCAGAAAAGCTGTTTCTAGGGGACGGAGAAAACGTACAGAAGAACGTTTATTCTGTCCGGCGAAAAAATGCGCAGCAACGGATCCAGCGACAAATGGATGAAACGTGAGGCCATCAGGCGCAATCCGGCACTAATACAACTCTACGAGAAAAAAAACTGATCCATTTTTTTCAAAACTCGCCGGATTGTGCCTGATGGCAAAAACCTGATGTGTGAAAGTAGCTTAACTATCCATATATCTATCTACATCTGTCTGTCTATCTATGTGTGTAATGGAGTGTGGCTTGGACAAATGTAAAAGAGGAGGTTGGACAAGAAATGACATCACAAATCTTTTTTTTTCTTTTGTTCAATAATACATAATTATTTAGCTTTCAAAAACGCATACAAAACCGCATCAAAACGCATCAAAGCCAGGACATGTCAGCTGTTTTGTACAGTTAACATATGCCTGCAATAGCGGTGGGTGGAATCGCGATTCACCTGCCGCTATTAAGTAGTTAAATGCCGCTGTCAACTAGTGCTTCCGGCCATTGGGCTGGAAATGAGCGCATCGCTGACGTGATCGGGGGTCAGTGATGCATCAGTATGACAACCTCTATTGAAGACCTCTATGGTTGTTGATGCTGGATTGCTGTGAGTGCCACCCTGTGGTTGGCTTGCATAGCAATGTAGTACATCTACTACATACAGTTAGGGCCAGAAATATTTGGACAGTGACACAATTTTCGCGAGTTGGGCTCTGCATGCCACCACATTGGATTTGAAATGAAACCTCTACAACAGAATTCAAGTGCAGATTGTAACGTTTAATTTGAAGGGTTGAACACAAATATCTGATAGAAAATGTAGGAATTGTACACATTTCTTTACAAACACTCCACATTTTAGGAGGTCAAAAGTAATTGGACAAATAAACATAACCCAAAAAAAATATTTTTATTTTCAATATTTTGTTGCAAATCCTTTGGAGGCAATCACTGCCTTAAGTCTGGAACCCATGGACATCACCAAACGCTGGGTTTCCTCCTTCTTAATGCTTTGCCAGGCCTTTCCAGCCGCAGCCTTCAGGTCTTGCTTGTTTGTGCGTCTTTCCGTCTTAAGTCTGGCTTTGAGCAAGTGAAATGCATGCTCAATTGGGTTTAGATCTGGAGATTGGCCATTTTTATGCGCTAAAAGCTCTCATTTTTCATATTTCTAGTGCAGTAATGCAGTTTAAAAATTTCGTGTTTTCAAGTTTGCATGTTTTGGCGCTGCAGTGTGCTGCCCTATTTGTTTGATTATATACGAGTTGGCGACTCTGGGTTCAGCACCTGTTCACACTGTGTCTATGTTTGGATGTGCAGATCAGGTTTTTTGAAATGTATTCTCTAGCCTTCTGATCGTGCACTCCCTGCCTCCTAGCTTCAGGTGTTTTAATTATAGTAGGTCCAATACCCCTCCACAGTGAGAGAGAATTTGAGTCCAAGGAGAGGTTTCACATGTACCCATTCAGATGGAGACGTTTATTCTCAGAGAGGTAGGTTTAGAGTAGGACCTCGTATAAGAGAGATGCCGTAACGTGGCTACGAGGTACACATAAAATTGGCCATTTTTATGCGCTAAAAGCTCTCATTTTTCATATTTCTAGTGCAGTAATGCAGTTTAAAAATTTCGTGTTTTCAAGTTTGCATGTTTTGGCGCTGCAGTGTGCTGCCCTATTTGTTTGATTATATACGAGTTGGCGACTCTGGGTTCAGCACCTGTTCACACTGTGTCTATGTTTGGATGTGCAGATCAGGTTTTTTGAAATGTATTCTCTAGCCTTCTGATCGTGCACTCCCTGCCTCCTAGCTTCAGGTGTTTTAATTATAGTAGGTCCAATACCCCTCCACAGTGAGAGAGAATTTGAGTCCAAGGAGAGGTTTCACATGTACCCATTCAGATGGAGACGTTTATTCTCAGAGAGGTAGGTTTAGAGTAGGACCTCGTATAAGAGAGATGCCGTAACGTGGCTACGAGGTACACATAAAATTGGCCATTTTTATGCGCTAAAAGCTCTCATTTTTCATATTTCTAGTGCAGTAATGCAGTTTAAAAATTTCGTGTTTTCAAGTTTGCATGTTTTGGCGCTGCAGTGTGCTGCCCTATTTGTTTGATTATATACGAGTTGGCGACTCTGGGTTCAGCACCTGTTCACACTGTGTCTATGTTTGGATGTGCAGATCAGGTTTTTTGAAATGTATTCTCTAGCCTTCTGATCGTGCACTCCCTGCCTCCTAGCTTCAGGTGTTTTAATTATAGTAGGTCCAATACCCCTCCACAGTGAGAGAGAATTTGAGTCCAAGGAGAGGTTTCACATGTACCCATTCAGATGGAGACGTTTATTCTCAGAGAGGTAGGTTTAGAGTAGGACCTCGTATAAGAGAGATGCCGTAACGTGGCTACGAGGTACACATAAAATTGGCCATTTTTATGCGCTAAAAGCTCTCATTTTTCATATTTCTAGTGCAGTAATGCAGTTTAAAAATTTTGTGTTTTCAAGTTTGCATGTTTTGGCGCTGCAGTGTGCTGCCCTATTTGTTTGATTATATACGAGTTGGCGACTCTGGGTTCAGCACCTGTTCACACTGTGTCTATGTTTGGATGTGCAGATCAGGTTTTTTGAAATGTATTCTCTAGCCTTCTGATCGTGCACTCCCTGCCTCCTAGCTTCAGGTGTTTTAATTATAGTAGGTCCAATACCCCTCCACAGTGAGAGAGAATTTGAGTCCAAGGAGAGGTTTCACATGTACCCATTCAGATGGAGACGTTTATTCTCAGAGAGGTAGGTTTAGAGTAGGACCTCGTATAAGAGAGATGCCGTAACGTGGCTACGAGGTACACATAAAATTGGCCATTTTTATGCGCTAAAAGCTCTCATTTTTCATATTTCTAGTGCAGTAATGCAGTTTAAAAATTTCGTGTTTTCAAGTTTGCATGTTTTGGCGCTGCAGTGTGCTGCCCTATTTGTTTGATTATATACGAGTTGGCGACTCTGGGTTCAGCACCTGTTCACACTGTGTCTATGTTTGGATGTGCAGATCAGGTTTTTTGAAATGTATTCTCTAGCCTTCTGATCGTGCACTCCCTGCCTCCTAGCTTCAGGTGTTTTAATTATAGTAGGTCCAATACCCCTCCACAGTGAGAGAGAATTTGAGTCCAAGGAGAGGTTTCACATGTACCCATTCAGATGGAGACGTTTATTCTCAGAGAGGTAGGTTTAGAGTAGGACCTCGTATAAGAGAGATGCCGTAACGTGGCTACGAGGTACACATAAAATTGGCCATTTTTATGCGCTAAAAGCTCTCATTTTTCATATTTCTAGTGCAGTAATGCAGTTTAAAAATTTCGTGTTTTCAAGTTTGCATGTTTTGGCGCTGCAGTGTGCTGCCCTATTTGTTTGATTATATACGAGTTGGCGACTCTGGGTTCAGCACCTGTTCACACTGTGTCTATGTTTGGATGTGCAGATCAGGTTTTGTGAAATGTATTCTCTAGCCTTCTGATCGTGCACTCCCTGCCTCCTAGCTTCAGGTGTTTTAATTATAGTAGGTCCAATACCCCTCCACAGTGAGAGAGAATTTGAGTCCAAGGAGAGGTTTCACATGTACCCATTCAGATGGAGACGTTTATTCTCAGAGAGGTAGGTTTAGAGTAGGACCTCGTATAAGAGAGATGCCGTAACGTGGCTACGAGGTACACATAAAATTGGCCATTTTTATGCGCTAAAAGCTCTCATTTTTCATATTTCTAGTGCAGTAATGCAGTTTAAAAATTTCGTGTTTTCAAGTTTGCATGTTTTGGCGCTGCAGTGTGCTGCCCTATTTGTTTGATTATATACGAGTTGGCGACTCTGGGTTCAGCACCTGTTCACACTGTGTCTATGTTTGGATGTGCAGATCAGGTTTTTTGAAATGTATTCTCTAGCCTTCTGATCGTGCACTCCCTGCCTCCTAGCTTCAGGTGTTTTAATTATAGTAGGTCCAATACCCCTCCACAGTGAGAGAGAATTTGAGTCCAAGGAGAGGTTTCACATGTACCCATTCAGATGGAGACGTTTATTCTCAGAGAGGTAGGTTTAGAGTAGGACCTCGTATAAGAGAGATGCCGTAACGTGGCTACGAGGTACACATAAAATTGGCCATTTTTATGCGCTAAAAGCTCTCATTTTTCATATTTCTAGTGCAGTAATGCAGTTTAAAAATTTTGTGTTTTCAAGTTTGCATGTTTTGGCGCTGCAGTGTGCTGCCCTATTTGTTTGATTATATACGAGTTGGCGACTCTGGGTTCAGCACCTGTTCACACTGAGTCTATGTTTGGATGTGCAGATCAGGTTTTTTGAAATGTATTCTCTAGCCTTCTGATCGTGCACTCCCTGCCTCCTAGCTTCAGGTGTTTTAATTATAGTAGGTCCAATACCCCTCCACAGTGAGAGAGAATTTGAGTCCAAGGAGAGGTTTCACATGTACCCATTCAGATGGAGACGTTTATTCTCAGAGAGGTAGGTTTAGAGTAGGACCTCGTATAAGAGAGATGCCGTAACGTGGCTACGAGGTACACATAAAATTGGCCATTTTTATGCGCTAAATAGCTCTCATTTTTCATAGTTCTAGTGCAGTAATGCAGTTTAAAAATTTCGTGTTTTCAAGTTTGCATGTTTTGGCGCTGCAGTGTGCTGCCCTATTTGTTTGATTATATACGAGTTGGCGACTCTGGGTTCAGCACCTGTTCACACTGTGTCTATGTTTGGATGTGCAGATCAGGTTTTTTGAAATGTATTCTCTAGCCTTCTGATCGTGCACTCCCTGCCTCCTAGCTTCAGGTGTTTTAATTATAGTAGGTCCAATACCCCTCCACAGTGAGAGAGAATTTGAGTCCAAGGAGAGGTTTCACATGTACCCATTCAGATGGAGACGTTTATTCTCAGAGAGGTAGGTTTAGAGTAGGACCTCGTATAAGAGAGATGCCGTAACGTGGCTACGAGGTACACATAAAATTGGCCATTTTTATGCGCTAAAAGCTCTCATTTTTCATATTTCTAGTGCAGTAATGCAGTTTAAAAATTTCGTGTTTTCAAGTTTGCATGTTTTGGCGCTGCAGTGTGCTGCCCTATTTGTTTGATTAGATCTGGAGATTGACTTGGCCATTGCAGAATGTTCCACTTTTTGGCACTCATGAACTCCTGGGTAGCTTTGGCTGTATGCTTGGGGTCATTGTCCATCTGTACTATGAAGCGCCGTCCAATCAACTTTGCATCATTTGGCTGAATCTGGGCTGAAAGTATATCCCGGTACACTTCAGAATTCATCCGGCTACTCTTGTCTGCTCTTATGTCATCAATAAACACAAGTGACCCAGTGCCATTGAAAGCCATGCATGCCCATGCCATCACGTTGCCTCCACCATGTTTTACAGAGGATGTGGTGTGCCTTGGATCATGTGCCGTTCCCTTTCTTCTCCAAACTTTTTTCTTCCCATCATTCTGGTACAGGTTGATCTTTGTCTCATCTGTCCATAGAATACTTTTCCAGAACTGAGCTGGCTTCTTGAGGTGTTTTTCTGCAAATTTAACTCTGGCCTGTCTATTTTTGGTATTGATGAATGGATTGCATCTAGATGTGAACCCTTTGTATTTACTGTCATGGAGTTTTCTCTTTACTGTTGACTTAGAGACAGATACACCTACTTCACTGAGAGTGTTCTGGACTTCAGTTGATGTTGTGAACGGGTTCTTCTTCACCAAATTAAGTATGCGGCGATCATCCACCACTGTTGTCATCCGTGGACGCCCAGGCCTTTTTGAGTTCCCAAGCTCACCAGTCAATTCCTTTTTTCTCAGAATGTACCCAACTGTTGATTTTGCTACTCCAAGCATGTCTGCTATCTCTCTGATGGATTTTTTCTTTTTTTTCAGCCTCAGGATGTTCTGCTTCACCTCAATTGAGAGTTCCTTTGACCGCATGTTGTCTGCTCACAGCAACAGCTTCCAAATGCAAAACCACACACCTGGAATCCACCCCTGACCTTTCAACTACTTCATTGATTACAGGTTAACGAGGGAGATGCCTTCAGAGTTAATTGCAGCCCTTAGAGTCCATTGTCCAATTACTTTTGGTCCCTTGAAAAAGAGGACGCTATGCATTACAGAGCTATGATTCCTAAACCCTTTCTCCGATTTGGATGTGGAAACTATCATATTGCAGCTGGGAGTGTGCACTTTCAGCCCATATTACATATATAATTTTATTTCTGACTTCTTACTTCAGAATCGTCCCAATCTAAAAATAAAAAAAAGAATTAACCTGATCCCTAAACGGCGTAGCGAGAAAAAAATTTGAAACGCCAGAATTATTTTTTTTTTTGGTCGCCACACATTGCATTAAAATGCAATAATGGGCAATCAAAAGATTGTATTGGCACAAAAATGTTAGCATTAAAAATGTCAGCTCGGCGCGCAAAAAATAAGCCCTCACCTGTCCCAGATCACGACAAATGAAGACGCTCCGGGTATTGGAAAATTGCACAATTTTTTTTTTTTAGCAAAGTTTGGAATTTTTTTTTTACCACTTAGATAAAAAATAACCTAGACATGTTTGGTGTCTAAGAACTAGTAATGACCTGGAGAATGAAAATGGCAGGTTTGTTTTAGCATTTAGTGAACCTAGCAAAAAAGCCAAACAAAAAACCAGTGTGGGATTGCATTGCAATTTTTTTGCAATTTTACCGCGCTTGGAAATGTTTTCCCATTTTCTAGTACATAACATGGTAAAACCAATTATGTCATTCAAAAGTACAACCTGTTCAACAAAAAATAAGCCCCCACATGGTCATATTCAAGGAAAAATAAAAAAGTTATGGCTCTGGGAAGGAGGGGAGCGAAACCGAAAACGCAAAACCGAAAAAAGTCGGGGTCATGAAGGGGTTAAAATCTCTATGGCCACACCAGAGAGGAGGCATTTACCCCACCCCCCTCCCTCCTCCTCTGTCAAACAGAATTACAGCACCAGACAAGAGCTGGCCATCAGAGCTGACAGTTTGGGTTTACTAGAGATAGGCTTGTACAATAGACAAAAAGAAGTGAGCCATCCTAATGAACATGCAGGCAGCCCTTTTGTGAAGTTATGGACCCTTGCTATGACAACCAGCAAGTCTATCCTGCATGGACAAAGAGTTGCAGACTAGACAAATAGTCAAGACAGGAAAAGGCGTTTTCAGTTTTGAAAGAATTAATGCGAATATCTCACACTCTTAGGAGATAGCTATTGTAGTTAACAGGTGCACATTCCTTTCATGGAAAATTATTTGCCAGATACCTGGGCTCCCTCAGAGAAAATGTTATCCATTTACAATAGATGACTGGCGCCAGTATATAAGTATGAATATTGGGGCTTGTATGAATCCAATAATGTTGGGACATACATTCTCAGCTTCAGGAGAATAAGCATGTTTTCTCATACCTATAACCCCTGCCTATAAATCCGAAATCCATACTGACCAGATAAGGCTGCTTTCACACATCCGGTTTTTCACCGCATGCCGGTTTTGTTGTCGCGCCGCAGTGCCGGATCCATCTTATTTTGTAAAAACCGGATGGGACGGATCCGTTTTTCAGCCGGATCAGCGAGAAACCGGATCCGTCCCATCCGGTTGCCATCGGTTTCGTCCGGTTTTCTGTCCAGTTATTCACGGATCTGGTTTGTAAAAACACCCCCTGAAGGCGAAAAAGGTGATTGGGCCGCTGAAAACTATATATACAGTGTTCCTACAGCCCATCTGTGACAGGTTGGAGAGGAGCAAGATACAGAGCAAGATGGACGGCATTATTGCGAAGATTCTGCAGAACAACGTGGATTTCATCGTGGAGGCGAATCGATTGAAAGCAATTGTTATTGAGAAAGAGCGAGAGAGACAGCGCGTCATGCGTCTGCGCAGACGCCGTTTGTGGATCCACCCCATCACGGCACAGAGAATGACCCGGGGAGTCTTTTCCACTTTGTACATGGAGCTATGAGGAGACGCTGAGAAGTTTCACAGCTATGTGCGGATGAAAGCGGAGAACTTTGATGCATTGGTGGCGCGGATTGAACATCTAATAAGAAGGAATGATACATATTGCAGATTCTCCATTACACCGGCTGAGCGTCTGATGGTCACTCTTCGGTAAGCATTCTTTTTTTATATACTCTTGTAGCGCACTTTCATTGATTGATATTTTGAATTTGCAGTAATTTCTCACTTGCTTATGTTCACAGATTCCTAGCTACTGGAGAATCCCTGTCTTCACTACATTTCCAGTTCAGACTGGGAATTTCAACCATATCTGGAATAGTGAGGCACACTTGCCGAGCACTGTGGGACTCTCTGCATGAAGAATACATTCCACATCCCACAATGCAGACATGGTTGGAAGTAGCTGACAGATTCCAGGAAGTGTGTCAGTTTCCCAATTGCTTGTGCGCGGTGGATGGGAAACATATCCGTATCGTGAAACCGGCTGGTTCTGGATCTCTGTTTTTCAACTATAAGAAGTACTTTTCCATTGTGCTGATGGCCATCGCCGATGCGGATTACAAATTTGTTGCGGTGGATATCGGGGCGTATGGCCGCTCAAATGATTCACAAGTTTTCAAACTGTCTTCTATGGGATGGCATTTGTATGTATGTTGGGCTCACAACTTTTGGCCAAATCTTGTGCTAAGAATCTCATGTGTTTTTTCATATATTTCACAAGCCATTATGCTATTCCCATTTCATGTATCGCACATTTCCTTGCTCTAGCACAGATTAATTTTGAGTGCAGCCATTAATCTATTTGCTATTTGTATGGACAAACCTTTCAATTTCCCCCCCCCAAGATCACTGCCTCAAACCTCTGAGCCACCAATGCCTTTTGTTTGTGTTGGGGATGAAGCTTTTCAGCTTTCCGAACATCTTTTGAAACCCTACTCCAGTTGTGGTTTAACCCAAATGAAAAGAATTTTCAACTACCGACTCACACGTGCCCAGAGAATGGTGGAGTGTGCGTTTGGGATCCTAACCGCCAAATGGAGAGTTCTCCTTACATCCATTAACTTGAAGACAGACTCTGTGGATGAGGTAGTGAAAGCGTGTGTTGTCCTACACAATTATGTTATATCCAAGGAACAGCTTTCCATTGAGGACCACTCTGCAGAAACCACCTTGCCGGATTATAGCAACCAGACGTATAGAATTTCTGCCACTGTTTCCAGAATACGGGATCACTTTGCAGAATATTTTATTTCACCCGAAGGAAGAATACACTGGCAGGATGAGAGAGTTTAAACAATTTGTCTTGAACCTAGTAATAACTTTTTCACCTTTTACCCATGTCGTGTACCTGTTTGGTTTTACCTTTTAGCCAAGATATGTACCTGTTTGGTTTTACCTTTTTACCCAAGATATGTACCTGTTTGGTTTTACCTTTTACCCAAGATATGTACCTGTTTGGTGTTACCTTTTACCCAAGATATGTACCTGTTTGGTTTGACCTTTTACCCAAGATGTGCATCTGTTTGGGTTGTACCCAAAGTATTTTACCTCTTACCAATAAACCTTGTTTAACCAAATTGTGTATCTATTATAAAGAATAAATACAAGATAGTTGTAAATAAAAAAGTTTTCTTAACATTTAAAAAAAAAAAATTTCAAAACCAAACTTTTATGTAGAGACACAAAAAATAAATTTTGCAGCACACAAAACACTACAGATTTTCGTAAGTCGGGGTGGAGATACTGTTGGAGGGGCTGTTGGATAGGGACACTTCGACAGTGGGAGTGTGGAGAGAGGAATGTGTTGGTGGTGGGGAATGATCAATAGGTAGTGGTGAAGGAGTGGAGAAAGCAATTGAGCGGGTGGACAAGAAAGTGGGATTGGGGTTAGGAATTTGGTAGGATGGAGGGGTGTAGGTGATGTTTTGGGAGGATTGGGAGGCAGAAGGAGTGATGATTGGAGAAGAGGGTTGGGAAGAGGGTGATAGAGGCTGTTGGAAGTGGGCAGGGAGAGGAGGCACGGATGAAGTAGATGGGAAGTTGTATGGGTCAGGATCATCATATTGGTGGGAAGGGGCACGGGTGGGAGGCTGGTAGTGTGGCTGGTGGGAAGGGGCACGGGCGGGAGGCTGGTAGTGTGGCTGGTGGGAAGGGTCATGTGCGGGAGGCTGGTAGTGTGGCTGGTGGGAAGGGGCACGGGGCTGGTAGTGTGGCTGGTGGGAAGGGGCACGGGAATGCTGGAAGTGTTGTGGCTGTTGGGATGGGGCACAGGCATGATGTGGGTGATGGTGAGGTTGGTGGGATGGGGCACGGTCAGTTTGGCGGTACGGGTCAGGAGGATGGTAGCGGCTGTAGTGATGGACAGTGGAGGAAGGGGGGGCAGTTGCGGCATGGGTGGCAAGAGTATCTGCTCTTGAGGCAATGAGCGCTAGAGTAGACTGGCAGGATTCCATTACTTGCATCTGCTGAGAAGTAGATAGCGTCTCCGTTTGCTCAAGTACCGACTGGAAAAAAGTGTTGTTCGGTGACTGACTTGCCTCTGAACGCATCATTACCAGAAGTGTATGCATCTCGAGTATACTTTTATTTATGAAATTAAAACCTGCAGCCATTTGCACGGACAAAACTTTCTGGAATGATGCGTTCAGGTGTAAGAACTCGGGCGCATAACTCTGTACCTGAACACTCTGCTGAAGGCGCCCCATTGCTACAGGTGTACTAGAGGTGGCTGCAGCAGATGGGTGGGGTACAGGAAACGCTATATCCTCACCAGCAGATACATGCAATGGAACCGGCCAGGATGCTCCAGTGCTCATGGATGGGACAGAGGGATCAGAAGTGTGGGAAGGTGCAGAGTGGGAAGGTGTAGAGTAGGAAGGTGCAGAGTGGGAAGGTGCAGAGTGGGAAGGTGCAGAGGGTTCCTCACTGTCAAAGTGTCCCTCGGTGGCGGCCTCCTGAGGGATCGCCCCAGAAGGGTTCAACTGTGCTGCAGGCTCCCGAGTGCTCCCGAGTACTGGGGAACAAAAGAGAAAAACAAACAATTAGTATACCGTCATTGCATGGACCTGGCTGAAAGAGCAAAAGAGGTTTAGACATGTTAAACATTTGTTAGTGCATGTGGTGGGTAATATTTACCTTCGGGTAACCATCGTTGACCTGAGGAACGACAGGGCCCTTGCATATTTATACGTGCTCCTGCGTCCTCCAGATCCACTCGGGGCTCGCATCTCTTTGTTGAATTCCTTCTTAAAGCGATCCCTGATCGACCGCCACCTTTTCACAATCCTCTCACCTGTTAAAAAAGGAGAAACACAACTTTGTTAGAAACAATACTTTGAATGCACCACCTAAACTGAACTGTGGATACTTACGTTCTTGATTCTGGGCCTCAACATCAAGGTCCTCCCACCTCGCTATCAGTTCTTGGCAGATTTGCTCCCGGAGTCGACGGGTCACTGAGAGATCAGCATGGCGGTGGTCCCCCATGTTCCACAGCAGCTCTCTGTCTCGGACAAGGTCGATGAGGAGGCCAATATCAAGGCCGACCTCCTCACCGTCAGAATCAGGAGCAAGCTGTGAAACCTGTTTTAAAAAAGGGAAAAATAAATTAACACAAAATTGTAAACATTGTAAACCTCCAAGAAAAAAAAAAAAAAACCTACACGACGACCGCCGCCATGAGTCTCACGCCGACGACCCTGGGAGCCACTGGAAGGACCTCTCGCTTGAGCACCAGAATCCGAACTCTAGAAGAAAAATAACAAAAATTATGTGCTTGTGGGTTGCCTTTCTATGTGTTGTGTGCCATGTGATATCTATGAGAAGTTTTGTATGTGTTGTGTGATGTTTGAATGTATCAGTTTCTATGTGTTGTGTTCTAAGTATCTTGTGTTATGTGTTGTGTGTAGTGTAGGTTGTGGTTCCGCAATACATGAAAGATACATACCAATTGTGATCCCTCTCCATGTGTTACTCCACCCCTTCCCTCTTCTTCGGGGAGCACCTCTTCGACTGTGTCAGCAGCTTCAGCAGCTTCCTGCAAAGATGAAAAATGACAAAATACATTTAGATTTACACAGACATACACATACACACACAGACACACATACATTCACACACACATACACACAGACAGACAGCGATGGAGCAAGAGAGCTAAATTATGTTCATATTTACCTCACGTGGCCGACGGGGAGGAGGGCTCCCAGAAGATATGGCTGCTCTACTATGGCTTGGCTGGCTGGGCTCTGTGGTAGGTTATAGCTGGCTCTGTGGCAGGAGAGCTGGCTGGCTCTGTGGCAGGAGAGCTGGCTGGCTCTGTGGTAAGTTATAGCTGGCTCTGTGGCAGGAGAGCTGGATGGCTTTCTTGTAGGTAGCTGGCTCTGTGGCAGGAGAGCTGGCTGGCTCTGTGGCAGGAGAGCTGGCTGGCTCTGTGGCAGGAGAGCTGGCTGGCTCTGTGGTAGGTTATAGCTGGCTCTGTGGCAGGAGAGCTGGCTGGCTCTGTGGCAGGAGAGCTGGCTGGCTCTGTGGTAGGTTATAGCTGGCTCTGTGGCAGGAGAGCTGGCTGGCTCTGTGGTAGGTAGCTGGCTCTGTGGCAGGAGAGCTGGCTGGTTCTGTGGCAGGAGAGCTGGCTGGCTCTGAGGTAGGTTATAGCTGGCTCTGTGTCAGGAGAGCTGGCTGGCTCTGTGGCAGGAGAGCTGGCAGGCTCTGTGGTAGGTTATAGCTGGCTCTCTGGCTCCTTGGTTCTTGGTTGGTGTTAAATATTAATTATTCTTATTTTTATTTTGTACCGAGCACATGGTTTCTTGCTGACACTATCAAAAGCTATTTCTGTGTATGTAGCTCAGAGTATAAGTTAACTCCATATACAGAGGACATGTGATCTGTGTTGAACATATATAAACGTCTCTTAGGAGGGTGTGGGGGCTTTTGTCACGTGGGACGGTCACCTCCTGCCTGCACATTCATTCTCCATGGACAACAGATGAAGAGGCAACAGCTGATAACGGAAACCATGATGATCTTCAAACTTCACACAGACAGACTGTTTTACCATTCAGGACATTGGGAAAGATGAGTAACAAGACAAGCACTGATATTTACACATGGACACTCTGTTCGTAACTGTTTAATCTACTTTTATGTTTTTGCTGCAATGGTGGATAATTCAATAAACCACTATACCTTCTTCAGAATATCATGACATTTTTCTTTTAAGAATAACGCACCTGGTTAAGTCTTGATTAAATATTTTTGCGCAATAACGATTTTTAACAGTTGGTTCTTCTGTCTTGGCAGGGTGTGGCAGGGTGTTGGCTCTCTTGCAGTATGGCTGGAAATGAGTGAAGGCCTCAATGGCCCTGCTTTAAGCCTTTCCAGCTTTTTTGCCGGAGACAAAAAAACATTACAGTAGATGTTTTTTCCTGACGCCGCAATCGATTGCACGCCAGATCCGGCATCAAACCGGAAGGAACGCTGCGGCATCCGGCGCAATCCGGCGCCAATACAATTCAATGGGGGAAAAGCCGCATCCGGTTTCTCTATTTTCCGATTCCGGTTTTTGGCGGAGGAGCCGGAATTAGCCGGAATAAAAAATGATGTGTGAAAGCAGCCTAACTTGGCTGTTATCAGTTACGTTTGATCTCTGGGGATACACACATGTCTATGGTGCTCTTCTTTGCTAGGTCAAATCATATCTATGATCAGTGTAGTAAGTTTCTTTCATTTGATCCGTTTTATTTTATGTAACTGTATATGCTATATTGATTTGTTAGCAGTTACACCCCCTCTTCTCTTGGTATTCTGTCCTATATTTTGATCGGCAACGATGGCTATATTTTGAGAGCCCTGGTATAACTAGGTGGCAGCAAAAATGGGATCTAAAACCTAATGTTTAATATTGTAGTAGAAAGGTCTGTTTCAGACCCAAATGTAAACACATATGAAGATGCACACAAGACAAACAGAACAATAATGTGTACTAAAAGTGTAGACTCAATCAAGAGGTCAAGGATTGGTAATCTCTGACAAGGTCAGCCTCAGAAATTGTAATTGTAAAAAAATCAATATAAAATGTAACTGATTTAACAGAAACCGATTCAATAAATGTGACAGCGTGCATAAAGTGACCATAGTATCCTCTAAGCCGGTCACAGTATATGAGATATGATAAGAGGGATCAGTGACATTTATTTAATATACAATATATCAACATGAATATTTAACATCAAGTAGCAGTATATGCACAGAATAAATTCAGTTGTGTCAATGCTGGTCACAGTACAACAAATAGGATTAGAAGGATGCTGCAATCGTGATACTATATATCCAGTAAATCAGCATGAACATTTCATTGCATCAATTATGATCCAATCTAAATATGACAGTAAATGCAGTTATCTCAATGCCAGTAACAGATTAGAAATGAAATAAAAAGGTGCTGCAGCATTAGCAATTTGCACATACCATATATCAACATAGAACTTATGTAAAAGGATTGAACTCACCCAGCTTCAAAGCTGCTTACTCTATTCATTCAAAAAGGATTATGGAGCATGATGAGATTTAAAAAAAAAAGTCTATTGTTATTCATCCATCATACAGTTAGGGCCAGAAATATTTGGACAGTGACACAATTTTCGCGAGTTGGGCTCTGCATGCCACCACATTGGATTTGAAATGAAACCTCTACAACAGAATTCAAGTGCAGATTGTAACGTTTAATTTGAAGGATTGAACAAAAATATCTGATAGAAAATGTAGGAATTGTACACATTTCTTTACAAACACTCCACATTTTAGGAGGTCAAAAGTAATTGGACAAATAAACATAACCCAAACAAAATATTTTTATTTTCAATATTTTGTTGCAAATCCTTTGGAGGCAATCACTGCCTTAAGTCTGGAACCCATGGACATCACCAAACGCTGGGTTTCCTCCTTCTTAATGCTTTGCCAGGCCTTTACAGCCGCAGCCTTCAGGTCTTGCTTGTTTGTGGGTCTTTCCGTCTTAAGTCTGGATTTGAGCAAGTGAAATGCATGCTCAATTGGGTTTAGATCTGGAGATTGACTTGGCCATTGCAGAATGTTCCACTTTTTGGCACTCATGAACTCCTGGGTAGCTTTGGATGTATGCTTGGGGTCATTGTCCATCTGTACTATGAAGCGCTGTCCTATCAACTTTGCAGCATTTGGCTGAATCTGGGCTGAAAGTATATCCCGGTACACTTCAGAATTCATCCGGCTACTCTTGTCTGCTCTTATGTCATCAATAAACACAAGTGACCCAGTGCCATTGAAAGCCATGCATGCCCATGCCATCACGTTGCCTCCACCATGTTTTACAGAGGATGTGGTGTGCCTTGGATCATGTGCCGTTCCCTTTCTTCTCCAAACTTTTTTCTTCCCATCATTCTGGTACAGGTTGATCTTTGTCTCATATGTCCATAGAATACTTTTCCAGAACTGAGCTGGCTTCTTGAGGTGTTTTTCTGCAAATTTAACTCTGGCCTGTCTATTTTTGGTATTGATGAATGGTTTGCATCTAGATGTGAACCCTTTGTATTTACTGTCATGGAGTCTTCTCTTTACTGTTGACTTAGAGACAGATACACCTACTTCACTGAGAGTGTTCTGGACTTCAGTTGATGTTGTGAACGGGTTCTTCTTCACCAAATTAAGTATGCGGCGATCATCCACCACTGTTGTCATCCGTGGACGCCCAGGCCTTTTTGAGTTCCCAAGCTCACCAGTCAATTCCTTTTTTCTCAGAATGTACCCAACTGTTGATTTTGCTACTCCAAGCATGTCTGCTATCTCTCTGATGGATTTTTTCTTTTTTTTCAGCCTCAGGATGTTCTGCTTCACCTCAATTGAGAGTTCCTTTGACCGCATGTTGTCTGCTCACAGCAACAGCTTCCAAATGCAAAATCACACACCTGGAATCCACCCCTGACCTTTTAATTACTTCATTGATTACAGGTTAACGAGGGAGACGCCTTCAGAGTTAATTGCAGCCCTTAGAGTCCATTGTCCAATTACTTTTGGTCCCTTGAAAAAGAGGACGCCATGCATTACAGAGCTATGATTCCTAAACCCTTTCTCCGATTTGGATGTGGAAACTATCATATTGCAGCTGGGAGTGTGCACTTTCAGCCCATATTATATATATAATTGTATTTCTGAACATGTTTTTGTAAACAGCTAAAATAACAAAACTTGTGTCACTGTCCAAATATTTCTGGCCCTAACTGTATGCCCGACGAGCTTCTACCTTCCTCAAGGTTCATCAGGGGACTTCAAAATCCATTATTTAGTGACTAGCCAAAAAATGTTGCATAGTCACATGTCAGCATAATGAGTTAACCTGCCGCATGTTCAAATGTCAGCATTACCGGATAAATCTTGGACTGGATTCGCTTTTTCAAGTGCGTGTGAACACATCATGGCTCACTTCCGGGCACCAATGGGTATTACTTCTGAGCTATGGTCCGCATACTTGGAACACAGTCAAGTCACAATTTGTCACATCCTGCGCCTTGCCCTCAGGTCACACAGAACCTCACTTACAGTCTGTGGTACGTAAGTCTAGAACGCAAGAAGAGTTGTACTGCGGTATGTTAGAGTCTTTAGTCATTTTTAGGACAGCTTGACACAGTGATTCAAAGAAGTAACCAACAATAACTATGACCGATATATCTTGGTTATAAAGTTTATTAGAATCATAGAATGTTAGAGCTAGGAAGGACCTCAAGGGTCATCGTGTCCAACCCCCTGCTCAATGCAGGATTCACTAAACTATCTCAGACAGATGTCTGTCCAGTCTCTGCTTGAATGCTTGAACACTTCCTTTGAAGGAGAACTCACCACTTCTCATTGGCTGCCTGTTTTAAAGCGCCTTCAGTACATTTAAAGAATTCGCATGCATAAAATTTTTCAATGTCAGAATTCAAGTATAAACATTAACTTTTACTTTTAATTGTTGCATAAATGACCAATATTGGTGGATGGTTGTTAAGGTTGAGTCAGCGAACAAGTTCAAGAAAGGATTGCAAGCCTTTCGATTTCTGGTGATAAGTCACTGATGTAATGATTTATTCTAAATTGCAAATTTGGAGATTATTAGCACCTGCATGGTTATTGAATGAACAAAGCAAGAGAAAAGTACATGCACAAGACAGGGATCACCCCCCCCCCCCAATTTTTTTTAACTACAAATGTTTTATTACAGAACCAGAAATACACACATATAAAAACAATTAAAAATACCTTTGGGATAATTCACACAGAAACAGATCCAGAATGTAGAGTATAATACTCATGAGTACCCCTAGGCAAAAAGTGGCATAAATTTTAAATAACAAAGAAAGCACAACTGAAGACTAGAGAGACAATAAGCACCTGTTGTAAATAATGTCTGACAACAAAATGTATATAGGTGTACAAAGAGTCATACAGTGTCCTGACTCTAGCCTGATGATATTGTCATCAGAATGTGTACAATAACACAATTTGTCCTACAAGATGGTGGTTGCGTAAAATATGGTACCAATAAATTGGGGTCCCAGTATGCCCCTGACTGGTCAGGAGACCCGGTTACATGAGGCACCTTTAAAAAAGACACCTTGAGTGTCGGAACGCGTGGGTCCGTGTATCCCTTAGGCTGGTCTGTGTGCTCTGGCGACCAACTGACCGTGTCAGGGCTGATTATTGACTTAAGATATTGTTTTAGAAGTATACATATTAAATGTTAAGTTTTAAAATTTAGTGGCTGGCTTTGCTGTTTTGTGCTGATTATTGACTGTTTGCCATATCATCTTGCCTCATGTAAGTGGGTCTCCTGATCAGTCAGGGAAACTATAGACATTTTTGTCTTTTTCCAAACCATGCAATACATTTCCATTTACTGCTATGGCTTAGATAAAAATATATTTGCAAAGCGTAAGAAAATACAAGGATCTCATGTTACAGCTAAGTCCAATTTGCATTTGATATCGTTCATATGTTAATAGTATCACGTATTCTTATGGCTAAGAGAGAACATACAAAAGAAAAAGTGTTTCAACTTTATCAGAGGCAGAAGAGAGATGACCGATCTAAAGAATATCTTAATATCTCTCAATTTTGTGGCTTTAATAATCTCATTTCCAGGAAATATTTTTATCATTATAGCAAATATTTATGATTTCTGTAGGAACAGAAAATGTCTACTGAGTGATCAGCTCATATTTGGCTTCACTGTCATCAACTTTCTATATGGACTTCAGAAAGGATATACATTTTGCACAGAATTATTTCAATTGGCTGGTAATGAGTACGAGAGTAAAACTATATATGTCTTTATGTTCTTGTACTTTCATATCTCATCTTTTTCCACCCTTCTAATTATGCATTTCTGTCTGAAGATTGTCAATATTAATCACAGGTTCTACACTTGTCTTCAGCGAAGATTTCCTAAGTTGCTTCCTTGGGTTATTATTATTTTTCTCCTTGGCTCCATTGTCTTGACTCTTAATTCAGCATTGGAAACAACACTGGAGTGTAAACTAAACAAAACATTGGAAGTTGCATCGATCACGAAGTCTCCAATGTCTTCTTGGCCAGAACAAAGCTTTATCATAATATGTGGCTTATGGGCTTTGCTCTCCTTGGCATCAGCATTGACCATCATCATCTCTCTGATTAAACACATGAAAAGGCGCCAGGAGAATACTGAAGGAACCCGATCACCCAATGTGGAGGCTCATATTCGAGCAGTTATAACTGTTGCCACTTTAGTGACTGCAAATATTCTTATATTTATTTCTGTCTTTCTATCAGTACTTAGTCGAAAGGTTTATATGTTCGGAATTCTTATTTCTTTTTGTCATACGTTCAGTTCTTACTTTTTAATCAGGGGAACAAAGAAACTGAATAATATGCTGATAGAGACATTGAATTTGTGTTTATGGTGTAGCACCAAGAACCAGTAACGTGGCCATACATATGTCACTGAAAATGGGTATGAGAATAATCATCATGGGTTATACTTTTATATTGGTTTGAAAATAAGAGCATAGCCAAGAAAGAAGTATGTAAATGTAACAAGCTAAAAGAATAACCATTCGTTCATAATCAATCCAAAATGTGGAAAACCAATTTTTCAATTGGTTTGCTAATCTGATGACTTTTTCCCCAGTGTTGTTATTGCTTCTCTTTACAAGGTTGTGTAATGGAGACCACAACACTGTGAGGGGCACAATTGCAATTTTATAGCTCAGTCGAAATTCTGTAAGGGTATGTGCCTACGATCCAGAGTTGCTGCGGTCAGATGTAACAGTATAGTGCATGATGTAATTTAAAAAAATCCCATGCCCACTATGCATCCACAGATGCCCGTGGATTACCTGCGGAGACTGACATGCGGCACATCTTCCTAGACAACAGCATGTCTATTTATCTTGCAGAGACGCGAGTCTCCGAAGATAAGTTTCAATCATACAATGTATTGGATGCGCTGAATCTGCATGGTTCAGTGAGCACGTGCAGATTTACCTGTGTTCAATAGATGCAAGAACTTTGGAAGCAGCGAACATGCACTGCCTCCAAAGCGCTGCTACTTCCAGATTGTGGGTACCCGGCCTTCAGGTTTATATAATTTATATATATATATATATATATATATTTATACATATATATATATATATATATAGTAATAAAACTGCTGTCAATCAACCATAAAATAAATCTCAACAGAGATTCTAAATCTAAGCCATCAGTTTTTTTTCATGTGAGTTGTTAGGACTCATTGGAATAAAAGGATTCAAAATTGTTTCATTCCAGAATGAAATCAACTCCCAAGCCATTTTACAGCTGATTATTCTAGCACTGCCATTCAGTTCAATGTTTTTGGGACTGAAAAAAGATAGAAAAGTGATGAACTCTGTTATCTCCATCATTCTCAAAGACATTCAATGGAGCAAGCTCAGACTGGCTCACTGAGGCCCAGGGGAATAACCCGGTGGCTCCTTACTCCATCTACGAGCGCAGGAGCTGGCAAAATTCACTTGTTTCACTATGTACAGACAGGAACAGCATTTGATCATTAATCTAACAAACTAGCCAGTGTCTTATTATATAGAAGCATATATATATTTTTCAATTATGGTAATGTAATACTTTCCCGTAGCTGAATGGTGGACCTTACAAGTTTTTGATACTGGTAGACCTTTGGCTTCCCAGTCTGATACTGCAATGGAGCATTGGAGCTCATGCATGACTGTCTACTCGATTAAATAGAGGATACATGACACCCGTCTCTCAATAGATGGGAGGCCTAGCAATCACACACTTATGACCTACCTTTGTCACCTATCGGGGAACAACAGAGCAGCCCTTCTGTACAGATTACCAGTCAAGGTCTACTTTGTAAGTTCTCTTTTGGTTCAGCACTAATTTATTGAATAAGTAGGCTATTAAGAATACATTGTGTCAAGAATTGTACAAAATATATACCTTTAGTTTTAGATCATTTCACTTTCTAATGGGTTGCCATGTCATGGAATTTGTTTAGTATGTTTTTTTTTTATTTTCTGTGTGTCTATTTTATACTCATTTATTCGTTACTTTTAGTATCCATGACTTACATTTTCTCCCTCGACTACATGTTTTATTTTTAATTTTTTTAGGTGTCCTCTGCATAGCAGAAGTCCACTACACAATGAGTGTATGTCACAACATGGTGATGGCACTAACTTTGCTGATTTAAAGACTCCATTAAGGCTCAGACTGGCCCAGAGGGGAAGAAGTAAATCCCCTGGTAGGCCCCTGTGCAGGAATGGGCCCCCACTCCAACTATATGAGCTGCAGCTTGCATAATATACTTGCTTCACAATGTACATAATGAGCAGCATCTCATCATTCAATTAATAAGCTACCCAGATTATTATTACATAAAAGTATAGGTAAATTTGTGAATGAAGGTAATGTATTGCTTGCATGTAGCTGAACAGTGGGCCGCAATAGTCAATGTTACTGATGGGCCCTTTTCTCCTCATCCGACACTGGCTTCATCAATCTCTATATTTGTATTCTTCTCTAGAAATTATTTTTTCATTGACAAATCTCTTTATACATAAGCCATGCCACAAATTTATATGAAATGAGTTAGAATAAAGTCTGAACATTATTGAATGAAATCTGAAACATACAGTCTGTATGTTAGTATGTTAAATTGTTAGCCTGATGTTCGTATTGTATTACTGTTACATTTAGTGTACTAATATTGTATTGTATCAACAATTATTTTATGCATTATTAAAATAAAGCTTGGTGTACAGCACCGGTGAGCATGTGTTCTTTGCAGGTGTGATGCGGTGACCCACGTTACAGCCAGGGGGCGCTGCGTGTGCGCTTCAAGATGCGCTTGGAGGCATAAATGTGATGAGACAAAGTCCGGCAGGAATGTAAATGGCTGGTGTGTGTGTTGCAGAGGAAGACACTCTGCGCTGTCAGTGTGAAGTTAACTTGGTGTGCTGGGACCTGTAGTCCCACAAGTAATTGTGTAATGCTAATGGGAGACTGGCAGGGCTAGTTATGAGAGATGGGAGGGTCAAACTAGCCACACACTCCCACCAATAGGAGTGGTTACAGGTAGATAATGTGACCAGGGTGTGGGTCACATGTTTCCTGTGTATGGATCCATTTGTTCCATGTGCAAGGTCCTGGATGGTCGGTGTTGGAGTCTCCTGGCATTGGAGAAGTCCTGCAAGCACCTGAGACCGTGGACCTAGTAGACGGTCAGTGTTGGATTCTCCTGGCGTTGGAGTGAAGTCCTGGAAGCACTGTAGAGTGAGTCCTGCAATAGCCTGTGTGTTGGATTGTCCTGAAGTGGGCTGGAGTCCTGGAAGCACTGTTGAGGCTATGGACTGAGTGCTCGAGGTGTTGGATTGTCCTGCTATGGACTGGAGTCCTGCAAGCACCTGGTAAGAGTGTGAGTCCTGGAATGGTCAGAGTGTTGGATTGTCCTTGGATGAATTGGAGTCCTGCAAGCACCTGGTAAGATCATGGACTGATGGCCTGTGTGTTGGAAGTGCCTGTGATTGGACTTCCTGGAAGCGCATGGAAAGGCTACATCTACAGAGCCTGAGACGGTTTCTGTGTTGGGGAAGCTACAGTTCCTACTGTGGGTCTGGACTATCCGAGGGGCCCTGGTCACAAGGACGGTGATCCTAGTGAGGCAGTTTCCCTGTGAACCAGCACTGGCAGGAGTCAGTGTGTGGAGCTGGAGCTCCTGAGAGGTAACCCCTGGTATGGGATAAAACCTGTAATATACGGCAGAGACGTATCTGCCATTGGAACAGACTGTTAGGGTTTAATATGTTCCGTTGATGCATGTAATGTAATGAAGAGAAAAGACGTGACTACCAAATGTTTTGTAAAGCCACACGTGTTAAAGTAACAGACTGTGTGTAACCTGGCTTACGGTGCGACTTATGGCGCTTTAATAAACCAGAACAGATTTCATTTGTGGAAAAATCGTGCCTGTATGCGTTATTCCCGTGCAAAGCGAGTGTCCCCCCAAACCCGAAGTAAGGGAAACACTACACAGGATATACAAATGTTTGCTTTATTTACTATTTTAGACATTTTGAATTTGGTTATTATAAATTAATTTTTCAGGATTGCCCTAATAGTTCAAAAATATAGCTAAATACTCAACTTTAAATTTCATATCTAGCCCTGCTTGGTCATTAAAGGGGTTACTAGGACTTTGATAGTTTATGCTTACTATAGATCATTGATATACTGTACGTAAGCAAGGATCAGATGACTTTGGATGGGCTTTCAGCTATTATATTACTAGATAGATTGCATACAATCAGGAGGGACTATTATAGCCTGTATAAAAGCAGAAGCAGGAAATGCAGCAGCTTGGGGTGAATCTGGATCAATAGGAAACACTATAGATCATTGCTTAGCCAAAGAGATAGGAAGAAATAAATTGTTACTAGCTATGTACACTCCTCAAAATTGACATTGCAGCAGAATTAACACATATTTGCACACCTTGCCTGCTATCAATTAGTTGTTTCTCAAATTTTCTGCCACACAAAATGCACTCAGGCATGAAAATCATCAAGATCTGCCTCTAATAGTGTTGAGTAGTGTTGAGCGATACCGTCCGATACTTGAAAGTATCGGTATCGGATAGTATCGGCCGATACCCGAAAAATATCGGATATCGCCGATACCGATATCCGATACCAATACAAGTCAATGGGACATCAAGTATCGGAAGGTATCCTCATGGATCCCAGGGTCTGAAGGAGAGGAAACTCTCCTTCAGGCCCTGGGATCCATATTAAAGTGTAAAATAAAGAATTAAAATAAAAAATATTGTTATATTCACCTCTCCGGCGGCCCCTGGACATCAGCGGGAGGATCCGGCGTCCGGCACGGCTTCTTTCTTCAAAATGCGCGCCTTCAGGACCTGTGGAATGACGTCCCGGCTTCTGATTGGTCGCGTGCCGCCCATGTGACCGCCACGCGACCAATCAGAAGCCGCGACGTCATTCCTCAGGTCCTAGAAGGCGCTCATTCTAGGACTTTAGCTGAGGAATGACGTCGCGGCTTCTGATTGGTCGCGTGGCGGTCACATGGGCGGCACGCGACCAATCAGAAGCCGGGACGTCATTCCACAGGTCCTGAAGGCGCGCATTTTGAAGAAAGAAGCCGTGCCGGACGCCGGATCCTCCCGCTGATGTCCAGGGGCCGCCGGAGAGGTGAATATAACAATATTTTTTATTTTAATTCTTTATTTTACACTTCCGATACCGATACCCGATATCACAAAAATATCGGATCTCGGTATCGGAATTCCGATACCGCAAGTATCGGCCGATACCCGATACTTGCGGTATCGGAATGCTCAACACTAGTGTTGAGCATTCCGATACTGCAAGTATCGGGTATCGGCTGATATTTGCTGTATCGGAATTCCGATACCGAGTTCCAATATTTTTGTGATATCGGAAATCGGAATCGGAGTGTGCGGTGCGTATGGTTCCCAGGGTCTGGAGGAGAGGAAACTCTCCTTCAGGCCCTGGGATCCATATTAATGTAAAAAAAAAAGAAAAAAAAAGAAAAAATATGGCTATACTCACCCCTCGGACGAACCCTGGCTGTCACCGCTGCAAGCGTCCGCCTCGGTTCCTGAGAATGCAGTGAGTGAAGGACCTTCGATGACGTCGCGATCACGTGAGCGGTCACGTGAGCGGTCACTTGATCGGTCAGGTGACCAGTCACATCAGGAATCACAGCACGTAGAACAGGCCCTGGGATCCATATTAATGTAAAAAATAAAGAATAATAATAAAAAATATGGCTATACTCACCCCTCCGGTGAACCCTGGCTCTCACCGCTGCGAGCGTCCGCCTCCGTTCCAGAGACTGTAGTGAGTGAAGGACCTACGGTGACATCACGGTCAGGTGACCGGTCACCTGACCGCGAAGTCATCGAAGGTCCTTCACTCTCTGCAATTCTCAGGAACGGAGGCAGACGCTTGCAGCAGTGACAGCCAGGGTTCTTCGGAGGGGTGAGTATAGCCATATTTTTTATTTTTATTCTTTATTTTTTACATTAATATGGATCCCAGGGCCTGAAGGAGAGTTTCCTCTCCTTCAGACCCTGAGAACCATCGATGATACATTCCGATATTTGTGTCCCATTGACTTGTATTGGTATCGGGTATCGGTATCGGCGAGATCCGATATTTTGCCGGTATCGGCCGATACCATCCGATACCGATACTTTCAAATATCGGAAAGTATCACTCAACACTAGTTTTGATGCCTTCAGTGTGAATGTACAATTTTCATAGTCAAGAAAATACAGAAAAATCTTTAAATGAGAAGGTGTGTCCAAACTTTGGTCTGTACTATATATATATATATATATATATATATATGTATATATTCATATATATTGTATATACTCGAGTATAAGCCCACCCAAGTATTTGCTGAGGCACCTACTTTTGTCATGGAAAACTAGGTAAGCTTATGGATTTGAGTATAAGCCGGGTATGCATTGTCCCCCTCATCCTTGTCCTGCTATGCGTGACTCCCCCTGTCCTATCCTGGTATGTGGCTCTTCCTGTCCTGTCCTGTTATGTGTGGCTCCCCCTGTCCTGTCTTGGTATGTAAATCCCCTTGTAATTCCTGGTATGTGGCTCCCTCATCCTGTCCAGGTATGTGGCTCCTCTCGTCCTGTCCTGGTATGTGTGGCTCCCCCTGTTGTATGCATGGCTCCCCCGGTCCCGCATTACTCAGCTCCCCCTGTCCGCATGGCTCATCTCCCCCGTCCTGCAGGGCTTGACTCCCCCATCCCCCATGGCTCGACTCCCCTGTCCCATTGTTGTGTGCATGGCTCACATCCCCCTCCCACCCCATTATCCTACTCACCTTCCTCGCCCCTGCATCTCCATTCCTGCATCTCCGTTTTCCCGGCAGTTATCCTCTCCTCTGCTCAGTGGTATATGGTAACAGGAACACATGGGCTACTTGCACAGTGAACAAGTCTGTATGATCATGTTCACACACCACCAAGAAACCTGAAGACACAAAAGAGAATAGTAAAACCAAAAACACTCAGTTTGAAAAAATGTTGCAGTAATCCGCAAGTGCTAGTAAAAGATGTAAAAAACAGGGTATTTGGTTGATACGTTTTTTGCAAAAAATGTATACTAAGCTGCTCTACCAATCTTCACGGTATACCCTTATCAGAGCAGTCCTAACTAATGTATGCAATCCCTATCTGATGTATTTAAAAACCTGATCATCTGTATATAACCTGTGTGAACAGGGTTCAGAGAGGAAAAATCCATGTGTGCATACAGGGTAGAACAGCTTTTGTGCAGATAACCCAAGAGGAGTGGTGGAACTCCCCAGTCTTGTAGACACAAGAGAACAATTATGGAAACAGGAACACATGGGCTACTTGCATAGTGAACAAGTCTGTATGATCATGTTCACACACCACCAAGAAACCTGAAGACACAAAAGAGAATAGTAAAACCAAAAACACTCAGTTTGAAAAAATGTTGCAGTAATCCGCAAGTGCTAGTAAAAGATGTAAAAAACAGGGTATTTGGTTGATACGTTTTTTGCAAAAAATGTATACTAAGCTGCTCTACCAATCTTCACGGTATACCCTTATCAGAGCAGTCCTAACTAATGTATGCAATCCCTATCTGATGTATTTAAAAACCTGATCATCTGTATATAACCTGCGTGAACAGGGTTCAGAGAGGAAAAATCCATGTGTGCATACAGGGTAGAACAGCTTTTGTGCAGATAGCCCAAGAGGAGTGGTGGAACTCCCCAGTCTTGTAGACACAAGAGAACAATTATGGAAACAGGAACACATGGGCTACTTGCACAGTGAACAAGTCTGTATGATCATGTTCACACACCACCAAGAAACCTGAAGACACAAAAGAGAATAGTAAAACCAAAAACACTCAGTTTGAAAAAATGTTGCAGTAATCCGCAAGTGCTAGTAAAAGATGTAAAAAACAGGGTATTTGGTTGATACGTTTTTTGCAAAAAATGTATACTAAGCTGCTCTACCAATCTTCACGGTATACCCTTATCAGAGCAGTCCTAACTAATGTATGCAATCCCTATCTGATGTATTTAAAAACCTGATCATCTGTATATAACCTGTGTGAACAGGGTTCAGAGAGGAAAAATCCATGTGTGCATACAGGGTAGAACAGCTTTTGTGCAGATAGCCCAAGAGGAGTGGTGGAACTCCCCAGTCTTGTAGACACAAGAGAACAATTATGGAAACAGGAACACATGGGCTACTTGCACAGTGAACAAGTCTGTATGATCATGTTCACACACCACCAAGAAACCTGAAGACACAAAAGAGAATAGTAAAACCAAAAACATTCCGTTTGAAAAAATGTTGCAGTAATCCGCAAGTGCTAGTAAAAGATGTAAAAAACAGGGTATTTGGTTGATACGTTTTTTGCAAAAAATGTATACTAAGCTGCCCTACCAATCTTCACGGTATACCCTTATCAGAGCAGTCCTAACTAATGTATGCAATCCCTATCTGATGTATTTAAAAACCTGATCATCTGTATATAACCTGTGTGAACAGGGTTCAGAGAGGAAAAATCCATGTGTGCATACAGGGTAGAACAGCTTTTGTGCAGATAGCCCAAGAGGAGTGGTGGAACTCCCCAGTCTTGTAGACACAAGAGAACAATTATGGAAACAGGAACACATGGGCTACTTGCACAGTGAACAAGTCTGTATGATCATGTTCACACACCACCAAGAAACCTGAAGACACAAAAGAGAATAGTAAAACCAAAAACACTCAGTTTGAAAAAATGTTGCAGTAATCCGCAAGTGCTAGTAAAAGATGTAAAAAACAGGGTATTTGGTTGATACGTTTTTTGCAAAAAATGTATACTAAGCTGCTCTACCAATCTTCACGGTATACCCTTATCAGAGCAGTCCTAACTAATGTATGCAATCCCTATCTGATGTATTTAAAAACCTGATCATCTGTATATAACCTGTGTGAACAGGGTTCAGAGAGGAAAAATCCATGTGTGCATACAGGGTAGAACAGCTTTTGTGCAGATAGCCCAAGAGGAGTGGTGGAACTCCCCAGTCTTGTAGACACAAGAGAACAATTATGGAAACAGGAACACATGGGCTACTTGCACAGTGAACAAGTCTGTATGATCATGTTCACACACCACCAAGAAACCTGAAGACACAAAAGAGAATAGTAAAACCAAAAACACTCAGTTTGAAAAAATGTTGCAGTAATCCGCAAGTGCTAGTAAAAGATGTAAAAAACAGGGTATTTGGTTGATACGTTTTTTGCAAAAAATGTATACTAAGCTGCTCTACCAATCTTCACGGTATACCCTTATCAGAGCAGTCCTAACTAATGTATGCAATCCCTATCTGATGTATTTAAAAACCTGATCATCTGTATATAACCTGTGTGAACAGGGTTCAGAGAGGAAAAATCCATGTGTGCATACAGGGTAGAACAGCTTTTGTGCAGATAGCCCAACATTTTTTCAAACTGAGTGTTTTTGGTTTTACTATTCTCTTTTGTGTCTTCAGGTTTCTTGGTGGTGTGTGAACATGATCATACAGACTTGTTCACTGTGCAAGTAGCCCATGTGTTCCTGTTTCCATAATTGTTCTCTTGTGTCTACAAGACTGGGGAGTTCCACCACTCCTCTTGGGCTATCTGCACAAAAGCTGTTCTACCCTGTATGCACACATGGATTTTTCCTCTCTGAACCCTGTTCACACAGGTTATATACAGATGATCAGGTTTTTAAATACATCAGATAGGGATTGCATACATTAGTTAGGACTGCTCTGATAAGGGTATACCGTGAAGATTGGTAGAGCAGCTTAGTATACATTTTTTGCAAAAAACGTATCAACCAAATACCCTGTTTTTTACATCTTTTACTAGCACTTGCGGATTACTGCAACATTTTTTCAAACTGAGTGTTTTTGGTTTTACTATTCTCTTTTGTGTCTTCAGGTTTCTTGGTGGTGTGTGAACATGATCATACAGACTTGTTCACTGTGCAAGTAGCCCATGTGTTCCTGTTTCCATAATTGTTCTCTTGTGTCTACAAGACTGGGGAGTTCCACCACTCCTCTTGGGCTATCTGCACAAAAGCTGTTCTACCCTGTATGCACACATGGATTTTTCCTCTCTGAACCCTGTTCACACAGGTTATATACAGATGATCAGGTTTTTAAATACATCAGATAGGGATTGCATACATTAGTTAGGACTGCTCTGATAAGGGTATACCGTGAAGATTGGTAGAGCAGCTTAGTATACATTTTTTGCAAAAAACGTATCAACCAAATACCCTGTTTTTTACATCTTTTACTAGCACTTGCGGATTACTGCAACATTTTTTCAAACTGAGTGTTTTTGGTTTTACTATTCTCTTTTGTGTCTTCAGGTTTCTTGGTGGTGTGTGAACATGATCATACAGACTTGTTCACTGTGCAAGTAGCCCATGTGTTCCTGTTTCCATAATTGTTCTCTTGTGTCTACAAGACTGGGGAGTTCCACCACTCCTCTTGGGCTATCTGCACAAAAGCTGTTCTACCCTGTATGCACACATGGATTTTTCCTCTCTGAACCCTGTTCACACAGGTTATATACAGATGATCAGGTTTTTAAATACATCAGATAGGGATTGCATACATTAGTTAGGACTGCTCTGATAAGGGTATACCGTGAAGATTGGTAGAGCAGCTTAGTATACATTTTTTGCAAAAAACGTATCAACCAAATACCCTGTTTTTTACATCTTTTACTAGCACTTGCGGATTACTGCAACATTTTTTCAAACTGAGTGTTTTTGGTTTTACTATTCTCTTTTGTGTCTTCAGTGGTATATGGTGTATATATATGTGTATGTATATATATATATATATATATATATCTATAATATAACGCTGGGAGCGTCACTCTGTCCGAAGCCTTTATAGACTGCGTAGGAGCAAGCGCCGGCGCAGTCTGACCCCCACAGAGTAACGCTCCCAGGAGATCGCGGTATGCGTAAGCACTGAACGCACACAGCGATCTCCACCGGAGAGTCAGGGACCGCGTTCCAGCGCTGCATGCAGCTCCGTCTCCCGGCTCCTCTGCTGTGACAGTTCAGAGGGCGCGATGACGTGCTTAATGCGCGCCGGCGCCGCCCTCTGACCAGTCACAGGCAGAGGAGCCGGAGTGTGTCTTCAAGAAAATGGCGCTGGAAAGCGCGGACTGCGCAGGCGCCGATTCCTGCTGCCGGAATCGGCGCCTGCGCAGTCCGCGCTTTCCGGCGCCATTTTCTTGAAGACACACTCCGGCTCCACTGCAGGTGTGTCTTCAAGAAAATGGCGCCGGAAAGCACGGACTGCGCAGGCGCCGATTCCTGCTGCCGGAGTCGGCGCCTGTGCAGTCCGCGCTTTCCGGCGCCATTTTCTTGAAGACACACTGCCGGCGCCATTTTCTTGAAGACACACTGCAGGTGTGTCTTCAAGAAAATGGCGCTGGAAAGCGCGGACTGCGCAGGCGCCGATTCCGGCAGCAGGAGGATGAAGAAAATGGGCGGAAAGGAATGGCGTAAGTAACAAATTGCTGTGGCATGAAGGTGTGGCACTTCATGCCACAGCAATTTGTTATTTACACCACCTGATTCCTTTCCGCCGCCATTTTCTTGGTCCTGCTGCCGGAATCGGCGCATGCGCAGTCCGCGCTTTCCGGCACCATTTTCTTGAAGACACACTGCCGGCGCCATTTTCTTGAAGACACACTGCAGGTGTGTCTTCAAGAAAATGGCGCCGGAAAGCGCGGACTGCGCAGGCGCCGATTCCGCCAGCAGGAGGACCAAGAAAATGGCGGCGGAAAGGAATCAGGTGGCGCAAGTAACAAATTGCTGTGGCATGAGGCTGTGGCACTTCATGCCACAGCTATTTGTTACTTACGCCACCTGATACGGGGCATATACTATGGAGCAGCGTATGGAGCAGCGTATGGGGCATATGGATGGGAGCAGCAAATTAAAGAATGGTGCCGCAGGATGGGAGCAGCACATGACAGAACGGGGGCGCAGGATGGGAGCAGCACATGACAGAACTGGGGTGCAGGATGGCAGCAGCACATGACAGAACGGGGGCGCAGGATGGGAGCAGCACATGACAGGATGGGAGCAGCAAATGACAGAATGGGGGTGCAGGATGGGAGCAGCACATGACAGAACGGGGACGCAGGATGGGAGCAGCACATGACAGAACGGGGGCTCAGGATGGGAGCAGCACATGACAGAATGGGGGCGCAGGATGGGAGCAGCACATGACAGAACGGGGGCGCAGGATGGGAGCAGCACATGACAGAACGGGGGCGCAGGATGGGAGCAGCACATGACAGAACGGGGGCACAGGATGGAAGCAGCACATGACAGGATGGGAGCAGCAAATGACAGAATGGAGGCGCAGGATGGGAGCAGCACATGACAGAACGGGGGCGCAGGATGTGAGCAGCACATGACAGAACGGGGGCGCAGGATGGGAGCAGCACATGACAGAACGGGGGCGCAGGATGGGAGCAGCACATGACAGGATGAGAGCAGCAAATGACAGAATGGAGGCGCAGGATGGGAGCAGCACATGACAGAACGGGGGTGCAGGATGGGAGCAGCACATGACAGAACGGGGGCGCAGGATGGGAGCAGCACATGACAGGATGGGGATGCAGGATGGAGCAGCACATGACAGAATGGGGGCGCAGGATGGTGCAGCACATGACAGGATGGGGACGCAGGATGGAGCAGCACATGACAGGATGGGGACGCAGGATGGAGCAGCACATACCAGGATGGAGACCATATACCAATATAAATGCTCGCCACCCGGGCGTAGAATGGGTTCAATAGCTAATATATATATATATATGTATATATCTACTATATAATTGTCTAAGGGTCACTTCCGTCTGTCTGTCCTTCTGTCTGTCATGGATATTCATTGGTTGTGGCCTCTGTCTGTCATGGAATCCAAGTCGCTGACTGGTCTCGCCAGCTGCCTATCATGGCTGCCGCGACAAATCAGCGATGGCCACAGTCTGATTAGTCCCTCCCTACTCCACTGCAGTCAGTGCCCGGCGCCAGCTCCATACTCTCCGCAGTCACCACTCACACAGGGTTAATGCCAGCAGTAACAGACCGCGTTATGCCTCGGGTAACTCACTCCATTACCGCCGCTATTAACCCTGTATGACCAAGTTTTTATTATTGATGCTGCCTATGCAGCGTCAATAATAAAAACATCTAATGTTAAAAATAATTAAAAAAAAAAAAATCATTATATACTCACCTTCCGCCGCCTTTCCCACTCCTCCCTATGCTCCGGTAACCGCTCCATGCAAGCGGCAAGTTCCGGAGGCAACGATGGTATGGGAGAAGGACCTGCCATTATGTCACGGTCATGTGACCGCGGCATCATCACAGGCCCTGCACGCCTGCGCGAGAAGGACCTGCCATGATGTCATGGTCATGTGACCGCGACATCATCATAGGTCCTGTGCGCCTGCGCGAGAAGGACCTGCCATGACGTCACGGGCATGTGACCGCGACGTCATCACAGGTCCTGCGCGCCTGCATGAGAAGGACCCGCCATGACGTCACGGTCATGTGACAGCGACGTCATCACACCCTGGGACCAGAAGGTGCCAACAGAACTACAAGGGGCCCTCGGATTGGAAGGTGAGTATGTTTATTTTTTATTTTTTAACCTGTGACATACGTGGCTGGGCAATATACTACGTAGCTCTGTGCTGTATACTATGTCGCTGTGCAACATACTACGTAACTGGGCAATATACTACGTGGCTGGGCAATATGCTCTGTGCTGTATACTACATGGCTGGGCAATATACTTCGTGACTGGGCAATATACTACGTTTCTCTGTGCCGTATACTACGTCACTGGGCAAAATACTATGTAACTGGGCAATATACTATGTGGCTGGGCAATATACTATGTGGCTGGGCAATATACTACGTGACTGGGCAATATACTACATGGGCTGTGCTGTATACTACGTCACTGGGCAACATACTACTTAACTGGGCAATATACTACGTCGCTGGGCAATATACTACGTGGCTGGGCAATATACTACGTGGACATGAATATTCTAGAATAACTGATGCGTTAGAATCGGGCCACCATCTAGTGTATATATAGGCCAACAGTTTGGACACTCCTTCTCATTTAAAGATTTTTCTGTGTTTTCATGACTATGAAAATTGTACATTGTAGCTGAAGGCATCAAAACTATGAATTAACACATGTGGAATTATATACTTAACAAAAAAGTGTGAAACAACTGAAATTATGTCTTATATTCTAAGTTCTTCAAAGTAGCCACCTTTTGCTTTGATGACTGCTTTGCACACTCTTGGCATTCTCTTGATGAGCTTCAAGAGGTAGTCACTGGGAATGGTTTTCACTTCACAGGTGTGCCCTGTCAGGTTTAATAAGTGGGATTTCTTGCCTTATAAATGGGGTTGGGACCATCGGTTGTGTTGTGCAGAAGTCTGGTGGATACATAGCTGATAGTCCTACTGAATAGACTGTTAGAATTTGTATTATGGCAAGAAAAAAGCAGCTAAGAAAAATGAGTGGCCATCATTACTTTAAGAAATGAAGGTCAGTCAGTCACTGATATGTATATATGTTCTAGCTATTGAACCCGTTCTACGCCCGGGTGGCGAGCATTTATATTGGTATATGGTCTCCATCCTGTCATGTGCTGCTCCATCTTGCGTCCCATCCTGTCATGTGCTGCACCCATCCTGCGTCCCCATCCTGTCAGGTGCTTCACCCATCCTGCGTCCCCATCCTGTCATGTGCTGCTCCATCCTGCGTCCCCATCCTGTCATGTGTTGCACCCATCCTGTGTCCCAATCCTGTCATGTGCTGCACCCATCCTGCGTCCCCATCCTGTCATGTGCTGCACCCATCCTGCGCCCCATCCTGTCATGTGCTGCACCCATCCTTCGTCCCCATCCTGGTATGTGCTGCACCCATCCTGCGTCCCCATCCTGTCATGTGCTGCACCCATCCTGCGTCCCCATCCTGTCATGTGCTGCACCCATCCTGCGTCCCCATCCTGTCATGTGCTGCACCCATCCTGCGCCCCCATCCTGTCATGTGCTGCACCCATCCTGCGTCCCCATCCTGGTATGTGCTGCACCCATCCTGCGTCCCCATCCTGTCATGTGCTGCACCCATCCTGCGTCCCTATCCTGGTATGTGCTGCACCCATCCTGCGTCCCCATCCTGTCATGTGCTGCACCCATCCTGCGTCCCCATCCTGTCATGTGCTGCACCCATCCTGCGTCCCCATCCTGTCATGTGCTGCACCCATCCTGCGCCCCCATCCTGTCATGTGCTGCACCCATCCTGCATCCCCATCCTGGTATGTGCTGCACCCATCCTGCGTCCCCATCCTGGTATGTGCTGCACCCATCCTGCGTCCCCATCCTGCGTCCTCATCCTGTCATGTGCTGCACCCATCGTGCATCCCCATCTTGTCATGTGCTGCACCCATCTTGCGTCCCCATCCTGGTATGTGCTGCACCCATCCTGCGTCCCCATCCTGCGTCCCCATCCTGTCATGTGCTGCACCCATCCTGCGTCCCCATCCTGTCATGTGCTGCACCCATCCTGCGTCCCCATCCTGTCATGTGCTGCACCCATCCTGCGCCCCCATCCTGTCATGTGCTGCACCCATCCTGCGTCCCCATCCTGGTATGTGCTGCACCCATCCTGTGTCCCCATCCTGTCATGTGCTGCACCCATCCTGCGCCCCCATCCTGTCATGTGCTGCACCCATCCTGCGTCCCCATCCTGGTATGTGCTGCACCCATCCTGCGTCCCCATCCTGTCATGTGCTGCACCCATCCTGCGTCCCCATCCTGTCATGTGCTGCACCCATCCTGCGCCCCCATCCTGTCCTGTGCTGCACCCATCCTGCGTCCCCATCCTGTCATGTGCTGCACCCATCCTGAGTCCCCATCCTGTCATGTGCTGCACCCATCCTGCGTCCCCATCCTGCGTCCCCATCCTGTCATGTGCTGCACCCATCCTGCGTCCCCATCCTGCGTCCCCATTCTGTCATGTGCTGCACCCATCCTGCGTCCCCATCCTGGTATGTGCTGCACCCATCCTGCGTCCCCATCCTGTCATGTGCTGCACCCATCTGGGGGCCTGAGCAGGCGGGGACACTGGCGCGCTGTGGGGGTCAGGTGCCGGTATCGCCGCCAGCTCAGGCCCCCCAGCACTTACTATATTCACCTGTCCTGCGTTCCACCCCTGGGCGCCGCCATCTTCCCGGTCCTCTGGCTGTGACTGGTCAGTCAGCGGGCGGCGCCGGCGCGCATTAAGCGCGTCATCGCGCCCTCTGAACTGAAGGTCACAGGCCGAAGACCGGGAAGATGGCGACGCTCAGCGGTGGAACGGAGGACAGGTGAATATAGGCGATACTCACCCTCCTGGCGGTCCCTGCTTCTCTGTTGGAGATCGCGGTGTGCGTTCAGTGTGAACGCACACCGCGATCTCCCAGGAGCGTCACTCTGTGAGGCCCAGACTGCGCCGGCGCTTGCGCCTGCGCAGTCTATAAAGGCTTCGGACAGAGTGACGCTCCCAGCGTTATATTATAGATGTATTTGCAAAGCATATGAAAAAATCTCTCATTTGGCAGATAAGACCAATTTGCATTTGATATAATTTAGCTATTTACTGTATCCTGTATTTTCATAGCCAATAAATAGCAAGAAGGATGCAATATTTCTAAAACCTGCACATTGAGAGACATGGATACTCTACAGAATACCCTGATCATCATCAATTTTGCAACATTTATCCTCTTATTCCCAGGAAACCTGTTTATCATTGTTGTAAATTTTCTAGATTTCTTAAAGATCAGAAGACTTCCGTTAAGTAATCAGCTCATATTTGGCTTTAGTGTCTTCAGCCCACTGCATGGACTTCCTAAAGGTTATATAAATTACAAAGAAATATTTAAACTGGCCAGTAATGAGTATGATAAGAAAGCTACACGTCTTTATGTACTTGAACTTGAGCACCTTGTGGTTTTCTGCTCTCCTTTGCATACATTTCTGTTTGAAGGTTGTTAATATCAATCACAGCTTCTACATTCGCCTTCAGAGAAGATTTCCAAAATTGTTTCCTTGGATTCTTATTTCTTTTCTCCTTGGATACTTCTTCTTGAGTCTTTATTCCGCACTGGAAATAAAGCAGGATTGTATATTAATATTGAACTTAACATACAAAGTGGTAACGATGAAGAGGTCTCCTAGATGTTCTTGGCCATTTTGGATCTTTAGCGTTATCTGCAGCTTGTGCTCTGTCACTTGCTCTGTATCAGTATTGACCATCCTCATCTCTCTGCTTAAACACATAAGAAGAATTCGAGAGAATACTGAAGGATCCAGTTCTCCTAACATGGAGGCCCATATTCGAGCAATTAGAACAGTTACTGCATTACTTGCTGCAAATATTCTTATATTTACAGTACAGAACAAAATTTTGGACACACCTTCTAATTTAAAGATTTTTCTGTATTTTCATGACTATGAAAATTGTACATTCATACTGAAGGCATGAAAACTATGAATTAACACATGTGGAATTATATACTTAACAAAAAAGTGTGAAACAACTGAAATTATGTCTTATATTCTAGGGTCTTCAAAGTAGTCACCTTTTGCTTTGATGACTGTTTTGCACATTCTTGGCATTCTCTTGATGAGCTTCAAGAAATAGTCACCGGGAATGGTTTTCACTTCACAGGTGTGCCCTATCAGGTTTAAATAGTGGGATTTCTTACCTTATAAATGGTGTTGGGACCATCGGTTGTGTTGTGCAGAAGTCTGGTGGATACACAGCTGATAGTCCTACTGAATAAACTGTTAGCTGCTTTTTTATTGCCATAATACAAATTCTAAGTAACGAAAAACGAGTTGCCATCATTATTTTAAGAAATAAAGGTCAGTCAGTCCGAATAATTGGGCAATATTTGAAAGTGTCCCCAAGTGCAGTGGCAAAACCATCAAGCGCTACAAAGAAACTGGCTCACATGAGGACCACCCCAGGAAAGGAAGACCAAGAGTCACCTCTGCTTCTGAGGATAAGTTTATCCGAGTCACCAGCCTCAGAAATCGCAGGTTAGCAGCAGCTCAGATTAGAGACCAGGTCAATGCCACACACAGTTCTAGTACTAGACACATCTCTACAACAACTGTTAAGAGGAGATTTTGTGCAGTAGGCCTTCATGGTAAAATAGCTGCTAGGAAACCACTACTAAGGACAGGAAACAAGCAGAAGAGACTTGTTTGGGCTAAAGAACACAAGGAATGGACATTAGACCAGTGGAAACCTGTGCTTTGGTCTGATGAGTCCAAATTTTAGATCTTTGGTTCCAACCACCGTGTCTTTGTGCGACGCAGAAAAGGTGAACAGATGGACTCTATATGCCTGGTTACCACTGTGAAGCATGGGGGAGGAGGTGTGATGGTGTGGGGGTGCTTTGCTGGTGACACTGTTGGGGATTTATTCAAAATTAAAGGCATACTGAACCAGCATGGCTACCACACCATCCTGCAGCGGCATGCTATTCAATCCGGTTTGCGTTTAGTTGGACCATGATTTCTTTTTCAACAGAACAATGACCCCAAACACACCTCCAGGCTGTGTAAGGGCTATTTGACCAAGAAGGAGAGTGATGGGATGCTATGCCAGATGACCTGGCCTACACAGTCACCAGACCTGAACCCAATCGAGATGGTTTTGGGGGAGCTGGACCGCAGAGTGAAGGCAAAAGGGCCAACAAGAGCTGCTCTCTGTGAACTCCTTCAAGATTATTGGAAGACCATTCCCGGTGACTACCTCTTGAAGCTCATCAAGAGAATGCCAAGAGTGTGCAAAGCAGTCATCAAAGCAAAAGGTGTCTACTTTGAAAAACCTAGAATATAAGACATAATTTCAGTTGTTTTACACTTTATTGTTAAGTATATAATTCCATATGTGTTAATTCATAGTTTTGCTGCCTTCAGTGAGAATGCACAATTTTCATAGTCATGAAAAAACAGAAAAAAATTTAAATGAGAAGATGTGTCCAAACTTTTGGTCTGTACTGTATATACAGCACTATTTAGCATAAAAAATATAAAAAAGCCACATATTTGCCAGTGCGGTATTTCTGTGACAGCCCTCATATATCTGCCTGCTCCAAGTTTGGTCATAGTATGCGGTGTACCACTTTTTTGCTCTCTGTTGCTCTAATTATATACAGCACTATTTAGCATAAAAAAAATAAAAAAACCACATATTTGCCAGAATGGTATTTTCGTGACAGACCTCATATATCTGCGTGCTTCAAGTTTGGTCATTGTAGGCCCGTGGACTACTTTTTTGCTTTCTGTTAATCTTAATGATATACAGCACTATTTAGCATAAAAAATATAAAAAGGCCACATATTTTCCAGTGTGGTATTTCCGTGACAGCCTTGATATATCTGCGTTCTCCAAGTTTGGTCATTAGAGGCCGTTGGACCACTTTTTTGCTGTCTCTTCCTCTAATTATATGCGGCACTATTTAGCTTAAAAAATATAATACAATTTGAAGGAGGGACCACAGACACGCTTAGTAGGCCTAAAATTTAAAAAAATAGGCTCAAAGCAGTTTGAATTATCTTACAGGGGTACACAGGCAGCATTGGTGTGGTCAGCAGGGGACAATTTGAAGGAGGGACCGCAGACACACTTAGTAGGCCTAAAATTTAAAAAAATAGGCTCAAAGCACCATCGATTATGTGGCAGGGGTACACAGGCAGCATTGGTGTGGTCAGCGGAGGACGATTGGAAGGAGTGTCTGACACAATTAGTACTCCCAAAAAAAATAGATGTTAGCGTCTCACAAAACAAAAAAAAACAAAAAAAAAAGGGTGGCATTCTTAGGTACAGGGGTGGGCTCCTCTGCTGAGTTTCAGACATAGTAATTTGGCGCTAAGTATTTACTGGTGTCAATATAGGACACTGACCCTGACTATTTTAACTAGCATCATACATGTCAACAAATTGGTATTGTCAGTGCCAAGCATTGAAGGATGTCAGCGCATAGACTAAACATTGGTGGAGCTGTGAGAGATAATTTTGCAAGTGGTAGATCACTGTTTGAGCTGGGGGGGAACTCTCTTGCGGACGGCGGTACAGGCCCAGGGCCCCTCATGTTACAACGGTGTCTCTGATGTTGGGTGCGTGCCACCACCGCCAGAGACACTTTAGTGTACTATGAGGGACCCAGTGGCAGTGCCGTCGACCAAAAGCGGGCACACCCACCTCTTCAGACAAACGGCACTCTCACAGGTGCTTGCGCGTGGGGGGAGTTAGCCCATTTAGGGAGGTGTAAACATGTCGTATGCTGGACAAACAGCTGCTGCAAATTAAGAGATTGGAATAGTCAGTAAGACCAGTCCACAAGCAAGACCTTTTTATAGGAAAGCTAGGTGTCAGCCGGGAAAGGTGGGGCAAAATAATTTGAAATCCATGAGTGGTTCATTTTAAAGAAGGTTAGATCATCAATATTTTGGGTAGCCAGACGAGTCCTTTTTTCAGTCAATATTGAACCTGCAGCACTGAATACTCTTTCTGATAGCACACTAGCTGCTGGGCAAGCAAGCTCCTGCAATGCATATTCTGCCAATTCAGGCCAGGTGTCTATTTTGGATGCCCAGTAATCAAATGGGAATGACGGTTGAGGGAGAACATCGATAAGGGATGAAAAATAGTTAGTAACCATACTAGATAAATGTTGTCTCCTGTCACTTTGAATTGATGCTGCAGTACCTGTCCTGTCTGCGGTCATTGCGAAATCACTCCACAACCTGGTCAGAAAACCCCTCTGTCCAATGCCACTTCTGATTTGTGCACCTCTAACACCTCTGCCCTGTTGCCCCCTGCAGCTCATGTGAGAACCATCACCGCCGCTGTGTGCTGGGAATGCATGAATCAAACGGTCTACAAGATTTGCTTGTTTGGTTGCCAATATTTGCTCAAGGTTTTCATGTGGCATGATATTTTGCAATTTCCCTTTATAGCGTGGATCCAGGATGCAGGCCAACCAGTAATCGTCATCGGTCATCATTTTTATAATGCGTGGGTCCCTTTTGAGGATACGTAAGGCATAATCCGCCATGTGGACCAATGTTCCAGGTGTCAATTCACTGTTTGTGCTGGGTTGAGGAGCACTTTCTGGCAAATCAATGTCACTTGTCTTCCTCAAAAACCCTGAACCTGACCTTGCAATGCCACCAGTTTCTCTTGCCCCCTGAGAAGCTTCTTCATCCCAAAAATATTCATCCCCATCATCCTCCTCATCCTCCTCCTCTTCGCCCGCCACCTCGTCCAGTAGAGTTCCCTGACCAGACAATGGCTGACTGTCATCAAGGCTTCCCTCGTCCTCGGCTGCAGACGCCTGCTCCTTTATGTGCATCAAACTTTGCATCAGCAGACGCATTAGGGGGATGCTCATGCTTATTATGGCATCGTCTGCACTAACCAGGCATGTGCATTCCTCAAAACACTGAAGGACTTGACACAGGTCTTGTAGCTTCGACCACTGCACACCTGACAACTCCATGTCTGCCATCCAACTGCCTGCCCGTGTATGTGTATACTCCCACAAATACATAACATCACGCCTCTGTTCGCACAGCCTCTGAAGCATGTGCAGTGTGGAGTTCCACCTTGTTGCAACGTCGACTATTAGGCGGTGCTGGTGAAGCTTCAAAGATTGCTGATGGTTCTGCATACGGCTGGAGTGTACGGGCGAATGGCGGATGTGGGAGCAAAGTCTGCGCACTTTCAGGAGCAGGTCAGGTAACCCCGGATAACTTTTCAGGAAGAATTGCACCAGCAGGTTCAAGGTGTGAGCCAGGCAAGGAATGTGTTTCAGTTGTGAAAGGGCTATGGCAGCCATAAAATTCCTTCCGTTATCATTGACTACCTTGCCTGCCTCAAGATGTACAGTGCCCAGCCATGACTGAGTTTCTTGCTGCAAGAACTCGGACAGAACTTCCGCGGTGTGTCTGTTGTCGCCCAAACACTTCATTTCCAACACAACCTGCTGACGCTTGCCACTAGCTGTTCCATAATGGGACACCTCGTGTGCAACAGTGGCAGCTGCGGATGGAGTGGTCGTGCGACTGCGGTCTGTGGACGAGCTGTGGCTTCTGCTGGAGGACGAGGAGGAGGGGGGCAAATGCCTACAGCCAACTGTTTCCTAGACTGTGGGCTAGGCAGAACTGTCCCAATATGGCTGTCCCCTGTGGACCCTGCATCCACCACATTAACCCAGTGTGCCGTGATGGACACGTAATGTCCCTGGCCATGCCTACTGGTCCATGCATCTGTTGTCAGGTGCACCTTTCTACTGACAGATTGCCTGAGTGCATGCACAATGCGGTCTTTGACATGCTGGTGGAGGGTTGGGCTTGATTTTCTCGCAAAGAAGTTTCGACTGGGTAGGTCGTAACTTGTTACTGTGTAGTCCATCAGGGCTTTGAAAGCTTCGATTTCAACTAACCGGTAGGGCATCATCTCTAACGAGATTAGTCTAGCAATGTGGGCGTTCAAACCCTGTGTACGCGGATGAGAGGATGAGTACTTCCTTTTCCTAACGAGAGTCTCTTGTAGGGTGAGGTGGACTGGAGAGCTGCATATGGTGGAACTAGTGGGGTGATGGTGGACATGGCAGACTGAGAGAGGGTTGGTGATGGTATTCTTGCAGTTGGCCTACATACAGTGTTTCCACCACGAATCTGGTGATTCCCTGACTGCTTTGGCCTTGCGACGAAACCTCCACATTTGCTGCAGGTGGTGTCGTAAACGGTGGGCTTACAGTGAGGGAAGGAATGTAGCTTTGCTGACTAGCTTCATTGTGAGAGGGTGCAACAATGTTATGGGACGTTTGGTAGTTAGTTCAGGCTTGCAAGTGTATGGTGGTTAAATTTTTACACATGCAACTTGTATTTAGGTTTTTCACATTCTGACCTCTGCTGAAGGTCCTTGAGCATTTCTTACAGATGACTTTGCGCTGATCATTTGGATCTTGGTTAAAAAATTGCCAGACTGCACTCTTCCTACTATCGGATACCTTTTCAGGCATTGCACACTGAGATACTTTAACCGGATGGCCACGCTGTCCTACAACTGTTTTTGGTTTTGACACACGTTTTTGGCCAGATACGGGCCTGCCAGATGAAAGCTGTTGCGATGTTGATGCCTGCTGCGGCTCCTCCGCTTCAGAGCTACTGCCAGCGGCACCCTGTTCACCCAATGGCTGCCAATCGGGGTCAACAACTGGGTCATCTACCACCTCCTCTTCAATGTCCTGTGCACCTTCCTCTGTATCACCGTGTAAGCCGGTGCTATAGCGTTCGGGACGGGGCACCATAGTCTCATCAGGGTCAGATTCTGGCTCAGTACACTGCGAGGGCAATGTTGTGATCTGAGTCAATGGAACAGCATAATAATCTGGCTGTGGCTGTGCATCTGTGCACTCAATGTTCGATTCATCTTGTATTGGGCATGGCCTGTTAACAATTTACCTTTCTAACCCAGGCACGGTATGTGTAAAGAGCTCCATGGAGTAACCTGTTGTGTCGCCTGACACATCCTTCTCTGTTGTTCTGGGTGAAGGACACAAGGAAGTGACTTGTTCCTGACCGGGAGCATCTACTGACGACGCGCTGATTTTAAATTTTGCACTTTCCGAAGAGGAGGCGAAAGAGCTAGAGGCAGAGTCAGCAAGGAAAGCCAAAACTTGTTCCTGCTGCTCCGGCTTTAAAAGCGGTTTTCCTACTCCCAGAAAAGGGAGCGTTCGAGACCTTGTGTAGCCAGACGATGACGCTGGCTCAACAACTCGAGACTTAGGTGCTATATTGCTTTTCCCACGACCACCTGATGCTCCACCACCACTACCATCATTACCAGCTGGCAATGACCGCCCACGCCACGACCTCTTCCACCAGACTTCCTCATTCTTGGAAAAATGTAACCAAACTAACAAACGTTATATGGTACTGTAAAACCATTTAGAAGGTGTACGTAAACTTGATGTGAGTTTAAATCTCCCTTTATAGGTGTGTGAGACTGCTGGGAAAATCAGGCCCACTGTATTACACTACACAGTTTGAGTGGCAGAAAGTGGTTGGCAGATATATCAAAAAATACAAGGGCTGTAGTAGAATTTCAATCTCCCTACAATGATCAAAGGACAAGTATGACAGCAATAAAAAGGACTGCTGCACACAAGAGTGTGGACAAAGAAACAAGAGAACTGTGCAGAAAAGAAGGAGCAACAGGATTTTTGCTTTGAAAAAAGCAGTTGGTTTGCACAGCGACGTACAAACAGCAATGCAGCTACCAGGGAGCCTTATAAGCTACAGAGCTGATGCACAGAAATCTAGCCTCCACTGTCCCTGCAAAGAAAAGGTGGTGTTGGACAGTGGAAATCGCTAAAGCACAAGCGGTTTAGGGGTTAATATTCCCTTCCTAACAATATCCCTGCTGCAGACGAAGCTACAGCAACCTCTCCCTATGCTCAGATCGGCAGAAGTAAGATGATGGTCGGTATGCACGCCCCTTTATAGCCCCTGTGATGCCGCAGAAAGCAAGCCAATCACTGTAATGCCCTTCTCTAAGATGGTGGGGACTAGGACCTATGTCATCACGCTGCCCACACTCTGCGTCTACCTTCATTGGCTGAGAAATGGCGCTGAACGCGTCATATGAAACGCGACTTTGGCGCAAAGATCGCCGATCGCATGGCCGATCCCACACTGGGATCGGCTCGGGTTTCACGAAACCCGACTTTGCCAAAAGTCGGCGACTTATGAAATTGACCGATCCGTTTCGCTCAACCCTAATAATGACCCTGCTCATGTTTGCTCGTCCAGGTGTCAGTGGTGAAATGCACAATGGCAGCTATAGATTTTTTTCAGGAATGGATGATGTTGTGGGTGATATGCTGGTGCAGTGCAGGCACCGCTTTCTTAGAGAAGTAATGGCGACTGGGCAACTTGTGCTGGGGGACTGCAACGGCCATTAACTTTCTGAAACCGTCTCTATCCACAAGACGGAAAGGCAGCATTTCTGTGGCCAACCGATTGGAGATGGTGGAGTTCAAGCTCTTAGCTTTGTCATGTGTAGGAGGAATCATTCTTTTACATGGCCACAGCTGCAGGACCTAGGGCTGGCTGCTGGGCTGAGAGAGGGTGGAGTATGGAGAACAGGACAAACTGCTGGACCGTGAGTGAGGTTCAGGCGGAGCTGTTATGGTGGATTAAGGCTACGTTCACATTAGCGTTGCGCGCCGGTGCGTGGGCGACGCAACGGCGACGCAACGCACGACGCACCAAAAACGCACGCAAAAACACTGCGTTTTGCGATGCGTGCGTCGTTTTTTGACGAAAATCGGACGCACGAAAAATGCAACTTGTTGCATTTTCTTGCGTCCGACGCTAGTGTCGAAAACGACGCACGTGTCGGAAAACGCAACAAAAAAAACGCACGCGTCCCCCATGTTAAACATAGGGGCGCGTCGCCGCTGCGTCGCCGACGCAACAGCGACGCACATTAGCGGAACGCTAATGTGAACGTAGCCTAAGTGACACAAAAGCAACAGTCATGTCTACTTGCACAACAGTTGATTGACTCTCACCCCCGACTGTGGTGGGTAAACAACTGTAGTTTCTGCGGCCGGTGATCTGTGTGAGAAGACTTGTAATGGTGTTGGAGGAGGAAGAAGCCATAGATGGGGATGTTGGGACTGCCGTTGTTTGGCGAGGCACACTAGTACACATTTTATCGCAGTGAAATTCCCACTCTAAGGCATGTTGATCGCGCATGTGCCGGTTCATGCATGTATTTGTCGGAGTAGACCTATGATGCCCATGGAATACAATGTGTGAACAGCTCTGCAGAATGGACCATAGGAGGTTTCCCCAGTCAGTTGGGGGTTTGGAAATTTTTGAGTGGGGGTATGGGTGGATAAAGGTTATATTATTATTAGTATTATTATTATTTATTATATTAGGCCTAACAATTTTTTAGTGGATATTTGGCCTTCTGGTCTGCCACTGAATCACAGTTTTATCACAAATGATCTGGAGTTGCAATCAGGGCTTCTGGAGACTGCAACACAGTTTTTGCTCAATCTACTCAGATGCTGGAAGAGCGATTTCACACAAGACAAGATCTTATCTATTTAACTGATTTGTTCACTTTCAGCAGCAGCACTAGTGAAGGAGCAATTTCTCTGCATTGTGCCACTGAGACAATGTCGCCAGCAAAACAAGATATCTGCTTTTTATATGGCCAGGGACATGTGACTTCGGCAGCCAATACAGAAGATCTTGTGTCATGACGTTGTGGATGGTTTTTGCACCCTCATTGGCTGCCAGAATCAAGTTAACCCCTTAGTGACAGAGCCAATTTGGTACTTAATGACCGAGCCAATTTTTGCAATTCTGACCACTGTCACTTTATGAGGTTATAACTCTGGAACGCTTCAACGGATCCCGCTGATTCTGAGAATGTTTTTTCGTGACATATTGTACTTCATGTTAGTGGTAACATTTCTTCGATATTACTTGCGATTATTTATGAAAAAAACAGAAATATGGCGAAAATTTTTAAAATTTTGCAATTTTCAAACTTTGTATTTTTATGTCCTTAAATCAGAGAGATATGTCACGAAAAATAGTTAATAAATAACATTTCCCACATGTCTACTTTACATCAGCACAATTTTGGAAACAAAATTTTTTTTTGTTAGGGAGTTATAAGGGTTAAAAGTTGACCAGCAATTTCTCATTTTTACAACACCATTTTTTTTTAGGGACCACATCACATTTGAAGTCATTTTGAGGGGTCTATATGATAGAAAATACCCAAGTGTGACACCATTCTAAAAACTACACCCGTCAAGGTTCTCAAAACCACATTCAAGAAGTTTATTAACCCTTTGCGTGCTTCACAGGAACTGAAACAATGAGGAAGGAAAAAATGAACATTTAACTTTTTTTTGCAAACATCTTAATTCAGAACCATTTTTTTTATTTTCACAAGTGTAAAAACAGAAATGTAACCATAAATTTTGTTATGCAATTTCTCCTCAATACGCCAATACCCCATATGTGGGGGTAAACCACTTTTTGGGCGCACTGCAGAACTTAGAAGTGAAGGAGCGCCGTTTGACTTTTTCAATGTAGAATTGGCTGGAATTGAGATTGGACGCCATGTCGCGTTTGGAGAGCCTCTGATGTGCCTAAACAGTGGAAACTCCCCACAAGTGACACCATTTTGGAAACTAGACCCCTTAAGGAACATATCTAGATGTGTGGTGAGCACTTTGAACCCCCATGTGCTTCACAGAAGATTATAACGTAGAGCCGTGAAAAAAAATTGCATTTTTTCTACAAAAATGATTTTTTGCCCACAAATTTTTATTTTCACAAGGGTAACAGGAGAAATTAGACCACTAAAGTTGTTGTGCAATTTCTCCTGAGTACGTCGATACCCAATATGTGGGGGTAAACCACTGTTTAAGCGCACCGCAGAGCTTGGAAGAGAAAGAGTGCCGTTTTACTTTTTCAATGTAGAATTCGCTGGAATTGAGATCGGACGCCATGTCGCGTTTGGAGAGCCTCTGATGTGCCTAAACAGTAGAAATCCCCCACAAGTGACCCCATTTTGGAAACTAGACCCCCCATGGAACTTATCTAGATGTGTGGTGAGAACCTTGAATGCCCAAGTGCTTCACAGAAGTTTATAATGCAGAGCCATGAAAATAAAAAATATTTTTTTTTCCACAAAAAAGATTTTTTAGCCCCCAAGTTTTTATTTTCACAAGGGTAACAAGAGAAATTGGACCCCAAAAGTTGTTGTCCAATTTATCCTGAGTATGCTGGTACCCCATATGTGGGGGTAAACCACTGTTTGGGCGCACGGCAGAGCTCGGAAGGGAAGGAGCGCCTTTTTGGAATGCAGACTTTGATAGAATGGTCTGCGGGTATTATGTTGCGATTGCAGAGCCCCTGATGTACCTAAACTGTAGTAACCCCCCACAAGTGACCCCATTTTGGAAACTAGACCCCCCAAGGAACTTATCTAGATGTGTGGTGAGAACTTTGAATGCCCAAGTGCTTCACAGAAGTTTAGAATGCAGAGTCGTGAAAATAAAAAATATTTTTTTTCCACAAAAAAGATATTGTAGCCCCCAAGTTTTTATTTTCACAAGGGTAATAGGAGAAATTGGACTGCAATAGTTGTTGTCCAATTTATCCCGAGTACGCTGATGCGCCATATGTGGGGGTAAACCACTGTTTGGGCGCACGGCAGAGCTCGGAAGGGAAGGAGCGCCTTTTTGGAATGCAGACTTTGATAGAATGGTCTGCGGGTATTATGTTGCGATTGCAGAGCCCCTGATGTACCTAAACTGTAGTAACCCCCCACAAGTGACCCCATTTTGGAAACTAGACCCCCGAAGGAACTTATCTAGATGTGTGGTGAGAACTTTGAATGCCCAAGTGCTTCACAGAAGTTTAGAATGCAGAGTAGTGAAAATAAAAAATATTTTTTTTTCCACAAAAAAGATATTGTAGCCCCCAAGTTTTTATTTTCACAAGGGTAACAGGAGAAATTGGACTGCAATAGTTGTTGTCCAATTTATCCCGAGTACGCTGATGTGCCATATGTGGGGGTAAACCACTGTTTGGGCGCACGGCAGAGCTCGGAAGGGAAGGAGCGCCTTTTTGGAATGCAGACTTTGATAGAATGGTCTGTGGGCATTATGTTGCGATTGCAGAGCCCCTGATGTACCTAAACTGTAGTAACCCCTCACAAGTGACCCCATTTTGGAAACTAGACCCCCCAAGGAACTTATCTAGATGTGTGGTGAGAACTTTGAATGCCCAAGTGCTTCACAGAAGTTTAGAATGCAGAGTCGTGAAAATAAAAAATTTTTTTTTTTCACAAAAAAGATATTGTAGCCCCCAAGTTTTTATTTTCACAAGGGTAACAAGAGAAATTGGACCCCAGAAGTTATTCATCCATTTATCCAATTTATCCCGAGTACGCTGATGCCCCATATGTGGGGGTAACCCACTGTTTGGGCGCACGGCAGAGCTCAGAAGGGAGGGAGCACCATTTGACTTTTTGAGCGCAAAATTGGCTGTCGTGTTTGGAGACCCCCTGATGTACCTAAACAGTGGAAACCCCCCAATTCTAGCTCCAACCCTAACCCCAACACACCCCTAACCCTAATCCCAACCTGATCCATAATCCTAATCACTAACCCTAACCCTAACCATAATCACAACTAGGGTTGAGCGAAACGGGTCGTTCATTTTCAAAAGTCGCCGACTTTTGGCAAAGTCGGGTTTCATGAAACCCGATCCGACCCCTGTGCGGGGTCGGCCATGCGGTACGCGACTTTCGCGCCAAAGTCGCGTTTCAATGACGCGAAAAGCGCCATTTCTCAGCCAATGAAGGTAAACGCAGAGTGTGGGCAGCGTGATGACATAGGTCCTGGTCCCCACCATCTTAGAGAAGGGCATTGCAGTGATTGGCTTGCTGTCCGCGGTGTCACAGGGGCTATAAAGGGGCGTTCCCGCCGACCGCCATGTTACTGCTGCTGATCTGAGCTTAGGGAGAGGTTGCTGCCGCTTCGTCAGAAGCAGGGATAGCGTTAGGCAGGGTCCATTAACCACCAAACCGCTTGTGCTGTAGCGATTTCCACAGCCCAACACCACCTTCGGTGTGCAGGGACAGTGGAAGCTAAAATTTTTTTTATTTTCCTCAGTGCTGTAGCTCATTGGGCTGCCCTAGAAGGCTCCCTGATAGCTGCATTGCTGTGTGTACACCGCTGTGCAAACCAACTGCTTTTTTCAAAGCACAAATCCTCTTGTTCCTTCCTTTCTGCACAGCTATCTTGTTTGTTTGTCCACACTTTTTATTTAATTTGTGCATCAGTCCACTCCTTATTGCTGCCTGCCATACCTGGCTGAGATTACTGCAGGGAGATAGTAATTGAAGGACAGTCCCTTTTTTTTTTTTTTGTGGGAGATTAAGATTGGCATTTCTGCTAGAGTGCCATCCCTATCTGTGTTATCTCTCACTCAGTGGGCCATAGAAAGCCTATTTATTTTTTTGCTTGATTTGGGTTCTAAAATCTACCTGAAAAAATCACTACATCAATCAGTGGGAGAAAAATATTGGCCTCAGGGCTTGTGTGCCACTCCTTACTCCTGTGTGTGCCATCTCTCACTCAGTGGGCCATAGAAAGCCTATTTATTTTTTTGCTTGATTTGGGTTCCAAAATCTACCTGAAAAAATCACAACATCAATCAGTGGGAGAAAAATATTGGCCTCAGGGCTTGTGTGCCACTCCTGACTCCTGTGTGTGCCATCTCTCACTCAGTGGGCCATAGAAAGCCTATTAATTTTTTTGCTTGATTTGGGTTCTAAATTCTACCTGAAAAAATCAATAAATCAATCAGTGGGAGATTAATATTGGCCTTTGGGCTTGTGTGCCAGTCCTAAGCGTGCCATCTCTCTCTCTCAGACAGTGGGCCATAGAAAGCCTATTTATTATTTTTTTTATTGGGTTTATAAATTTTCCCTGGAAAAAAAAAAAAAAAGTGGGAGATTAATATTGGCCTCTGGGCTTGTGTGCCAGTCCTGAGCGTGCCATCTCTCTCACAAATAGTGGGCCATAGAAAGCCTATTTATATTTTTGGTTGATTTGGGTTCTAAATTCTACCTGAAAAAATCAATAAATCAATCAGTGGGAGATTAATATTGGCCTTTGGGCTTGTGTGCCAGTCCTAAGCGTGCCATCTCTCTCTCTCAGATAGTGGGCCATAGAAAGCCTATTTATTATTTTTTTTATTGGGTTTATAAATTTTCCCTGGAAAAAAAAAAAAAAGTGGGAGATTAATATTGGCCTCTGGGCTTGTGTGCCAGTCCTGAGCGTGCCATCTCTCTCACAAATAGTGGGCCATAGAAAGCCTATTTATTTTTTTGGTTGATTTGGGTTCTAAATTCTACCTGAAAAAATCACTAAATCAATCAGTGGGAGATAAATATTGGCCTCTGGGCTTGTGTGCCACTCCTGACTCCTGTGTGCATCCTCTCTCACTCAGTGGGCCCTACAAAGCCTATTTTTTTTTTATTTGTTTTCTAAATTCTCCCTGAAACAATCATTTTATTTTATTTTGTTTCTAAATTCTTCCTGAAAAATTCATTTTTTTGTATTTTTTTTTCTAAAGTCTCCCTGAAAAAAAAAAAAAAATCAAATCAGTGGGAGATTAATATTGCCCTTTCTGCTTGTGTGCCAGTCTTGACTCCTGGGTGTGCCATCTCTCTCTCGCTCTCCAATTGTGGGCCATAGAAAGCCTATTTTTTTTTTTGCTTGATTTGGGTTCCAAAATCTACCTGAAAAAATCACTAAATCAATCAGTGGGAGATAAATATTGGCCTCTGGGCTTGTGTGCCACTCCTGACTCCTGTGTGCGTCATCTCTCACTCAGTGGGCCCTAGAAAGCCTATTTTTTGTTTTATTTGTTTTCTAAGTTCTCCCTGAAAAAATCATTTTATTTTATTTGGTTTCTAAATTATTCCTGAAAAAATCATTTTTTTTGTATTTTTTTTTCTAAAGTCTCCCTGAAAAAAAAGAAAAAAAATCAAATCAGTGGGAGATTAATATTGCCCTTTCTGCTTGTGTGCCAGTCTTGACTCCTGGGTGTGCCATCTCTCTCTCTCCAATTGTGGGCCATAGAAAGCCTATTAATTTTTTTGCTTGATTTGGGTTCCAAAATCTACCTGAAAAAATCACTAAATCAATCAGTGGGAGATAAATATTGGCCTCTGGGCTTGTGTGCCACTCCTGACTCCTGTGTGCGTCCTCTCTCACTCAGTGGGCCCTACAAAGCCTATTTTTTTTTTATTTGTTTTCTAAATTCTCCCTGAAACAATCATTTTATTTTATTTTGTTTCTAAATTCTTCCTGAAAAATTCATTTTTTTGTATTTTTTTTTTCTAAAGTCTCCCTGAAAAAAATAAAAAAATCAAATCAGTGGGAGATTAATATTGCCCTTTCTGCTTGTGTGCCAGTCTTGACTCCTGGGTGTGCCATCTCTCTCTCTCTCTCTCCAATTGTGGGCCATAGAAAGCCTATTTTTTTTTTTGCTTGATTTGGGTTCCAAAATCTACCTGAAAAAATCACTAAATCAATCAGTGGGAGATAAATATTGGCCTCTGGGCTTGTGTGCCACTCCTGACTCCTGTGTGCGTCATCTCTCACTCAGTGGGCCCTAGAAAGCCTATTTTTTGTTTTATTTGTTTTCTAAATTCTCCCTGAAAAAATAATTTTATTTTATTTGGTTTCTAAATTATTCCTGAAAAAATCATTTTTTTTGTATTTTTTTTTTCTAAAGTCTCCCTGAAAAAAAAAAAAAATCAAATCAGTGGGAGATTAATATTGCCCTTTCTGCTTGTGTGCCAGTCTTGACTCCTGGGTGTGCCATCTCTCTCTCTCTCTCCAATTGTGGGCCATAGAAAGCCTATTTATTTTTTTGCTTGATTTGGGTTCCAAAATCTACCTGAAAAAATCACTAAATCAATCAGTGGGAGATAAATATTGGCCTCTGGGCTTGTGTGCCACTTCTGACTCCTGTGTGCGTCATCTCTCACTCAGTGGGCCCTAGAAAGCCTATTTTTTGTTTTATTTGTTTTCTAAATTCTCCCTGAAAAAATCATTTTATTTTATTTGGTTTCTAAATTATTCCTGAAAAAATCATTTTTTTTGTATTTTTTTTTCTAAAGTCTCCCTGAAAAAAAAAAAAAAATCAAATCAGTGGGAGATTAATATTGCCCTTTCTGCTTGTGTGCCAGTCTTGACTCCTGGGTGTGCCATCTCTCTCTCTCTCTCTCCAATTGTGGGCCATAGAAAGCCTATTTATTTTTTTGCTTGATTTGGGTTCCAAAATCTACCTGAAAAAATCACTAAATCAATCAGTGGGAGATAAATATTGGCCTCTGGGCTTGTGTGCCACTCCTGACTCCTGTGTGGGTCCTCTCTCACTCAGTGGGCCATAGAAAGCCTATTTTTTTTTAATTTGTTTTCTAAATTCTCCCTGAAACAATCATTTAATTTTATTTGGTTTATAAATTCTTCCTTAAAAAATCATTTTTTTTTATTATTTTTTTTTTTCTAAAGTCTCCCTTTTAAAAAAAAAAATCAGTGGGAGATTAATATTTATATTTGCGCTTCAGTGACAGTCCTGCGTGTGTGGCATCTCTCTCATTTGTTGCCACCAACAACAGAGTGTGTAACATTGTGCCTGATTTTCGTTGTGGTCTCACCCACCTGTAAAGGGGTAAATCATACTGAAGTTATAGCTCACCGTGTAAGTTGTGTGACAGCAACAAATACCGTTAGTTTGGTTACGTTTTTAAAACAATGAGGAAGTCTGGTGGAAGAGGTCGTGGCCGGGGGCGTTCATTGTCAGCTTGTAATGAGGGTAGTGGTAGTGGTGGAGCATCAGGTGGTCGTGGGAAAAAAAATATTGCACCTAAGTCTGGAGCTGTGGAGCCAGGTTCGTCGTCTGGCTACAAAAGGCCTCGAACGCTCCCTTTTCTGGGAGTAGGAAAACCGCTTTTAAAGCCGGAGCAGCAAGAGCAAGTTTTGGCTTATCTTGCTGACTCAGCCTCTAGCTCTTTTGCCTCCTCTCGTGAAACTGGTAAAAGTAAAAGCAGCGCGTCGTTAGTGGATGTTCACGGTCAGGGACAAGTCGCTTCCTTGTCCTCTTCAGCAAAAACAACAACAGAGAAGAATGCAGCAGGCGACACAACGGGTTACTCCATGGAGCTCTTTACACATACCGTCCCTGGCTTAGAAAGTGAAGCAGTTAACAGTCCATGCCCATTACAAGTTGAATCTGACATGGAGTGCACTGATGCACAGCCACAGCCAGACTACTATGCTGGTCCTTTGACTCAGACCACAACATTGCCCTCGCAGGGTGCTGATCAAGAATCAGACCCTGATGAGACTATGTTGCCCCATCACGAACGCTATACCACCGACCGACACGGTGACACAGACGAAGTTGCACACGAGCTACAAGAAGAGGTAATAGATGACCCAGTTCTTGACCCCGATTGGCAGCCATTGGGGGAACAGGGTGCAGGCGGCAGCAGTTCTGAAGCGGAGGAGGAGGGGCCGCAGCAGGCATCAACATCGCAACAGGTTCCATCTGCCGGGCCCGTATTATTATTATTATTATTATTATTATTTATTGTTATAGCGCCATTTATTCCATGGCGCTTTACATGTGAGGAGGGGTATACATAATGAAAACAAGTACAATAATCTTAAACAATACAAGTCATAACTGGTACAGGAGGAATAAGGACCCTGCCCGCGAGGGCTCACAATCTACAAGGGATGGGTGAGAATACAGTAGGTGAGGGTAGAAATGGTCATGCAGCGGTTTGGTCGATCGGTGGTAGCTGCAGGTTGTAGGCTTGTCTGAAGAGTTGGGTCTTCAGGTTCTTTTTGAAGGTTTCAATGGTAGGCGAGAGTCTGATGTGTTGTGGTAGAGGGTTCCAGAGTAGGGGTGATACGCGAGAGAAATCTTGTATACGATTGTGGGAAGAGGAGATAAGAGGGGAGTAGAGTAGGAGATCTTGTGAGGATCGGAGGTTGCGGGTAGGTAAGTACCGGGAGACGAGGTCACAGATGTATGGAGGAGACAGGTTGTGGATGGCTTTGTACGTCATGTTTAGGGTTTTATAGTGGAGTCTCTGGGCAATGGGGAGCCAGTGAAGGGATTGACAGAGGGGAGAGGCCGGGGAATAGCGGGGGGACAGGTGGATTAGTCGGGCAGCAGAGTTTAGAATAGATTGGAGGGGTGCGAGAGTGTTAGCGGGGAGGCCACAGAGCAGGAGGTTGCAGTAGTCAAGGCGAGAGATGATGAGGGCATGGACTAGGGTTTTTGCAGATTCATGGTTGAGGAATGAACGGATTCGTGAAATATTTTTGAGTTGCAGTCGGCAGGAAGTGGAAAGGGCTTGGATATGTGGTTTGAAGGAGAGATCAGCGTCAAGGATTACCCCGAGGCAGCGAGCTTGTGGGACTGGGGAGAGTGGGCAGCCATTTACTGTAATTGATAGGTTCGTTGGGGGGGTCGCGTGAGATGGGGGAAAGATGATGAATTCTGTTTTGTCCATGTTAAGTTTCAAAAATCTAGCGGAGAAGAAGGATGAAATAGTGGACAGACATTGAGGGATTCTGGTTAGAAGGGAGGTGATATCTGGTCCAGAGATGTAGATCTGTGTGTCGTCAGCATAGAGGTGATACTGAAAGCCATGAGATTCTATGAGCTGTCCCAGGCCAAAGGTGTAAATGGAGAAGAGCAAGGGCCCAAGGACTGAACCTTGTGGGACTCCGACAGATAGAGGGCGAGGTGAGGAGGTGGTGTGTGAGTGGGAGACGCTGAATGTCCGGTCTGTTAGGTATGATGAGATCCAGGATAGGGCCAAGTCTGCGATGCCAAGGGATGAGAGGGTTTGTAATAATAGGGAATGGTCCACTGTGTCAAAGGCAGCCGACAGGTCGAGGAGGAGGAGGACAGAGTAGTGTCGCTTGCTCTTGGCGGTTAAGAGGTCATTGGTGACTTTAGTTAGGGCAGTTTCGGTGGAATGGTGTGACCGGAAGCCAGATTGTAGGCGGTCAAAGAGGGAGCAGGAAGAGAGATGGGAGGACAGTTCAAGGCAAACGTGTTGTTCCAGTAGTTTGGAGGCATAGGGGAGAAGTGATATAGGGCGATAGCTAGATACAGAGGATGGGTCAAGAGAGGGCTTTTTGAGGATAGGTGTGATGGAGGCATGTTTAAAGCTTGAGGGGAAAACACCAGTTGTTAGAGATAAGTTGAAGAGATGGGTTAGGGTTGGGATGAAGATTGTGGTGAGGTTTGGGATGAGGTGGGATGGGAGTGGGTCAAGTGCACAGGTGGTGAGATGTGATCTTGAGAGTTGAGTGGAGAGTTGATCTTCTGTAATGGTGGAGAAGTTGGTTTTGGAGGTGGAGGGCTGTGAAATCGGGAGGAAGAGCTCTGGGGGTTGTTGACCAAAACTGTCTATAATGCTATCAATCTTCTGCTTGAAAAATGAGGCAAAGTCTTCAGCAGAGATAAGTGGGGAGGGAGGAGGTGCTGGGGGACGGAGGAGAGAATTGAAGGTGTTGAATAACTGTTTAGGGTTGTGAGAGAGGGAGGATATGAGAGATGAGAAGTAGGTTTGTTTAGCTGTGGCAAGTGTGGTCTTGAAAGTAGTGAGGGACTGTTTGAATGCGATGAAGTGCTCGTTAGAGTGGGATCTTTTCCATCTGCGCTCAGCAGCTCTGGAAGCTCGCCTAAGTTCTTTGGTCAGGCTGGTGTGCCAGGGCTGTCTGTTGATTTTGCGAGCTTTGGTATGTGTAAGTGGGGCAGCAGATTCCAAAGCTACAGCTATTGTGGTATTATATAGAGCAGCAGCGTCATCCGCATTGTGTATGGAACTTATGCCTGTGAGGGGGAGGAGGGATTCAGAGAATGAATGTAGGTCAAGATGTTTAATATTTCTGCGAGGGTGTGAAAGTTTGTGGGGTGGGGATTGTAGACATGGAGTGGAGAGAGATGAGAATGTGAGAAAGTTGTGGTCAGAGAGAGGAAGAGGTGAGTTAGAGAGGTTAGATAGAGAGCAGAGGCGGGTGAAGATGAGGTCCAGTGTGTGACCGTCTTTGTGAGTGGCTGCAGAAGACCATTGAGTGAGGCTGAAGGAGGAAGTGAGAGATAGAAGTTTAGTGGCAGCTGAGAGGGAAGTGTCAATGGGTATGTTGAAGTCGCCCATGATGATAGTGGGGATGTCCGCAGAAAGGAAATGAAGTAGCCAGGTGGTGAAGTGGTCAAAGAAGATGGTGGCTGGCCCTGGGGGGCGGTAAATGACAGCCAGTTGGAGGTTGGTGGGGGAATAGATGCGCATAGAGTGCACCTCAAAGGAAGGGAGGGTAACAGAGGGTGGCAGTGGGATTGGGGTGAAGGAGCAGTTATCTGACAGGAGAAAACCAACTCCTCCGCCATGTTTGCTGCTGGGGCGAGGTGTGTGGGAAAGGTGGAAGCCACCGTAAGAGAGTGCAGCAGAGGAGACTGAGTCAGAGGGGGTGAGCCAGGTTTCGGTGATGGCAAGGAAGGAAAGTTTGGTAGTAACAAGGAGATCATGGATGTAGGAGAGCTTGTTGCAGACAGAGCGAGCGTTCCACAGAGCTCCCGTTAGTGGGACTGGGGAAGCGGGGGCTGGGTGAATGGGTATTAGGTTAGAGAGGTTACGGAAGTTTGTGCTAGAGCGTGGATGGGAGGTAGAAATGATTGTGGGAATATGGTGAGGAGGACCAGGATTTGGAGAGATATCACCAGCAGTAAGAAGGAGCAGAGAAAGTGTTAGCAGGTGGGAGCAGGAGAGGGCATGAGGGGGCTGTCTGTGCTTGGAGACAGAGGATTGTATGTTAAGGAACAGTTTGGAGGAGGAGGTGAGGTGGATGGGGAGGATTGAAGAGGAGATGAACAGTTCCTTACTAGGTGTAGGGATCAGGGGAGGTAGCAGAAAGTGAAGGATTATAGGGGTGAAAGTGAAAACAAACAGAAACATTCTTTTCAAAGACTGTGGCCAGTTACCTTCAGGTTCAATTCAGGTTTTAATTCTACTGTAATCCACACTTTTAAGGACACACTTCTAAGGGATCACACTGCAGACTGAAGTCCATGCAGACTTATACTATGCACTATATGGCAAACTAAGTGCGTTCAGGTGTGAAGCAGAGAGGAGTGGTCTCTGCTCATCTTGGTCAGAGAATTAAGGGTGGACCAGATGCATACAATCAGGCCTGAGTAAACAAGGTCATAAATAACACAGGGTATGCTGGGGTTAGCTGAAAAGCATACCATGAGAATGCTAGGAGCAGAGGAAAGTCTGTGTGGAAAGCTGGGTGATGTAATTATGTGCACTTCATAGACAGACAGCGCAGGGGAGCTGGCTGGATAGACATACCATGAGAATGCTAGGAGCAGAGGAAAGTCTGTGTGGAAAGCTGGGTGATGTAATTATGTGCACTTCATAGACAGACAGCGCAGGGGAGCTGGCTGGATAGACATACCATGAGAATGCTAGGAGCAGAGGAAAGTCTGTGTGGAAAGCTGGGTGATGTAATTATGTGCACTTCATAGACAGACAGCGCAGGGGAGCTGGCTGGATAGACATACCATGAGAATGCTAGGAGCAGAGGAAAGTCTGTGTGGAAAGCTGGGTGATGTAATTATGTGCACTTCATAGACAGACAGCGCAGGGGAGCTGGCTGGATAGACATACCATGAGAATGCTAGGAGCAGAGGAAAGTCTGTGTGGAAAGCTGGGTGATGTAATTATGTGCACTTCATAGACAGACAGCGCAGGGGAGCTGGCTGGATAGACATACCATGAGAATGCTAGGAGCAGAGGAAAGTCTGTGTGGAAAGCTGGGTGATGTAATTATGTGCACTTCATAGACAGACAGCGCAGGGGAGCTGGCTGGATAGACATACCTGTTGGAAGAATAGAGATGCTTGTTAGAGTGCGATGGTGGCAGGCAGCAGGGCACAGTCTGTATACATCTTTCAGGTTTTAATTCTACTGTAATCCACACTTTTAAGGACACACTTCTAAGGGATCACACTGCAGACAGTGCAGACGTATCTTGCCCAAAACGCGTGTCAAAGCCAAAACCTGTTGGAGGACAGCGTGGCCATCTGGTTAAAGCTCAGTCTGCAATGCCTGAAAAGGTATCCGATGCTAGAAAGAGTGCAGTCTGGCATTTTTTTAAACAACATCCAATTGATCAGCGCAAAGTCATCTGTCAAAAATGTTCAACTACCTTAAGCAGAGGGCAGAATCTGAAAAGTCTCAATACAAGTTGCATGCATAGACATTTAACCACCATGCATTTGCAAGCTTGGACTAACTACCAAACGTCCCTTAAGGTTGTAGCACCCTCGGCCAATGAAGCTAGTCATCAACGCAACATCCCTTCCGGCAGTGTAGGGCCACCATTTTCTGCACCACCTGCAGTATCTGTGCAGGTTTCTTTGCCAGGCCAAAGCAGTCAGGGTCAGGGAATCACCAGTTTCGTAGTAGGAAACACTGCATCTAGGGCACCGGCGGCAACAATACCATCTCCCACCGTCTCTCAGTCTGCCATGTCCACCGGCACCCCCGCTAGTTCCACGATCTCCAGCTCTCCAGTCCAGCTCACCCTACATGAGACTATGGTTAGAAAAAGGAAGTACTTAGCCTCGCATCCGCGTACACAGGGTTTGAACGCCCACATAGCTAGACTAATCTCGTTAGAGATGATGCCCTACCGGTTAGTTGAAAGCGAAGCTTTCAAAGCCCTGATGGACTACGCTGTACCACGCTACGAGCTACCCAGTCGACACTTTTTTTCCAGAAAAGCCATCCCAGCCCTCCACCAGCATGTTAAAGAGCGCATCGTCCATGCACTCAGGCAATCTGTGAGCACAAAGGTGCACCTGACAACAGATGCATGGACCAGTAGGCATGGCCAGGGACGTTACGTGTCCATCACGGCACACTGGGTAAATGTGGTGGATGCAGGGTCCACAGGGGACAGCAAGTTTGGGACAGTTCTGCCTAGCCCACGGTCTAGGAAACAGTTGGCTGTAGCCGTTCGCACCCCCTCCTCCTCCTCCTCGTCCTCCTGCAGAAGCGAGAGCTCGTCCACAGACCGCAGTCGCACAACCACTCCATCCGCAGCTGCCACTGTTGCACACCAGGTCTCCCATAATGGGGCAGCTACTGGCAAACGTCAGCAGGCTGTATTGGCTATGAAGTGTTTGGGCGACAACAGACACACCGCTGAAGTTCTGTCCGAGTTCTTGCAGAAAGAAACGCAGTCGTGGCTGGGCACTGTAGATCTTGAGGCAGGCAAGGTAGTGAGTGATAACGGAAGGAATTTCATGGCTGCCATCTCCCTTTCCCAACTGAAACACATTCCTTGCCTGGCTCACACCTTAAACCTGGTGGTGCAGTGCTTCCTGAAAAGTTATCCGGGGTTATCCGACCTGCTCCTCAAAGTGCGTGGACTCTGTTCACATATCCGCCGTTCGCCCGTACACTCCAGCCGTATGCAGACCTATCAGCGTTCTTTGAACCTTCCCCAGCATCGCCTAATCATAGACGTTGCAACAAGGTGGAACTCAACACTGCACATGCTTCAGAGACTGTGTGAACAGAGGCGGGCTGTTATGTTTTTGTGGGAGGATACACATACACGGGCAGGCAGTAGGATGGCAGACATGGAGTTGTCAGGTGTGCAGTGGTCGAAGATTCAAGACATGTGTCAAGTCCTTCAGTGTTTTGAGGAATGCACACGGCTGGTTAGTGCAGACAACGCCATAATAAGCATGAGCATCCCCCTAATGCGTCTGCTGATGCAAAGTTTGACGCACATAAAGGATCAGGCGTCTGCAGCTGAGGAAGAGGAAAGCCTTGATGACAATCAGCCATTGTCTGGCCAGGGCAGTGTACAGGACGAGGTAGCGGGCGAACAGGAGGAGGAGGACGAGGAGGATGATAGGGATGATTATATTTTTAATGAGGAAGCTTTTCCGGGGCCAGTGGAAATTGTTGGTGCGGCAAGGCCGGGTTCTGATTTTTGGAGGGACACAAGTGACGTGGATTTGCCTGAAACTGCCCCTCAACCAAGCACAACCACAGATTTGAGAACTGGAACTTTGGGCCACATGGCGGATTATGCCTTACGTATCCTCAAAAGGGACACACGCATAACAAAAATGATGAACGATGACGATTACTGGTTGGCCTGCCTCCTTGATCCTCGCTATAAAGGCAAATTGCAAAATATAATGCCACATGAGAACTTGGAACTAATATTAGCAACCAAACAATCAACTCTTGTTGACCGTTTGCTTCTGGCATTCCCTGCACACAGCGCCCGTGATCGTTCTAACACGAGCTGCAGGGGCCAGCAGACCAGAGGTGTTAGAGGGGCAGAAATCAGAAGTGGCGTTGGCCAGAGGGGTTTTCTGACCAGGTTGTGGAGTGATTTTGCTATGACCGCAGACAGGACAGGTACTGCAGCATCAATTCAAAGTGACAGGAGACAACATTTGTCCAGTATGGTTACTAAATATTTTTCATCCCTTATCGACGTTCTCCCTCAACCGTCATTCCCATTTGATTACTGGGCATCAAAATTAGACACCTGGCCAGAATTGGCAGAATATGCATTGCAGGAGCTTGCTTGCCCGGCAGCTAGTGTCCTATCAGAAAGAGTATTCAGTGCTGCAGGTTCAATACTAACAGAAAAAAGGACTCGTCTGGCTACCCAAAATGTAGATGATCTAACCTTCATTAAAATGAACCACAACTGGATTTCGAAATCTTTTGCCCCACCTTGCCCGGCTGACACCTAGCTTTCCTATGTAAAGGTCTTGCCTGTGGACTATTCTGAACGACTTTTCCAATCTCGTAATTTGCAGCACCTGATTGTCCAGCATCCGACATGTTAACACCTCCCTAAATGGCCAAAGTCCCCACACGGGGCCGTGGTATCGCCACTTGGCGCCAGCACCCGTGAGAGTACTGTTTGTCTGAGGAGGTGGGTGTGCCCACTTTTGGTCGACGGCACTGCCACTAGGTCCCTCATAGTACAATAAAGTGTCTGGCGGTGGTGGTGCGCACCCAACGTCAGACACACCGTTGTAATATGAGGGGCCCTGGGCCTGTACCGCCGGCCACAAGACAGTCCCCCCCCCAGCTCAAACAGTGCTCTACCACTTGCAAAATTTTCTCTCACAGCTCCACCAATGTTTAGTCTATGCGCTGACATCCTTCAATGCCTGGCACTGTCAATACCATTGTATTGACATTTTTCTTATGTTAGGCCTTCGAAGCCTGTCTGCGGTCACTCCTTCCACTAGGCCTCCACTGACCTGTCTACTGCTGCCCGTGTTCCCCTGGAACCAATTTTAAATTGCCTACAGCCCAATTTTTGTTATGTTAGGCCTTCGAAGCCTGTCTGCAGCCCGTTCTTTCCACTACTACTACACTGACCAGGCCACTGCTGCCCGTGTTCCCCTGGAACCAATTTTAAATTGCCTACAGCCAGCCCAATTTATTATGTTAGGCCTTCGAAGCCTGTCTGCGGTCCCTCCTTCCACTAGGCCTCCACTGACCTGTCTACTGCTGCCCGTGTTCCCCTGGAACCAATTTTAAATTGCCTACAGCCAGCCCAATTTATTATGTTAGGGCTTCGAAGCCTGTCTGCGGTCCCTCCTTCCACTAGGCCTCCACTGACCTGTCTACTGCTGCCCGTGTTCCCCTGGAACCAATTTTAAATTGCCTACAGCCCAATTTTTGTTATGTTAGGCCTTCGAAGCCTGTCTGCGGCCCGTTCTTTCCACTACTACTACACTGACCTGGCTACTGCCGCCCGTGTTCCCCTGGAACCAATTTAAAATTGCCGACAGCAAGCCCAATTTATTATGTTAGGGCTTCGAAGCCTGTCTGCGGTCCCTCCTTCCACTAGGCCTCCACTGACCTGAAAAATAGAGTAAGTCAAAACCACATTGCAAATAAACATTCATTACAAATAAAGAAGCAGGGCGCGTCCGAGGGTGAGTATATACCTAATAAGAATATAATCACCCTCGGACGCGCCCTGCTTCTTTCCGACAGCCTTCCTTCCTAAGAATCAGCCCTTCCGTGGTGTAGAGAGAGGGTGTGTTACACTCCAAGGTGTTCCCCAGGTTGCCTTTCCTGAGCTTCGATCTTCATGCTCTCGTTTAGTAGTTGTCGGAAAGTAGGCTGCATTAGGCCTACAAATTGGGTATGGGGTGGAGAGAGATGGTGTGTTACACTCCAAGGTGTTCCCCAGGTTTCCTTGCCATTGCTTCGGTCTTCCGACTCTCGTTTAGTAGTTGTACAAAACTACACTGCATTAGGCCTACAAAATGGGTATCGGGTGGAGAGAGATGGTGTGTTACACTCCAAGGTGTTCCCCAGGTTTCCTTGCCATTGCTTCGGTCTTCAGACTCTCGTTTAGTAGTTGTAGAAAACTACACTGCATTAGGCCTACAAAATGGGTATCGGGTGGAGAGAGATGGTGTGTTACACTCCAAGGTGTTCCCCAGGTTTCCTTGCCATTGCTTCGGTCTTCCGACTCTCGTTTAGTAGTTGTAGAAAACTACACTGCATTAGGCCTACAAAATGGGTATGGGGTGGAGAGAGATGGTGTGTTCCACTCCAAGGTGTTCTCCAGGTTTCCTTGCCATTGCTTCGGTCTTCCGACTCTCGTTCAGTAGTTGTAGAAAACTACACTGCATTAGGCCTACAAAATGGGTATCGGGTGGAGAGAGATGGTGTGTTACACTCCAAGGTGTTCTCCAGGTTGCCTTTCCAGAGCTTCGATCTTAATGCTCTCGTTTAGTAGTTGTTGGAAACTACACTGCATTAGGCCTCCAAATTGGCTATGGGGTGGAGAGAGATGGTGTGTTACACTCCAAGGTGTTCTCCAGGTTTCCTCGCCATTGTATCGATCTTCCGACTCTCGTTTAGTAGTTGTAGAAAACTACACTGCATTAGGCCTACAAAATGGGTATCAGGTGGAGAGAGATGGTGTGTTACACTCCAAGGTGTTCCCCAGGTTTCCTTGCCATTGCTTCGGTCTTCCGACTCTCGTTTAGTAGTTGTAGAAAACTACACTGCATTAGGCCTACAAAATGGGTATGGGGTGGAGAGAGATGGTGTGTTCCACTCCAAGGTGTTCTCCAGGTTTCCTTGCCATTGCTTCGGTCTTCCGACTCTCGTTCAGTAGTTGTAGAAAACTACACTGCATTAGGCCTACAAAATGGGTATCGGGTGGAGAGAGATGGTGTGTTACACTCCAAGGTGTTCTCCAGGTTGCCTTTCCAGAGCTTCGATCTTAATGCTCTCGTTTAGTAGTTGTTGGAAACTACACTGCATTAGGCCTCCAAATTGGCTATGGGGTGGAGAGAGATGGTGTGTTACACTCCAAGGTGTTCTCCAGGTTTCCTCGCCATTGTATCGATCTTCCGACTCTCGTTTAGTAGTTGTAGAAAACTACACTGCATTAGGCCTACAAAATGGGTATCGGGTGGAGAGAGATGGTGTGTTACACTCCAAGGTGTTCCCCAGGTTTCCTTGCCATTGCTTCGGTCTTCCGACTCTCGTTTAGTAGTTGTAGAAAACTACACTGCATTAGGCCTACAAAATGGGTATCGGGTGGAGAGAGATGGTGTGTTACACTCCAAGGTGTTCCCCAGGTTTCCTTGCCATTGCTTCGGTCTTCAGACTCTCGTTTAGTAGTTGTAGAAAACTACACTGCATTAGGCCTACAAAATGGGTATCGGGTGGAGAGAGATGGTGTGTTACACTCCAAGGTGTTCCCCAGGTTTCCTTGCCATTGCTTCGGTCTTCCGACTCTCGTTTAGTAGTTGTAGAAAACTACACTGCATTAGGCCTACAAAATGGGTATGGGGTGGAGAGAGATGGTGTGTTCCACTCCAAGGTGTTCTCCAGGTTTCCTTGCCATTGCTTCGGTCTTCCGACTCTCGTTCAGTAGTTGTAGAAAACTACACTGCATTAGGCCTACAAAATGGGTATCGGGTGGAGAGAGATGGTGTGTTACACTCCAAGGTGTTCTCCAGGTTGCCTTTCCAGAGCTTCGATCTTAATGCTCTCGTTTAGTAGTTGTTGGAAACTACACTGCATTAGGCCTCCAAATTGGCTATGGGGTGGAGAGAGATGGTGTGTTACACTCCAAGGTGTTCTCCAGGTTTCCTCGCCATTGTATCGATCTTCCGACTCTCGTTTAGTAGTTGTAGAAAACTACACTGCATTAGGCCTACAAAATGGGTATCGGGTGGAGAGAGATGGTGTGTTACACTCCAAGGTGTTCCCCAGGTTTCCTTGCCATTGCTTCGGTCTTCCGACTCTCGTTTAGTAGTTGTAGAAAACTACACTGCATTAGGCCTACAAAATGGGTATGGGGTGGAGAGAGATGGTGTGTTCCACTCCAAGGTGTTCTCCAGGTTGCCTTTCCTAAGCTTCTATCTTCAGGCTCTCGTTAAATTGTGGTTAAATGGAACAACTGCATTTGGCGTACTAGTTGGTTTGGGGCCTACTAACAGTGTCTGCCGCTCCTTGCTGTTCTCCTGGTTTCCTGTCCTGAAATTCCGTTTTCAGGCGCTCGTTAAGTAGTTGTTAATGTTAGACTGCATTTGGCCTACTAGTTGGGTTGGGGCCTACTATCGGTGTCTGCCACTCCTTGCTGTTCTCCTCCACTGAACAAAGCTGTGCCGCCTGTTTACTACGGTTGCCAATTTTGAACTGCATTTCGACTACTTACTGATTTGGGCCTACTCTCTGTGTCAGCCTCTCATTCCAGTTGTCCTCCACTGCAATGCCCCCTGGTTATTCCTGTGTTACCAATTTTGAACTGCATTTAGCCAACTTTATTCTTTGGGCCTATATCTGTGTTTCCTCCTCATCCTGCCCATTGCCCAGCCAGTGATAGATGAGTCTGCTGGTACATTGACCCATAATGCAACATTCCCCGTGCACACTACACAACAACATTGTGACCCTGCTGAAAGTCAGGTTGCTCTTCCCGCATACCATACCACCTTACACGGGGACAAAGAGGAAGGTGCAGATGAAAGTGCAGGTTCCTTCATCAGGTGGGGGGAGGAATACTATTTGGCGACGTCACTGGCACAGGGCCTCTCATAGTACGCAAAAGTGTTGCTGCCGGTGGGAGGCGCCCCCGCCGTGCAAACACACCACTGTACTTTGAGGGGCCCTGTGCCAGTGCCAATGCCAACGAGTGGGCCCCCCCTGCTTGCTCAGGTTCACAGCACTTGCAAAGTTGAAATACTTACCTCTCCCTGCTCCACTGCCGTGACGTGGTCCAGATTTCCTGGGCCCACTAATTACTTGAACCAGCCCTACCCACCACAACTTTATGTTAGAGAACACAAATACACCAATAGATAATAAGATGATATAGGATAATATACTAAAATAGGTTTAAGATCGATTCTATCGGTGCTCTGTGAAAAGGTGGTGACTAAACACCAAAGTATAAAACAACCACAACAACCATGACCTGGAACGCCAAAAGGAGTGGATCCACACAGAAGATAAATATCAATTAGCCTTTATTACAGTGAAGTGGCAACAAATTTACATAAATAAAAGATATATATCACATAAAATTATAATAAAAACAAGTACGCGATTCTATGACAGGACAAATTAGAAAAATTTTTTTTTGTTTACAATTATATTGCTAAATATACAAAGGTGACCTCCAATCCTGGTTACTACAGATAAAAAACCGATTAAAAAATGGTAAATATGCCCAGAAACGAAAAACAGTGCCCTAATATATATGTGCAAATTTACAAAATTAGAAAAAAAATATTTTTGCAATAATAGAGTTGATACAAAAATATACCCTATGGCGAAAAAAGATGTGCAGAGCCTCACCATATATGAGATCCAAATTGTGGGCACAAAAGCACAGATTAGAGTGCAATAGTGCAAAAAAGTATTGTTTATTTATATATATTTATTTATATATATATATATATATATATATATACATATATATATACAGAAAAATGGGCTAATAATGTGAAAAAAATATATATGTGAAAAAATATTCAATGACAATTGTAAAAAAATATAATAAATAATACTGCAAAACCCAAATTCAAAAGAAACCAAAATATAGTGTAAAATATGAGAGTCTAACCTTGTGCTATATCTGTATTAGTGTGCTGAGCCACAAAATATAAAAGCACACCCCTATAGTGTGCAATATGCCATGGGTAATCAGAGTAAGAACAAAATGCAGAGCCACACGTGAGGGCAGCACACCGCTGCAAAGATATCACACCAAAAAAGTGCAAAGTGCAAAGAGACAGAAATAATATAAGGTTATTTTATCTGTAAACTACCTGTAAGGAGAGACGCCAGGTCCTGATACCGCGCACCCCGACGCGCGTTTCGGAAAACACTTTCCTGACGAAGTCAGCACACTAATACAGATATAGCACAAGGTTAGACTCTCATATTTAACACTATATTTTGGTTTCTTTTGAATTTGGGTTTTGCAGTATTATTTATTATATTTTTTTACAATTGTCATTGAATATTTTTTCACATATATATTTTTTTCACATTATTAGCCCATTTTTCTGTATATATATATGTATATATGTATATATATACATATATATATATATATATATATATATATAAATATATATAAATAAACAATACTTTTTTGCACTATTGCACTCTAATCTGTGCTTTTGTGCCCACAATTTGGATCTCATATATGGTGAGGCTCTGCACATCTTTTTTCGCCATAGGGTATATTTTTGTATCAACTCTATTATTGCAAAAATATTTTTTTTCTAATTTTGTAAATTTGCACATATATATTAGGGCACTGTTTTTCGTTTCTGGGCATATTTACCATTTTTTAATCGGTTTTTTATCTGTAGTAACCAGGATTGGAGGTCACCTTTGTATATTTAGCAATATAATTGTAAACAAAAAAATTTTTTTCTAATTTGTCCTGTCATAGAATCGCGTACTTGTTTTTATTATAATTTTATGTGATATATATCTTTTATTTATGTAAATTTGTTGCCACTTCACTGTAATAAAGGCTAATTGATATTTATCTTCTGTGTGGATCCACTCCTTTTGGCGTTCGAGGTCATGGTTGTTGTGGTTGTTTCCACCACAACTTTAGCCAAATGACCCCCAATTTCAAATGCCTTCCAATTATTATAAGGTAAATTACGCTTGACAAGCTTCATTAAGAAGAATGGATGGTTTTGACATTAAAATGGGCACTCTAGGTGTTTTCCTGGCCCCCACTCACTGCCGACTATGCTGCCCCATTGACTTGCATTGGGTTTCGTGTTTCGGTCGATCCCGACTTTACGTCATAATCGGCCGATTTCACTCGACCCGACTTTTGAGATTGTCGGGTTTCACGAAACCCGGCTCGACTCTAAAAAGGTCAAGGTCGCTCAACTCTAATCACAACCCTTACCCCAAAACAACCCTAATGTCAACCCTAACCATAACCCTAATCAAAACCCTAAATCCAACACACCCCTAATCCTAATCTCAACCCTAACCTCAAACCTAACCCTAATCCCAATACACCCCTAATCACAACCCTAACCTTAACCCTAATCCCAAACCTAACCCTAATCCCAAGCGTAACCCTAATGCCAACCCTAACCCTAATACCAACCCTAATCCAAACCCTAACCCTAATCCCAGCTCTAACCCTAACTTTAGCCCCAACCCTAGCCCTAACTTTAGCCCCAACCCTAACCCTAGCCCTAAGGCTACTTTCACACTTGCGTCGTTTGGCATTCCATCGCAATCCGTCGTTTTGGACAAGAAACGGATCCTGCAAATGTGCCCGCAGGATGCGTTTTTTGGCCATAGACTTACATTGCCGACGGATCGTGACGGATGGCCACACGTCGCATCCGTCGTGCACTGGATCAGTTGTGTTTTGGCGGACCGTCGGCACAAAAAAAGTTCAATGAAACGTTTTTTTGTACGTCGCATCCGCCATTTCTGACCGCGCATGCGTGGTCGTAACTCCGCCCCCTCCTCCCCAGGACATAGATTGGGCAGCGGATGCGTTGAAAAACTACAGCTGCTGCCCACGTTGTGCACAATTTTCACAACGTGCGTCGGTATGTCGGGCCGACGCATTGCGACGGCCCCGTACCGACGTAAGTGTGAAAGAAGCCTAACCCTAAATTTAGCCTCAACCCTAACCCTAAATTTAGCCTCAACCCTAGCCCTAACCCTAGCCCTAACCCTAGCCCTAACCCTAACCCTACCCCTAACGTAACCCTACCCCTACCCCTAACCCTACCCCTAACCCTACCCCTAAGCCTACCCCTAACCCTACCCCTAACCCTAACCCTACCCCTAACCCTATCCCTAACCCTACCCCTAACCCTAACCTAACCCTACCCCTAACCCTACCCCTAACCCTACCCCTAACCCTACCCCTAACCCTACCCCTACCCCTACCCCTAACCCTACCCCTAACCCTAACCCTACCCCTAACCCTACCCCTAACCCTAATTTTAGCCCCAACTGCTGTTCTCCTGCCGGCCGGCAGATGGAGACAGATGGCGGGCGCACTGGGCATGCGCCCGCCATTTTCTTCTGCCGGCGGCCAGGAGGAGCAGCAAGAGGATCCAGGGACACAGGTGAGTATTGTAGGGTCCCCGAATCCCCCTATTTCTCTGTCCTCTGATGTGCGATCACATCAGAGGACAGAGAATTACACTTTACTTTTTTTTTTTTTTTTGCGGTCGCCGGTAAACAGTTAATTACTGGCGATTGCAAAACAGGGGTCGGTAAAACCGACCCCGATCATGCTCTTTGGGGTCGCGGCTACCCCCGGCAGCCGAGACCCCAAAGATTATCCCAGTGCCGGCCGGCGGGCGCACTGCGCATGCGCCCGCCATTTTGAAGATGGCGGCGCCCACCGGGAGACACGAGGAGCATCAGGGGAGCTAGGTGAGTATTGGGGGGCCACCTGGGACCCTTTTTCTCTGTTCTCCGATGTGCGATCACATCGGAGGACAGAGAAATTAAAAAGAGATCGCGTTTTTTTTTTTTTTTTGCGATCGCCAGTAAACGGTTAATTACCGGCGATCGCAAATGCGGGGTGGGTTAAAACCCCCCCGAATCGTGTTCTCTGGGGTCTCGGCTACACCCGGCAGCCGAGACCCCGGAGAAAATCGGCCTCTGGGGGGCGCTATTGACTTTTTCCACAGCGCCGTTAATTAACGGCGCTGTGGTTTAAGTACCCTTAGCGGCCGCCGTTAAAAGGCGTATCGGCGGTCGCTAAGGGGTTAAGGGGAAAAAAAACAAACAAACAAAAAAAACCACAGCTCCTTTAACCCCTTCACGACATACCCCGTACTAGTACGGTGCATGTCGTGTCTCCCCCTTTGATGTGGGCTCCGGCGGTGAGCCCACATCAAAGTCGCGACATGTCAGCTGTTTTGTACAGCTGACATGTGCACGCAATAGCGGCGGGTGAAATTGCGATTCGCCCGCCACTATTAACCAGTTAAATGCCACTGTCAAACACTGACAGTGGCATTTAACTACTGCTTCCGGCCGCGCGGCCGGAAATGCCTGCATCGCTGTCCCCGTCACATGATCATCCTTGAGACCTCTATGGTTACTGATGCCGACTTGCTGTGAGCGCCCCCCTGCGGTCGCCGCTCATAGCAAGCCTGCAATTCAGCTATATAGGAGCAATCTGATGATCGCTGCTATGTAGCAAAGCCGATTAAGCTATGCCAGATTCTAGCGTCCCATGGAGGCTATTGAAGCATGGCAAATTAAAAAAAAATGTTTTTAAAAAATATGAAATAAATAAAAAATATATAAAAGTTTCGCTCTTTCGCCTCATCCAAAATAGAACAATAAAAAAAAAATCAAACCTACACATATTTAGTATTTCCGCATTCAGAATCGCCCGCTCTATCAATAAAAAATAGCATTAACCTAATCGCTAAACAGTGTAGCAAGAAAAAAATTCAAAACGCCAGAATTACATTTTTTGGTCTCCGCGACATTGCATTGAAATGCAATAACGGGCGATCAAAAGAACGTATCTGCACAAAAGTGGTATCATTAAAAATACCAGCTTGGCTCGCAAAAAATAAGCCCTCACCTGACCCGAGATTCCAAAAAATGGAGACGCTACGTTTTTTTATTTAGCAAAGATCTGAATTTCTTTTCACCACTTAGAAAAAAATAACCTAGTCATGTAAGGTGTCTATGAACTCGTAATGACCTGGAGAATCATAATGGCAGGTCAGTTTTAGCATTTAGTGAATCTAGCAAAAAAGCCAAACAAAAAACAAGTGTGGGATTGGACTTTTTTGCAATCTCACCACGCTTGGAATTTTTTTCCAGTTTTTTAGTGCAAGACATGGTAAAACCAATGGTGTCGTTCAAAAGTACAACTCGTCTCGCAAAAAATAAGCCTTTACATGGCCATATTGGCGGAAAAATTAAAAAGTTATGGCTCTGGGAAGGAGGGGAGCGAAAAATGAAAACGCAAAAACGGAAAAGGGCTGCGGCGTGACGGGGTTAACCTCTTCACACGTTCCTCTATCCTCTCCACATCCCCTCCCCTCATCAAACTTGTCCCCCCATTCATCGCGTACAGCATCACAATCCTAGCCAAAGTTATAACAAAAGCATTAGCGGAAACTCGATGATTTACTGAAGTGTAACCGTCTTTTGCCGACTTTGAGTGAAAATGCTCATGAAACCGAACACGAATCCGAATATGCTATGTTCCTGCCGAATTTGCCGAATTTGAGATTGGCGAACTTTTCCGAACACGTTTGCTCATCTATAAACTTAAGGAAATGGAGGTAGATAAAGTCTGCTTTTTTTGCCACATTTTTGGCTTGTTTCTTTTGTGCTTTTTTAAATGAATTTTTCTCCTTTACTTAAATGCTTGGAAAGTACTGCAAAAACACTGAAAGAATTGAAATGCTGCAGACTGCTTCAGGTCTGCAAGGAAAAATTACCAGTAAGTAATGTGCCGGAGATTTCAGAAATTTCATTCACTTTGCTGTTACTTTAAGGCCTGTCCCACACGTCCAGATAATTCCGGTACCGGAAAAATCGGTACCAGAATTATCCGTGTCCGTGTGCTCACGTGGCACATCAGTGTGGCACACGTGCAGCATCCGTGTGCCGCCCGTGTGCCGACTGGGTACCACACGCACCGTGCAGGAGACAGCGCTACAGTTAAGCGCTGTCCCCTGCGTCTGGTGCTGAAGCCGCCATTCATTTCTTCTCTCCAGCAGCGTTCGCTGGAGAGAAGATATAAAAAATCTTTTTTTTTTGGTGCTTAAAAAAAGATGCTTGTCCCCAACCCCCTCCCACCCAATTTGCGCCACGCGAACGCTGCTGGAGAGAAGAAATGAATGGGGTTTCAGCACCACGCTGGGGGGACAGTGCTTACTGTAGCGCTGTCTCCTGCATGGCACACGGACTGCACTTGGACAGCATCCATGCGTGTGTTTTACACAGACCCATTGACTTTAATGGTCCGTGTAATACGTGCGCTCCCACGAACACTGACATGTCTCCGTGTTTTTCAAACGGACACACGGTCCATGAAAACACGCTGACATGTGCAGAGACACATTGATTTTAATGTGTCTACGTGAGTCAGTGTCTCCGGTACGTGAGGAAACTGTCACCTCACGTACCGGAGCCACTGACGTGTGAAACAGGCCTAAAATAGTGTTTTTTTTCCAAAGCATATGGCTGCCGTCACACTAGCAGTATTTGGTCAGTATTTTACATCAGTATTTGTAAGCCAAAACCAGGGGTGGGTGATAAATGCAGAAGTGGTGCATATGTTTCTATTATATGAGATATGTATGTAAGATGAAACAGAGGAACCAGTTCACCGGGTGAGAATATATGTTATCCCGGTTTGTTAGGAAATCCGCGCTTGTTTGCGGCTGTCTAACAGTCACAAGACACGCAGTTGCAGGGGCTCGAATATATTATCCGAGCACACCAAAAATGCTTGGATATCTCCTGAGCATGTTTGAATAACACATTGTCCAAGCACATTCGCATATCACTAAAGTTGAGTGAACCGAGGACGAAAACAATGGAGATATCTTTTTTTTTAAATCCAAGTCATGGATCTAAAGCAGCCCTACCAGGTTGGTACAAATCTTGGACAGCACATGGAAGACATTGTGATGAGTAGGATAAGCCATATTTTTTTTCAAGCAAATTAGTAAATAACTAGCGAAACACAAAGGATCAAAGGAAGTTCAAGGCACCAGACGTTGTGGTCCAAAAGATCTCTTTATTAAATAATGCCTATAAAGCATGAAAAGTACAAAATTTCGGCCACATAGGACCTTTTTAAGCCAAAAATAGCAAGAGTCAAGTGTACATCAGGCAGAGAAGGATTACAAGCGTGGCCACATTTGTTTCCTCATAATACATTGCAGCTATTACATGACATGGTATAGTAGATCCAATCAGAAGGAAATATCAGAGCTTGTGTAAAAGTCATGGCAGAGAATGCAGTAGCCATTTAGTGAAATTCAGGATAGTGAGAAGACTTCAGTGCTCAAAGTTTATCAAGAGTGATAGATAGAGAAAGCCCTACAACATTAGAAAAATACTTCAGACAGTGGTGTTCTACAAATGCATCACTGCATCACATACACAGATTCAGTTGATAGTAAACTAGCAAGATAGGAAAGGTGCCAGAATTAGTGCCAGTGTGATTGATCAGTGATATAGCTTAGCTGGGCTGGCAGCTTCTCGTGCTGCATTTGAAGTAAACAATTTTGTCTTAACTATTCACGCGACTGCACTCACATTTTCTTGTGCAATCTTTTTTGCCAAGGGGAGAATAACTGTGTTTCAAAAAGAAAATTAACCAAGCACTAGACATTTAACTGCAATTTTCTACCTTCCTAGGTGATGTGTGTGTGTGTCACAAACTTTTTTTTTTTGCTTTTTAGGCACAATAATTTTACTTGTCCAATTTCACATCTGTAACCCACTAAAAGAGCAGCCTATTGCAGTTGATGGCTTTTCTCCTTATCTACCCTACATTTCTTGTTCTGTCCATTCTGGAAAAGGGGTGTCATGATCACCCCACTTGCTGTATACTAGGGACACTGTGAGTGACAGTTCATTTGATAGCAGGGATGTGTTGGGCTGTCAGAGTTGTGAGTGACAGCTCAGTCACCCTATGGATAGCAGGAGCATGCCGGGCTATCAATATAGTTTTCTCCAGGTGTTTTCCTTTCCAGATAATTGCCAGATTGTTTTGAAGGCTTGCAATGTTAGGTCATTGTCAATTTTAGCTTTGCTAAAGAGGTGTATGTTGCTCTTTACTACTAGTCTGGTATTCTGATCTTTGCTGATCAACCTTGGATTTGTCTTGACCATCCATTTGCTTAGACCTTTTGTCATGACCTGCTTGCTACCGTCATTGACTCCTGACCTTGGACTGTTTCCTGACAACGCTTTTGTATTACTCCTTTGTCTCTGCCGGACCCTCTTGGATTTTTATCTCTAACCTCTTGACTACACAGCCACACAGCTTCTTTCTTAAATCCTGACTGTAAAGAATATTGGATATATAATTCCATGTCAATCATTTGTATCCTATTTGAAGTGGGATAATAAAACCCCTTCGGTCTGCAGTTGTTACTTAAAACATAGTAGCAGGGGGTCAAGAATCAAAGGGCTGTGAGCAACAGAACTCACACTTTGTCCAGTTCAGAGCTTAACAAAAGACTTGCTCATCATGTGGATAACATACAATCAAAATTGCTTTAAATCAGCTATGATTCCATAAGGAATTATGGAGATATTATAAGTCCTAGTCTTACATCATGTATATTTACGAGACCCCAGACCGGACCGAACACATTACAAGGCCTTAATCCAATCCATTCTAGAGTTGCAGGGTGGGGAGATATGTAGAATAGCTTGTAGGAAATAGCTAGCTAGTAGGAAGTCACCACCATAGGGCTGTCCAGAAAGGAGTTCTGATCTTTCATAAGTTTTGGAGCTTACAGCTGAAAAGGCAGAGGGGAAGGGATTTAGGGTCAGCTCAGAGGGCAGGAGGGGAGTGACTCAGAGGGATTAAATGCTTGTGTAGAGCATGGCCTAGTGCTTTTTCTCTGGGGAGGTCATGACGACATATCATATGGGTAAAAGTCAAGGAACAGAGGGGACCACAAGCCTCTTATGCGACAGCCAATCCACCACAAGCCAGGCCTTTCATCTACTTGTAACTAACCCATATATTCAGCTTATATCTTTTGTCCTATACCTTGTATTTACTTACCTGACCATTACATATATTTAACCATTGTGCATATACTGTATTGTCTAGGGTTGAGCAAAACGGATCGGTCATTTTCATAAGTTACCGACTTTTAGCAAAGTCGGGTTTCATGAAACCTGACCCGATCCCTGTGTGGGGTCGGCCATGCGGTACGCGATCTTCGCGCCAAAGTCGCATTCAGCGCCATTTCTCAGCCAATGAAGGAGGATGCAGAGTGTGGGCAGCGTGATGACATAGTTCTCGGTCCCCACCATCTTAGAGAAGGGCATTACAGTGATTGGCTTGCTTTCTGCGGCGTCACAGGGGCTATAAAGGGGCGTGCTGATCTGAGATCTTACTGCTGCTGATCTGAGCATAGGGAGAGGTTGCTGTAGCTTCGTCAGATGCAGGGATAACGTTAGGCAGGGAATATAAACCCACAAACCGCTTGTGCTGTAGCGATTTCCACTGTCCAACACCACCTTTTCCTTGCAGGGACAGTGGAGGCTAGATTTCTGTGTATCAGCTCTGTAGCTTATTAGGCTGCCTTATAAGGCTCCCTGATAGCTGCATTGCTGTTTGTATGCCGCTGTGCAAACCAACTGCTTTTTTTCAAAGCACAAATCCTGTTGTTCCTTCCTTTCTGCACAGCTATCTTGTTTGTTTGTCCACACTTTTGTGTGCAGCAGTCCTTTTTATTGCTGCCTGCCATACTTTTCTGAGATTACTGTAGGGAGATAATAGTTGTAGTACAGTCCCTTTTTTTTATATATATATCTTCAAGACACTTTCTGCCCCTGAAACTGTGTAGTGTGAAACAGAAGGCCTGTATTTTTCTGCACAGTCCCACACCTAAAAATGGAGATTTATATTGCCAATCAGTGCATCTGTGCCAGTCCAGTCTGTTGTATCTGTCTGTCATTTTGTGCTACAGAAACAATACTGTAAAACAGTGGGCGAGATTTATTCACTAGTCTTCAATATAAAAACAAAAAGGGGAGATTAATATTGGCAAATCTGTGCATCTGTGCGAGTCCAGTCTGTGGTATCGGTCTGTCATTTTGTGCCACTGAAACACTACTGTAAAACTGTGGGCCAGATTGATTCACTAGTCTCCCATCACAAAAAAAAAGAAGGGGAGATTAATATTGGCAAATCTGTGCATCTGTGCCAGTCCAGTCTGTGGTATCAGTCTGTCATTTTGTGCCACTGAAACACAACTGTAAAACTGTGGGCCAGATTCACTAGTCTCCCATCACAAAAAAAAAGAAGGGGAGATTAATATTGGCAAATCTGTGCATCTGTGCCAGTCCAGTTTGTGCTATCGGTTTGTCATTTTGTGCCACTGAAACACTACTGTAAAACTGTGGGCCAGATTGATTCACTAGTCACTAGTCCATCAAAAAAAAGAAGGGGAGATTAATATTGGCAAATCTGTGCATCTGCGTCAGTTCTGTTAGTGGCATATCTGTCAGCCACTGTCTGCCACTGGAACTGTGTACTGTAATACAGTGGGCCTGATTTTCCCTGCACTCTCACACACCTATAAAGGGAGATTTAAATTCACAACAATTTTGCGTCCACCTTGTAACTGGTTTTACAGTACCAAATACCGTTTGTTAGTTTGGTTACATATTTCCAAGAATGAGGAAGTCTGGTGGAAGAGGTCGTGGCCGTGGGCAGTCATTGCCAGCTGGTAATGATGGTAGTGGTGGTGGAGCATCAAATGGTCATGGGAAAAGCAATATAGCACCTAAGTCTCGAGTTGTTCAGCCACCGTCATCATCTGGCAACACAAGGCCTCGAACGCTCCCTTTTCTGGGAGTAGGAAAACCGCTTTTAAAACCGGAGCAGCAGGAACAAGTTTTGGCTTTCCTTGCTTACTCTGCCTCTAGCTCTTTTGCCTCCTCTTGGAAAGTGCAAAATGTAAAAACAGCACGTCGTCAGTGGATTTTCCCGGTCAGGGACAAGTCGCTTACTTGTGTTCTTCACCCAGAACAACAGAGAAGGATGCATCAGGCGACACAACGGGTTACTCCATGGAGCTCTTTACACATACCGTTCCTGGGTTAGAATGGGAAATTGTTAACTGCCCATTACAAGATGAATTGGGCAAGGAGTGCACAGATGCACAGCCATAGCCAGATTCTAATGCTGTTCCTTTGACTCAGATCACAACATTGCCCTCGCAGGGTACTGATCCAAAATCTGACCCAGATGAGACTATGGAGCCCTGTCATGAACACTTTAGCACCGGCTTACACGGTGACACAGAGGAAGGTGCACAGGACATAGAAGAGGAGGTCATAGATGACCCAGTTGTTGACCCCGATTGGCAGCCTTTGGGGGAACAGGGTGCTACGGCAGTAGCTCTGAAGCGGAGGAGGAGGAGCCGCAGCAGGCATCAACATCGCAACAGGTTCCATCTGGCAGGCCCGTATCTGGCCAAAAACGTGTGGCAAAACCAAAATCAGTTGTAGGACAGCGTGACCATCCGGGTAAAGTAGCTCAGTGTGCAATGCCTGAAAAGGTATCCGATAGTAGGAAGAATGCAGTCTGGCATTTTTTTAACCAACATCCAAATGATCAGTGCAAAGTCATCTGTAAGAAATGCTCAAGGACCTTCAGCAGAGGTCAGAATGTTAAAAATCAAAATACAAGTTGCATGCGTAGACATTTAAACACCATGCACTTGCAAGCCTGGACTAACTACCAAATGTCCCTTAATGTTGTTGCACCCTCTCACAATGAAGCTAGTCAGCAATGCTACATCCCTTCCCTCACTGTAAGCCCAACGTTTACCACACCACCTGCAGCAAATGTGGAGGTTTCATCGCAAGGCCAATGCAGTCAGGGAATCACCAAGTTCTTGGTAGGAAAACTGTATGTAGGCCAACAGCAAGAATACCATCACCATCCCTCTCTCAGTCTGCCATGTCCACCGGCACCCCCGCTAGTACCACCATATGCAGCTCTCCAGTCCAGCTCACCCTACAAGAGACTCTCGTTAGGAAAAGGAAGTACTCATCCTCTCATCCACGTACACAGGGTTTGAACGCCCACATTGCTAGACTAATCTCATTAGAGATGATGCCCTACCTGTTAGTTGAAAGTGAAGCTTTCAAAGCCCTGATGGACTACGCTGTACCATGCTACGAGCTACCCAGTCGACACTTCTTTTCGAGAAAAGTCATCCCAGCCCTCCACCAGCACGTAAAAGACTGCATTGTCCATGCACTCAGGCAATCTGTCAGTAGAAAGGTGCACCTGACAACAGATGCATGGACCAGTAGGCATGGCCAGGGGCGTTACGTGTCCATCACTGGGTTAATGTGGTGGATGCAGGGTCCACAGGGGACAGCAATATTGGGACAGTTCTGCCTAGCCCACGGTCTAGGAAACAGTTGGCTGTAGGCGTTCGCCCCCCCTCCTCCTCCTCCTCGTCCTCCAGCAGAAGCGACAGCTTGTCCACAGACTGCAGTCACACGACCACTCCATCCGCAGCTGCCACTGTTGCACACGAGGTGTCCCATTATGGAACAGCTAGTGGCAAGCGTCAGCAGGCTGTATTGGCTATGTAGTGTTTGGGTGACAACAAACACACCGCGGAAGTTCTGTCCGAGTTCTTGCAGCAAGAAACTCAGTCATGGCTGGGCAGTGTACATCTTGAGGCAGGCAAGGTAGTGAGTCATAACGGAAGGAATTTTATGGCTGCCATAGCCCTTTCACAACTGAAACACATTCCTTGACTGGCTCACACCTTAAACCTGGTGGTGCAGTGCTTCCTGAAAAGTTATCCGGGGTTACCCGACCTGCTCCTGAAGGTGCGCAGACTTTGCTCGCACATCCGCCATTCGCCCGTACACTCCAGCCGTATGCAGAACCATCAGCGATCTTTGAACCTTCCCCAGCATCGCCTAATCATCGACGTTGTAACAAGGTGGAACTCCACAATGCACATGCTTCAGACACTGTGCGAACAGAGGCATGCTGGTATGTATTTGTGGGAGGATACACATACACGGGCAGGCAGTTGGATGGCAGACATGGAGTTGTCAGGTGTGCAGTGGTCGAAGCTACAAGACCTCTGTCAAGTCCTTCAGTATTTTGAGGAATGCACATGGCTGGTTAGGGCAGACAACGCCATAATAAGCATGAGCATCCCCCTAATGCGTCTGCTGATGCAAAGTTTGATGCACATAAAGGAGCAGGCGTCTGCAGCCGAGGACGAGGGAAGCCATGATAACAGTCAGCCATTGTCTGGTCAGGGAATTCTACTGGACGAGGTGGCGGGTGAAGAGGAGGAGGACGAGGAGGATGATGGGGATGAGTATTTTTTGGATGAGGAAGCTTCTCAGGGGCAATAGAAACTGGTGGCGTTGCAAGGCCAGGTTCAGGGTTTTTGAGGGAGGTAAGTGACGTTGATTTGCCCGAAAGTGCTCCTCAACCCAGCACAAACAGTGAATTGACAACTGGAACATTGGCCCACATGGCGGATTATGCCTTGCGTTTCCTAAAAAGGGACCCCCGCATTATAAAAATGATGACCGATGACGATTACTGGTTGGCCTGCCTCCTGGATCCACGCTATAAGGGGAAACTGCAAAACATCATGCCACATGAGAACCTTGAACAAATATTGGCAACCAAACAAGCAACTCTTGTTGACCGTTTGATTCAGGCATTCCCAGCACACAGCGCCGGTGATGGTTCTCACACAAGCTGCAGGGGGCAACAGGGCAGAGGTGTTAGAGGTGCACAAATCAGAAGTGGCATTGGACAGAGGGGTTTTCTGACCAGGTTGTGGAGTGATTTCGCAATGACCGCAGACAGGACAGGTACTGCAGCATCAATTCAAAGTGACAGGAGACAACATTTGTCCAGTACGGTTACTAATTATTTTTCCTCCCCTATCGATGTTCTCCCTCACCCGTCATTCCCATTTGATTACTGGGCATCCAAAATAGACACCTGGCCTGAATTGTCCGAATATGCATTGCAGGAGCTTGCTTGGTTCAATACTGACCGAAAAAAGGACTCGTCTGGCTACCCAAAATGTTGATGATCTAACCTTCATTAAAATGAACCACTCATGGATTTCTAATTATTTTGCCCCAACTTTCCCAGCTGACACCTAGCTTTCCTTTAAAAAGGTCTTGCTTTTGGACTAGACTGGTCTCTCTCTGTGGAGGTGTATTGGACCTGCTGTAATTAGAGTTGGCGACTCTAGGTTCAGCACCTGTTCACACTGAGTCTATGTCTGGATGTGCCAGTCAGGTTTTTGAAATGTATTCTCTAGCCTTCTGATCGTGCACTCTGTCTCCTAGCCACAGGTGTTTTAATTACAGCAGGTCCAATACCCCTCCACAGAGAGAGAGAATATTAGTCTAAGAAGAGGTTTCACATGTACCCATTCAGATGGAGACGTTTATTCTCAGCGAGGTAAGGCAAGTGTAGGACCTGGTATCAGAGAGATGCCGTAAAGGGGCTACCAGGTACACATAAAATTGGCCATTTTTATGCGCTAAACGCTCTCATTTTTCATATTTCTAGTGCAGTAATGCAGTTCAAATTTCGTTTTTCAAGTTTGTATGTTCTAGCGCTGCAGTGTGCTGCCTTATTTACTTAACTATATACGAGTTGGCGACTCTAGGTTCAGCACCTGTTCACACTGAGTCTATGTCTGGATGTGCCGGTCAGGTTTTTGAAATGTATTCTCTAGCCTTCTGATCGTGCACTCCGCCTCCTAGCCACAGGTGTTTTAATTACAGCAGGTCCAATACCCCTCCACAGAGAGAGAGAATTTTAGTCTAAGAAGAGGTTTCACATGTACCCATTCAGATGGAGATGTTTTTTCTCAGTGAGGTAAGGCAAGTGTAGGACCTGGTATAAGAGAGATGCTGTAAAGGGGTTACCAGGTACACATAAAATTGGCCATTTTTATGCGTTAAACGCTCTCATTTTTCATATTTCTAGTGCAGTAATGCAGTTCAAATTTTGTTTTTCAAGTTTGTATGTTCTAGCGCTGCAGTGTGCTGCCTTATTTACTTAACTATATACGAGTTGGCGACTCTAGGTTCAGCACCTGTTCACACTGAGTCTATGTCTGGATGTGCCGGTCAGGTTTTTGAAATGTATTCTCTAGCCTTCTGATCGTGCACTCCGCCTCCTAGCCACAGGTGTTTTAATTACAGCAGGTCCAATACCCCTCCACAAAGAGATAGAATTTTAGTCTAAGAAGAGGTTTCACATGTACCCATTCAGATGGAGACGTTTATTCTCAGCGAGGTAAGGCAAGTGTAGGACCTGGTATAAGAGAGATGCCGTAAAGGGGTTACCAGGTACACATAAAATTGGCCATTTTTATGCGCTAACCGCTCTCATTTTTCATATTTCTAGTGCAGTAATGCAGTTCAAATTTTGTTTTTCAAGTTTGTATGTTCTAGCGCTGCAGTGTGCTGCCTTATTTACTTAACTATATACGAGTTGGTGACTCTAGGTTCAGCACCTGTTCACACTGAGTCTATGTCTGGATGTGCCGGTCAGGTTTTTGAAATGTATTCTCTAGCCTTCTGATCGTGCACTCCGCCTCCTAGCCACAGGTGTTTTAATTACAGCAGGTCCAATACCCCTCCACAGAGAGAGAGAATTTTAGTCTAAGAAGAGGTTTCACATGTACCCATTCAGATGGAGACGTTTATTCTCAGCGAGGTAAGGCAAGTGTAGGACCTGGTATAAGAGAGATGCCGTAAAGGGGCTACCAGGTACACATAAAATTGGCCATTTTTATGCGTTAAACGCTCTCATTTTTCATATTTCTAGTGCAGTAATGCAGTTCAAATTTTGTTTTTCAAGTTTGTATGTTCTAGCGCTGCAGTGTGCTGCCTTATTTACTTAACTATATACGAGTTGGCGACTCTAGGTTCAGCACCTGTTCACACTGAGTCTATGTCTGGATGTGTCGGTCAGGTTTTTGAAATGTATTCTCTAGCCTTCTGATCGTGCACTCCGCCTCCTAGCCACAGGTGTTTTAATTACAGCAGGTCCAATACCCCTCCACAGAGAGAGAGAATTTTAGTCTAAGAAGAGGTTTCACATGTACCCATTCAGATGGAGACGTTTATTCTCAGCGAGGTAAGGCAAGTGTAGGACCTGGTATAAGAGAGATGCCGTAAAGGGGTTACCAGGTACACATAAAATTGGCCATTTTTATGCGCTAAACGCTCTCATTTTTCATATTTCTAGTGCAGTAATGCAGTTCAAATTTCGTTTTTCAAGTTTGTATATTCTAGCGCTGCAGTGTGCTGCCTTATTTACTTAACTATATACGAGTTGGCGACTCTAGGTTCAGCACCTGTTCACACTGAGTCTATGTCTGGATGTGCCAGTCAGGTTTTTGAAATGTATTCTCTAGCCTTCTGATCGTGCACTCCGCCTCCTAGCCACAGGTGTTTTAATTACAGCAGGTCCAATACCCCTCCACAGAGAGAGAGAATTTTAGTCTAAGAAGAGGTTTCACATGTACCCATTCAGATGGAGATGTTTTTTCTCAGTGAGGTAAGGCAAGTGTAGGACCTGGTATAAGAGAGATGCCGTAAAGGGGTTACCAGGTACACATAAAATTGGCCATTTTTATGTGCTAAACGCTCTCATTTTTCATATTTCTAGTGCAGTAATGCAGTTCAAATTTTGTTTTTCAAGTTTGTATGTTCTAGCGCTGCAGTGTGCTGCCTTATTTACTTAACTATATACGAGTTGGCGACTCTAGGTTCAGCACCTGTTCACACTGAGTCTATGTCTGGATGTGCCGGTCAGGTTTTTGAAATGTATTCTCTAGCCTTCTGATCGTGCACTCCGCCTCCTAGCTACAGGTGTTTTAATTACAGCAGGTCCAATACCCCTCCACAGAGAGAGAGAATTTTAGTCTAAGAAGAGGTTTCACATGTACCCATTCAGATGGAGACGTTTATTCTCAGCGAGGTAAGGCAAGTGTAGGACCTGGTATAAGAGAGATGCCGTAAAGGGGCTACCAGGTACACATAAAATTGGCCATTTTTATGCGCTAAACGCTCTCATTTTTCATATTTCTAGTGCAGTAATGCAGTTCAAATTTCGTTTTTCAAGTTTGTATGTTCTAGCGCTGCAGTGTGCTGCCTTATTTACTTAACTATATACGAGTTGGCGACTCTAGGTTCAGCACCTGTTCACACTGAGTCTATGTCTGGATGTGCCGGTCAGGTTTTTGAAATGTATTCTCTAGCCTTCTGATCGTGCACTCCGCCTCCTAGCCACAGGTGTTTTAATTACAGCAGGTCCAATACCCCTCCACAGAGAGAGAGAATTTTAGTCTAAGAAGAGGTTTCACATGTACCCATTCAGATGGAGACGTTTATTCTCAGCGAGGTAAGGCAAGTGTAGGACCTGATATAAGAGAGATGCCGTAAAGGGGCTACCAGGTACACATAAAATTGGCCATTTTTATGCGCTAAAAGCTCAAATTTTTCATATTTCTAGTGCAGTAATGCAGTTCAAATTTTGTTTTTCAAGTTTGTATGTTCTAGCACTGCAGTGTGCTGCCTTATTTACTTAACTATATACGAGTTGGCGACTCTAGGTTCAGCACCTGTTCACACTGAGTCTATGTCTGGATGTGCCGGTCAGGTTTTTGAAATGTACTTTTTTATGTTAGGCCTACTAAGTCTGTCTGCGGTCCCTCCTTCCAATTGTCCTCCACTGTCCACACCAATGCTGCCTGTGTACCCCTGGAACCTATTTAAAAGTGTATAGAGCCTCCTTTTTTGATGTTAGGCCTACGAAGTCTGTCTGCGGTCCCTCCTTCCAATAGTCCTCCACTGACAACACCAATGCTGCCTGTGTACCCCTGGAACCTAAATAAAAGTGCATAGAGCCTACTTTTTTATGTTAGGCCTACTAAGTCTGTCTGCGGTCCCTCCTTCCAATAGTCCTCCATTGACCACACCAATGCTGCCTGCGTACCCCTGGAACCTATTTAAAAGTACATAGAGCCTACTTTTGTTTATGTTAGGCCTAGTAAGTCTGTCTGCGGTCCCTCCTTCCAATAGTCTTCCACTGACCACACCAATGCTGCCTGTGTACCCCTGGAACCTATTTAAAAGTGCATAGAGCCTAATTTTTTATGCTAGGCCTACTAAGTCTGTCTGCGATCCCTCCTTCCAATAGTCCTCCACTGACCACACCAATGCTGACTGAACTGCTCTTAGCCTACTTTTGTATTTGGGGCTATATCTGTGTTTCCTCCTCATCCTGCCCATTGCCCAGCCAGTGCTAGATGAAAGTGCAGGTTCCATCATCAGGTGTGGGGGGGATACTCGTTGGCGACGTCACTGGCACAGGGCCCCTCATAGTACGCTAAAGTGTCGCTGCCGGTGGGAGGCGCCCCCGCCGTGCAAACACACCGCCGTACTTTGAGGGGCCCTGTGCCAGTGCCAATGCGAACAAGTGGGCCCCCCCTGCTTGCTCAGGATCACAGCACTTGCAAAGTTGAAATACTTACCTCTCCCTGCTCCACTGCCGTGACGTGGTCCACGTTTCATGGGCCCACTAAATACTTGAACCAACCATATCCCCCACAACTTTAGCCAAATGACCCCCAATTTCCAATGCCTAACTATTATTATAAGGTAAATTAAGATTGACAAGCTTCAGTAACAAGAATGGATGTTTTTGCCATTAAAATGGGCACTGTAGGTGTTTTCCTGGCCTCCACTCACTGCCGACTAAGCTTCCCCAAAGACTTGCATTGGGTTTCGTGTTTCGGTCGATCCCCGACCCCAACTTTTCCCGATAATCAGCCGATTTCACTCTACTCGACTTTTGAGATAGTCGGGTTTCGCAAAACCCAACTCGACCCTAAAAAAGTAAAAGTCACTCAACCCTAGTATTGTCTAGTGTGCCTTTAAGGTGCTTAAATATATAATTTAACCTTGGGAGTTCTCTTTTATCTTGATCCACATGTCCATTTCTCTGTTTACTTTTTCATGCTGTCTGGGCTGGTTCCTGGCCCATTATAATTCACTTGAACTGGGCTTATATTGAACAAAGAACTGGTGGTTGTTCCTCCAAGCTCCAAGGTTCTGTTTCACTGGGGATAGTGAAGGGGGCCTCTCAACCGCGTCAGTGACTGTGTAGGCCACCTCTTCTTACTCCCTTGTGCTTTCTACTCTCCAGTGCCATCCTTCACACCAACCTTTATCTTTACCTTTGCATGTCTGATTTTGCACAATTTGCTTTTACTTGTGCAATATAACACTCATACAAGTCAAACCAATACTATGGCTTGTTGCCACATTTCACTTTCTATTAGTGTACCTACCCATCTAGAATTTCTTGATACATTTTTGGGGGGAAGGCAGGGTTATAATGAAAACATTTTTTAAAAATTTTTCCAACATCATCATTTTGTTAGGGATCACATCATATTCGAAGGGAATTTGAGGGTTCAATGTAACACAAAATACCAGAAGCTAAAAGCTCCAGAGAGGGACAAAAGCATACACAAAATAATGCAGTACCATCTGGTAAAGACCAAATGAAAGCGATGGCCGTATTGCTGCTGTTTCTCCATGGCTGGAAGACAGGGTTCTTCCATATGTATAATGATAAAATGGAAACTGGCAAGTTTAGGTGGGCACCCAATAGAAGAACATTGGAGTCCAAATTGGTTTTCATTAACACCAATGCGTTTCTGTGTCGAATCGGCACCTTTATCAAGGTATAAAAAATCAAGTGTCATTGATTTTTATACCTTGAGAATGGCGCCAGTCTGAGACCTGCCAGTTTCCATTTTGCCAAAATAACAAAAGTGACACTATTTTAAAAGCTGCACCCCTCAAAGTGCTCAAAAACCACAGTCAAGACATTTATAAACCCTTCAGATGCTTCATATGAATTAATGCAATGTAGAAATAAAAAATAGCATTTTAATTTTTTCAACAAAAATGTTGTTTTAGCCCCACCTTTTTCATTTTCATTTTTCATTTTCGCAAGAATAACAAGAGAAAGTGGATCATACAATTTGTTGTACATGTTTTCCTGAGTACGCCGATACCCAATATGTGTGGAAAGTAACAGTTTGGGCCACAGACTTGCAAAATTGGCTGGAATAGATAGTGGATGCCACGTCGCATCATGGGAACATTACAGTATGCTCCTGGAAATGTTTCGTATACTGTAGGCTAAGTGCATGGATGCAGTGTGACCTAAGTGATGAACGGGTTATATACTACAACTCCATTCATTGCCTGATGGCCACTGCCTGAATCCTGCAGTACATTCACTTCAATGGGAGGTAAAGCTCAGTACTCATCTGCAAAGCACTGTGTGGGTCTGCTGTGCTCTACCTCTACAACACTGCCGGAACAATTTGCAGCTGATAGGTGGTGCACTGGTGTGAACCCACACCGATCTTATATAAAGTGGATAGATAATCAACGATTAGACCTTGAGAAGCCTTTTAATTGCATTCTTCCAACTGTACTAATGCCATACATGTTGATGGTAAGTGTGGTTTGGGCATGCTGAGGAGCTCAGAAGAGAGAGCCATTTGGCTTTCTGAGCTTGATTTTTACTGGATTGTTTTTTGGAACCATGTTGTTTTTCAAACACTTCTGACCTACTAGGAACATGGATAACTCTATTTTCCCATTGACAGATGACAGATCTCAGTAGGGGCTTATTTTTTGAAGGATGAGATTAAGTTTTTTTTTTGTGCCATTTGGGGATACATTACATTTTTTTATTTGATTGTTATTCCAGTTTTTGAGAAATAGTATGAACAAAAAAAATTAATTTAGGAATTGTCTTTACTTTTTTCATGCCATTTTACGCTGTTCACTGTGCGATAAACATGATAAGGAGATTTTATTCTTCGTACAATTACATCTGTGCCAAGGTTAGTTAGTATTTTTATACATTTGCTATTTCTGCCCTCAAGAACCGAGACCTCTCATATCAGCACAGTCTTTTTTCAGCAAATAGCTCCAATGTGACTTATATTCTATGCTCAAATACCATTACTTTTTAAAACTATATTGACAATAAACAAGGGAATGAAATATGATAAGAACTTTTTAAATAAGTAATTAGAAGTCAAGCAAAGTAGGAAATAAGATCCAGAATTTCTTCTGTTATTGGCACACAGTGAAGAAATAAACCCTATTATATTTACTATAAATTCACCAAAGATTAAAGAAAAGTTTAAATGAGGAATAATGCACTGTAATAATGTGATTTTCTATATGACAATGTGTTTATAAAGCTTTGTTATCAATATTAGTACTGAGAATGCAATCTAGGGTAACAAACTCAACCACTGAAATGCAATATTCTTCATTTATCCCCGGAAATAGGAAATATAGTCTTCATCCTTTCATGATATGATATTTTCCAAAACTGATGCTTTTGCGGTTTCTCATCTTGTCTCTTCATTTTAGTGCTGTCATAAAAGAATAAGAATAGAATAAAAGTAGGCAGGACAAAAAAATCAACTGGCTTGTCAGAGGAAATCATATGGATAATTTTATAAAGTGTCTGTTGAATATAAACCTCGCTGGATTTACCCAAGGTAACACAATACATTGTACCTTAGGCTCTTCCCATTTATGTATTCACTTAAAAACATCGTCACTTATAGGAATTATTAACAAACTCTTTAACAAGATGTATAAGACCTCATAACAAGTGATTGGACGATCTCCCGCTGAAACAACACTTAATTTACCTTTGATTCCTTTCCAATAGACACATGTAAAGAGCTCCAATTACAGACAGCTGTTTCAGACTTCTTGCCCCTCATCAGTGCAATTCAGGGAACTTTTGACCGTTTGGCTGGGTGAAAGGCTTTTGATGGAGGTTTTAAGGGATAAGATTTTTGTCTTCTCGGATTGGTAGCTTTAGAGACCATGGTTTCTTGTTTTGTGAAGAGGCTATTTGCATGTTTTTGTTTTTTTTTTCCATGGGAAGCATTGGATATATTATGACTTCTTACGTCAGATTTACAATCTTATTAGATCCTCCATCAAAGACCTTTTATCCAATCTCCAATATTGCAAGAACCCTGAAACAACTGTCTGCAATTTAGGTCTTTTCCTTTTGAGGATGGTTCTGTGATTCCAGCTTGGCTTGAAATTGGAAGTCATGTGGTAAGGCTATTTATAAGGTCAATATTGATTTATAGGATTGCTGTCTCCTATAAGTGGCACCTGAGACCCTGTTCACTTGCACTATGAAGAGGTTATTTGCTTTTTTAACTCATATAGGGTCTGTGGTTCACCTACAGTGGCAATACCTGGTAATTGCTCCTTGTCCCAAATAGTTGTGAAGTCGACCAATTAAACACTAATTGTTTGAAAAAGAAGATCAATGTTATCCTCCTAGAGAACCCCTTCTTCAGAGAACATTGTGAAAATCGATTCTATATATTGTGTCTACCATAGACATATTATTGGTCCAGTGGGGCAGCAAGTAATTTTCATAGAGATATTAATGGTTCTGAGAAGTATATTGTGATTATTTAAAAGTAAGGTTAGATGCTTATTTGTAACCCAAGAGAAAAATGGACACAATGAGCTAAAATATAACAATTTTATTGAAAGAACCATATATATCAATTTAACAAATGTAGAGAATAAAAACCAAATGACAAGATGCAAAAATGAGATAAAAGAGGCGACACTAGTACCACACACGGCACAAATGATATATAAATAGAGCAAAAAGAATATTATTGCAAACAAATATCTTGATACAAAAACTACCAATACAAAACAGCCCTAAATAAAGACCATATACAATGCAAAATGCAGATAGTGAAGGTCAAGCTGTCAAATTAAGTATGCAAATATATGGCAGGAAAAGTAATCAGTGTATGATATACATGTTCACATAATGAGTACTAATACAGGACGATAAACACTATGAAATGCGGAGAATAAATTAGAATAAAGTGCCTAGTGCTCCCTCTCCCGCACACGGCTACAGGTCGGTACTCTATGTATGCATTTTCATTTTTTATATATTCTGGTGGCAGACCTTAGGTCCTATTCTATTATATGGGATTCTCCCTAGATGACCTATCTTTACCCATACCTTCGGTCTTGGCTTACTTATGCCATATAGTACACTTTGCCACTTTCAATATATACTGAGCTCTCCACTGATGGTATTGGTTACTTCTCAGTATATATATATCTGCACTAGGCACTTTATTCTAATTTATTCTCCGCATTTCATAGTGTTTATCGTCCTGTATTAGTACTCATTATGTGAACATGTATATCATACACTGATTACTTTTCCTGCCATATATTTGCATACTTAATTTGACAGCTTGACCTTCACTATCTGCATTTTGCATTGTATATGGTCTTTATTTAGGGCTGTTTTGTATTGGTAGTTTTTGTATCAAGATATTTGTTTGCAATAATATTCTTTTTGCTCTATTTATATATCATTTGTGCCATGTGTGGTACTAGTGTCGCCTCTTTTATCTCATTTTTGCATCTTGTCATTTGGTTTTTATTCTCTACATTTGTTAAATTGATATATATGGTTCTTTCAATAAAATTGTTATATTTTAGCTCATTGTGTCCATTTTTCTCTTGGGTTACTATATTAGTTATTATGGCGGAGCTTTTTACCTCTGGTGCCCTGTTTATAGGTTTATAGATGCTTATTTGGCAGCTGGATACATATGATGCTGTTAGCTTCCATGATGACAATTCATTTGTTTGGATGGGGTTGAAAATTTAAATGGTAACTACAAATTTTTTTTTCATAATTTTCCTCCGTCATTGTAAAGTTATGACTTTTTGTAATATAATTTATTACCCTTTGCTTCCTTCTCTCTGAAAACCATGCAATAATGATGTCTCAATGCTCAGTTTATGCTCCTTTAGAAGCTACTTTAAATTGCTGCTCAGCAATATCTGTACACTGCATTCAAATATTCTGTGCTAGGGAGCACAGTTCTGCTGAGTTAGGAGGTTGGGAGTAGAGAAACTCAGACAGAGGAAATCCAATATACAGACTATTTGAATTTATTGTGCAGATACTTGATGGGAAGCAGTTAAAAGGAGATCCCAAAGGAGCATAAACTAGGCTTTGGAAACACACTGTAACATGGTTTTGGAAGGGAAGGAGACACAATTAGAAAATCAAATATGCTACAAAATAATCATGATTTTGCAATACTTTGAGGATTGTTATAAAAAATGTTATTTCTATCAAAGCAAACTAGTTACTAATACTTAATTGGGATTCATGTCACACACATCTGAACTAGGAATACCTTCATGTGTCTCAGATATCCATGGAGGCACATGGAACTATTTATTTGTTTGGATGGTTTAGTGAGGTCCTTTTATCGGCCACGCCGGGGTCCGCCAAGACCCTGGCGAAGAGCCAAGAAGACGATCGATCTTGACTATCTAGAGGAAGCAAAAATCGTAACAAAGCATACTTATGTGATGTGCACAAGGTTTAGGGCTTACATCTGTAAAATAATGACTTCTTCTCAGTTCATATTACAAGTGTTAGGTCTCGAGTTCCCGCTTCTGCACAGGGGGAATCTCAAGCCATCTCCGCTGCGGTCTCCCATTCTTGTCCAGCCGCAGTGGAGTCTGCTCAGCAGGGACGTCGGTCCCAGCGTCTTGCTCAGTCTCACTCTGTACAGAGAGTTACTGCTGCTTCTTCAGCTTCTGCCATTAAAGCCAGTGCTGGTCAGCAGCGAGCGGACTTCTCTGGGACTAAGTCCTTGTCTGCACACACTGAGCATGCCCAGGGCAAGATCTCCCATTGATCGAGGGTCATGTGCTCAGGCCCTGCAGCACATTCCATTGGTTCTCTTGGCAGGTCTTGGAAGGGCAAAGTTTCTGTGGCCACTTCCTGTGCTGCAACTATATAAACTGCGCTTGACCGCACGGCCATGCGCTAGTGTACATTTGCATATGTGTGTTTGTTGTGAGTGCAAGTTGTCCTTGGATACCCCTTCCCTATTGAATGTCTGTTCACGGAAGGTGTATGGTTGCTATCTAGCGCCCGACTTATCCTACAGCACGAATCACACATTACAGCGTCCAGTTGCTGTGACCGCCAGTACGGCGCCGTGCACTTCCTCTGTGCTTTCCTTACCCAAGCCTGGGTGGTTAGTGGCGTTCGTCAGTGCGGCACCGCATGCACTCTTGTGCACTAATATTGTTATTCAGCTTCTTTACACACCCAGTTGCGGTGTTGTGCCAGCAAGGGTCTAATCGGACTTCAATCCTAGTTGGGGTTGAGTTCGCTGACTACTTGCTCGCGCTCTATGTGCGGTACCGCGATCCTGTGACGCAACAGGATCGCTTCCTTCACGCTAGGTGAAGTTTAACCCACGTGTGTATACTTATGAGTACCTCCATATAGTCCGTCATTACTTGGCAGCAGGTTCCATCTCTGCACAGTGGACCCCGGGCTGCGAACGCACCATACTCTATCTGTCTTTGTATTTGGTGCGTTCCGCTAGCCCTAACATTACACTAGCACCGGCGACGTTTGCCTCTAAATTGTCCTTTAAGGGGACAATTACTATAGGCTCATTCTCCCACTCGGTAGAGCTCTGCGTGGATTCTGGGGCGGAGGGCAATTTTATGTCTTCTGCCTTCGCCCAACGTCACGCAATACCCCTGGTTATGCTAGCTCAACCAGTAGCAGTACGAGTGGTGAATGGGTCGACACTGCCCTCACAGATTACACACCAGACCATCCCTTTTACTCTGTCCATGTCGCCATCTCATCAGGAGATTATATCTCTGCTCGTCATTCCTGAGGGAATTGATGAGGTCCTGTTGGGAATACCTTGGCTACGGTACCACTCTCCTCATATTGAGTGGTCCTCTGGCAGAATCCTGGGATGGGGCGAATCTTGTGGGGGTAGGTGTCAGAGGGAGTGCGTTCAGGTTGCTACTACAGAGGTACCCGCAGATCTTTCCTCTCTCCCCAAGCAGTATTGGTCTTATGCAGACGTGTTCTCCAAAAAGGCGGCGGAGATCCTTCCGCCCCATCGCCCCTATGACTGTCCTATTGATCTCTTGCCTGGTGCTGAGCCTCCCCGGGGTCGAGTCTATCCGTTATCTCTCCCGGAGACGGAGGCAATGTCACAGTACATCCAGGAAAATCTGGCAAGAGGATTCATTAGGAAGTCAGTGTCACCTGCTGGGGCAGGGTTCTTCTTCATGCAGAAGAAGAATGGGGAATTGTGTCCATGCATAGACTACAGGGGTCTTAATGCCATCACCGTTAAAAATAAGTATCCTTTGCCCTTGATATCTGAGCTCTTCGATAGGCTTCGGGGAGCAAGGGTATTTACTAAACTAGATCTGCGGGGTGCTTACAACCTGATTCGCATCCGTGAGGGGGACGAATGGAAGACGGCTTTTAACACCAGGGATGGGCACTATGAATATCTGGTGATGCCCTTCGGGCTCTGTAATGCCCCAGCCGTTTTCCAAGACTTTGTAAACGATATCTTCCGGGATATGCTTTCCACCTCGGTCGTAGTCTATCTGGATGATATTCTCATCTACTCTCCAGATATTGACTCCCACCGGAGAGATGTTTGCAAAGTCTTCGACCTCCTACGGGCAAACTCCCTCTATGCCAAGTTGGAGAAGTGTATGTTTGAGCAGGAGTCCTTACCTTTCCTAGGCTACATCATCTCTGCCCAGGGATTGGCTATGGATCCTGCCAAACTACAGGCTGTGATGGACTGGCAGGAACCCCATTCTCTTAAAGCGGTGCAGCGCTTTATGGGGTTCATTAATTATTATCGCCAGTTCATTCCGCACTTCTCAACTTTGGTAGCTCCCTTGGTTGCCCTCACCAAGAAGGGGGCGAATCCCAAATTGTAGTCTGAGGAGGTCTCCAAGGCCTTTAACTCTATAAAGTCACACTTCGCTAGCGCTCCCATCCTACATCGCCCCGATGTTGATAAGCCGTTTATCATGGAGGTGGATGCCTCTTCTGTTGGTGCTGGAGCAGTCCTCTTCCAAAAGGATGCTCAAGGTCGGAAGCATCCTTGCTTCTTTTTCTCCAAGACCTTCTCACCAGCAGAGAGGAATTATTCCATCGGGGACAGGGAGTTGCTAGCCATGAAGTTGGCTTTCTCGGAGTGGAGACATCTCTTGGAGGGAGCACGTTTTCCCTTCCAAGTCTTCACAGACCATAAAAATTTGGTGTACCTGCAGACAGCCCAGCGGTTGAATTCTCGCCAGGCCAGATGGTCCTTATTCTTCTCCCGGTTTCATTTCACCCTCCATTTTCTTTCTGGGGAGAAGAACATTCGGGCCGATGCTCTCTCTCGCTCCGTTGTGTCATCTGCGGAGGAGGAGGAGGAGGAGCCTCGGCTTATTGTCCCCACCGAGAGCTTGAGAACTGTAGCCCCGGTTTCGCTAGAATCTGTGCCTCCGGGCAAGACTTTTGTACCATCCAGTTTGCGACCGGAGGTTCTCTCTTGGGCACACTCGTCCAGGGTGGGTGGACATTTTGGTACCAAAAGGACATCTGAGTTACTGGCGAGGACATACTGGTGGCCGCATATGGCTCGTGATGTCGCAGAGTATGTTCGGGCGTGTGTCTCTTGCGGCAAGAACAAGACTCCTCGGCAACGGCCAGCTGGTTTGCTTTATCCTCTGCCGGTGGCGGACAGGCCCTGGGAGATGGTCGGGATGGACTTTGTGGTGGGCTTACCCAAGTCTCGTAACTGCACCATTATCTGGGTGATCACCGACCATTTTTCCAAAATGGTGCACTTGGTGCCTCTTCCACGGCTACCTTCTGCACGGGCGTTGGCTGTCTTGTTCGTCAAGCATATCTTTCGCCTACACGGTATGCCAGACAAAATTGTTAGTGACCGGGGTCCCCAGTTTGCGTCTCGATTCTGGAGAGAGCTTTGTCGTCTACTCAGTATTGAGTTGAATCTCTCTTCGGCATATCATCCCGAGACGAATGGGTTGGTAGAGAGGGCCAACCAGACCTTGGTCACATATTTACGACATTTTGTTTCTGCCAGGCAGGATGACTGGGCATCCTTGCTACCGTGGGCAGAGTTTGCACTTAATAATGCCGTAGCCAACTCCACCGGTCAGACTCCATTCCTCCTAAATTACGGCCAGCATCCGCGTGTTCCTGTGCCCATGCCTGTGTTTTCTGCTGATTCCAGGGTGGCAGACTGGGCTGTGGAGGCAAGGGACATTTGGGACCGCACGCAGGATGCCATTCGGGCCTCCAAGGAGAGAATGAGGTCCTCCACCGATGTTCATCGGCGCCCCGCTCCGACCTTTGCTCCTGGCGACTTGGTGTGGCTCTCCGCCCGTAACATCAGGCTGCGAGTTGAGTCCACTAAGTTTGCTCCTCGCTACTTGGGTCCCTTCAAGGTTCTCGAACAGGTTAATCCTGTGGTCTACCGTTTGGCTCTTCCTCCACGCTTGGGTATCACCGACACCTTTCATGTGTCCCTCTTGAAACCAGTATACATGTCCCCGTTTTCCGAGTCATCTACCGGGACATCGGGTTCGTCTACGGACGATTACGAGGTGAACGCTATTTTGGGGTGCAAGGTGGTACGCGGCAAAAAGTTCTATCTGGTGGATTGGAAGGGTTATGGCCCAGAGGACAGGTCATGGGAGCCTGCTGAAAACATTCGGGCCCCACAGCTCATTGCTGCCTTCGAGCGTAGCGAGGCCCAAGGAGGGGGGGCCATAGGAGGGGGGGTAATGTTAGGTCTCGAGTTCCCGCTTCTGCACAGGGGGAATCTCGAGCCATCTCCGCTGCGGTCTCCCATTCTTGTCCAGCCACAGTGGAGTCTGCTCAGCAGGGACGTCGGTCCCAGCGTCTTGCTCAGTCTCACTCTGTACAGAGAGTTACTGCTGCTTCTTCAGCTTCTGCCATTAAAGCCAGTGTTGGTCAGCAGCGAGCGGACTTCTTTGGGACTAAGTCCTTGTCTGCACACACTGAGCATGCCCAGGGCAAGATCTCCCGTTGGAGATCGAGGGTCATGTGTTCAGGCCCTGCAGCACATTCCATTGGTCCTCTTGGCAGGTCTTGAAAGGGCAAAGTTTCTGTGGCCACTTCCTGTGCTGCAACTATATAAACTGCGCATGACCGCACGGCCATGCGCTAGTGTACATTTGCATATGTGTGTTTGTTGTGAGTGCAAGTCGTCCTTGGATACCCCTTCCCTATTGAATGTCTGTTCGCGGAAGGTGTATGGTTGCTATCTAGCGCCCGACTTATCCACAGCACGAATCACACATTACAGCGTCCAGTTGCTGTGACCGCCAGTACGGCGCCGTGCACTTCCTCTGTGCTTTCCTTACCCAAGCCTGGGTGGTTAGTGGCGTTCGTCAGTGCGGCACCGCATGCACTCTTGTGCCCTAATATTGTTATTCAGCTTCTTTACACACCCAGTTGCGGTGTTGTGCCATCAAGGGTCTAATCGGACTTCAATCCTAGTTGGGGTTGAGTTCGCTGACTACTTGCTCGCGCTCTATGTGCGGTACCGCGATCCTGTGACGCAACAGGATCGCTTCCTTCACGCTGGGTGAAGTTTAACTCACGTGTGTATACTTATGATTACCGCCATATAGTCCGTCATTACTTGGCAGCAGGTTCCATCTCTGCACGGTGGACCCCGGGCTGCGAACGCACCATACTCTGTCTTTGTATTTGGTGCGTTCCGCTAGCCCTAACAACAAGTATTGCTGACATGTTTCTGAATTATTCTAAGTCTTTCATACTTACACATAATGTATTTGGCCTGGAAACCCCTCATCTCGGTCACATTATTACTGTGGAATAACACCAGCATGATATTCCCAGTGGACACCAGAGGAGGAGGAGGGGATGACGAACAGTATTTCTTTCCTATTATGGGAGCAGTGGTATACTGTCCATCATAAACTAACAGGTAGTCGTTAGCACATGAAGGTTCACTTTCAACAGCAAAGTCATTCATAGTAAGAGTGATCTAGAAAAAAAGAAAACATAGAAAAATATTTTTTTTCATTGTTCTTAACACCACATAATGCAACCCATTTTTATAAGTTCTCTTTTCCTTAATGTAACATTAATGGGACAAAATAATCCATGTTCTTTATATTATTGTTATACTTACTAACATCACCGTTGGTAAAATGGGGACTTTTCAAGAGTTAATCTAACCGTAGATGGAAAAAATAGCAAATTTCATGTTATTAAAATTATTCTCCATTCTAAAGTACTGAGTGATTTTTAATGTTATTGTTTACTGCTCATTGGCCATTTTGTTGGCCACAGCTGCAGTTTGACAGTAGTGACCAATCATACAACAGCGCTTACGAGTTCTGTCCCATACAACCTGTAAGTGTTGCGCTGAAGCTGCTCATTTTTAGCTTCTAATTTTACCAGCTTCAGGGCAATTTCCTCTGCTTGCAGCAAAGAGAGCGCACAGTTCAGAGAGAGCGCACAGTTCAAAGAGATCACAATGCCACCGGTTCAAACTGTCGATGAAAGTAGGAGCAGACCACCCTATGGCATGCAAGTGTCTGGGAGTCTGGATGCTGTGGGCTCTTACACAAGAAGTTGAGACTTCAAACTTTACGTCTCATCAGCAGTACCGCCACATAAAAAACAAGGAACAAAAACTTTTGGTTTAGCTTATATAAACTTGACCCATCTTGACACTGGATATTCCTAAATTTGTTGATAATATTTTTAAAAAATCAGGGCAGTACTGGCAAAGTTGGGACTGTTGGCAACTAAGATCTTACTGGAGTTTTCTGGGCACAAAGCGATAAGTAAAACTATGCAGTCCTTGTAATGTTTGGACAACACCCCTGGAAACCTTTATTTTTCTTTGTAAATTTGATTCCCTTTAACTCCATTCATCCATAGTTGGCTCTTGCTATTTTCATGATCCAGCACTTCCCCCTGTGTGTTAGGGGTCGAGTTCCCACCTATGCACAGGGGGAATCTCTGGCCATCTCTGCTGTGGTCTCCCGTTCTTCTCCTGCTGCAGTGGAGTCTGCTCAGCAGAGACGTCGGACCCTGTGTCTCGCTCAGTCTGACTCTGTGCAAAGGGTTACTGCTCCCTTTCCAGCTTCTGCCATTGTAGCCAGTACAGGGCAGCGGCGAGCAGACGTTTTTGGGACTTAGTCCTGCTTTTCCCCTTCTGAGCATGCCCAGGGTAAGATCTCTCGTTGGAGATCAAGGGTCATATGCTTAGATACTGCAGGTAATCCCATTGGTCCTCTAGGAAGGTCCTGAAGGTGCTCAACTTCTGTGGCAGCCTCCCATTGGTCCTTTTGGGAAGGTACTGTACTTCCTACAGCTATATAAGGTTCGCATGACCGCACGGCCATGCACTAGTATCAATCCAAGTTTTGTGCTTTGCACCAGTGTGGTTATGTGTGATTGTATTCAGGCACTCGGCTGAAATAAGCCCCTAGAATACCAACACCTCCGGTGAGGAGATTGTGTGCTTGCATGACCACTGACTGCTATCAGTTCGGCAGTTAGCTTGTGCTCCTGTGAGTCTAACAGAGCGCAGTGCTTTCCTTTCACAGCTACTCTGTGAATTAACAGAGCTAGCCTATAACGCCAAACAGTGCCACCATTCACTAGCAGCAGGTTCCTCCTGCATGGTGGACCCCGGGCTGCAAACACACTGATAATAATAAGCATCTATATTTACTCGGTGCGTTCCGCTAGCCCTAACAGAATACTAGCGCCAGGGTCTGGCTAGTAAATGGTGCACGATCAGTGTCTACAGTGGTACATCCAGCAGCTGGAGGGTAGGTTAGTGGCTCTAGAACACACAACCTAAGCTGTGGATGTTACCGCAGTCGCTGTTCAGGCTGCGAGTGTAGCTGCAGCTAGTTTGTCCTCTGCCACCCCTGCTCCGACTTTATCCCGTCTCCCGCTTCCAGACAAGTTTGCTGGTGATAGTAAGCTATGTCGGGGATTCGTGAGTCAGTGCTCCATACATCTAGAGCTCCTGGCTGCACGTTTTCCTACGGAACGGGCAGAAGTGGGATTTATTTTATCCCTTTTGTCGGGCAGGGTGCTGGAGTGGGCAAAGCCGCTGTGGGAAAGTATTGATCATGTGGTGCAGAGTGCTCCTCTTCTCCTGGACGCTCTGAAACAGCTCTTTTTAGGACCTCGTGTCACCCATGATACCGCGCTCCAATTGTTGGCAATTACTCAGGGTTCGTCCATGGTCAGCCAGTTCGCCATCCAATTCTGGAATCTCGTCTCTGAACTGGAGTGGCCGGATAAAGTCCTTATTCCGGTGTTCTGGAAAGGACTGGCAGACCATGTAAAGGATGCCTTGGCCACCAGGGAGATTCCCGCCACACTGGAGGAACTCATTTCAATATATATCCACTTCGACCTCCGTTTTAACGAGCGGAGGTTAGAGCCGACCCAGTGTAGGCAGAGGTTTCGGCTGGCTCCCACCTTCGCCAGACCTCTAGAATCTTCCGTTCAGGCGTCCGACTCCCATGAGGCCATGGAGGTTTCTCGAGCGGGACCAAAGTCTCAGACCATTCGAGTACCCGTGGTTTGTACAAATTGCTAACAGCTAGGACATTATGCCAATAAATATCCACGGCGGTCGGGAAAACGATCGTGTCTAGTAACCATTGGAGGAGGTTTACTAGACACAGAGGCATTTTTTTCCAAGCTGTCCTTTAAAGGGACAATCACGTTAGGCTCATCCACTCTTACAGTCGAGCTTTGTGTGGACTCTGGAGCAGAGGTGAATTTCATTTCCTCTGCTTTTGCTCTGCACCATGCAATACCTCTGGTGATGCTCACCAAACCGGTGACTGTTAGAGTAGTGAATGGGTTGACACTTCCCTCACAAATCACACACCAGACTGTCCCTTTCACGTTATCCATGTCCAATTCCCACCAGGAGATTATTTCCCTTCTTGTCCTTCCCGAGGGAATGGACGAGATTCTGCTGGGAATACCCTGGCTTCATTTCCACTCCCCACATATTGAGTGGACCTCTGGGAGGATATTGGGTTGGAGTGAATTATGTAAGGACAGATGTGTGAGGGAGTGCGTTCAGGTTTCCACTACCGAGACACCCGCAGATCTTTCTTCTCTTCCCAAGTGCTATTGGTCCTATGCAGACGTGTTCTCCAAAAAGGCTGCGGAGACCCCTCCGCCTCATTGCCCCTATGACTGTCCTATTCATCTCATGCCTGGAGCAGAACCTCCTCGGGGACGGGTCTATCCCCTCTCTCTACCGGAAATGGTGGCTATGTCCCAATACATCCAGGAGAATTTGGCAACAGGGTTCATTAGGAAGTCAGTGTCACCTGTAGGGGCGGGGTTCTTCTTCGTGCAGAAGAAGAGCGGAGAATTACGTCCATGCATAGATTACAGGGGACTTAACGCCATCACCGTTAAGAATAAGTACCAGTTGCCCTTGATTTCTGAGCTCTTTGCTAGGCTACGGGGAGCAATGGTATTTACCAAATTAGATCTGCGGAGTGCTTATAACCTGATTCGCATCCGTGAGGGGGACGAATGGAAGACGGCTTTTAATACCAGGGATGGGCACTATTAGTATTTGGTGATGCCCTTCGGGCTCTGTAATGCCCCAGCCCTTTTCTAAGACTTTGTTAACGATATCTTCCGGGATATGCTCTCTACCTCGGTCGTAGTCTATCTGGATGATATTCTCATCTTCTCTCCCGATATTGACTCCCACCGGACAGATGTTGGCAGAGTCTTCAACCTCTTACGGGCAAATTTCCTCTATGCAAAGTTGGAGAAGTGTATGTTTAAGCAGAAGTCTTACCTTTCCTGGGCTATATCATCTCCGCCCAGGGCTTGGCTATGGATTCTGCCAAACTACAGGCTGTGATGGACTGGCAAGAACCCGATTCTCTTAAAGCGGTGTAGCGCTTTATGGGCTTCATTAATTACTATCGCCAGTTCATTCCCCACTTCTCAACTTTGGTAGCTCCCTTGGTAGCCCTCACCAAGAAGGGAGCAAATCCCAAATTGTGGTCTGAGGAGGTCTCCAAGGCTTTCTCTTCTATTAAGTCTTATTTTGCTAGCACTCTCATCCTACATCGTGCCTTTGTTGATAAGCCGTTTATAATGGAGGTGGATGCCTCATCTGTTGGTGCTGGAGCAGTCCTTTTCCAATAGGATGCTGAAGGTCGGAAGCATCCTTGCTTCTTCGTCTCCAAGACCTTCACACCAGCGGAGAGGAATTATTCCATCGGGAACAGGGAGTTACTAGCAATGAAGTTGGCCTTTTCGGAGTGGAGACATCTTTTGGAGGGGGCTCGCTTTCCCTTCCAAGTCTTCACGGACCACAAAAATTTGGTTTATTTGCAAAAAGCCCAGGGGCTAAATTCTCATCAGGCCAGATGGTCCTTGTTCTTCTCCCAGTTCCACTTCACAATCCATTATCTCGCTGGGGAGAAGAACATTTGTGCTGATGCCCTCTCTCGCTCCATTGTGTCTTCTGAGGAGGAGGAAGGGGAGCCTCGGCTTATTTTCCCTTCTGAGAGCCTGAGAACCGTAGCTCCGGTATCGCTAGAGTCAGTGCCTCCGGGCAAGACTTTTGTACCTATTAACTTGTGACCGGAGGTTCTCTCTTGGGCTCATTCGTCCAGGGTGGGTGGACATTTTGGGACAAAGAGGACATCTGAGCTGCTGGCGAGGACGTACTGGTGGCCGCATATGGTCCGTGATGTCAGAGATTATATTCGGGCATGTGTCTCCTGCACCAAAAATAAGTATCCTCGACATTGGCCAGCTGGGTTACTTTATCCCTTGCCAGTGGCAGACAGGCCCTGGGAAATGGTCGGGATGGATTTTGTGGTGGGCTTGCCCAAGTCTCGTGGCTGTACCATCCTTTGGGTTATCACCGATCATTTTTCTAAAATGGTGCCCTTGGTGCCACTTCCACGACTACCTTCTGCACAGGCCTTGGCAGCGTTGTTTATAAAACACATCTTCTGCCTACACGGAATGCCAGACAAAATTGTCAGTGACGGGGGTCCCCAGTTTGCGTCTTGGTTCTGGAGAGAGCTTTGTCATCTTCTCAGCATTGAGTTGAATCTTTCTTCTGCATATCATCCCGAGATGAATGGGTTGGTAGAGAGGGCCAACCAGACCTTGGTCACATATCTGCGACATGTTGTCTCAGCCAGGCAGGATGACTGGGCATCCTTGCTATCGTGGGTGTAGTTTGCGCTGAACAACGCCGTAGCTGACTCCACTGGTCAGACCCCATTCCTCCTTAACTATGGTCAGCATCAGCGGGTACCTGTGCCTATGCCCGTGTCTTCCGCCGACTCCAGGGTGGCTGACTGGGCTGTGGAGGCACGGGACATTTGGGACCGCACTCAGGATGCCGTTCGGTCCTCGAAGGAGAGAATGAGGTCCTCCACTGATGCACACTTAGTGTGGCTCTCCGCCCGTAACATCAGGCTGCGAGTTGAGCCTACTAAGCTTGCACCTCACTACTTGGGCCCTTTCAAGGTCCTCAAACAGGTTAACCCTGTGGTCTACCGTTTAGCTCTTCCGCCACGCCTGGGTATCACCGACACCTTTCATGTGTCCCTCTTGAAACCCGTATACATGTCCCGGTTTTCCGAGTCATCTGCCGGGACATCGGGTTCGTCTACGGACGATTACGAGGTGAACGCTATTTTGGGGTGCAAGGTGGTATGTGGCAAAAAATTTTATTTGGTGGACTGGAAGGGTTATGGTCCTGAGGACAGGTCCTGGGTGCCTGCTGAGCACATTCAGGCTCCGCAGCTCATTGCTGCCTTCAAACGTAGCGAGGTCCAAGGTGGGGGGCCCTAGAAGGGGGGTAATGTTAGGGGTTGAGCTCCCGCCTCTGGAAAGGGGGAATCTCGGACCATCTCCACTGCAGTCTCCCATTCTTCTCCTGCTGCAGTGGAGTCTGCTCAGCGTAGACGTCGGTCCCAGCTTCTCGCTCAGTCTGACTCTGTGCAAAGGGTTACTGCTCCCTTTCCAGCTTCTGCCATTGTAGCCAGTACTGGGCAGCGGCGAGCAGATGTTATTGGGACTAAGTCCTGCTTCTCACTTTCTGAGCATGCCCAGGGTAAGATCTCTCATTGGAGATCAAGGGTCACATGCTTAGATACTGCAGCTAATTCCATTGGTCCTCTAGGAAAGTCCTGAAGGTGCTCAACTTCTGTGGCAGCCTCCCATTGGTCCTTCTGGGAAGGTCCTGTACTTGCTGCAGCTATATAAGGTTCGCATGACCGCACGGCCATGCGCTAGTATCAATCCAAGTTATGTGCTTTGCGCCATTGTGGTTATGTGTGATTGTATTCAGGGACCCGGCTGAAATAAGCCCCTAGAATACCGGCACCTCTGGTGAGGAGATTGTGTGCTTGCATGACCACTGACTGCTATCAGTTCGGCAGTTAGCTTGTGCTCCTGTAAGTCTAACAGAGCGCAGTGCTTTCCTTTCACGGCTACTCTGTGAAGTAACAGAGCTAGCCTATAACGCCAAATAGTGCCACCATTCACTAGCAGCAGGTTCCTCCTGCACGGTGGACCTCGGGCTGCGAATGAACCAATAATAATAAACATCTATATTTACTCGGTGCGTTCCCTGTTATGAAAGGCAATTCAGTACCACAATGGACATAGCGGTCAGAGCACATACAGTGATCTGACAATAACCCAAAATCATAGAACGAGCTCTGAGACCTGGGAACTCTGCAGACCGCAATCCCTAATCCTCTCCAAACAACACTAGAGGCAGCCGTGGATTGCGCCTAACTCTGCCTATGCAACTCGGCACAGCCTGAGAAACTAACTAGCCTGAAGATAGAAAATAAGCCTACCTTGCCTCAGAGAAATACCCCAAAGGAAAAGGCAGCCCCCCACATATAATGACTGTGAGTAAGATGAAAAGACAAACGAAGAGATGAAATAGATTCAGTAAAGTGAGGCCCGACTTTCTTAACAGAGCGAGGATAGAAAAGGCAACTTTGCGGTCTACACAAAATCCTAAAGAAAACCACGCAAAGGGGGCAAAAAGACCCTCCGTACCGAACTAACGGCACGGAGGTACACCCTTTGCGTCCCAGAGCTTCCAGCAAAAAATTAGACAAGCTGGACAGAAAAAATAGCAAACAAATAGCAAAGAAGAACTTAGCTATGCAGAGCAGCAGGCCACAGGAATGATCCAGGGAAAAGCAAGTCCAACACTGGAACATTGACAGGAAGCCAGGATCAAAGCATTAGGTTGAGTTAAGTAGAGAAGCACCTAACGACCTCACCAGATCACTTGAGGGAGGAAACTCAGAAGCCGCAGTACCACTTCCCTCCACCAACAGAAGCTCACAGAGAGAATCAGCCGAAGTACCACTTGTGACCACAGGAGGGAGCTCTGCCACAGAATTCACAACAGTACCCCCCCCTTGAGGAGGGGTCACCGAACCCTCACCAGAGCCCCCAGGCCGACCAGGATGAGCCACATGAAAGGCATGAACAAGATCGGTAGCATGGACATCAGAGGCAAAAACCCAGGAATTATCTTCCTGAGCATAACCCTTCCATTTAACCAGATACTGGAGTTTCCGTCTAGAAACACGAGAATCCAAAATCTTCTCCACAATATACTCCAATTCCCCCTCCACCAAAACCGGGGCAGGAGGATCAACAGATGGAACCATAGGTGCCACGTATCTCCGCAACAATGACATATGGAATACGTTATGTATGGAAAAAGAATCTGGAAGGGTCAGACGAAAAGACACAGGACTAAGAACCTCAGAAATCCTATACGGACCAATGAAACGAGGTTTAAACTTAGGAGAGGAAACCTTCATAGGAATATGACGAGAAGATAACCAAACCAGATCCCCAACACGAAGTCGGGGACCCACACATGGCGTCTGCGATTAGCGAAACGTTGAGCCTTCTCCTGGGACAAGGTCAAATTGTCCACTACATGAGTCCAAATCTGCTGCAACCTGTCCACCACAGTATCCACACCAGGACAGTCTGAAGACTCAACCTGTCCTGAAGAGAAACGAGGATGGAACCCAGAATTGCAGAAAAATGGCGAAACCAAGGTAGCCGAGCTAGCCCGATTATTAAGGGCGAACTCAGCCAAAGGCAAAAAGGACACCCAGTCATCCTGATCGGCAGAAACAAAGCATCTCAGATATGTTTCCAAGGTCTGATTGGTTCGTTCGGTCTGGCCATTAGTCTGAGGATGGAAAGCCGAGGAAAAAGACAAGTCAATGCCCATCCTACCACAAAAGGCTCGCCAAAACCTTGAAACAAACTGGGAACCTCTGTCAGAAACGATATTCTCTGGAATGCCATGTAAACGAACCACATGCTGGAAGAACAATGGCACCAAATCAGAGGAGGAAGGCAATTTAGACAAGGGTACCAAATGGACCATCTTAGAAAAGCGATCACAGACCACCCAAATGACTGACATCTTTTAAGAAACGGGAAGATCAGAAATAAAATCCATAGAGATATGTGTCCAAGGCCTCTTCGGGACCGGCAAGGGCAAAAGCAACCCACTGGCACGAGAACAGCAGGGCTTAGCCCGAGCACAAATCCCACAGGACTGCACAAAAGTACGCACATCCCGCGACAGAGACGGCCACCAAAAGGATCTAGCCACTAACTCTCTGGTACCAAAGATTCCAGGATGACCAGCCAACACCGAACAATGAACCTCAGAGATAACTTTATTGGTCCACTTATCAGGGACAAACAGACTCTCCGTTGGACAACGATCAGGTTTATTAGCCTGAAATTTTTGCAGCACCCGCCGCAAATCAGGGGAGATGGCAGACACAATTACTCCTTCCTTGAGGATACCCGCCGGCTCAGACAAACCCGGAGAGTCGGGCACAAAACTCCTAGACAGAGCATCCGCCTTCACATTTTTAGAGCCCGGAAGGTACGAAATCACAAAGTCAAAACGGGCAAAAAACAGCGACCAACGAGCCTGTCTAGGATTCAACCGCTTAGCAGACTCAAGATAAGTCAAGTTCTTATGATCAGTCAATACCACCACGCGATGCTTAGCTCCTTCAAGCCAATGACGCCACTCCTCGAATGCCCACTTCATGGCCAGCAACTCTCGGTTGCCCACATCATAATTTCGCTCAGCAGGCGAAAACTTCCTGGAAAAAAAAAGCGCATGGTTTCATCACTGAGCAATCAGAACCTCTCTGCGACAAAACAGCCCCTGCTCCAATCTCAGAAGCATCAACCTCGACCTGGAACGGAAGAGAAACATCTGGTTGACACAACACAGGGGCAGAAGAAAAACGACGCTTCAACTCTTGAAAAGCTTCCACAGCAGCAGAAGACCAATTGACCAAATCAGCACCCTTCTTGGTCAAATCGGTCAATGGTTTGGCAATACTAGAAAAATTGCAGATGAAGCGACGATAAAAATTAGCAAAGCCCAGGAACTTTTGCAGACTTTTCAGAGATGTCGGCTGAGTCCAATCATGGATGGCTTGGACCTTAACAGGATCCATCTCGATAGTAGAAGGGGAAAAGATGAACCCCAAAAATGAAACCTTCTGCACACCAAAGAGACACCTTGATCCCTTCACAAACAAAGAATTAGCACGCAGGACCTGAAAAACTGTTCTGACCTGCTTCACATGAGACTCCCAATCATCCGAGAAGATCAAAATGTCATCCAAGTACACAATCAGGAATTTATCCAGGTACTCTCGGAAGATGTCATGCATAAAGGACTGAAACACTGATGGAGCATTGGCAAGTCCGAATGGCATCACTAGATACTCAAAATGACCCTCAGGCATATTAAATGCAGTTTTCCATTCATCTCCTCGCCTGAGTCGCACCAGATTATACGCACCACGAAGATCTATCTTGGTGAACCAACTAGCCCCCTTAATCCGAGCAAACAAATCAGATAACAATGGCAAGGGGTACTGAAATTTAACCGTGATCTTATTTAGAAGGCGGTAATCTATACAAGGTCTCAGCGAACCATCCTTCTTGGCTACAAAAAAGAACCCTGCTCCTAATGGTGACGATGACGGGCGAATATGCCCCTTCTCCAGGGATTCCTTCACATAACTGCGCATAGCGGCGTGCTCAGGCACGGATAAATTAAACAGTCGACCTTTTGGGAATTTACTACCAGGAATCAAATTGATAGCACAATCACAATCCCTATGCGGAGGTAGGGCATCGGACTTGGGCTCATCAAATACAATCCCGGTAATCAGACAAGAACTCTGGAACCTCAGAAGGGGTGGATGACGAAATTGACAGAAATGGAACATCACCATGTACCCCCTGACAACCCCAGCTGGACATCGACATGGATTTCCAATCTAATACTGGATTATGGGCTTGTAGTCATGGCAACCCCAACACGACCACATCATGCAGATTATGCAACACCAGAAAGCGAATAACCTCCTGATGTGCAGGAGCCATGCACATGGTCAGCTGGGTCCAGTATTGAGGCTTATTCTTGGCCAAAGGCATGGCATCAATTCCTCTCAATGGAATAGGACACTGCAAGGGCTCTAAGAGAAACCCACAACGCTTAGCATACTCCAAGTCCATCAAATTCAGGGCAGCGCCTGAATCCACAAATGCCATGACAGAATACGATGACAAAGAGCAGATCAAGGTAACAGACAGAAGAAATTTTGACTGTACCGTACCAATGGTGGCAGACCTAGCGAACCGCTTAGTGCGCTTAGGACAATCAGAGATAGCATGAGTGGAATCACCACAGTAGAAACACAGCCCATTCAGACGTCTGTGTTCTTGCCGTTCAACTCTGGTTAAAGTCCTATCGCACTGCATAGGCTCAGGTTTAAGCTCAGGTAATACCGCCAAATGGTGCACAGATTTACGCTCACGCAAGCGTCGACCGATCTGAATGGCCAAAGACATAGACTCATTCAAACCAGCAGGCATAGGAAATCCCACCATGACATCCTTAAGGGCTTCAGAGAGACCCTTTCTGAACATAGCTGCCAGCGCAGATTCATTCCATTGAGTGAGCACGGACCACTTTCTAAATTTCTGACAATATACCTCTATCTCATCCTGAACCTGACAAAGAGCCAGCAAATTTTTCTCTGCCTGATCCACTGAATTAGGTTCATCGTACAGCAATCCGAGCGCCAGGAAAAACGCATCGATATTACTCACTGCAGGATCTCCTGGCGCAAGAGAAAATGCCCAGTCCTGAGGGTCGCCGCGCAAAAAAGAAATAACAATCAAAACCTGTTGAACTGGATCACCAGAGGTGTGAGGTTTCAAGGCCAGAAATAATTTACAATGATTTTTTGAAACTCAGAAACTTAGTTCTATCTCCAAAAAACAAATCAGGAATAGGAATTCTTGGTTCTAACATAGATTTCTGATCAATAGTGTCTTGAATCTTTTGTACTCTTGCCGAGAGCTGATCCACAGATGAAGACAGACTTCTAATGTCCATCGCTACACCTGTGTACTGAACCACCCAAATGTCTAGGGGAAAAAAAAAGGCAAAACACAGTGCAAAGAAAAAAAAATGGTCTCAGAACTTCTTTTTTCCCTCTATTGAGAATCATTAGTACTTTTGGCTTCCTGTACTGTTATGAAAGGCAATTCAGTACCACAATGGACATAGCGGTCAGAGCACATACAGTGATCTGACAATAACCCAAAATCATAGAACGAGCTCTGAGACGTGGGAACTCTGCAGACCGCAATCCCTAATCCTCTCCAAACAACACTAGAGGCAGCCGTGGATTGCGCCTAACTCTGCCTATGCAACTCGGCACAGCCTGAGAAACTAACTAGCCTGAAGATAGAAAATAAGCCTACCTTGCCTCAGAGAAATATCCCAAAGGAAAAGGCAGCCCCCCACATATAATGACTGTGAGTAAGATGAAAAGACAAATGAAGAGATGAAATAGATTCAGCAAAGTGAGGCCCGACTTTCTTAACAGAGCGAGGATAGAAAAGGCAACTTTGCGGTCTACACAAAATCCTAAAGAAAACCACGCAAAGGGGGCAACAAGACCCTCCGTACCGAACTAACGGCACGGAGGTACACCCTTTGCGTCCCAGAGCTTCCAGCAAAAAATTAGACAAGCTGGACAGAAAAAATAGCAAACAAATAGCAAAGAAGAACTTAGCTATGCAGAGCAGCAGGCCACAGGAATGATCCAGGGAAAAGCAAGTCCAACACTGGAACATTGACAGGAAGCCAGGATCAAAGCATTAGGTGGAGTTAAATAGAGAAGCACCTAACGACCTCACCAGATCACCTGAGGGAGGAAACTCAGAAGCCGCAGTACCACTTCCCTCCACCAACAGAAGCTCACAGAGAGAATCAGCCGAAGTACCACTTGTGACCACAGGAGGGAGTTCTGCCACAGAATTCACAACAGTTCCCCTAGCCCTAACACTGTGTCTCCACACTGCAAGTCCAAAAATGCTGTTTGACTTCTTGCCAGCATACGCTTGATCCACCGAAAAGCTCATGCTCTCCTATCCTGTGGATGTCACCACTCGGAAAGTCAATCAAAACTAGCTGGAGTGTTACGTCTTATGCCATGATCTTAACCCTGACCATTGTCACTTTAAGTGGTAATAACTCTGGAATGCTTAAACATATCCCATTGATTTGTTTTTTTTCTCGACTTATTATACTCTGTGATAATGGTAATGTTAGGTTGAAATGTTTTGTATTCATTGAGTTTAATTGATTGTGTTTAAAATTTACAGAAAGTTTACAAAATTTCTTATAAATTAGCAATTTTCAAACTTTGAATGACTGAATGCAGATAGTCACACCACAAAAGAGCAAAAGTAAGTATTTTCCTCATCTCTGCTTTACATCAGTACATTTTTGGAAAATGTTGTTTTTTGCTAACATTTTAAAAGGTTTAAAAATGTAGCAGAAATTTTTTATTTTTTTCAAGGAAATTTACAAACACTTATTTTTTTAGAGACCAATTTAGTTTTGAAGGGACTTTGGGGGTCCTATATATTGGAATCTCCAAAAAGTTATGCCATTTTAAAAACAGCACCCCTCAACATAATCAAAATTACTTTCAGTTAGTTTATTTATTTATTTATTTGTTATGCAAAGTGGCATAACAGGGATGAAGAAAATATTTTTACCATCTAAATGTTTTTAACTTCTGAACAGACCGCTGTAGCTGAGAGACCTTAAGGCTGTTATGTGGCCTTATATATACAGTGGATACAAAAAGCATTTAGACTCCTTTACATTTTTTCACTCTTTGTTTCATTGCAACCATTTGGTAAATTCAAAAAAGTTCATTTTTTTCTCATTAATGGACACTCTGCACCCCATCTTGATTGAAAAAAAAAACTGAAATATAGAAATGTTTGCAAATTTATTAAAAAAGAAAAACTGAAATATCACATGGTCATAAGTATTCAGACCCTTTGCTCAGTATTGAGCAGAAGCACCCTTTTGAGCTTGTACAGCCATGAGTCTTCTTGGGAATGATGCAAAAAGTTGTTCACACCTGGATTTGGGGATCCTCTGCCATTCTTCCTTGCAGATCCTCTCCAGTTCCGTTAGGTTGGATGGTGAATGTCGGTGGGCCGCCATTTTCAGGTCTCTCCAGAGATGCTCAGTTGTGTTTAGGTTAGGGCTTTTGCTGGGCCAGTCAAGAATGGTCACAGAGTTGTTCTGAAGCCACTCCTTTGTTATTTTAGCTGTGTGCCTAGGGTTATTGTCTTGTTGGAAGGTGAACCTTTGACCAAGTCTGAGGTCCAGAGCACTCTGGAAGAGGTTTTCATCCAGGATATCTCTGTACTTGGCAGCATTCATCTTTCCTTCAATGACAACCAGTCGTCTTGTCCCTGCAGCTGCAAAACACCCCCATAGCATGATGCTGCCACCACCATGTTTCACTGTTGGGATTTTATTGGGCAGGTGATAAGCAGTGTCTGGCTTTCTCCACACAAACTGCTTAGAATTATCACCAAAAAGGTCTATCTTTATCTCATCAGACCAGAGAATCTTATTTCTCATAGTCTGGGAGTCCTTCATGTGTTTTTTTAGCAAACTCTATACAGGCTTTCATATGTCTTGTACTGAGGAGAGGCTTCCATCAGGCCACCCTGCCATAAATGCATGACTGGTGGAGGGCTGCAGTGATAATTGACTTTGTGGAACTTTCTACCAGTAAGGGGGGCACCAGAGTGCTGCAAGTTTTAAGTGGAACTGTAAGCGGGATATACATAAATCCCTGCAATTCGTGGTATATTGAAGAGCAGTGGGATACCTAGAATAAGCCCCTGCTGTAAACTAAGAGGTCAATAGCCTTGTGTGTGTGTTTTCATCACATTGTGGAGTGGAGGGGTGACGGTCACGGAGGGGTGACTTTAGGCCAACAGACGGCTATGACATGTGCAGGGGGGCTTATCTTAGTTATCCCTCCACTTCACAATGTGATGAAAAAACACACACAAGGCTATTGACCTCTTAGTTTACAGCAGGGGCTTATTCTAGGTATCCCACTGCTCTTCAATATACCATGAACTGCAGGGATTTATGTATATCCCGCTTACAGTTCCACTTAAAACTTGCAGCTCTCTGGCGACACCCCTTTAATCTCAGGTCAGATTAGGTACTGCACCCTGGGTAATTAGTCACCAGACAGGCTGCCTGCTATGTACTGGCTATTGGGCACGCTGCAGCGACGCGATAAACTACTCCCACTCAGGCAGGAACAATAATTATCAATGCCGCAGTTGCTACAACATCACCCAAAAGTCTGCACGGCATCGCTGCCACCAGCTTTGATTAAACGGGTCCGAAGCTAACCCAACACAACAGTGTTGGGCAGCATGGTGGCTCAGTGGATAGCACTGCTGCCTTGCAGCGCTGGGGTCCTGGGTTCTAATCCCACCTTGGACAACATCTGCAAGGAGTTTGTATGTTCTCCCCGTGTTTGCGTGGGTTTCTTCCGGGCACTCCGGTTTCCTCCCACACTCCAAAGACATACTGATAGGGAATTTAGATTGTGAGCCCCATCGGGGACAGTGATGATAAAGTGTGCAAACTGTAAAGCGCTGCGGAATATGTTAGCGCTATATACAAATAAAGATTATTACCATCTCCCTACTGCATCTCCGGAGCTCAGCCACAGTGATTTTGGGGTACTTCTTTACCTCTCTCACCAAGGTTCTTCCCCCACGATTGCTCAGTTTGGCTGGATGTTCAGGTCTGGGAAGACTTCTGGGGGTCCCAGACTTCTTCCATTTAAGGATTATGGAGGCCACTGTGCTCTTTGGAACCTTGAGTGCTGCAGAAATTCTGTTGTAACCTTGGCCAGATCTGTGCCTTGACACAATTCTGTCTCTGAGCTCCTTGGCCAGTTCCTTTGACCTCATGATTCTCATTTGGTCTGACATGCACTGTGAGTTGTGAGGTCTTATATAGACAGGTGTGTGCCTTTCCAAATCAAGTCCTATCAGTTTAATTAAAGACAGCTGGACTCCAATGAAGGAGTAGAACCATCTCAAGGAGGATCACAAGGAAATAAACAGCATGTGACTTAAATATGAGTGTCTGAGCAAAGGGTCTGAATACTTATTACCATGTGATTTTTCAGTTTTTCTTTTTTAATAAATTTGCAAAATATGTCTACATTTCCTTTTTTCAGTCAAGATGGGGTGCAGAGGGTACATTAATGAGAAAAAAAATAACTTTTTTGAATTTACCAAATGGCTGCAATGAAACAAAGAATGAAAAATTTAAAGGGGTCTGAATACTTTCCGTACTCACTATATATATAGATATATATCTATATATCTATATATATAATTGTCTAAGGGTTTTTCCGTCTGTCTGTCTTTCTGTCTGTCTGTCTGTCCTGGAAATCCCGCGTCTCTGATTGGTCGAGGCCGCCAGACCTCAACCAATCAGCAATGGGCACAGCGACGATGATGTCATAAAGGACGTAGAAATCCCACGGTTCTGATTCAGCGACGAGCACAGTATCGACGTAGATGTCATAATGGTTGCCATTGTGACGATGATGTCATAAAGGTTGCCTCGACCAATCAGCGACGGGCACAGTCTGCCGCGAATTCTGGAATCATCATTGTCCATATACTACGGGGACATGCATATTCTAGAATACCCGATGCGTTAGAATCGGGCCACAATCTAGTTATATACATAGATATATATATATCAGTGAGATACATCTATATATATAATTGTCTAAGGGTTTTTCTGTCTGTCCGTCTGTCTGTCTGTCTGTCCCGGAAATCCCGCGTCTCTGATTGGTCGAGGCCGCCAACCAGCGATGGGCTCAGCATGGCGATGATGATGTCATAAAGGTTGCCTCGACCAATCAGCGACGGGCACAGTCTGCCGCGAATTCGCCTCGACCAATCAGCGACGGGAACAGTATCGACATAGATGTCATAATGGTTGCCATGGCGACGATGATGGCATAAAGGTTGCCTCGACCAATCAGCGACGGGCACAGTCTGCCGCGAATTCTGGAATCATCGTTGTCCATATACTATGGGGACATGCATATTCTAGAATACCCGATGCGTTAGAATCGGGCCACAATCTAGTATATATATATATATATATATATATATATATATACAGTATATATACTGTATATATATATATATATGTATATATACGGTATATACATATGTTTCTATATTTATGTTTCTATTCATATGTTTCTTTTTCATTCCTTATATAATTTTTTTCATATTATTTCATATGTCCTACTGAGTCTTGTACTCACCTTGTATCCAGTGGGAGCTGCAATTACCCAACCACAGTCTAGATTTGAGTAGTAGCTGGTTGGATATCCAGGAGTGGAAAATGTCTTTGAAGAGGAGTAATATGCTCCTCCACATTGTACTGAAAGAAGAATCAATAAGAAAGAAGATTTCAGTGTCTATTTTTTCCCCTAAGTAAAGAATTTTCATAATTTAGAAAATACATGTAGGATATGATTTTTTGTTCCAAAAATAGCGCCTCTCTAACCCTAGACTATGCCCAGTATTTCAGTTTAGTCAGTTATAAATCTATGTCTAGATCAAGGACTAGCATATCCAGTTCAAACTACTAACACTGACCTACAAAAACCATCCATAACCTTTCTCCTCCATATATTTCCAAACTAAGTCTCAATATTTTCCCTCACGTAATCTCCGGTCCTCCCAAGACCTCCTTCTCTCCTCCACACATATTCGTTCCTCACCTATCACCTCCAAAACGCCTCCTGAGTATCCCCCATTCTTTGGAATTCTGTGCAACAACACATTTGATTAGCCATCACATTCAGATCCTTCAGGCAGAACCTGAAACCCATCTCTTCAATGAAGCTTGCAGCCTGCAATGACCACGCTGCCAAACCAACACGCCCGTAGGCACTACAACCCCCTGACCTACTGTCTCCTTCTTCATAATCCTGTAAAATCTAAGCCCTCAAAGGCAGGGTCCTCTTCCCTCTGTACCAGTCTATCATTGTTAGTTTGTTAACTGTAAGTGATGTCTATAATTTGTATGTAACCCTGTCTCATGTACAGAACCATGGAATCAATGGTGCTATATGATAAAATAATAATAATAATACACTTTTCCTTTTTTGGGGAAAAAAATAAAAACTAAGCTAAGACAAACACTTTAAAGTGATTACGCCACGAGATATATTTATCCACAAGATAGGGAATATTAGAAGAATAGTTGACTCCATTTAAAGATTATGTTGCTGATGCAGAAATACAGTGGTCGGTTTTCTCATTCATATAAGCAATGGGCAGGGTGCACCAGAATGAATGATGCAATAAGATACAGATACATATACAGTGCCTTACGAAAGTTTTCAGCCCCCTGGAACTTTTCAACCTTTTCCCACATATCATGCTTCAAACATAAAGATACCAAATGTCAATTTTTGGTGAAGAATCAACAACAAGTGGAACACAATTGTGAAGTTGAACAAAATTTATTGCTTATTTTAAATTTTTGTGGAAATTCAAAAACTGAGAAATACAACAAGAAGATAAAAAACATCTAAAAACATGTGCATGGCATAGATGCCAGAGGAGGAAAGAATGGAGGGCAAGTCATATCAAGTGGTATATAGCAGTGTGAGGGATACTCACTGCTGGTCCTGCAAAGCGCATGTTAGAAATGCTAACCCAGGATCCAAATAAGCTCCAAGTAAAAGGACAGAGCTTTAATAAGTTCCGTAGTTGCCCCGAGAAGCAGGGGTTCTGGGAAAGAACTCCATGCGTATTGCCGTACACAACAGCTGCGTCAGTGGAAGTATATCCTCATATTTCTCAAGAGGATCATCTTGTACTGCATGTTTAGGTGATTGACCTCTGGTTGATATTTGTTTTACATTTCTCTACATGTCTGTACCCTCATGAGCACAGACCACATTTTCCTATCTGTAGCAGTCTATGGACAAGTCCCCTTGTGTCCATGCATATATCACATTGACTTTTGATACATTTACCCTGATTTGCGCTTCCTATTGTTGCCCCATGTCCACTGTGCTCAGGGGAAGGCTATATCATTATTTACCCATGCACATGTTTTAGATGGTTTTTAGTGATGAGCGAGTGTACTCATTGCTCGGGTGACCTCCGAGTACTAATGACTCCTCGGATATTTAGTTTTCATCAGGGCAGCTGAATGATTTATAGCTAAGTACATGTGGGGGTTGCCTAGTTGCTAGCGAATCCCCACATGTAATCAAGTTGTCTATTAGCTGTAAATCATTCAGCTGCAGGGATGAAAACTAAATCTCTGAGCAGTCAAATACTCGGAGGTCACCCGAGCGTGCTCAGGAAAACCCGAGCAACGAGTACACTTTGTCATCACTAATGGTTTTTATCTTCTTGTTGTATGTCTCTTGGTGTTTAATGAAGTTGCTATACATTTTAAATCATACAAGGTGTGCACATTATATTTGTTTTGGCTGCTTCTTTTTTGGATTTCAGTTTTCTACATCAGTTTCATTTCATAGACATCAAATGGAATAGCAGGAGGCAAAAGTGACCACCACTTATTTGAAAGTCTTCCAGTCATTAAATACTAATTATATTTTTTATATTTTTCTAGGACAGCTCCTTTAATGCTCCTGGCAAAAGCACATATAAACTGCTGGATGAAAATCATAATTAGAGATGAGCGAAACGGCTTATTCAGATTCAAAAAAGTTCAATTGGCTGAAATCCAGAGAAATCGCAGCCAGTTAGCCACCATTTTGTTGTATTGTGAAGTTTGGGAAGGGGTTAGAAAAACAAAAAACTCTCCTTAGCCCTCCCTATATCTGTCCACCATAATTGATTCCTGCTCAGTGTCCTGATTGTTCACTCTTTGACCTTCTAATTTGAGATTGTCCTCTCTTGGGCTATGCCCCATGCAGTCTCGTAAGACTTGACACATGTCATTGATGTCAATGATGTGAATCAATCTCTAAGGGAGCATGATGTATCCTCTAAGACAGAGGTCCCCAACTCCAGTCCTCAAGGCCCACCAACAGGTCATGTTTTCAGGATTTCCTTTGCATTGCACAGGTGATGCAATTATTACCTGGGCAAGACTAAGGAAATCCTGAAAACATGACATGTTGGTGGGCCTTGAGGACTGGAGTTGGGGACCCCTGCTCTAAGAGCATGATGTATGACATTAACATCGTTCATGTGCGTAATAACCCATTTCATACTCAATGGCAGAAAAAAAGAAGACCAAGGAGTGGCCAGAAGGAGAAGGCAGAGAAGAAGTTGTTCTGAAGTGGTGGCTGGATAGGTATAGGTGAAACCTGAGAAATATGCGCATAGGGGATTTTATTTTTTATCTGGTGTGAATATACTCTTATTTCTTTCCACAGGATTTTTCAGAAATATTTCTATCTTTCCCCTGCATGGCTGAGATGGGAGTTACTCTGGCCTGCTCCAACCATCGGGTCAGCTGAAATCAACAAGTCTGTGTTACTCAACCTCTAACGGTTTGAGCATGGAAGGATGGTGCGGCAAATACCACAAGACAAAAAGGAAAAGTAACATAATACACCTTCAAAGGATGAATTCAGGCCTATATATTTTCACTTTCTCTATTCAATGTTGTAATAAATGAAAATATTCTAACTAAATATTATAAGACATACCAGCAGAGTATACGGCTTTAAATCCAGTTAGAGCTGTAGCTCCGTCAGTAACAAATTCCACCAGCATCTGATTGCTTGAAGAAACCATTAGGGGAACATATCCTGTTCCACAAGTTCTATCAAGTAAGACTGGTGAAGATTTACTGGGGCCATCATAAATTCTCATGTAGTCAGAAGAACATAAACTCGAGTACTGGACATCAAAGGCGGAAAACTGCAGGGCCACCTAAATTATAAAATATAAAAATAAATAAAATTTAAAATGACATTTCCTCACTAGCTGTTCCTTCCTCCAAATTTTTTTGCAGTGAGATATTTTTTCAGACATAAAAGTACCCTTTAATTTTTGCCTGTGTTTTTCATGCATTTTTCTGATTATATCAAAGACCATAAAATAATTTATAAAAAGAGGAACTAAAATCTTACACTGATTATAATGCATTTAATACTTGTATTAATATCTGACCCAGGAAAATTCTGTCATAGAGATGAGCAAATCTGTCAAAATTCAAATTAAGCAGGTCACCGGTTTTAGGCCAGGAATTTTAGGCAGTCCATTTTGTGTTTGACCCGGAATGTTAGGCAGTTCACTTATATTTTAGGCAGTTCATCTGTATTTGGCCAAACATTTTAGGCAGTTCACTTGTATTTGGCCAGGAATATTAGGCAGTTCACTTATATTTTAGGGCGTTCACTTGTATTTGATCAGGAATTTTAGGCAGTTCACTTATATTTTAGGCTGTTCACTTGTATTTGACCAGAGATTTTAGGCAGTTCATTTGTAAATGATCTGACATTTTGATATGCATCAAAGTTATTAAATGCAAATTGAATGTTACTTATTTCTCCAGATCCGAGAGCTTAAAAAGCGTAGAGTGAAAATAAACGCACATATCTGGGCCATCGCGGCCATGCTAGTCCTTCGCCCAGCTCCTACTGGCAATATGCATGTGACATCTTTTTGAGCACTTCTTACGTTTTCATTCTACACCGGTGCTGCCAGTGCTGATTTAGCCACTGTCGCTATGAAGTGGGGTCACACACAGCTCACTTAGCATTTTAATACAGTGTGATGTCAGAAGCCCACTCAGCACTATAAGCCCTATGAATGTGCCATATGAGCAAAAGAGGACATTGAGCGCTGAGAAAGCTGAGTAGAGTGCTAGAAGGGTGAGAGCAAAACTGAGTGTTTTTTCTCTCATTTTTCAAGCCCTCTTCCATCATTCTATTTAGTTTGCACAAGTGAAATACAAAATAATGTCATATTTAGCAAAATCCTAATTTTGTTGTGAGATTCAAAGCCTAATTTAGTTTGTCTCAAACTGTATATTAAAAATGTTATGTATGGTTCTATCCTTTACATAATATTAATGCTATTGTTCGTCATATTGGGTAGTAAAACTTACTTTATATATTTTAAAAAATCTATAAAAGTACGCCAGCTTCATCAGGTCTATAAGACCTATTTAGCAATCATCAGCGAAGGTTCTGAATACATATGTGAATGCTGGGTCACCAGGTGTTTGGATCAGATGCAATGGCTGTCAGTGACAGCAACTTCCTGCTTCAAACTGTAGAGCACAAACCTTCATATTCTAATGATGATACATTGTGTATTTACTCGGAGGAAGGATTTTACCATTGTGATCTTAGAATGTGTTTTCATAGATGAAGTGGAATTTTTTTAAGGTGTTTATTACAAAGTTGGTGCAAACTATGTGAATACTTTTAAAAATTACCCCAAGAACCCAACTCAAAAACAAGCAGCTATACCTTCACTGGCACACAGGTGACACAATATACCATGAAACAGTTTACCTGACCAGCAGGGGTTCTGATCAGCCAGACACATTTGGAATTCTGAGGATATGCTGAGGGGTAATTGGCTGATGTAAAAGTTCCACTCATACTATTCAGCAAAGTAGCACAAAGGTCTACAATTAGAAAAAGAAAAATAATTCAATTACAAAATGAGAAAAAGAAAGATGTTAGTTTAACATGTTGTTAAAAAAATATTAATCCATTTAACCCCTTCGCGACGTATGATGTGCACTTGCATCATATAGTATAACGAGTCACTCAACTGTCATCTTCCTCTAAAAGCCACAGACGGAGCTCTATCCGTGAATGTTAACCTGTTAAGTGCTGCTGTCAATCTCTGATAGCATCATTTAACGCAGGTCGGCAGGGGGTCGCGTCACTGCATATGTCCATGACGTGATCATGGGGTGCCGATGGGTTGCCAATGACAGCTGGAGTCTGCTGAAGATCTCAGGGCTTTTCATGACAGTACTCCTGTGAAAAGCCAGCCTGTAGCTTGCGTTCATAGGAGACCATGATTTTCGATATACATAGCAGTACTGTAGCATTGCTATGTACAGTGGGGGAAATAAGTCTTTGTCAGTGGGCAAACTTACAAAATCAACAAGGGATCAAATACCTTTTCCCCCACTGTATAGTACAAGCGCTCAGAAGATCAGAAGACCACAGCCTCAAGTCCCCTAAGTAGACTAACAAGTCTAAAAAATTAACAAACCCCTCTAACTATATGGGTCAGTTATAATGTAATGCCTGCTGCAGAACAGTAGCATACAACTTCCACAAGGGGTTGTGGGTGAAGGAAAACAGGTACACTCACAATGAAATCACAGAGCAGCAGGAAGGAACCACTAGGTGGCAAAAGAGTAGTCAAATAAAGCCAGGTCTGCAACAGAGAGATCAGAATACATGTGGTCAGAAACAAGCCAAAGAAGTCAGAGCCGATTGGGAGCAGGAAAGCCAAAGACACAAGACAGTCAAACAGGTCAGGGGACAAGTCGAGTCAAATACCAAGGGGTCACAACATAGAGAGCGAGTACTACAACGAGGGAAGTCACAGGGGAACACAGGAACAGGGCCTAGGTAATCGGGCAGAGGACAAATCAGGGTATAACGGGGTCAGCTGCTCAAGCCAGAGACAGGAACTGTAAGGCTATGTGTACACGTATTCCTGTCTACTGCGGATTTTTCCGCAGCAGATTTGATAAATCTGCGGGGCAAACATGCTGCGATTTTGCTGCAGAGTTATCGCAGATTTACAGCGGTTTTTCTGCGGCTTCCACTGCGGTTTTACAACTGTGGTTTTCCATAGGAGCATCTGTAAAACCACTGTGGAATCCGCAGAAAAAGTAACATGCTGCATAATGTAAACCGCTGCGTTTCCGTGCGTTTTTTTTCCGTAGCATGTGCACAATGTTTTTTGTTTTCCATAGGTTTACATTGTAATGTAAACTCATGGGAAACTGCTGCGGATCCGCAGCATTTTCAGCATCGTGTGCACATACCCTAACTGATGCTGCTTGCAGGTAACAGTGGACTGAAATAGCCAGACAGATCCTAAAACGAGGCAGAGAAGATTAACCCCTGCATGACCATCCCGGGGAGAGAATAATCAGAAACAAACCCCAGACTGGATCATGATATACTGTAAATCTAGCCTCAGAAGAAGCTACATCACCTTGAAAACTTGGTGAATCTTTTCTAAAGACTACTTCCAAGTATTTCTCCGCCCTCTTATTGTCCTTCTCCTTGTCCTGGTGTCATGAGAATGCAACACTTTGTACATTTCTAAGGACTTCCAGAGGACCTCAATTTAGGGGAGTCTGTCATCTCCAAAACATAGTGTTTAAATTAACACAGATTATAGTAACAGAGTTTATGGGAGGCTTATCCCATAAATGAATAAAGTTCTTTGTTCTGGAATGCTAACTAGGGTGTTTGATGCATGACCTCCCTCTCTATGTATACTGTGCAGTGAGGAGTGAGCTATGTGTGCGAGCTCTGATCTAGGAACTCCAACAGTGACTGAGCACAGGCACCAGCTTTTTATCAAACAGTACTGGTTCTGGGCAGGTCATTTGTCCATTTTCAGTAGCGAGGTATCCAAATTCAACAACGATGTACTAAAGCTGCTCGGCCACTCCAAGGGTGCACACTTGTGGGAATAAAAAGTGTTTTCTGTACAATGGATAGAAAAATGGATTCATTAAAAAATAGGATTGTGCAAAGGGTTTATGACTTGTGACTAAGTCCCACACATGACTATACGCTTAATCTACATTGTGTTTTGGGGATGACAAACAAGATTTAAAGCTAGATGACCAAGAGTATGTCTGCTCATTTCCCAAAGTCTACTGTAACCTTGCCATGGGCCTTCATTTGCCAAAATTTTATATTTTTGCCATCTGTCTGGCAAGTATACTTTTGCACACTATTTGATTAATAGCACAGACAGCACAGTGAGTTCCAGTGTTCAGATGCTTGGCAATCAAGAAGTTCTCACCTATTCGATGTAAAGATGATAACTTGCTCCACTAGACAACCCTTTTCAGAATATTTAGTGACACTGATAATAGTTTAATCTCCCATATTTCATTGGGAACATAGAGTATTATAAATGTGTTTGCTTAATAATCTTTGTTACTTACTACAATTATATAGCTTGTTAATTTTAGACACATCAAGAACGCTTAATCCGTATCTTTGTCCTATAGACACAGTTGGGTCAGGTTTTGGCACGATGGTATCTTGTCCTACATATGTAGTGAATGCATTCCTGAGGAAAATCATAATAAAATTATATCAGTAAAGTCTAGTTATCGCTTTGTAAGATTTGTTGTCATTATAATGTAACATTTTAAGAAATTGGATAATTAGTTATTGACAGTATTGTGATTTAGGCTTGGCATGAGACATATTTTATTATCCAAAGCTAGGTGGCATCTGAAGGACACATTTGGTAGCATCTGCATGCCATATAAGCTGTCAGCATTGCACTGACAGGTAGACTTGGTGATCATGCACATGATCACCAAATTTCCTAGCTCTGGTGACCCGGATCGGGTGACCATGGCAACGATCGGGAGCCTGCATCACGCCGTTGGGTCTCCGATGCAAAGGTGGAGAGGCTGTCAGCCCCTGTGCCGGCTTCTGGAATGCTGTGATCATGTTTGATCACAGTATTTCGGGAGTTAAAGTGCTGAGAGCAGTCTATGACTGCGCCTGGCACCTGGTGCTGGGTGCCATCTATCAGAATCAGCTGATACCCTGCAGCGATCGGCTGATCACTCAGACGTACTATTCCGTCCTTGGTAAATTGGCCCTTGTCACATAGACGGAGTAGTACGTCTGATGTCAGAGAGGGGTTAAGAGAAGATAAATTACCTTTAGTTTTCTAAAGATTTTCACCTTCCTCTGGACCATCAGCCTGTAGTGAATGACCTTGTCTTATTTCTAGCCTTATAAATCATGGTCAAAAATATATTTCCAGAATTCTGGCACAGAACGGTAAAAAAAATTCTGCACCTTGTAGTTGTGCAAACACTTTCCAACCTTTCCAAGTTTTATGCCAGTCTCAGCCAGATCTGCAGACTTTTTTGAATAGTGGGTGGAGATTTGTCAGAAGGGAGTTTTGTCAAGCGCAGCTAGCAAATTAAAAAAGTGTCTTAAATTATTGTTGAAATATACTCCAAACTGTTGTATTTTTCTTGCATTGGCAGGCTGAAGCTTAAAAATGCACAAAATTAATTAGGGAGCACACACCTCTTAATAAATTTTGGGACTCTTACCCCGGCATGCACTTTCTTCATCCATGCTGGTGTATTTAACGCCAAGCTATTTTTCATCCCTATTTCAACCCACTCACCCTACCTGCAAAAAAAGATAACTAATGCTATATGTGGATCTCAGTGAAATGGAACCGATCCAATATATTTCTTTTTTGTGGGATATGTATACGTTTCTACATTTATTTTCGAGGATGGGCATCAACTTGAGGTTGAATTTATTGATCTTGATTCGATTTTCATGATTCTGCTTTCATTTCGTTGCACTTGAAGGCTATCAATCATTATCACTATGGAGTTTCCCTGTAATAAATATTTTGTTCTTTTAGAGAATAGTATATCTTTACGACTGTCTAAGATGTCAAAGCTTAATCTTTATTTTCTAGGGTCAAATTTCAGTCTCTCACTTATTCCTAAAACTGTTCATGAAACAGAGGAATTTGATACTCGAAAATACACCTTCCATAATTGTTGTTTTGCGTGATTGTAATTTCATAAGTCTGACCCTGTTTAGAAAGATCTAGACTTTCAATGGTTTAGTGAAGTACAAGAACTTAAGCAATTACTATGTAATCCTTTTCAACTGATCTCACGCAGCAATTCCAAAAACGTTTGTATCCATATCCTTTATAATTTTCTTTTATTGTGACTAAAGATGAGTGAATATGTTTGGAAAATGATCGCCAAACATAAATTTGGCAAAAATATGGTACATTTGGATTCGTGAACACAAGCATTTTTCTTAAAATCTGAAAAAGTCATTAACATTCAGTAAAAGATAATTCATGTACCGTGTTCAGTAAAATCACACTCACAGGTTAGAATAGAAAAGATAGAATACATTTTTACACACAGAATATATGTATATATATATATATATATATATATATATATATATATATATTTACACAGTGCCTTCCGAAAGTATTCAGCTCCCTGGAACTTTTCCACCTTTTCCCACATATCATACTTCAAACATAATGATACCAAATGTACATTTTCATGAAGAATCAACAAGTGGAACACAATTGTTAAGTTCAATGAAATTTATTGGTTATTTTAAATTTTTGTGGAAATTCAAAAACTGAAAAGTGGGGCGTGCAAAATTATTCAGGCCCTTTAACTTAATACTTTGTTGCGCCACCTTTTGCTGCGATTACAGCTGTAATGTATGTCTCTATCAGTTTTCTACATTGAGAGACTGAAATTCTTGCCCATTCTTCCTTGGCAAACAGCTCGAGATCAATGAAGTTTGATGGAGATCGTTTGTGAACAGCAGTATTCAGCTCTTTCCACAGATTCTGGATTGGATTCAGGTCTGGACTTTGACTTGGCCATTCTAACACCTGGATATGTTTACTTGTGAACCATTCCATTGTAGATTTTGCTTTATGCTTGGGATCATTGTCTTGTTGGAAGAAAAGACAATGATCCCAGTCTCAAGTCTTTTGCAGACTCCAACAGGTTTTCTTCAAGTATGTTCCTGTATTTGGCTCAATACATCTTCCCACCAATTTTAATCATTTTCCCTGTCCCTGCTGAAGAAAAGCAGGCCCAAACCATGATGCTGCCACCACCATGTTTGACAGTGGGGATGGTGTGTTCAGGGTGATGAGCTGTGTTGCCTTTAAGCCAAACTTATCGTTTGGCATTGTTGCCAAAAAGTTCGATTTTGGTTTCATCTGACCAGAGCACCTTCTTCCACATGTTTGGTGTGTCTGCCAAGTGGCTTGTTGCAAAAATTTAAACAACACTTTTTATGGATATCTTTGAAAAATGGCTTTCCTCTTGCCACTCTGCCATAAAGGCCAGATTTGTGCAGTGTACGACTGATTGTTGTCCTATGGACAGACTGTCCCACCTCAGCTGTAGATCTCTACAGTTCATCCAGAGTGATCATGGGCCTCTTGGCTGCATCTCTGATCAGTCTTCTCCTTGTTTGAGATGAAAGTTTAGAGGAACAGCCGGGTCTTGGTAGCTTTGCAGTGGTATGATACTTCTTCCATTTCTATATGATCACTTGCACAGTGCTCCTTGGGATGTTTAAAGTTTTGGAAATCATTTTGTATCCAAATCCGGCTTTAAACTTCTCCACAACATTTTCCCAGACCTGCCTGTTGTGTTCCTTGGTCATCATGATGCTCTCTGTGCTTCAAACAGAACCCTGAGACTATCACAGAGCAGGTGCATTTGTACGGAGACTTGATTACACACAGGTGGATTATATTTATCTTCATTAGCCATTTAGGACACAGTGATGTCACTGCTAGTTACGGAGGCTGCGCTCGCAGCTGCTCATTCACCAGTAGTTCTCAGCCTGGACGGTCACATCTTGCCTTGCGCAGGCATGTACTATGGAGGACAGATAATGAACTTCAATCCAATATTGCAGCCAGCATGCAGCCAGCAGGTAAGGAAAGGGTGAATCAAAAACCCAAAAACCCAGCCTCCATGGCTGAAGATTGTTCCCTCCAAATTCAGGTGACAGTGTCCCTTTAATGACCAAATTCTTATTTTCCACCATAATTTGCAAAATAACTCTGGCCAAATCAACCAAGGTGATTTTATGAATTTGTTTTCTCATTTTAACTCTCATAGTTGTGGTCTACCTATGAAGTCAATTACAGGCATCTCTCATCTTTTTAAGTGGGAGAACTTGCACAATTGGTGGATGACTAAATACTTTTTCCCCACTTTGTTTTTAGTCGTACTTCTTTCCTGCCATATCTTGTATAGTGTTGTTTGTTATTTATGATGTAATAAACTGTACATTATTTTTTATTTTGCACCATATTTGTTGTTTTTTCCTTCATAACTCAAGTGAGCTTTATGCATTAACTGCTGTTAGATACCCTTAGAGGAGGATTTGAAGAAACCCCTTTTGATCTTATATCTTATGTTTAGTGCTTGTCCAGATTCTGAGTCCATTTCATGTGTAGGGAAGTGGTATTTACATTGTTCCTTTTTTCTCCCCAACCCCTGTTTGTATATATTGCATATCATTATTATGTTCATACATGGTGGTACTGCTACACATAAAGTGTGTTACCACTGTGTATAAGAGTACTGCTACACCTTATGTGTATTGCTCTGTCTTAATGTATAATATGTGCCATGCACACTGTTTGTTAGGGAAAGCAAGTACCCCGGGCCAGTTTTGTGTTAGGGGAGTAGTATCCCTAGTTGGCATCATAGTAAATAGTTAACATAGGAGGAGCATGGTGGGAATAAGGTAGTGAGGGCTTCCTGTTTTAGTCAGTCGGGGCGAGGGCGCCCATGAGCTCAGGAGGGCTGTCTAGGACAGGGCACATCGTGCCCCGTAACGTTTTCCCAGAAGTGCAACATTGACGGTGCAGAATTAGTGGGGTCTGCAGTTGTCATAAGATGGAGAAGCTAAGCAGCACGGGGCCAGGTCACACAAAATGTGGCAAATCTTTGCGTGGGCAGCCGTTTTCAGATCCATGGTGAAAAGGTGGTGAATACCCCCACAGGAGGCAAGTGTACAGGACAGTGAGTACATTAAGGGACCGAAAGATGTGGTCCGTCCCGAGGACACGCTTAGGATACAGTACGTGAGGGAAGGCAAGGGAAAGTGGAAGCATTGCCTGATGAGAATTCCTGTGTGTGTATTGAATATGCCCTAGATGAAGAGCGGAGTAAAAGAGTTGATGTTGAGAAGTTGAAACCGGACTGTGACTCTTGTTTTGTGGAACTGTCAGGGAGGAATACATCCCCATACCGGGTAAGTCCAGATTGCATTGAGGAACAGCACCGAGGTACTCAGAAAGGTACACATGTTTGTATGGAGGGGGAAGACCAGAGAGTGATAAGGGGATTGCTATCAGCCATGACTACAGCCTTGGCTCCCCTATCCTACATATGTATGTAACATGTTGGGAAAGTGTTGAATACATCATTTCAGCCCTTTCATATTTTTTATCTTTACCCATTGGATGTCAATTTGGTACTGTTCTTGTGACACTGTCATGTTGAATTACCTAATTTCTGCCCAGTTTAGGCTGCTGATTACATGGTGTAATATTTCTCTTAAGCTTATTTTATTTAAAAGCAGAGTTTAACTATGGCAATTTTGAGGGCTTGTTTGCAAAAGTAGGCAAAATAATCATCCATCCACCACACTACGGGGAACTTCTACCTAGCACCTTGGCAATGAGCCTCATGGTCCAAAGTCCTCGAAAGAATTTACCCAGCATTTAACCCCTGGTTGCCTGCCACATAGCAGTGCTTGAAAAAGACTCAGGATTGGGTCAAAACATTGCTTGCTTTCTGCTGTCTTCCGAATCATTATCTTTTGCTACATTTCTAGTGTGGTGACTACTGTAAATAAAACTCTTCATATTTTGCATTCACCTATGAGAACAGCTGTCTTTTCTGATGGTAAGCCATTATTTTAGCGTTTTCCTCACTGTTGGTGCCATGAATGGTGACTAAACACCTTCGCTTTTAAGGTACCGTCACACTAGACGATATCGCTAGCGATCCGTGACGTTGCAGCGTCCTCGCTAGCGATATCGTCCAGTGTGACACGCAGCAGCGATCAGGCCCCTGCTGTGCTGTCGCTGGTCGGGGAAGAAAGTCCAGAACTTTGTTTCATCGCTGGACTCCCCGCAGACATCGCTGAATCGGCGTGTGTGACACCGATTCAGCGATGTCTTCGCTGGTAACCAGGGTAAACATCGGGTTACTAAGCGCAGGGCCGCGCTTAGTAACCCGATGTTTACCCTGGTTACCACCGTTAAAGTAAAAAAAACAACCGCTACATACTTACCTTCCGCTGTCTGTCCTCGGCGCTGTGCTTCTCTGCTCTGGCTGTGAGCACAGCGGCCGGAAAGCAGAGCGGTGACGTCACCGCTCTGCTTTCCGGCTGCCCGGCGCTCACAGCCAGAGCAGAGAAGCAGAGCGCCGAGGACAGACAGCGGTAGGTAAGTATGTAGCGTTTGTTTTTTTACTTTTAGGATGGTAACCAGGGTAAACATCGGGTTACTAAGCGCGGCCCTGCGCTTAGTAACCCGATGTTTTCCCTGGTTACCGAGGACCTCGGGATCGTTGGTCGCTGGAGAGCTGTCTGTGTGACAGCTCTCCAGCGACCAAACAGCGACGCTGCAGCGATCCGGATCGTTGTCGGTATCGCTGCAGCGTCGCTTAGTGTGACGGTACCTTTAGTCCAACACATTGACTTACAATTATCAGTCTATTTGTACCATTAAACAAAACTAACTTTTAATGCCGTACGACACCTTTAAATAATCATATGATTTTCATTCATAACACTTAGCTGCTACTTACTTTTTTTAAATTCATGTAATTTGGAAGGGTATAGTTATTTCTTCATGTTTTCTTAACATCTGTTTACTTTTTTCGAGACAAAAACACTACTTTTTGAACTCTACTGTTATTTGTTAATACAAATTGGAACAAACTATACAAATGTTACATAGAAAGAAACGTATAATTGAAATAGGGTGTAATTATTTTTTTACTATGCAAAAGATGCAGGGTATTACCTTGGATAGTGCATCACTGAACCATAGTCATACTCCAGACCCAAATTATTAGTGGCATACTTATCAAAGTTGACCAAATTCCCTACATAAGAAAAAAAAAGATACTTTCATACAACTAATAAAAAGTGACAAATTAAGGCTAGTTTCGCATTTGTGTGCGATCGGGAGGGCTGCGGATAGCAGCATACTTCCTCCGTTTTTCCTCATTGAAGCTCCACCTATGCTCCGCCTACTTCATGAATCCTGCGTTGCCCTGTGTACCTATCTTTAACATTGGGTACACAGGGATGTGCGTTGTATGCAGATGCAACCGCATGCGGCAATTTGACGTGTGCCGTGACCGTATGTCGCCGCACACATCAAATCGCCGCATGCGGATGCATCCGCATACAACGCACATCCCTGTGTACCCAATGTTAAAGATAGGTACGCAGGATGCATGCAGAGTGGGAAGAGCGTAGGTGGAGCTTCAAGGAGGAAGTACACAGCCATCCGCAGCCCTCCTGACCGCAAATGTGAAACCAAATTAAGATGAGAAAGGAAAAAATTGTATTATCCTTGGTGTGAAGCTAATAATAATAATAATCTTTATTTATATAGCGCCCCCATATTCCGCAGCGCTTTACAGTTTAACAGTTTCAAAGTCATAAGTAACAAAGCTAACAAACAATACAATAATTAAAGCACAATAAGATGACCCTGCTAGTGAGAGCTTGCAATCTACAATGAGGCGGGGGAGATACAAAGTACAGGATCTTACTTACAATTATGTATTTTCAATGATGGTCCAGCCATTTTGAGGGAGTGGGGGATAGATGGAGATAGTGAATTGGCTACACATGCGCCCTTACACATAAAATGACTGATTAGGGAACGTAATAGGCCGATCTGATGTATTTAGGTCATGCCTAAAACTATGCAAATTGTGGATGGTTCTAATTTCTTTGGGTAGTGCATTTCAGAGGATTGGCGCAGCGCCGGAGAAGTCTTGGAGATGGGAGTGGGAGGTACAGATTAGTGCAGAGGTTAGTCGAAAGTCATTTACAGAGCACAGCGGTCGGTTAGGCCGATAGATAGAAATAAGGGAGGAGATGTAAAGGGGTGCTGCACTGTGAAAAGCTTTGTGGGTGATAACAAGTACTTTGAATTGGATCCCATAATGAATGGGCAGCCAGTGTAATGACTGGCGAAGAGCGGCTGCATCTGAATACCAATTAGCCAGGTAGATGACCCTGGCTGCTACTTTAAGGATAGACTAGAGAGGTAAAAGTTGAGTGAGGGAAAGGAAAATTAATAGAGCACTACAGTAGTCCAGGCAGGAGTGGATCAATGCGACAGTGGGGTTTTTTGTTGTTTCCATGGTGAGAAAAGGGTGGATTCTAGAGATGTTCTTTTGGTGTAAGTGGCACAAGTGGGCAAGAGATTGTATGGGAAGTGAAGGAGAGATTGGTGTCAAATGTGTCACCCAGACAGCGTGCCTGCTGCCAGGGTGTTATTATGGTGCCACCCACGGAGAGGGAAATGTCAGATTTAGGGAGTTTAGTAGATGGTGGGAGCAGAAGGAGTTCAGTTTTAGAGAGGTTGAGTTTCAGATAGAGGGCAGACATGATGTCGGAGACTGTGGATAGACAGTCACTGGCGTCCTGTGCTACAGCGGGAGTAAGGTCAAGGGATGATATATATAGTTGTGTGTCATCAGCACAAAGATAGTACTGAAAGCCAAATCTGCTGATAGTCTGTCCAATTGGGGCCGTGTAGAGAGAGAAGACAAGTGGGCTAAGGACTAAGCCCTGAGGTACCCCGACAGTGAGATGAAGAGGCGACAAAGTGGAGCCAATGAATGATATACTGAAGGAGAGGTCAGAAAGATAAGATGAGAACCAGAAGAGGGCCATATCCTTAATGCTTAGTGACTGGAGCCTAGAGAGTAGGATATGGTGGTCAATAGTGTCAAAAGCTTCAGAAAGGTCAAGAAGAATGAGTAGAGAGTGATCACCATTACACTTTGCTTTCAGAAGGTCATTGGTCACTTTAATGAGTGCAGTTTCTGTTGAATGTAGGGGGCTTAAGCTGGATTGTGAAGGGTCTAGTAGGGAGTGAGTGGAGAGGTAACGGGAGTAGACCAGGTGCTCCAAGAGTTTAGGGATGAAGGGGAGGTTGGAGACTGGTCTGTAGTTATTTGTGCTGGATGGATCGAGAGAGGGTTTCTTTAATAATGGAATATGATAGCCTGGGAGCTTTCTAGGTAATTTCCCACGATCTATGAACAGCCAGCAGAGGGCGCCTCACCGCAAATGAAGCTAAATATAGATCATTGATCTATTTTTAGCCTCATTCCCTGGGGTTTTGCAGCGAGGAGCAGCCTGCATTAGCACAGCTCCTTGCTGCAAAATGTTTTAACCCCTTCAGAAGGATTTACATCGTTGGACGTTACAGATCTGCGGAGGGTAAGTATATTGTTGGTTTATTATGTTTTTTCTTTCACAGAACGAGGGTCTTCAGTGACTGGATTGGGCGTTGAATAAAATACTGCAACAACCATTGTTTTTATTTCATTAAAATAATTTTAAAAAATGTGTTTGTGTTTTATTTAACCCTTTACTAGTATTGGATTAATAATGGATAGGTGTCATAATTGACGCCTCTCCATTATTAATTAGGCTTAATGTCACCTTACAATAGCAAGGTGGCATTAACCCTTCATTACCCCATATCCCACCGCTACACGGGAATGGGAAGAGAGTGGCCAAGTGCCAGAATAGGCGCATCTTCCAGATGTGCCTTTTCTGGGGTGGCTGGGGGCAGATATTTTTAGCCAGGGGGGGGGCAATAACCGTGGACCCTCTCCAGGCTATTAATATCTGCCCTCAGTCACTGGCTTTACTACTCTGGCGGAGAAAATTGCGCGGGAGCCCACGCCAATTTTTTCCGCCATTTAACCCTTTATTTTAAGAGCTAGAACGGCCAAATTTTGCAGATACACACTACTGACATTAGTAGTGTGGAATCTGCAAAAAAAATGGAGAGAAGACATGGTTTACTGTATGTAAACCATGTCTCAAATCATGTCGGGTTTTAGGAAGGAGAAGGAAAAAGCCGGTAATTGAATTACCGGCTTTCAAGCTGTATAGCGCTGGAATAAATATTAATATATATACATATATGTGTCTCACTGACATATATATATATATATACCTATTCTATGTGTACACATTTATTCTACCTATTCTATTGTAAGCTGTCAGTGTGATTTTACTGTACACCGCACTGAATTACCGGCTTTTCTCTCTAACAGCGCTGCGTATTTCTCGCAAGTCACACTGCTTGTCCGTGTGTAATCCGTATTTTTCACGCTTCCATAGACTTTCATTGGCGTATTTCTTGCGCAGTACGGTGACAAACGCAGCATGCTGCGATTTTGTACGGCCGTAGAAAGCCGTATAATACTGATCAGTAAAATACGGCAAATAGGAGCAGGGGCATAGAGAATAATTGTGCCGTATTTTTTGCGAGTTTTACGGACGTAGATTCTGCGCTCTTACGTCCGTAAAACTCGCAAGTGTGAAGCCGGCCTAAGGAGTCTGAAAGTATGTGAGAGTTAATGGCGTGTGGATTTCTTAATGAGTGGTAGGTAGGAGTGTGCTGGGGTGGGGGAGGGATTGTGAGCGTGAAGGAGAGAATGTTGTGGTCAGAGAGGGGAAGCGGTGAGTTATCTTTGTAAGAGATTCAGCAGAGCTGGGCGAAGACCAGGTCAAGGGTGTTACGTCTTTGTGTGTTTCAGAGGTTGAGAGCTGTGGGAGGCCGAGAGAAGTGGTCAGTAATAGAAGCTGGGATGCAGATGTGGGAGTGGGGCTGTTTATGATGATGTTGAAGTCTCCCAGGAAAAGGGTTGGGAGTTCTAAGGACATGAAGTGTGGCAGCCAGGCTGAGAAGTGGTCAATGAACTGGCTGGGCGAGCCTGGGGGCTGATAAATGACTGCTACTCTGAGGGAGAGAGGATGGAAGAGCCTGATGGTGTGGACCTCAAAAAAAAGGGAATGAGAGTAATGGAACTAGGGGGATGACCTGGAAGGTGCATTGTGGGGACAGGAGTATGCCAAACACCACCACCAGGTCTGTTTGTGGGTCTGGGGGAATGGGGGAATTGTAGGCCACCATGGGAAATGGCAGCAGGGGAGACAGTGTCAGAATCCTGAGTCCAGGTTTCAGTGAGGGCCAACAGATTCAGAGAGTTGTTCAGAAAGTAATTGTTCAGAAAAGGAAGTTTGTTACATAAAGACCGTGGATTCCAGAGGCACAATTAAAAGAAGGATATGAAGGAGTGCAAGTAATATTAATAACATTAGCATGGTTTTGATAAGAGGTAGGATAGGGGTTGAGGTAGGGGATGGTGGACCAGGGTTGGGGGAGATATCCCCCGAAATCAGAAGGAGTAGGAGGATAAAGAGCAAGTAGGTATTGGAATTGCATGAAGTTTTTTTGTGCAATGTGTTTGGGCAAGGTTGGCTAAGGTTTTTCAGGAAGGTGAAAAGTGCACGGGAGCAGTACATGGAAGAGGGAAGTATACAGGGGCTGATGTGTATGAGTCATGGTGGAGGGGGATGGGGCAGTCAATGTGTATGGCAAGGGAACACAGGAGGATAGAAATAAAGCATATGGATAAAGGGAATGCAAAGTGTGGATTACCTGACTCCAGCCCTGACTAACTGCCTTTTGATTGATGCTTGATAAGTGAAAGCAGTCAGAGGGGAGCGCAGAGGAATTGACCCAGGGAAGGGGAGATGAAAGGAAGTTGTCGAGCACCACCGCAGCTCCAGCTGAATACCTCCAAAGGAGGATAAGAATGTGTGCCAAACAGAAATCAGTCCCAGGAGCGCTGAAGGAAACTCAGACAACATATGTCGTTTGCCACAACGCGTTTCAATGGTAAACACCGTCTTCTTCAGGTAGAGTTTCAAACTCCCACCTGAAGAAGACGGTGTTTACCGTTGAAACGCGTTGTGGCAAACGACATATGTTGCCTGAGTTTCCTTCAGCGCTCCTGGGACTGATTTCTGTTTGTCACACATTTTGATTGATGCTTATCTTCTAGGATGCTTTGCTTCAGGGATGCTTGCGTGCACCCCCAAATGCGTGCTCCCCTTAGGATGATTCTAAATTTTTTGACCTCAATCCAGGCTCAGGAGAGATGGATTGTAGGAACTGGTTGGGGATAATTTGGCAGCTGGGCCAGCACACCAGGGGGTGGTTAGATGATCAAAGACATTGGGCCTGGCTTCATCTATTTGCTATAGCACCTTCCACCAGATAACATCTAGACTGATCCCTGTCATGGATATGCAACAGTGAGTATTAAGTACAATGCAGCAAATGAATAGCTACACTCCAGCTACAGTCTGCTCAAACTTTATGATAGATCAACAAAGTGGACCATGTCTTTTTATTTTAAAACTCTGTATCTTGGATAACTAATCCTAGGCAAGCAAGTTCCAAAACATACATACAGTCATGTCCAAAAGTGTTGACACCCTTGAAGTTGTTCCAGAAAATTAAGCATTTCTCCCTGAAAATTATTGCACTTACACGTTTTGTTATACACATGTTTATTTCCTATATGTGTGTATAGACAACATAAAAAAACTGAGAAGAAAAGGAAAATAGAACATCATTTCACACAAAGCCCCAAAAAATGGCTGGCCAAAATTGTTTGCACCCTAAACTTAATATTTGGTTGCACACCCTTTGCAATAAATAACTGCAATTACTCGCTTTCTATAACCATCTACACTCTTACATGTCTCAAATGGAATTTTGGACCACTCTTTTTTTGCAAACTGCTGCAAGTCTCTCATACAGTATTTGAAGGGCGATTTCTCCCAGCAGAAATTTTAAGATCTCTCTAGAGGTGTTCAATGGGATTTAGATCCAGAATAATTGCTTCCAAACTCTCCAGCGCTTTGTTTCCATCATTACTGGGTGCTTCTTAAAGTATGTTTCGGGTCATTGTCCTCCTGAAAAACCAATGACCTAGGACGCAAACCCAGCTTTTGGACACTGGGCACTGCATTGAAACCCCAAATCCTTTGGTAATCTTCAGATTTCATGATGCCTTGTACACAGGCAAGGCACCCAGTGCCAGAGGCAGCCAAAAAAACCACAAAGCATCTTTGAACATCCACCATATTTGACTGTAGGTTATGTGTTCTTTTTTGAAGGTGTCATTCTGTTTTTGATAAAGAGTAGAAAGATGTGCTTTAATAAAAAGCTCTATCTTAAATTCAAGGGTCCACAAGATGCTTTCCCAGAAGGATGTTGGCTCACTCACATACATTTCGTCAAACTGAAGTCTAGCTTTTTAATGTCTCTGTGTTGGGTCCTCCTTGGTCTCCTGCCAAAGCGTTTTATTTCATTCAAATATTGACTGTTAGTTTGCACTGTTACTGATGCACCCTGAGCCTGCAGGACAGCTTTAATTTCTTTGGATCTTGAATATTTCTGCTTATGCCCCATATAAGAACCACAGTAGTAACACCTTCCGGGATAACGAAGAATTTTTCAATATAAAAATATATAATATTACATTAAAAGTACCCTGTGTACTAAAAAGCAAGTGAGTAAATCATTACTCATAAAGTGAGGAAAACCAACACCATGGGGAACCATAAAAATCCCAGGCAAGAGTAATAATTAAAATGCCTTTATTAATACAAGCAGCAATAGCAATAGAAATAATACATTAAGAGCGTGCACACAGCATAGCAACAATAGTAATAATTATACCTGACTTAAAATCAAAGAGTATGATAGAACCAAAGGTGACTCTTTAGACCCCAATGTAATACCTCCTGCTAGAACAACAGTTCCATTTATGATTTCTAATAATAAGGGACTAAAAAAATGTGTGGATAATGAAAAAAGCACAATTTTGGCTTTATAATTATTACTATTGTTGCTATGTTGTGTGCACACTTTTAATGTATTATTTCTATTGCTATTGCTGCTTGTATTAATAAATGCATTTTAATTATTACTCTTGCCTGGGATTTTTATGGTTTCCCGTGGTGTTGGTTTTCCTCTTATGCACCATATAAACTATCCTTCACTGCAACATTTCATCAAATTTTCTTTGCCGTCAAAGTCCAGGCAGATTAGCTACAATTCCATGGGTTGTGAACGTCATGATTATGCTGTGCAACGTGGACAAAGGAACATTAAGATCTCTGGAGATGGACTTGTAACCTTGACATTGTTTTTATTATTCCACAATTTTGGTTCTCAAATCTTCAGACAGTTCTCCTCTCCTCTTTCTGCTCTCCAAGCTTAGTGTGGCACATACAGGCACGCAATGCAACCATCGAGTTAACGTTTCACTTTTTATCAGGTTTCAGGATTTTCATATTGCCCACACCTACTACTTGCTGAAGTTGAGTTTTAATGAGCATCCCATGCTTGAAACAAAGTTGTTTACCCACAAATTTGGAAAGGTGCCAACAAATTTTTGTGGCCAATTTTGAGGGTTTTGTGTGAAATGATGTCTAATTTGCCTTTTTTTCTCAGATTTTTTTTGTTTTTCCATTACATGCAAAGGAAAAAAAGTGTATAACAAAATGTGCAATTGCAATTATCATTTTCTGAGAAAAATACTTAATTTTCTCAAACAATTTCGAGGGTGCCAAAACTTTTGACTGTATCTGGAATATCACAGCCAGTGACTGATGGACATACGAGTATGTTCAGATCTTAACTACTGTCATCATATATTATGCATGTTCGCTTTTTCCATTAAAAAGATCTTTCTAGAAAACCATTCTTCAATACAATTTTGGGTGGCTACTTTTAGTTTTCAGTGCATTAGTTATTAAAGCCCCAGCACAGGGATAGAGACAAGGGCCATGCAGTATTGCAACTTGCATTCAAAGGAGTTTTTGTTTTCAGGAGAATAAAAATATTCACCATTGATTTCAATAGAAGTAGTGAAGCTTTTCATATTTTAATCCACTGAATTTGCCAAATTTAGCCATGGAATCAGGAATCAAAAGTATTCCAAATTGTCCTGAAAATGTATATATGACTGAAGTTTCCAATTTCCCTCCCTTTTAATGAAATCTGCATAATTTTCCATTCCTCATACACTAATCTTCTTATCTGCTGAATCGTCCCATAATATCTGTATGTTTTTTTTCAGTGTTTTATGGCTTTCTATCCTTCTCTTTTTGGCTAAGCCAAAAGATGTGATGTCCTCTCACTATCCAGATTCACCACAAAATGGCTGCAGCTTTTCCTGCTTCATATGATGTAATTTCTGAAAGGCATTTTAGGAAAGCCTGTTCAGTCATACCTGAGATCATGTGATTCTTTTCCGGCTGGATCAATCTTCTGCAATGTGCAAAATAATGGTAACCATTATTTATTCAATATGTTCGAATTTGCTTGGTTCAGCAAATTCCTTAAAATTAAGCAGAAAAATATTTAGAATTGAGAGTCCTCAGTGGTTGATACTTTTTAATGGCTAACTGAAAAGATGGTAACAAATTGCAAGCTTTCGAGACTACTCAGCTCCCTTCATCAGGCATAGACATAGAAGGGACCTGAGTAGTCTCGAAAGCTTGCAATTTGTTACCATCATTTCAGTTAGCCATTAAAAGGTATCAACCACTGAGGACTCTCAATTCTAAATATTTTTCTATCTACTGGCTAACACGGTACCAAGATATATATCTTTCCTATATAAAAATTGAACACCAATTTGATTACAAATAAATTAATTCACACACCTCTGAATAATGAGAGCACCTACTAATTCCTGAATACTATTCAAGATGCACTAAAGTTTATGCCTATTTGATGCTTATGTTGGGCAAATTAATTTTATTTTTTCCGCCACTGAGTAACTCACAGCGGAGAACCAGTTTCTTGCATAACCCATGACTTGAGTTGCATTTATTTTAAAAGAAATCACAATACCTGTTGCAATATTTTTGGTTACAATGGTGATAAAGTTGTCACGGTCACTTCGTGAATGTTCATGCACAAATCCAATAACATGGGATAACTCATGTTGTATGATGCCTCTTAGCATGCAGGTATCCACTGATAAAGACACTTGTTGAGGACCTCCAAGTTTTCCAATGTAGGATGCACAACTGGAGGAGTTAAAGAGAAATGTTGAATTAACCAGTAAAACTATGAAGTTAACTGTCAAGCTTAAACCCTTCACGACCTAAGATGTATAGGTACGTCATAGGCGGTGTCCATCCCTTGTGTCAAATCAGCTGTCATGTGCCGGGAAAGGTGCGGGCTCGGGGCTGGAGATCGCATCTTTCCTGGCACATGACAGCTGATTTTAACAACTATCATGTACCCCTAACAGACGCAGGTGGAATCACCAACCACACGCTGCCGTTAACATGTTATATGACACTGTCAATCACTGACAGCAGCATTTAACACAAGTGAAAGCAAACACTGCAATCGGTGCCCCTGTCACATGATTGTAGGGCGCCCATGGGTTGGCATGACAGCCGGGGGTCTGTAGAAGACCCTTGTGCTTGTCATTGCAGATAATGATGTCTGCTACACATAGCACAAGCGATCTGATGATCGCAGATTCAAGTCTCATAAGGCACTATTGAAGCCAGTAAAATGTTGAAAAAAAACTAAAAAAACATATAAAAGTTCAAAACACCCCTTTTAAAAAAATATTAAAAAATGCAAATTTTTGGTATTGCTGCATAAATGCCTGATCTATCAAAATATAAAGTAAATGAATCTGTTAGGTAAACGACATAACGAGAAAAAATCAAAACGCCAGAATTAAGTTTTCTTGCAGCCTCAGCATTGCTATAAAATGCAGTAACAGGCAAATTAAATATCGTATTTACCCCAAAATGGCTTCAGTAAAAACTACAGCTCAGCGAATAAAAAATAAACCCTCGTCAAGCCCAGGATCCTGAAAAATTAAGACACCTAAAGTCTTGGAAATGGCACCATATATTTTTCCTTACAAATTTTGGATTTTTTCACCACTTAAATAAAAAAAATATATATATGTTTAGTAGCTCCAAACTCATAATGACCTCGAGAATCATAATGATAGGTCAGTTTTAGCATTTGTGGAGCATGGTAAAAAAAAACAAAATAAAAAAACAACTGTGGAATTGCACTCTTTTCCTGTTGTCCAGTACACTATATAGGAAAATCAATGGTGGTATTCAAAAGTACAACTCATCCTGCAAAAAAACAAGCCACCACACAGCCTTGGAGGAAAACTAAAAAAAAGTTATGACTCTGGGGAGCAAAAAATGAAAATGGAAAAACGGAAAATTTGTGAAGCGGTTAAGAGTCCCTGTCCAAATCACCATTCACAGTAACATCCACATCTACTGTATATGCATTCACATATTCACTATTCTCAACAATTAGGGCATAGATAGACATCAGGATTTATATTTACACGTGGTCTTCTTCAGAACAGTACACTTGATGATGAACTTGGCACCTTTTAGGCTTTAAGTTTGCACCCTACAATAACAATGGTTGTCCCACCTTTTGTATTAATTAGACAGACCTTAGCAAGACATTAAAAGGACCTTTCACCAAATGTTTCATGTTGAGTTGGTCACATGATATAATAGTGCTGCAGAGATAAATAATGTTTTTTGTTTTGTATTTTTTACTTCACCTTTCCATTGCAGAAATATTAGAACTCAAATTATTTGGTACCTAATGAGTTAACTTTTGTAAAGTCAAAGTGGGTGTTATTAAATCGTTTTCACTAGAGGCTTGTATTTCTTTTCCCTCTATGATTTGTGATCTGATAATACCTACTTGAACTTTAAAAAAAATTAATCTATTATGTGCCAATACTTTGATACTATCTCTGCAATGAAGAGGTGAACTTAAAAATGAAAAAAAAAACATATTATTCTACTCTGCAGACAATTTTTCATCTTGTGTCCAGTTTTACAAGAAAACTTGGTGAAAAACTTTTATAAAGTATAGTCACCCCTGTGGCTAATGATCGGATGGATAAGTTGTATGCCAGAAATGGAAGGTCAGAGACGGGCAGAGACTCAGGATGCAGCAGGTCAGAAATTGCGGAAAAAAGGCTGGTGAAGAGATGTTTTTTTTACACCATGTTAGGGCCTGTCTTGGAAGATAAGGAGTGGATAAACCCTTTAGCACAATTAAATAAATGGGTATAAGCAAGATGCCAAATGATCTTCCACTGGGTGCATGCCTTGATACAAGTGGACAACACCGAGTTTATTCTTAATTATGCCAGACGTATTATTCAGCAGGTCAAGAGACATCAGTCATTGTTCACATAAGCCTGAACATTGACTCTTGTTGTAGTTGAATTGATATTTGTTGATTTGCTGGATGGCTGCTGATGGTCTACTATCCTTAAGGGACAAAGGCTCAGGTTATTTGAACAATCAATGTTTGTTAATTTGGTGAATGCTTGCTGGCACCTATTGTATCAGTCCATGCACCTTGTTGTTCTGCAAACATTGAAGGACAAAATATGCAGGCTATAGAACACTTGAACAACGAGAAATGTACTCCTCCCCACTTTCCTCAAACCTGTGTATAATGGCCTGAAGGACAGTTATGTATATAAAAGGGATTTCTCTCTTTCTACAGAGAGACTATAGAGAACATCAGCCAAGACACAATGGCTCTAACCGGAGGAATACAGATTTGGTTTACTGACCATCACTGAACCCTCAAAGATATTTGGAAAACCCAGGTTTGGACAATCAGGCCACCTGGCCACATAACTAAATGGACTCTGTCAGATTCTTAAGCTTGCCTCTACTTCCTCTCTGCAGGTTCCCACCAAAAACAGGGTGCTACTAGTTGGGATAGTTGGCCCGGGAAGCACCAAAGTCGCACATATTCTATTTTCCAATGAACCAGTGGAAGGATGAGTCTCTGTCATTTGCATTATCTTATGTACTTGCTGAGACTTTATTATATGTTGTTGACTGTTGGTGATCCAATAAATTATTACCATAGTGTGTTACCCTTACCCTGTGTTGCCTGAGTAGTTTTCTGCCAAAGTGAAAGGAGGGCGGGCATTCAGTGGGATCAACCATGGTCCATGCAATCTTTCTAAAGACAGCCAGGCCAGCGAACGAGACCATCCACTGACCCTCATGCCTCCATAACAACCTTATTTGAAGGTCACTTTTGAGCCAATTACGTACTACTAACATCCATTTTTTAAGGGGTGTTTCACAAATAACCTATTAATTATTTCTCCTGTATGTGTTAAAAACATTTTACAATGTAAATAAAAGTGTTAATTCTGTATAGCTGGAGGGTGAGCACTGAAAACAATTTTCTTTGAGGAATCTGAGGTCTTAACATAGGTAGCAATGATAAAGAATAGAGTTTGAGTATTCAAAAATAGTGAAATAGTGTTAAATGTAAAATCTTACCCGCTTGAAGACAAAATGCTAACATAATCTGCTTCTGTTGTTCTTGGAATGAAGCGAACACAGGTCAGAGTTTCAAATTCCTGCATTGCTGTTTTAAACAACTGTATTTGTTGAGCGTCTGTATTGAAAAATTATCAAAAATAGTCTGTAACAGTAGAACAACAAAGTGTGAAGAATGCAGAAAACTATCGCTACATGGTGACTACTTGGAAGTGCAAAGGGACAACATACTTATAGATACGTCCAATCATTAGGACCCGAGCAAACTGGCAGAATGGAAGACTTAAGGTACCGTCACACTTAGCGATGCTGCAGCGATACCGACAACGATCCGGATCGCTGCAGCGTCGCTGTTTGGTCGCTGGAGAGCTGTCACACAGACCGCTCTCCAGCGACCAACGATGCCGGTAACCAGGGTAAACATCGGGTTACTAAGCGCAGGGCCGCGCTTAGTAACCCGATGTTTACCCTGGTTACCATCGTTAAAGTAAAAAAAACAACCACTAGATACTTACCTGCATCAAAGCCAGGACATGTCAGCTGTTTTGAATTGCGATCTGCCAGTGCCTTTTAACAGAGTTTTAACTCAAACTCTGACATTGGCATTTAACAAGAACTTCCGGGCATCCGGACGGAAATGGGTGCCACAGTGACCCCCGTCACATGATCTGGGGTCATTAGTGCATCGGCATGACAACCAGAGGTCTCCTTGAGACCTCTATGGTTTTTGATGCCGGATTCCTGTGAGCGCCACCCGGTGGTCGGCGCGCATAGCAATGCTGTATTTCTTCTACATAGAGGCGATATGAGCATCGCCTCTATGTAGCAGAGCCAATCAAGTTGTTTCAGCTTCTAGCCTCCCATGGAGGCTATTGAAGCATGGCAAAAGTAAAAAAAAATGTTTTTAAAAATATGAAAAAAAAAAAAAAAAAAGTTCAAATCACGCCCTCTTTCACCCTATTCAAAATAAAAAAATTCAAACCTACACATATTTGGTATCGCCGCATTCAGAATTGCCTGATCTATCAATAAAGAAAGGATTAACCTGATCGCTCAATGCCGTAGGTCAGTTTTAGCATTTAGTGAACCTAGCAAAAAAGTCAAAGTAAGGGATTACACTTTTTTTGCACTTTCACCGAATTTGGAATTATTTTCCTGTTTTCTAGTACACAACATGGTAAAACCAATGGTGTTGTTCAAAAGTACAACTCGTCCCACAAAAAATAGACCTCACATGGTTATATTGACGGAAAAATAAAAAAGTTATGGCTCTGGCAAAGAGGGGAGCAAAAAACGAAAACGCAAAACCGAAAAAAGCTCCAGGGTTAAGGGGTTAAAGGAGCAGCGAGTGCATTTTGCTAAATGCTCTCAACCTGTTGCTGAGAGGCATTTAGCATATGTGTACACCTGCAAGATGACTTCCGGCCAATAGCTGTGAGGCATCTTGTATAATAGACTCCTTTTCCTCTAGGGAGTCGCCAAACAATGTGTAGTGTAGAGTAATTAGTAAGTAAGGTGTGCTACTAGTGAGTTGTGAGATATCCTGGTCCCAATGCGGCCAGTGCCCTGAACCTGTATCATTGGTCTAGGTGTGACTAGTCTTGTATCCTTAGTCCCCTGGTCCTGGTTTTACCAGTCCTGTATCTGAAGTCCTCTGGTCCAGGTGTGGCCAGTACTGTATGCAAAGTCCCCTGGTCCCGATATGGCCAGTCCTGTATCCATAGTCCCCAGGTCCTGGAGCAGACAGTGCATAGACTTTGTCCCCTGGTCCCAGACTGACCAGTGCCTGAACCTCGTCCCCAACTCGGTGTGCGGTCAAACCCTGATCCTTTCTCCTAGACCAGAGTGTCTGAACTATGCCCGAATCTGTGTCAGCAACCTTTCTGCAGAGGCGCCAGAACATACTAGTCTGATCTAGCCCTATTCAATGTTCGTGTACATTACCCCTGGAATTAGCAGCTACAGAAATTAATTCCATGGAGAAATAAAAGTTTGTGCAATTATTTTGACTTGAGATAAAATTCAATTTACAAATGGCAGAAAAAAAGAAAAATACTTACTGTAGATAGATGAGAGAACATAAGGCACATTGACAGTTCCAAGAGAAGACTTAGGCCATAAGCACGAAGAGCAAGAAATGGCAGTTCGGCCCTTTGGTAGGAGGATGTCACCTTCATGCAATAAAAGGTTGCTGCCTAAAAGTATCAAAAATAGAAGATTAAAACAATTTCACCCCAAGTCATAACATTCAAAACCAATATGGCTTTCTTAATTATTGTATTTATTATTTGGTTTGTTGCATGTTATTCCATCGGAAAAAAAAGCTGTCCCCAGCCAGCCAACTTTCTGATTATTGGGATTAATGCACTCCTGCTTGATTGACAGTTTAGTCAAAAGCTAGCCTGAACTGCATGCACTCCAATGCTGATATATGACGCATAGCTCTGTAATATCAGAAATGCTGGGAGACTGAGGCGAGCCATGATCGAAAGTGTGATATGGATCTCCCGGCAAGCCTCAGAGCATATACAAATAAATTAAGGAAGGAGTGATATTAAAGAGAACAAAGATGAATTGTAACTAAGAATCACAATTTTTCTTGTTTTTACAAGTACTTAGTAATTTTACCCATCTAAGAAGGTAGGAATATTCCTTTTAATTTACCAGATTTATTGTTAAAATCTCTGTGACTGATACCTAAAAATTGCATAGGTAAAAATTAGTGATAAGCAAGCATGCTCGCCACTACTCGGTACTCGCAGGAGCATCTCACTGCTCGAGATGCTCGGAGCTCGCCGAGTATTTCCGGGGTTGCTTGGCCAGAGCTCAGGTTCCAGATCTGCATGTTTAGCGATCTTTAGAGAGCTAATGAACATTCAGGGATTGTCTGCCACACACTGTAATGCCGCAGCCATCTTGGTAGTGGCATTACAGTGATTGGCTGGCCACACAGCATTATCAGGTCTATATCAACCTGGCACTACCATGCTCGTCACAGTCTGCTCAGGAATCAGGCAGTGTAGGAAGAGTTGCTGCTGAGCTAGGGAGAGATTTGCTTGGTTCTAACTTAGTGTGGGTATACCATATAATATACACATATCCATCTCAACTAACAGTCCTTCTGAGGACTAACAAGCTGCATACATATCAGTGCTAGGCAGGCAGGCAGTGTACAGTCATGGACAAAATATTTAAGAATGACACCAAAATTATATTTTCACATGATCTGCTGCCCTCTGGTTTTTATTAGTGTTTGTCTGATGTTTATATCACATACAGAAATATAATTGCAATCATATTATGAGTACCAATAGGTTATATTGACAGTTAGAATGAGTTAATGCAGCAAGTCAATATTTGCAGTGTTGACCCTTCTTCTTCAAGACCTCTGCAATTCTCCCTGGCATGCTCTCAATCAACTTCTGGAGCAAATCCTGACTGATAGCAGTCCACTCTTGCATAATCAATGCTTGCATTTTGCCAGAATTTGTTGGTTTTTGTTTGTACATACCATAATAAGTGTAAGAAAATGGGGAAAACTATACAGAAAACACCAACCACCGCATAGGCAAAATAAGAGTTTTTCACTGTCAGAAAACTCAAAATTAGTAAATTCCTATAGTAGGTATATGTCACTATGGATAAAATACAGTTAGCAGAGCTCAGAAAAAAAATGTTTTTCGCTGCGTGACTAGTGCCAAAAAGTGACAAAAAATAATATAATGGGATTAAGTAGCACTATTAGCATATAAGCACACATCAATAAACAAAGCTTAACACACCCTATGTACAGTCACTATTACAGACTTACACAGTATGTTAGATAGTATATCAGTTGGCAAGTCTGTCTTCTTGATCCACCAGACATAAACACTTAAATTCACAAGCCAATATACAGATAAAAAGCTAGTTCTTTTGGTTTGCAAAAAACATGGTTGTCTGGGAAATTAAAATACAATCTGGTTTCTTCATACCAGCTATTTAAAACTATGGTCTGTCCATCACGCGGATCACATATAAAAAGTGTACTCAAAATTCTGTCTTTTCTGGCCTCCATTTATATTTTGTTGCAGTGTGTTAGCGAAGATATTGACACCAGTTTGCTGGTAAAAATAGTTACCTACAGGCCAGCTATTTAAAACTGTAGTTTGTCCGTCAAAAATCTGCCATTTCTGGCCTCTATTTTAATTTTGTTGCAGTGTGTGTTGGGTGTCGAGCTCCTGCCTCTGCACAGGGGGAATCTCAAACCACCTCCGCTGCGGTCTTCCATTCTTCTCCAGCCACAGAGGAGCCTGCTCAGCAGAGACGTTGGTCCCAGCGTCTGGCTCAGGCTGATACTGGGCGACTGGTTACTGCTGTTCTTCCAAGCTCTGCCTTTGTAGCCTGTAGTGGTCAGCGGTGAGCAGATGTCTCTGGGACGAAGTCCTGTTTTTCCCCATCTGAGCATGCCCAGGGTAAGACCTCTCATTGGAGGTCGGGGGTCACATGCACTGATACTGCAGCAGCTCCCATAGGTCCTCTAGGAAGGTCCTGAAGTTGCTCAGGTACTGTAGCAGCTCCCATTGGTCCTCTAGGAAGGTCCTGAAGTTGCTGCAGCTATAAAAGGTTCGCATGGCCGCACGGCCATGTGCTAGTATCAAACCAATGTCTATGAGCTCAGCGCCAGTGTGGTCATGTCTGGATGCGGTTAGCGTTTGACTGAAATAAGCCCCTAGAATACCGGCACCTCCAGTGAGGAGTTTGTATGAGTGTATTCAGGGCCTTGGCTGAAATAAGCCGCTTCAATACCGGCACATCCGGTGGGGAGTTGTTTGTCTGTTTTCTCTGACTGCATGACCACAGTTTGCTCTCGTTGGTAGCTGTGTACCTCTGTGAGGTTAACAGGGCACAGCATCTTGTCCCTAGCGACTCTGTGGAGTTAACATAGTTTGCTTATACCACCATATAGGGCTGCCATTTGCCAGCAGCAGGTTCCTCTCCTGCACGGTGGACCCCGAGTTGAAAACACACCTAATAATACACATATATATATATACTTGGTGCGTTCCACCACCCTAACAATGTGTTTGGCTTGTTTCACACTTGCGTTGAGCAGCGCATGCTGTGCCAAACTGCACTGAACGCAATATGTTGCATTTTGTTGCAGGTGGCAACTGCATACATTTGCATGGCCTGCGTACCCAATGTTAAACATAGGTACGCAGGATGCATGACAACATAGGCGAAGCTGAATGGAAGAGGTGCGCCAGTGGGAGGGGCTTAACGGAGGAACTACGCAGCCCTCTGCAGTTCTGCCCAATGCAAGTGTGAAACCTGCCTTTGCAAAGTCATTGACACCAGTTTGCTGGTAAAAATAGGTACCTACAGGCCAGATATTTAAAACTGTGGTTTGTCTGTCACACGGATCACATATAAGATCGCTCCAAATTCAACCATTTGTAGTGAAGGTGGAAAATATTGTCCTCCATTTAAAATGGGCAAAGCGCATGGAAAGGGACGCGGAACTGGACGTGATGGTGATGGTACATGCAGAGGGCGAGGCCAAAGCTGTGGCTGTCGGCAAGCTGAAATTGTGCCACAACAAACACCCACATCTTCTCACCCAACCTTCCTGTCCGAATTACTAGGGGACCGTAGCACACCATTATTGGTTGTTGGTTGGATAGCGGATAATGCTTCCAGTCAATTTGCCACCACCACCACGACCACCACCACCCTATCTTCCACATGGTCAAAGTCAGTAGCCGTGAGTCTGGACCGCATATTCCTCACCCTGATCCTCCTTCCTCCCACCATGCCAAGTGCCCAGAGACAACCGATCCCACACTTGGACACTCCTAAAAGCTGTTCACTTTTCCATTGATTGATTCGGGCCTCTCGCCTGGTCCACTTGAAGCGGGCAAGAGGAGATCGCATGTAGTGATGACCAAATATTTCAGCAGCCACGGTCACACAAAGGTGACAGTGGGAAAGTGTCACAAGAGGTGGAAGAAGATGATACACAATTGCCAGAAAGTCAGGAGGAGGACCAGGGTGTGAAAGTGGAAGATGAGGTGGTGGATGATATAGTAACTGACTGAAGCTGGCAGGAGGACATGCAGAGCGAGGACAGCAGCACACAGGGGGAGGGAGACATAGCACCTCAACAGGCAGGAAGAAGTGTCTGTGGTGGCTGCAGACAGGAGGTGGGCAACCGTTCACCATAACATCAATGCCAGTTCAACTGTTAGGATAACCCCAAAAAGTCCATTTGCACCACCTGCCAGGCCAACATCATCAGGGTAGCAAAACTACCAGCCTGACCACCTCCAGCATGATCAGGCACAAGGCAGCAAAGCACCTGACTTTGTGGGCCGAAAACCAGGGTCCAGGAACAGTGTCTGCGGGTGACACCACTGCTATCTATCAGGATCTGTGGAAGCGCTGTTTGCGCGAAACAGCTGTCATCCTACTTCACTTCACGTTCTCCCTGTCTGAACTGCTAATGTCTCAATAAAGGAATTTTTTTATCGGGAAGGTGAGTGCACACCATTTTTTCTATTGTTTGAACTTTGCATGTTGCTACAGGTGTTGCACCCTATATCCCGTATTTTTGGAAGCATATAAGCAATAGCAGCGGAGGATGGTGATGAGACAGATGTTCAACAGGGTCAGTATAGCAGCACTGTGGATTTGTTTCTTCTTTTTTTGGCTTCTCCCTGATTCTTCTATGTCTCTTAATTGTTGGGTATCCAAGCTGAACACATGACACACACTGGCTCTCTTGGAGGTCCTGGCCTGCCGCTAGCATTTTGTCAGAGAAGGTTTTTGTGCCGCTAGTGGAATTATAACTGATAAGAGCATCTGCCTGTCAACTGAAAATGCTGACAGGCTGACTCTTATAAAAATGAAAAAGGGCTGGATTGGGCCAGACTTCTCAACACCACCGAATGATAGCAGCATATCATAAACTCAAATCCAGTGTCTTTTATTTGGAGGACTATTCCCATGCACATATTCACACTCATATATGGGTACTAGATTGTGGCCCGATTCTAACGCATCGGGTATTCTAGAATATGCATGTCCCCGTAGTATATGGACAATGATGATTCCAGAATTCGCGGCAGATTGTGCCCTTAGCTGATTGGTCGAGGCAACCTTTATGACATCATCGTCGCCATTGCAACCATTATGACATCTACGTCGATACTGTGCCCGTCGCTGAATCAGAAACGTGGGATTTCTACGTCCTTTATGACATCATCATCGCTGTGCCCGTCTCTGATTGGTCGAGGCCTGGTGGCCTCGACCAATCAGAAACGCGGGATTTCTTCATCGATACCATGCCCGTCGCTGATTGGTCGAGGCCTGGCAGCCTCGACCAATCAGAGACGTGGGATTTCCAGGACAGACAGACAGACAGACGGAAAAACCCTTAGACAATTATATATATAGATATGCTTCCTGATTTTGGCTATTTGCTCTTGTCCTCTTCCTTCTCCTCATCCTTCACCACCATATCACCAGTATGACCGTGGTCCGTGATGCCACATCCACATCATTTTTTAAAGGGTGTTTATGATGCCTGTAGAAACAATTTATTAGTCAGTATGTTAGGCACTCGGATTCTCCCACTGCACATCTCAAGCCTTGCCTGCTTCAGCAGTCTCCCACTCAGCTGTGGCCGCTGCAGGTGCTGCTGAGCATAGATGTCGGTCTCAGCATCTTGCTTAGGGTCGGGCTGTTCATCTGGTTACTGCCAAGGCTATGGTAACCAGCGGTAGGAAGCGATGAGTGAACGCTCTGGAGACTAAGTCCAGAGATCACCCTACTGAGCACGCTCATGATGTGGTGATGTCTCATTGGGGATCAGTCGTCAGCTGCTCTGATGATGTGGCCGCACCGGATTGGTCTGCGAGCAAGGTACTGCCCGACTGGACATGAGCTGAACATATAAAAGGGTCTCAGAGGCACACGCTGGTGCTCTAGTACCATTTGTGTTGGTGGGCGTGAGTGGATATGCTACCACTCTGACTGTACATGTATGTGTTGTGATCTTGCTCAGCTTAGAGCCAGTTAGGGATTTTGCTTGCCGCTTGGCTTCCAGTTTCTGTATCCGGTCGTGTGTGTGGTTAGCACAGCTGAATTACAGAGCAAGTCCAATCACAGAGCCTTTTAGCTCCCCTGTGAGTTCTACAGGGTTTTGTTTTAGTTAACTAATGTCAGCATAGTATTTTCCTGTTGACTTGTCATCTATGCCGTTACTGTGTGCAAGTGACACAGCTCTATTGCAGAGCATCTATTCGTTTACTGTGTACCAATGATACAGCTCTATTGCAGAGCATCTATTCTCTATTGCAGATTATTTAGTCCATAACTATGTGAGTGGCACATTTCCATAGCAGAGCATGTGTTTTGTTTCTGCTTGCATGTTTATTTCTGGTGCAGTTCACATAGTGGCGCTTAACTCTTTGTGAGCAAGCAATCACATGTTGTGTGTTCCATCAATTCAATATTCACACTAGCTGTAATTTAACATCTCTGCACGGTGGACCACGGGTTGCGATTGCACTTCTCTATTAAATTTATTTAGAGCAATCCGCCAACTCTAATAGTATACTAGCGCCAGGGTCTGGCTAGTAATGGCGGACGAGCAGCAGCTTCTGCGTAATATTCAGCAGCTGGAGGGCAGGTTGTACATGCTTGAACAGTCAACTTCAGCTGTGGATCTATCCACAGCAGCAGCACAGGCAGCCAGTGAAGCCACTACTAGGGTTTCTGCTGCGACTCCTGTTCTGTCCTTCCCATATTTCCCGCTACCCAATAAGTTTACAGGGGACAGCAAGGCTTGCAGGGGATTCGTGAAATCAATCAGCTGGATTCAGCTGGAGCTACTGGCCTCATGTTTCTCATCTGAACGGGTCAAGGGTCAAGGTGGGATTCGTGGTGTCTTTATTAATGGACAGGGCATTGGAGTAGGCTATGCCGCTATGGGAATGTAAGGACCTGGTGGTCTGGAGCTCCTCTCATTTTTTGGACACTGGGAAACAGGTCTTTCTAGGACCTCAGGTTACCCATGATGCCGCAGTCCAATTCTTGGGTTTAATTCAGGGCTCTTCCCCAGCCAGCCAGTTCACTATCCAGTTCCAGACTTTAGTGTTCTAGTTGGAATGGCCAGATAAGATCCTCATTCCTGTTTTCTGGAGGGGCCTTGCAGACCACATCAAGGATGCTTTAGCCACTAGGGAGATCCCAACTACACTGGAGGATTTAATATCCATATCCACTTGCATTGATCTTCGGTACACTAAACGAACATTGGAGTGAGCCCAGTGTAGACAAAGCATTCGGTTAGCTTCAAACTTTACCAATCATTTGGGATCTCCGGCTCAGATGTGCGATCTGGTGGAGCCCATGGAGGTCTCTTGGGCAGAAGCTAAATCCCACCCTGTACGTGCACTACCAACTTGCTTTATCTGTAGGCCGGCTGGCCATTATGCCAATAGGTGTCCCAGGCATCAGGGAGATCGGCCGCATCTAGTGGCTATTGGGAGATGTTCACTAGATAAGACGGTTGAGTCCTCCAAGTTAACCTTCAGAGTGTCTCTAACTTATGGCTTGATTACTCACACTAAAAAGGCTTGCATGGATTATGGGGCTGAGGGCAATTTTATGTCTTCCACCTTTGCCTAACAGCACATGATTCCCTAAGGGTACGTTCACATTCGCGTCTTTGGACGCAGCGTCGTCGCCGCAAAACAACGCATGCGTCATGTGTCCCTATCTTTAACATTGGGGATGCATGGGCATGCGTTGTCATGCGTTTTGGTGCGTTTCGCGACGCATGCGTCGTTTCGACGCACCCGCCAGGGCGCGGCAAACGCAACATGTTGCATTTTTTCTGCGTCCAAAATTTTTAAAAAAACGCATGCGTCACACTTGCGTCGCATTTGTGTCGTCGATGCGTCAAAAACCCCATTGAAGTGTATTGGCAACGCAGAAGACGCAAGTACTTGCGTTGTTGTGCGTTGTACGATGCATGCGTTCTTTAATTAAAGTGTATAGACGGTGTCTAGACACTGAAAAGACCCTATATATATAAAAAAAGGTTGAACGCATGCGTCAAAAAAGCCTGCGTTTCACATGTGTCTTTCGTGCGTCGTTCGTTGCGTCCACGACGCTGCGTCCAAAGACGCGAATGTGAACGCAGCCTTAGTGATGCTCCCAAAGCCCATCACTGTTCGAGTGGTTAACGGGTCCATTCTACCTACCCAAATCACTCACCAAAAGATACCTCTTACACTAATGATGCCACCTACACATCAAGAGATGATTTCCTTCTTAGTCATCTCTGACGGCATGGATGACGTACTTCTGGGTATGCCTTGTTATGCTGCCATTCTACTTTTATCAACTGGGCAATGAGAACTTACTAGGGTGGAGTTAGCTGTGTGAGGGGTGATGCTTGCATTCTCAAGTTCAGATTGCATCCTGCGAGCTCACTAAGGATCTAATTTCTCTACCCAAGCGCTACTGGCCATATGCCGACATGTTCTCCAAGAGGGTCGCGGAGACTCTTTCTCCCCATTACCCATATGATTGCCCCATAGTCCTCATTCTGGGGGCAGAGCCTCCTCTTGGGCGTATCTACCCATTGTCGCTCCCAGAGGCTAAAGCTATGTCAGCTATGCTCCTGGCTGTAAAACCCCAGCGAATGAATGGAAACTAGGTCAATGACCTGTAGTTACCTTCATTTGCGGTGAGGCGCCCTCTGCTGGTTGTCCTCATATGAACTCGAGCCTGGGAACTTTTCTGATTTTTTCCCACGCTCGAAGGACATCCAGCAGAGGGCACCTCACCGCGAATGAAGGTAACTACAGGTCATTGACCTAGTTTCCATTCATTCGCTGGGGTTTTACAGCCAGGAGCAGCGCTGCATTATAGCAGAGCTCCTGGCTGTAAAAAAAATTAACCCCTTCAGATGGATTTACAACGTGGGACGTTACAGATCTACGGAAGGTATGTATATTGTTGGTTTATTATTTTTTCTTTGTCACAGAGCAAGGGTCTTCAGCGAGTGGATTGAGCGTACAATAAAATATTACAACAAACGGTGTGTTTATTTCATTAAAAGACTTTTTAACAATGTGTGTGTGTTTTTTTTAACTCTTTCATACAATTGGATTAATAATGGATAGGTGTCATAATTGACGCCTCTCCATTATTAATCTGGCTTAATGTCACCCTACAATAGCAAGGTGGCATTAACCCTTCATTACCCCATATCCTACCGCTACACGGGAATGGGAAGAGAGTGGCCAAGTGCCAGAATAGGCGCATCTTCCAGATGTGCCTTTTCTGGGATGGCTGGGGGCAGATGTTTTTAGCCAGGGGGGGGGCCAATAACCGTGGACCCTCTCCAGGCTATTAATATCTGCCCTCAGTCACTGGCTTTACTACTCTGGCAGAGAAAATTGCGCGGGAGCCCACGCCAATTTTTTCCTCCATTTAACCCTTTAATTTAATAGCTAGAACGGCCAAATTTTGCACATACACACTACTAACATTAGTAGTGTGGAATATGCAAAAAAAAGGGGGATATGAGATGGTTTACTGTATGTAAACCATGTCTCATATCATGTCGGGTTTAGGAAGGAGATAGCAAAAGCCGGCAATTGAATTACCGGCTTTTAAGCTATCTAGCGCTGGATGAAATATTAATATATATACATATATGTGCCTCAATGACATATATATATATATATATATATATACCTATTCTATGTGTACACATTTATTCCACCTATTCTATTGTAAGCTGTCAGTGTGATTTTACTGTACACCACACTGAATTGCCGGCTTTTCTCGCTAACACCGCTGCGTATTTCTCGCAAGTCACACTGCTGGTCTGTGTGTAATCCGTATTTTTCGGGCCCCCATAGACTTGCATTGGCGATTTTTTTGCGCATACGGTGACAAACACAGCATGCTGCGATTTTCTACGGCCGTAGAAAGCCGTATAATACGGATCAGTAAAATACGGCAGATAGGAGCAGGGGCATAGAGAATAATTGGGCCGTGTGGAATGCGTGTTTTTTGGACGTATTTAATGCGCTCATACGTCCGTAAAACTCGCTAGTGTGAGACCGGCCTTACTGTGAGTCTGTAAAAGTGGCGTAATACTCTGAGAACATTGTTCACAGCAATGAACTGGAAGTCAGAAATGCTTCCAGTGGTCTTCCCCATGCTGTTCCTATGTCATTTGAGCATCGATTTCACCAATTTCTAGTCCCTCTGCAGACCGCCGGGGGGCCGCTGGAAAAATGTTCGAGTTTCCCAGAAACTTACATTGGGCTTGATGTTTGGGTCAAGCACCCAAGCATTCCAATTTGCTCAACCCGAACAACGAGCACCCGAGCATTTTAGTGCTCACCCATCACTAGTAAAAATCTGTGCATTTGAGCTATTGCCCCATTGAAATATGAATCACATTTTCAAAAACAAAGTCAAAAACTGTTTTGCGACATATCTATCATGCAGATTTGTCCTAGTGTCATAGTGTACCTTTATTTCCTTGAATAATTTTGCTGAAAATGCCCTCTGAGTCAAGAGATTCATTCTTTCCTGTGAACAATAAAGGTCATGTCAATATTCATTTATTCATATTACTTTAATAAAGACTATTATTTATTTTATACTTTGAGGGTACGTGCACACGTCCGGATTTCTTGCAGAAATTTCCTGAAGAAAAGCGGAAATTTTCTGCAAGAAATCCGCATTTTTTTTGCGTTTTTTTTCCCATTTTTTGTGTGTTTTTTTTAGCATTTTGCAAGCGAAATTAGCTTGCAGAATGCTAAAGTTTCCCAAGCGATCTGTAGGATCACTTGGAAAACTGACTGACAGGTTGGTCACACTTGTCAAACATAGTGTTTGACAAGTGTGACCAACTTTTTACTATAGATGTTGCCTATACAGCATCAATAGTAAAAGATGGAATGTTTAAAAATAATTAAAAAAAAATAAATGGTTATACTCACCTGCAGACAGCCGATCTCAGCGGCGTCCGTTCCTATAGATGGTGTGTGTGTGCAGGACCTTCGATGATGTCACGGTCACGTGAGCGGTCACATGAGCGGTCACACAAAAAATCACAAGACGGAGACGTCATCGCAGGTCCTTCACACACCATCTACAGGAACGGAAGCGGCAACGTGCACCACTGAGAGGCTGGAAGACTCCGGGGCCATCGAAGGTGAGTATGTGACTATTTTTTATTTTAATTCTTTTTTTTTACCAATTATATGACTCCCAGTCCGTGGAGGAGAGTCTCCTCTCCTCCACCCTGGGTACCAACCGCACATAATCTGCTTACTTCCCGCATGGTATGCACAGCCCCATGCGGAAAGTAAGCAGATCAATGCATTCCTAGGTGTGCGGAATGCCCGCAATTCTGCAAATTTAATAAACATGTTGCTTTTTTTTCCGCAATGCGATTTTTTAATAATAGGAGGCATATGTAAGCGTTTTTTTCACGTTTTATCACGTTTTTATAGCGAAAAAACACGAAAAAAACGCAAAAAATACTGAACATGTGCACATGGCCTTAAAGAGGTCGTCTAATCTTCTGCAGAAGCATACCACTTCCCAAACTTCCTACTTTGTTTGAGTATGGCGTATTGCTGTTTGATTGACAGTTCGCAGTGGTAAATTTGCCTCTGTGTACTTGCACTGAAGCCTGCCAGATTGGGAGCAAACTGCATCCCAGAGATTTAACCAGCTAAAAAGTAACAGCCATTGTCAACACATTGAATGACAGATTCTGTAATTTTTCTACAAGTAGACTTGTTGAGTTGCAATCTTCTGAATAAGCAGAATGAGTGCCACCAGCAGTAGAAACTGTATATCATGATTATGGTCCAGCAACAACAGCCAGGGAAGTAAATGGTTAAAGTCCTGCACCATCCTTATCTCAGTAGAATTTGCTGGGGTTATTGCAAATTTCCAGCAAATTTCAACATAGTTGGGGTTTAAGTCAATCTTCCCATCAAGTTTCACCTCAAGGGAATACTCTGAGACAGAAACATAAGAACTTCAGGAGGTGCCATAACAAATATGCAACAGCGACATAGAGGTGTGCTCTGTATTTATAAATAATTTCAATTTAAAAATATTGTTTTGCAAGATCAAGAAGACAAATCAGATTTTCAATAAGACAAAATGTTCAGCTGAACTTTGAAACTCTTACAAAAATAACAATCACTAATTTTTAATTAATCTTACCTTTATTTACTTGCGCTGCTCTCTTGAAGATATCCAAAGAGTGAGGAAATTCATTATTTTCTGTGGGTAACAAAAGCAAATGTTTCTTAGTATTTTTTATGAAATTTCAAAAGAAAGTACTGTATATGTAATAGAAGTAAAAATGGTAAATTTTAGCAGGGTTCAAATCAACATAGTTGTTACCTGCTTTGTACCCCCTTAGATACAGGTGCCTCTTTCGCAAATATAGGATTCTTTGCCTTCCTGGCAGATGCACTCTTCGCCCACAAGAATAAGAAAATAGCACACTATGCAAGCAGTATAACATACATAATCTAGAGGTGAGGAAAAATCACCAAGCTTGTTAAGGGGTAACTGTAGGAATGGCAGACCATTCGGCAAAACTAGAGCAAAAAGAAACGGACGCACCGAACAAAAAAAGTCAAGAAAATAATGATCACACAATAAAATATGAAAGTATCAAATAATAATTTTATTGGTAGTACATAGGGACAAAAAAAGAGAAAAACCTGGCAATGCGGTACCAAAACACAAAGTGTATCAGTCCACACTTACACACACCTAATCATTATGTCACAAAAATAAATGGACAACATATAAACAAACATCTATCACAGGTATAGCCCATAAAAATTATGAAAATGACCTCTATATAAAGTACAACGGGCATATAAATGTCCATATAGATGTCCATGTAATATACAAATACCGAAATAGGCAACCACTCCACAAAAAAATACGAAATAAATAAATAAATAGTAATAGGTAAGATGGTATCTGCTAATACACATAAGCGCATATGTACCCAAAAGGGGAAAAACATAGTAATATATATAACATGTCTGCAAGCGGTATTAAATGTGCAAAATACATGTCAGAACAACAGATAGTCAGTAGACATACAAAAATATGCGAGAACAGTGCCCGCTGCACTATGTGGAAAACAATAGCAGCATGACCCTTACAAAAGGTCACAATCACAGCCCATGGAGTGTATGTAAAACGGTGCCAACTGCACTATGTGAAGCCAGATAACAGCGTGACCCACAGCTGAAAGAAAACAAACACAGCATGTGGATCGTCAAAGAGTGGTTTACCTGAGAGGTGTGTGAAGAGTGGACAGACGCGCCCCGACGCGCGTTTCGGATCACAAAATCCTTCGTCAGGGGGAGTGGCGTCCATGTGTAACATCCGGGGTATAAATACAGAGATGTGGCCAATGCAAGCGGATTGCTCATCAAACGACGCATGCGCCGTCAGGAGGAAACCGGCGCCGTGAGCTCCAACGTCACGTCCGCCGGAGCGACGAAGCACAAGCATGTGCTACGTCACCACGGCAACGAAAAGACGCCGGGGCCCGCCAGCAACCAGGAAACACAGACAGCGCATGCGTACTGAGCAATACGGCAGGCATGTATGTAAAGCGAGGATACGTGAGCCAAGAGTGACCAGTGCGTATAATATAAAAGGTGCATGTCAGTGTGAATAACGATGGCTAAGGTTATATAAAGTGACTAGTGCAAACATATTATGTACAAAAAATCAAAAAATTCCCTTTGCATGAGGTAGCCAGTGCAAACATGTACTATACAAAATAGACATATATAACAGATATGCGTGTGTGCAGAACAAACCACACTATTAAGCACATATATATATACATAAAAGGAAGCATAAAACAAATAACCAGAAATTTATCAAATACCAATATAATACAATAAATATAAATATGCCACAACAAATATCCATCGAAATCCAGACATGCTGCCGATAAGGTTAAATCCGCAGTGACCAAAATGCATGGAAGTAGAAGAAGAACCACATCAAGAAATACACTAAAAGAAAAAATAGAAGGAATGTTAAAAACAATTAAAAACAGAATAAAAAACGCATATAAAGATGGACACACACGGTCTACAGAAATGGAATAAAACTAAGATGTTCATTTAGCCCGTGGGGGTGTACTGTCCTAAGAGTCCAAATCCACCTCGCCTCAAGCCTGGCAAGGGGATTAGAGATGGGACCCCCTCTGATATTTGGTTGCATCATGTCGATCCCCCTAACCTGTAAGGCTGAGGCATCGCAATTGTGGTGGATCTTGAAGTGCCGGGGTAAAGTTTTTAGTAGGGAGACATCAGTTATTCCCTGGGCAGCTTTGATACCTAATATATGCTCTCTCACCCTGACCTTGAGTGGTCGGGTGGTTAAACCCACATATATTAATTGGCAGGGGCAAGTGGCATAATACACAACTGCCCTCGAATTGCATGTAATGCTGTGTTTGATGTCATATATTGTTTTCCCATCTGAACTGACAAAAGATTGAGCACGAATAATATTAGGACAGGCCACACAGTTACCACATGGTCTACAGCCAAAACTTGGTTTGGCATTAGATAGAAAGGTGGTTGGTTCATTAACATAATGACTTCTGACCAGAGAGTCGCGTAAATTTCTTGACCTCCTGAATGTAATCAATGGTCTAGGCCCCAAACATTTGGCAAGAATAGGATCCGAGAGTAGAATAGGCCATGATTTCTCCATAAAATACCGCATCAGATCCGTATTGCCATGATATTGTGTGATGAATCTGATATCGGTACTTGAGTTCTTTTTAGTAGAGGAATATAATGCAGACCCCCTGGTGGTATGCCTAGCCCTATTAAAGGCCCTTTTAATACATCGACGGCTATAACCTTTCTCAAGAAACCTCTTCTTAAGGTCCTCAGCTTGAACAAAAAAATCAGCATCTCTTGAACAGATTCGTCGTAGTCGCAAAAATTGACCGAATGGTATCGAACGGATCATGGCAGGAGGGTGTGATGACTCGGCCCGTAATAGAGAGTTTACAGAAGTGGATTTCCGGAAAATGTCTGTCTGTAAGACATTCTCTTCATCACGTCTAATCTTGACGTCCAAAAAGTCAATACTTTCACTATTGTACTGGTAAGTTAAATGAATATTGAAATTATTTTGGTTTAACATAGAAATAAAATCATGAAGCGAATCCACTGATCCCTGCCAGATCAAAAACACATCGTCTATGTACCGCGCCCAAAAAAAAGGACGCAGTCCATAGACGCATGTCGATCTGACAGGAAGAGGTCCCTCTCCCACAGCCCCAGGAACAGGTTAGCGTAAGATGGTGCAAAAGACGCCCCCATCGCTGTTCCCTGGAGCTGCAGGAAGAAGGACCCCTTAAAAAGAAAAAAATTGTGAGATAACGTAAACATGAGCAAATCTGTCAAAAAAGTGGCCAGAGATGGTATGACCTGTGAGGACCGTAGAAAAAAACTAGTTGCACGCATTCCATCCGCGTGTTTAATATTCGTGTATAGCGACTCAATGTCGCAGGTAACCAGAAGAGTATCAGGACCAATAAACAGGCCATCAATCTTTTTAAGAAACTCACTGGTATCCTTTGTAAAGGATGGTAAAGTTTCAACCAGTGGTTGCAGGAAGGAATCAATGTATTTATTGACTTTCTCCAGATAGTTGCCTTTACCCGAAATGATGGGTCTGCCTGGGGGTTTCAAGTAGTTTTTATGTATCTTTGGCAGCAGATATAGGGTGGGAATGGATGGCTCGACAACTTGAAGGACAGTGTAGACCTCATTTGTAATAATCCCTTCCTCTTTAGCTGCCAATAAGATGGACTTCAGTTCCAATTGAAATTTACTCAGGGGATTAAAGGTCATTTTTTTATAACAATTAGTGTCCCTCAGCTGGCGAAAAGCTTCCTTCTCATACATGGTTTTAGGCCAAACCACCACATTCCCACCCTTATCCGCTGGCTTGAACACCACATCCTGCAGGCCCTGTAATTTCTTCAGGCAAGACCTCTCCTCTCGTGTGAGATTGTCAGATGTTGAATACCTAGGGATATTCAAAAAATCATTGCTGACCATCCTAACAAAAATATCAATGGGTGGACAGGATGATAAAGGGGGGAATTTCAAAGATTTAGATTTAATAGAAGATGGTATCTTACCCCCCTGTGGACTACTGTGCTCCACAGCCAGCTCCTCCAATACTGCTAACGCCTCTTGTTCCGTCTCTGATGGAAACAATTGAGCAATTTCGTCATTATGAAAGAAACGTTTAAATAAGATCTTACGAGCAAATAAATGCAGATCTTTCACAGCATTAAATCTGTCAAAACTAGATGTTGGACAAAACAGAAGGCCTTTAGTAAGTACTGCAGTTTCAGTAATGGTAAAATTATGCGCACTAAGATTAATTACCTTCAAGTTGTAATTATTTTCAGGTGTATGGCCCAAGTGTCGTTTATTCGGAAGGTAACGTAAATTGTGCTTCCTTTTAGGAGTGTAACTGGTAGACACAGAGACGGAAGAAGTGGCATCTGAAAGGTCACTACCTGAAGGAATGGAAGAGATGGAGGGAGCACGTTGTCTGTCCTGTGATGGAATAGTTGTAGTCCTCCATCTGTATACCCGACCCGTGGAAAAATCTCGTTGGTCTCTGTTAAGTTTAGTCATTTGTTTCTCCTGAATGTCTTTGATGAAAAATTTATTAAGGATTGGGAGAGTTTATGTAATGAAACTTCGATCAAATTTATGGAATTATTAATTCAGTTTAATTTGAAATCTATTAATATGATTGATCAAAATTTGGAGTCAACGTATACTATTGCTAAAGCTGAGCTGACTGCTGAACAGCTGAAGGCAATTGATGAATCAATGAACAAGAATATGGATGTGTGGGTCAAAGACATTCAGGAGAAACAAATGACTAAACTTAACAGAGACCAACGAGATTTTTCCACGGGTCGGGTATACAGATGGAGGACTACAACTATTCCATCACAGGACAGACAACGTGCTCCCTCCATCTCTTCCATTCCTTCAGGTAGTGACCTTTCAGATGCCACTTCTTCCGTCTCTGTGTCTACCAGTTACACTCCTAAAAGGAAGCACAATTTACGTTACCTTCCGAATAAACGACACTTGGGCCATACACCTGAAAATAATTACAACTTGAAGGTAATTAATCTTAGTGCGCATAATTTTACCATTACTGAAACTGCAGTACTTACTAAAGGCCTTCTGTTTTGTCCAACATCTAGTTTTGACAGATTTAATGCTGTGAAAGATCTGCATTTATTTGCTCGTAAGATCTTATTTAAACGTTTCTTTCATAATGACGAAATTGCTCAATTGTTTCCATCAGAGACGGAACAAGAGGCGTTAGCAGTATTGGAGGAGCTGGCTGTGGAGCACAATAGTCCACAGGGGGGTAAGATACCATCTTCTATTAAATCTAAATCTTTGAAATTCCCCCCTTTATCATCCTGTCCACCCATTGATATTTTTGTTAGGATGGTCAGCAATGATTTTTTGAATATCCCTAGGTATTCAACATCTCACAATCTCACACGAGAGGAGAGGTCTTGCCTGAAGAAATTACAGGGCCTGCATGATGTGGTGTTCAAGCCAGCGGATAAGGGTGGGAATGTGGTGGTTTGGCCTAAAACCATGTATGAGAAGGAAGCTTTTCGCCAGCTGAGGGACACTAATTGTTATAAAAAAATGACCTTTAATCCCCTGAGTAAATTTCAATTGGAACTGAAGTCCATCTTATTGGCAGCTAAAGAGGAAGGGATTATTACAAATGAGGTCTACACTGTCCTTCAAGTTGTCGAGCCATCCATTCCCACCCTATATCTGCTGCCAAAGATACATAAAAACTACTTGAAACCCCCAGGCAGACCCATCATTTCGGGTAAAGGCAACTATCTGGAGAAAGTCAATAAATACATTGATTCCTTCCTGCAACCACTGGTTGAAACTTTACCATCCTTTACAAAGGATACCAGTGAGTTTCTTAAAAAGATTGATGGCCTGTTTATTGGTCCTGATACTCTTCTGGTTACCTGCGACATTGAGTCGCTATACACGAATATTAAACACGCGGATGGAATGCGTGCAACTAGTTTTTTTCTACGGTCCTCACAGGTCATACCATCTCTGGCCACTTTTTTGACAGATTTGCTCATGTTTACGTTATCTCACAATTTTTTTCTTTTTAAGGGGTCCTTCTTCCTGCAGCTCCAGGGAACAGCGATGGGGGCGTCTTTTGCACCATCTTACGCTAACCTGTTCCTGGGGCTGTGGGAGAGGGACCTCTTCCTGTCAGATCGACATGCGTCTATGGACTGCGTCCTTTTTTGGGCGCGGTACATAGACGATGTGTTTTTGATCTGGCAGGGATCAGTGGATTCGCTTCATGATTTTATTTCTATGTTAAACCAAAATAATTTCAATATTCATTTAACTTACCAGTACAATAGTGAAAGTATTGACTTTTTGGACGTCAAGATTAGACGTGATGAAGAGAATGTCTTACAGACAGACATTTTCCGGAAATCCACTTCTGTAAACTCTCTATTACGGGCCGAGTCATCACACCCTCCTGCCATGATCCGTTCGATACCATTCGGTCAATTTTTGCGACTACGACGAATCTGTTCAAGAGATGCTGATTTTTTTGTTCAAGCTGAGGACCTTAAGAAGAGGTTTCTTGAGAAAGGTTATAGCCGTCGATGTATTAAAAGGGCCTTTAATAGGGCTAGGCATACCACCAGGGGGTCTGCATTATATTCCTCTACTAAAAAGAACTCAAGTACCGATATCAGATTCATCACACAATATCATGGCAATACGGATCTGATGCGGTATTTTATGGAGAAATCATGGCCTATTCTACTCTCGGATCCTATTCTTGCCAAATGTTTGGGGCCTAGACCATTGATTACATTCAGGAGGTCAAGAAATTTACGCGACTCTCTGGTCAGAAGTCATTATGTTAATGAACCAACCACCTTTCTATCTAATGCCAAACCAAGTTTTGGCTGTAGACCATGTGGTAACTGTGTGGCCTGTCCTAATATTATTCGTGCTCAATCTTTTGTCAGTTCAGATGGGAAAACAATATATGACATCAAACACAGCATTACATGCAATTCGAGGGCAGTTGTGTATTATGCCACTTGCCCCTGCCAATTAATATATGTGGGTTTAACCACCCGACCACTCAAGGTCAGGGTGAGAGAGCATATATTAGGTATCAAAGCTGCCCAGGGAATAACTGATGTCTCCCTACTAAAAACTTTACCCCGGCACTTCAAGATCCACCACAATTGCGATGCCTCAGCCTTACAGGTTAGGGGGATCGACATGATGCAACCAAATATCAGAGGGGGTCCCATCTCTAATCCCCTTGCCAGGCTTGAGGCGAGGTGGATTTGGACTCTTAGGACAGTACACCCCCACGGGCTAAATGAACATCTTAGTTTTATTCCATTTCTGTAGACCGTGTGTGTCCATCTTTATATGCGTTTTTTATTCTGTTTTTAATTGTTTTTAACATTCCTTCTATTTTTTCTTTTAGTGTATTTCTTGATGTGGTTCTTCTTCTACTTCCATGCATTTTGGTCACTGCGGATTTAACCTTATCGGCAGCATGTCTGGATTTCGATGGATATTTGTTGTGGCATATTTATATTTATTGTATTATATTGGTATTTGATAAATTTCTGGTTATTTGTTTTATGCTTCCTTTTATGTATATATATATGTGCTTAATAGTGTGGTTTGTTCTGCACACACGCATATCTGTTATATATGTCTATTTTGTATAGTACATGTTTGCACTGGCTACCTCATGCAAAGGGAATTTTTTGATTTTTTGTACATAATATGTTTGCACTAGTCACTTTATATAACCTTAGCCATCGTTATTCACACTGACATGCACCTTTTATATTATACGCACTGGTCACTCTTGGCTCACGTATCCTCGCTTTACATACATGCCTGCCGTATTGCTCAGTACGCATGCGCTGTCTGTGTTTCCTGGTTGCTGGCGGGCCCCGGCGTCTTTTCGTTGCCGTGGTGACGTAGCACATGCTTGTGCTTCGTCGCTCCGGCGGACGTGACGTTGGAGCTCACGGCGCCGGTTTCCTCCTGACGGCGCATGCGTCGTTTGATGAGCAATCCGCTTGCATTGGCCACATCTCTGTATTTATACCCCGGATGTTACACATGGACGCCACTCCCCCTGACGAAGGATTTTGTGATCCGAAACGCGCGTCGGGGCGCGTCTGTCCACTCTTCACACACCTCTCAGGTAAACCACTCTTTGACGATCCACATGCTGTGTTTGTTTTCTTTCAGCTGTGGGTCACGCTGTTATCTGGCTTCACATAGTGCAGTTGGCACCGTTTTACATACACTCCATGGGCTGTGATTGTGACCTTTTGTAAGGGTCATGCTGCTATTGTTTTCCACATAGTGCAGCGGGCACTGTTCTCGCATATTTTTGTATGTCTACTGACTATCTGTTGTTCTGACATGTATTTTGCACATTTAATACCGCTTGCAGACATGTTATATATATTACTATGTTTTTCCCCTTTTGGGTACATATGCGCTTATGTGTATTAGCAGATACCATCTTACCTATTACTATTTATTTATTTATTTCGTATTTTTTTTGTGGAGTGGTTGCCTATTTCGGTATTTGTATATTACATGGACATCTATATGGACATTTATATGCCCGTTGTACTTTATATAGAGGTCATTTTCATAATTTTTATGGGCTATACCTGTGATAGATGTTTGTTTATATGTTGTCCATTTATTTTTGTGACATAATGATTAGGTGTGTGTAAGTGTGGACTGATACACTTTGTGTTTTGGTACCGCATTGCCAGGTTTTTCTCTTTTTTTGTCCCTATGTACTACCAATAAAATTATTATTTGATACTTTCATATTTTATTGTGTGATCATTATTTTCTTGACTTTTTTTGTTCGGTGCGTCCGTTTCTTTTTCCACAAGAATAAGCCTATCAGCAACCCTCTGGAGTGACAGTCCTCACCTTGTCTCTAAAAATGGCACTGATGCAAGTGGGTGTCACAAGGGTGTCAAGTCCCCCTGGGAGACCTGGAGTTAGAAGGTCACTACAGGTAATGAATCTCAGGTCCTCTTTAGAGACGGTGTGGTTTGTGTCCTATTTTAAATTGATTTCTTTTCCATAATTGCTGAAATGGTTAAGGACTCTTTCTATGCTGGCTTTCTACAGAATTGTTAGGCCATGTTCACACAGTGCGTTTTTTACTGCGGAACCGCAGCGGTTTTGCCGCTGCGGTTCCGCAGCTGTTTTCCATGCAGGGTACATAACAATGTAACCCTATGGAAAACAGTCACTGCTGTGCACATGATCCGTAATTTCGTTTAAAAAGCCACGCAGAATAGCTGCGGCAAAAAAGAAGGAGCATGTCACTTCTTTTTCCTGAACCGCAGCGGTTCTGCACCCATAGACCTCCATTGTGAGGTCAAAATCGCAGTAAAACCCGCAGATCAAAAATATATCTGCGGGTTTTACTGCGATTTGATGTGCAGAACCGCTGCAGCAGGAAGTGCGGGGGAGCGGGCGGAAGTGCGTGGGCGGAGTGTGGCTGCCCCCCCGTGCTCCGATCCCGCCCCCCCGTGCTCCGATGCCCCCCCGTGCCCTAATCTCCCCCCCTTATACTTACCCGGCGTCCCGGTGTCCGTCCGGCCGTCTTCTCCCTGGGCGCCGCCATCTTGCAAAATGGCGGGCGCATGCGCAGTGCGCCCGCCGAATCTGCCGGCCGGCAGATTCGCTCCAAAGTGCATTTTGATCACTGAGATATAACCTATCTCAGTGATCAAAATAAAAAAATAGTAAATGACACCCCCCCCCACTTTGTCACCCCCATTGGTAGGGACAATAAAAAAATTAAGAATTTTTTTTTTTCACTAAGGTTAGAATAGGGGTAGGGGTAGGGTTAGGGGTAGGGTTAGGGGTAGGGGTAGGGGTAGGGTTAGGGTTAGGGTTAGGGGTAGGGTTAGGGTTAGGGGTAGGGTTAGGGTTAGGGTTAGGGTTAGGGGTAGGGTTAGGGGTAGGGTTAGGGTTAGGGTTAGGGGTAGGGTTACGGGGAGGGTTAGGGGTAGGGTTAGGGTTAGGGGTAGGGTTAGGGTATTTTCAGCCATTTTAGCCCTAAAAAGCTTCCTAGGAAACACACAGTCTCTGCATAGAAAACTGCATAAAAAAGGATAAAAAAACGCATCAAAAAACGCATCAAAAAAGGACAAAAAAAGGACCAAAAAAAGGACCTGCGTTTTCTGCCAAGAGCTGCAGTTTTTTAAAAAAAACTGTCCTGAAAAAAAAAGGATGGAAATCCTGAACGTGTGAACATACCCTTACTCTCATCTGCAGCTGCTGATATCATTTCCTCTCCCTACCTTTACTAGCTCTAGAGATTTCTTTTTGCTGGTGAAAGAATCTTCTCCCTAGAGTTGCAGTTAGTAGTAGTTGCTGGAGTGTTTTGTGTGCAGTAGTATCTTGAGTGTTTATCTCCTCATCCTTATTCCTATTCAGTTTGTTTGTTCTTCCCTTTTCCTGTCCTCCTCCCTATTTTTAGTAATTGTTTTGTATGATGGTGGTTTTCAGTTACCCCTTTCTGTCTTTGTTTCTAGTTTCCCTTACATTTGTGTCCCATGCCTCATTAGATGGGGGAGAGGACAGACTAGGTAAGGTTGGAGAGCCAGGTCTCTCTACCATAAAGAGTTCCCCTGGGACAGGGATAATTAGGGTCCCATTTCCAGGGACAGTTTGAGGCCCCTCTCTCTGTCACATCATTACGGTGGGCTAGTCTTCTTAGATTGGAACTGAGTACATAGACAGAATTAAAAGTTGGATCATCCTGCTTTGCTCCTGTAGTGCTTGCTATAGCTCTGTGGCAGTACACCTTCTGTAGTGAGTCCTACTATCTCCTACTTCAACTAGCAATGATGCAGTAACTTTTAAGCTAGACTATATCATGACATCAGAAAACTACTTGGTGTAAAATTCCCCAGAAAATGCTGAAAGGGTAAACAAAATAGGAGCCATGAGTAGGACCAAATAGGTAGCTGCACTGACGAGACAGTTGAGCAGTAAGAATTTTTTTTATACCCTATATTTAATATACTATGGACACTGGAAATACCACGGGACAGAATAAGAAACATTTGATATGCATGAAATAACTTTGTTGCAAATTCAATTTCCTTGCCAAATTCATATTTCAGAAGATTTGCTAGACACTAATACATTTTTTTGATGTTCTTCAACTTTAAAATAGCAACTATGCAACTTTGCAATTGTAATTTTTTTAAACAAATCTGAAATCTGGTGGCAAAGTACTCACAAATCCCATGTTGTGTAAAAACAGTTTTTGTTTATTCCTCTAATGCTCCAAGAAACAACCGGTGTTATCAACTGTAATTGTAACTCCAAATAAAACCAAGTCCAAGTTCCTTGTCAATTTATTTCAAATATTTATTTTAAAAAAAGCTACAATATATTTTATGGCCTTCAAAATTTGTTAACGGCAGTGCATTGTTTTTTGTTTTCTGCTACATTGTGCATCATTTGATATTTTGGTGCAAAGCAATTTTATCTTTCATTTACCATTTACTGGTTTGTGAACAAATATAACAAAATAAGATGGGAGTTAAAAAAATTCTTACACCTTTGTAAAAGTATTATGCACATTTACTTACCAACACTGCCAGTCCTTGTACCTGGTTCCTGCAAAACGTGAATATTGAACGTTTAATATGGTAAATTGTCTAAATTAGAAATTCTCAAAATTGCAATGTTCCCCTCAGTTTGCGTATGCGCACACGTTGCGGATTTTGCTGCGGATCTGCGGCAGATTGGCCGCTGCGGATTCGCAGCAGTTTTCCATGTGGTGTACAGTACCATGTAAACCTATGGAAAACCAAATCCGCTGTGCTCAAGCTGCGGAAAATACCATGCGGAAACGCTGGGTTGTATTTTCCGCAGCATGTCAATTCTTTGTGTGGATTCCGCAGCGGTTTACAGCTGCTACATAATAGGAATCCGCAGGTGTCAAACCGCAGGTGGAATCTGCACAAAACCCGCAGTAATTCAGTGGTAAAGTTTACCTGCAGATTTTGCAAAACTGGTGCAGAAAAATCGGCAACGTGGGCACATAGCCTTTCTGTTTAATTGTAGTTAGAGAGGAAGCTTTGACTAAAGTGGCTGTATACATTAAAGTTTTCATTTGGCTGAAAAGATCTTTGACGACCTTTGCTGAAAAGATTGGTGAAAATTTTTATATTTTAATTTGCCAGCTTCGACAAGATGTTCCGAAAGTTTAATTTGCAGCTAGTTAATTCAATGTGAATCACAAGTAAAGCAAAGCTTTTAGTAGCCCTGAAAAGATGTATATAACACTCTGAGGTGTGTATTGAATCCCATTCAAGCTTTAATGCAAACACGGCCATAGCAATTTCATAGTTACATCAACATATAAGTCTAGGGTTAAATGAATGGTAACGTTCTTCACTGGTGTCCTGTTACACATTTTTTGTAATGCTCACTAATTTACGTCTTCTCTTTCACTATCTCTATGGCTAAGCTGTGAGCTCTGATGCCCTCCCACTAGTATACATTCTATGATCTTGTTTCCTGATTGTTTGTGCTGTACCATGTCATATGATAGCTGCAAGGTATTATAGTGGCTGTACATGAGGACATATGAACCTTTTTTCGCAAATGCAAAATGATGTATGTAATGTAATGTAATGTAATGATGAGCATGTGTGGGTAGTTAACATGAGTTGAATAGTATTGAATTGCTTTAATTTGTCGAATACTAAAATTCAACACAAATTTTAGTTCGCATCAACATTCTCATCTCTACTTTACTAGTTGCATGAATGTTCTACTGTGTTAATTTTTTTAAAAAAAGTGAGGTTATTAAAAAAAGTGAAGCGAGCTTCAAACAATAGGTGTGGTGGGTCCCTGAGCATCACGTCTTTTAAAAGGTAATTATTCAATGTACATGGGCATTAATTACCGCATAGACATACATACGTGTATTTGGTGTGACATAATGCATAAAAGGAATGCACTGATGTTATAGCTTTGGCTTTAGGTATATTTTTGAGTAGCATACTTCTGCTTACGTCTCACTTATCTTTAACAAGTAAAAAAAAAAATCTATGGATACCCTTCTATGCCTCATTGCCACATGTGATCTGTGTGTGTACACTACCATTCAAAAGTTTAGGGTCACTTAGAAATTTTCTTATTTTTGAAAGAAAAGCACTGTTTTTCCAATGAAGCTAACACTAAAAGATTCAGAAATATACTCTATACAATGTTAGCGTGGTAAATTACTATTCTAGCTGCAAACATCTGGCTTATAATGCAATATCTTCATAGGTGTATAGAGTCCCATTTTCAACAACCATCACTAGTGTTCTTATAGTACTTTGTGTTTGCTAACTGTAAGAAGGCTAATGGATGGTTAACATACCCTTGAAAACCCTTGTGCAAGTATGTTAGCACAACTGAAAATAGTTTGGCTGATTAGAGAGCCTATAAACCTGACCTTCCTTTGAGCTAGTTGAGAATCTGGAGCATTACATTTGTTGGTTCCATTAAACTCTCAAAATGGCCAGAAAAAATGAACTTTCATGTGAAACTCGACAGTCTATTCTTGTTCTTAGAAATGAAGGCTATTCCATGTGAGAAATTGCCAAGAAACTGAAGATTTCCTACAACGGTGTGTACTACTCCCTTCGGAGGAGAGCACAAACAGGCTTAAACCAGAGCAGAAAGAGAAGTGGAAGGCCCCATTGCACAACTGAGCAACAAGACAAGTACATTAGAGTCTGTATTTTGAGTAATCGACTCCTCACAGGTCCTCAACTGGCAGCTTCATTAAATAGTACATACAAAACGCCAGTGTCAACGTCTACAGTGAAAAGGCGACTCCGGGATGCTGGCCTTCAGGGCAGAGTGGCAAAGAAAAAGCCATATCTGAGACTGGCTAATCAAAGGAAAAGATTAATATGGGCAAAAAAACACAGACATTGGACAGAGGAAGATTGGAAAAAAGTGTTATGGACAGACAAATCCAAGTTTGAGGTGTTTGGATCACACAGAAGAACATTTGTGAGACGCAGAACAACTGAAAAGATGCTGGAAGAGTGCCTGATGCCATCTGTCAAGCATGGTGGAGGTAATGTGATGTAAATATATATAAAAGGGGTGCACCCCTAGGCCAATAGCGATACAGGGTGCAAAACCTAGTCTGTAAGGCAAATTTGGTACAACACAGAAGAAAAAAAGACTAGACTAATGATGGTATGCACACCCAAGAATAATATGAAAAAATCAAAAGTACTTTTATTACACCTCAGAAAAGACAGACACAAAATAAAACCATTTAAAAAGGTCTAAGTATAAGACCAATGACCATCACCCTTATATATCACATACATGGTGTAACACAGCCAAAAAATACAGATACAAATAAATATAAATAGTACAGTTGGTTGTACAAATATAAATGCAAAAATGCCTCTAGCTCATGGGCCTAGTAGCACACAATACCCTGCAGTCATGTATAAACATAATGGAGACCCTATATGACAAATATGGCTATATAGTTAATAGCAGTATTATCTAAGCATGCTCAGTACCTAGAAAACCTTAGTCCCAATGTACATATCACAATGTTAAGCTTAGGTAAAAGCATAAACCCCCAAAAGATGTATATCATAATACCTATAGTAACCTGGTCCAATGAGGAACAAAGGTGGACTGCCAATTGATGAAAAGCACACAAAACCACAGAAAAGAGCAAGGTCGAAGAAATTTTTATACTGAAAATAGAGAAATGCAGCTCAAGTTGAAGGAAAATGCGGCAGACTAAGGCACCCAGAGGAGACAAGAGACGAGGTAAGGGGTGAGGTAAGAGCCCCACGCGTATCGATGCAACAGCAGCTTCGTTAGGGGAAGTGAGCAATAATGAGGTAATGTGATGGTCTGGGGTTGATTTGGTGCTAGTAAAGTGGGAGATTTGTACAAGGTAAAAGGGATATTGAATAAGGAGGGCTATCAATCCATTTTGCAACACCATGCCATACTCTGTGGACAGCACTTGATTGGAGCCAATTTCATCCTACAACAGGACAATGACCCAAAGCACACCTCCAAATTATGCAAGAACTTTTTAGGGAAATAGCAGACAGCTGGTATTCTATCTGTAATGGAGTGGCCAGCACAGTCACCAGATCTCAGCACCATTGAGCTGTTGTGGGAGCAACTTGACCGTATGGTACGCAAAAAGTGCCCTTCAAGCCAAACCAACTTGTGGGAGGGGCTTCTGAAAGCATGGGGTGAAATTTCTCCAGATTACCTCAGCAAATTAACTGCTAGAATGCCAGTGGTCTGCAATGCTATAACTGCTGCAAAGGGAGCATTCTTTGGCAACAGCAAAGTTTGAAGGAGAAAATTATTATTTCAAATAAAAGATTCTCGTTACTGGGACCTATCGTGTTTGAGACTCCTCTCTTCGTCTGATAACCTACATTTATATGAGAATGTAGGATCTTGCTAAAACTAAAACTGCCTGAGGGGTGGAGTGCTTAGTCAAAGAGTCTATGTATACAAATATCAAAAGAGATACCATCACTTTGTTACAGAAATTAGGTGTGTCTGTACACAGAGTGCTTACTAAGAGTAGCCATCTCCATACATAGCTAACAAAATAAAATAGTACTCTGTAGCACTAAAGCATGCAAACATGAAATATATGAAATTTTAACTGCATCATTGCTCTAGAAAATATGAAATATTGTAAACACTTAGAGCAAAATGGGCCAATTTATGTGTACCTGACACACATTTATTTTGTTAGTTATGTATGGAGATACCTATTCTTAAAGGGCTTTAGACTTTAGACTCTTAGAGGGCTTGTGTTATGGTCCACTACCAATGAAATCATGTCCCCTACAAAGATTTGCTACTTTTTAATGAGTCCAACACCAAGGTCAATGAACATCTGCAAAGTTTTGAGACACTGATGCTGATGCATCTGGTGCCCATGCCTGACTGGGGTAAATACCTGTTGACTAGTTTGACTGGCCGGGCACGAAATGATGTCCGGTCACTTGGGCCTACGAACTGCATAGACTATGGTACTCTTAAGGACATTGTGTTGGGCTCTTTTCCTATCACTCCTGAGAGATGTTGCGCCAAGATCCGGACATTTTCTCCCCAGGGGTTTTACTATGTAGAATTTTGCAGTCAACTCCATTGACACTGACACCACTGACTCAATGGTAGGGCTGCCCACTCCAATGCTTCCCTCTGGAAGATTATCATGCTTGAGCAACTTATGGACAAAATGGCTCCATAAATATGAGAGAGGGTAGCTGACTGGAAGCCTGACATAGGCAACCAACACCACTGAAGACCTGATATCCCCACCGAACCCAGAAAACCCCTCAACCATAGATTTGAGCAACCACCAGCCATTCAAGCAGGACTATCAGACTACCCAGTAAATCCGCCAGGACAAAGGATTACCAACAGTACCTGTGATTTGCCCAAACCATGGGGCAGTTATACTAGCGGGAAGCCTTGGACACATGGCCAAACATTGTCCCCTGGCCAGAGCCCCATGCATAGAGACTGTATGCCAGCCCAGCAGGTCAACATCTACCAAAACAAACCAGCAGGGTCTGAGGGACACTACCCCTGGGAAATAACAGCAGCGGAGGAAGTGATATATCTCATCCATGCTCTAAGGCGAGTTGGCCACCCTACACCAGCCAACCTCCATTGTCAAATCCAGCCAGTAAAGGTTGGTGATATCCTGGCCTAGGGACTTTGGGACACTGGGCCTTCAATTATCCTGGTCAGCCCAGATATTGTCCCACCAGAAAACTGCTTAACGGGATGCCAAATGAATATCTCCTTGGCTTGAGGTCAGAGTTTGGATATCCCTCTAGTATGTGTGCAGTTGGACTGATGAATTAACCAGAGAGAGGTCGAAGTGGAACTCATGGTTGGATTTCCTATGACTTATTTTGGTGAACGACCTAGAACAAGGGCTTTTCCAGTCAATTTGTCATTGTCATCACCTGCAACCAAGCCAAGCAACACCCTAAAGTGGATCTTTCTTCCACCCCTCCCAAGGATAACCCACACTCCAAGTCTCCATCATCCTCCTCTGATCCAAAGGCTGTGAGTACACCTGACCAGACTGTGCCCATTAACTGGGTTGAGATAGAACGTAATGAGTTTAGGGAAGCCCAACTCACAGACCTCACCCTAGAGCTTGCCTGAGTGCCTTTGGAGCCGGTACAAGAGAGTTGGGAAGGTGCTTTCCCCACTGAAGGGGTGTCCATTCTGTACTATGTCCAAAACTTTAGGAAAAAGATGAGGTACCTCATAACCTTAGCCTTGTTACAACAGTACTGCCGAGAATTTAACTGTGGACAGAAGGTTCTAGTACTAGAAACAGTACGCAAAAGCAAGCTGCAAGCCATGTGGGCGGTTCCGTTCACCATGCCCACGAGATGTGGTGAGAATGACTAGATTGTGGCTTTAGATTGAGCAGCTGTTCGTGAACAGACCTATCATGTCAATTGGCTAAAAGCTTATGAGAAAAGAGAGGTCACCAAATTAGCTGTTTGTTGTCTTCCTTTAGAGGACCCATATATGGACCAGATCACAGACTTATTGGTGAAATCAAAAGAGAAAACAAAACTGCTTGGAACATATGGCTTCCTGTTCACAAGTTGGCCTGATCGAACAATCCTGTTCCAGCATCATGTCAATACATTGGTAGCCACTCCACTCAGGCAAGCAACCTATCGAGTTGGCAATGATAAAGGCGATGTGAATGAGATGTTGAATTTGGGGTGTCATAGTTCCTTTCCATAGACAATGAGCAGCCATTGTACTGTTGGCGCCCAAGAAAGACAAAAGTACTAGCTTCTGTGTGGATTATATGGAACGCAATGAGTTCATTACTACAGATGCCTACCCCATGCCTCGGGTCGATGAAATACTAGACAGATTAGGAGGATCTCAGTTCATATCTTTGATCAATCTGAGCATTTGATACTGGCAGATCCGACTCACAAAAGAGTTTACCAGTATGCTATTTGCAATGAAGAATGCCCCAGCTACCTTCCAAAGGATGGTAAACCAGTTATTAGGGGGATGTCAGGGGTATGCCCAGGCCTAACTGGATGACATTGCTATCTTCAGCGATAGCAGAGAAGAGCATCTTCAACACGCATGCCAGGTACTGTGTAGGGTAGACAAATCCCAGCTTACCATCTGACCCAACAAGTGCCATATGGGGATGGCCGAGGTACTATCCCTGGGACATTGTGTGGGAAGATGGTGTATTTGTCCACAACCCACAAAAGTAGAAGCCATTATCCAGTGGCCACACCCAGCCAATCAAAAATTATTCTGCTCATTCCTATTTTAGAAAGTTTGTCTCCAATTATAGCACGATAGCAAATCACCTTACTGACCTCACCATCTAAAGATATGCTCACAATCTCATCTGGACCCCAGAATGTCAGTCCGCATTTCTCCTGTTCAAAACCCTGGTGCATTGTCTAAACAGATGCATAAGATATATCGGGATCTGTACTCAGTCAAATGAGGTCCAACGGTCAGGAACACCTGGCAGCCAATGTTTCCCGGAGGCTGTTGGATTGGGAAAGGGCATACACCACAATAGAAAAAGAATTCTTAGCCATAGTCTGGGCCCTAAAGCAATTGCTGCCATACAACTGTGGCAAGGAATTCATGGTAATTTCCGACCAAAATCCTTTAAGTTGGCTAAATCGAACTGCTGGGGACAGCAGACATTTACTCAGATGGAGTCTGGCCTTACAGTCCTATAATTTTTATATCTCCCATAAAAAGAGAATAGATCATGGAAATACCAACGGGCTGACCTGACAAGTGAAGAAGGATCATCAGAAGCCTATCACGTCTGGAAGCCCAATCAACAGAGACCCACTACAGGATCCAGCAGCTTCTTGGGCTAATTAAGAAGGGGGTGGAATGTGACAGCACAGAACTTGTTTTTGATAGGCCAGACATGTTTTTGTTTCATGGGTCAAGAGACTTAGGCCATGGTTCATATGAACCTGAATGTTGACTATTGAATTGATGAGTTTGCATTAGGTGGGTAAAGAGATAGGCCATTGTTCATATGAGCCTAAACATTGACTCTTGAATTGATTATTGTGTTGCTATCCTTGGAAGACAGGGATGCTGCATAATTGAGTAACTGATGTTTGCTAATATGTTGATTACCCATTGTATCAGGCCATGCAGTTTATTGACCTGCAAACATTGAAGGATGAACTATGCAAATTGATGAATACTCGAACAACAAGAAAAGATGATAGGAAACTGAATTTATGTATACGGGCAAGTGCGGTTAGTATAGATATATGAATCACCAATAGAAATAGCGACATAGATGGATATAGTAATGCTGGCGCATTGGAGCATCAGAAAAATGCATCCTAAATAACCTAACAGAAACAATACACCCTAATAAAGCATAGTTTGCTAGTACAAAGTGAGAAGATGTGATAAAAAAAATATATATGAAGGAGTTTCTGCTGATAAGTATAAAAGGATGCCCTGGGTAATGTAGCAGATTAATGACAGAGTAAAAAGGCAGAGTGCAAACAAAGGCAGATTACCTGTGGAGTGGCAGCGGATACCTCGATGTGCGTTTCACATATAGCTTTCTCCATACATCCCCCTGCTTTATTAGGGTGTATTGTTTCTGTTCTGTTATTTAGGATGCATTTTTCTGATACTTCAATGTGCCAGCATTACTATATCCACCTTTGTGGCTATTTCTATTGGTGATACATATGTCTATACTAACCGCACTTGCCCATATACATAAATTCATTTGCGTGGATATACCTTTTATCTTTTCTCTGGCACACTAATTTTTCAGCACCTTACCTTTAAGATGCGGCGCATATATTTTTTTGCACATTATGCGCCCACATTTACATTTGAATTTTGAATTTTTAAGTCATGTTTTTTTTAAAAAGTTATACTTAAATAAAAATTTATATTTTTATAGCATATACTGTAGCTTCCTTTCTCTTCTGTCTTGGATGTGCTTATTCTAAGAAACTGCTACTTAATTAGGCAATTATTTATTCTGATGCAATATGGCTTTAAGTTGACCGGGACATTAGGCTTTGTCTGAACCTCATGCTCAACCTTTGTACAACCTGGCAGTTCTGAGAACAGACCTCTGCTTTGCTGTAGCTGGTTGGTGGACTTTGTAATTGATATTTCCAACCTTTTCAACTATTTCGTAGGGGCCCAGCCACATGGCCAGGAATTTGCTCTGCACTGTAGATACCAGTCCAGCAACAGTACTCGTTCCCCAGGGTCGAAGTGTCTCACCCTCACCGACCTATCGTACACCCTGGATTGTGCCTCTTGTGTTTTGAGGAGGTGTTCTCACATGATGGACATGATCTTGGCAATCTATCTTGCATCTGGGCCACATGCTTGTATACATGCTGGTAGGAAGTAGACTATGCCTCCCAAGTCTCCTTTGCTACATAGTGGAGCCCACGGGGGTTGGCCATGCAAAAGTTCAAAAGGAGAAAACCCAGTAGAGGCCCAAGGGACTTCTCTGATGGAGAATAAAAGATACGGTATTAGACAGTCCCAGTACCGGCCATCCTTCTCTACGACCATTTCTTTAACAATGGTAGACTGAGGTTCAGAGTTGTGTGATTTGCAGGGTTTTACTCAACTCCTTCATCACCTGTCACATAAACAGGGTCCCTTGGTCCATCAGGATCTCTTTAGGCAACCCTGTTCTGATAAAGATATGGACCAACTCTCGGGCTATACACTTGGCGGAGGAGTTACATAGTGGAAAGGCCCCTGAATTCCATGTAGCATAGTCGAGCACCAACAAGATATACTGGGTGCCCTCTGGCAGACTTGAACAGGGGTCCCACTACATCCTTGGCTATGCAGTTAAACGGAACCTCAATAATGGGCAATGGCACTCTAGGGCTAAGAAAGTGAGCAACTGGGAAAATCAGCTGGCACGTGGAACAGGACCTACAGGGATTCACAATGTCACAGTGACAACCAGGATAGTAAAACCTCTGAAAGAGGGACCTGACTGTTGTCCGAGCAACCAGATATCCTCCCTTTCTCCCACAAGTCCCAAAATAATGCTAAGTCCCGCCCAACCATTGCTGATATTTTTTACATGGTATTTGTGTATTCTATATTTGTGTAATTCTGTAATTATGGTCCAGATCTACTCACCAATTGCCTCATCTGTGTTTTTTGTCTTTTAATATGTATATATTTATAGGTTGATTTTATTTTGTCTAAATAAAGCTTTGCGATTTTACCTGGTCTTATGGTTAATTCCTGTTTTTTTTATATTTGTATATTATCTATGACCTAATTTATAGGATAGATAATGTAGGAGTAATTTAACCATTGGTAAAACGAAGAAAACAGTTAAAGTGATCATTCAACTCATAATGAAAAGTTTATAATAAAAGCTTAACCCCTTCATGACCCAGCCTATTTTGACCTTAAAGACCTTGCCGTTTTTTGCAATTCTGACCAGTGTCCCTTTATGAGGTAATAACTCAGGAACGCTTCAATGGATCCTAGCGGTTCTGAGATTGTTTTTTCGTGACATATTGGGCTTCATGTTATTGGTAAATTTAGGTCAATAAATTATGCGTTTATTTGTGATAAAAACAGAAATTTGGCGAAAATTTTGAAAATTTCGCAATTTTCACAATTTGAATTTTTATTCTGTTAAACCAGAGAGTTATGTGACACAAAATAGTTAATAAATAACATTTCCCACATGAATATTTTACATCAGCACAATTTTGGAAACAAAATTTTTTTTTGCTAGGAAGTTATAAGGGTTAAAATTTGACCAGCGATTTCTCATTTTTACAACGAAATTTACAAAACCATTTTTTTAGGGACCACCTCACATTTGAAGTCAGTTTACAAGGTCTATATGGCTGAAAATACCCAAAATTGACACCATTCTAAAAACTGCACCCCTCAAGGTGCACAAAACCACATTCAGGAAGTTTATTAGCCCTTCAGGTGCTTCAATGCATCAGAAGCAACATGGAAGGAAAAAATGAACATTTAACTTTTTAGTCACAAAAATTATCTTTTAGCAACAATTTTTTTGATTTCACAATGGTAAAAGGAGAAACTGAACCACGAAAGTTGTTTTACAATTTGTCCTGAGTACGCTGATACCTCATATGTAGGGGTAAACCACTGTTTGGGCGCACGGCAGGACTTGGAAGGGAAGGAGCGCCATTTGACTTTTTGAATGAAAAATTGGCTCCACTCTTTAGCGGACACCATGTCACGTTTGGAGAGGCCCCGTGTGCCTAAAAATTGGAGCTCCCCCACAAGTGACCCCATTTTGGAAACTAGACACCCCAAGGAACTTATCTAGATGCATAGTGAGCACTTTGAACCCCCAGGTGCTTCACAAATTGATCCGTAAAAATGAAAAAGTACTTTTTTTTCACAAAAAAATTGTTTTAGCCTCATTTTTTTCATTTTCACATGGGCAACAGGATAAAATGGATCCTAAAATTTGTTGGGCAATTTCTCCTGAGTACACCGATACCTCACATGTGGGAGTAAACCACTGTTTGGGCACATGGTAAGGCTCGGAAGGGAAGGAGCGCCATTTGACTTTTTGAATGAAAAATTATCTCCATCGTTAGCGGACACCATGTCGCGTTTGGAGAGCCCCTGTGTGCCTAAACATTGGAGCTCCCCCACAAGTGACCCCATTTTGGTAACTAGACCCCCCAAGAAACTTATCTAGATGCCTAGTGAGCACTTTAAACCCTCAGGTGCTTCACAAATTGATCTGTAAAAATGAAAAAGTACTTTTTTTCACAAAAAAATTCTTTTCGCCTCAATTTTTTCATTTTCACATGGGCAATAGGATAAAATGGATCCTAAAATTTGTTGGGCAATATCTCCCGAGTATGCCGATACTTTATATGTGGGGGTAAACCACTGTTTGGGCACACGGCAGGGCTCGGAAGGGAAGGCGCGCCATTTGACTTTTTGAATGGAAAATTAGCTCCAATTGTTAGCGGACACCATGTCGCGTTTGGAGAGCCCCTGTGTGCCTAAACATTGGAGCTCCCCCACAAGTGACCCCATTTTGGACACTAGACCCCCCAAGGAACTTATCTAGATGCATATTGAGCACTTTAAACCCCCAGCTGCATCACAGAAGTTTATAATGCAGAGCCAAGAAAATAAAAAATAACTTTTCTTTCCTCAAAAATGATTTTTTTAGCCTGGAATTTCCTATTTTGCCAACGGTATTAGGAGAAATTGGACCCCAAATGTTGTTGTCCAGTTTGTCCTGAGTACGCTGATACCCCATATGTGGGGGTAAACCACTGTTTGGGCGCCCGGCAGGGCTCGGAAGGGAAGGCACGCCATTTGGCTTTTTAAATGGAAAATTAGCTCCAATCATTAGCGGACACCATGTCACGTTTGGAGAGCCCTTGTGTGCCTAAACATTGGAGATCCCCCACAAATGACCCCATTTTGGAAACTAGACCCCCAAAGGAACTAATCTAGATGTGTGGTGAGGACTTTGAACCCCCAAGTGCTTCACAGAAGTATAACGCAGAGCCATGAAAATAAAATAAAAAATTATTTTCTCAAAAATGATCTTTTAGCCTGCAATTTTTTATTTTCCCAAGGGTATCAGGAGAAATTTGACCCCAAAAGTCAAACTACTGTTTGGGCACATGCCGGGGCTCGGAAGTGAAGTAGTGACGTTTTGAAATGCAGACTTTGATGGAATGCTCTGCGGGCGTCACGTTGCGTTTGCAGAGCCCCTGATGTGGCTAAACAGTAGAAACCCCCCACAAGTGACCCCATTTTGGAAACTAGACCCCGTAAGGAACTTATCTAGATGTATGGTGAGCACTTTGAACCCCCAAGTGCTTCACAGAAGTTTATCACGCAGAGCCGTGAAAATAATAAATATGTTTTCTTTCTTCAAAAATAATTATTTAGCTCAGAATTTTTTAATTTTCCCAAGGGTAACAGGAGAAATTTGACCCCAATATTTGTTGTCCAGTTTCTCCTGAGTACGGTGATACCCCATATGTGGGGGTAAACTACTGTTTGGGCACATGCCTGGGCTCGGAAGTGAAGTAGTGACGTTTTGAAATGCAGACTTTAATGGAATGCTCTGCGGGCGTCACGTTGCGTTTGCAGAGCCCTTGATGTGGCTAAACAGTAGAAACCACCCACAAGTGACCCCATTTTGGAAACTAGACCCCGTAAGGAACTTATCTAGATGTGTGGTGAGCACTTTGAACCCCCAAGTGCTTCACAGAAGTTTATAACGCAGAGCCGTGAAAATAATAAATATGTTTTCTTTCTTCAAAAATAATTATTTAGCCCAGAATTTTTAAATTTTCCCAAGGGTAACAGGAGAAATTGGACCCCAATATTTGTTGTCCAGTTTCTCCTGAGTACGGTGATACCCCATATGTGGGGGTAAACTACTGTTTGGGCACATGCCGGGGCTCGGAAGTGAAGTAGTGACGTTTTGAAATGCAGACTTTGATGGAATGCTCTGCGGGCGTCACGTTGCGTTTGCAGAGCCCCTGATGTGGCTAAACAGTAGAAACCCCCCACAAGTGACCCCAGTTTGGAAACTAGACCCCGTAAGGAACTTATCTAGATGTGTGGTGAGCACTTTGAACCCCCAAGTGCTTCACAGAAGTTTATAACGCAGAGCCGTGAAAATAATAAATATGTTTTCTTTCTTCAAAAATAATTATTTAGCTCAGAATTTTTAAATTTTCCCAAGGGTAACAGGAGAAATTTGACCCCAATATTTGTTGTCCAGTTTCTCCTGAGTATGGTGATACCCTATATGTGGGGGTAAACTACTGATTGGGCACATGCCGGGGCTCGGAAGTGAAGTAGTGACGTTTTGAAATGCAGACTTTGATGGAATGCTCTGCGGGCGTCACGTTGCATTTGCAGAGCCCCTGATGTGGCTAAACAGTAGAAACCCCCCACAAGTGACCCCATTTTGGAAACTAGACCCCGAAAGGAACTTATCTAGATGTGTGATGAGCACTTTGAACCCCCAAGTGCTTCACAAACGTTTACAACGCAGAGCCGTGAAAATAAAAAATCATTTTTCTTTCCTCAAAAATGAAGTTTTAGCAAGCATTTTTTATTTTCACAAGGGTAACAGGAGAAATTGGACCCCAGTAATTGTTGCGCAGTTTGTCCTGAGTATGCTGGTATCCCATATGTGGGGGTAAACCACTGTTTGGGCACACGTCGGGGCTCGGAAGTGAGGTAGCACCATTTGACTTTTTGAATACAAGATTGGCTGGAATCAATGGTGGCGCCATGTTGCGTTTGGAGACCCCTGATGTGCCTAAACAGTGGAAACCCCTCAATTCTACCTCCAACACTAACCCCAACACACCCCTAACCCTTATCCCAACTGTAGCCATAACCCTAAACACAACCCTAACCGCAACACACCCCTAACCACAACCCTAACCCCAACACACCCCTAACCCTAACCACAACCCTAATTCCAACCCTAACCCTAAGGCTACGTGCCCACATTGCGGATTTGTGTGAGATTTTTCAGCACCATTTTTGAAAAATCCGCGGGTAAAAGGCACTGCGTTTTACCTGCGGATTTACCGTGGATTTCCAGTGTTTTTTGTGCGGATTTCACCTGCGGATTCCTATTGAGGAACAGGTGTAAAACGCCGCGGAATCCGCATAAAGAATTGACATGCTGCGGAAAATACAACGCAGCGTTTCCGCGTGGTATTTTCCGCACCATGGGCACAGCGGATTTGGTTTTCCATAGGTTTACATGGAACTGTAAACCTGATGGAACACTGCTGCAAATCCGCAGCGGGCAATCCGCTGCGGATCCGCAGCCAAATCCGCACCGTGTGCACATGGCCTAATTCTAAAGGTATGTGCACACACTGCGGAAAACGCTGCGGATCCGCAGCAGCTTCCCATGAGTTTACAGTTCAATGTAAACCTATGGGAAACAAAAATCGCTGTACACATGCTGCGGAAAAACTGCACGGAAACGCAGCAGTTTACATTCCGCAGCATGTCGCTTCTTTCTGCGGATTCCACAGCGGTTTTACAACTGCTCAAATAGAAAATCGCAGTTGTAAAACCGCAGTGAAATGCGCAGAAAAACCGCAGTAAATCTGCCATAAATCTGCAGTGGTTTAGCACTGCAGATTTATCAAATCCGCAGCGGAAAAATCCGCAGAGGACCAGAATACGTGTGCACATACCGAAACCCTAACCCTACCCCTAACCCTACCCCTAACCCTACCCCTTCCCCCAACCCTAACCCTAACCCTACCCCTAACCCTAACCCTACCCCTAACCCTACCCCTAACCCTACCCCTAACCCTAATTCTTACCCCAACCTTAGTGGAAGAAAAAAAAAATCTTTATTTTATTCTTGTCCCTACCTATGGGGGTGACAAAGGGGGGGGTCATTCAGTATTTTTTTTATTTTGATCACTGCGATAGGTTTTATGGCAGTGATCAAAATGCACTTGAAACGAATCTGCCGGCCGGCAGATTCGGCGGGCGCACTGCGAGTGCGCCCGCCATTTTGGAAGATGGCGGCGCCCAGGAAAGAAGACCACGGACCACGGGAGGCTCGGTAAGTATGATGGGGTGGGAGGGGAGCACGGGGGGTGGATCAGAGCATGGGGGGGTAAATCGGAGCACGGGGGGGTGGATCGGAGCATGGGGGGGTGCATTGGAGCATCGGGGGGTGGATCGGACTGCAGGGGGGTGGATTGGACTGCAGGGTGGGTGGATCGGAGTGCAGGGGGGGTGGTTGGAGCACAGGGGGGTGATTGGAGCACGGGGGTGAGCGGACAAGAGCACGGGGGGGAGCGGACAGGAGGACGGAGGGGAGCGGAGCAGTGTACAGGACAGATCGGAGGGCTGGGGGGGGCGATCGGTGGGGTGGGGTGGGGGCACATCAGTGTTTCCAGCCATGGCCGATGATATTGCAGCATCGGCCATGGCTGGATTGTAATATTTCACCAGTTATAATAGGTGAAATATTACAAATCGCTCTGATTGGCAGTTTCACTTTCAACAGCCAATCAGAGCGATTGTAGCCACGGGGGGGTGAAGCCACCCCCCTGGGCTAAACTACCACTCCCCCTGTCCCTGCAGATCGGGTGAAATGGGAGTTAACCCTTTCACCGGATCTGCAGGGACGCGATCATTCTGTGACACAGCATATGCGTCACAGGTCGGATTGGCACCGACTTTCATGACGCATACGCTGTGTCACAGGTCGGGAAGGGGTTAATGCATAGTTAAAATATCTGGTGCCCTTCTTTTCAATCTTTGTGCTGCAGGTCTCATGATTCTCACTTATTTTTTTCCTACATAAAAAATGGATGTCAAGTTGTATGACTACTCTACACACAATACATGTTAGTAGTCTTTGACCCTCCCCCTGATCTCAGTTGGTCCAAACTGATTGACTGCAATGCTGACAACATAAAGTCAGCACTGCAGACATTAACAGATACCAAGATCAAACGTAGGGATCCAGGATGCAAATTGTCTCTTCAGAGAGGAAGAGGACTAGAACTCTAGTGCCACCTATTGAAAGTAGCAATCCTAACAGTCAATGTCGACCCTTTAATGAGCCTTGTCAGGTGACTTAGGATAAAGGGTTAAAGGATTGCTACTTTCAATAGGTGGCACTAGAGTTCTAGTCCTCTTCCTCTCTGAAGAGACAATTTGCATATTTCCCAGAGGAGCATTGCGGCTTCAAGTCTCCTCACCTTGACATGCTTAACATGTCACTCTCTACAAGGAGAAACGATACTTCTTGAAAAATAATCAGGTGAAATGTGTAGCAGAATTTATGATGTAGGCTAGTGTCTTACCTGTGAAGGTACTGGTACACCTGCAGCAAAATAAATCACACTGGCCAAAAGAACAAAATACATTTTCATAGCCATCTTGCTCTTGAGTATTTGTGCTTTCCTTCTTTTCTTTGGAATACAATCTGGTGTCTACATGCATTGCTTATATGGAAAATCCAGGCAAAGATTCAACCAATCAGAAGGCAGCATGATTCTTCTCAGGAGATTTTGGTGACAAACTTTGAATACTTTTCAATTAGTTTTATATTTCAAAGAAAGAAAAGCTGAATAAATCTTGTTGCCTTAGAGATGATTTTTCAACTTTGTGTCAAATGTCAGAATCTCCCCCTAATGAGTTATCATTTTTACTTCTGTAACTGTATATTCTCTTCTGTAAATGTATATCACATTGTTATTGCCAGGCTCGTAACTACAACTGAAAGATGAGATCCATCCATAATGAGATTAAATGTTTCACACTTGTGACTTTGTGTCCTTTTCTTTGCACGATTTGGATGTGGTAATGAGTTGGGAATACCATGCAATTGGAAGATAAAATATCCTATTGCTAACAAAAAAAGTATTAAACAAGTAGAGAATATGGGGCAGACTATAGGGCAGATTTTTTACATTGACTGACTTTTCAAACGTGTTTTTTCCTTTGAGGTAAGGTCCAACAGTTGGATGTCATTTTAAAAATGTATTTAATTTTAGAAATATATAGTTGTGTTAAAAAAGAGAGTATATGCCAGTGGCTAAGAAGTATGGTCCCTTTCAAGAAAATTTAGGATAATATCTACTGTTAATCGAATGTGCTTCATTATGATCTGAGGTCTCGCTAGACTTCAGGGCTTTAAAATTAATCATAAGGTTTCCAAATATATATATATATATATATATATATATATATATATACACAGTACAGACCTAAAGTTTGGACACACCTTCTCACTTAAAGATTTTTCTGTATTTTCATGACTATGAAAATTGTACATTTACACTGAAGGCATCAAAACTATGAATTAACACATGTAGAATTATATACATAACAAAAAAGTTTGAAACAACTGAAATTATGTCGTATATTCTAGGTTCTTAAACTTAGCCACATTTTGCTTTGATGACTGCTTTACACACTCTTGGCATTCTCTTGATGAGCTTCAAGAGGTAGTCACCGGGAATGGTTTTCACGTCACAGGTGTGCCCTGTCAGGTTTAATAAGTGTGATTTGTTACCTTATAAATGGGGTTGGGACCATTAGTTGTGTTGTGCAGAAGTCTGGTGGATACACAGCTGATAGTCCTACTGAATAGACTGTTAGAATTTGTATCATGGCAAGAAAAAAGCAGCTAAGTAAAGAAAAACGAGTGGCCATCATTACTTTAAGAAATGAAGGTCAATCAGTCCGAAAAAGTGAGCAAACTTTGAAAGTGTCCCCAAGTGCAGTAGCAAAAACCATCAAGCGCTACAAAGAAACTGGCTCACATGAGGACCGCCCCAGGAAAGGAAGACCAAGAGTCACCTCTGCTTCTGAGGATAAGTTTATCTGAGTCACCAGTCTCAGAAATTGCAGGTTAAAAGCAGCTCAGATTAGAGACCAGGTCAATGCCACACAGAGTTCTAGCAGCAGACACATCTCTACAACAACTGTTTAGAGGAGACTTTGTGCAGCAGGCCTTCATTGTAAAATAGCTGCTAGGAAACCATTGCTAAAGACAGGCAAGAAGCAGAAGAGACTTGTTTGGGCTAAAGAACACAAGGAATGGACATTAGACTAGAGGAAATCTGTGCTTTGGTCTGATGAGTCCAAATTTGAGATCTTTGGTTCCAACCACTGTGTCTTTGTGCGATGCAGAAAAGGTGAACGAATGGACTCTGCATGCCTGGTTCCCACCGTGAAGCATGGAGGAGAAGGTGTGATGGTGTGGAGGTGCTTTGCTGGTGACATTGTTGGGGATTTATTCAAAATTGAAGGCATACTGAACTAGCATGGCTACCACAGCATCTTGCAGCAGCCTGCTATTCCATGTGATTTGCATTTAGTTGGACCATCATTTATTTTTCAACAGGACAATGGCCCCAAACACACCTCCAGGCTGATTGCTTGGTGGGCCTGGTTGAGAGATACGAGGTTGTGGAGAAATCCCTTGGGAAACTAGACATCGCTACTTCGCCGTACTGGGATACCCAAAAGGGGGCGGGGTGACCATGGAGGGTGGCTAGACCCACAACTGGGGTGGGTGTCCCAATACTGCTGAAGGGTCCTCTAAGGCTGTGCTGAAGGAGGTGGTCTGGCGGTGTCATAATACTGGATACATAGCTTCCGGTGTCATATGTCCCCTAAACCCATGTACTGCAGCCTAGGCAGGTGCTGCTCTTATGCCTGTCAACCCAGAGAATGTCCCCAGTCATCTGCCGTGTCCATAAATGGGTAATGGTTCTGGGACTGTTGGACTCTGGAATTCTGGTAACCCTAATCAGTGCTGCACTGCCTCACCAGTTAGTCCCTCACATGTTTGTGGGCATTTACTGCATACACGAAGACACCAAGGAATATCCTGTAGCCCGCATAACCATGGGAACAGACTGTTGTGATAGAGCCCCTGAGGTTGGGGTGGTAAAGGACTTAATCCATCCTGTCATCCTGGGGTGGGATTTTGCTCTGTTTTGGAACTTGTAGCAAAATGGGGATGTACAGAGTGTCCTGGTCAAAATCCAGGCTCCTCTGAAGGTAATTCCATCAAAATCACAAGTGAAGGAGTTTTCCCTGTGCATCCTCGCTGGAGAGGAGGGTGAGACGGTAACAGGGGAGCCCAGCTTCCCTGACTTAGAGATGCCCAAAGAGAACTTTGGGACTGCTCAACTTCGGGACCTTACATTAAAAGGGGCTTTTGAAAATTTGACTGTATGTAATGGGGTTGCTCTAGAGCCGTGGGCTAATACCATGTTCCCTCATTTTCCAGTACATAGGGAATTGTTGTAGCGAGTGACCAAACTGAGGGGAGGACAGATAGTGGAGCTGTTGTTAGTTCCAGGACCTTTCCGGCGGAGGGTGTTAGGCATGGCCCATTCACATGTTTTGGGTGGACATCTTGGGATGGAGAAAACTCAGGAGAGAGTCTTACAGAGATTCTATTGGCCAGGGTGTTACTGAGAAATCCTGAATTATTGTAAGTCCTGTCCCACCTGTCAGATAACTGCTCCTACCTCTCACTACCGAAGACCCTTAGTGCCCTTCCCTGTGATAGAAATCCCCTTTGAGAGGATTGCTATGGACCTGGTAGATCCCCTCGTTAAATCAGCACGCGGCCATCAGTATATCTTAGTGGTCATGGACTACGCAACCCGATACCCGGAAGCACTGCCACTGAGGAAAACCTCAGGAGCTTGCCCATATCTTTGTGAGGATCAGTTTGCCCAAAGAAATTTTGATGGACCAGGGGACCATGTTTATGAGCAAAGTGATATGGGAGCTGTGTAGAGTCCTCCAGACCACCCAGCTACAAACCTCTGTTTTCAATCCACAGACCTATGGGCTGGTGGAGCGCTTCAATAAGACCTTGAATGCCATGCTCCAGGGGGTTGTTAAGAAGGACTTTCGGGATTGGAACTCTCTGCTCCCATTCTTTCTCTTTTCTATCAGAGAAGTTCCACAGACCACCACTGGCTTCTCGCCCCTCTAGCTCCTGTATAGCTGACATCCATGAGGGCTACTGGACATCGCTAAGGAAACTTGGGAAGCCAAAGTCACGCCGCACTGGAATGTCATTGAGCATGTCGCCCAGCTGCAAGAAAGGATAGCACATGTAATGCCTATCGTAAAGGAGCATCTTCTCCAGGCAAATGAGCCCAAAGTGAGTGAATACAACCGATTAGCAAGGTAATTCCTGCCTGGGGACCAGATGCTAGTACTTATTCCTACAGTGGAGAGCAAATACTTGGCCAAGTGGCAAGGCCCATATGAGATAGTGGAACATCTCTAGGATGTGAATTACAAGATAATTCAGCCTGGTCGCAGCAAGACGCACCAGGCATTCCTTATGAATTTTTTCAAGCCTTGGCAGCACCATGAACCGCTGGAAGCTTCTTGCCTGGAGGCCCATCTTGAAGCCAAGATTGAGAATGTCATGATTGCAGAGATTCTAATGCTGGCCCAGAAGCAAAAATGTCGAGAACTACTGCAGTGGAACCGTGAACAGTTCTGGGAGTTGCCAGCGTGCACACAGGTCACGGAACATGATGTGTTAATGGAGCCGCATGTAAGGGTAAACCTCAAACCCTACAGAATCACCGAAGCACACTGGGAGATAATCTCCAAGGAGATGAAGAGAATGCTGGACCTTTGCATAATAGAGGAATCAAGAAGTGGCTTGTCAAGTCCCATCGTCCTCCTATCAAAGCGCAGTGGCGAATGGCGGTTTTGTAATGATTACTGCAAGCTCAATGAGGTGTCACATTTTGATGCATAACTGATGCCCCACATGGATGAACTCATTGAGTATCTGGGTCCCGCAAGGTACATCACAACCCTCGACCTGACGAATGGGTACTGGCAGATCCCCATGTCCCAGAGTGCCAAGGAGAAGATGCCATTTTCGATGCCATATGGGTGTTTTCAGTACACCAGGATGCCCTTTGAACTACAGGTGGCCCCAGCTACCTTCCACAGTGTGATGGTTTGAATCTTGGCTCCACATAAGAAATATGCCGCAGCCTACTTGAATGACATTGTCAAATTTGGCCCTGACTGGAGCTCGCACCTGCCCAAGGTACAGATGATCCTCGATGCATTGAGGAAAGTGGGATTTACCATATATCCAAAGAATTGTGACATAAGGAAGGAGGAGGCCAGGTACTTAGGCTACATTGTTGGGAGAGGCGATATCAAAGCCCCAGCTAAATAAGATAGAGGCAATTCAGAAGTGGCCACAACCCCTACCCAAGAAACAAGTGAAGGCGTTTCTTGGGATTGTGGAGTATTACTAGCATTTTATCCCGAACATTGCCATAATTGCCGCACCATTAATGGATCTCTTTGTGGCTACCAAGTCGACGATGGTGAAATGGACTCCTGATACAGAGATGACCTTTCAAGAACTCAAGCGGGCTCTGTGCAAGCATCCTATTTTGGTCACACTAGACTTTAGCAAAGAATTTGTGGTTCAGACTGATGCTTCAGAAGTTGGGTTAGGAGCCATGATGTTACAGAAAATCAATGGAGAAGAGCACCCTGTCAAATACCTCAGCCGAAAACTCTCTTCTTGTGAGAAGAATTATGACATAGTTGAGAAGGTGTGTTTGGCTATAAAGTGGGCCATAGACACACTAAAATGCTACCTTCTAGGCCATAGGTTTAAGTTAGCATCAGACCATGCCCCTCTGAGATGGTTGAGAGAGAAGAAGGGTAAGGGTGACTAGGTGGATCGAAGCCCTTCAAGACTTCATATTCCACGTAGAGAAAAGGCCAGGGAAGTTACATGGTAACGCGGATGCTCTCTCCCAAGTTTCCTACTTAGTGTCTGAAGGTGCCAAAACCCCCATCTTTGGGCAGAGGGGAGAATATGTGACAGGGTCACTGGCACAATGTATGAAGGGAGATACGTGTCACTGCGTATACTTCAATCAGTTATGTAGAACCAGATTTTTTTGCCTCCAGTATGCTAAGTGCTGAGAGGTTTAATCTTAAAGCTACAATGGGCTGGTTTTTGTGAGCACCCATAGAGTGGGTGGGAGGGTGTATACCGTATCCCTGCTTGCAAAGTCGACACCGACATGTGTACTAGCAAGACCTGCGGTGTTGTCATGATCATGTGATCATCACATGGTCCTGGTTAACTCATTAATGATGCCTCCCCCTGTTTAGTGCAGGCTCCGGCGATGAGCTCGCACCTTTTCGAACACATGACAGCTGATCTGATCCAGGCACAACTGAATTTCTGATATCTTGCAACTATCAAGAGAAATATAGTTCATTTTCTCAAAGCAGAAAAGCTTTCAGTAAGGTGGCCAGAAGCAATGTAACGCTATTGACCTGCAGACTTACCCTTTGTGTGAAGGATAATGGTGCTTATTGACAAGACAAGTTCCCTTTAATTTATTAGTGATAAAAAAATGTGAGTTGATGAGGCAAAATTTGAATTTGCCTGTTTGTACGTTTTTTCAAAAGGAATTCAGTTTGCAGAGAAGTTATTCTCTCTATACCAGGGAACATAATAAATGTAATATGTAAAAAATACATGAAATCCTTATGCTCACCCTCCACTCACTTCAGTGGCTGTTCTGCTACTCATTGCCATTCAGCCGATCCTCGTTCCATCTTCTGAAACCCTGCCACTCACGTTGGAATCTTTGGACCAGATGACATGGCACCCAGGAGGGTACTGCATAAGTAAACTTGTGGTCAACTGCATAAGTCTCATCATTTTAACATTACTGACCCCCCATGCAACTGCTCAGAACCGTTCCAAGTGCCATGACACTCACAATGAAGTTCTGAAGTTGAGCACAGTGCAAGAGGACCAAAGATTCCAACACAATCTGTAGGGGATCTGCAAGGACCGGATGGCTGGTGGGGCGTAGAGGAGGGGCTGGAAAAATGAATGGTGAGAATAATGATCTCTTTATTTTTTTAAAACTGTTTGATGGCACAATATAGTTCAGAGAAATAGCAGCCAGCAAATGCCATTTTGCTGGATCCACAATGAAGATGATCACAAAAAAAGCTGAGATTTTGTTGAATGCGGGAATTTGTCAAATGTATTCGCTCATCTATAGTGATCATCATTTAAATCTACTTCAGAGTTTCTGTGCAGTTGTTCCCTGTGTTATTTCTGTGGATGCACCTTTACGTTATTCAAGGTGAGCGGGCATAATGAAGACCTACATGCTGATAAAGGGAAATCATTTTTTTAAACTGCGTTCGTCTTGTGGCGGTCTCAGTTTACAGTGAGTGATGACCCGTGCCAACCCAAGAAACCTATACACGTGTTTCCAGGGCCGCAGTGCCCCGACAATATACCTCCACACTAGTGTTGAGCATTCCGATACCGCAAGTATCGGGTATCGGCCGATATTTGCGGTATCGGAATTCCGATACCGAATTCCGATACTTCCCGCGTATCGGATACCGGAATCGGAAGTTCCCAGAATTCAAACAGAACGCAGCAGCCAATGAGGAATGATTGGAAGTGTGGGCACATCCTGTTTAGCATGGTGGGCATGTAAGTACTGGCAAGGCTGTGATTGGCTGCTGAAATGATGTCACTCTGCACTATAAAAAACGCTGCCGCCATTTTGCGCTCACTCTGCTGTGATTTCAGTTAGGGACAGGACGCTGTGTTCTAACTGAGGGCCAGTTGAGCTAGCTAATTGCTTTATTTTCCTTTCCAAAGGCTAATTTAGCAAAACGCTGTGTGTTCTTCACTGTTCACCTTGATCTTGCCTTGCAGCGCTGTTTTAACAGCGTTCTGCAAGGTCTCTGTGTGTGTGTGTGTGTGTGCAGCTCACTCTGTAGTCTGTGTGCAGCCATATACCCGGTTGTATTCAGCTCAGGGGGGGTTCACACTGCCTCACACAGTTGTCCTTTTCTGCTCATAGTGCAGCCTGCTGCACATTTTTTCTCAAATTTCCTATTAGTGTTTTTCCACCCGTCTCCAGCTAAATTGTGGAAAAACACTACATAGGATAACCTAGAGGGGTTTTTTTGGGCCTTGCAGCGCCGTTTACGGCTGTCTGCACGGTCTCCGTGTGAGCCCAGCTCGCCCTGTAGTCTGTGTGCAGCCATAGCCGGTTGGATTCAGCTCAGGGTTTGTTACTGGCTCATACCTTGAGAAAAATTTTCCTTTCTTTCAAATAGTGCAGCCTGTTTAAAAATTTTAAAAAAAATTCCCTATTAGTGTTTTTCCACCCGTCTCCAGCTAAATAGTGGAAAAACACTACATAGGATAACCTAGAGGGGGGTTTTTGGGCCTTGCAGCGCCGTTTACGGCTGTCTGCACGGTCTCCGTGTGAGCCCAGCTCGCCCTGTAGTCTGTGTGCAGCCATAGCCGTTTGGATTCAGCTCAGGGTTCGTTACTGGCTCATACCTTGAGAAAAATTTTTCTTTTTTTCAAATAGTGCAGCCTGTTTAAAAATTTTAAAAAAAATTCCCTATTAGTGTTTTTCCACCCGTCTCCAGCTAAATAGTGGAAAAACACTACATAGGATAACCTAGAGGGGGTTTATTGGGCCTTGCAGCGCCGTTTACGGCTGTCTGCACGGTCTCTGTGTGAGCGCAGCTCGCCCTGTAGTCTGTGTGCAGCTATAGCCGGTTGGATTCAGCTCAGGGTGCGTTACTGCCTCATACCTTGAAAAACAATTTCCTTTTTTTCAAATAGTGCAGCCTGTTTAAAATTTAAAAAAAAAAATTCCTATTAGTGTCTTTCCACCCGTCTCCAGCTAAATAGTGGAAAAACACTACATAGGATAACCTAGAGGAGGGTTTTTTGGCCTTGCAGCGCCGTTTACGGCTGTCTGCACGGTCTCTGTGTGAGCACAGCTCGCCCTGTAGTCTGTGTGCAGCCATAGCCGGTTGGATTCAGCTCAGGGTGCGTTACTGCCTCATACCTTGAAAAACAATTTCCTTTTTTTCAAATAGTGCAGCCTGTTTAAAATTTAAAAAAAAAAATTCCTATTAGTGTCTTTCCACCCGTCTCCAGCTAAATAGTGGAAAAACACTACATAGGATAACCTAGAGGAGGGTTTTTTGGCCTTGCAGCGCCGTTTACGGCTGTCTGCACGGTCTCCGTGTGATTTAAACTAGCTCTGTAGCCCGATCTGCACAAAAAAAAAAGGAAAGTTCACCAAACACAACTTAACACTTGTGTAGGCCACATTTGAAAAATAATAAAGTTTAGTCCACACTTTACAACATTAGTGTTTCTTACACCTGTTAGAAGGAGCATTTCAGGAATAAGCACGCTAAGGCCTTAGTACTTTTCTGCTTATCTTTATCTGTCAACCAAGATGAAGAGGGCAGGGAGTAAGGCACGTGGGCGTGGGCGCGGAGCAGGGAGAGGAGCAGGGAGAGGACGTGGTGATTCTGTGCCTGCTGCGGGCGCCGGTGACTCGTCGTCACTCAGTTTCAGCAGGGAACAGTCCTTCATGCGCAGCTTTGTCGGAGAGCGCCGTGCACCGCTGCTGCGTGAAGACCAAATTGAAGCCGTTGTCGGGTGGATGGCAGCTAACGCCTCGGCATCGACTTCAGTTAGTGCCACATCCTCTCAGGCACAGAGCACTGGAGAGCAGCCATCTGTCTCTTCACCACCTGCCAAATTGGCCAGGCAGTCAGAGAGCCCAGGACAGGAGCCGTCTCTACTTCTGTTCTCTGAATCTCTTGGCTTGGAAACAGGGGGCCAGCCAAGCAGCATTGGAGAAATGGAAGAAGAGGCAGTGTGCAGTGATGCCCAACAGCTTTTTCTCTCTGACTCTGAAGAGGCAGGTGGGCCAGTGCCTCCGGTGACCACAGCGCAGTACGCATCTGATGATGAAACTCAGGTGCCGCTTTCTGATGCGTACTGTGCTGCCGAGACTACCCAGGAGGAGCAGTTGGTGGCAGAGGGTAGTGGAGATGATGAGGTCCTTGACCCATCGTGGCGTGAGGAACAGGAAGGTGGTGGGAGCAGCTCTGAGGAAGAGCTTCCCCTTACGGGCCAAAGAGGGAGAGGGAGGGGGAAGACTGCGGAGCCTGTAGCCTCCACTTTGGCACCCGTTAGGAGCCTGTCTCTTTCCAAAGCCAAAAAGGGCGCTCCCAAGACTTGCAGTGCCTGGTCCTTTTTTGACACAGTTGCAGATGACATTTGTTTTGTCAAATGCAAGCTGTGTCATCAGAAAGTAAAAAGAGGTAAAAGTGTCAGCAACCTCAATACCACAAATATGTGGAAACATGTGCGGACCAGGCACGCGGTGGAGTTACAGAAACACAGTGAAGACGTAGGCCAACCAACAGCGGCAGCTACCACCTCTTCATCTCGTGTTGCCTCTTCCTCCACTGTTGTCCAGAGACCTAGTGTAATTCCACCCACAGCACCACCTTCCCAGTCATCCTCACACTCCCAGTCTACTCTACAGCCATCGGTAGTACAGGCATGGGAGAAAAGGCGGGCATTCTCGGCCAACCACCCCCGAGCACAGGCTCTGAATGCAGGCATTGCCAAACTGTTGTCCCTGGAAATGCTCTCGTTCAGGCTGGTGGAGACTGACAGCTTCCGTGACTTGATGGCATTGGCAGTCCCACAGTACAAGGTGCCCAGCCGCTTTTACCTCAGCAGGCAGGCTGTCCCTGCCCTGCACAGGCATGTTGAGGCAAACATAAAACATGCGCTACTGAACGCCGTCAGTAGCAAGGTCCACCTCACCACCGATGCGTGGACCAGTCAGCATGGACAGGGGCGATATGTTTCCCTCACTGCCCATTGGGTTAATGTTGTTGAGCCAGGTACAGATCGTGCGAGTGGCGCAGGACGTGTCCTGCCCACTCCAAGGATTGCAGGAATCCAGTCTGTACGCATCGACTCCTCCTCTTACACCAGTTCCTCAGATTCCTCTCTGCAGGATCCGTCACAGTCCACCTCCACATGGACCCGTGAACGTTTACCTATGACCGACATGAGCACAGCCGTGGCCAAACGTCAGCAGGCCGTCTTGAAACTAGTTTCATTGGGGCATCGAAGCCACACAGCGCAGGAGCTCTGGAATGCCATCAAGCAGGAGAGCGATGTGTGGTTACTGCCAGCGAATCTCCAGCCAGGCATGGTAGTGTGTGACAATGGCCGAAATCTGGTGGCAGCTTTGGCCCTTGGCAACCTCACTCACATCCCATGTCTGGCACATGTGCTCAATTTGGTTGTGCAGAGTTTTCTGAGGGACTATCCGGATCTTGATGCCCTGCTGCACAAGGTCCGCCTAAAGTGTGCTCACTTGCGGCGTTCCAGCTTGGCCAGATCCCGCATTGCTGCTCTGCAGCGCCGATTCCGCCTTCCGGAACACCGCATTATATGTGACCTACCTACCCAGTGGAATTCCACGTTACATATGTTGGAGCGGTTGTGTGAGCAGCAGCAAGCAGTTATGGAGTACCAGCTGCATCAGGCGCAAAGAAGTCGCAGTCAGCGCCGATCAGACTTCACAACCACAGAGTGGGCCACTATGAAGGACGTCTGCCAGGTTTTGCGTCCTTTTGATTATTCCACGCGGATGGCAAGTGCAGATGATGCACTAGTCAGCATGACTGTCCCCCTTATCTGCCTGCTTCAGCAAACTTTGCAAGGGTTAAGGGATGATGTTGTGGAAGAGGTGGAGGATGAGGAGTCACCTTTTCCATCAGCTTCTGGAGAGTCGGCGCCACGTGGTTCCTCACAAAGGGGTACGCAGGGGCCAATTTGTGAGGAGGATGAGGAGGAGTCAATGGAGGAGGAAGAGCTCCGTCCAGAGGAGGGAGCGACACAATTGTCCAGTGGTCAGTGTGTACAGCGAGGGTGGGGTGATGACGAGCGGGCAGAGATCATGTCTCAAGCAGGGGACAGCGTTTCTGGGCCAGTTGGCACTCTGCAGCACATGGTGGATTTCATGCTGCAGTGCCTGAGAAACGACCGCCGCATCGACCACATTCTCAACATGCCTGATTATTGGGTGTTCACCCTCCTCGATCCTCGCTACCGGGACAACGTCCAAAACCTCATCCCTGCGTTGACCCGGGAGCGTAAATTGCGGGAGTACCACGACACACTGGTGAATTCCATCATCTTCTCCTGTCCAACTGAGAGGAGTGCTGCTAGTGCTTTACAAAGCAGCTCAGTGCGTCGAGGCAGTGGGGGAGGCTCTGCCCAAAGAGGGAGCAGAAGCAGTGCCTCTGTCCAAGGCAAGCCCAGTATGGCACAACTCTGGCACACTTTTGTGTGCCCGCCCCAAATGTCTACACCATCACCGGCGGCTCCAGTCAGCAGGAGGCAACGGTTCCGTCAGATGGTGACAGACTACATGGCTTGCCCTCTTACTGTACTCCCAGACGGCTCTTCCCCGTTCAAGTTTTGGGTCTCTAAGCTGGATACATGGCCAGAGCTAAGCCAGTATGCATTGGAGGTGCTGGCTTGCCCTGCGGCTAGTGTCTTATCGGAACGTGTCTTTAGTGCCGCAGGTGGTGTACTAACAGACCGTCGCATGCGACTATCCTCCGATAACGTTGACCGGCTTACTTTCCTGAAAATGAACCAGGCCTGGATCTCGCAGGAATTTGCCACTCCTCTGCCTGATTAAGTAATTGGGTGTCATCCAGGTCTCCTGCTGTGTTCATCTTTCTACCACCTGAACTGCTATTCCTGGGCTCCAACACCGCCAGTTGCGGCTCAGAAGTGCAGGCTGCACAGTAAAAACATACGACCCAGTGTTATTGGGTTTCAGTAACGTCAGCTGATCCCCAGCTGTGTAGCCGGCAATGTGTCCTGCGACCGCCACGCTGGCACAACAACCTAAATGTAAGGGAACCTGTCCCCCCCCCCCCGTCGTTTGTTACTGAAAGAGCCATCTTGTGCAGCAGTAATGCTGCACAAGGAAAAGGTAGCTCTTTTTTTTTAGCTCCTTGCACACGCAGAACTTAACACTTATAAAATGTGTTCACTGATACCGTTATACTGTCCCGGAGCTGGGACTTTCCTTCGCAATGTGACGCAGCACAGCCGTCATTCCTACCCCCTTGGTGCCATGCGCTGCCTCCTCAGCGTTGTTTTAAGCTGTCATGGAGCCTGCGCTGTTCTGTTATCCCTTGGGCATGCCCTATTTGCGCTGCCTGTCTTCTGACATAATTTGGTGTCAGGCTGGCTGCGCCTGTGCGGCCGCGCTGCCCGAGATCCCGCCTCGCTGTGTCTTCTGATTGAGTCACACTGCGGGCCTGGGATCCATGGCCATGCGCAGTGCATATCTTCCCCTCGGGCTCTTGCTCATTTCCCTCCGCCTTCTTTAGACTGTGCGCCGTCAGCTGATCCCTAATAGCATGCCACGGCCGTGACACCGCACAGTCTGAAGAAGAGGGAAGGAGGGGAGTGAGAGTCGAGGATATGCACTGTGCATGTCCATGGTTCCAAGGCCCGCAGTGGGATTACGTTGGACGAGACTGCGAGGTGGGATCTGGAGCAGCGTGGACGCACAGGCAGTAACAGCCTGACACCAAATTATGTCAGAAGACAGGCAGCGCTAATTGGGCATGGCCAAGGGCTAACAGAACAGCGCAGGCTCCGTGACAGCTTAAAACAACGCTGAGGAGGCAGCGCACGGCACCAAGGGGATAGGAATGTCAGCTGTGCTGTGTCCCATTACGAAGGAAATTCGCACCTCCGGGACGGTTTAACGGTATAAGGGGACACATTTTTAGTGTTTACTTCGATGTTTGCAAGGAGCATAATTAAAAGAACCACCTTTTCCTTTTGCATCGTTAGTGCTGCACAAGATGGCTCTTTCAGCTACAAACGTCTTGGGGGGGGGTTAAAGGTTCCCTTTCAACTTGCTCCAATCAGGCTTCGGCCTACACTCTGTTCCTCTGCTCCTCCTGCTGTCCCTGGGCTCTAACACCGCCAGTTGGTGCCTGGAAGTGCTGTGTGCACAGTCAACAGTCGCTCCTCTGTTATTGGGGTTCAGTAACGTCAGCTGATCCCCAGCTGTGTATCCGGCAATACCTCCAATCTGCTCCTCCTGCTGTCCCTGGGCTCTAACACCGCCAGTTGGTGCCTGGAAGTGCTGTGTGCACAGTCAACAGTCGCTCCTCTGTTATTGGGGTTCAGTAACGTCAGCTGATCCCCAGCTGTGTGTGCGGCAATACCTCCAATCTGCTCCTCCTGCTGTCCCTGGGCTCTAACACCGCCAGTTGGTGCCTGGAAGTGCTGTGTGCACAGTCAACAGTCGCTCCTCTGTTATTGGGGTTCAGTAACGTCAGCTGATCCCCAGCTGTGTGTGCGGCAATACCTCCAATCTGCTCCTCCTGCTGTCCCTGGGCTCTAACACCGCCAGTTGGTGCCTGGAAGTGCTGTGTGCACAGTCAACAGTCGCTCCTCTGTTATTGGGGTTCAGTAACGTCAGCTGATCCCCAGCTGTGTATCCGGCAACGTGTCATGCGACCGCCACGCTGGCACAACTAAAATGTAAGGGGACCTGTCCTCCCCCCCCCCCCTAGGCGTTTGTTACTGAAAGAGCCACCATGTGCAGCACTAATTCTGCACAAGGGAAAGGTCGCTCTTGAAATTATGCTCCTTGCAAACGCTGAACTACACACTCATGTAATGTGTCCCCTCACACCGTCCAACCGTCCCGGAGGTGGGACTTTCCTTTGTAATGTGACGCAGCACAGCCGTCATTGCTACCCCCTTGGCACCGTGCGCTGCCTCCTTAGCGTTGTTTGATTCCGTCATGGACCCTGCGCTGTTATGTTATCCCTTGGCCATGCACAGTTTGCGCTGCCCGTCCTCTGACATCATTTGTTGTCGTCCTGGCTGCGCCTGTGCGTCCACGCTGCCCGAAATCACACCTCGCAGTGTCGTCTAATGTGATCCCACAGTGGGCCTGGTATCCATGGCCATGCGCAGTGCATATACTAGCCTCTCACTCCCCTTCTTCACGCTTCTTCAGACTAGGCGGCGTCAGCTGATCCCTAATAGCATGCCACGGCCGTGACGCCGCACAGTCTGAAGAAGCAGGAAGGAGGTGAGTGAGAGGCGATGATATGCACTGCGCATGCCCATGGATCCCTGGCCCGCAGTGGGACTACATTAGATGACACTGCAAGGTTGGATCTAGGGCAGCTTGGACGCACAGGCACTGCCAGCCTGACACCTACATGATGTCAGAAGACGGGCACCGCTAACTGTGCATGGCCAAGGGATAACATTACAGCGCGGGCTCCGTGACAGAACCAAACAACGTTGAGGAGGTGGCGCCCGGCACCAAGGGGGTTGGAATGACGGCTGTGCTGTGTCACATTACAAAGGAAAGTCCCACTTCCGGGATGGTTTGACGGTGTGAGGGGACACATTATATGAGTGTGTACTTCAGCGTTTGCAAGGAGCATAATTTTCGGAGCCACCATTTTCCATGTGCAGTATTACTGCTGTACAAGATGGCTCTTTCAGCAACAAATGCCTGGGGGGGGGGGGGTTAAAGGTTCCCTTTCAACTTGCTCCACTGCAGGCTTCGGCCTACACTCTGCTCCTCTTTGATTCCCTGGGTTTCAACACTGTCAGTTGCCACCTGGAAGTGTTGTCTACACAGAAAAAACACTAGGTGATGTGTCAGTGGGGTTCAGCACCGCCAGCTGTTCCCCTGCTGTGTAGTCGGCAACGTGTCCAGCACAAGCCACGCTGGCACAACAGAACAAAAGCTGCCACCAGTGCAGGCTTCGGCCTACACTCTGCTCCTCTCCTCCTCCTGCTGACCCTGGGCTCAAACACCGCTAGTTTTTGCCCGGAAGTGCTAGCTGCACAGAGAAAAACACCAGCCAATGTGTTAGTGGGGTTCAGCACCACCAGCTGTTCCCCTGCTGTGTAGCCGGCAACGTGACCTGCAAACGCCACGCAGGCACATGAACTGAAATTAAAGGGAACCTGGCCCCACCCCCCCAGGTGTTTTTATGTATAACAGCCACCTAGTACAGCAGTACTGCTGCATTTGTACAAGGTGGCTGACTTTTTCTCTTTGCCCACTTGGAACTCAACACGTACAAAATGTGTCTCATTGAGACCATTCCACTGTCCCTGAGGTGTGACTTTCCTTTCTAATGATACGCAGCACCCCCCTTGGTAGCGTTTCCCGTCTTTTGTCTTCATGGTTAGCTGGCTGCGCCTGTGCATCCGCCCTGCTAGAAACAACGCCCCTCGTTGTCATATTTATTTTGTCAGCGAGGGTGTGGTTTATGGGCACGAGCAGTGCATATGTTCGCCTGTCTTAACTCATCTCCTTCCGCCTTCTTCAGACTGTGCGGCCTCCTGGCCGTGGAAGGCGATAAGGGATCAGCTGAGGCCGCCCAGTCTGAAGCTGGTGTAAGGACATGTGTGAGCGGCAAACCTATTTACTGCACAAGGCCATGAATCCCAGCCACGCAGTGTGATTTTTTGAAAACACACTGTGGGTCTGGGATTCATGTCCATCGCTAACCGCAACGGCCGACATGAAATGAGGTCAGAAGACAGGAAGCGCTCACAGCGCATGGCCAAGGGATCACAATAGCGCAGACTCCTGTACAGCAAATAACAACGCTCAGGAATCTGCGCCCAGTACCTAGGTGCAAATTTTGACACCTGTGCTGAGTCTCCTTAAAAAGACAAGTCACGCCTCCACAACTGTTTGACAGTATAATGGGCTAAATAGTGTACATGTTTTATTCAGCGTGTGCAAGGAGCAAACTAAATAGAGCAACCTTTTACTTGTGCAGCATTAATGCTGCACAAGGTGTGGCTCTTGTACCTTGCAACACCTGAGGGGGGGTTAAAGGTAACCTTTGAAATTGGTTCAACTAGGCTTCGGCCTACACTCTGCTCCTCTCCTCCTCCTGCTGACCCTGGGCTCTAACACCGCCAGTTTTTGCCCGGACATGCGATCTGCACAGAGAAAAACACCAGTCAATGTGTCAGTGGGGTTCAGCAACGCCAGCTGTTCCCCTGCTGTGTAGCTTGCATTGTGTCCAGCACAAGCCACGCTGGCACAACCGACCAAAAGCTGCCAACAGTGCAGGCTTCGGCCTACACATTGCTCCTCTCCTCCTCCTGCTGACCCTGGGCTCTAACACCGCCAGTTTTTGCCCGGACATGCGAGCTGCACAGAGAAAAACACCAGTCAATGTGTCAGTGGGGTTCAGCAACGCCAGCTGTTCCCCTGCTGTGTAGCTTGCATCGTGTCCAGCACAAGCCACGCTGGCACAACCGACCAAAAGCTGCCACCAGTGCAGGCTTCGGCCTACACATTGCTCCTCTTCTCCTCCTGCTGACCCTGGGCTCTAACACCGCCAGTTTTTGCCCGGACATGCGAGCTGCACAGAGAAAAACACCAGTCAATGTGTCAGTGGGGTTCAGCAACGCCAGCTGTTCCCCTGCTGTGTAGCTTGCAACGTGACCTGCAAACGCCACGCAGGCACATGAACTGAAATTGAAGGGAGCCTGCCCCACACCCCCAGGTGTTTCTATGTATAACAGCCACCTTGTACAGCAGTACTGCTGCATTTGTACAAGGTGGCTGACTTTTTCTCCTTGCCCACGTGGAACTCAACACGTACAAAATGTGTCTCATTGAGACCATTCCACTGTCCCTGAGGTGTGACTTTCCTTTCTAATGATACGCAGCACCACCCTTGTTAGCGCTGCCCGTCTTTTGACATCATTGGTTAGCTGGCTGCGCCTGTGCGTCTGCCCTGCTCGAAACAACGCCCCTCGGTTTCTTATTTTTTTGGACAGCGAGGGTGTGATTGATGGGCATGTGCAGTGCATATGTTTGCCTGTGTTCACTCATCTCCTTCCGCCTTCTTCAGACTGGGTGTCCTCATGGCCGCGGCAGGCGATAAGGGATCAGATGAGGTCGCCCAGTCTGAAGCTGGTGTAAGGACATGTGTGAGTGTCAAACATATTTACTGCACAAGGCCACGAATCCCAGACACGCAGTGTGATTTTTTGAAAACACACTGTGGGTCTGGGATTCATGTCCATCGCTAACCGCAACGGCCGACATGAAATGAGGTCAGAAGACAGGAAGCGCTCACAGCGCATGACCAAGGGATCACAATAGCACAGACTCCTGTACAGCAAATAACAACGCTCAGGAATCTGCGCCCAGCAGCTAGGTGTAAATTTTGACACCTGTGCTGCATCTCCTTAAAAAGACAAGTCACGCCTCCACTACTGTTTGACAGTATAGTGGGCTAAATAGTGTACGTGTTTTATTCAGCGTGTGCAAGGAGCAAATTAAATAGAGCAACCTTTTACTTGTGCAGCATTAATGCTGCACAAGGTGTGGCTCTTGTACCTTGCAACACCTGAGGGGGGGTTAAAGGTAACAGAGAAAAACACCAGCCAATGTGTCAGTGGGGTTCAGCACCGCCAGCTGTTCCCCTGCTGTGTAGCCGGCAACGTGACCTGCAAACGCCACGCAGGCACATGAACTGAAATTAAAGGGAACCTGGCCCCACCCCCCCAGGTGTTTCTATGTATAACAGCCACCTAGTACAGCAGTACTGCTGCATTTGTACAAGGTGGCTGACTTTTTCTCCTTGCCCACGTGGAACTCAACACGTACAAAATGTGTCTCATTAGAGACCATTCCACTGTCCCTGAGGTGTAACTTTCCTTTCTAATGATACGCAGCACCCCCCTTGTTAGCGCTGCCCGTCTTCTGACATCATTGGTTGGCTGCCTGTGCCTGTGCGTCCGCCCTGCCTGAAACAATGCTCCTCGTTGTCTTACTTATTTTGACTGCGAGGGTGTGATTGATGGGCACGAGCAGTGCATATCTTCGCCTGTCTTAACTCATCTCCTTCCGCCTTCTTCAGACTGTGCAGCCTCATGGCCGCGGCATGCGAGAAGGGATCAGCAGAGGCCGCCCAGTCTGAAGCAGGTGTAAGGACGTGTGTGAGCGGCCAAAATATTTACTGCTCAAGGCCACGAATCCCAGCACCGCAGTGTGACTTTATGAAAAGGCACTGTGGGTCTGGGATTTATGGCCATCGTTAACCGCACCGGCCAACATGAAATGAGGTCATAAGACGGGCAGCTCTAACAGGGCATTGCCAAGGGATAACACAAGAGCGCAGACTCCTGTACAGCAAATAACAACGCTCAGGAAGCTGCGCCAAGCACCAAGGCGTTATTTGGGACACCTGTGCTGCGTCTCCTTAAAAAGCCAAGTCACGCATCCACTACAGTTTGACTGTAGAATGGGCTAAATTGTGTACGTCTTTCATTCAGCGTGTGCAAGTAGACAAATTAATAGAGCAACCTTTCACTTGTGCAGCATTAATACTGCACAAGGTGTGTCTCTTGTAGTTTGTAACACCTGAGGGGGGGTTAAAGGTTTCCTTTGAAATTGGTTCAACTAGGCTTCGGCCTACACTCTGCTCCTCTCCTCCTCCTCCTGCTTCACCACGGGCTCTAACATCGCAAGTTTTTGCCCGCAAGTGCTAGCTGCACAGAGAAAAACACCCGCCATTGTGTTAGTGGGGTTCAGCAACGCCAGCTGTTCCCACACTGTGTAGCCGGCAAAGTGTCCTGCAAACGCAACGCTGACACAAAGCTGCCTCCAGTGCAGGCTTCGGCCTACACTCTGCTCCCCCTGCTTACCCTTTGCTCCAGCACCGCTAGTTGGGGCTCTAGGAAGACAATCTTTAATAGGCAACGCATCTGGGTTCCAGCACCGCCAGCTGGTTCTCGGCAGTGTTTTTGTCACTGGTACTCCCTCGTGCCAAACCTGGTTCCAGCACCGTCAGCTGTTTCCGGGTAGTGTCAAGCTCACTGAGACGCCTATGCTTGCCCGTCGTGTTGCGGTCGGGTTAGCCAACTCCAGGGTGCCTCCAGTTTAGGAGCTTCCTATGTGGGCTGCGTGAACTGGTAGTCAAGGCTGGTTCTGTAGTGCCAGTAGGCCCAGCTCCCCCTGTAGGACTGTTGGCGTTCGGTAACTGCGGCTGCCTCGCGGCCTAGCTGTTCTCTCCTCTCCTGTGGGCCTTGGGGTCCACCACCTGGTTCCAGCACCGTCAGCTGGTTCCGGGCCGAGCCTTTGGCTTAGGTGCCTCCTCCTGGGTATCCGAGTTCCGCCAACGTCAGGCGGTCCTTGGTAGTGCTTTTAAGCGCGGGCACCTACAGCTTAGTAACCGGGTTCCAGCACCGCCAGCTGGTCCTCGGTCGTGCCATTGGCTCTTGCACACTGGGGCAACGCATCTGGGTTCCAGCACCGCCAGCTGGTTCTCGGCAGTGTTCTTGACACAGGTACTCCCTCGTGCCAAGCCTGGTTTCAGCACCGTCAGCTGTTTCCGGGTTGTGTCAAACTCGCTGAGACGCCTATGCTTGCCCCGTCGTGGTGCGGTCGGGCTAGCCAACTCCAGGGTGCCTCCAGTTTAGGAGCTTCCTATATGGGCTGCGTGAATTGGTAGTCAAGGCTGGTTCTGTAGTGCCAGTAGGCCCAGCTCCCCCTGTAGGACTGTTGGGGTTCGGTAACTGCGGCTGCCTCGCGGCCTAGCTGTTCTCTCCTCTCCTGTGGGCCTTGGGGTCCACACCTGGTTCCAGCACCGTCAGCTGGTTCCGGGCTGAGCCTTTGGCTTAGGTGCCTCCTCCTGGGTATCCGAGTTCCGCCAACGTCAGGTGGTCCTTGGTAGTGCTTTTAAGCGCGGGCACCTACAGCTTAGTAACCGGGTTCCAGCACCGCCAGCTGGTCCTCGGTCGTGCCATTGGCTCTTGCACACTGGGGCAACGCATCTGGGTTCCAGCACCGCCAGCTGGTTCTCCGCAGGGTTTTTGTCACAGGTACTCCCTCGTGCCAAACCTGGTTCCAGCACCGTCAGCTGGTTCCGGGCCGAGCCTTTGGCTTAGGTGCCTCCTCCTGGGTATCCGAGTTCCGCCAACGTCAGGCGGTCCTTGGTAGTGCTTTTAAGCGCGGGCACCTACAGCTTAGTAACCGGGTTTCAGCACCACCAGCTGGTCCTCGGTCGTGCCATTGGCTCTTGCACACTGGGGCAACACATCTGGGTTCCAGCACCGCCAGCTGGTTCTCGGCAGTGCTCTTGACACAGGTACTCCCTCGTGCCAAGCCTGGTTTCAGCACCGTCAGCTGTTTCCGGGTTGTGTCAAACTCGCTGAGACGCCTATGCTTGCCCCGTCGTGGTGCGGTCGGGTTAGCCAACTCCAGGGTGCCTCCAGTTTAGGAGCTTCCTATGTGGGCTGCGTGAACTGGTAGTCAAGGCTGGTTCTGTAGTGCCAGTAGGCCCAGCTCCCCCTGTAGGACTGTTGGGGTTCGGTAACTGCGGCTGCCTCGCGGCCTAGCTGTTCTCTCCTCTCCTGTGGGCCTTGGGGTCCACCACCTGGTTCCAGCACCGTCAGCTGGTTCCGGGCCGAGCCTTTGGCTTAGGTGCCTCCTCCTGGGTATCCGAGTTCCGCCAACGTCAGGCAGTCCTTGGTAGTGCTTTTAATCGCGGGCACCTACAGCTTAGTAACCGGGTTCCAGCACCGCCAGCTGGTCCTCGGTCGTGCCATTGGCTCTTGCACACTGGGGCAACGCATCTGGGTTCCAGCCCCGCCAGCTGGTTCTCGGCAGTGTTCTTGACACAGGTACTCCCTCGTGCCAAGCCTGGTTTCAGCACCGTCAGCTGTTTCCGGGTTGTGTCAAGCTCACTGAGACGCCTATGCTTGCCCCGTCATGGTGCGGTCGGGTTAGCCAACTCCAGGGTGCCTCCAGTTTAGGAGCTTCCTATGTGGGCTGCGTGAACTGGTAGTCAAGGCTGGTTCTGTAGTGCCAGTAGGCCCAGCTCCCCCTGTAGGACTGTTGGGGTTCGGTAACTGCGGCTGCCTCGCGGCCTAGCTGTTCTCTCCTTTCCTGTGGGCCTTGGGGTCCACCACCTGGTTCCAGCACCGTCAGCTGGTTCCGGGCCGAGCCTTTGGCTTAGGTGCCTCCTCCTGGGTATCCGAGTTCCGCCAACGTCAGGCGGTCCTTGATAGTGCTTTTAAGCGCGGGCACCTACAGCTTAGTAACCGGGTTCCAGCACCGCCAGCTGGTCCTCGGTCGTGCCATTGGCTCTTGCACACTGGGGCAACGCATCTGGGTTCCAGCCCCGCCAGCTGGTTCTCGGCAGTGTTCTTGACACAGGTACTCCCTCGTGCCAAGCCTGGTTTCAGCACCGTCAGCTGTTTCCGGGTTGTGTCAAGCTCACTGAGACGCCTATGCTTGCCCCGTCGTGGTGCGGTCGGGTTAGCCAACTCCAGGGTGCCTCCAGTTTAGGAGCTTCCTATGTGGGCTGCGTGAACTGGTAGTCAAGGCTGGTTCTGTAGTGCCAGTAGGCCCAGCTCCCCCTGTAGGACTGTTGGGGTTCGGTAACTGCGGCTGCCTCGCGGCCTAGCTGTTCTCTCCTCTCCTGTGGGCCTTGGGGTCCACCACCTGGTTCCAGCACCGTCAGCTGGTTCCGGGCCGAGCCTTTGGCTTAGGTGCCTCCTCCTGGGTATCCGAGTTCCGCCAACGTCAGGCGGTCCTTGGTAGTGCTTTTAAGCGCGGGCACCTACAGCTTAGTAACCGGGTTCCAGCACCGCCAGCTGGTCCTCGGTCGTGCCATTGGCTCTTGCACACTGGGGCAACGCATCTGGGTTCCAGCCCCGCCAGCTGGTTCTCGGCAGTGTTCTTGACACAGGTACTCCCTCGTGCCAAGCCTGGTTTCAGCACCGTCAGCTGTTTCCGGGTTGTGTCAAGCTCACTGAGACGCCTATGCTTGCCCCGTTGTGGTGCGGTCGGGTTAGCCAACTCCAGGGTGCCTCCAGTTTAGGAGCTTCCTATGTGGGCTGCGTGAACTGGTAGTCAAGGCTGGTTCTGTAGTGCCAGTAGGCCCAGCTCCCCCTGTAGGACTGTTGGCGTTCGGTAACTGCGGCTGCCTCGCGGCCTAGCTGTTCTCTCCTCTCCTGTGGGCCTTGGGGTCCACCACCTGGTTCCAGCACCGTCAGCTGGTTCCGGGCCGAGCCTTTGGCTTAGGTGCCTCCTCCTGGGTATCCGAGTTCCGCCAACGTCAGGCGGTCCTTGGTAGTGCTTTTAAGCGCGGGCACCTACAGCTTAGTAACCGGGTTCCAGCACCGCCAGCTGGTCCTCGGTCGTGCCATTGGCTCTTGCACACTGGGGCAACGCATCTGGGTTCCAGCACCGCCAGCTGGTTCTCGCAGTGTTTTTGTCACAGGTACTCCCTCGTGCCAAACCTGGTTTCAGCACCGTCAGCTGTTTCCGGGTTGTGTCAAACTCGCTGAGACGCCTATGCTTGCCCCGTCGTGTTGCGGTCGGGTTAGCCAACTCCTGGGTGCCTCCAGTTTAAGAGCTTCCTATGTGGGCTGCGTGAACTGGTAGTCAAGGCTGGTTCTGTAGTGCCAGTAGGCCCAGCTCCCCCTGTAGGACTGTTGGGGTTCGGTAACTGCGGCTGCCTCGCGGCCTATCTTTTCTCTCCTCTCCTGTGGACTTTCAGGTCCACCACCTGGTTCCAGCACCGTCAGCTGGTTCTCGGCAGTGTCTTTTGCTCTTGTACCTTCTGCTCCCCATCCTGGTTCCAGTACCGTCAGCTGGTTCCGGGCAGAGCCTTTGGCTTAGGTGCCTCCTTCTGGGTATCCAAGTTCCACCAACGTCAGGTGGTCCTTGGTAGTGCTTTCGGGCACGGGTACCTCCTGCTTAGTAACCGGGTTCCAGTAACGTCAGCTGGTCCTCGGTAGTTCCATTGGCTCTTGGACCTTCGGCTACCCATCCGGGTTCCAGTACCGTCAGCTGGTTCTCGGCAGTGTCTTTTGCTCTTGTACCTTCTGCTCCCCATCCTGGTTCCAGTACCGTCAGCTGGTTCCGGGCAGAGCCTTTGGCTTAGGTGCCTCCTTCTGGGTATCCGAGTTCCGCCAACGTCAGGCGGTCCTTGGTAGTGCTTTTTAGCACGGGTACCTCCTGCTTAGTAACCGGGTTCCAGTAACGTCAGCTGGTCCTCGGTAGTTCCATAGGCTCTTGAACCTTCGGGTAGCCATCCGAGTTCCAGTTCCATCATCAGGTACTTGGCATTTTCTCAGCCTTCTTGTACCTTCTGCTACATTTCCAAGTTGAAGACCCTAAAGTCGACGACCCGGAAGACCACCCCGATGACGACGACGACGACGACCCGGAAGACCACCCCGATGACGACGGCGGAGACGACGACGGCGGAGACGACGACGGCTGAGACGACGACGGCGGAGATGACGACACTGGAGACGACGACCCTGGAGACGACGACCCTGGAGACGACGACATGGAAGACCGAGAAGCAGAAGAACAAGAGGCTGCAGAACAAAGAGCAGAAGAACATTAAGCATAAGACTTAATATCAGAGCAAAAGATATTATCTAAATTATATGCAGAAGAAGACTAAGCAGTGTATGGGGGTGAGTCCGTTCCTCCTCGTGGTGCCCCTGGATAAAGCCTGATGCTGCAGGCCAAACTGAACGCGGACAAATGTAACTTTTGTGACTGGCAGAACGGAAGGTGTAATCTTCCAACTTTTATAGATAACAACTACGGGAATGCCTGTCACAAATGAGAATATGATGAAGAAGTAGAATAGGAAGAATAATAACAGTGGAATAAAAAGAATATGTAGAATAGGAAGAATAATAATAGTTGAATAAAATGAATATGAAGAATGTAATAAAAAAAAAAAAAAAAAGGTAAAGGATGAAGAAGAAGATGAATAAGGTGAAGAAGAAGTTGATGTCAAAGATGCTGATGATGATGAAGATGAAAGTGTGGGAAAAGAAAAAAAAAAGAAAAAAAAGAAGGGGAAGGGCGTGGAATAGTGAAACATCAATATCTGACAAAAAAAAAAATTACATAGTCAATATCTTTGTCACTCCGAACGTCTTAAAAAAAACCAAAAAACATGCTATTCTATTTGATTGGGATAAACCTCTATGACTTTAATGTCTCCGCCACCTCCCCAAATACATCCGGCATTTTTCTTAGTTGTTTTCCTTCATGTAGAATGAACCTACAAGGCAAGAAAGGGTTTATTTTAATTCCGATATTTTGGTCCCATTGACTTGCATTGGGATCGGGTATCGGTATCGGCGATATCCGATATTTTTTGAATATCGGCCGATCCTATCCGATACCGATACTTTCCGATATCGGAAGGTATCGCTCAACACTACTCCACACGCATGGGTTGTCTTTTTGTCTTTGTCAGCTCACAGCATGCCGGCACTGCATGACAACATGTCCCAAGGTAACTTTGAATCACCATGAGTGATATATATATATATAATGACCATTTAGCACACATCAGTGCGATGCTGTAGCAGGGTTTCCAGATTTTCTGTGTGTTCTATTGCCAGTATTATTTTTTCCATCTATTACTATCTATGCATACTGGCCGTTCTTAATTGCTGCCCCCCACTCACTACTTTTTATCTATATATTTTGTGAATATGTAATTTTTGATGTATATTTGATATCTCAATAAACATGTTTTGATTATTCTTGATACCTCTATTTGTGGCGTGGACCTCCTGGCCATAACTCATTTACTTCGTACGAATTTTTGATAATGAGGCCGTTTTGATATCAGTTGTTGTAGCTGTTTTCGTTCTGACCAATGTCAGCTGACAGATCACCAGTGAGACCAAATTGTGGAGTTACGCCCGTCATTTTACAAGCGCGCTTGGAGACAAAAAGACACCTCACACATATCCTGTGAGCATGTCACTTTTATCTGAAGTAATAGAGCAAGAGGCAATATTTTATACCATTTACAACAAATGCATTTCAATGTAAGTCATGTAGCCCCCACCATCACCCATGGTCATACTTTATTTACCATAACCCAGAACATGTTGTGACTGACTATTAAGAACATACATTGATAAGAAGTATGGTCTTCTTGAAAGGAGGCCATCAGACTACTGCGTCAACAGATTCTAGTAATTCTAACAATTAAAGGCAAAAGGCAATTAAAGGCAAACTATTAACCCTTCTATATCAATTTCCCCCTTTTGTAAATGGTATAACCTCTGCTACGGGGTCAGCTGATGTCCACAAAGGAGCTTCTGTCTCATGGGTCTAGTACCCACAAGGGCACTTCCTACCTGCTTCGCCCATTCACCCTTAGTGTGGACACTCACATCCCCCGTCAGCAGTGGCTACACGGGGCCTATGATACACTACAGAAGGTTCAGCCTTAGATTTTTTTTTCTACACCTACATTATTCCATAGCTTAGGTAATATATATATTAGCGCTTTTATGGCTACATAAAACAATAAGCAAAGCAACAAAATTAGCATACAAGTCTGTAAAATACCAAAAATAATCCATCCCGCTAGGCCGCTAAGCCAATTGGCTGGATTTAAAAAGGAGTCTCTATATTGTATTAGTCTCATTAAGAGCCTTAAGGAACCTAGAAAATCTGAATCCAAGTCTCATTGTATATGTGGTGTGGTGTTAATATCTTCTTTGGCTCCAGGGGTAAGTCTAAGGGTACCGTCACACAGTGGCATTTTGATTGCTACGACGGGACGATCCGTGACGCTCCAGCATCGTAACAGTATCGCTCCAGCGTCGTAGACTGCTGTCACACTTTGCAATGTACGACGCTGGAGCGATAATTTCATGACGTATGTGCGATGTAGAAGCCGTTGATTACTATGGTGATTGGTGGTCATACACAGACAAGTGAGAAGGAGCCTAGATCCACGGTTTGACGGCCCATTCTAAAGTCCAGCTGACCACATTCACCTCAGGGAAACTTGAGGGAAAGCCCACCTGGATCCATGCCAGTCACTGCAAAAAGATCTTTTCACCAGCAGAATGACTGTTGTCCTAATCACCTTGCTGGCAGTGGTAGGATGTTTGCACCTTACAGAGACACTGGATTAACAAACTTATTCAACATCTTGCTTTTCTTATAAAAGACGCGGAAGGACAAAAACTGCTAGACTGTTGGATCTGCATACACAGCCCAGTATCTGCAAGGACTATGCTGTACTAAGGGTACCATCACACAGTGGCATTTTGATCGCTACGACGGCACGATCCGTGACGTTCCAGCGATATATCCGTGACGTTCCAGCGATCTCGCTGTGTCTGACACGCTCCTGCGATCAGGGACCCCGCTGAGAATCGTACGTCGTAGCAGATCGTTTGAAACTTTCTTTCGTCGTCTAGTGTCCCGCTGTGGCGGCATGATCGCATGGTGTAACAAAAGTGTGCACGATATTGTATACGATGTGCGCATAGTAATCAACGGCTTCTACATCGCACATACGTCATGTAGAAGACCCTCTAATCACTGGGTCTAATTGTGCTAAGTAGTAAGCTATCGGTCTCTGTTTCTCTCCATGTTGTTGTGTCAGTACTGCGGTAGCATGTCCACCCTGCTCTGTGCAAAATAAGAAAAATGGCTGATCATAGTTTGGAATGTCTGACACAATGAGCAGCTTGAGAGAGTGGAAGGAGTCAATTGCTTCTTGAGTGAGATTGTAGGGGTCTGATGGCAAACAGTCATAGAGTGGGTGCATCATTTGTGAAGCAGACTTTATCCAAGGCCTACAGTAGGTCACCAAACCTAGAAAAGTGCGTAGATGCTGGTGTGATCTTGGTAAAGGGAGATTTGTATTGCCTGTTTTCTGTCTTCAGTCAGGTGTCTTGTACCTTCAGCAATACAATGTCCTAAAAATGTCACCTTTTGTTTGCAATCACGTGAGACTCTGCAACCCTTTTCTGCCAAAAAACACAGCAAGGAAACTGTAGTTTCCTTGCAGGACGTCTAGTCCGGGCAGCAGAGCAAGAGGTCATCCACGTACTGTAGTAGTACAATCTGTGGATGAGGTGAAGAATGCATTTGCCAAATCAGTGACTGTGAAACCTTTTGATGTGGCGGGGATCTGTGACCGTACGGTGTGTGTATTAGGGACAGTTGAGGTCACACTCACTGTAACATCATTATTAGCCCGTTAGTCATGAACTATTCTGTAAGTGTCAGGGGAACCCTTGGGTCCTTTTTTTCTTACTGGGATACAAAGGGGTGTTGCCTTAACCAAGAGGAGTGGTTCCTTCTTTTAATTTATCATGACAGGGGGAATGGGCAGCCGACCCAGCTCAGATTTTCCCCTTGCCCAAACGGTGTCTGGTACCTGACTCTTTTCCCTGTCCTCAGACATTCTGGTGTCAGGTGTTACTTTCACTACTCTTGCCATTTACACCATTTCTGCAATATTACACAAGTGTTTATATAAGTCACACATTAATGTCCAAACATTATTATTTATACCCGTATTTGATTGGGTAGAGTATCCCTTAAAAAAAACTAAATTTGATTCACAAAATATGTTACCAAAAGAAAATTATATATATGAATATATATGAATATAATAAAAAACTATATATCATATGAAGACAACCTAGAAATACACGGTAACTATACCATCTTGTGTAAGGAAACTACTAAACTGGTAAATGAATGGAATTAAGTGTAACTATAATAGGGTATGATTTACCTGTGGTATAATGTGCACGTGGAAGACCCTGGCGTCCCTCTGCCACAAGTGTTTATTAGTGTTGAGCATTCCGATACCGCAAGTATCGGGTATCGGCCGATACTTGCGGTATCGGAATTCCGATACCGAGATCCGATATTTTTGTGGTATCGGGTATCGGTATCGGAGGTGTAAAATAAAGAATTAAAATAAAAAATATTGTTATATTCACCTCTCCGGCGGCCCCTGGAACATCACCGCGAGTCACCGGCGTCCGGCAGGCTTCTTTGTTCAAAATGAGCGCCTTTAGGACCTGCGGAATGACGTCGCGGCTTTTGATTGGTCGCGTGCCGCCCATGTGACCGCCACGCGACCAATCAGAAGCCGCGACGTCATTCCTCAGATAAATTCCTAGAATGAGCGCCTTTAGGACCTGTGGAATGACGTCGCGGCTTCTGATTGGTCGCGTGGCGGTCACATGGGCGGCACGCGACCAATCAGAAGCCGCGACGTCATTCCGCAGGTCCTAAAGGCGCTCATTTTGAACAAAGAAGCCTGCCGGACGCCGGTTCCTCGTGGTGATGTTCCAGGGGCCGCCGGAGAGGTGAATATAACAATATTTTTTATTTTAATTCTTTATTTTACACCTCACTATGGATCCCAGGGCCTGAAGGAGAGTTTCCTCTCCTTCAGACCCTGGGATCCATCAGGATACCTTCCGATACTTGATGTCCCATTGACTTGTATTGGTATCGGATATCGGTATCGGCGATATCCGATACTTTTCGGGTATCGGCCGATACTATCCGATACCGATACTTTCAAGTATCGGACGGTATCGCTCAACACTAGTGTTTATATGAAAAGGGGACTTGTGACTGTAATACCCTCAGGAGAGTACTGTATAGTGCCTAGACAGCACTCAACTCTGCTCCCAGCAAATTAAAAGGGGTATTGTCACTAACAATAAGTTTGTTAGCACCTCTTGGCTGTCTCGTGACTCTAGTGTTTTCTTGTTTAGTCATAGGGGCTTCAGTCGCTTGTCCCTCTACCCTCACGTATTCCACAGTCTCGTCAGTAATCATGTCTGGCAGTATCAAGTCTTTGTGTACTAGTCCCATCTGCCCCAGTGTCGGTCAAGAATTCTGTCTATTTCCCTCCCAGCATTGGTATGGTGGTCATCAAGGCAGGACCAGGTCCGGAGGGGACAAGAACAGGGCACAGATTTGTCACTGGGTTGTCAGTTTCCTAGTCTGAAGGTGAAGGAGGTGGAAGATTGGTCTGAGTGTCCATTTTCTCCACAATTCCAGCACTTCACTGTTTCTAAGTCCTTAGGTCACTTACTATGTCTCTACTGTTTTCCTTGTGTTCCAGCATACCTGACACGTCGTCTTATTGTCCTAGTTTCTTCAACTCCTGAGCAACCTTCAGGAGGTCTTTGGATCTACATTTCTTCATTTAGGTCTGGCTGTCTGTACTGCGTCTCGTAAGCCTTTTGTCATACCATCAATGAATGTATTTACAAATATTTTAACATCGAGTGGGTTTACTGGACTGTACCCCATGTCTGCCCATTTCAGCTGTAACCGTCCAGAGTACATCTCTACTCTCTCTCCTTTTGTCACATCTGTAAAAGTCTTAATTTGCATCCTAGTACGTCACCTGCTTTTGTGCTCACCAACTCTCTAGGTCTGCTCAGGTGCACTTATACGTCCGTCATATTGTCTTTCTTTGTCTGTAAAATGGGAAAGGTTGGTTCTCAGGGTCAGCCAATTGTTTTAGCGTAGCTAGCTAGTCAGAGGGCTTCCAGGGATAATACTCCTGTATCTGTCTTACACTACCTGATGTGGTTGGTTCTCTGGTGGTGGGGGTGACTAGATGACCAGTTGGGGGTGACATGACATGCTGGTCTACAGCTCCTTCCCAAAAGGATTACTGTCAGCTTACTCCCAAAAGTTAATGTCCCCACTACCCACTAACCACAATCCTGTGTCAGCTTCTTATGTCACTACATGTGATCTTGTCTGGACAGGATTCAGTGTAATTATCTTAGGTTGGGTTGCAGCACAGATCATACAAGTATTTCTCCAGTCTGGGTTTGTCTGACCGCAATGTTTACAAGTCCATCTGTCTTGTCTTGGTCTCTGGTTATACAAAGGTATGACCGTAGCAGTAATGTGACGGTCATAGTCGGACTTTTGAGCATCAAAACATTCATAATACACCTTACTTCCGTCCTGCTGCACTCTCTCAGACGCCATTTATTCACATGCTATTTTCCTCCTTTGTCTGTGCCTTTTTGAACATCCAAACATCCATCCACTCACTGGCATTTTTGCCTGTTTCAATATTGGTCTCACATCTTTCACTGCTTCCTTTTTCCAATCTGTACAGCGGTTTTTGGATCCCATTGGGGGCCCTGACTGCACACAGAATAAGTTGACCATGGCTTCAACTTATCCGCTCAGACAACTCAGCTCTAAAAATGCCCTTTTTAGTGTGCCTTGCCTTAAACCAGGGTTGCAACACGTGACAAGTCAGAGCGAGTGTCAAGGTTTAGCGGGCAGGTTACACCACCTACCACCCGGTAGACCTAAAGGATTCTAGCGGGCAGGTTAAACCACCTACCACCCGGTAGATCAGCTGGCTAGCACAGCTCCATGGAACGGCAAGGTTACACCACCTATTTGCCGTAGGCTGACTGTAGCAGGTTACACCACCTACTACATCAGCCGTGCAGTTGGCTACCTCCTCTGTTGATCCTCAATTTGCTATATATACATATCAATTACTCAACTCGAAGCAGGTGAATCTTTTACCAATCTTTCAATCACTTACAAGTTTCCTCTAAAATAGGCACAATTCTTTCACTTTCAAATTCCAACTTGAACTTACGATATTTCTTTCTACTTCAATACATACAGTACTATTGCTTTAAACACAAATCTCTCAGCGCGTACTGAACCAAGGACAGAATATGCACAGCTCCATATTCTTCAGTGCAGCTGCATGGCCCCCCTTTGTGTAAGAATAAATTTCTCACCTTGCTGCAGTTGGTGTTTTGCATGTCCAATTTCTCAGAAAGCTCCCCCATACGGATTCCGAATAGGCTGGATACACGGCCCCGGTCGGGCGCCAAAACTGTTGTAGCTGTTTTCGTTCTGACCAATGTCAGCTGACAGATCACCAGTGAGACCAAATTGTGGAGTTACGCCCGTCATTTTACAAGTGCGCTTGGAGACAAAAAGACACCTCACACATATCCTGTGAGCAAGTCACTTTTATCCGATGTAATGCAGCAAGAGGCAATATTTTATACCATTTACAACAAATGCATTTCAATGTAAGTCATGTAGCCCCCACCATCACCCAGGGTCATACTTTATTTATCATAACCCAGAACAAGTTGTGACTGACTATTAAGAACATACATTGATAAGAAGTATGGTCTCCTTGAAAGGAGGCCATCAGACTACTGCGTCAACAGATTCTAGTGATTCTAACAATTAAAGGCAAAAGGCAGTTAAAGGCAAACTATTAACCCTTCTATATCACAGTCATTGTTCCACAGCCTAACGTTGCTTTATAGGTTTATATGTTTAGGCCTAGAGGTATGCCCTCTGCTGGCTGAGAGGGTACTTTTGTATAGGTGTTGTACCTATACACGTGTTGCCAGGGCCGGAGTGCCCCGGCAATATACCTCCACACGCATGGGTTTTCTTTGCACAGCATTCTCAAGCAAACAATATCACCTCTTACGCTACGATCCCACTATGAGCTTTTAAGAGTGAGTTTTGGATATTGCAGATTTTCTGCACAATTTCTGCATCCCTTAATTAGGTTTACCTATGTTTTTTGCCCTTGCACTTTCAGTGCATTTTTTGTCTCTTATTGGTTTGTCATATTTTAAAGAAAGCTATTTTTTTCATACTTCCTGGTATTTGTGGATCCCCCCATGTCAGTGCAATGGGGTACTCGGTACCGGGCCCCTTCTGTAGTCGGTAGGGATGTCACGGTGGCTGGACCCGGCCCGTGGCCCTTTGAGGGGCGTCCAATAAAAGTACAACAATTTATAGTATAGTGTTCGTGACGTCACCTGTGGTATTTGGTCAAGGTGACAGATGCTGCTTAGGGGTCCGCTGGGGTGATGTTATGGCAGCTAAATGGTATACCTTCCCACAGGTGGAGTATGTCCCTAGGGCTTCCCAGAGTGTAGATGGTGGATGGTGCAAGGCGCAGTGAATAATGAGGACACAAGGTTGCAGTCTCTTTACCTTTACTGAAGGCTTCAGCATCCACAGTCCAGGGTAGGGACCACAGGGTAGGTAGAGTCCGGCAGGTCTGAAGGCAAATCCAGAGTCCCCTTATCCAGGAAGAATTCAATAGCCTTCCCCTAGCGCACAGTAACTCAGTAGGTCCCTACTTCCATAAGCTCCAATAAGGTCCTCACTGTTGTTACTCCTCTCACTGATTCCCGTGGTCGGATAGAACAAACCCATATGACTGATGGCCTGAGGCTTTTTACAGGGAACCTAGAGACGCCCCAGCCCCCACAAGTTGCCACCGTGTCTTCTTAGGTATTAAAGGTCGGGCAGCTAACATGGAATTAACTGTCCTGCCAGTCTCTGAAGTAACGGCATAGAGCTCTTTACTCCCTCGGTGTTCTGGCTACCGGATCTGTGCTTCAGATGGAGGCAGCCTGCTTCTAACTGGTCTCCCACTGATCTTTCACTCCTGTTGCTATGACTTCTCTTCTCACTCACTACAGCACAATTCTCTTTGTGTCCTTTCCTGGGATGCTGCTGCATGGGATGCAGGCGCAGCTCCGTGTACCCTCTTAATCCTCAGACCGTAGTCTGGATCTGACTGGAGATCACTCCAGCCAGCTCGACCTGGAGACCTTTCCTTGTCGGTCCCCAGCCAGGAACTCCCTAACTTCCTAACCAACCCACCAGTTTTACCCTAATGTGAGGAGTGGCCTAGTAGATAGAACCCTTTGCTCCCCCTGGTGGACTGGAGTGTGAAGTGTGTGTGTGGCTGTGATACCTGGACAGAAGATCTCCTTCATTGCCTTCAGACGTAACATCACTCCCCCTGGTGGAAGAATAACATTACTGCAACGAACCAGGACTCTGGGGTGCTGCACACCCCCTGTTAAATCCAGTACTCCCGGACTGGGAAAAAAGAAAACAACAATACATTGGCAAAAGACATGCAACATTTTTGAAATGCTAATAAACAAGTTAATATGTAATAAGCTTCCCTTTATGGGAGGTGAGAACACTTGAACGTTGCAAACAATAACATATTTATATTGTGCGTACAACTTTCAAAGGCAAATTGAAAAACAATTACTATCTATCTATGAAACATAATTACCCATACAGGTATTCTATCTACTAAGTGCAAGTACCCTCTAAGGGTATACTATCATTAACCCTTAAGGTGCTAATCAACATTTTCATTATCTTCCTTTTCTTCGTATGCAGGACTGTCTGTCTAACCCCACGGGCCTACTGCATTTACTTTCCTAGAACCTCAATGTTATTTAACCCCTTAATGACCGCCAATACGTCTTTTAACTGACCTGAGATATAAGAGAATAGCCTCCCCATACAGGTGACAATCCAGCATCTGTCGGTTGTACACTATAGCTGACAACTTGCTGTACCAGCCACGATCAGAATTTGCACCATCTAAATCTGTTTAACCCCTTAGATGCTGCTGTCAATAGTGACTACATCATTATAAATGGTTAACAGAGTGTGGGGGCTTCTTATTTGTCACAATTGGTGCCCTCAGATCATGATTTTGTTGTCCTGATGTTTGCCATGGCAATTCATGACCAAATAGTGGCCTTAGAGTCTGCCGGCTGTAGTAATCTGTTTAGAAGTTAGCAACATTTAGGTGGTAAAAATACACATTTTCATTTCTGTCACACCACTTTGCATTAATTCCTGTAAAGCACCTGAAGGGTTAATAAACTACCTGACAACAGTTTTCAATATGTTTAGGGGTGCTGTTTTTAAAATGGTATCACGTTTGTGGGTTTCCCAATATATGGGACCCCTAAAGTCACTTCAAACATGGATAAGTCCCTAAAAAAATAAATTTTGTAAATTTCTTTGAAAAAATGAAAAATTGTTGCTACATTTTTAAACCTCCTAAAATGCTAACAAAATAAAATAACATTTTACAAATGGTGCTGATGTAAAGCCGACATGTGGGAAATGTTATTTATTAATGGTTTGCTGTTGTATGACCATCTGGATTAAAGGGATAATCATTCAAATTTAGAAAATTGCTAATTTTTTAACATTTTTCTAAAATTTTTGATATTTTTTATAAATAAACACAAAAAATGTTGAACAAAATTTACCATTATCATAAAGTATAATGTGTCACGAAAAAACAATCTCAAAATCACTGGGATTTGTTGAAGCGTTGCAGAGTTATTACCACATAAAGTGACACTGGTCAGATTTCAAAAATTTGGCTCGGTCACTAAGGGGTTAAAGTACATAATTTTAAATTATTTCCTATTCTGAGCATTATCAAACATTCTATTGTAATCAGTATAAAACATCCTATCACTATCTAGCTTCTCAAGGCAAAGTGCAACAAGTAAACATTCCCTTTAAGGGGGAAACAAGTCTTTTTTGAGGTAGTGCACACACTCAATATGCAAGTCACTTATAAACTTTAAGACAATAGAAACTCTCACGTCGTCATCAGGAACAGTTTCTTCGCAAAGGCTTCTTTTTTGTAAAACCAGTCGAGAGCACCTTTAAGAAGGTGCAAACTATGTACAGAGGACAGTTTGTGATCCATTCACCGTCCATGATTCCAATGTTCTTTAGAAACAATGATCAACCTGTGCAAAACTTGAAACAATAGGGATCCCGGGTAAACAAAGGGATCCCTTTAAGTGTTAACCCAGGACAGGATTTAAAGCAGCAAAGAAACAGGAAAAGTTTTAAAAGAACTATTTACATTTCCATGGTTTCGAGTTTATTCGAGTTCTCGGGGTAGCACTGGTTGAGGTAGCCCGGCTGGATACTGGCGGCTATCAGGTGCTACATAGGGGGCTCCCTCACTCCAGATGGGGGTTTGCGTACCCACAGTCTTCTGTTTAGGAGCAGCTGGAGCACAGGCCATCACCGAAGTCAACTCCTTGGCCACCACAGTGTCCTGGGTGTCGACTGGCTCTGCCGTGGTGTCGGTAGCGGCTCAGATAGTGGTGCAGGGAGTGGTGTCAGCGCCGGTGGATCTTCTACAGGTGCCACCTGGTACGAGGCCTTGGTCTTCACCTGCAGCTGCAGGAGTTGGTCTATCAGCTCCTCTATCCCAATCTGCAGGGAGTAAGCGTCAGCGGTGCCCTTCTGGGTAGCTGGGGGAGTCCTCTGCTCCGACCCCACGCTCTGGCTCCCGGGTGCTGGCCATGGCGTCCTTCACGTGGCTCACTTCCTCGTCCTTTTCCCGCTCTCTCCTCTGAGGGCGGTTCCTTTTTCATTGTCTCCGCCCGTCATTGAGGATCAGGAGGCAGATCTCGGTTGCTGACGGACACGTCCTCAAGGTACAAAGATATTTAGACTGGGCAGCCATTGTTTTTCGCGCTTCTCAGTTCGTTCATGCCCACAACTCCATGCCCTTCTTCTTCTCCAGCGCTCCTCGGGGAGCAGTAATGGCGGTAGTTTTGGCAAAATTTTGGTGCCAAATGGCAATACACAGTCCTTAAGCACAAACAGTTCAAATACGATTCTGGCACAGTTCTAAGGCACACATGACCCGATTCTTCAGGCTTAAGTAGATACTGTTCGCGATGCCAAAGTTGGATCTCCCCCACGTCAGGGCAATGGGGTACTCAGTACCGGGCCACTTCTGTAGTTGGTGGGGATGTCACGGTGGCTGGACCCGGCCCGTGGCCCTTTGAGGGGCATCCAATAAAAGGACAACAGTTTATAGCATAGTGTTCGTGACGCCACCTGTGGTATTCGGTCAGGGTGACGGATGCTGCTTAGGGGTCTGCTGGGGTGATGTTATGGCAGCTAGATGGTATACCTTCCCACAGGTGAAGTATGTCCCCAGGGCTTCCCAGAGTGTGGAAAGTGGATGGTGCAAGGCGCAGTGAGTAACGAGGACACAAGATTGCAGTCTCTTTACCTTTACTGAAGGCTTCAGCATCCACAGTCCAGGGTAGGGACCACAGGGTAGGTAGAGTCCGGCAGGTCTGAAGGCAAATCCAGAGTCCTCCAAGAGGAATTCAATAGCCTTCCCCTAGCGCACAGTAACTCAGTAGGTCCCTACTTGCATAAGCTCCAATAAGGTCCTCACTGTTGTTACTCCTCTCACTGTTCCCCGTGGTCGGATAGAACAAACCCATATGACTGATGGCCTGAGGCTTTTTACAGGGACCCTAGAGACGCCCCGGCCCCCACAAGTTGCCACCGTGTCTTCTTAGGTATTAAAGGTCGGGCAGCTAACATGGAATTAACTGTCCTGCCAGTCTCTGAAGTAACGGCATAGAGCTCTTTGCTTCCTCGTGTTCTGGCTACCGGATCTGCGCTTCAGATGGAGGCAGCCTCCTTCTAGCTGGTCTCCCACTGATGTTTCACTCCTGTTGGTATGACTTCTCTTCTCACTCACTACAGCAGAATTCTCTTCATGTCATTTCCTGGGATGCTGTCGCATGGGATGCAGGCGCAGCTCCGCGTACCCTCATCCTCCTCAGACTGTAGTCTGGATCTGACTGGAGATCACTCCAGCCAGCTCGACCTGGAGACCTTTCCTCGTTGGTCCCCAGCCAGGAACTCCCTAACTTCCTAACCAACCAACCAGTTTTACCCTAATGTGAGGAGTGGCCTTGTAGATAGAACCCTTTGCTCCCCCTGGTGGACTGGAGTGTAAGTGTGTGTGTGGTTGTGATACCTTGACAGCAGATCTCCTTCATTGCCTTCAGATGTAACATCACTCCCCCTGGTGGAAGAATAACATTACTGCAACGAACCAGGACTCTGGGGCGCTGCATTTGTCTTTAACAAAACTATATTGATTAGTCAAATGCAGATTACATGTGTTTTTGGTGCGTGAAAACATACTAAAATGTGCATTTTTTACCTGCAGATCTTTCCACATTTAATGCAAGTCAATGAGAAAAGTCTGCACACAATACTTAGCGTACCCACAAGAGAAATGGACAAGTTGTGGATTTGAAATATTCACTGCAGGTCAGTTTATGCTGAGTAAAAGAAAAGCACATTATCATGAAATTTCTACAAATCCCATCCACTACGATGGAACTGTAAGGTCACATTCCCACGATGAGATATTGTGGTGTTTTCGATGCTGCAGAATTTCTGCACCATTTGGCACCTATTATATAAATTGTGGTTTTTCATTTCGTGTTTGTGTGCAGTTTTTTAATATGCGATTTTATCGTATTTTTAATGCTGCAGTTCTTGTCTATTTTTAATGTGTCGGGCTTTAACCCCTTAATGACAGCCAATATGTCTTTTAACTGACCTGACATATAAGAGACTAGCCTCCCCATACAGTTAACAATCTAGCATCTGTCGGTTGTGCAATATAACTGACAACTTGCTGTATCAGCCACGATCAGTGTTTGCACCGTCCACATCTATTTAACCCCTTAGATGCTGCTGTAAATAGTGACTACATCATTATATATGGTTAACATAATGTATATGGTTAACATAGTGTGGGGGCTTCCTCTTTATCCCACTTGGTGCCCTCAGATCATAATTTTGTGGTCCTGATGTTTGCCGTGGCAATTTATGACCAAATAGCGGCCTTAAGGTACCGTTACACTAAATGATTTACCAACGATCACGACCAGCGATGCAACCTGGCCGTGATCGTTGGTAAGTCGTTGTGTGGTCGCTGGGGAGCTGTCACATAGACAGCTCTCTCCAGCGACCAACGATCAGGGGAAAGACTTCGGCATCGTTGAAACTGTCTTCAACGATGCCGAAGTCCCCCTGCAGCACCCGGGTAACCAGGGTAAACATTTGGTTACTAAGTGCAGGGCCGCGCTTAGTTACCCGATATTTACCCTGGTTACCATTGTAAAAGTAAAAAAAGAAAAACAGTACATACTCACATTCTGATGTCTGTCACGTCCCCTGGTGTCCACAGGGTTAAAACTGCTTTCGGCAAGAGCGCTGCTAATGCACGCGCTCCGGCCGACAGCTTCCCTGCACTGACTGTGTCAGTGCCGGACGTAAAGCAGAGCACAGCGTTGACGTCACCGCTGTTACTGCCGGCGCTGACAGTCAGTGCAGGGAAGCTCTCGGCCGGAGCGCTTGCAGTAGCAGCGCTCTTGCCGAAAGCAGTTTTAACCCTGTGGACGCCGGGGGACGTGTGTTGTGAATTCTGCTTTTGGGCTCCCTTCGGTGGTTGTAGGTGGTAATGCAGTTGTCCCTGGGTTGCAGTCCTGGTCAGGTGTATCTGCTGATTGCAGTTCTGACTGGGGTATTTAGGTGTGCAGGATTCATTAGTCCTTGCCAGTTGTCCATGGTTGTTGGGAGGTGTTGGACCTCTGTCTGGTTCCTCCTGCCTTGCTGCCAAATCAGCAAAGATAAGTGTCTGGTTTTGTTTCTGTGGCACACATGCTGTGTGCTTGATAATTCAGTGCTTAGATTATGTCAGTATTTACTCAGTCTAGTTGGATTCTCAGGAGTTGCAGATATACGTTCCACGTCTTTAGTTAGATGGTGGAATTTTTTGTATTATCTGCTGTGGATATTTTTGGAAGGGTTATAATACTGACCGCTTAGTATTCTGTCCTATACTTTCCTATTTAGCTAGAGTGACCTCTTTTGCTAAATCCTGTTTTCTGCCTGCGTGTGTCTTTCCTCTCCTACTCACAGTCAATATTTGTGGGGGGCTGCCTATCCTTTGGGGTTCTGCTCTGAGGCAAGGTAGAATTCCTATTTCCATCTATAGGGGTATTTAGTCCTCCAGCTGTGTCGAGGTGTCTAGGGTTTGTTAGGCACACCCCACGGCTACTTCTAGTTGTGGTGCTAATTCAGGATTTGCAGTCAGTACAGTTACCACCTACTGCAGAGAAAGTTTCATGCGGCTCCAAGGTCACCGGATCATAACAGTACAACTGGCCTATAATGATTTAAATGCATCTCAGAAGAAGGGAAGAAAGGTGTTGAGCCATTTTTTTCTGCAGTCTGCCTTGTCTTCTCTTCCCTCTTTTTCTCTGGGTGGCTGAGGAGTCTTGTGCTAGCATGGATGTTCAGGAATTAGCTTCTCGTGTAGCCCAGCTTGCTGCTAGGGTACAGGGTATTTCTGATAATATTGTTCAGACTCCTGTTTTAGAGCCAAAGATTCCTACTCCTGATTTGTTTTTTGGTGACAGGTCCAAATTTTTGAGTTTTAAAAACAACTGTAAACTGTTTTTTGCTCTGAGACCTCGATCCTCCGGTGATTCCATTCAGCAGGTTAAAATCGTCATCTCCCTGCTGCGTGGCGATCCACAGGATTGGGAATTTTCCCTGGAATCTGGGAATCCGGCTTTGCTTCATGTAGACTCCTTTTTTCAGGCTTTAGGATTATTATATGATGAACCGAATTCTGTGGATCAAGCGGAGAAGACCTTGTTGGCCCTATCTCAGGGTCAAGAGGCGGCAGAATTGTATTGTCAGAAATTTAGAAAATGGTCAGACCGAGTGAACTAATCAGACTTTGGAGACTTATTTGAGATGCTTTGTGTCTGCCGATCAGGATGATTGGGTGGCCTTCTTGCCGTTGGCCGAGTTTGCCCTTAATAATCTGGCTAGTTCGGCTACTTTGGTTTCGCCTTTCTTTTGTTATTTTGGTTTTCATCCTCGTTTTTCTTCTGGGCAGGTTGAGCCTTCTGACTGTCCTGGTGTCGATTCTGTGGTTGACAGGTTGCAGCAGATTTGGACTCATGTGGTGGACAATTTGGTGTTGTCTCAGGAGGAGGCTCAACGTTTTGCTAACCGTCGTCGGTGTGTTGGATCCCGGCTTCGGGTTGGGGATCTGGTCTGGTTGTCTTCCCGTCATGTTCCTATGAAGGTTTCTTCTCCTAAGTTTAAGCCTCGGTTTATTGGTCCTTATAGGATTTCTGGGATTATTAATCCGGTGTCTTTTCGATTGGCGCCTCCGGCCTCCTTTGCTATCCATAATGTCTTCCATAGATCTTTATTGCGGAAATATGTGGTGCCCGTTGTTCCCTCTGTTGATCCTCCGGCCCCTGTGTTGGTTGATGGGGAGTTGGAGTATGTGGTTGAGAAAATTTTGGATTCTCGTTTTTCGAGCCGGAGGCTTCAGTACCTTGTCAAATGGAAGGGTTATGGCCAGGAGGATAATTCTTGGGTTTTTGCCTCTGATGTCCATGCTGCTGATTTGGTTCGTGCCTTTCATCTGGCTCGTCCAGATCGGCCTGGGGGCTCTGGTGAGGGTTCGGTGACCCCTCCTCAAGAGGGGGGTACTGTTGTGAATTCTGCTTTTGGGCTCCCTCCGGTGAATGTAGGTGGTAATGCAGTTGTCCCTGGGTTGCAGTCCTGGTCAGGTGTATCTGCTGATTGCAGTTCTGACTGGGGTATTTAGGTGTGCAGGATTCATTAGTCCGTGCCAGTTGTCCATGGTTGTTGGCAGGTGTTGGACCTCTGTCTGGTTCCTCCTGCCTTGCTGCCAAATCAGCAAAGATAAGTGTCTGGTTTTGTTTCTGTGGCACACATGCTGTGTGCTTGATAATTCAGTGCTATTCATTTATTTTTTCTTGTCCAGCTTAGATTGTGTCAGTATTTACTCAGTCTAGTTGGATTCTCAGGAGTTGCAGATATACATTCCACATCTTTAGTTAGATGGTGGAATTTTTTGTATTATCTGCTGTGGATATTTTTGGAAGGGTTTTAATACTGACCGCTTAGTATTCTGTCCTATACTTTCCTATTTAGCTAGAGTGGCCTCTTTTGCTAAATCCTGTTTTCTGCCTGCGTGTGTCTTTCCTCTCCTACTCACAGTCAATATTCGTGGGGGGATGCTTATCCTTTGGGGTTCTGCTCTGAGGCAAGGTAGAATTCCTATTTCCATCTATAGGGGTATTTAGTCCTCCAGCTGTGTCGAGGTGTCTAGGGTTTGTTAGGCACACCCCACGGCTACTTCTAGTGGCGTTGTTAGTTCAGGATTTGCGGTCAGTACAATTACCACCTACTCCAGAGAAAGTTTCATGCGGCTCCAAGGTCACCGGATCATAACAGTCATGACAGACATCAGAATGTGAGTATGTACTGTTTTTTTTTTACTTTTACAATGGTAACGAGGGTAAATATCAGGTTACTAAGCGCGGCCCTGCGCTTAGTAACCCGATATTTACCCTGGTTACAAGTGAACACATCGCTGGATCGGCGTCACACACGCCAATCCAGCGATGACAGCGGGTGATCAGCGACCAAAAAAGGTCCTGATCATTCCCCAGCAACCAACGATCTCCCAGTAGGGGCCTGATCGTTGGTCGCTGTCAGACATAACAAGATCGTTAGCGGGATCATTGCTACGTCACAAAAAGCGTGACGTTGCAACAATATCCTTAACGATATCGTATGTTAGATTCTGACGGCTGTAGTAATCTGTTCAGAAGTTATTTAGGTAATAAAAATACACATTTTCACTTTTGTCATGCCACTTTGCATTAATTCCTGTAAAGCACCTGAAGGGTTAACAAACTACCTGACAGCAGTTTTCGATATAGTATTGATCAATCCGAGGCTCTAAAAATAGTTTGCCAAAAATAATTTTATTTGACCAAGCATACAGTAACCAACGTTATGGCCCAAGTAGGCCTTTATCAAGGCAGTGATCTATCTCTTGTACCACCATACAGATCACTGCCTTGATAAAGGCCTACTTGGGCCGAAACGTTGGTTAACCCCTTCATGACCCAGCCTATTTTGACCTTAAAGACCTTGCCGTTTTTTGCAATTCTGACCAGTGTCCCTTTATGAGGTAATAACTCAGGAACGCTTCAACGGATCCTAGCGGTTCTGAGATTGTTTTTTCGTGACATATTGGGCTTCATGTTTGTGGTAAATTTAGGTCAATAAATTATGCGTTTATTTGTGATAAAAATGGAAATTTGGCGAAAATTTTGAAAATTTCGCAATTTTCACATTTTGAATTTTTATTCTGTTAAACCAGAGAGTTATGTGACACAAAATAGTTAATAAATAACATTTCCCACATGTTTACTTTACATCAGCACAATTTTGGAAACAAAATTTTTTTTTGCTAGGAAGTTATAAGGGTTAAAATTTGACCAGCGATTTCTCATTTTTACAACGTAATTTACAAAACCATTTTTTTAGGGACCACCTCACATTTGAAGTCAGTTTGAGGGGTCTATATGGCTGAAAATACCCAAAAGTGACACCATTCTAAAAACTGCACCCCTCAAGGTACTCAAAACCACATTCCAGAAGTTTATTAACCCTTCAGGTGCTTCACAGCAGCAGAAGCAACATGGAAGGAAAAAATGAACATTTAACTTTTTAGTCACAAAAATTATATTTTAGCAACAATTTTTTTATTTTCCCAATGGTAAAAGGAGAAACTGAACCACGTAAGTTGTTGTCCAATTTGTCCTGAGTACGCTGATACCTCATATGTGGGGGTAAATCACTGTTTGGGCGCACGGCAGGGCTTGGAAGGGAAGGAGCGCCATTTGACTTTTTGAATCAAAAATTGGCTCCACTCTTTAGCGGACACCATGTCACGTTTGGAGAGCCCCCGTGTGCCTAAAAATTGGAGCTCCCCCACAAGTGACCCCATTTTGGAAACTAGGTGCTTCACAAATTGATCCGTAAAAATGAAAAAGTACTTTTTTTTCACAAAAAAATTCTTTTAGCCTCAATTTTTTCATTTTAACATGGGCAACAGGATAAAATGGATCCTAAAATTTGTTGTGCAATTTCTCCTGAGTACACTGATACCTCATATGTGGGGGTAAACCACTGTTTGGGCACATGGTAAGGCTCGGAAGGGAAGGAGCGCCATTTGACTTTTTGAATGAAAAATTATCTCCATTGTTAGCGGACACCATGTCACATTTGGAGAGCCCCCGTGTGCCTAAACATTGGAGCTCCCCCACAAGTGACCCCATTTTGGAAACTAGACCCCCCAAGGAACTTATTTAGATGCCTAGTGAGCACTTTAAACCCTCAGGTGCTTCACAAATTGATCTGTAAAAATGAAAAAGTACTTTTTTTTCACAAAAAAATTATTTTCGCCTCAATTTTTTCATTATCACATGGGCAATAGGATAAAATGGATCATAAAATTTGTTGGGCAATTTCTCCCGAGTACGCTGATACCTCATATGTGGGGGTAAACCACTGTTTGGGCACTCGTCAGGGCTCGGAAGGGAAGGCGCGCCATTTGACTTTTTGAATGGAAAATTAGCTCCAATTGTTAGCGGACACCATGTCGCGTTTGGAGAGCCCCTGTGTGCCTAAACATTGGAGCTCCCCCACAAGTGACCCCATTTTGGAAACTAGACCCCCCAAGGAACTTATCTAGATGCATATTGAGCACTTTAAACCCCCAGGTGCTTCACAGAAGTTTATAACGCAGAGCCATGAAAATAAAAAATAATTTTTCTTTCCACAAAAATGATTTTTTAGCGTGGAATTTCAGATTTTGCCAAGGGTAATAGGAGAAATTGGACCCCAAATTTTGTTGTCCAGTTTGTCCTGAGTACGCTGATACCCCATATGTGGGGGTAAACCACTGTTTGGGCGCACGGCAGGGCTCGGAAGGGAAGGCACGCCATTTGGCTTTTTAAATGGAAAATTAGCTCCAATCATTAGCGGACACCATGTCACGTTTGGAGAGCCCCTGTGTGCCTAAACATTAGAGATCCCCCAGAAATGACCCCATTTTGGAAACTAGTCCACCAAAGGAACTAATCTAGATGTGTGGTGAGGATTTTGAACCCCCAAGTGCTCCACAGAAGTTTATAACGCAGAGCCATGAAAATAAAAAAAAAAAATTATTTTCTCAAAAATGATCTTTTAGCCTGCAATTTTTTATTTTCCCAAGGGTATCAGGAGAAATTTGACCCCAAAAGTTGTTGTCCAGTTTCTCCTGAGTACGCTGATACCCCATATGTGGGGGTAAACCACTGTTTGGGCACATGCCGGGGCTCGGAAGTGAAGTAGTGACGTTTTCAAATGCAGACTTTGATGGAATGCTCTGTGGGCGTCACGTTGCGTTTGCAGAGCTCCTGATGTGGCTTAACAGTAGAACCCCCCCACAAGTGACCCCATTTTGGAAACTAGACCCCGAAAGGAACTTATCTAGATGTGTGGTGAGCACTTTGAACCCCCAAGTGCTTCACAGAAGTTTATAATGCAGAGCCGTGAAAATAATAAATACGTTTTCTTTCCTCAAAAATAATTATTTAGCCCAGAATTTTTTAATTTTCCCAAGGGTAACAGGAGAAATTTTACCCCAATATTTGTTGTCCAGTTTCTCCTGAGTACGGTGATACCCCATATGTGGGGGTAAACTACTGTTTGGGCACATGCCGGGGCTCGGAATTGAAGTAGTGACGTTTTGAAATGCAGACTTTGATGGAATGCTCTGCGGGCGTCACGTTGCGTTTGCAGAGCCCCTGATGTGGCTAAACAGTAGAAACCCCCCACAAGTGACCCCATTTTTGAAAATAGACCCCGAAAGGAACTTATCTAGATGTGTGGTGAGCACTTTGAACCCCCAAGTGCTTCATAGAAGTATATAATGCAGAGCCGTGAAAATAATAAATACGTTTTCTTTCCTCAAAAACAATTATTTAGCCCAGAATTTTTTATTTTCCCAAGGGTTACAGGAGAAATTGGACCCCAAAAGTTGTTGTTCAGTTTCTCCTGAGTACGCTGATACCCCATGTGTGGAGGTAAACCACTGTTTGGGCACACGTCGGGGCTCAGAAGGGAAGTAGTGACTTTTGAAATGCAGACTTTGATGGAATGGTCTGCGGGCGTCACGTTGCGTTTGCAGAGCCCCTGGTGTGCCTAAACAGTAGAAACCCCCCACAAGTGACCCCATTTTAGAAACTAGACCCCCCAAGGAACTTATCTAGATATGTGGTGAGCACTTTGAACCCCCAAGTGCTTCACAGACGTTTACAACGTAGAGCCGTGAAAATAATAAATCATTTTTCTTTCCTCAAAAATGATGTTTTAGCAAGCATTTTTTTATTTTCACAAGGGTAACAGGAGAAATTGGACCCCAGTAATTGTTGCGCAGTTTATCCTGAGTATGCTGGTACCCCATATGTGGGGGTAAACCACTGTTTGGGCACACGTCAGGGCTCGGAATTGAGGGAGCACCATTTGACTTTTTGAATACGAGATTGGCTGGAATCAATGGTGGCGCCATGTTGTGTTTGGAGACCCCTGATGTGCCTAAACAGTGGTAACCCCTCAATTCTACCTCCAACACTAACCCCAACACACCCCTAACCCTAATCCCAACTGTAGCCATAACCCTAATCACAACCCTAACCCCAACACACCCCTAACCACAACCCTAACCCCAACACACCCCTAACCCTAACCACAACCCTAATTCCAACTGTAACCATAACCCTAATCACAGCCCTAACCCTAACCCTAACCCCAACACATCCCTAACCCTAATCCCAACTGTAGCCATAACCCTAATCACAGCCCTAACCCTAACCCTAACCCCAACACACCCCTAACCCTAATCCCAACTGTAGCCATAACCCTAATCACAACCCTAACCACAACACACCCCTAACCACAACCCTAATTCCAACCCTAACCCTAAGGTTATGTGCCCACGTTGCGGATTCGTGTGAGATTTTTCAGCGTGTATTTCTTCTGATACATGTTGGCACCAATGACACGGCAAGGAAGGACCTACCGACAATCTGCAAAGACTTTGAAGAGTTGGGGAAGAAAGTAAAGGAACTGGATGCACAGGTAGTTTTTTCTTCTATCCTTCCAGTAGACGGGCATGGCACCAGGAGATGGAACAGGATCCTTGATGCAAACAACTGGCTAAGACGATGGTGCAGACAACAAGGATTCGGATTCCTGGACCACGGTGTGAATTACTTGTACGATGGACTCCTCGCCAGAGACGGACTACACCTCAACAAACCTGGGAAACACACATTCGCCAGAAGACTCGCTACACTCATCAGGAGGGCGTTAAACTAGAAGAAGAGGGGACGGGAAGAAAAACATTAGACTTGAACAAAGAAGATCCAGGAAAACATACTCAGAAGGGAGGTAAGAACATTTCTAAAACAATCCACAGCGAGGAGATTGGAACAAAACAAAATCCTCTAAACTGCATGCTCGCAAACGCCAGAAGCCTGACAAACAAGATGGAAGAACTAGAAGCAGAAATATCTACAGGTAACTTTGACATAGTGGGAATAACCGAGACATGGTTAGATGAAAGCTATGACTGGGCAGTTAACTTACAGGGTTACAGTCTGTTTAGAAAGGATCGTAAAAATCGGAGAGGAGGAGGGGTTTGTCTCTATGTAAAGTCTTGTCTAAAGTCCACTTTAAGGGAGGATATTAGCGAAGGAAATGAGGATGTCGAGTCCATATGGGTCGAAATTCATGGAGGGAAAAATGGTAACAAAATTCTCATTGGGGTCTGTTACAAACCCCCAAATATAACAGAAACCATGGAAAGTCTACTTCTAAAGCAGATAGATGAAGCTGCAACCCATAATGAGGTCCTGGTTATGGGGGACTTTAACTACCCGGATATTAACTGGGAAACAGAAACCTGTGAAACCCATAAAGGCAACAGGTTTCTGCTAATAACCAAGAAAAATTATCTTTCACAATTGGTGCAGAATCCAACCAGAGGAGCAGCACTTTTAGACCTAATACTATCTAATAGACCTGACAGAATAACAAATCTGCAGGTGGTCGGGCATCTAGGAAATAGCGACCACAATATTGTACAGTTTCACCTGTCTTTCACTAGGGGGACTTGTCAGGGAGTCACAAAAACACTGAACTTTAGGAAGGCAAAGTTTGACCAGCTTAGAGATGCCCTTAATCTGGTAGACTGGGACAATATCCTCAGAAATAAGAATACAGATAATAAATGGGAAATGTTTAAGAACATCCTAAATAGGCAGTGTAAGCGGTTTATACCTTGTGGGAATAAAAGGACTAGAAATAGGAAAAACCCAATGTGGCTAAACAAAGAAGTAAGACAGGTAATTAACAGTAAAAAGAAAGCATTTGCACTACTAAAGCAGGATGGCACCATTGAAGCTCTAAAAAACTATAGGGAGAAAAATACTTTATCTAAAAAACTAATTAAAGCTGCCAAAAAGGAAACAGAGAAGCACATTGCTAAGGAGAGTAAAACTAATCCCAAACTGTTCTTCAACTATATCAATAGTAAAAGAATAAAAACTGAAAATGTAGGCCCCTTAAAAAATAGTGAGGAAAGAATGGTTGTAGATGACGAGGAAAAAGCTAACATATTAAACACCTTCTTCTCCACGGTGGAAAATGAAATGCTAGGTGAAATCCCAAGAAACAATGAAAACCCTATATTAAGGGTCACCAATCTAACCCAAGAAGAGGTGCGAAACCGGCTAAATAAGATTAAAATAGATAAATCTCCGGGTCCGGATGGCATACACCCACGAGTACTAAGAGAACTAAGTAATGTAATAGATAAACCATTATTTCTTATTTTTAGGGACTCTATAGCGACAGGGTCTGTTCCGCAGGATTGGCGCATAGCAAATGTGGTGCCAATATTCAAAAAGGGCTCTAAAAGTGAACCTGGAAATTATAGGCCAGTAAGTCTAACCTCTATTGTTGGTAAAATATTTGAAGGGTTTCTGAGGGATGTTATTCTGGATTATCTCAATGAGAATAACTGTTTAACTCCATATCAGCATGGGTTTATGAGAAATCGCTCCTGTCAAACCAATCTAATCAGTTTTTATGAAGAGGTAAGCTATAGGCTGGACCACGGTGAGTCATTGGACGTGGTATATCTCGATTTTTCCAAAGCGTTTGATACCGTGCCGCACAAGAGGTTGGTACACAAAATGAGAATGCTTGGTCTGGGGGAAAATGTGTGTAAATGGGTTAGTAACTGGCTTAGTGATAGAAAGCAGAGGGTGGTTATAAATGGTATAGTCTCTAACTGGGTCGCTGTGACCAGTGGGGTACCGCAGGGGTCAGTATTGGGACCTGTTCTCTTCAACATATTCATTAATGATCTGGTAGAAGGTTTACACAGTAAAATATCGATATTTGCAGATGATACAAAACTATGTAAAGCAGTTAATACAAGAGAAGATAGTATTCTGCTACAGATGGATCTGGATAAGTTGGAAACTTGGGCTGAAAGGTGGCAGATGAGGTTTAACAATGATAAATGTAAGGTTATACATATGGGAAGAAGGAATCAATGTCACCATTACACACTGAATGGGAAACCACTGGGTAAATCTGACAGGGAGAAGGACTTGGGGATCCTAGTTAATGATAAACTTACCTGGAGCAGCCAGTGCCAGGCAGCAGCTGCCAAGGCAAACAGGATCATGGGGTGCATTAAAAGAGCTCTGGATACACATGATGAGAGCATTATGCTGCCTCTGTACAAATCCCTAGTTAGACCGCACATGGAGTACTGTGTCCAGTTTTGGGCACCGGTGCTCAGGAAGGATAAAATGGAACTAGAGAGAGTACAAAGGAGGGCAACAAAATTAATAAAGGGGATGGGAGAACTACAATACCCAGATAGATTAGCGAAATTAGGATTATTTAGTCTAGAAAAAAGACGACTGAGGGGCGATCTAATAACCATGTATAAGTATATAAGGGGACAATACAAATATCTCGCTGAGGATCTGTTTATACCAAGGAAGGTGACGGGCACAAGGGGGCATTCTTTGCGTCTGGAGGAGAGAAGGTTTTTCCACCAACATAGAAGAGGATTCTTTACTGTTAGGGCAGTGAGAATCTGGAATTGCTTGCCTGAGGAGGTGGTGATGGCGAACTCAGTCGAGGGGTTCAAGAGAGGCCTGGATGTCTTCCTGGAGCAGAACAATATTTCATCATACAATTAGGTTCTGTAGAAGGACGTAGATCTGGGGATTTATTATGATGGAATATAGGCTGAACTGGATGGACAAATGTCTTTTTTCGGCCTTACTAACTATGTTACTATGTATGTCATTTTTGAAAAATCCGCGGGTAAAAGGCACTGCGTTTTACCTGCGGATGTTCCACGGATTTCCAGTGTTTTTTGTGCGGATTTCACCTGTGGATTCCTATTGAGGAACAGGTGTAAAACGCTGCGGAATCCGCACAAAGAATTGACATGCTGCGGAAAATACAACGCAGCGTTTCCGCGCTGTATTTTCCGCACCATGGGCACAGCGGATTTGGTTTCCATATGTTTACATGGTACTGTACACCTGATGGAACACTGCTGCGAATCCGCAGCGGCCAATCAACTGCGGATCCGCAGCCAAATCCGCACCGTGTGCACATGGCCTAATTCTAAAGGTATGTGCACATGCTGCGGAAAACGCTGCGGATCCGCAGCAGTTTCCCATGAGTTTACAGTACAATGTAAACCTATGGGAAACAAAAATCGCTGTACACACGCTGCGGAAAAACTGCACGGAAACGCAGCGGTTTACATTCCGCAGCATGTCACTTCTTTGTGCGGATTCCGCAGCGGTTTTACAACTGCTCAAATAGAAAATCGCAGTTGTAAAACCGCAGTGAAATGCGCAGAAAAAACGCGGTAAATCCGCCATAAATCCGCAGCGGTTTAGCACTGCGGATTTATCAAATCCGCAGCGGAAAAATCCGCAGAGGACCAGAATACGTGTGCACATACCCTAACCCTACCCCTAACCCTAGCCCTAACCCTAGCCCTACCCCTACCCCTACCCCTACCCCTAACCCTACCCCTACCCCTAACCCTACCCCTAACCCTACCCCTAACCCTACCCCTAACCCTACCCCTAGCCCTAACCCTAACCCTACCCCTAACCCTACCCCTAGCCCTAACCCTAGCCCTAACCCTAGCCCTACCCCTAACCCTACCCCTAACCCTACCCCTAACCCTACCCCTAACCCTAACCCTATTCTAACATTAGTGGAAAAAAAAAATTTCTTTATTTTTTTTATTGTCCCTACCTATGGGGGTGACAAAGGGGGGGGGTCATTTATTATTTTTTTTATTTTGATCACTGAGAGAGATTATATCTCAGTGATCAAAATGCACTTTGGAACGACGGCAGATTCGGCGAGCGCACTGCGCATGCGCCCGCCATTTTGGAAGATGGCGGCGCCCGGGGAGAAGACGGACGGACACCGGCAGGATCAGTAAGTATGATAGGGTGGGGGGGAGCACGGGGGGGGGGGATCGGAGCATGGGGGGGTGAATCGGAGCACGGGAGGGGTGGAACGGAGCACGGGGGGGTAGAACGGAGCACGGGGGGGTGGAACGGAGCACGGGGGGGTGGAACGGAGCACGAAGGGGGTGGATCGGAGTGCAGGGGGGGTGATCGGAGCACGGGGGGGTGATTGAAGCACGGGGGGAGCGGACAAGAGCACGGGGGGGAGCGGAGCACAGGACGGAGGGGAGCCGGAGCAGTGTACCGGACAGATAGGGGGGCTGGGGGGGGCGATCGGTGGGGTGGGGTGGGGGCACATTAGTATTTCCAGCCATGGCCGATGATATTTCAGCATCGGCCATGGCTGGATTGTAATATTTCACCCGTTATAATAGGTGAAATATTACAAATCGCTCTGATTGGCAGTTTCACTTTCAACAGCCAATCAGAGCGATCGTAGCCACGAGGGGGTGAATCCACCCCCCTGGGCTAAACTACCACTCCCCCTGTCCCTGCAGATCGGGTGAAATGGGAGTTAACCCTTTCACCCGGCCTGCAGGGACGCGATCTTTCCATGACGTCACATAGGCGTCATGGGTCGGATTGGCACCGACTTTCATGACGCCTACGTGGCTTCAAAGGTCGGGAAGGGGTTAATGTATGCTTGGTCAAATAAAATTATTTTTGGCAAACTATTTTTGGAGCCTCGGATTGATCAATACTATTATAGCTTTATTCCGAGGACTGAACTGTACTATTTAGCCGATTGGCTGAACCTTAGACCCCCCTGATTGATTATTGAGCAGTTTTCGATATGTCAGGGGGTGCTGTTTTTAAAATGGTATCATGTTTTGGGGGTTTCCCAATATATGAGACTTCAAACATGGATAAGTCCTTAAAAAAATAAATTTAGTAAATTTCCTTGAAAAAATGAAAAATTGCTGCTACGTTTTTAAACCTCTTAAAATGCTACCAAAATAAAATAACATTTTACAAATGGCGCTGATATAAAGCAGACATGTGGGAATTGTTATTTATTAAGGTTTTTCTGTGGTATGACCATCTGGATTAAAGGGATAATCATTCAAAGTTTGAAAATTGCAAATTTTTTAACATTTTTCTCAAATTTTTGATATTTTTTATAAATAAAAACAAAACATATTGGGGGGCGTGGCTAGCAGCTGAGGCAGCAGGACGCACATTTCATGAGCTCCCTTGCTGAGACTTTTAATCAGGCCAATCCGAGGGTCTTGAAGCCCTATCTCATCATTTGAAAGCCCCATATGCCTATCTAGGACCACCGGAGTCACTTAGTGGTGATCTGACCCGCTTAAATTCACTCCGGCCCTTGGAGGAGGCTTGAGGCCTAGGACGAGCAGGCCTGAGGCCTAACAACAGAGAACTGGACCCCGCCGGGTGGCTCGCCCTACCAATAGTGGGACATAGGAGCGGACAGCGCTGGGGTAAAAGCCACAACTCGGACACACTGCTATAACTGGTGAGCGGCTGCGACGGGGACCGCTGCGGCTCACACACCAAGTGGGGACGCCGCTCCCCCCTCACAGCGCTGGGAAAGTACCTGTCGCAAAGCGCCGCATTGGCGCGAAACTACAGAGGACCCGGGGCACCAGCAAACAGCGTCCGGAGGGACACACGCGCCCGGAGAAGGTAAGCGCTGAAGCGCGCTCCCCTCACCACTGCTGCGGCTCCAAGCCTCAGACCCGCCGGAGCCGCGGGCTGAGTGAAACAGCCGAAGCCCTCGCCGCAGCTGATCCCTGCGGCCGCCGGGTCTCGCGGGTAGGAGGCGCAGGTGCGCCCTCCCCCCCTCCTCCACCCGGTGACCGGGAGGAACAAGCAACAAGCAGAGAGCCTTTCAGCCCGCGCTGCAGCCAAGCGCGGTGAGGAGGCTGAGGAGCAGGGCTGTCTGTGAGGCAGTTACACACCACGGAGGACCCGCAGGAGTGCGAGCACGCCGAGGAGTCCGAGCACCAGAGGTAACGGTCCCGGGCCCAGCACTCGGCAGGATTAACCCTCTCATCTGCGCGGCTGCAGCTGCGGTCTCCATCCCCCACACGCTCATAAGACACCCCGCTGTGAGCGCCGACCGGGTGGCCCTCCCCCCTCCTCTCCTGCGAGGACATAAGGGCTTCCCCGGGAGATTCTCTGAGCCACTGCTAAGCAGCAGCAGATTACCAAAGCGGCGGCTCTCACACCGGCAAAGCCGGTATTCAGCTATTCACCGCTGACTACTTCTCCAGCCCCCACTGAGAGCTAATCACCAGACTCTTTTAACCACTTTAAGGGGTGCTTAACCGTATGTGAACAGTGTATGATCCACAAATAAACAGCTTGAGCAACATAAAAGGGGCACATTCTGCAGCTCATGCCATATACTGCAGACTGCCTAATGCCCTCACCCCCTTCTCTTCAACGTTCTGCATTAATAACTGGATTCAACAAGGCATTTTTTCGCTTTCTTTTCTGATCTTAGAGCGACACCTAGTGGCCACTCTGAGAATATGCTTTAATTCCATTACATTATGTAAATAGTTGTTTCCCTTCACGTCCAAGTTGTGATCATCGCACTTCACGTTAACACGCAGCCTCAAAATGGTTAAATCACAGAAAGAACGTGAAAAGTCAGCAAATAAAACCATGGCAGACGACCAACTACAGGAGACATTGCCCCTATCTCTAGAGCCTTCATGAGAAAACTGATGGCCCAAAACATGAAGCCACTCATGGAGGAAGTCTCAGGTATGTGCTCAGACCTTCAACATTTTGGCCACAGAGTCGAGTCCCTTGAATCCGCAAATGTCGATATGGTAGAGGCTGTTACCTGCCTAAATGAACAACATAAGCAGCAACAACATCTGAACACAGCACTACTAGCCGTAGAAGACCAAGAAAACAGAAGCAGGAGGAAGAATATCAGGATTAGAGGGGTCCCAGAATCCTTCGCCCGAGGGGCACTAGACAAGGTAGCTAAAGAAATCTTCGTTAACCTTCTGGGACCAGAGAGAGCCTCCAAAGTTACAATTGAAAGTATCCATCGTGCTCTAAGACCTAAACCAAAACCTGAAGAACCTCCTAGAGACATCATATGTGGACTGCTCAGCTTTGTGGATACAGCCGCGATTCTAGCAAGCGCTAGAGAACAAGACAAAATACTACACGAAAACTCACAAATACAGCTCTTCCAGGACTTAGCCCCTTCGACTTTAGCAAAAAGACGAATCCTCAAACCCCTCCTTGCAGCCCTGCAGGCCAAGAACCTGTCATATAAATGGCTATTCCCATTTGGCCTCGCAGTGAATATCGCCAGTCGTCAAATTACGATCCGTACCCCAGAGGACCTTCAAAAGGCCTGGGAAACCCTAGACATTCCACCAATCAACATACCCTCCTGGATGCCAATTGACTCCGACTGGAACCTACCTCCAATGAAAAAACCCTTAGAATGGTCGCAAAGGAAGAAATACACTTCGCCTAAAGTGAAGAAACAAGACCCTAAGAAACACCCACCATGAAAACCTTATTCCTCCTTTGGCCCTTCATTTGGTACAATAGAGTAGTTGTTTGAATTGTTTAGATTTTTTGTTTTTTCAGACAACTACCTCTGCCTTTTTTGAGTTTCTATCTTTAATTCACTAGATTGTATTTTTACATAGCTATAGACCAGATCACAACTTGGACTAACCCTCGCCTAATGTTGGGTATTCTTCCCTCCCCCCTGCGATGGGCGAGAATTTAAATTTAAATGTATATATTTTGTTGTTCATGTTTTTCCCCTCTTCTCCCAGGTACCGTGATGGGATAATCTTCTCTTCAAGACATGATGAGTGCGAATAGTAAGGTGAGCCCCGGGTCCGTCACAGTTGCCTCCTTTAATGTTAAAGGCCTTAATACACCCTCAAAAAGAAACCAAATTCTTAAACTCCTAAAAAAACAAAAAACCCAAGTAGCCTTCCTCCAGGAAACACACTTTAAGAGCGGTAGGGCACCTAACACCTCCTTCTCCCCATATCCAACGTGGTTCAACAGCTGCAACTCTTCTGCATCCAAGGGTGTCAGTATAGCACTAAAAAAAGGTTTACCGTTCTCGCCCAAGGATACATTGAGTGATCATGAGGGGAGATACATCTTTGTTAAGGGACACTTAGCCAACACCCTGGTCACATTTGCCAACCTCTATGCACCTAATAAACACCAAGTTCAGTGGATATCGAAAACATTGGAGGTATTACAACTTTTCACCGAGGGGTTATTAATTATAGGGGGAGATTTTAACATCACCTTAAATCCAGAGATTGACTCCTCAAGCGGCCTGTCCTTTGTTTCTAAAAAACTAAGGCATAATCCCCTGTACAAACTATCCACCCTACATCTCATTGATCCATGGCGTATCTTTCACCCTACCACTAAAGACTTCACCTTCTTCTCCCCCCGTCACTCATCCTACCATCGTATTGACCTCCTTTTGACACAATCGAGATCTTTAAATTTAATTAAGTCCGCTAGTATTGGCTCAATCACAATTTCAGATCACGCACCGATCTTCATAGACATTGTCATCGATACCTTACCCCGTCCAGCAACATCTTGGAGACTAAATGAATCCCTATTAGATAACCCACAAAACTTAGAGAAAATAAAGTACAAACTTTCACGATATTTTTTAGAAAATATCACAGATGAGTCAATAACACCCAACATATGGGAGGCCCACAAAGCGGTACGCCGAGGAGAATTCATTTCAATCGGAGCCCACGCAAAAAAACAAAGAGATAAAGAGATGATGTCTCTTCTTCACCAAATCGCAACCACAGAGCGCCTACATAAAAAAACTGGCACGCAAGATCTTCAACGGGAGTTAGTCGACCTCCGCGTCAGGTTAAAAGACTTGCTTAATGTCAAATCGGCTAAGATCTTCATGCATTGTAAACATCGATTCTATATGCACGGGAACAAAAATAGCAAGCTGACCTCCCACCTTCTCAAAAAACAGAAGGAGAGCAAATTTATAAAGCATGTGCACAACGATCTGAACGCGAAGGTCGACAGATCCGAGGATATTGCTGAGGCGTTTAGACGCTATTATCAATCCCTCTATAACTTAGAGTCCCCCGATTCCATGAAAGACTGTGTAGCTGCGACCGATAAGATCCATGATTTCTTGGCGCCTCTCTCCCTCCCAAAGGTTCAATCCAAAGACCATACAGCCCTCCTGTCTCAAGTTACCAGTCAAGAAATTAGCGACACCTTACAAAATATGGCAACCAATAAAACTACGGGCCCAGATGGCTTCCCACTGTCATATTATAAAAAAAATTCGGACCTACTCCTACCACATTTGACTTCCCTGTTTAACTCCTTTCTAGCAGGAATTCCCCCAACCAGACAGACTTTAGAAGCACACATATCTGTTATCCCCAAAGAAGGGAGAGATGGCGGTCAATGCAGCAATTATCGCCCAATATCTCTATTGAACTCTGATCTAAAACTTTGGGCTAAAATCCTTGCATCTAGGATCAACAGTGTCCTTGAATCCCTGATACACCCTGACCAGGTGGGTTTTGTCAGAGGTCGTGAAGGGAAGGAGAACACATTAAAAATCCTTTTAGCCATCTCACATGCCAGACGCTCCGGAATCCCGTTGGCTTTATTAATTCCCGTAAGCTATAGACTGGACCACGGTGAGTCATTGGACGTGGTATATCTCGATTTTTCCAAAGCGTTTGATACCGTGCCGCACAAGAGGTTGGTACACAAAATGAGAATGCTTGGTCTGGGGGAAAATGTGTGTAAATGGGTTAGTAACTGGCTTAGTGATAGAAAGCAGAGGGTGGTTATAAATGGTATAGTCTCTAACTGGGTCGCTGTGACCAGTGGGGTACCGCAGGGGTCAGTATTGGGACCTGTTCTCTTCAACATATTCATTAATGATCTGGTAGAAGGTTTACACAGTAAAATATCGATATTTGCAGATGATACAAAACTATGTAAAGCAGTTAATACAAGAGAAGATAGTATTCTGCTACAGATGGATCTGGATAAGTTGGAAACTTGGGCTGAAAGGTGGCAGATGAGGTTTAACAATGATAAATGTAAGGTTATACACATGGGAAGAGGGAATCAATATCACCATTACACACTGAACGGGAAACCACTGGGTAAATCTGACAGGGAGAAGGACTTGGGGATCCTAGTTAATGATAAACTTACCTGGAGCAGCCAGTGCCAGGCAGCAGCTGCCAAGGCAAACAGGATCATGGGGTGCATTAAAAGAGGTCTGGATACACATGATGAGAGCATTATACTGCCTCTGTACAAATCCCTAGTTAGACCGCACATGGAGTACTGTGTCCAGTTTTGGGCACCGGTGCTCAGGAAGGATATAATGGAACTAGAGAGAGTACAAAGGAGGGCAACAAAATTAATAAAGGGGATGGGAGAACTACAATACCCAGATAGATTAGCGAAATTAGGATTATTTAGTCTAGAAAAAAGACGACTGAGGGGCGATCTAATAACCATGTATAAGTATATAAGGGGACAATACAAATATCTCGCTGAGGATCTGTTTATACCAAGGAAGGTGACGGGCACAAGGGGGCATTCTTTGCGTCTGGAGGAGAGAAGGTTTTTCCACCAACATAGAAGAGGATTCTTTACTGTTAGGGCAGTGAGAATCTGGAATTGCTTGCCTGAGGAGGTGGTGATGGCGAACTCAGTCGAGGGGTTCAAGAGAGGCCTGGATGTCTTCCTGGAGCAGAACAATATTGTATCATACAATTATTAGGTTCTGTAGAAGGACGTAGATCTGGGTATTTATTATGATGGAATATAGGCTGAACTGGATGGACAAATGTCTTTTTCGGCCTTACTAACTATGTTACTATGTTACTATGTTATTATCAACTGACGCCGAGAAGGCCTTTGACAGAGTCAGTTGGCATTACATGGTATGCACTCTAAAGAATTTTGACTTCCCACAACCTCTCATTGATGCCATCATGACTCTGTATTCTACTCCAACCGCTAGAGTTAGAGTCAACGGGCTACTTTCGGATCCTTTTGGGATAGGAAATGGGACCAGGCAGGGCTGCCCTCTCTCCCCAACGCTCTTTGTGTTGGTTATGGAGACGCTAATACAGAAAATAAGACAGGAAGAGTCAATAAGGGGTCTAACCGTAGATCACACAGAATTTAAAACAGCTGCTTTCGCAGACGACCTTATGATCTTGATCTCAAATCCTAAGTCCGCATTCCCCTCTATTTCGAAACTCCTCGAGGAGTTTGGAGTTGTCTCCAACTTCAAAGTAAATATGCACAAGTCAGAAGTCATGAACGTCTCACTACCAGACGAGGTCGCCCTATATCTCAAAAAGTCTACCCCCTTCAACTGGCTTACAGATAAACTGAAATATCTAGGTGTCTATCTCACTGCAAACCCCTCCACTCTTTACAAACACAATTATGAACCCCTCCTGGACAATCTCCAAACACTCCTTAAAACCTATGACTTACCATACATTTCATGGATTGGGAGGATAAACATAATCAAATCGTACATCCTTCCAAGGATATTCTATCAAATGAACATGATTCCTATACCTCTCCCCAAGACTTTCTTCACAGCAATCAATAAAATAGTCAAAAGATATGTTTGGAAGGGTAAAAGACCTAGACTCCCATTCAAAATCCTGTCACTCCCGAGAAAGAAGGGGGGTCTGGGACTTCCGCACTTTGAAAATTACTACCGGGCAATCCATTTGACCAGGTGGATATCTCTGACCAAACCCAGACTTTCCCAAAAAACACCTAACCTTGAACTCTTACTACTGGGAAAGGGGGCTGAAAAATACCTCTGGACCTCAGCCGTCCCCCCGAAAAATTCCCTTGAAGAAATAACTAGCAAAACACTGTCCATTAGGAGGAAACTGATCCCAAACAACTGGCCATATTGTCTCTTTTTGGATAGCATGCCTCTGGGGGTCGTACCTTGGCTCATCGATCCAAAATACGTAGACGCATTTGACCTCTGGGACTCATTACCGAATCTCCCAGTTTCTCATTTGCTTTCTAATCAAATCAACTGTTTAAATAGTTGGCCATGTGAAGCCAGGAAGCGTCCCCGAGACTTCATGCAAGTACACCACGTTCAACACATCATGTCCAAACTAAGGTCAAACATCCAACACAACCCAGATTGGCTTTGGTTTGAGCTTATACTAAAACTTAGTCCCACACCCCCTAAATTAATATCCAAACTATACCATAATTTAATTTCCCCAAACACTAAATTTAAACCCTTATACCTATCCTCTTGGGAGTCTGAGTTAAACATTTCTCTCTCCAATAAGGAATCAAATCAAGTATTAGGACACTCACATGGGTTCTCAAGATGTGTCCTGTTACAGGAGAATGCTTTTAAAGTCCTTTCCAGATGGTATAGAACCCCCGAGTCACTCTATCACCTGGGCCTCTCAGACTCTCCTCTTTGTTGGAGATGTATGAAGTCAAAGGGCTCGTTATTCTGGTCATGCCCAGCTATCACAAAATTCTGGAAAGACGTTTTCGACCGACTCTGCCAATTGGGATTAATAACTCACAACCTAACACCCCAAGAAACTCTACTGTCACTTCCCACGAAGTCATACAAGCCGAAAAAACATGACCTTCTCCCTCTCCTAATAGCCGCAGCCAAACACTTGATCTCATTGCACTGGAGACAAAAGAACCCCCCTCATATCGAAGAATGGACCAAAAAAGTCCAGGACATCTGTAGGATGGAGGAATTGTCCAGCTGGGATTCTCACTCACACGATAAATTCTTTCGGACATGGTTGCCATGGCAAATGTTAAATAGCCCTTCTTCACTGCCTTCCACTAGCTATTCTTCTTAGCTATACAATTTTGTTCCCCTGTGAACTCATCAAGTTTATTGACAATGCACTGTGATGGACCCGGGCACTACTCACTCACCTGGTTACTTTAGTTTTACTTAAATATTCTCCATAGCACTCTGTTACAGATGGTCGAAATCACCTGACTAATGTCTGCTGGTTTTAGGTTTTAGTGTACCCGTCCTCTTCAGACGAAGGACCTGTTTTCAGAAATTTCTACTTCGACCACTATCTCCCCTCCGGTACTTTCCTCTCCCCCCTCTCTCTCCCCCCCCCCTCTTATTGCAGTTTTTGTTACTCTCGATTCACATGTTAAAGTGTTTACTAGTTTCTTTTGAGCGTTTTGGGTTACACAACCCGAACTTCGTGACCTAAAATTGCCACCAACATTTTATGCAAATAACCATAGTTATGGTCACCTTCGATGAACAATATGCATCTGTATGGTACATTTTATCCCAATCAGAAGTTTGTAACACGATATCTCAGTTTCATGTGTACCATTTTGTTGTTCATGTATTTTGAAAATTTGAAAATAAAAAATAAAAAAAAAACAAAAAACAAACAAAAAAAAAAAAAAACATATTGACCTACATTTACCATTATCATAAAGTATAATGTGTCACAAAAAACAGTCTCAAAATCACTGGGATTTGTTGAAGCGTTGCAGAGTTATTACCACATAAAGTGAGAATGGTCAGATTTCAGTAATTTGGCTCCGTCACTAAGGGGTTAAATACAGCTGCTTTGTTTTTAATATTTGGGTTTGACAAAACTTTATTGATATACTTAGGTGTGAATTTCATGTATTTTCCAGGTGTTTCTGCTGTGGGAATGCACTTAAAACTTGTGTGTTTTTTTCCTGTGCAATTTCCACACCTGATGCAAGTCAATGGGGAAATTCTGCACAGAGAACTTAGCGCAGTTCAGGTTACACTGTATTAAAAAGAATACAAAAAAATATAGAAGACACACCGGCGCTCCCAGGGGGGTGTACTAGAAAGCTGCAGGTGCTTAGACAGTTACTGTGCTAGACCTGTCACAAGACACAAGGGAAAGGTATAACTAGATAAAGACACCGCGCTAACTAGGTGAAGAACCAAATGAATAATGGGAATCTACAATCAGAGGAGTACGTAAACTTCTAGTTGAGTAATAATAGTATATAAAAAATAGTCAGCAGTGGGGGCAGCCAAAAAATGGCCACAATCACCAGCAGAAAACAGTACTGCGTGCAGTGGGGATATTATCCCGGTAATCAATATAAGTCAATAGTATCCATAAGTGTCAGTAAACAAAGGAGCAATTGCTCACAGAACCAGCAAAGTAGTCTGTAGTGGTAAAATAATAAGGTGTGTGGCAAATGTGTATGATAAATAAAAAGACCGCACACTTACTTAATTAAGAGGTAACTGCTGAGAGGCTGCTGGCGCTGTCCTCAGAAATGTTGGCACTGTCCCAGGAAGTGTTGAGACAAGATCACCAGCGGCCCGGGTAACTGGAACTGCAGGGTCCGAGATCACAGCGTGAGGCGGCAACAACACCTGTGGATATGGGGAGCGTCCTCCCTGGTGAGTGCACAGCCTCCGTGCGCCTGGAGCGCTGCTAGTCGGCACACATGGGCCAGAAGGGAGCCGCTGCACAGAGCGGTGAGAGAGAGGGGGCGTGGTCTGGGTGACAGCACCAAGACAAGAGGGTAAGGAGCAACGGACGGGGGCCGCACAGGACCAGAATTGCCTACGCGTTACGAAGGTCTCCGGACCTTCTTCGTCAGGGCCCTGACCTTCTTCACCTAGTTAGTGCGGTGTCTTTATCTATTTATACCTTTCCCTTGTGTATTAAAAAGAAGCAGAGTTGGTATGAGATTTCTATAAATCCCATCGACTTTGCTGGAACGGTAAGGACATGCATTTTTAATGCAGCAAAAGTATGCAGCGTCAAAATCTCACCAATAGAGCATCGTGGGAACACAGCATATGACCGACCCTGCATTTTGCTGCAGTGAAAACATTCAGTGCCAAAAGTACACCACTAATGCATGAACACAAAGACTTGAGGTGCACACATTACATTTTTGTCACTTTTTATCTGCACTGTATTATCAAAAAATCTGAAAGATTTTCTAATGCCAGCAAAATGAATGATATTCCTGAAGTCTCATGCAAACGTTCCTTATTTTTTCCTTGCAGATTTTAATTTTCAGCAGGTCAACACCCACACTAATGAGTGTGGAAAAATTCTGAATGTGTGCACATAACCTTACTGGACCCTGGATGGGTACATCCAAATTTACAATAACCAGCAGATTTTGCTAAAAATCAAATTATATGGGCTCCATTAAGAACTACACCTAACACCGCAGGAGTAAGTGGAACTAACACAGGGATAGAGGTGATGTCACTATACACTACACTATACACTATCTTTATCCATTTTATACCATCACTTATGGGCAGAGGGGCTAAATAAATCGGAGCAAGATCGGAACACACCACACGGACAAAAAGATTTATGACTAACTGAATCTTTGAGACCCAATTCATTAGGAATGGACTTTTATGTATCAGTCTTAATGAGCACTTTGCAAGAATAAGTTGCACCAAATTCATTAACAAATTCAATAATAAGCGCATACTATTGTAGGCATATGCCTCTGTGCGCCCTGTTAGAAATATTCGTCCAATAAAAGAATAGTATAACAATTCTGACAGAAGAATAACTGACATTTTGTTGAATTCGATGGGCAGACGTAGTCACGCCAAAAATTCCCCCCAGCTTTGTCCATTTTGTTAGAACTGCTTAAAATGTTCAAAAACGGCAAAAGTCACAAAATGTTTGCTTGGTGCAAAGATTTTGTGACTTTTCAAAGTGATTTACGTCAGTTTTTTGGTGAGAAAACTTTGATGAATCAGCCCCTTAGTGTTTATTTGCTCATGACAAGCTCAAATACAGTCAGCTAAATAATGGCGTTAACTTCTTTGGACATTGTAGTTAAAAAACCTTAAGCCTACTTTCCCACATTCCCACGTTCCTACATCCCCACATTCCTGCTTTCCCACGATGAGCCTTTGGTGAGTTTTTGATGTTGCAGATTTTCCGTACCATTTCTGCACCTACGAAGTAAAATAGTTTACCTGCGTTTTAAAAAAAAAATACATTGTCAGAAACGGTCAGGAAAGACATGTTGGGCACGCAGCCTAAGGCCAAGTTTCAATGTGCAAAAATACTGCTTTTTTCTGGTGAGATTTTTGGCATGTGACCACTCCAAAACACGCCCTGATTATTGCTGTTTGCTGCTTTGTTATGTTTTTTTCCCTCACTTTTTTTTTACACCTTTTTGGTGCAGATTTTATGTAGCCTTTTTTCTTTTGTGCATTTTTGTGTTGAAACTGAGATTCTGCTCATATGTTTTATGTTTTTTATGAGTTTTATTCAGCTCCCCATAAAAGACACTTTGCTTTGCTTGAATGAAGTGGATTTTCTACACAAAAAAAGAAAAGCTGCAGAATAAATACATTGTTCAGGCTAGGTGGGAACGTGGCTGCACAGATAAGTGAAAACAGACAGTTTTTAAGCTAAAAGCTCAGTGCTTAACAAAGCTTTTCACTGTTTTAGGGCAGTCTCACACATCCAGATAATTCCGGTACTGGAAATATCGGTACCGGAATTATCCGTGTCCGTGTGCCGGTGCGTTTCTGTGGCACATCAGTGTGGCACACGTGTGCCACCCGTGTGCCCACTGGGTACCACATGCACCGTGCCGGAGACAGCGCTAAAGTTTAGCGCTGTCCCCTGCATCTGGTGCTGGAGCCCCATTCATAACTTCCCCGCAGCAGTGTTTGCTGTAGAGAAGATATGAATAATTGTGTGTAAAATCAAGATCCAGGTCCCCACCCCCCTCCCACCCCCTGTGCGCCCCCCCGCTGTCATGAAAATACTCACCCAGCTCCCTCGCTGGCTGGCGCTGCTTCCTGTCCTGGCCGCTCCTTCTACTGTATGAGCGGTCACGTGGGGCTGCCGATTACAGTCATGAATATGCGGTTCCACCTCCCATAGGGGTGGAGCCGCATATTCATTACTGTAAATGAGCGGCCCCATGTGACCACTCATACAGTAGAAGGTGCGGCCAGGACAGAATGCTGCGAGGGAGCCGGGATCCGGGTGAGTATTTTAATCACAGCGGGGGAGGGGCGCACAGGGGGTGGGAGGGGGGTGATGACCTGGATCTTCAATTTACACACGATTATTCATATCTTCTCTACAGCAAACGCTGCTGCAGGGAAGATATGAATGGCGGCTTCAGCACCAGTGGGGGGGACAGCCCTTAATGTAGCGCTTGACTTTAATGGGTCCGTGTAATCCGTGCGCTCCCACGAACACTGACATGTCTCCGTGTTTGGCACACGGAGACACGGTCCGCAAAAAATCAATGACATCTGCACAGATGCATTGATTTTAATGTGTCTACGTGTGAAACCGGCCTTAGAAACTTTTATACAATATTTGCTATTAGAGGTTACAGTTCTTATCCACTGTAGATTGAGTCCAAATTCATTGAAATTCACAAGTCACCATGAATTTAAATGATTTACAATTTGATTCATGAGGATAAAAAAATATCTTTTCACACATAGCTCAATACTTTCAACATTTATAGAGCGAGCTAATGGCGTCAGTTGCAGCTGGGCAGGTATCTTCATAATGCCTTAGGGTACGTGTCCACCTTCTGGATGGTCGGCGGTTTGGTCGGACTGGCAAACCCGCTCCGTGCTAAGCTCTGCCTCCTTCTGTGACGCGATGATGCCCAATGCGTTCATAGCACACATCCGGAATCATCGTACCCCACACATAGGGCCCTGTGTAATAACTTGCAGCGACGCAGCGTCGCCGCAAGGTATACGGACATGCTGCGATCTTAAAAGACGCGCCGCATGTCCGGAGTCGCAGGGCCGCTGGGTGCGTGTTACCACGCATAGTGGAGATGGGATTTCATTAAATCCCCTCCACCATGCTGTAACATCTAGACGCTACGTGTTGACGCTGCGTCTCTATGCAGCGTCAAACACGCAGCGTTTCCTGAACATGGACACACACCCTTACAGCTATTACATGGTCTAGAGCAGCCAATCAGGGGGCCTATCTTAGCCACTATAAAAGATGAGGGCAGGGAATGCAATGGTCACTTTAGAAATTTACAGCCTAGTGAAAAAGTCAGAGACCACAGCTTAATCTAATGTAAGAATGTGTAATTGTTTGTGGTTGTAGTGGAAGTGTGGTAGTCTCCGTGAATAAAAATCCAAAGATTCAAGTGATAAGGAAGTGCTGGACCTGCAGAGTCAGTGTGAATTTATTGATCTGATGCATACAATACCTGAATAAACATTTTATTTTATTCTTCACACACTGCAACCAATGAAAGCAGTTTAATACCCTTCTGTCCTAATTTTGCTTCTGAAAATAAACTTTAAAAACAAGGCACCAAGGCTTATGTATCAGAGAAAGTGTGCTTTCTGATTATAAGATGGACAAATAATATATTTTTTCGTGTTTTTTACATAACTGGCAACCTCACAAAGTGTGTATTGTAAAAAGAAATGATAAAAAAAATTCTTCAAACTTCCATGTCCAATATTAGACCCGTAGAATCCTCAAGAGTTTGGTACTGCAATCTACGGATTCATAGACTGCTAGTTACTGCTGCTTACCATCCATTTTTGGAGACAGATAGGTTTAGGTTACTTTGACATCAGTGTGTTACTGGGCAATTACAGGCTTTGCATTAGGCCGGTTTCACACGTCAGTGGCTCCGGTACGTGAGGTGACAGTTTCCTCACGTACCGGAGACACTGGCTTACGTAGACACATTAAAATCAATGTGTCTCTGCACATGTCAGCGTGTTTTCACGGACCGTGTGTCCGTTTTGAAAACACAAAGACATGTCAGTGTTCGTGGGAGCGCACGGATTACACGGACCCATTAAAGTCAATGGGTCCGTGTAAAACACGTACCGCACACGGATGTTGTCCGTGTGCAGTCCGTGTGCCGTGCAGGAGACAGCGCTACTGTAAGGGCTGTCCCCCCCCGCGTGGTGCTGAAGCCGCTAATCATTTCTTCACCTCCCATAGGGGTGGAGCCGCATATTCATAACTGTAATAGGCGGCACCACGTGACCGCTCATACAGGAGAAGCTGCGGCGAGGACAGGAAGCAGCGCCAGCGAGGGAGCCGGGTAAGTATTTTATTAACAGCGGGGGGGGGGGGCACACATGCGGTGGCAGCGGGTTGGGGACAGGAATCTTTTTTTTAAAAGAGTTTTCATATCTTCTCTCCAGCGAACGATGCTGGAGAGAAGAAATGATTAGTGGCTTCAGCACCAGATGCAGGGGACAGCGCTTATCTGTAGCGCTGTCTCCTGCACGGTGCATGTGGTCCTCAGTCGGCACACGGGCGGCACATGGATGCCGCACGTGTGCCACACTGATGTGCCACATAAACGCACGGACACACGGACACGGATAATTCAGGTACCGATTTCTCCGGTACCAGAATTATCTGGACGTGTGAGACTGGCCTTATAGAGATTTATGGCAAATTCACTCATCTCTGTATGCCACCCTTTATTTTAAAGTGAAATCCAATTTGTTTTAATATTTTTTGTGCATTATTACACTTTTTTTTACTGTTACAGAAATTATGCAAAAATCTGTTTTTCCTTTTTCCAACTCTTGGCGAAGAGTAGAAGCTAATATGAAAAAAATGTTGAAGTGCAAGCAATAAGTAAACTTGTGTTTCAGATGTAAGTCACAACATGCATTTGTCAACATAAAAATCACTTTCAAATAAGCCTATAGCTTTAAAGTGTACATTTTTTACAGGATGACGTATGGATGGATAATATTGACAATGTGGCATCCATATTTGGTGTTTTGTTCTACATATAGGTTTCAATAGTTCCAAACTACAATTCGCTCATGTGCTATTTGTGTGTGATCACCTAAACAATTATTTACAAATTGCCAACGGCAAATAGACCCTAACTAAAGATGCTATAAAATTAAAACATAACTTTTATTTCCAACTACTTATTAAAGAGTGTTCATTTAAAATCACAGTGTCTGTGTGGTCATTGAATAAGCAAATGGTCTGCAGTGGACTGCAATCGGCAAACAATAGTTAGTATGACTTGATCCCCATACAGATACGGGGTGTCAATCGGCACTAATCGTCCCTAAATGAGGGAGACTAAGGTTTCTTTTATGGCTACATAAAGGGACCATAAAAGTTATTTTAATTTAGGACAATTGCTTATTCAATAACCACACAGACACTGTTATTTCAACCATTTCACGAAATTTGGCAAAAATTTCACAGCAAAACAGTGGATTCGTGAACCAGTGTACTTTACATTTGGAGTTACTGATGTCACGTTTCCCATCCGATCGGGCTAAGGTGGGATTCATGATCTCCCTGTTAACGGACAGAGCGCTGGAGTGGGAAATGCCGCTGTGGGAGCGCAATAATCAGGTGGTGCAGGGCTTCTCGTGTTTTCTGAGCGCTCTGAAGCAGGTCTTTTTAGGGCCTCATGTCACCCACGATACTGCACTTCAACTTCTGGTTTTAACCCATGGCTCCTCCGTGGTCAGCCATTACGCCATCTGCATTGGAGTGGCATGATAAAGCTCTTATCCCTATTTTCTGGAAGGGATTGGCTGTTCATGTAAATAATGCTCTGGCCATTAGGAAGATTTCTGCCACACTGGAGGAGTTAATTTCTGTCTCCACTTGCATCAACCTTTGTTATTGTGAGTGAAGGTTGGAGCAAGCCCAGTGTTGGCAGAGGTTTCAGCTGGCTCCAATCTTTGCCAAATCTCTAGAATCTCTGGCCCATGTTTTGGAGCCACAGGACGGCATGGAGATTTCTTAAGCGGTATCCAAGTCTCATCCCGCTCGAGCATCTCCGATCTGCCATGTTTGTAGTCAGTCTGGCCATTATGCCAACTTGTGTCCCCAGTGGCAGTGAAACAACCGCGTCCAGTGGCCTTTGGAGGAGGCTCACTAGACACGGCCGCCTTGTCCTGCAAAATTACATTTAAGGTGACACTGTCCCATGGGTCGATCTCGCTCTCTGCAGAGGCTTGTGTGGATTCCGGGGCAGAGGGTAGTTTTATGTCCTCTTCTTTTGCCTTACGGCACGTAATGCCCCTGGTCATGCTCTCTAGTCCCATTACAGTTAAAGTGGTTAATGGTTCTACGTTACCCATTCAGATCACCCATCAAACTACTCCCCTTTCTCCATAACATCATCACTAGCGTATCGATGAGGTGTTGCTGTGTATCCCCTGGTTGCGCCATCATTCACCGCATATCGATTGGGCCACAGGGAGTATACAGGGGTGAAGTAAGGCATGTCAGGGTCAGTGTCTCAGAGCCCAGGTTCAGGTTGGGTCATCTGAGGTTCCCACAGATCTAACCTCGCTGCCCAAGCATTACTGGCAGTATGTGGATGTATTTTCTAAAACTGCTGCAGAGACTCTTCCTCCCCATTATCCCTATGATTGCCCAATAGACTTCATCCCAGGGGCAGAGCCACCTCGCGGGCGTGTTTACCCTTTGTTGCTCCCGGAGACTGAGGCAATGTTGGAGTACATAAGAGAGAATCTGGCGAGGGGTTTTATTAGGAAATCAGTGTCTCCTGCGGGAGCTGGGTTCTTCTTCATTCAAAAGAATAACTGGGAACTTCATCCTTGCATAGATTATAGGGGTCTGAACGCCATCACCATCAAGAATAAATATCCTCTGGGGGGCGTGGCCTGAACTCCAAGCAGGGAAGACGTGCTTCTGAACGGCTCCTGTGATCAGGCCATTTGATCGATAGTACTATGTAAGAAGAAGCGGCAACACTCACCGGTCCTGTGTGGTCCAAGTTTTTATTGATAAAACACAAACATGGTATCTTCACGGCATCGAGAAACAGACGAACAAGGAGGTGAGCAGGATGTGACGACGGCCGTTTCGCGCCGACGATAGCGCTTCCACGGGTCTAAGGAAAAGGAGCGAGACGCGGGTCTAAAAAGGAAGGCGAGGGGAAGAAGGCCCCTCCCCTCCTCTAGATCCCCGCCCTCCCGACCACTGCACCTACAGACAAGGTAATCATGTGTGACAGGTGAGTTAAAAAAGAGCCAGGACTAATCCGGATCATTAACACCATAGCTCCCAGTTAAAAACATGAACATAAATAAAGAAATACAAGACCCCAACGGCCGAGACGGGCATGAGGATCAGATGTAACAATACCATCCTCTTACAAAGCGCAGTAAGTCAATCGCATAATATCAAATACATTTATAACCATAGGGATAATCTCAATACCCCACCACGAAAAGGTAATGCGTCCAACATACGCAAATTGCAGTACATAGAAGTCTGACATAAAACGGAACAAAAAGCCTGGAAACGCAACTTAACCCAAAAAGACAGCCATATCGATTTTATCGTTTAAACCTGCTGGACCAACCGCCCGCGTGCGCAAGATCCACTGCGCCTCCTTCCTAAACAGCAATTTATGCACATCGCCACCTTGTGCTGGAACGACCACCTTCTCGATGCCCGCAAAAGTAAGAACATCAGGGTCCCCCCGATGGGTATCCCTGACGTGCTCGATAAGCCTCGGTGCACCTACGCCAGTACGAATAGACCTCTAATGTTCTCTAAATCTAATGCATAAATGCCTAATAGTTTTACCGATATAGTATCTTTTACAGGGACAGAACACCACATATACCACGTAATCGGTCTTGCACGATATAAACTGTTGAACGGTATATTTAATAGGCCCAATGTCCAAAGACCGTCCAGTCAAGTGCTGTTTACATGAAAGGCAGTGACCACAACGGAAATTACCTTTAGGAACGCACTGTTCCAACCAATTAGATTTTGGATTGGAAAAACGATTCCGCACCAGTACATCCCTAATTCGTGTACTTCATCTAGTAGATATGAGCGGCCCTTTCGCCACTTTTTCTGCCAGATCTCTGTCACCTGCCAGCACGTGCTAGTGTCTCCTAATCGAAGCTCGGATCTCACGGTCCATGGGACCAAACCGAAAAGAAAAGGAAAACCGCTGGCCCCCAAGAACTCCACCCCTACCCGTCCCAGACCGCTCACGTCCAGCCACCCGCTCCACTGCCCCTTGTAACACACTGGCGGGGTAACCCCTAGCTCGAAGTCTCTCGCATAACTCGCCAGACTGCCTCTCAAATCCCGACTGGGTGTTATTAATCCTTCTCGTCCGGAGAAGTTGGCTATAAGGCAGTGAAAGTTTTGTGTTTAAAGGGTGGAAACTGTAGAAATCTAGGACAGAATTGGTGGCAGTGGGTTTTCGATGGACCGAGGTACAGATATCCCCATCTTGGATTTTCACTGCTACATCCAAGAACTCTAGATTCTCTCCCCCAAACATGGAGGTGAAAGACATCCCCATAGAATTCAAATTTAGATAATCTACAAAGGAATGAAAGCTATCCTCTGTCCCGTCCCATACCAGGAATACATCGTCCACATAACGAATGAAAAGCTTGATGTGTTAAAGGAAAGGATTGTTAGCGGAATACATGTGAGTATCCTCAAAAACCGCCAAAAATAGATTGGCGAAAGTACATGCAGGCGGGGTCCCCATGGCAGTCCCGGTGGTCTGGACAAACCAGGTATCCATAAACGTAAAAGCATTATGGGTTAGAATAAACTTTAACCCATTGCACACAAAGTCGATGAAAGTCGGACTCTTATCAGTGGTGTCCAACACCCGCCTGATAGTGTCCACTCCCAAGGACTGAGGGATCCTAGTATATAAATTGACCACGTCAATGGACGCCAGGGAGAACCCCGGCTGCCATGTAAAGCCACGAATCTGTTCGAGAAAGGAGTTCGTATCCCTGGTATAGGAAGGGACAGAAAGGAGCAAGGGTCTAAGGAGCCAGTCCATATAACGGGACAATGGCTCAGTCAACGAACCAACCCCGGACACAATGGGCCTGCCCGGGGGTTGGGAGATGGACTTGTGTATCTTTGGTAGATAATACCAGTGGGGTCTTACCGGGAATTCTGGAAGTAATTTTTCCGCTTTTTTCTGCGTAATGACCCCTAATTCAACCGACCCCCTTAAAAAGGAGCGTAACTCCTCTTTAAACTTATTAGTAGGATCCCCAGACAACTGCTTATACGTACCCAAGTCCGACAAATGACGCCTAGCTTCCGATAAGTACGCTTCCCTGGGAAGTAACACAAACTTACCGCCCTTATCGGCTGGTCTCACGATCACATCACTCCAACCAGCTATTTCCCTCAGGGCCGTCCTTTCTGCATCAGTTAGATTACTAGGGGCTCGCTTATAAACTAAGGCCTCCATATCCTTCAACACCAAAGACTCAAATACATCAACCACATTACCCGGGGATGTAAACGGCATAAAAGTAGAAGGGACCCCCCCTGTGAATGGGGTCACCTGATTAGACACTTCTATATTGGTAGTAATATCGTCATCTTCAAGGCTCAATAATAAAGTCGCGTCTCCACGCATATTAGTGAGCGTATTATCAGATGAGCCTGCCATAAACCCTAAGGGTCCTACGGTACAAGGTTTGTCTCCCTCCATGCAAACGACACTAGTTGGGCTGGAAGAAAAAGCTTTGTATAAGTGAATTTTTCTTATCGCCTTGAACATGTCGATCTGAAAATCTCCCAACCCCCGGGCAGGCCCATTGTGTCCGGGGTTGGTTCGTTGACGGAGCCGTTGTCCCGTTATATGGACTGGCTCCTTAGACCCTTGCTCCTTTCTGTCCCTTCCTATACCAGGGATACGAACTCCTTTCTCGAACAGATTCGTGGCTTTACATGGCAGCCGGGGTTCTCCCTGGCGTCCATTGACGTGGTCAATTTATATACTAGGATCCCTCAGTCCTTGGGAGTGGACACTATCAGGCGGGTGTTGGACACCACTGATAAGAGTCCGACTTTCATCGACTTTGTGTGCAATGGGTTAAAGTTTATTCTAACCCATAATGCTTTTACATTTATGGATACCTGGTTTGTCCAGACCACCGGGACTGCCATGGGGACCCCGGCTGCATGTACTTTCGCCAATCTATTTTTGGCGGTTTTTGAGGGTACTCACGTGTATTCCGCTAACAATCCTTTCCTTAAACACATCAAACTTTTCATTCGTTATGTGGACAATGTATTCCTGGTATGGGACGGGACAGAGGATAGCTTTCATTCCTTTGTAGATTATCTAAATTTGAATTCTATGGGGATGTCTTTCACCTCCGTGTTTGGGGGAGAGAATCAAGAGTTCTTGGATGTAGCAGTGAAAATCCAAGATGGGGATATCTGTACCTCGGTCCATCGAAAACCCACTGCCACCAATTCTGTCCTACATTTCGACAGTTTCCACCCTTTACACACAAAACGTTCACTGCCTTATAGCCAACTTCTCCGGACGAGAAGGATTAATAACACCCAGTCGGGATTTGAGAGGCAGTCTGGCGAGTTATGCGAGAGACTTCGAGCTAGGGGTTACCCCGCCAGTGTGTTACAAGGGGCAGTGGAGCGGGTGGCTGGACGTGAGAGGTCTGGGACGGGTAGGGGTGGAGTTCCTGGGAGCCAGCGGTTTTCCTTTTCTTTTCGGTTTGGTCCCATGGACCGTGAGATCCGAGCTTCGATTAGGAGACACTGGCACGTGCTGGCAGGTGACAGAGATCTGGCGGAAAAAGTGGCGATAGGGCCGCTCATATCTACTAGACGAAGTACACGAATTAGGGATGTACTGGTGCGGAATCGTTTTTCCAATCCAAAATCTAATTGGTTGGAACAGTGCGTTCCTAAAGGTAATTTCCGTTGTGGTCACTGCCTTTCATGAAAACAGCACTTGACTGGATGGTCTTTGGACATTGGGCCTAATAAATATACCGTTCAACAGTTTATATCGTGCAAGACCGATTACGTGGTATATGTAGTGTTCTGTCCCTGTAAAAGATACTATATCGGTAAAACTATTAGGCATTTATGCATTAGATTTAGAGAACATTATAGGTCTATTCGTACTGGCGTAGGTGCACCGAGGCTTATCGAGCACGTCAGGGATACCCATCGGGGGGACCCTGATGTTCTTACTTTTGCGGGCATCGAGAAGGTGGTCGTTCCAGCACAAGGTGGCGATGTGCATAAATTGCTGCTTAGGAAGGAGGCGCAGTGGATCTTGCGCACGCGGGCGGTTGGTCCAGCAGGTTTAAACGATAAAATCGATATGGCTGTCTTTTTGGGTTAAGTTGCGTTTCCAGGCTTTTTGTTCCGTTTTATGTCAGACTTCTATGTACTGCAATTTGCGTATGTTGGACGCATTACCTTTTCGTGGTGGGGTATTGAGATTATCCCTATGGTTATAAATGTATTCGATATTATGCGATTGACTCACTGCGCTTTGTAAGAGGATGGTATTGTTACATCTGATCCTCATGCCCGTCTCGGCCGTTGGGGTCTTGTATTTCTTTATTTATGTTCATGTTTTTAACTGGGAGCTATGGTGTTAATGATCCGGATTACTCCCGGCTCTTTTTTAACTCACCTGTCACACATGATTACCTTGTCTGTAGGTGCAGTGGGCGGGAGGGCGGGAATCTAGAGGAGGGGAGGGGCCTTCTTCCCCTCGCCTTCCTTTTTAGACCCGCATCTCGCTCCTGTTCCTTAGACCCGTGGAAGCGCTATTGTCGGCGCGAAACGGCCGTCGTCACATCCTGCTCACCTCCTTGTTCGTCTGTTTCCCGATGCCGTGAAGATACCATGTTTGTGTTTTATCAATAAAAACTTGGACCACACAGGACCGGTGAGTGTTGCCGCTTCTTCTTACATAGTACCAGTGGCGTGACTTTTTTCCAGCGTGCACCTCGACGGGAGAGTCGGACCCATAGAAGTGACACACACACCGTTTGTATCGCTGTTGGTTAAGGAAGGGCTGTGCGGCATTTTTGCTCTAGATTGCTTTATATATGGTTTTCTTTGGAGTCAGCACGCCTTGTTTCCTGAGCGATTGGGGCGTGAATAATGCCTGCTACTGAAGATTATACAGCTGCACTGTGATATGGATTCCGACGTTTCCTCTGTACGAGTGGGTCTGCAAGCCGGCAGGGAAAATGTGATTAATTATTTTATGGAGTGTGAGCAGGTGGACGATGTACATATGTTGAGTACCAAGGCTCTAGAATATAAATTGATGAATTTGTCCGAGAGGGAGATCCGACTGTTCTGGACGAACAATTCCTTACAGTCGTACAAAGACAATGGCCGGGTCCCAAGGGGACTTCGGGTGTGGAAGGACATTTCTCATTTCAGCAGTGATGTCACGTTTAAATCTGAGTGGAAGAGCATAATGCTTAAATGCTCTCAGGATTTACTCTCATTAGTATTGAAGTCAAATATACGAAGTTACGAATTGGTCAATGCCGACATTCTTAAGACTCAAGCAGAATTAAAAAGCAGGCTTACTGAAAGCCAATGGACTGCGTTGAACAAAAAAATGGACAGCAAACTTATCCCCATTCAGGCCGAAATTAAAACTAGAAAAAGAGACAAGTTTATTCGGGATAAAAATGATTATGATTCCGGGCAGGTTTTTTCCTGGCAGAATATGCATAAAGATAAAACCTCTTCCCAGGTATCTGGGGGAAAATCCTCCCGAAGTAATAAATGGAGAAATAAAAAACGGAACCAGTATCGCCGTAAGGACTATTTGACCACCGAGTCCGATTCAAGCCTCAGTGAAGGGACTTCTACGGGGAATGAGGCAAGAGACAATCCACCTACGACATCGGTTGCTGGTATTGGCCCTCTCCCTTTAGAAAGAGAACTCGAAGGGGGAAGCGGCGGCCACGTCCCAGCTTGGAGACACAAGAGGAAGAATGTGTCTTGGCGGTAGACCTAAGTGAGGAATTTCCCCCTGAAGACGTTGTCTTAAATTTGACCGAGCGTGTTTTAGAACCTGCGCAATTATCGTTACTGTCCAAAGGTCTTAACTTTTGTATCCCTGATGACTTTGATTTCACTGATTTTCAGATCGACATGTTCAAGGCGATAAGAAAAATTCACTTATACAAAGCTTTTTCTTCCAGCCCTACTAGTGTCGTTTGCATGGAGGGAGACAAACCTTGTACCGTAGGACCCTTAGGGTTTATGGCAGGCTCATCTGATGATACACTCACTAATATGCGTGGAGATGCGACTTTATCATTGAGCCTTGAAGATGACGATATTACTACCAATATAGAAGTGTCTAATCAGGTGACCCCATTCACAGGGGGGGGTCCCTTCTACTTTTATGCCAGTTACGTCTCCGGGTAATGTGGTTGATGTATTTGAGTCTTTGGTGTTGAAGGATATGGAGGCCTTAGTTTATAAGCGAGCCCCTAGTAATCTAACTTATGCAGAAAGGACGGCCCTGAGGGAAATAGCTGGTTGGAGTGATGTGATCGTGAGACCAGCCGATAAGGGCGGTAAGGTTGTGTTACTTCCCAGGGAAGCGTACTTATCGGAAGCTAGGCGTCATTTGTCGGACTTGGGTACGTATAAGCAGTTGTCTGGGGATCCTACTAATAAGTTTAAAGAGGAGTTACGCTCCTTTTTAAGGGGGTCGGTTAAATTAGGGGTCATTACGCAGAAAAAAGTGGAAAAATTTCTTCCAGAATTCCCGGTAAGACCCCACTGGTATTATCTACCAAAGATACACAAGTCCATCTCCCAACCCCCGGGCAGGCCCATTGTGTCCGGGGTTGGTTCGTTGACTGAGCCGTTGTCCCGATATATGGACTGGCTCCTTAGACCCTTGCTCCTTTCTGTCCCTTCCTATACCAGGGATACGAACTCCTTTCTCGAACAGATTCGTGGCTTTACCTGGCAGCCGGGGTTCTCCCTGGCGTCCATTGACGTGGTCAATTTATATACTAGGATCCCTCAGTCCTTGGGAGTGGACACTATCAGGCGGGTGTTGGACACCACTGACAAGAGTCTGACTTTCATCGACTTTGTGTGCAATGGGTTAAAGTTTATTCTAACCCATAATGCTTTTACGTTTATGGATACCTGGTTTGTCCAGACCACCGGGACTGCCATGGGGACCCCGGCTGCATGTACTTTCGCCAATCTATTTTTGGCGGTTTTTGAGGATACTCACGTGTATTCCGCTAACAATCCTTTCCTTAAACACATCAAACTTTTCATTCGTTATGTGGACGATGTATTCCTGGTATGGGACGGGACAGAGGATAGCTTTCATTCCTTTGTAGATTATCTAAATTTGAATTCTATGGGGATGTCTTTCACCTCCGTGTTTGGGGGAGAGAATCTAGAGTTCTTGGATGTAGCAGTGAAAATCCAAGATGGGGATATCTGTACCTCAGTCCATCGAAAACCCACTGCCACCAATTCTGTCCTAGATTTTGACAGTTTCCACCCTTTACACACAAAACGTTCACTGCCTTATAGCCAACTTCTCCGGACGAGAAGGATTAATAACACCCAGTCGGGATTTGAGAGGCAGTCTGGCGAGTTATGCGAGAGACTTCGAGCTAGGGGTTACCCCGCCAGTGTGTTACAAGGGGCAGTGGAGCGGGTGGCTGGACGTGAGCGGTCTGGGACGGGTAGGGGTAGAGTTCCTGGGGGCCAGCGGTTTTCCTTTTCTTTTCGGTTTGGTCCCATGGACCGTGAGATCCGAGCTTCGATTAGGAGACACTGGCACGTGCTGGCAGGTGACAGAGATCTGGCGGAAAAAGTGGCGAAAGGGCCGCTCATATCTACTAGACGAAGTACACGAATTAGGGATGTACTGGTGCGGAATCGTTTTTCCAATCCAAAATCTAATTGGTTGGAACAGTGCGTTCCTAAAGGTAATTTCCGTTGTGGTCACTGCCTTTCATGTAAACAGCACTTGACTGGACGGTCTTTGGACATTGGGCCTATTAAATATACCGTTCAACAGTTTATATCGTGCAAGACCGATTACGTGGTATATGTGGTGTTCTGTCCCTGTAAAAGATACTATATCGGTAAAACTATTAGGCATTTACGCATTAGATTTAGAGAACATTATAGGTCTATTCGTACTGGCGTAGGTGCACCGAGGCTTATCGAGCACGTCAGGGATACCCATCGGGGGGACCCTGATGTTCTTACTTTTGCGGGCATCGAGAAGGTGGTCGTTCCAGCAGAAGGTGGCGATGTGCATAAATTGCTGCTTAGGAAGGAGGTGCAGTGGATCTTGCACACGCGGGCGGTTGGTCCAGCAGGTTTAAACGATAAAATCGATATGGCTGTCTTTTTGGGTTAAGTTGCGTTTCCAGGCTTTTTGTTCCGTTTTATGTCAGACTTCTATGTACTGCAATTTGCGTATGTTGGACGCATTACCTTTTCGTGGTGGGGTATTGAGATTATCCCTATGGTTATAAATGTATTTGATATTATGCGATTGACTCACTGCGCTTTGTAAGAGGATGGTATTGTTACATCTGATCCTCATGCCCGTCTCGGCCGTTGGGGTCTTGTATTTCTTTATTTATGTTCATGTTTTTAACTGGGAGCTATGGTGTTAATGATCCGGATTAGTCCCGGCTCTTTTTTAACTCACCTGTCACACATGATTACCTTGTCTGTAGAAGCAGTGGGCGGGAGGGCGGGGATCTAGAGGAGGGGAGGGGCCTTCTTCCCCTCGCCTTCCTTTTTAGACCCGCGTCTCGCTCCTGTTCCTTAGACCCGTAGAAGCGCTATCGTCGGCGCGAAACGGCCGTCGTCACATCCTGCTCACCTCCTTGTTCGTCTGTTTCCCGATGCCGTGAAGATACCATGTTTGTGTTTTATCAATAAAAACTTGGACCACACAGGACCGGTGAGTGTTGCCGCTTCTTCTTACATAGTACCAGTGGCGTGACTTTTTTTCCAGCGTGCACCTCGACCGGAGAGTCGGACCCATAGAAGTGACACGCACACCGTTTGTATCGCTGTTGGTTAAGGAAGGGCTGTGCGGCATTTTTGCTCTAGATTGCATTTGATAGCTTGGGCTAATTTAAAAAGTGCCCAGGGACAGGAATAGCCACCGGAACATTGGAGGAACCCCCTGTAAACCCCAAAACATTGCTGGTTCCGACGGCGCCCAAATACCTAGAGAAAGTCCTGCTCCACTGGCGTGCACAGGTGCCATTTTCCCGCAAGCACAACCTGCCCTGCTGCCCTGCCGTCCTGGAAAAGAAACACACAGCAGCATCATACTCACCAGAGTGGACCGGCACACCGGCCGACGCAGAGGAGTTCTTCCTGGTGAGCTGCAGCAGAGGAGGTCGCGGTCGCACACACAATTAGTCTGCAAAAGGCGGCGCCATTTTTGTGGCGCGCACACTCCATTCTGCCACCTTGATACGGGAGACACGCAGCGGTGTTAGCTTTGCATGGAGCACGGGGGCGCGGACCACTCCAGCTACCAGTTCATTTGAGGTTCCCCCCTCACACAGACTACATAGGCTATCAGCACTCACGATCGGGAGTGCTTGCAAAACAAGATCAGGATGTCTGGGAGTGGGCTGGGGCCTGGGAGGAGGAGGGGGGGTGAAACGTGCTGATCCTGGAGCTCTGTGTGTGAGACGGGTGCACAGCTGAGATAGAGGTCATTTGCTGGAACCTCCGTTGTTGTTCATAGAGAGAGGGGACCTCTGCTTCCATTCCCATCTCCCACTCCATCATCTTCTTCTCCTCGGTCTGTGCCATATAGCATTGTTCAGTAATTTCCAGATGGGAGAAACAGCACCTCTGACTTTCTCATCTACACCCTCCCTTACACGCAGAGGGACCCCTGACTTCTTTGCATTACTTTACTCCCACACGTGAGAAAACTAGTATAGGGGGGCATTAACTCCCTCCCCCTCCAAATATCCTTCTTATCTCTCCTACAACAAATCGGATTTACCTCTTTAGACAACTCGGTGGCAACCCTCTCCTCTGCTTAATTTATGACACTATTCTACCCTATCTAACTATAACCACAAATATGATGATATAAACAATATACTGGCAGACATGTGGTGATATTTAAAGTGACATTTGGATAGAATGGTTAAACCTCATAAGGAGCATCACAAATCTTCACTTTCTTCTATTAAACAAGACAAGCAAAGTGACATGGAGAAATTCCTGAAACATAAGCCTTCGCTGGCCCGGTCTGCCCATAAGAACTCTCACTCTAATACCACAGTGGACGACCATGTTGAAGACTCTGAATCAAGTGATGAGGCTTCAGGAAGCTACACTACCCATATGGACTCTGGAGGAATCTCAAATTCTTTCCTTAAAAAGGCACTAATTCAAGCGATGAAACCGTTGATTGTAGAAGTCTCAGGCCTGCGAGCAGATATTCAACAAATCGGCAACAGGGTGGAGTCCCTAGAAGCCACTCAATCTTCCATCATAAACCACTCTAACAAAATAAAGGACCACCTGGACTTTCATAAATCTCAACTGAACATGGTGTCTCTTTCCATAGAGGACCAAGAAAACCGAAGCCGCAGAAAAAATATCAGAATTAAAGGTATACCCGAAAATGTCTCCAACGAGATCCTTAAAAAATCAGCTAAAGAAATATTTGCTTTACTACTTCCTCAAGAAAGGTGTGACCAAATGGTCATTGAAAGGATACATCGCTCGCTCAGACCTAAGCCTAAGTCCACAGACCCTCCGAGAAACGTGATATGTGGTCTCCTGAGCTACTTGGACACTTCAGCAATTTAAAACGCTGCCAGAGATAATAAAAATATGTCTTACGAAGGACCGCCCATCCAACTATATCAGGACCTAGCCCCATCGACTCTTGCTAAAGTCGTCCACCTTAGTGGTCGCCTCATACAATGTAAAGGGCATGCGCTCACCAAGAAAACGAGGACAACTAATGAGATTTCTACATTCCACATATTGTATTTTTTCAGGAAACCCACTTTAAAAACGATAGGACCCATGATATGTCAAGATTGCATTTCCCTACATGATACCACAATACAGGTACCACAGCTTCAAGGGGAGTCAGCATAGCAATTAAAAGAAATGTTCCTTTTACTTTGAAAGATACCTTATTGGATGCGGAAGGGAGATATATTATGGTAAAAGGGCTGTTAGCTAACACAAAAATCACCTTATGTAACATCTAAGCCCCAAATCAAAATCAAATTGGTTGGCTGTGTCAAGTATTGAACACCCTCAGATTGTTTAAGGAAGGGATCATAATAATAACTCAACAATAGATTCCTCCTCAGGAAAATCCTCTCTCTCACAGAGAGCTTAAAGAAAACTACATCTTGGCCTACAATCTTTAAACTTAATCGACCCATGGAGAACACTATATCCCTCGACTAAAGATTTCACTTTATTTTCCTCTCCCCATAATAACTATCATAGAATAGATTACCTCCTAACCCAATCTTGTCATCTTCAACTAGTGAAGTCCGCGAAAATAGATGTAATTTCCCTCTCAGATCATGCCCCGATTTTCTTAGAGACGAACATCAAATCGCTTCCCCTCCCTTCATTTACTTGGGAACTAGAGTCTAGAAGTGTTTCGTTTAGCATCCATGTGACTAAATTCTCATCCTCTATCAACCTTTTTTTTAAAGAAAACTGTCTTCCGGGTACTCCCATGCCCTTGGTTTGGGAAACTCATAAAGCGGTCTTGAGAGGAGAGTTCATAGCACTGGGTTCCTATTTGAAAAAGGAAAGGTCGAAAGAGGTAATGTCTATCCTTCACCAGATTAGCATTTTTGAAAAGATGCATAAGCGCTCTCAGGTAGATAAAATCCAGACGGAGCTTATAACACTTAGAACAACCCTGAAAGACCTTTTGAACATACACTCAGCCAAGATTTATATGAGAAGCCAACAGAAGTTCTACCTCCATGGGAACTCATGACATCTCTTCTGAGAAAGGCATACCTTTGTTACACAACTAAAAGCTGTGGGTGGGTCGATTGTTTCCGAGACCGTGGATATTGCTAGGGAATTTAAACTTTTTAATGAAAATCTCTATAATATAAATGTTCCGGGGGACATGAGAGACCATGCGACGGTCTCGGGGGCAATGGACACCTTTCTTTCCTCTTTAAAACTCCCCTCATTGTCTGTTGATGACATTACATCTTTAACGGCCCCAATTGCCCCTGAAGAGGTGCTGGAGATTTTATCCGGCATCCCTAATGGGAAAGCCCCGGGCCCTGATGGCCTTCCAATCATCTACTATAAAAAACTAATAAAATCTCTGTTACCCCATTTAGTCACACTATTCAATTCGTATCTGACAGGACAATCCCTCCCAAGACAAGCCTTAGAAGCCTTTATCACAGTGCTGCCAAAAGAAGGCAAAGACCCCAACCTCTGTTCCAGCTACAAGCCAATATCCCTTCTTAATACGGATACAAAACTATGGGCAAAACTCTTAGCGACCAGATCGGGTAACATCCTTCCTAGACTGATTCACTCGGACCAGGCAGGCTTCGTACGAGGAAGAGAGGGCAAGGATAATTCAACTAAAGTTCTTCAATCCATAATGAATGCTAGAAAACAGAATATTCCTCTGACTCTCTTGTCTACTGATGCTGAGAAAGCTTTTGATAGAGTGAGTTGGAGGTATATGGAGAGGGTCCTGCACAAGTTCGGCTTTCCCCCACAGTTTATTACAGCGATTTTTTCTCTATATTCCTTCCCCACCGCCAGGGTCCGGGTGAACGGTATTCTATCAGATTCTTTTAATATTAGTAATGGCACAAGACAAGGGTGCCCCTTATCTCCTTCATTATTTATACTGGTTATCGAAACACTGATTCAGAGAATTAGGCAAGAGGAACAGGTTAAAGGGTTACAGGTGGGAAGAATGGAAATAAAAACGATTGCAGACGACTTGCTCTTCCTCATCTCTAATCCTTTCAAAGTTTCCCCATTATCCTCAATATACTTAAAGGGAAGGTGCTGTGTTTTTAATTTTTGTATTAATAATTATTGATTATACAATCAATTATTTTTAATATAAAACTAAATGTACTACTTTTATAGTTTTTTATTTATTCACTTTTATTTTTGCCACTGGAGGCTGCCATTTTCATTAGTGTGGGTGTGTGTGTCTGGGCACGACACTTGCACTCCTCACTTACGGCAGCCATGGGCATAGGAGCCAACGGTCGGACTCCGACCGCATCTCTTACATTGAGACCGCTCGTCCTGCCTCTCAGCTGTGAACTGGACACGGCCACTGAGCTGCTAGGTCACAGCTGTGAGAGGAGATCGCGGCAATTTTGTTTGCTGTAGGCTCGGCTTCGATGACCGAAGATGTTGAGGAGAAGCTGCTGGGAGCGAGTGTTTGGGGTAAGTATCTGCATCACTAGCAGTGATCGAAGCCTGTACTTAGTATTACAGTACAGGCTGTGATCACTGCCGACCTGCGCTGTCTTGCTGAAAGCTTCCTCGCTCAGTCCGCGGGCAGGAAATCACCCAGCAGCAGCGTGTCTCCCTGTACATGGAGCATTATGTCTGCTGCTTTTCTGTGCCGCACTGATTTCTGGCTGGAGCCTGGACGTGTTGCACTTCATCACCCTGACACAGTGACTGTCCGTGTAGACTGCAGCCTGGAGTCTGAAAACCCATGTTTCTAAAAATAGAGCAATTCTCTGCAGCAGGTGATCCCTCCTGGTTAGGCCGGTTTCACACGTCAGTGGCTCCGGTGCGTGCGGTGATTGTTTCCTCACGTACCGGAGACTCTGCCTCACGTAGACACATTAAAATCAATGTGTCTCTGCACATGTCAGCGTGTTTTCACGGACCGTGTGTCCGTTTTGAAAACACAGAGACATGTCAGTGTTCGTGGGAGCGCACGTATTACACGGACCCATTAAAGTCAATGGGTCCGTGTAAAACACGTACCACACACGGATGTTGTCTGTGTGCAGTCCGTGTGCCGTGCAGGAGACAGCGCTACTGTAAGGGCTGTCCCCCCCCCCCCCCCGCGTCGTGCTGAAGCCACTAATCATTTATTCTCTCCAGCATCGTTCGCTGAAGAGAAAATATGAAAACTCCTGTCCCCAACCCCCTCCCACTCCCTGTGCGCCCCCCCCCCCCCCCCCCCGCTGTTAATAAAATACTTACTCGGCTCCCCCGCTGGCGCTGCTTCCTGTCCTCGCCGCAGCTTCTCCTGTATGTGCTGTTATGAACTGGTGGTTTAGGAGCAACATGGGACGAGCTCTGAAGGAGGTGGTACCTGTACTGACCGCAGTTCCTAAGCTCAACACAACACTAGAAGTAGCCGTGGGATGTTCCTGTCACTCCCTAGACACCTCGTCACAGCCTGAGAACTAACTACCCCTAAAGATAGAAACAGGAAAGCTATCTTGCCTCAGAGAAAATCCCCAAAGGATAGATAGCCCCCACAAATAATGACTGTGAGTGGAGAGGGAAAAGACATACGTAGAATGAAACCAGGATGTAGCAAAGGAGGCCAGTCTAGCTAGATAGATAGGACAGGACGGAATACTGTGCGGTCAGTATTAAAAACTAGAAAAATCCACACAGAGTTTACAAAAATCTCCACACCTGACTAAAGGTGTGGAGGGTAAATCTGCTTCCCAGAGCTTCCAGCTTAACTGAATACATCCATACTGACAAGCTGGACAAAAACATAGAATGTACAGAACAATTAAGTCCACAACATGTGGACAGAAAAGAGCAAAGAAAGGACTTATCTTTGCTGAACTGGTCAGGATATCAGGGAAATCCAAGCAGAGATGTGAATCCAACCAGGAACCATTGACAAGCGGCACAAGCTGAAGGAAAGAGCCAGGCTAAATAGCCGAGCAGAATAGACAATCAGTGGAAGCAGCTGCTGACTGCTAAATCCAAGGAGCAGCCATTCCACTTAAAACCACCGGAGGGAGCCCAAGAGCAGAACTCACAAAAGTGCCACTTACAACCACCGGAGGGAGCCCAAAAGCGGAATTCACAACAGTACCCCCCCTTGAGGAGGGGTCACCGAACCCTCACCAGAGCCCCCAGGCCGATCAGGACGAGCCAAGTGAAAAACACGAACTAAATCGGCGGCATGGACATCGGAGGCAACAACCCAAGAATTATCCTCCTGGCCATAACCCTTCCACTTGACAAGATACTGAAGCCTCCGCCTCGAAAAACGAGAATCCAAAATTTTCTCAACCTCATATTCCAACTCTCCCTCAACCAACACCGGGGCAGGAGGATCAACCGAGGGAACAACGGGCACCACATATCTCCGTAACAAAGATCTATGGAAAACATTATGAATGGCAAAAGAGGCTGGAAGGGCCAAACGAAAAGACACAGGATTGATAATTTTAGAAATCTTATAAGGACCAATAAACCGGGGCTTAAACTTAGGGGAAGAAACCTTCATAGGAACATGACGAGAAGACAACCAAACCAAATCCCCCACACGAAGCCGGGGACCAACACACCGACGGCGGTTAGCAAAACGTTGAGCCTTTTCCTGAGACAACGTCAAATTGTCTACCACATGAGTCCAAATCTGCCGCAGCCTGTCCACCACAGAATCCACACCAGGACAATCAGAAGGCTCAACCTGCCCCGAAGAAAAACGAGGATGAAAACCAAAATTACAAAAGAAAGGTGAAACCAAAGTAGCCGAACTAGCCCTATTATTAAGGGCAAACTCGGCCAACGGCAAGAAAGCCACCCAATCATCCTGATCAGCAGACACAAAGCATCTCAAATTACTTTCCAAGGTCTGATTAGTTCGTTCAGTTTGGCCATTTGTCTGAGGATGAAACGCCAAAGAAAAAGACAAATCAATGCCCATCCTAGCACAAAAGGCCCGCCAAAACCTAGAAACAAACTGAGAACCTCTGTCAGACACAATATTCTCCGGAATGCCATGCAAACGATCCACATGCTGAAAAAATGATGGAACCAAATCTGAGGAGGAAGGCAACTTAGGCAAAGGTACCAGATGGACCATTTTAGAGAACCGGTCACAAACCACCCAGATAACAGACATCTTCTGGGAAACAGGAAGATCCGAAATAAAATCCATGGAAATATGCGTCCAGGGCCTCTCAGGGACCGGCAAAGGCAAAAGCAACCCACTAGCGCGGGAACAGCAAGGCTTGGCCCGGGCGCAAGTCCCACAGGACTGCACAAAAGCACGCACATCCCGCGACAAGGAAGGCCACCAAAAGGACCTAGCAACCAAATCTCTGGTACCAAAAATCACAGGATGACCAGCCAACACTGAACAATGAACCTCAGAAATTACCTTACTTGTCCATCTATCAGGAACAAACAGCTTCCCCACTGGACAGCGGTCAGGTTTATCAGCCTGAAATTCCTGAAGCACCCACCGCAAATCAGGGGAGATGGCAGAAAGAATCACCCCCTCCTTAAGAATGCCAACCGGCTCAAGGACTCCAGGAGAATCAGGCAAAAAACTCCTAGAGAGAGCATCAGCCTTAACATTCTTAGATCCCGGAAGATACGAGACCACAAAATCAAAACGGGAGAAAAACAGGGACCATCGAGCCTGTCTAGGGTTCAGCCGCTTGGCCGACTCGAGGTAAATCAGATTCTTATGATCAGTCAAGACCACAACGCGGTGCTTGGCTCCCTCAAGCCAATGTCGCCACTCCTCAAATGCCCACTTCATAGCCAACAACTCACGATTGCCGACGTCATAATTGCGCTCCGCAGGCGAAAACTTTCTGGAAAAAAAAGCACACGGTTTCATCAAAGAACCATCAGAATTCATCTGAGACAAAACGGTCCCTGCCCCAATCTCAGAAGCGTCAACCTCAACCTGAAAAGGAATAGAAACATCCGGCTGACGCGACAGAGGGGCAGAAGTAAATCGACGTTTAAGCTCCTGAAAGGCCTCAACAGCCGCAGAGGACCAATTCGTCACATCAGCGCCTTTCTTGGTCAAATCAGTAAGGGGCTTAACCACACTGGAAAAGTTGGAAATGAAACGGCGATAGAAATTAGCAAAGCCCAAAAATTTCTGAAGGCTCTTCACAGATGTGGGTTGAATCCAGTCATGAATGGCTTGGACCTTAACAGGATCCAATTCCATAGACGAGGGAGAAAAAATAAAACCCAAAAAAGAGACCTTCTGAACTCCGAATAGGCACTTAGACCCCTTCACAAATAAAGCATTATCACAAAGGATCTGGAATACCATCCTGACCTGCTTCACATGAGACTCCCAATCATCGGAAAAAATCAAAATATCATCCAAATATACAACCATGAATTTATCAAGATAATTGCGGAAAATATCATGCATGAAGGATTGGAACACAGATGGAGCATTAGAAAGCCCAAATGGCATCACAAGGTATTCAAAATGGCCTTCGGGCGTATTAAATGCAGTTTTCCATTCGTCACCCTGTTTAATACGAACAAGATTATATGCCCCTCGAAGTTCAATCTTAGTAAACCAACTAGCCCCCTTAATCCAGCAAACAAATCAGAAAGCAAAGGCAAGGGGTATTGGAATTTGACCGTGATCTTATTAAGAAGACGATAATCTATACAGGGTCTCAAGGAGCCATCCTTCTTAGCAACAAAAAAGAAACCCGCTCCCAATGGTGACGAAGACGGCCGAATATGCCCCTTCTCCAAAGTCTCCTTAACATAACTCTGCATGGCGGCATGCTCTGGCACAGACAGATTGAAAAGTTGGCCCTTAGGGAACTTGCAGCCAGGAATCAAGTCAATAGCACAATCACAGTCCCTGTGCGGTGGAAGGGAACTGGACGTGGGCTCATCAAATACATCCTGGAAATCCGACAAAAACTCAGGGACCTCAGAAGAGGGGGAAGAGGAAATTGACATCAAAGGAACGTCACTATGTACCCCTTGACAACCCCAACTAGTCACAGACATAGTTTTCCAATCCAGCACCGGATTATGTTCCTGTAACCATGGAAAACCCAGTACAACATGCACTATAATACTAGGATATGGGGGCACCACAGAATATCCAACAAAGGGATCCAACCCAGACCTGAGAATAAGAATATATAAGAAACAAAAGAAAAAGCACAGGCCATATATAATGGGGATCACAAAACGGCACAGATTTGTACAAAAAACACAGCTTTATTAAGGTATAACACGGGAAAAAGACCTTAAAAACATTTAAAAACACATAGAAACTAATGTCTGAAATAGGGCATATGCCTGTGAACAGGTAAAGGGGGAAAAAAGGGGGGAAAAAGGGGGGAAAATGTTTTTCCCCCTTTACCTGTTCACAGGCATATGCCCTATTTCAGGTGTGTTTTTTGTACAAATCTGTGCCGTTTGGTGATCCCCATTATATATGGCCTGTGCTTTTTCTTTTGTTTCTTGCCAGTACAACAACATCATGCAAGTTATGCAACACCAGAAAACGGCAATCTTCCTGATGTGCTGGAGCCATGTACATGGTCATCTGCGTCCAGAACTGAGGTTTATCCTTGGCCAATGGTGTAGCATCAATGCCCCTCAAAGGAATATGGCTCTGCAAAGGCTGCAAGGAAAAACCACAGTGCCTGGCGAATTCTAAGTCCATTAAGTTCAGGGCAGCGCCTGAATCCATAAATGCCATGACAGAAAAGGACGATAATGAGCAAATCAGGGTCACAGATAAGAGAAATTTAGGCTGTACAGTACTGATGGTAACAGACCTAGCGACCCTCTTAGTACGCTTAGGGCAATCAGAAATAACATGAGCAGAATCACCACAGTAAAAACACAGCCTATTCTGACGTCTGAATTCCTGCCGTCCTGTTCTAGTCAAAATCCTATCACATTGCATAAGCTCAGGACTCTGCTCAGAGGACACTGCCATATGGTGCACAGCTTTGCGCTCGCGCAGACGCCGATCAATCTGAATGGCTAGAGACATAGATTCGCTCAAACCAGCAGGCGTAGGGAAGCCCACCATAACATCTTTAAGGGCTTCAGAAAGACCTTTTCTGAAAATTGCAGCCAGAGCATCCTCATTCCAATTAGTGAGCACAGACCATTTTCTACATTTCTGGCAGTATAATTCTGCCGCTTCCTGACCTTGACACAGGGCCAACATGGTTTTTTCTGCATGATCCACAGAATTAGGTTCGTCATACAATAATCCGAGCGCTTGAAAAAATGTGTCTACATTCAGCAATGCCAGATCCCCTGATTCAAGAGAGAATGCACAGTCCTGAGGGTCACCATGCAGCAAGGATATGATGATTTTAACTTGCTGAATGGGATCACCAGAAGAATGGGGTTTCAAAGCAAAAAACAATTTGCAGTTATTTTTAAAGTTCAAAAACTTGGATCTGTCCCCAAAAAACAAATCAGGAGTAGGAATTTTAGGCTCTAAAGCCAGAGTCTGGACAACATAATCTTGGATACTCTGTACTCTTGCAGCAAGTTGATCCACACAAGAAAACAAAACCTGAACATCCATGCCAGAGCATAAATCCTGAACCACCCAGAGATTAAGAGGAAAAAAAAGACAAAACAGAGCGCAGAAAAAAAAATGGCTCAGAATTTTTTTTTCCTTCTTTTGAGATGCATTTAATTCATTTTTGGCCACTTGTACTGTTATGAACTGGTGGTTTAGGAGCAACATGGGACGAGCTCTGAAGGAGGTGGTACCTGTACTGACCGCAGTTCCTAAGCTCAACACAACACTAGAAGTAGCCGTGGGATGTTCCTGTCACTCCCTAGACACCTCGTCACAGCCTGAGAACTAACTACCCCTAAAGATAGAAACAGGAAAGCTATCTTGCCTCAGAGAAAATCCCCAAACGATAGATAGCCCCCCACAAATAATGACTGTGAGTGGAGAGGGAAAAGACATACGTAGAATGAAACCAGGATGTAGTAAAGGAGGCCAGTCTAGCTAGATAGATAGGACAGGACGGAATACTGTGCGGTCAGTATTAAAAACTAGAAAAATCCACACAGAGTTTACAAAAATCTCCACACCTGACTAAAGGTGTGGAGGGTAAATCTGCTTCCCAGAGCTTCCAGCTTAACTGAATAAATCCATACTGACAAGCTGGACAAAAACATAGAATGTACAGAACATTTAAGTCCACAACATGTGGACAGAAAAGAGCAAAGCAAGGACTTATCTTTGCTGAACTGGTCAGGATATCAGGGAAATCCAAGCAGAGATGTGAATCCAACCAGGAACCATTGACAAGTGGCACAAGCTGAAGGAAAGAGCCAGGCTAAATAGCCGAGCAGAATAGACAATTAGTGGAAGCAGCTGCTGACTGCTAAATCCAAGGAGCAGCCATTCCACTTAAAACCACTGGAGGGAGCCCAAGAGCAGAACTCACAAAAGTGCCACTTACAACCACTGGAGGGAGCCCACGAGAGGAATTCACAACAATGTGCGTTCACATGGTGCCGCCCATTACAGTGGTGAATATGCAGCTCCACCCCTATGGGAGGTGGCTACATTTCCCCTCAACCTACTTCCCAGCGTCACCCTGTACTGCGCCTGTCGCCTCGCTTTCACACATCGCCAGGACAGGATCTGAGGAGGGGAATGGAGTCTTTTGCATGCAAAGTCTGGATCAGAACAGGCCATCAATCCACAGAAATGTTTCCTGGATTTCTGTGGAGCAGACAAGCAGACTGTCCATCCATGTGTATAAAAGACAGTGCTCTATGTACAATCCCTGGCTGCTCCACGCACCAAACAGGGGGCCCCCCATAAACCAGCACACTACTCTCCTGAAATACTCTGCGCTGCTGTCACCCTGCTCCCTCCACCATATATCTCCCAGAATCCTTGCTGCCTGCCATCCTCTGAGTCAGTCTACTTGTCAGTATAACTTTGCAATCACCAACAAAATGGCTGCTCACTGTGTTCCTGAATCCTCTCATCCCTTAGCAAACACCAGGAGGGGAGGAGAGAAGACATCCCACACGTCAGCAGACTCCGCCCATATTTACTGCAGTGCTGTAATGTGAGCTAGTTGTACACTAGGTTTTTGTCAAATTTCAGTAGCTGCTCCCCTTAGTGTTTAAAAGTGGAAATGCCAAACTTTTTCAAATTATTTTTCATATTTTACTAAATTATAAACAAATGATAATATTTTTTAAGAAAATGTAAACACTAATTCTTTACAATTTTTCAATTGCTGGAAGAAAATTTTTTTTTATGGCACCTTCCCTTCAATTATTTCGGTAAATTATCGAATTTCAAAATTAACAACTTTAAATCGGAAGCCCTCAATATTACCTTATCAAATTCTCAGCTATCTAACTTACGTAAACTAATCCCTTTCTCTTGGTCTGCATCCTCAATAAAGTATCTGGGAATTTGGGTTACCAAAGACCCCATGGACCTATTCAACTCTAATTTCCTACCCTTAATAAAGAAATTGGATACGCTGATGAAATCCTACGGTTTACCCTCTTTATCGTGGACGGGGTGTATCAATATATTCAAAGCTTATCGGATGCCTATATTATTATACTGCATGAATATGGTCCCTATTCGTCTCCCCCTTACTTTCTTCAAAAATATACAGTCCTTAATATCTAAATTCATATAGAGGAAAAAACCTGCTAGGCTACCCTTTAAATTGTTAACATATCCCACTTCCTGCTGTGGTCTGGGGGTCCCTGACCCTTATATCTACTATAAAGCTATACATTTAAGTAGGTGGACATGATTGATATAGCTTTATTGGCAATACGGGAATCCTTTTTCTTTGGTCACGCGCGAAGCCCTTAGAATAGTTGGGCCTGGATGATATCTCCTTGGCTACCGTACATATCAAACGCTCTATATTAAACAAATTACCACCATAATCTTTTACCTCATCATTAAAGGGAACCTGTCACCTGAATTTGGCGGGACCAGTTTTGGGTCATATGGGCGGAGTTTTCAGGTGTTTGATTCACCCTTTCCTTACCCGCTGGCTGCATGCTGGCCGCAATATTGGATTGAAGTTCATTCTCTGTCCTCCGTAGTACACGCCTGTGCAAGGTAATCTTGCTTTGCGCAGGCGTGTACTACGGAGGACAGAGAATGAACTTCAATCCAATATTCCGGCCAGCATGCAGCCAGCGGGTAAGGAAAGGGTGAATCAAACACCTGAAAACTCCGCCCATATGACCCAAAACTGGTCCCGCCAAATTCAGGTGACAGGTTCCCTTTAATCCCTATTGCAGCCATCCCATATCTTGTTGATCCTAACTTTAAGGATTCATATAACCTTTGGTCTAAGCTCCCTATGGATTCTCTTGCTAATATTTATGACGAAAAAACTCTTAAAAATGATTTCTGGCCTAGTAACACCCTGACTTTCCCAAATAATTTCCTCCAGGAACATCGTACCAAATGTATTCTTATACAATTAAGAAAACAATTTCCGCATAAGTCCAGCTGGTCGTGGTTAGATTTGTTGCTTAAAAAAGGTTTAGCTAGATATAGAGTAATATCTCGTATATATTCCCGGCTCAGTACCCCTTCCCAGAACTCCAAACCCTCCTTTATTTATTCCTGGGAATCTGAACTTAATTTTACTTTTTCAGACGACCAGATCTCCAAAATGTTGATGTATGCTCGAGCTTTTTCTCGTTGTATCCTACTGCAAGAAAATTCATACAAAATAGATGGCACATGACCCCGGTTAAACTTTACCATTAGGGTTGAGCGAAACGGATCGGACATTTTCATAAATCGACGACTTTTGGCAAAGTCGGGTTTCGTGAAACCTGACCCAATCCCACTGTGGGATCGGCCATGAGGTCGGCGATCTGCGCGCCAAAGTCACGTTTCGTATGACGCTTTAAGCGATATTTCTCAGCCAATAAAGGTGCATGCAGAGTGTGGGCCGCGTGATGACATAGGTCTCGGTCCCCACCATCTTAGAGAAGGGCATTACAGTGATTGGCTTGCTTTCTGTGGCGTCACGGGGGCTATAAAGGGGCGTGCACGCGACCTTCATCTTACTTCTGCCGATCTGAGCATAGGTAGAGGTTGCTGCAGCTTCGTCAGAAGCAGAGATATAGTTAGGGAGGGAAGATTAACCCCCAAACCGCTTGTGCTGTAGCGATTTCCACTGTCCAACACTACCTTTTCTTTGCAGGGACAGTGTTTATTTTTTTTTGGGTGCATCAGCTCTGTAGCTTCTTAGGCTGCCTTATAAGGCTCCCTGATAGCTGCATTGCTGTGTGTACGCCGCTGTGCAAACCAACTGCTTTTTTCATAGCAAAAATCCTGTTGCTTCTTTCTGCACAGTTCTCGTGTTCCTTTGTCCACACTCTTTTTGTGTGCAGCAGTCCTTTTTATTGCTGCCATACTTGTGCTTTGATCATTGTAGGGAGATTGAAATTCTACTACAGCCCTTGTATTTTTTGATATATCTGCCAGCCACGTTCTGCCTTGTTCACTGTGTGGTGTAATACACAGGGCCTGTTTTTTCCTGCAGTCTCCCGTCCCCCCCCCCCAAAAAAAAAAGGGAGCTTTAAATTGCCACTTAGTGGATCTACGTGAGTTCTGTTTGGCGTATATCTGCCAGCCACGTTCTGCCTTGCCCATTGTGTGGTGTAATACACAGGGCCTGTTTTTTCCTGCAGTCTCCCGTCCCCCAAAAAGGGAGCTTTACATTGCCACTAAGTGGATCTACGTGAGTTCTGTTTGGCGTATATCTGCCGGACACGTTCTGCCTTGTCCATTGTGTGGTGTAATACACAGGACCAGTTTTTTCCTGCAGTCTCCCATCCAAGAAAAAAAAGAGGGAGTTTTAAATTGCCACTTAGTGGATCTACGTGAATTCTGTTTGGCGTATATCTGCCAGCCACGTTCTGCCTTGTCCATTGTGTGGTATAATACACAGGGCCTGTTTTTTCCTGCAGTCTCCCATCCCCCCCAAAAAAGGGAGCTTTAAATTGCCACTAAGTGGATCTACGTGAGTTCTGTTTTGCGTATATCTGCCAGACACGTTCTGCCTTGTCCATTGTGTGGTGTAATACACAAGGCCTGTTTTTTCCTGCAGTCTCCCGTCCAAAAAAAAAAGGAGCTGTAAATTGCCACTTAGTGGATCTACGTGAGTTCTGTTTTGCGTATATCTGCCAGCCACGTTCTGCCTTGTCCATTGTGTGATGTAATACACAGGGCCAGTTTTCTCCTGCAGTCTCCCGTCCCTCCCCCAAAAAGGGAGCTTTAAATTGCCACTTAGTGGATCTACATGAATTCTGTTTGGCATATATCTGCCAGCCACGTTCTGCCTTGTCCATTGTGTGATGTAATACACAGGGCCAGTTTTCTCCTGCAGTCTCCCGTCCCTCCCCCAAAAAGGGAGCTTTAAATTGCCACTTAGTGGATCTACAAGAATTCTGTTTGGCGTATATCTGCCAGCCACGTTCTGCCTTGTCCATTGTGTGATGTAATACACAGGGCCAGTTTTCTCCTGCAGTCTCCCCTCCCCCCCAAAAAAGGGAGCTTTAAATTGCCACTTAGAGGATCTATGTGAGTTCTGTTTGGCGTATATCTGCCAGCCACGTTCTGCCTTGTCCATTGTGTGGTGTAATACACAGGGCCTGTTTTTTCCTGCAGTCTCCCGCCCCCCCCCCCAAAAAAAAAGGGAGCTTTAAATTGCCACTTAGTGGATCTACGTGAGTTCTGTTTGGCGTATATCTGCCAGCCACGTTCTGCCTTGTACATTGTGTGGTGTAATACACAGAGCCTGTTTTTTCCTGCTGTCTTCCCGCCAAAAAAAGGGAGATATAAATTCTCCAATAGTTAATATACACCTTCTACCTTGTTTAACAGTAGCATATAACGGTTGTTATTTTGGTAACATTTCCGCAAAAATGAGGAAATCTGGTGGAAGAGGCTGTGGGTGGTCGTTGCCAGCTGGTACTGATGGTGGTGGTGGTAGTGGAGCATCTGGTGGTACTGGGAAAAGCAAGATAGCACCAAAGGCTCGAGGTGTAGAGGCAGCGTCATCATCTGGCTACACAAGGCCTTGAAGGCTTCCTTATCTGGGAGTAGGAAAACAGCTTTTAAAGCTGGAGCAGCAGGAACAAGTTTTGGCTTTCCTTGCTGACTCAGCCTCCAGCTCTTTCACCTCCTCTTCAGAAGCTTCGAAATCTAAAACCAGAAAGTCGTCAGAGGATGCTCCAGGTCCGGAAAAAGTTGCTTCCATGTGTCCTTCACCCAAAACAAAAGTGAAGGATGCGGCAGGCAACACTACACTTTACTCCATGGAGCTCTTTACACATATCATGCCTGGGTTAGAGAGGGAAATTGTTAAAAGCCCATTACAGGAAGAATTGGACATGGAGTGCACAGATGCACAGCCTCAGCTTGATTATTATGCTGTTCCATTGACTCAGATCACTACTTTGCCCTTGCAGTGTACTGAGCCCGAATCTGACCCTGATGAGACTATGGTGCCCAGTCCCGAATGCTATAGCACCTTACACGGTGACACAGAGGACGGTGCACATGACATTGAAGAGGAGGTGTTTTACTTTTTCAACGCAGAATTGGTTGGAATAGAGATCGGATGCCATGTAGCCTTTGGAGAGCCCTGATGTGCCTAAACAGTGGAAACCCCTAATTCTAACTCAAACCCTAACCCAAACACACCCCTAATCCGAACCGCAAGGAGAAATGTTACTACTTGGATCACGGTCAGACGCCTCTTACACAGCCAAACCAGATCTCACAGTTGGCATTGACGAGGAGCAGTACCCCGACACACCATGTCTGCAAATTGAGATTCTGGTTTGGCTTTTATCCTAAGTCATGTGACAAGGCTTGTTAAAGGGTTAACATTGATTTTTAGGATTGCTACTTCCAATAGATGGCACTAGAGTTCCTGTCCTCTTCCTCCCTGAAGAGACTATTTGCATATTTCCCAGAGGAGCATTGCGGCTTTAAGTCTCCTCATTTCGGCATGCCTAACATGTCACTCTCTGCAAGGAGAAATGTTACTATTTCGATCTCTTTACTCTCCAAATCACATGGCCTATCACAGCCATGCCAATGCTTGAGATGAGTGTGATGACTTCGGAAGTGTCTACAGCCAAAAAGCTTGTTGATTTGCCGTGCTGCAGGCTTTCAGCAAACTTAAATTAGCCAACAAAGCCAAATAGTAAAATGGACTTTTGATAGAAAGTCAGTAATCGGAGTGCGACTCCGGACTTTACAGTTCAGATTCGCTCATCCTTAATTACAATCTCTCATATTTTATTTTTTACAATGTTTTAGATAATTTTATTTAAAAGTACTTTTATACTGTTTTTCTGCTTTATTTCTAGTATTTAGCAGTTTATTAAATCATACAATATCCACAAATATTTTATTACAGTATATGGTTTATACAATTATTGGGGATTAAATTATTCTTCTACTTTTATGCTGTTTTATACTTGTCTCAAAAACAAAAGTTATTTATGAAGTTGTTTGATAATTGCTTACTTTTCTCACAATGAATGGCACACATACTGTATAAAGCAACTGTCCTGAAAATATACGGTTTACAGCTAGAGGTGAGCGAATAAAAATCTGCAATTGCCCAAATGCTGATTTTTTTTTTGTTAATCGCTTTCATGAGATTTCTGCAAAATTGCCATAAAGAGTCTTCAAGATGTTAAAAAATAAAAAGAATACTCACTTTACCACTCACCTTTCTGGCATTTCTCCTGATTGTCACCTGATGGGTAGTGTTGAGCATTCCGATACTGCAAGTATCGGGTATCGGACGATATTTGCTGTATCGGAATTCCGATACCGAGTCCCGATATTTTTGCGATATCGGAAATTGGAATCGGCGTGTGCGGTGCGTATGGTTCCCAGGGTCTGGAGAAGAGGAAACTCTCCTTCAGGCCCTGGGATCCATATTCATGTAAAAAATAAAGAATAAAAATAAAAAATATGGATATACTCACCCCTCCGAAGGACCCTGGCTGTCACCGCTGCAAGCGTCTGCCTCCGTTCCTAAGAATGCAGTGAGTGAAGGACCTTCAATGACGTCATGCTCACGTGGGCGGTCAGGTGACCGGTCACCTGACCGCGACATCATCGAAGGTCCTTCACTCACTGCATTCTTAGGGACGGAGGCAGATGCCTCTCCTTCAGACCCTGGGAACCATCCAGGATCACTTCCGATATTTGTGTCCCATTGACTTGCATTGGTATCGGGTATCGGTATCGGCGATATCCGATATTTTTGGGATATCGGCCGATACCATCCGATACCGATACCTTTGAATATCAGAAGGTATCGCTCAACACTACTGATGGGTCCTTGTTGTATCTTGTGATTGCTGCTGCAAGATCTGAATACCTAGAACTCGTCATCACGCTAGGCTGGAGCTTCCTGGTCTGATGAGGCCTGAAAGTGTTTCTGCACACATGCACGCAAGGTTAATGCAATATTACATCATGATGTGCACCGTGACCTTACGCATGCATGTACAGAACTGTCTTGGGCCTTATCAGAGCCAGAAGTTCTGGTGTAGCATGGAGAAGTCTGGGAATTAAGTGCTCACAATGTATAAAACATGTGATGAATGCTGGATGAGTGATGGTGCGGAGCAGGTGGGTCACAGAGGTGAGTGGTTAGATGAGTATAAGATTTTTTTTTATTACTTTTTACTATTCTTTGGTTTCTGGAGATGACCCTTCTGGGTCCATAATAAAGGACAATAAATTCACAAAGAATAACTTCCCTGCAAATTGAATATCCAGGAAAAATCAGCGCAGACAGGAGAATTAAAATTTTGCCTGGTCCACTCATCTCTAGTTACAACTTGTAAATGTTACATTTCTTAGATAATTTAGTGCATTCAGTGACCAAACAATGCCGCAGAATTTGTACTCGGAGCCTTGTCTAGGTGAAAACAATTAATCCAAATAAATTGTAGCTTTATCAGCAATTTGTTGCTTACTCTTATTAATATTACTAAGCCAGCCACATGACACAATGCATAAAAGGAAGGATAAACACGATTCCACTTTTGAAATAGATGAGTTACAACTATAAAAATCTGTAAAGCGTAAAAGAAGATGTTAAATGCAAGTAAGGAGATAACTTTTTTCATTGCGATGACATGAGCCTCAACAATCTGAGTTCTAAATTCTTTGCTGTTATCATGTATATGTTTAACATGTCTATGAAGAGATACAATTATATTCAGAGCCGAACAGAAAAACACAAAAAGACAAAAAGAAGATATTAAAACATAAGGTGTAAAGTAAGGTAAAATTTCTAAAAATATGCTGCCTGGACTCTGAACAGTATATGTCATGTTTTGAAGTTGTACATCCGTCAATTTCACCGCAGCAGGAGCACTTATAAGAATGGAAGCAAACACAGATGGAAGAAGGATCCCAGGAAACATCTTGGGGAACCTACGCTGAATGTATGCGTAAACTTTGTGGCTGTTCTTCACAATCTTCAGGCAAAAGTGAATGGCGAGGAACATGGAGAAGAGCAACGTGCAGAATATTTGAGACATGTACAAAATGTTAATGGAACATTTGGAATCTTGTAAAACTGAATGAAATCCTTTTGTGATTACAACTAAGTCAAGGCTGACTTGAAGGACTCTATGAATAAGGATAAATAGACTAATTCCGGAGATGAGTTGATCACTTATATCAAGTTTTTTGTTTTTTATCCAGTCCAGAATATTCACAACCAATATGAACATGTATCCAGGAAATGTTATCAATACAGAAATCACATCTATAGCCAATACAATGACGTCCAGAAATGCCATATCGGTATCGATACTGGTACTCTATATTGAAAGCAATTTGCAGCTCAGTGACCTCTCGTCTTGAAGAAATGCTTTTATTCTGCACACACATAAGAGAAACAGTATAGTTAGCTGAAGCGGTAAATGGAAATATGACAATTGGATATGTGAAATGGAAAAATATTTGCATGTTTAGATAGTTTGGTGGAATTTGAATGTATGCCAGGTCAAGAATTGATTAACAGGAGACTTAACACCTTAGTGGCCAGGCCTGGATGAGAATTAGCAACCTGACATTTTTTTTTGTCGTTTTTGCCTTTTCTCTTTTCAACACTCATGTTCTTTTAATCTTTTCATTCATGTAGCTACATAAGGGTTCTCATCATGCAAAACAAATATATAATTATATTTTAGCACATTTTGGGTGTACATCACTGAGTAAGTAATATATTTTTCTTTGTGAAAAAGTATTTTTTGTTTTTGCTTTGTGATGTATCTATGTTTTTTTTACGGTTCACGTTTCATACTAAATAACCTGTTTTATGATTTATCTAGATTACAGTCCTTTGGATACCTAATATATGTAATTTTTTATGTGTGTAATAAAACATATTTTATACTAAAAGAAGTTTAATATTTTTTGAGATTTTTATTTTTCATTATTTTATTTTAGATTTTTTTGCAGATGTTTTATACATGTTTTTATTTTTTACATAACTTACCGTATATACTTGAGTATAAGCCGACCCGAGAATAAGCCGAGATCCCTAATTTTTCCTCAAAAAACTGTGAAAACTTAATGACTCGAGTATAAGCCTAGGGTAGGAAATGCAGCAGGTACTGGTAAATTTCAAAAATAAAAATAGATACCAATAAAAGTAAAATTAATTGAGACATCAGTAGGTTAAGTGTTTTTGAATATCCATATTGAATCAGGAGCCCCATATAATGAGCCATAAAGTTCATGATGGGCCGCATAAGATGCTCCCTACAAAAAATATGCACCATATAATGCTGCACAAAGGTTAATGATGGCCCCATAAGATGCTCCATATTAAAATATGTCCCATATAATGGTGCATAAAAGGTTAATGATGGCCCCATAAGATGCTCCATAGAATAATATGCCCCATGTAATCTACTATATAATTGTCTAAGGGTCACTTCGTCTGTCTGTCTTTCTGTCTGTCAGAGATATTCATTTGTCGCGGCCTCTGTTTGTCATGGAATCCAAGTTGCTGATTGGTCTCGCCAGCTGCCTGTCGTGGCTGCCGCGACCAATCAGCGACGGCCACAGTCCGATTAGTCCCTCCCTACTCCCCTGCAGTCAGTGCCCAGCGCCCGCTCCATACTCCCCGCAGTCACCGCTCACACAGGGTTAATGCCAGCGGTAACGGACCGCATTATGCCGCGGGTAACGCACTCCGTTACCGCTGCTATTAACCCTGTGTGACCAAGTTTTTACTATTGATGCTGCCTATGCAGCGTCAATAGTAAAAGGATCTAATGTTAAAAATTTAAAAACATAAAAAATCATTACATACTCACCTTCTGCCACCTTTCCCGCTCCTCGCGACGCTCCGGTAACCACTCCATGCAAGCGGCAGGTTCCGGTGGCAAGGATGGTATGCAACAAGGACCTGCCATGACATCATGGTCATGTGACCACGACCTCATCACAGGTCCTGTGCGCCTGCGTGAGAAGGACCTGCCATGACGTCACGGTCATGTGACCGCGACGTCATCACGGGTCCTGCGCTACCAACCCTGGGACCGGAAGCTGCCGAGTGCACGGCACACAGGCGACATGACTACAAGGGCTCCCTCGGAAGGTCAGTATATGATTATTTTTTATTTTTCAACCTGTGACATACGTGGCTGGGCAATATACTACGTGACTGGCCAACATACTACGTGGCTGGGCAATATACTACGTGGCTCTGTGCTGTATACTACGTTGCTGTGCAATATACTACGTGGCTCTGTGCTGTATACTACGTCACTGGGCAATATACTACGTGGCTCTATGCTGTATACTACATCACTGGGCAATATACTATGTAACTGGGCAATATAATATGTGGCTGGGCAATATACTACGTGACTGGGCAATATATTACATTGCTGGGCAATATACTACATCGCTGGGCAATATACTACGTGACTGGGCAATATACTACGTGGCTGGGCAACATACTACGTGGCTGGGCAATATACTACGTGACTGGCCAACATACTACGTGGCTGGGCAATATACTACGTGGATCTGTGCTGTATACTACGTTGCTGTGCAATATACTACGTGGCTCTGTGCTGTATACTACGTCACTGGGCAATATACTACGTGGCTCTATGCTGTATACTATGTCACTGGGCAATATACTATGTAACTGGGCAATATAATATGTGGCTGGGCAATATACTACGTGACTGGGCAATATACTACATTGCTGGGCAATATACTACATCGCTGGGCAATATACTACATGACTGGCAATATAATACGTGGCTGGGCAATATACTACATGACTGGCAATATACTATGTGGTTTGGCAATATACTACGTGGCTGGGCAATATACTGCGTGGGCTGTGCAATACACTACGTGGACATGCATATTCTAAAATACCCGATGCGTTAGAATCGGGCCATCATCTAGTGCTGCATAAAAGGTTCATAATGGCCTCATAAGATGCTCCATAGAATAATATGCCGCATATGCTGCTCCATAAAGGTTGATGACCCCAAAAGATGCTCCATGGAATAATATGCCCCATATGCTGCAAAAAAAAATGACATAGTCACCTCTCTTCGCTGGAGGTCTGGTGCCGGCGTGCTATGGGGGCCAGGTGCCAGAGTCGCTGCTGGCTCAGGACCCCGGCACTTGCGATATTCACCTTTTCCCATTCCACCGCCACACGCTGCTCTGTCTTTTGGGTCTCTGCAGTGACTGTTCAGGCAGAGGGCTTGAACTAAACACATTATTGCGCCCTCTGACCTGAATGTCACAACCAGAGGGCGCGAAAGACAGAGTACGGCGGTGGAACAGGGACAGGTGAATATCACATGGCTCACCCTCTCCCATCATACTTACCCCCTCCTGGCATGGTCTGCACATCCCTGCTTCTCTGATGGTCTAGGGCGCATGCTGGCAGCTTGTTCCTGTGTTCAGCGGTCATATGGTACCGCTCATTAAAGTAATGAATATGCGCTCCACGCCAATAGGAGTGGAGTCACGTCCATATTCATTACTTTATTGAGCGGTACCACGTGACCGCTGAACACAGGAAGAGCTGCGCGTGCCGGAGACCATCTGAGAAGCAGGGACATGCAGAGACACGCTAGGAAGAGGTGAGTATGATGTGACAGCTGCTGCTCCCTCCCCTGCCGACCCCCTGGAACAATAACTTGATTATAAGCCATGAGGGGCACTTTCAGCCTAAAAAAATGGGCTGAAAATCTCGGTAAAACTCGAGTATATATGGTATTCCAAATGATGATAATCATGTGATCACCTGTCCTATAGAAGCATCTGATGTGCCAATGCTTCTGTTCACTTCTTTGCGATTTATAGCCAGCAAAATAGAAGAAGTGGTTTTAAACACTAGTGCATGCCCTCATTGTCTCCAGCCTCAACTACTGCAACTTCCTGCTCTGTGGCTTCCCTTCTAATGCTATAGCACCCATCCAATTTATTCTAAAATCTGCTGCCTGACTAATCCACCTGTTACCCAGCTATTCCCTGTCAATCCCTGCACTGGCTCCACAGTTTCAAAAATAGGTATTGCAAGTATATACAGGTCCTTCTCAAAAAATTAGCATATAGTGTTAAATTTCATTATTTACCATAATGTAATGATTACAATTAAACTTTCATATATTATAGATTCATTATCCAACAACTGAAATTTGTCAGGTCTTTTATTGTTTTAATACTGATGATTTTGGCATACAACTCCTGATAACCCAAAAAACCTGTCTCAATAAATTAGCATATCAAGAAAAGGTTCTCTAAACGACCTATTACCCTAATCTTCTGAATCAACTAATTAACTCTAAACACATGCAAAAGATCTCCCTGCCTGGTTCATTACTCAAAACCCCCATCATGGGTAAGACTAGCGACCTGACAGATGTCAAGAAGGCCATCATTGACACCCTCAAGCAAGAGGGTAAGACCCAGAAAGAAATTTCTCAATAAATAGACTGTTCCCAGAGTGCTGTATCAAGGCACCTCAATGGTAAGTATGTTGGAAGGAAACAATGTGGCAGAAAACGCTGTACAACGAGCAGAGGAGACCGGACCCTGAGGAAGATTGTGGAGAAGGACCGATTCCAGACCTTGGGGAACCTGAGGAAGCAGTGGACTGAGTCTGGTGTGGAAACATCCAGAGCCACCGTGCACAGGCGTGTGCAGGAAATGGGCTACAGAGAAGCAGCACTGGACTGTTGCTAAGTGGTCCCAAGTACTTTTTTCTGATGAAAGCAAATTTTGCATGTCATTCGGAAATCAAGGTGCCAGAGTCTGGAGGAAGACTGGGGAGAAGGAAATGCCAAAATGCCTGAAGTCCAGTGTCAAGTACCCACAGTCAGTGATGGTGTGGGGTGCCATGTCAGCTGCTGGTGTTGGTCCACTGTGTTTCATCAAGGGCAGGGTCAATGCAGCTAGCTATCAGGAGATTTTGGAGCACTTCATGCTTCCATCGGCTGAAATGCTTTATGGAGATGAAGATTTCATTTTTCAGCACGACCTGGCACCTGCTCACAGTGCCAAAACCACTGGTAAATGGTTTACTGACCATGGTATTACTGTGCTCAATTGGCCTGCCAACTCTCCTGACCTGAACCCCATAGAGAATCTGTGGGATATTGTGAAGAGAAAGTTGAGAGATGCAAGACCCAACACTCTGGATGAGCTTAAGGCCGCTATTGAAGCATCCTGGGCCTCCATAACATCTCAGCAGTGTCACAGGCTGATTGCCTCCATGCCACGCCGCATTGAAGCAGTCATTTCTGCCAAAGGATTCCCGACCAAGTATTGAGTGCATAACTGAACATTATTATTTGTTGGTTTTTTTGTTTGTTATTAAAAACACTTTTATTTGATTGAATGGGTGAAATATGCTAATTTATTGAGACAGGTTTTTTGGGTTATCAGGAGTTGTATGCCAAAATCATCAGTATTAAAACAAAAAAAGACCTGACAAATTTCAGTTGGTGGATAATGAATCTATAATATATGAAAGTTTAATTGTAATCATTACATTATGGTAAATAATGAAATTTAACACTATATGCTAATTTTTTGAGAAGGACCTGTACCCATCTGAGGCTCACTGTAAGCACTCACATAAAATTATATTTTATTGAAAAATTCTTTAAAAGTATTAAATATATCACCATCACCAAACCAAGCAAAAACTTACCACAGGAAGGTGCCTGTCCCTGTACTGGCCTGAATGACCCTACCTGACTGTGGAGGTTGGCACCCTAGATCCTGCACAGTGGAGTCCCCACTCCTCGAAGGCTCACCCTGCTAGCCCTAATAGGTCCTCTAATGGCAGGGGAGTGAGGAAAATGAAAAAAGGTAACAGAAAGACTATATGTAGATATATTGGATCATGTAGACAAAATTAGTAGAGCTGGTCTGCATGATCTTAGCTTTCTAACTATAAGCTGTTAACTGAACTACCGTTGTATAACATAGTAACATAGTTATTAAGGTTGAAGGAAGACTTTAAGTCCATCTAGTTCAACCCATAGCCTAACCTAACATGCCCTAACATGTTGATCCAGAGGAAGGCAAAAAAAACCCATGTGGCAAATAGTAAGCTCCACTGTTATGATCTGGTGGCCTAGGAGCAGCATGAGACGGACTCTGGAGAAGGTGGTCCCTGTACTGACCGCAAACCCTGAACCTAGCAGCGCTACTAGAAGTAGCCGTGGGGGGTACCTAACACTCCCTAGACCCCTTGTCACAGCCTAAGAACTAACTTCCCCTAAAGACAGAAACAGGAAACCTATCTTGCCTCAGAGAAAATCCCCAAAGGATAGATAGCCCCCCACAAATATTGACTGTGAGAGGAGAGGGAAATAACATACGTAGACATGAAATCAGAATTTAGCATAGGAGGCTGTTATGACCTGGTGGTTAGGAGCACCCGACCTGATAGTTAAACTCATACAGGACGAGCTCTGGAATGTGGGAGCTCTGCTGACCGCAAGCCCTAATCCTATCACACACACTAAAAATAGCCGTGGAGCGCTCCTGACGCTCCCTAGGCGCCTCGTCACAGCCTCAGAGCTAGCTAGCCCTAGAGATAGAAAATAAAGCCTACCTTGCCTCAGAGAAATTCCCCAAAGGAATAGGCAGCCCCCCACATATAATGACTGTGAGAAAAGATGAAAGTCACAAACGCAGAAATGAAACAGGTTTCAGCAAAGAGAGGCCAAACTTTGCGGTCAGCACAAAAACCTACAAAAGACCACGCAGAGTGTGCAAAAAAGACCTCCGCACCGACTCACGGTGCGGGGGGGGGGGCACTCTGCATTCCAGAGCTTCCAGCTAGCAAGACAAAATCAGGATAACCAGCTGGACAAAGAAACAATGAGCAAAAATAACAATAAGGAACTTAGCTTCTGCAGGAGAAGACTGGTCACCAGGCAGATCCAGGAGCGAACTGAACCACTGCTAAAACATTGACAGCTGGCATGGAGTAACGATCTGAGTGGAGTTAAATAGAGAAGCCAACCAAAGGATAAACCACGTCACCTGTGTAAGGAACCTCAGAAGCAGCAGCTTCACTCATAGCCACCAGAGGGAGCCCATAGACAGAACTCGCCGAAGTACCATTCACGACCACAGGAGGGAGTTCGACAACAGAATTCACAACAGGAGGCCATACTAGCTAAAAAGAAAGAATAGAACAGAGTACTATGCGGTCAGTAAAAAAATGCTAGAAAATATCCACCACAGAAAATACATTTCACCACATCTGACTAAAGACATGGAGGGTATATCTGCATCTCCAGAGACACAGCTTGGCTGCAAAAAATCCTTCACAGACAAAGTTGGACAAAACAAAACATGAAAATGCACAGAACTATATGGTCCACAGCAGGTGGACAGCAAAAACAAGGCCAGAACTTATCTTTGAAGAAATGAACAGCAGACCAGGAGAGACCAGGTATGGATGTGAATCCTCCAAAAACAATGGACAACTGACACTGACTAACGGATAAAGCAGGACTTAAATAGCCCAGCCCAGATTGCAAAAAATGGATATACCTGATAAATGCTGCGATCCAACTACCGCAGCACTACCACTCATAACCACCAGAGGGAGCCCAAGAGCAGAATTCACAACAGTACCCCCCCTTGAGGAGAGGTCACCGAACCCTCACCAGAGCCCTCAGGCCGATCAGGATGAGCCAAATGAAAGGCACGAACCAAATCGTCAGCATGAACATTGGAGGCAACAACCTGTTAGGACTGGCGGAACGCACCAAGACAGATGATATAGATGCGTTTGCAGTCCGGGGTCCACCGTGCAGGTGAAAACCTGCTGCTAGCAATTTGCAGACTATATGGCGGTACACTAAAGTATAGACGCGTGGGTTAAACCTCACCCAGCGTGAAAGAAGCAATCCTGTTAAGTCACAGGACCGCGGTACCGCACCTAAAGCGCGAGCAAGTAGTCAGTGAACTCAACCCCAACTAGGATTGAAGTCCGATTAGACCCTTGCTGGCACAACACCGCAACTGGGTGTGTAAGAAAACAGAATAACAATATTAATGCACAAGAGTGCATGCGGTGCCGCACTAACGAATGCCACTAACCACCCAGGCTTGGGTAAGGAAAGCACAGAGGAAGTGCACAGCGCCGTACTGGCGGTCACAGCAACTGGACGCTGTAATGTGTAATTCGTGCTGTAGGATAAGTCGGGCGCTAGATAGCAACCATACACCTTCCGCGAACAGACATTCAATAGGGTAGGGGTATCCAAGGACGACTTGCACTCACAACATACACACATTAGCAATTGTAAGACAATACTAGCGCATGGCCGTGCGGTCATGCGCAGTTTATATAGTTGCAGCACAGGAAGTGGCTACAGCACTTTTGCCCTTCCAAGACCTGCCAAGAGGACCAATGGAATGTGCTGCAGAGCCTGAGCACATGACCCTCGATCTCCAACGGGAGATCTTACCCTGGGCATGCTCAGTACGTGCAGACAAGTCCCAGAGAAGTCCGCTCGCTGCTGACCAGCACTGACTTTAATGGCAGAGACTGGAGAAGCAGCAGTAACTCTCAGAACAGAGTGAGAATGAGCAAGACGCTGGGACCGATGTCTTTGCTGAGCAGACTCCACTGCGGCCGGATAAGAATGGGAGACCGCAGCGGAGGTGGTTCGAAATTCCCCCTGTGCAGAAGCGGGAACTCGACCCCTAACACAACCCAAGAATTATCCTCCTGGCCATAACCCTTCCATTTGACCAGATACTGAAGCTTCCGCCTCGAAAAACGAGAATCCAAAATCTTCTCAACCACATACTCCAACTCCCCATCAATCAACACCGGAGCCGGAGGATCAACAGAGGGAACAACGGGCACCACATACTTCTGCAACAAAGATCTATGGAAAACATTATGGATGGAAAAAGAGGCTGGAAGGGACAAACGAAAAGACACTGGATTGATAATCTCAGAAATCTTATAAGGACCAATAAACTGAGGCTTGAACTTAGGGGAAGAAACCTTCATAGGAACATGACGGGAAGACAACCAGACCAAATCCCCAACCCGAAGCCGGGAACCAACACACCGACGACGGTTAGCAAAACGCTGAGCCTCCTCCTGAGACAACACCAAATTGTCCACCACATGAGCCCAAATCTGCTGCAGCCTGTCAACCACCGAATCCACACCAGGACAATCAGAAGGCTCAACCTGCCCTGAAGAAAAACGAGGATAAAAACCAAAATTACAAAAAAAAGGCGAAACCAAGGTAGCAGAACTAGCCCGATTATTAAGGGAAAACTCGGCCAATGGTAAGAAAGCCACCCAATCATCCTGATCAGCAGACACAAAGCATATAGGTTTCCAAAGTCTGATTAGTTCGCTCGGTTTGGCCATTTGTCTGAGGATGAAATGCGGAAGAATAAGACAAATCAATGCCCAGCTTAGCACAAAAGGCCCGCCAAAACCTAGAAACAAACTGGGAACCTCTATCAGACACAATATTCTCCGGAATGCCATGCAAACGAACCACATGCTGAAAAAACAATGGAACCAAATCAGAAGAGGAAGGCAATTTAGGCAAAGGTACCAAATGAACCATCTTAGAAAAACGGTCACAAACCACTGAGATAACAGACATCCTCTGGGAAACCGGAAGCTCTGAAATAAAATCCATAGAAATATGTGTCCAAGGTCTCTCAGGTACCGGCAAAGGCAGAAGCAACCAACTAGCGTGGGAACAGCAAGGCTTAGCCCACGCACAAATCCCACAGGACTGCACAAAAGAACGCACATCCCGCGACAAAGAAGGCCACCAAAAGGACCTACCAACCAAATCTCTGGTACCAAAAATGCCAGGATGACTGGCCAACACAGAACAATGAACCTCAGAAATCACTTTACTAGTCCATCTATCAGGAACAAACAGTTTCCCCACAGGACAGCGGTCAGGTTTATTAGCCTGAAATTCCTGAAGAACCCGTCGTAAATCAGGGGAGATGGCAGAAAAAATAACCCCTTCCTTCAAAATGCCGACCGGCTCAAGAACCCCAGGGGAATCAGGAAAAAAACTCCTAGAGAGGGCATCCGCCTTAACATTCTTAGTACCAGGAATGTATGAGACCACAAAATCAAAACAGGAGAAAAACAGGGACCATCGAGCCTGTCTAGGATTCAGCCGTTTGGCAGACTCGAGGTAAATCAGATTCTTATGATCGGTCAGGACCACAATACGGTGCTTGGCCCCCTCAAGCCAATGATGCCACTCCTCAAATGCCCACTTCATAGCCAACAACTCCCGATTGCCAACATCATAATTGCGTTCCGCAGGCGAAAACTTCCGAGAAAAGAAGGCACACGGTTTCATCAAGGAACCATCAGAATTCCTCTGAGACAAAACGGCCCCTGACCCAATCTCAGATGTGTCAACCTCAACCTGAAATGGAGGAGAAACATCCGGCTGACGCAAAACAGGGGCAGAAGTAAATCGGCGTTTAAGCTCCTGAAAGGCAGAAACAGCCGCAGAGAACCAATTCGTCACATCAGCGCCTTTCTTCGTCAAATCGGTCAGAGGTTTAACCACACTGGAGAAGTTGGCAATGAAACGACGATAAAAATTAGCAAAGCCCAAGAATTTCTGAAGGCTCTTCACAGATGTGGGCTGAATCCAATCATGAATGGCCTTAACCTTAACCGGATCCATTTCTATAGATGAGGGAGAAAAATTGAAGCCCAAAAAAGAAACCTTCTGCACTCCAAAAGAGGCACTTCGACCCCTTCACAAATAAAGCATTATCACGGAGGATCTGAAATACCATCCTGACCTGTTTCACATGAGACTCCCAATCATCGGAAAAAAATCAAAATATCATCCAAATATACAACCATGAATTTATCAAGATAACTCCGAAAGATATCATGCATGAAGGACTGGAACACAGATGGGGCATTAGAGAGTCCGGATGGCATCACTAGGTATTCAAAATGGCCTTCAGGCGTATTAAATGCAGTTTTCCATTCGTCACCCTGTTTAATACGAATAAGATTATATGCCCCTCGAAGGTCAATCTTAGTAAACCAGCTAGCCCCCTTAATCCTAGCAAACAAATCAGTAAGCAAAGGCAAAGGGTATTGAAATTTGACCGTGATTTTATTCAAGAGGTGATAATCAATACACTGTCTCAAGGAGCCATCCTTCTTGGCAACAAAAAAAAAACCTGCTCACAATGGTGAAGAAGATGGCCGAATATGCCCCTTCTCCAAAGACTCCTTAATATAGCTCCGCATGGCGGCATGTTCTGGCACAGACAGGTTGAAAAGTCGACCTTTAGGGAACTTACAACCTGGAATCAAGTCAATAGCACAATCATAGTCCCTATGTGGTGGAAGGGAACTAGATTTGGGCTCATCGAATACATCCTGGAAATCTGACAAAAACTCAGGAATTTCAGAAGAGGAGGAAGAGGAAATTGACATCAAAGGAACGTGATCATGAACCCCCTGACAACCCCAACTAGTCACAGACATGGATTTCCAATCTAACACCGGATTATGTAGCTGTAACCATGGAAAACCCAGCACAATATCATCATGCAAATTATGCAACACCAGAAAACAACAATCTTCCTGATGGGCTGGTGCCATGCGCATGGTCAGCTGTGTCCAAAACTGAGGTTTATTTTTAGCCAACGGTGTAGCATCAATCCCCCTTAAAGGAATAGGGTTCTGCAAAGGCTGCAAGGGGAAACCACAACGTCTGGCAAATTCTAAGTCCATTAAATTCAGAGCGGCGCCTGAATCCACAAATGCCATGACAGAAAATGATGATAATGAGCAGATTAAGGTCACAGATAACAGAAATTTAGGTTGTATAGTACTGATGGTAACAGAACTAGCGATTCTCTTTGTACGCTTAGGGCAATCAGAAATAACATGAGCAGAATCGCTGCAGTAAAAACACAACCTATCCTGACGCCTGAATCCTTGTCGTTCAGCTCTAGACAAAATCCTATCACACTGCATAGGCTCAGGGCTCCTCTCGGAGGACAACGCCACAGTGTGCACAACTCTGCGCTCGCGCAAGCGCCGATCAATCTGAATGGCCAGAGACATAGAATCACTCAGACCAGCAGGCGTGGGGAACCCCACCATAACATCTTTAACGGATTCAGAAAGACCCTTTCTGAAAATTGCCACCAAGGCATCCTCATTCCATTTAATCAGTACAGACCATATTCTAAATTTCTGGCAATACGATTCTGCCGCTTCTTGACCCTGACACAGGGCTAACAAGATCTTCTCAGCTTGATCCACAGAATTAGGCTCATCATACAATAACCCCAATGCTTGAAAGAAAGAATCAACATTGAGCAAAGCAGGATTGCCAGATTCCAGGGAAAATGCCCAATCCTGTGGGTCACCACGCAGCAAGGATATGATGATTTTAACCTGCTGAATGGGATCACCAGAAGAACGGGGTCTCGATGCAAAAAACAGTTTACAATTATTTTTGAAACTCAAAAATTTGGATCTGTCACCAAAAAACAAATCAGGAGTGGGAATCTTAGGTTCTAAGGCAGGAGTCTGAATAATAAAATCTGAAATACCCTGTACCCTAGCAGCAAGCTGATCCACCCGAGAAACTAACTCCTGAACATTCATGTTATTACTAGGCTCCATAGCCACCCAATCCCCAAAGGATAGATAGCCCCCCACAAATATTGACTGTGAGAGGAGAGGGAAATAACATATACATAGACATGAAATCAGAATTTAGCATAGGAGACCATACTAGCTAAAAAGAAAAAATAGAACAGAGTACTATGCGGTCAGTAAAAAAATGCTAGAAAATATCCACCACAGAAAATACAAATCACCACATCTGACTAAAGACATGGAGGGTATATCTGCATCTCCAGAGACACAGCTTGGCTGCAAAAAATCCTTCACAGACAAAGCTGGACAAAACAAAACATGAAAATGCACAGAACTATATGGTCCACAGCAGGTGGACAGCAAAAACAAGGCCAGAACTTATCTTTGAAGAAATGAACAGCAGATCAGGAGAGACCAGGTATGGATGTGAATCCTCCAAAAACAATGGACAACTGGCACTGACCAAAGGATAAAGCAGGACTTAAATAGCCGAGCCCAGATTGCAAAAAATGGATACACCTGATAAATGCTGCGATCCAACTACCGCAGCACTACCACTCATAACCACCGGAGGGAGCCCAAGAGCAGAATTCACAACACTCCACTTTGGGGAAAAAAATTCCTTCCCGACTCCAGATACGGCAATCAGACTTGTCCCCTGGATCAACGCCCTATCAAGGAATCTAGTATATATACCCTGCAACATTATAATTTTCAAGAAATGTATCCAATCCCCTCTTAAATTTAAGTAATGAATCACTCATTACAACATCATATGGCAAAGAGTTCCATAGTCTCACTGCTCTTACAGTAACGAATCCGCGTCTGTTATTATGCTTAAACCTTCTTTCCTCCAGACGTAGAGGATGCCCCCTTGTCCCTGTCTTAGGTCTATGATTAAAAAGATCATCAGAAAGATCTTTGTACTGTCCCCTCGTATATTTATACATTAAAATAAGATCACCCCTTAGTCTTCATTTTTCCAACCTAAATAGCCCCAAGTGTAATAACCTATCTTGGTATTGCAGACCCCCCAGTCCTCTAATAACCTTGGTCGCTCTTCTCTGCACCCGTTCCAGTTCAGCTATGTCTTTCTTATACACCGGGGACCAGAACTGTGCACAGTATTCTAAGTGTGGTCGAACTGGTGACTTGTATAGAGGTAAAATTATGTTCTCCTCATGAGCATCTATGCCTCTTTTAATACATCCCATTATTTTATTTGCCTTTGTAGCAGCTGCCTGACACTGGCCACTGAATATGAGTTTGTCATCCACCCATACACCCAGGTCTTTTTCATTGACGGTTATGCCCAGAGATTTAGAATTAAGCGCATAGTTATACATCTTATTACTTCTACCCAAGTGCATGACCTTACATTTATCCCCATTAAAGCTCATTTGCCATTTATCAGCCCAAGCTTCTAGTTTACATAAATCATCCTGTAATATAAAATTGTCCTCCTCTGTATTGATTACCCTGCAGAGTTTAGTGTCATCTGCAAATATTGAAATTCTGCTCTGAATGCCCCCAACAAGGCCATTAATAAATATGTCAAAAGGAAGAGGGCCCAACACTGACCCCTGTGGTACCCCACTGCTAACCGCGACCCAGTCCGAGTGTGCTCCATTAATAACCACCCTTTGTTTCCTATCCCTGAGCCAGCTCTTAACCCACTTACACATATTTTCCCCTATACCCATTATTCTCATTTTATGTATCAACCTTTTGTGTGGCACCATATCAAAAGCTTTTGAAAAGTCCATATACACTACGTCCACTGGGTTCCCTTGGTCCAGTCCGGAACTTACCTCTTCATAGAAGCTGATCAGATTAGTCTGACATGATCGGTCCCTAGTAGTGTTGAGCATTCCGATACCGCAAGTATCGGGTATCGGCCGATACTTGCGGTATCGGAATTCCGATACCGAGATCCGATATTTTTGTGATATCGGGTATCGGTATCGGAAGTGTAAAATAAAGAATTAAAATAAAAAATATTGTTATATTCACCTCTCCGGCGGCCCCTGGACATCAGCGGGAGGATCCGGCGTCCGGCACGGCTTCTTTCTTCAAAATGCGCGCCTTCAGGACCTGTGGAATGACGTCCCGGCTTCTGATTGGTCGCGTGCCGCCCATGTGACCGCCACGCGACCAATCAGAAGCCGCGACGTCATTCCTCAGCTAAAGTCCTAGAATGAGCGCCTTCTAGGACCTGAGGAATGACGTCGCGGCTTCTGATTGGTCGCGTGGCGGTCACATGGGCGGCACGCGACCAATCAGAAGCCGGGACGTCATTCCACAGGTCCTGAAGGCGCGCATTTTGAAGAAAGAAGCCGTGCCGGACGCCGGATCCTCCCGCTGATGTCCAGGGGCCGCCGGAGAGGTGAATATAACAATATTTTTTATTTTAATTCTTTATTTTACACTTTAATATGGATCCCAGGGCCTGAAGGAGAGTTTCCTCTCCTTCAGACCCTGGGATCCATGAGGATACATTCCGATACTTGATGTCCCATTGACTTGTATTGGTATCGGATATCGGTATCGGCGATATCCGATATTTTTCGGGTATCGGCCGATACTATCCGATACCGATACTTTCAAGTATCGGACGGTATCGCTCAACACTAGTCCCTAGTAAACCCGTGCTGATACTGGGTCATGAGGTTATTCCTCTTCAGATACTCCAGTATAGCATCCCTTAGAATGCCCTCCAGTTTTTTACCCACAATAGAGGTTAAGCTTACTGGCCTATAATTTCCGAGTTCAGTTTTTGTCCCCTTTTTGAATATTGGCACCACATTTGCTATACGCCAGTCCTGTGGTACAGACCCTGTTATTATGGAGTCTTTAAAGATTCAAAATAATGGTCTATCAATGACTGTACTTAATTCCTGCAGTACTCGAGGGTGTATCCCATCCGGGCCCGGAGATTTGTCAATTTTAGTGATTTTTAGACGACGCCGCACTTCCTGCTGGGTTAAGCAGGTGACATTTAATTGGGAATTTTTATCACTAGTCATTTTGTCTGCCATGGGATTTTCTTGTGTAAATACTGATGAAAAAAAGTCATTTAGCATATTGGCTTTTTCCTCATCCTCATCCACAATCTCACCCAGACTATTTTTAAGGGGGCCAACACTATCATTTTTTAGCTTCTTACTATTTACGTAGTTAAAGAATATTATGGGATTATTTTTACTCTCTCTGGCAATGAGTCTCTCTGTCTCAATCTTTGCTGCCTTGATTTGCTTTTTACAGAATTTATTTAATTTTCTGTATTTATTTAATGCCTCATCACTACCTACTTCCTTTAATTCTCTAAATGCTTTCTTTTTGTCACTTATTGCGCCCCTTACAGCTCTATTTAGCCATATTGGTTTCCTCCTATTTCTAGTATGTTTATTCCCATACGGTATATACTGTGCACAGGTCCTATCCAGGATGCTAATAAACGTCTCCCATTTTCTTTGTGTATTTTTATGTCTCAGGATATCGTCCCAGTTAATTGCATCAAGATCCTCTCTCATCCATTAGAAATTTGCCCTCCTGAAGTTTAGTGTCTTTGTAACCCCTCTACTATACATCTTATTAAAGGATACATGAAAACTTATTATTTTGTGATCACTATTCCCCAAGTGACCCCCAACCCTTATATTTGATATGTGGTCTGGCCTGTTGGTTAATATTAGGTCTAGCAGTGCCCCCTTTCTTGTTGGGTCCTGAACCAGTTGTGAAAGGTAATTGTCTCTCATAGTTGTCAAAAACCGATTACCTTTGCTGGAACTGCAGATTTCCGTTCCCCAATCTATTTCAGGGTAGTTGAAGTCCCCCATGATAATGACTTCCCCTTGAGTCGCAGCTTGATCTATTTGCTTTACGAGGATATTCTCCATTGCTTCCATTATTTTTGGAGATTTATAACAAACCCCTATCAGTAATTTATTATTTTTTTCCCCTCCCCTTATCTACATCCACAGGGACTCTACATTTTCATTAGATTCACCTATAATATCACGCCGGATGGGTTTTAAGGATGATTTTACATATAGACACCCCTCCCCCTCGCTTATTTGTTCGGTCATTTCTGAATAGACTATAACCATGTAAGTTAACAGCCCAGTCGTGGCTCTCATCCAGCCACGTTTCAGTTATCCCCACCATGTCATAATTATGCTCCAACAACATTAATTCTAATTCGTCCATTTTGCTGGCGAGGCTTCTGGCATTAGTATACATGCACTTGATGTTCCTCTCTGCACCTCTATTCTTTCTTAAATTATTAACTGTTATAACTCCAACCCCCATGCCACCGCCACCCCAATCTTCCATATTTGTGCCCAGGTCTCTATCTGAACTATCTTCCCCTCCTATAAAATGAATACCCTCCCCCCAATCCCTACTTTAAACACTCCTCCAACCTTCTAGCCATTTTCTCCCCCAACACAGCTGCACCCTCCCCATTGAGGTGCATCCCAACCCTAGCGTAGAGCCTGTAGCCAACTGAGAAGTCGGCCCAGTTCTGCAGGAACCCAAATCCATCCTTCCTACACCAATTCTTGAGCCACTTATTAACCTCCCTAATCTCCTGTTGCCTCTCTGGCGTGGCACGTGGTACAGGCAGTATTTCGGAGAATACCACGATGGAGGTCCTTGCTTTGAGCTTGCAGCCTAATTCCCTGAAATCATCTTTAAGGACCTTCCACCTACCTCTAACTTTGTCATTTGTGCCAATATGCACCATGACCGCTGCGTCCTCACCAGCCCCTCCCAGTAATCTGTCCACCCGATCAGCGATGTGTCGGACTCGAGCGCCAGGTAGGCAGCACACCGTTCGACGATCCCTGTCTTTGTGACAGATTGCCCTATCTGTTCCCCTAATAATTGAGTCGCCCACTACCAGCACCTGTCTGGCCTGCCCTGCTCTCCTATTTCCCTCCTTAATGGAGCAGTCACTCCTCTGGCTTTCAGAGGACATGCCAGGCTGCAGCAGTGCTACCCCTGTACTGGCACCCCCCTCATCTGCCAAATTAGCAAACTTATTGGGGTGTTCCAGACTAGGACTAGCCTCCCTGGCACTCTTCCCTCTACCCAGCTTTCTAGCTGTCACCCAGCTTGCTACTTCATCGTCCTCCAGCTCCATCCTACCATCGCCGCCCCCTCATCTATGCCATTGAGCGTCTGCTCCGTGAGAAGAAGACTCCGCTCCATATTGTCTATGGATCTCAGTGTTGCCAGCTGCACATTTAGATCCAGAATCTGGGCTTCCAAATGCTCAACGTGCTCACATCTCGCACAGCAGTATGCACTCTCAACCGGCTGATCAAGGATTGCATACATGTGGCAAGATGTGCACTGGATGGCATTAGCAATAGTGGAGCACATTTCCTAATGGGGATTGCACCAGACAGAAACGTTAAACAAAAAAAAAAGAAAAAAAGCAAAGTATCAATAAAACAGAGACAGCAATTCAGTAATTCCTCCCTTGGAAACTACCTGAATCCAAAGTCACTGAATCACAAGTCACACTTACCGCCATTCACACGTACGCTCAGGTCACACTCAGCTCGTTCACACTCGCTAAGCTGAAGATTTAAAGAATATTTTTTTTTCTTTTTCCCCTCAGCTGCAATCCACTTTGCTGCTCAATGCACTTCCAAAAAGGACTTGAGCCCCAAACAGCTACCCCTTATAAACCCCTAATTATGAGCCCCCAACCTAAGTTAACCCCTTATGAATATAGCTACTCCCAATTCAGCAACTCACACCAATTCACACAGGTATTTGTTAAAGGCTTTCCAAATACCTCTTCACTGAATCACAAGTCACACTTACCGCCGTCCACACTTACGCTCTGGTCACACTCAGCTCGCTCACACTCGCTATGCTGAAGATTTAAAGAAATTTTTTTTTCTTTTTCCCCTCAGCTGCAATCCACCTTGCTGCTCAATGCACTTCCAAAAAGTGCCTGTTCAAATTGAAAAAGGTCCAGTAGATATTTGTAGTTAGTGTCTATTCTTGTTGGAGATATTGAGCACTCAGCATTTAATACTAATTTCTAAATGAATATTTTACTGTCAACAATGATTGATTAAGATCTACACATGTGCAGCATACTTTCACAATCAATCATATTCCTTCATCATGATAATGTAGGTATTCAGGTTAGTTCACATTATCATGATGAGGGAATATGATTGATTGTGACAGTATGATATACATGTATGGATCTTAATCAATCATTTTTGGCAGTATAATATATATTTAGAAATTAGTATTGAATGCTGAGTGCTCAATATCTCCAACAAGAATAGACACTAACTACAAAAATCTACTGGACCTTTTTCAATTTGAACAGGCTATATAGTTCAGTTAACAGCTTATAGTTAGAAAGCTAAGATCATACAGACAAGCTCTACTAATTTTGTCTAAATGATCCAATATATCTACAAATACTGTAGTCTTTCTGTCACCTTTTTTTCATTTTCCTCACTCCCCATTCAACAGAGGGGTTAGCAGGGTGAGCCATCGAGGAGCGGGGGCACAACTGCGCAGTGCCTAGGGTGTTAACCTCCGCAGTCAGGTAGGGTCATTCAGGCCAGTACAAGGGCAGGCACCTCCCTGTGGTACATTTTTGCTTGGTTTGGTGATGGTGATATATTTAATACTTTTAAAGAATATTTCAATAAAATATAATTTTATGTAAGCGCTTACGGTGATCCCTGCACTGGCTCCCCATTACCCAAGGACTCCAGTTCAAATCCCTAAGCATGGCATACAAAGCCATCTGTAATTTGTGTCCTCCATACATTTGTGACCTCGTCTCCCGGTACTTACCTGCACGCAACCTCCGACCCTCACAAGATCTCCTTCTCTACTCCCCTCTTATTGCCTCTTCCCACAATCGCATACAAGATTTCTCCCACGCATCCTCCCTACTCTGGAATTCTCCACCCCAACATATCAGACTTTCTCTTACTGTGAAAACCTACAAAAGGAACCTGAAGATCTACCTCTTCCGACAAGTCTACAACCTGCAGTAACCACCAAACCGCTGCACGACCAGCTCTATCCTCACCTATTGTATCCTCACTCATCTCTTGAAGACTGTGAGCCCTTGCAGGCAGGGTCCTCTCTCCTCCAGTAGCAGTTGGTGACTCATTTTATTCAAGATTATTGTACTTGTTTTTTGTTATGTATACCGCTTTTCACATGTAAAACGTCAAAGAATAAATGGCGCTATAATGTTAATAACCTATTTCTGTCTTCTCCTCAGGCAAGATTGCAGTAGAAGAAGCTTTACCATCATGCCATAAATTTACAACAGCAAAAGGTAAAATGGTTACTAATGGTGGTCTGAGTAATATTTTGCCATGATCAATTCACTTGGGCAAATCATCAATATCTGCTGCTGGCAACTCCCTGCCCAATTGCTGCCTGATGTGCTTGATGGGAGACAAATCCTGAGATGCTACAAACCACGGTACCATTTTAGGCCATGCAGGTTACTCACAGTTGCATGACCAACTTGCATCATTGTCACGTTCCTTTTGTATACTTAAAAATGCAATATCTGTCCAAAAAATGGCAATTTTTTTTCTTTATTTCTTCAATTTGTAATCCTACATTTTATATGGCACCATTATACTGTATTTCTTAGCTTCAGACAACAAGACCTGCAGTAGGTCCTATATAAATGTTTCTAAAAATTCCATGGTTTGTTGAGCTTCTATTTCCGCTTACATAGGTCGATCTATATTTGAACCCATTTCTTCATAAATGTTTTGTTTACTGGTTAATACTGATTTATTTCCTAGCGATTCGCAGTTCTGTCAACACTTTGTCTCTGATCCTTTTTTAACCCCTCTGTGACCTTAGACGTACTATCCCGTCGAGGTGCCCTGGGCTTATCTGACCCTGGACGGGATAGTACGTCATAGCGATCGGCAGCGCTCACGGGGGGAGCGCCGCCGATCGCGGCCAGGTGTCAGCTGCTTATCGCAGCTGACATCCGGCACTATGTGCACATTAACCCCTGGCACATTAACCCCTGGCACACCGCGATCAAACATGATCGCGATGTGCCGGCAGTGCAGGGAAGCACCGCGCAGGGAGGGGGCTCCCTGCGGGCTTCTCTGAGCCCCCCGCAGCAACGCGATGTGATCGCGTTGCTGCGGGGGTCTTACCTCCCTCCCTGCCTGCTCCAGCCCCGGATCCAAGATGGCCGCGGATCCGGGTCCTGCAGGGAGGGAGGTGGCTTCACAGAGCCTGCTCAGAGCAGGCACTGTGAAGCCTGCAGCGCTGCTAGTCAGATCAGTGATCTGACAGAGTGCTGTGCAAACTGTCAGATCACTGATCTGTGATGTTCCCCCCTGGGACAATGTAAAAAAGTAAAAAAAAATTTTTCCAAATGTGTAAAAAAAAAAAAAAAAATATTATTCCCATAAATACATTTCTTCATCTACATAAAAAAAAAACAATAAAAGTGCACATATTTAGTATCGCCGCGTCCGTAACGACCCGACCTATAAAACTGGCCCACTAGTTAACCCCTTCAGTAAACACCGTAAGAAAAAAAAAAACGAGGCAAAAAACAACGCTTTATTATCATACCGCCGAACAAAAAGTGGAATAACACGCGATCAAAAAGACAGATATAAATAACCATGGTACCGCTGAAAACATCATCTTGTCCCACAAAAAACGAGCCGCCATACAGCATCATCAGCAAAAAAATAAAAAAGTTATAGTCCTGAGAATAAAGCGATGCCAAAATAATTATTTTTTCTGTAAAATAGTTTTTATCGTATAAAAGCGCCAAAACATAAAAAAATGATATAAATGAGGTGTCGCTGTAATCATACTGACCCGAAGAATAAAACTGCTTTATCAATTTTACCAAATGCAGAACGGTATAAACGCCTCCCCCAATAGAAATTCATGAATAGCTGGTTTTTGGTTATTCTTCCTCACAAAAATCGGAATAAAAAGCGATCAAAAAATGTCACATGCCCGAAAATGTTTTCAATAAAAACGTCAACTTGTCCCGCAAAAAACAAGACCTCACATGACTCTGTGGACCAAAATATGGAAAAATTATAGCTCTCAAAATGTGGTATTGCAAAAAATATTTTTTGCAATAAAAAGCGTCTTTCAGTGTGTGACGGCTGCCAATCATAAAAATCCGCTAAAAAACTCGCTATAAAAGTAAATGAAACCCCCCTTCATCACCCCCTTAGTTAGGGAAAAATAAAAAAGGGTTAGGGTTAGGGCTAGGGTTAGGGCTAGGGTTAGGATTAGGGCTAGGGTTAGGGTTAGGGCTAGAGTTAGGGCTAGGATTAGGGCTAGGGTTAGGGTTAGGGCTAGGGTTAGGGTTAGGGTTAAGGCTAGGGTTAGGGCTAGGGTTAGGACTAGGGTTAGGGCTAGGGTTAGGGTTGGGGCTACAGTTAGGGTTAGGGTTTAGATTACATTTACAGTTGGGAATAGGGTTGGGATTAGGGTTAGGGGTGTGTCAGGGTTAGAGGTGTGGTTAGGGTTACCGTTGGAATTAGGGTTAGGGGTGTGTTTAGATTAGGGTTTCAGTTATAATTGGGGGGTTTCCACTGTTTTGGCACATCAGGGGCTCTCCAAACACGACATGGTGTCCGATCTCAATTCCAGCCAATTTTGCGTTGAAAAAGTAAAACAGTGCTCCTTCCCTTCCGAGCTCTCCCGTGTGCCCAAACAGGGGTTTACCCCAACATATGGGGTATCAGCGTACTCAGGACAAATAGGACAACAACTTTTGTGGTCCAATTTCTCCTGTTACCCTTGGGAAAATACAAAACTGGGCGCTAAAAAATAATTTTTGTGGGAAAACAAAAAGATTTTTTATTTTCACGGCTCTGCGTTATAAACTGTAGTGAAACACTTGGGGGTTCAAAGTTCTCACAACAAATCTAGATAAGTTCATTGAGGGGTCTAGTTTCCAATATGGGGTCACTTGTGGGGGGTTTCTACTGTTTAGGTACATTAGGGGCTCTGCAAACGCAATGTGACGCCTGCAGACCAATCCATCTAAGCCTGCATTCCAAATGATGCTCCTTCCCTTCCGAGCCCTTCCATGCGCCCAAACGGTGGTTCCCCCCCACATATCGGGTATCAGCGTACTCAGGACAAATTGGACAACAACATTTAGGGTCCAATTTCTCCTGCTAACCTTGGAAAAATACAAAATTGGGGGCTAAAATATAATTTTTGTGGAAAAAAAAATATTTTTTATTTGCATGGCTCTGCGTTATAAACTGTAGTGAAACACTTGGGGGTTCAAAGCTCTCACAACACAACAAGATGAGTTCCTTAGGGGGTCTACTTTCCAAAATGGTGTCACTTGTGGGGGGTTTCTACTGTTTAGGTACATTAGGGGCTCTGCAAACGCAATGTGACGCCTGCAGACCATTCCATCTAAGTCTGCATTCCAAATGGCGCTCCTTCCCTTCCGAGCCCTCCCATGCGCCCAAACGGTGGTTCCCCCCCCACATATGGGGTATCAGCGTACTCAGGACAAATTGGACAACAACTTTTGGGGTCCAATTTCTCCTGTTACCCTAGGGAAAATACAAAACTGGGGGCTAAAAAATAATTTTTGTGGGAAAAAAATTTTGTTTTATTTTTATGGCTCTGCATTATAAACTTCTGTGAAGCCCTTGGTGGGTCAAAGTGCTCACCACACATCCAGATAAGTTCCTTACAGGGTCTACTTTCCAAAATGGTGTCACTTGTGGGGGGTTTCAATGTTTAGGCACATCAGTGGCTCTCCAAACGCAACATGGCGTCCCATCTCAATTCCTGTCAATTTTGCATTGAAAAGTCAAACGGCGCTCCTTCCCTTCCGAGCTCTCCCATGCGCCCAAACAGTGGTTTACTGCCATATATGGGGTATCAGCATACTCAGGACAATTTGGACAACAACTTTTGAGGTCCAATTTCTTCTCTTACCCTTGGAAAAATAAAAAATTGGGGGCAAAAATATAATTTTTGTGAAAAAATATGATTTTTTATTTTTACGGTTCTGCATTATAAACTTCTGTGAAGCACTTGGTGGGTCAAAGCGCTCACCACACATCTAGATAAGTTCCTTAGGGGGTCTACTTTCCAAAATGGTGTCACTTGTGGGGGGTTTCAATGTTTAGGCACATCAGTGGCTCTCCAAACGCAACATGGCGTCCCATCTCAATTTCTGTCAATTTTGCATTGAAAAGTCAAACGGCGCTCCTTCCCTTCCGAGCTCTCCCATGCGCCCAAACAGTGGTTTACTGCCACATATGGGGTATCAGCGTACTCAGGACAAATTGGACAACAACTTTTGAGGTCCAATTTCTTCTCTTACCCTTGGAAAAATAAAAAATTGGGGGCAAAAATATAATTTTTGTGAAAAAATATGATTTTTTATTTTTACGGTTCTGCATCATAAACTTCTGTGAAGCACTTGGTGGGTCAAAGTGCTCACCACACATCCAGATAAGTTCCTTAGGGGGTCTACTTTCCAAAATGGTGTCACTTGTGGGGGGTTTCAATGTTTAGGCACATCAGTGGCTCTCCAAACGCAACATGGCGTCCCATCTCAATTCCTGTCAATTTTGCATTGAAAAGTCAAACGGCGCTCCTTCCCTTCCGAGCTCTCCCATGCGCCCAAACAGTGGTTTACTGCCACATATGGGGTATCAGCGTACTCAGGACAAATTGGACAACAACTTTTGGGGTCCATTTTCTCCTGTTACCCTTGGTAAAATAAAACAAATTGGAGCTGAAGTAAATTTTTTGTGTAAAAAAGTTAAATGTTCATTTTTATTTAAACATTCCAAAAATTCCTATTAAACACCTGAAGGGTTAATAAACTTCTTGAATGTGGTTTTGAGCACCTTGAGGGGTGCAGTTTTTAGAATGGTGTCACACTTGGGTATTTTCTATCATATAGACCCCTCAAAATGACTTCAAATGAGATGTGGTCCCTAAAAAAAATGGTGTTGTAAAAATGAGAAATTGCTGGTCAACTTTTAACCCTTATAACTCCCTAACAAAAAAAAAATTTGGTTCCAAAATTATGCTGATGTAAAGGAGACATGTGGGAAATGTTACTTATTAAGTATTTTGTGTGACATATCTCTGTGATTTAATTGCATAAAAATTCAAAGTTTGAAAATTGCGAAATTTTCAAAATTTTCGCCAAATTTCTGTTTTTTTCACAAATAAATGCAGGTACTATCAAAGAAATTTTACCACTATCATGAAGTACAATATGTCACGAGAAAACAATGTCAGAATCACCAGGTTCCGTTGAAGCGTTCCAGAGTTATAACCTCATAAAGGGACAGTGGTCAGAATTGTAAAAATTGGCCTGGTCATTGACGTGCAAACCACCCTTGGGGGTAAAGGGGTTAATACCTATTTTGATTGAGGACATAAATTTCTCCATTTGAGGGGACGTGTTAGATTTAAATATTTTAACTTATCAGATTTGCTTAGTTTTGGTGCCTACTAAGGTCAAAGCATGCTATTTACAGTAAACGCCCTTCAGGCACTATCACATTTAGTAATTTTAATGTTTCTCTGTCCTAAATTTGCTACTAAGGGTATGGGCGCAGCCACTGTGTTTACCCAGGCAAAGTTGCTTCAGAAAAACACAATCAGTGATTTTCCTTAAGTGGTTTTGACGATACTCCTGCTGTGGCTCTGATGCAGAGTGGGTGGCTTCCAAGCAGAAGTCCCAAGATGAATAAATTTATCACTTCTTTTAAATACTTCAGGTCTAGGACTTGTCCACCATAGCACTGTAATTTTCTATAATTGGAAAGACAGCTGCCACTGAGAGGAAAAAAGCCTGAGTTAATTATCCACTCCCCCAACCATCACCAGATTCCCATCTCAAGATTTGCTTTTCTCAAAGTACTACTACAATTGCCAGTGTTGCTACCATCAAGGCCTGTGGCATCACATGAGATGTGACAATTAGGGTTGAGCGAAACGGATTGGACAAATTCAAAAATCGCAGATTTTCGACAAAGTCGGGTTTCATGAAACCCAACCCGATCCTAGTGTGGGATCGGCCATGAGGTCGTCGATCAGCGCGCCAAAGTCGCGTTTCGTATGATGCTTTCAGCTCCATTTTTCAGCCAATGAAGGAGGATGCAGAGTGTGGGCAGCGAGGTCTCGGTCCCCACCATCTTAGAGAAGGGCATGACAGTGATTGGCTTGCTTTCTGCGGCGTCACAGGAGCTATAAAGGGGCGTGCACGCCGACCGCCATCCTACTTCTGTCGATCTTAGCATAGGGAGAGGTTGCTGCAGCTTCATTAGAAGAAGGGATATAGTTAGTGAGGGAAGATTAACCCCCAAACTGCTTGTGCTGTAGCGATTTCCACTGTCCAACACCACCATTTGTTTGCAGGGACAGTGGAGGCTATATTTTTGTGCATCAGCCCTGTAGCTTATTAGGCTGCCTTATAAGGCTCCCTGATAGCTGCATTGCTGTTTGCACGCTGCTGTGCAAACCAACTGCTTTTTTAAAAAGCAAAAATCCTGTTGCTCCTTTCTGCGCAGTTATCTTGGTTATTTGTCCACACTTTTGTGTGCAGCAGTCCTTTTTTATTGCTGCCATTCTTTTCCTGAGATCATTGTAGGGAGATTGAAATTATACTACAGTCCTTGTATTTTTTCATATATCTTCCAGGCACTTTCTGCCACTTAGATTGCGTTGTTTTATACACTGGGCCTGAGCTTTGGGTCAGTCAACGCCAAAAAGGGAGTTTCAAATTCTCACAAAGTGGATCTTTTGCAGTCCTGTTAGTTTGGTGTATGTCAGCCAGCCACTTTCTGACACTTACATTGCATTGTTTTATACACTGGGCCTGAGTTTTGGGTCAGTCTCCCCAAAAAAAGGGAGTTTCAAATTCTCACAAAGTTGATCTACTGCAGTCCTGTTAGATTGGTGTGTTAGGGCTAGTGGAACGCAACAAATAATAAAGATAGAAAAGGTGCGTTCGCAGCCCGGGGTCCACAGTGCACAGATGGAACCTGCTGCCAAGCAATGACGGACTATATGGCGGTACAATGTGAATACACACACGGGTTAACTTCACCCTGTGTGAAGGAAGCGAACCCTGTTACAGGGCCGCGGTACCGCACACAAGAGTGCAAGCAAGGAGTCACCTAGCTCAGTCCCAAGACTTGGGATCCAAGTCCGTGTAGACTACTTGCACTCGACACCGGTAATGGGGTGTCAGCGTAACCAAAATAATAATTAAAGACGCACGAGAGTGCGTGCGGTGCCGCACTGGTGGACGCCACTAACCACCCAGGCTTGGGTCAGGAAAGTGCTGTGAAAGCGCACGGCGCTGCACTGGCGGTCACAGCAATTAGACGCTGTATGGTGTGTTACGTGCTGATGGCTTAGTCGGGTGCTAGATAGCAATCATCAACCTTCCGCGAGCAGTCATCCAATAGGGAGGGGATTTTAAAGAACGACTTTCACTCACAACACACACACGTTTACAAATGTACACTAGCGCATGGCCATGCGGTCATGCGAACCTTATATAGCTGCAGCAAGTACATGACCTTCCCAGAAGGACCAATGGGAGGCTGCCACAGAAGTTGAGCACCTTCAGGACCTTCCTGGAGGACCAATAGGATCTGCTGCAGTATCTGAGCATGTGACCCTCGATCTCCAATGGGAGATCTTGCCCTGGGCATGTTCAAAAGGGGAAAAGCAGGACTTAGTCCCAAAAGCATCTGCTCGCCGCTGCCCAGCACTGGCTTCAATGGCAGAAGCTGGAAAAGCAGCAGTAACCCTATGCACAGAGTGAGACTGAGCAAGACGCTGGGACCGACGTCTCCGCTGAGCAGACTCCACTGCGGCTGGAGAAGAATGGGAGATTGCAGCAGAGATGGTTCGAGATTCCCCCTGTGCAGAGGCGGGAACTCGACACCTAACATCACCCCCCTAGGGCCCCCCTCCCTGGACCTCGCTACGCTCGAAGGCAGCAATGAGCTGTGGAGCTCGAATGTGTTCAGCAGGCTCCCAGGACCTGTCCTCTGGGCCATAACCCTTCCAATCCACCAAATAGAATTTTTTGCCACGTACCACCTTGCACCCCAAAATAGCGTTCACCTCGTAATCGTCCGTAGACGAACCCGATGTCCCGGCAGATGACTCGGAAAACCGGGACATGTATACGGGTTTCAAGAGGGACACATGAAAGGTGTCGGTGATACCCAAGCGTGGAGGAAGGGCCAGACTGTAGACAACAGGGTTAACCTGTTCGAGGACCTTGAAGGGACCCAAGTAGCGAGGTGCAAACTTAGTGGACTCAACATGCAGCCTGATGTTATGGGCGGAGAGCCACACTAAGTCGCCAGGAGCAAAGGTCGGAGCAGGGCGCCGATGAGCATCGGCGGATGACCTCATTCTCTCCTTGGAGGCCTGAATGGCATCCTGAGTGCGGTCCCAAATGTCCAGTGAATCCACAGCCCAGTCTGTCACCCTGGAGTCAGCGGAAGACACGGGCATGGGCACAGGGACACACGGATGCTGGCCGTAATTTAGGAGGAATGGAGTCTGACTGGTGGAGTTGGCTACGGCGTTGTTAAGCGCAAACTCTGCCCACGGTAGCAAGGATGCCCAGTCATCCTGTCTGGCAGAAACAAAATGTCGTAAATATGTGACCAGGGTCTGGTTGGCCCTCTCTACCAACCCATTCATCTCGGGATGATATGCCGAAGAGAGATTCAACTCAATACTGAGTAGACGACAAAGCTCTCTCCAGAATCGAGACGCAAAGTGGGGACCCCGGTCACTAACAATTTTGTCTGGCATACCGTGTAGGCGAAAGATATGTTTGATCAACAACACAGCCAGAGCCCGTGCAGAAGGTCGCCATGGAAGAGGCACCAAGTGCACCATTTTGGAAAAATGGTCGGTGATCACCCAGATAATGGTGCAGTTACGAGACTTTGGTAAGCCCACAACAAAATCCATCCCGACCATCTCCCAGGGCCTGTCCGCCACCGGCATGGGACAAAGCAACCCAGCTGGCCATTGCCGAGGAGACTTGTTCTTGGCGCAGGAGACACATGCCCGAACATAGTCTGCGACGTCACGAGCCATATGCGGCCACCAGTACGTCCTTGCCAAGAGCTCAGATGTCCTCTTGGTCCCATAGTGTCCACCCACCATGGACGAGTGAGCCCAAGAGAGAACCTCCGGTCGCAAATTAGATGGAACGAAAGTCTTGCCTGGGGGCACATACTCTAGCAAAACCGGAGCCACCATTCTCAGGCTCTCTAAAGGGACAATAAGCCGAGGCTCCTCTGATGATGATGATACTACAGAGCGAGAGAGAGCATCGGCATGAACGTTCTTCTCCCCGGAAAAAAAGTGGAGGGTGAAATGGAACCGGGAGAAGGACAGGGACCATCTAGCCTGACGAGAATTTAGCCACTGGGTTGTCTGTAAATACACCAAGTTCTTGTGGTCTGTGAACACCTGGAAGGGAAAGCGAGCTCCCTCCAGAAGATGTCTCCACTCTGAGAAAGCCAACTTCATAGCTAGCAACTCCCTGTCCCCGATGGAATAATTCCTCTCCGCTGGTGAAAAGGTCTTAGAGAAGAAAAAGCAAGGATGCTTCCGACCTTGAGAATCCTTTTGGAAGAGGACTGCTCCAGCACCAACGGATGAGGCATCCACCTCCATAATAAATGGCCTATCTACATCGGGGTGATGCAGGATGGGAGCGCTAGCGAAGTGTGACTTCATCAAGAGAAAGGCCTTGGAGACCTCCTCTGACCACAACTTGGGATTTGCCCCCTTCTTGGTGAGAGCAACCAAGGGAGCTACCAAAGTTGAGAAGTGGGGAATGAACTGGCGATAGTAATTAATGAACCCCATAAAGTGCTGCACCGGTTTGAGAGAATGGGGTTCCTGCCAGTCCATCACAGCCTGTAGCTTGGCAGGATCCATAGCCAATCCTTGGGCAGAGATGATATAGCTAAGGAAAGGCAAGGACTCCTGCTCAAACACACACTTCTCCAACTTGGCACAGAGGGAGTTAGCCCGTAGGAGGTCGAAGACCTTGCAAATATCTCTTCGGTGGGAGTCTATATCTGGAGAATAGATGAGAATATCATTCAGATAAACTACGACCGAGGTGGAAAGCATATTCCGGAAGATGCCATTTACAAAGTCTTCGAAAACGGCTGGGGCATTACAGAGCCCGAAGGGCATCACCAGATATTCATAGTGCCCATCCCTGGTGTTAAAAGCCGTCTTCCATTCGTCCCCCTCACGGATGCGAATCAGGTTGTAAGCACCCCGCAGATCTAATTTAGTAAATGCCCTTGCTCCCCGTAGCCTATCAAAAAGCTCAGATATTGGGGGCAAAGGATACTTATTCTTAACGGTGATAGCGTTAAGACCCCTATAATCTATGCATGGACGTAGTTCCCCTTTCTTCTTCTGCACGAAAAAGAACCCTGCCACAGCAGGTGACACTGACTTCCTGATGAACCCACTTGCCAGATTCTCTTGAATGTACTGAGACATTGCCTCCATCTCCGGGAGAGATAACGGATAGACTCGACCCTGGCGAGGCTCAGCACCAGGCAAGAGATCAATAGGACAGTCATAGGGGCGATGGGGCGGAACGGTCTCCGCCGCCTTTTTGGAGAACATGTCCGCATAGGACCAATATTGCTTGGGGAGAGAGGATACCTCTGTAGTAACAACCTGAACGCACTCCCTCTGACACCTACCCCCACAAGATTCACCCCATCCCAGAATTCTGCCTGAGGACCACTCGATATGAGGAGAGTGGTACCGTAGCTAAGGTATCCCCAACAGGACCTCATTAATTCTCTCAGGAATGGCGAGCAGAGATATAATCTCCTGATGGGATGGCGACATGGACTGAGTAAAAGGGATGGTCTGGTGTGTTATCTGTGAGGGCAGTGTCGACCCATTCACCACTCGTACCGTTACTGGTTGAGCTAGCATAACCAGGGGTATTGCGTGATGTTGGGTGAAGGCAGAAGACATAAAATTGCCCTCCACCCCAGAATCCACGCAGAGCTCTACTGAGTGAGTGAATGAGCCTATTGTTATTGTCCCCTTAAAGGACAATTTGGAGGCAAACGTCGCCGTGTCTAGTGTACCTCCACCTACTACCACTAGACGCTGATGTTTCCTCGACCGCTGGGGACATCTGGTGGCAAGATGTCCTGACTGCTGGCAAACATGATAAACCTGGAGTGCACGAGTGGTCCAGGACTTAGATCCCGCTCGTGACACTTCCATGGCCTCATGTGACTCAGGAGCCTGGACTGGATATTCCAAAGGTTTGGCGAAGGTGGGAGCCAGCCGAAACCTCTGCCTACACTGGGCTGACTCTAACCTCCGCTCATGAAAACAGAGGTCAATACGAGTGGACACTGCTATTAACTCCTCCAGTGTGGCGGGAATCTCCCTAGTGGCCAGGGCGTCCTTCATGTGGTCAGCCAGCCCCCTCCAAAATATCGGAATTAAAGCTTTATCCGACCACTCCACCTCAGATGTTAGGGTGCGGAAGTGGACGGCAAAATGGCTGACCAAGGACGAGCCCTGAGTCAATGCCAACAGTTGGAGCGCTGTATCATGGGTGACACGAGGTCCTAAAAAGACCTGTTTCAGAGTGCTCCGGAACAACGAAGCACTTTGCACCACATGATTGCCACGCTCCCACAGCGGCGTAGCCCACTCTAACGCCCTGTCCGACAGGAGAGACACAATAAACCCCACCTTGGCCCGCTCTGTAGGGAAACGAGAGGCCAGAAGCTCGAGATGTATAGAGCACTGACTCACGAAACCCCTACGAGACTTACTATCACCAGAAAATTTTTCTGGCAGCAGGAGGCGAGATAGAGTCGGTACAGGGGTGGCAGTTGGCAAGGTGGCTGCAGCCACGCTAGCAGCCTCAACAGCAACTGCGGTTACATCCACAGCTGGGGTTGTGCGCTCGAGAGCCGCCAACCTACCCTCCAGCTGCTGGACGTACTGCAAGGATTGATGTTTGTCCGTCATTACTAGCCAAACCCTGGCGCCAGTGTAATGGTAGGGCTATCGGAACGCACCAAATAATAAAGATAGAAAAGGTGCGTTCGCAGCCCGGGGTCCACCGTGCAGAGATGGAACCTGCTGCCAAGTAATGACAGACTATATGGCGGTACAATGTGAATACACAAACGGGTTAACTTCACCCTGTGTGAAGGAAGCGAACCCTGTTAAGTCACAGGGCCACGGTACCGCACACAAGAGCGCAAGCAAGGAGTCACCTAGCTCAGTCTCAAGACTTGGGATCCAAGTCCGTGTAGACTACTTGCACTCGACACCGGTAATGGGGTGTCAGCGTAACCAAAATAATAATTAAAGACGCACGAGAGTGCGTGCGGTGCTGCACTGGTGGACGCCACTAACCACCCAGGCTTGGGTCAGGGAAGCGCTGTGAAAGCGCACGGCGCTGCACTGGCGGTCACAGCAATTAGATGCTGTATGGCGTGTCACGTGCTGAGGTTAAGTCGGGTGCTAGATGGCAATCATCCACCTTCCGCGAACAGTCATCCAATAGGGAGGGGATTTTAAAGAACGACTTTCACTCACAGCACACACACGTTTACAAATGTACACTAGCTCATGGCCGTGCGGTCATGCGAACCTTATATAGCTGCAGCATGTACATGACCTTCCCAGAAGGACCAATGGGAGGCTGCCACAGAAGTTGAGCACCTTCAGGACCTTCCTGGAGGCCCAATGGGATCTGCTGCAGTATCTGAGCATGTGACCCACGATCTCCAACGGGAGATCTTGCCCTGGGCATGCTCAGAAGGGGAAAAGCAGGACTTAGTCCCAAAAGCATCTGCTCGCCGCTGCTCCGGCACTGGCTTCAATGGCAGAAGCTGGAAAAGCAGCAGTAACCCTATGCACAGAGTGAGACTGAGCCAGACGCTGGGACTGACGTCTCCGCTGAGCAGACTCCACTGCGGCTGGAGAAGAATGGGAGACCACAGCAGAGATGGTTCAAGATTCCCCCTATGCAGAGGCGGGAACTCGACACCTAACATGGTGTATGTCAGCCTGCCACTTAAATTGCGTTGTTTTATACACTGGGCCTGAGTTTTGGGTCACTCTCCCCAAAAAAAGGTAGTTTCAAATTCTCACAAAGTGGATCTACTGCAGTCCTGTTAGATTGGTGTATGTCATCCAGCCACTTTCTGCCACTTAGATGTCATTGTTTTATACACTGGGCCTGAGTTTTGGGTCAGACTCCCCCCAAAAAAGGAAGTTTCAAATTCTCACAAAGTGGATCCACTGCAGTCCTGTTAGTTTGGTGTATGTCAGCCAGCCAGCCACTTTCTACCACATTGATTGCGTTGTTTTATACACTGGGCCTGAGTTTTGGTTCAGTCTCACCAAAAAAAGGGAGTCTCAAATTCTCACAAAGTGGACCTACTGCAGTCCTGTTAGATTGGTGTATGTCAGCCAGCCACTTTCTGCCACTGACATTGCGTTGTTTTATACACTGGGCCTGAGTTTTGGGTCAGTCTCCCCCTAAAAAGGGGGGGATTCAAATTCTCACAAAGTGGATATACTTCTGCCCTGTTAGTTTCTCGTATATCAGTCAGCCACTTTCTGCCACTTAGATTACGTTGCTATTAGTGTTGAGCGATACCTTCCGATCTCGGAAAGTATCGGTATCGGATTGGATCGGCCGATATTCAAAAAATATCGGATATCGCCGATACCGATACCCGATACCAATGCAAGTCAATGGGACCAAAATATTGGAATTAAAATAAACCCTTTCTTTCCTTGTAGGTTCATTCTACATGAAGGAAAACAACTAAGAATAATGTAGGATGTATTGGGGGAGGTGGCGGAGACATTAAAGGCATAGAGGTTTAGCCCAATCAAAAAGAATAGCAGGAATTTTTTTGTTTTTTTAAGACGTTCGGAGTTACAAAGATATTGACTATGTTAAGATATTTTTTATTTTGGCAGATATTGATGTTTCACTACTTCCACGCCCTTCATCTTTTTTTTTTTACTTTTCCCACACTTTCTTCTTCATATCATCAGCAGCATCTTTGCATTCAACTTCTTCACCTTATTCATCTTCTTCTTCATCTTCTACCTATTTTTTTTGTTACATTCTTCATATTCTTTTATTCAACTATTATTATTCTTCATATTCTACTTCTTCATCATATTCTTATTTGTGACAGGCATTCCCGTAGTTGTTATCTATAAAAGTTTGAAGATTACACCTTCCGTTCTGCCAGTCACAAAAGTTACATTTGTCCGCGTTCAGTTTGGCCTGCAGCATGAGGCTTTATCCAGGGGCACCACGAGGAGGAACGGACTCACCCCCATACACTGCTTAGTCTTCTTCTGCATATAATTTAGATAATATATTTTGCTCTGATATTAAGTGTTATGCTTAACCCCTTAGTGACAGAGCCAATTTGGTACTTAATGCCCGAGCCAATTTTTACAATTCTGACCACTGTCACTTTATGAGGTTATAACTCTGGAACGCTTCAACGAATCCAGCTGATTCTGAGATTGCTTTTTCATGACATATTGTTCTTCATGATAGTGGTAACATTTCTTCAATATTACTTGCGATTATTTATGAAAAAAATGGAAATATGGCGAAAATTTTTAAAATTTTGCAATTTTCAAACTTTGTATTTTTATGCCCTTAAATCAGACAGATATATCACAAAAATTAGTTAATAAATAACATTTCCCACATGTCTACTTTACATCAGCACAATTTTGGAAACAAAATTTTTTTTTGTTAAGGAGTTATAAGGGTTAAAATTTGACCAGCAATTTCTCATTTTTACAACACAATTTTTTTTTAGGGACCACATCACATTTGAAGTCATTTTGAGGGGTCTATATGATAGAAAATAATGAAATGTGACACCATTCTAAAAACTACACCCCTCAATGTTCTCAAAACCACATTCAAGAAGTTTATTAACCCTTTACGTGCTTCACAGGAACTGAAACAATGTGGAAAGAAAAAATGAACATTTAACTTTTTTTTGCAAACATCTTAATTCAGAACCATTTTTTTTATTTTCACATGTGTAAAAACAGAAATGTAACCATAAATTTTGTTATGCAATTTCTCCTGAATACGACAATACCCCATATGTGGGAGTAAACCACTTTTTGGGCGCACCGCAGAACTTGGAAGTGAAGGAGTGCCGTTTTACTTTTTCAATGTAAAATTGGCTGGAATTGAGATTGGACGCCATGTCGTGTTTGGAGAGCCCCTGATGTGCCTAAACAGTGGAAACCCCCCACAAGTGACAACATTTTGGAAACTAGACCCCTTAAGGAACTTATCTAGATGTAAGGTGAGCACTTTGAACCCCCATGTGCTTCACAGACGTTTATAACGTAGAGCCGTGAAAAAAAAAATCGCATTTTTTCTACGAAAATTATCTTTTTGCCCCCAAATTTTTATTTTTACAAGGGTAACAGGAGAAATTAGACCACAAAAGTTGTTGTGCGATTTCTCCTGAGTATGTCGATACCCAACATATGGGGGTAAACCACTGTTTGGGCGCACCGCAGAGCTTGGAAGAGAAGGAGTGCCGTTTTACTTTTTCAATGTAGAATTGTCTGGAATTGAGATCGGACGCCATGTCGCGTTTGGAGAGCCCCTGATGTACCTAACCAGTAGAAACCCTCCACAAGTGACCCCATTTTGGAAACTAGACCCCCCAAGGAACTTATCTAGATGTGTGGTGAGAACTTTGAATGCCCAAGTGCTTCACAGAAGTTTATAATGCAGAGTCGTGAAAATAAAAAATATTTTTTTTTTCCCCAAAAAAGATTTTTTAGCCCCCAAGTATTTATTTTCACAAGGGTAACAAGAGAAATTGGACCCCAAGCGTTGTTGTCCAATTTGTCCTGAGTATGCTGGTACCCCATATGTGGGGGTAAACCACTGTTTGGGCGCACGGCAGAGCTCGGAAGGAAGGAGCGCCGTTTTGGAATGCAGACTTTGATAGAATGTTCTGCGGGCATTATGTTGCGTTTGCAGAGCCCCTGATGTACCTAACCAGTAGAAACCCTCCACAAGTGACCCCATTTTGAAAGCTAGACCCCCCAAGGAACTTATCTAGATGTGTGGTGAAAACTTTGAATGCCCAAGTGCTTCACAGAAGTTTATAATGCAGAGTCCTAAAAATAAAAAATATTTTTTTTTCCACAAAAAAGATTTTGTAGCCCCCAAGTTTTTACTTTCACAAGGGTAACAGGAGAAATTGGACCCCAATAGTTGTTGTCCAATTTATCCCGAGTATGCTGATGCACCATATGTGGGGGTAAACCACTGTTTGGGCGCACGGCAGAGCTTGGAAGGGAAGGAGCGCCGTTTTGGAATGCAGACTTTGATAGAATGGTCTGCGGGCGTTATGTTGCGTTTGCAGAGCCCCTGATGTACCTAACCAGTAGAAACCCTCCACAAGTGACCCCATTTTGGAAACTAGACCCCCCAAGGAACTTATCTAGATGTGTGGTGAAAACTTTGAATGCCCAAGTGCTTCACAGAAGTTTATAATGCAGTGTCATAAAAATAAAAAATATTTTTTTTTCCACAAAAAAGATTTTGTAGCCCCCAAGTTTTTATTTTCACAAGGGTAACAGGAGAAATTGGACCACAATAGTTGTTGTCCAATTTATCCCGAGAACGCTGATGCACCATATGTGGGGGTAAACCACTGTTTGGGCGCACGGCAGAGCTTGGAAGGGAAGGAGCGCCGTTTTGGAATGCAGACTTTGATAGAATGGTCTGTGGGCGTTATGTTGCGATTGCAAAGCCCCTGATGTACCTAAACAATAGTAACCCCCCACAATTGACCCCATTTTGGAAACTAGACCCCCCAAGGAACTTATCTAGATATGTGGTGAGAACTTTGAATGCCCAAGTGCTTCACAGATGTTTAGAATGCAGAGTCGTGAAAATAAAAAATATTTTTTTTCCACAAAAAAGATATTGTGGCCCCCAAGTTTTTATTTTCACAAGGGTAACAGGAGAAATTGGACCACAAAAGTTGTTGATCAATTTATTCTGAGTATGCTGATGCCCCATATGTGGGGGTAAACCACTGTTTGGGCGCACGGCAGAGCTCGGAAGGGAAGGAGCGCATTTTTGGAATGCAGACTTAGATAGAATGGTCTGTGGGCGTTATGTTGCGTTTGCAGAGCCCCTGATGTACCTAAACAGTAGTAACCCCGCACAAGTGACTCCATTTTGGAAACTAGACCCCCCAAGGAACTTATATAGATGTGTGGTGAGAACTTTGAATGCCCAAGTGCTTTACAGAAGTTTATAATGCAGAGTCATAAAAATAAAAAATATTTTTTTTCTCCACAAAAAAGATTTTGTAGCCCCCAAGTTTTTATTTTCACAAGGGTAACAGGAGAAATTGGACACCAGAAGTTGTTGTCCAATTTATCCCAAGTACGCTGATGCTCCATATGTGGGGGTAACCCACTGTTTGGGCGCACGGCAGAGCTCAGAAGGGAGGGAGCACCATTTGACTTTTTGAGCGCAAAATTGGCTGTCGTGTTTGGAGACCCCCTGATGTACCTAAACAGTGGAAACCCCCCAATTCTAGCTCCAACCCTAACCCCAACACACCTCTAACCCTAATCCCTACCTGATCCATAATCCTAATCACTAACCCTAACGATAATCACAACCCTTACCCCAAAACAACCCTAATGTCAACCCTAACCATAATGCTAATCAAAACCCTAAATCCAACACACCCCTAATCCTAATCTCAACCCTAACCTCAAACCTAACCCTAATCCCAATACACCCCTAATCCCAACCCTAACCTTAACCCTAATCCCAAACCTAACCCTAATCCCAAGCGTAACCCTAATGCCAACCCTAACCCTAATAGCAACCTTAATCCAAACCCTAACCCTAATCCCAACTCTAACCCTAACTTTAGCCCCAACACTAGCCCTAACTTTAGCCCCAACCCTAACCCTAGCCCTAAGGCTACTTTCACACTTGCATCGCTTGGCATCCGTCGCAATCCGTCGTTTTGGACAAGAAACGGATCCTGCAAATGTGCCCGCAGGATGCGTTTTTTGCCCATAGACGTATTGCCGACGGATCGTGACGGATGGCCACACGTCGCGTCCGTCGTGCACTGGATCAGTTGTGTTTTGGCGGACCGTCAGCACAAAAAAACGTTCAATGTAACGTTTTTTTGTACATCGCATCCGCCATTTCTGACAGCGCATGCGTGGCCGTAACTCTGCCCCCTCCTCCCCAGGACATAGATTGGGCAGCGGATGCGTTGAAAAACTACATCCGCTGCCCACGTTGTGCACAATTTTCACAACGTGCGTCGGTATGTCGGGCCGACGCATTGCGACGGCCCCGTACCGACGTAAGTGTGAAAGAAGCCTAACCCTAAATTTAGCGCCAACCCTAACTCTAAATTTAGCCCCAACCCTAACCTTAAATTTAGCCCCAACCCTAACCCTAAATTTAGCCCCAACCCTAACCCTAAATTTAGCCCTAACCCTAGCCCTAACCCTAGCCCTAACCCTAACCCTAGCCCTAACCCTAGCCCTAACCCTAACCCTAGTCCTAACCCTAGCCCTAACTGCTGTTCTCCTGCCGGCCGGCAGATGGAGACAGATGGCGGGCGCACTGCGCATGCGCCCGCCATTTTCTTTTCCCCAGAAGACGCCGGCGGCCAGGAGGAGCAGCAGGAAGACCCAGAGACACCGGTAAGTATAATAGGGTCCCCGAATCCCCCTATTTCTCTGTCCTCTGATGTGCGATCACATCGGAGGACAGAGAAATTAAAAATAAATTGTGTTTTTTTTTGCGATCGCCGGTAAACGGTCAATTACCGGCGATCGCAAAAGCGGGGTCGATTAAAAAAACCCCAAATCATGTTCTCTGCGGTCTCGGCTACCCCCGACAACCAAGACCCCGGAGAAAATTCGACTCTGGGGGGCGCTATTTACTTTTTCCACAGCGCCGTTAATTAACGACGCTGTGGTTTAAGTACCCTTAGCGGCCGCCGTTAAAAGGCGTATCGGCGGTCGTTAAGGGATTAATGTTCTTCTGCTCTTTGTTCTTCAGCCTCTTGTTCTTCTGCTTCTCGGTCTTCCATGTCGTCGTCTCCAGAGTCGTCATCTCCAGGGTCGTCGTCTCCGGAGTCATCGTCGTCGTCATTGGGGTGGTCTTCAGGGTCGTCGTCTCCAGGGTCGTCGTCATCTCAGTGGTTGTTGTCTCTGGTGTCGTCGTCATCTTAGGGGTGGTCTTCCGGGTCGTCTTCTTTAGGGTCTTGAACTTGGAAATGTAGCAGAAGGTACAAGAAGGCTGAGAAAATGCCGAGAACCAGCTGATGGAACTGGAACTCCGATGGCTACCCGAAGGTCCAAGAGCCAATGGAACTACCGAGGACCAGCTGACGTTACTGGAACCCGGTTACTAAGCAGGAGGTACCCGTGCCAGAAAGCACTACCAAGCACCACCTGACGTTGGTGGAACTCGGATACCCAGAAGGAGGCACCTAAGCCAAAGGCTCTGCCCAGAACCAGCTGATGGTACTGGAACCAGGATGGGGAGCAGAAGGTACAAGATCAAAAGACACTGCCGAGAGCCAGCAGACGGTACTGGAACCCGGATGGGTAGCCGAAGGTCCAAGAGCCAATGGAACTACTGAGGACCAGCTGACGTTACTGGAAACCGGTTACTAAGCAGGAGGTACCTGTGCCTGAAAGCACTACCAAGGACCACCTGACGTTTGTGGAACTCGGATACCAAGAAGGAGGCACCTAAGCCAAAGGCTCTGCCCGGAACCAGTTGACAGTACTGGAGCCAGGATGGGGAGCAGAAGGTACAAGAGCAAAAGACACTGCCGAGAACCAGCTGACGGTACTGGAACCCAGATGCATTGGCCAAGTGTGCAAGAGTCAATGGCACGACCGAGGACCAGCTGACGGTGCTGGAACCCAGTTACTAAGCAGGAGGTACCCGTGCTAAAAAGCACTACCAAGGACCGCCTGACGTTGGCGGAACTCAGATACCAAGAAGGAGGCACGTAAGCCAAAGGCTCTGCCCGGAACCAGCTGACGGTGCTGGAACCAGGATGTGGACCAGAAGGTCCACAGGAGAAGAGAGAACAGCTAGGCTGCGAGGCTGCCGCAGTTACCGAACACCCACAGTCCTACAGGGGGAGTTTGGACTACTGGCACTACAGAACCAGCCTTGATTGCCACTTCCCGCAGCCCACATAGGAAGCTCCTAAACTGGAGGCACCATGGAGTTGGCTAACCCGACCGCAACACGACCGGACAACGTATAGGCTTGTAAGTGACCTTGACAATACCCGGAACAAGCTGACGGTGCGGTAACCAGGCTGGGCAGGAAGGAGTACCAGTGACAAAGACACTGCCGAGAACCAGCTGACGGTACTGGAACCCGGATGCGTTGCCCAAGTATGCAAGAGCCAATAGCATGACCGAGGACCAGCTGACGGTGCTGGAACCCGGTTACTAAGCAGAGGGTACCCGTGCTAAAAAGCACTACCAAGGACCGACTGACGTTGGCGGAACTCGGATACCCAGAAGGAGGCATCTAAGCCAAAGGCTCTGCCCGGAACCAGCTGACGGTGCTGGAACCAGGAGTGGACCAAAAGGTTCACAGGAGAAGAGAGAACAGCTAGGCCGCGAGGCTGCCGCAGTTACCGAACACCAACAGTCCTACAGGGGGAGCTTGGCCTACTGGCACTACAGAACCAGCCTTGATTGCCAATTCCCGCAGCCCACATAGGAAGCTCCTAAACTGGAGGCACCATGGAGTTGGCTAACCCGACCGCAACATAACGGGACAACGTATAGGCGTGTTAGTGACCTTGACACTACCTGGAACCAGCTGACGGTGCTGGAACCAGGCTGGCCTGGAGGGAGTACCAGTGACAAAGACACTGCCGAGAACTAGCTGATGGTACTGGAACCAGGATGCGTTGCCCAAGTATGCAAGAGCCAATGGCACGACCGAGGACCAGATGACAGTGCTGGAACCCGGTTACTAAGCAGGAGGTACCCGTGCTAAAAAGCACTACCAAGGACCGCTTAACGTTGGCGGAACTCGGATACCCAGAAGGAGGCACCTAAGCCAAAGGCTCTGCCCGGAACCAGCTGACGGTGCTGGAACCAGGATGTGGACCAGAAGGTCCACAGGAGAAGAGAGAACAGCTAGGCCGCGAGGCTGCCGCAGTTACTGAACACCAACAGTTCTACAGGGGGAGCTTGGCCTACTGGCACTACAGAACCAGCCTTGATTGCCAATTCCCGCAGCCCACATAGGAAGCTCCTAAAATGGAGGCACAATGGAGTTGGCTAACCCGACCGCAACACGACGGGACAACGTATAGGCGTGTAAGTGACCTCGACACTACCCGGAACCAGCTGATGGTGCTGGAACCAGGCTGGCCTGGAGGGAGTACCCGTGACAAAGACACTGCCGAGAACCAGCTGAAGGTACTGGAACCCGGATGCGTTGCCCAAGTATGCAAGAGCCAATGGCACGACCGAGGACCAGCTGACGGTGCTGGAACCCGGTTACTAAGCAGGAGGTACCTGTGCTAAAAAGCACTACCAAGGACCGTCTGACGTTGGCGGAACTCGGATACCCAGAAGGAGGCACCTAAGCCAAAGGCTCTGCCCGGAACCAGCTGACGGTGCTGGAACCAGGATGTGGACCAGAAGGTCCACAGGAGAAGAGAGAACAGCTAGGCCACGAGGTTGCCGCAGTTACCGAACACCAACAGTCCTACAGGGGGAGCTTGGCCTACTGGCACTACAGAACCAGCCTTGATTGCCAATTCCCGCAGCCCACATAGGAAGCTCCTAAACTGGAGGCACCATGGAGTTGGCTAACCCGACCGCAACACGACGGGACAACGTATAGGCGTGTAAGTGACCTTGACACTACCCGGAACCAGCTGACGGTGCTGGAACCAGGCCGGGCTGGAGGGAGTACCCGTGACAAAGACACTGCCGAGAACCAGCTGACGGTGCTGGAACCAGGATGTGGACCTATTGAAGATTGTCTTCCTAGAGCCCCAACTAGCGGTGTTGGAGCAAAGGGTCAGCTGGGGGAGCAGAGTGTAGGCCGAAGCCTGCACTGGAGGCCGCTTTGTGTCTGCGTGGCGTTTGCAGGACACGTTGCCGGCTACACAGCAGGGGAACAGCTGGCGTTGCTGAACCCCACTGACACATTGGCTGGTGTTTTTCTCTGTGCAGCTAACACTTCCGGGCACCAACTGGCGGTGTTAGAGCCCAGGGTCAGCAGGAGGAGCAGAGTGTAGGCCGAAGCCTAATTGAACCAATTTCAAAGGTAACCTTTAACCCCCCCTCAAGTGTTACAATCCAGAAGAGCCACACCTTGTGCTGCAGTAATGCTGAACAAGTAAAAGGTTGCTCTTTAAATTTTGCTCCTTGCACACGCTGAATGAAACACGTATAGTATACAATTTAGCCCATTATACAGTCAAACTGTATTGGAGGCGTGACTTGCCTTTTTAATGAGACGCAGCACAGGTGTTAAAAATAACACCTTGGTGCTGGGCGCAGCCTCCTGAGCGTCCTTATTTGCTGTACAGGAGTCTGTGCTCTTGTGTTATCCCTTGGCCATGCGCTGTTAGCGCTGCCCGTTTTTTGACCTCCTTTCATGTCGGCCGGTGCGGTTAGCGATGCCCATGAATCCCAGACCCGCAGTGTCTTTTCATTAATTCACACTGCGGGGCTGGGATTCATGGCCTTGCGCAGTAAATATGTTCGCCTCTCACACATGTCATTACACCTGCTTCAGACTGGGCGGCCTCCGCTGATCCCTTATCGCATGCCACGGCCATGGGGCCGCACAGTCTGAAGAAGGCGGAAGGAGATGAGTGAAGACAGGCAAAGATATGCACTGCTCATGCCCATCAATCACACCCTCGCAGTCAAAATAAATAAGACACCGAGGGGCGTTGTGTCGGGCAGGGCGGACGAACAGGCGCAGCAAGCCAACCAATGATGTCAGAAGACGGCCAGCGCTACCAAGGGGGTTGCTGCGTGGCATTAAAAAAGAAAGTCACACCTCAGTGATGGTGTAATTGTCTCAGGGGACACATTTTTTACATGTTGAGTTCGACATGTGCAAGGAGAAATAGTGAGCCACCATGTACAAATGCAGCATTACTGCTGTACAAGGTGGCTGTTATACATAGAAACGCCTGTGGGGGGGCAGGTTCCCTTTAATTTCAGTTCAGGTGTCTGCGTGGCGTTTGCAGGACACGTTGCCTGCTACACAGCAGGGGAACAGCTGGCGTTGCTGAACCCCACTGACACATTGGCTGGTGTTTTTCTCTGTGCAGCTAGCACTTCCGGGCACCAACTGGCGGTGTTAGAGCCCAGGGACAGCAGGAGGAGGAGAGGAGCAGAGTGTAGGCTGAAGCCTGCACTGGTGGCAGCTTTAGGTCTGTTGTGCCAGCGTGGCTTGTGCTGGACACGTTGGCGACTACACAGCAGGGGATCAGCTGGCGTTGCGGAACCCCACTGACACATGAGCGAGTGTTTTTTCTGTGTAGACAACACTTCCAGGTGGCAACTGACAGTGTTGAAACCCAGGGAATCAAAGAGGAGCAGAGTGTAGGCCGAAGCCTGCACTGGAGGCAGGAAAATGTCTGTTATTGTGCCAGCGTGGCTTGTGCGGGACACGTTGCCGGCTACACAGCAGGGGAACAGCTGGTGTTGCGGAACCCCACTGACACATTGGCGGGTGTCTTTCTCTGTGCAGCTAGCACTTCCGGGCACAAACTGGCGGTGTTAGAGCCCAGGGTCAGCAGGAAGAGGAGAGGAGCAGAGTGTAGGCCGAAGCCTAATTGAACCACTTTCAAAGGTAAACTTTAACCCCCCCTCAGGTGTTACAATCTAGAAGAGCCACACCTTGTGCTGCAGTAATTCTGCACAAGTAAAAGGTTGCTCTTTAAATTTTGCTCCTTGCACACGCTGAATGAAACATGTATACAATTTAGCCCATTATACAGTCAAACTGTATTGGAGGCGTGACTTGCCTTTTTAATGAGACGCAGCACAGGTGTCAAAAATAACACCTTGGTGCTGGGCGCAGCCTCCTGAGCGTCCTTATTTGCTGTACAGGAGTCTGTGCTCTTGTGTTATCCATTGGCCATGCGCTGTTAGCGCTGCCCGTTTTCTGACCTCCTTTCATGTCGGCCGGTGCGGTTAGCGATGCCCATGAATCCCAGACCTGCAGTGTCTTTTCATAAATTCACACTGCGGGGCTGGGATTCATGGCCTTGCGCAGTAAATATGTTCGCCTCTCACACATGTCCTTACATCTGCTTCAGACTGGGCGGCCTCCGCTGATCCCTTATCGCATGCCACGGCCATGAGGCCGCACAGTCTGAAGAAGGCGGAAGGAGATGAGTGAAGACAGGCGAAGATATGCACTGCACGTGCCCATCAATCACACCCTCGCAGTCAAAATAAATAAGACACCGAGGGGCGTTATGTCGGGCAGGGCGGATGCACAGGCGCAGCCAGCCAACCAATGATGTCAGAAGACGGGCAGCGCTACCAAGCGGGTTGCTGCGTGTCATTACAAAGGAAAGTCAAACCTCTGGGACGGTTTAATGGCCTCAGGGGACACATTTTTTATGTGTTGAGTTCGACGTGTGCAAGGAGAAAAAGTGAGCCACCTTGTACAAATGCAGCATTACTGCCGTACAAGGTGGCTGTTATACATAGAAACGCCTGGGGGGGGCAGGATCCCTTTAATTTCAGTTCAGGTGTCTGCGTGGCGTTTGCAGGACCCGTTGCCGGCTACACAGCAGGGGAACAGCTGGCATTGCTGAACCCCACTGACACATTGGCTGGTGTTTTTCTCTGTGCAGCTAGCACTTCCGGGCACCAACTGGTAGTGTTAGAGCCCAGGGTCTGCAGTAGGAGCAGAGTGTAGGCCGAAGCCTGCACTGGAGCAAGTTGAAAGGGATCCTTTAATTCCCCCCAGGCGTTTTATGCTCCTTGCAAACGCTGAACTACACACTCATGTAATGTGTCCCCTCACACCGTCAAACCGTCCCGGAGGTGGGACTTTCCTTTGTAATGTGACGCAGCACAGCCGTCATTCCTACCCCCTTGGTGCTGTGCGCCGCCTCCTCAGCGTTGTTTGATTCTGTCACGGAGCCTGCGCTGTAATGTTATCCCTTGGCCATGCACACTTAGCGCTGCCCGTCTTCTGACATCATTTAGGTGTCAGGCTGGCAGTGCCTGTGCGTCCACGCTGCCCGAAATCCCACCTCGCAGTGTCATCTAATGTAATCCCACTGCGGGCCTGGGATTCATGGGCATGGGCAGTGCATATCCTCACCTCTCACTCCCCTCCTTCCTGCTTCTTCAGACTCTGCGCCGTCATGGCCGTGGCATGCTATTAGGGATCAGCTGACGCCGCCTAGTCTGAAGAAGCCGGAAGGAGGGGAGTGAGAGGCGAGGATATGCACTGCGCATGGCCATGGATCCCAGGCCCGCTGTGGGATCACATTAGACGACACTGCGAGGTGGGATTTTGGGCAGCGTGGACGCACAGGCGTAGCCAGCCCGACAACAAATGATGTCAGAGGACGGGCAGCGCAAACTGTGCATGGCGAAGGGATAACATAACAGTGCAGGGTCCGTGACAGAATCAAACAACGCTAAGGAGGCAGCGCACGGAGCCAAGGGGGTAGGAATGACGGCTGTGCTGCGTCACATTACAAAGGAAAGTCCCACCTCCGGGACGGTTTGACGGTGTGAGGGGACACATTACATGAGTGTGTAGTTCAGCGTTTGCAAGGAGCATAAAACGCCTGGGGGGAATTAAAGGATCCCTTTCAACTTGCTCCAGTGCAGGCTTCGGCCTACACTCTGCTCCTACTGCAGACCCTGGGCTCTAACACTACCAGTTGGTGCCCGGAAGTGCTAGCTGCACAGAGAAAAACACCAGCCAATGTGTCAGTGGGGTTCAGCAATGCCAGCGTTTGCAAGGAGCATAATTTAAAGAGTCACCTTTTCCTTGTGCAGTATTAGTGCTGCACAAGTTGGCTCTTTCAGTAACAAACACCTGGGGGGGGGGGGCGACAGGTTCCCTTAAATGTTAGTTGTGCCAGCGTTGCGTGTTGTGATCCGGTGACCTTGGAGCAACATGAAAACTTTCACTGGAGTAGGTGGTCACTATACTGACCGCAAATCCTGAACTTAACACCGCAACTAGAAGTAGCCGTGGTGTGTACCTAACAAATCCTAGACACCTCGTCACAGCCGGAGGACTAATTACCCCTAAAGATGTAAATAGGAATACTATCTTGCCTCAGAGCAAAACCCCAAAGGATAGACAGCCCCCCACAAATATTGGCGGTGAGTTAGAGAGGAAAAAACATACTGTCACGCACGCGCCCAGACTGGTTGGCGCGGGCATACGGGGGTGTGGCCCCACTGGACCACAGACCAAACTTCCCTGGAAGGGGCGTAACTAAGTAGCTTCCTAGGTGTTCGCTGGAGCCTCTGATGGTGAGGTCAGACTTGTGCAATAGGAAGCTACCAGGTGCCACTCCAGGGTGATGTCTGGCTGTGGCTGCTGATCCCACTAAGGAACGGAGCGGGCATGGCTGGCACTCTGGCTGACAGGCGGGCACGGCTGGGACACAGGCAGGCAGACGGGTACAACAGAGACACTGGCGGGCAGGCGGACACGGCTGGCTCTCTGGTAGGCAGGCGGGTGCGGCTGGAACATAGAAAGAACCGGTAGGGACCGGTCTGCAGGCAGGTATGTGAAACAGGTTGGAACCTGTTCAGACATGAGGACTAAGTAACAAGTAGAGAAAGACCGCAAGAGCGGATGCAGAGCGAAAGCACAAGAGCTAGAACCAAGAACAGAAACGCAGGAGGCTGAGTACGAGTAGAAGGTGGAGCAAAGAGAAGAGAAGGAGAAGGCAGAGCCAAGGGCGGAGCCGCAAGAGGCGGAGCCAAGAGCGGAGACGCTGGAGGCGGAGCCAAGAGCGGAGACGCTGGAGGCGGAGCCAAGAGCGGAGATGCTGGAGGCGGAGCCAAGAGCGGAGATGCTGGAGGCAGAGCCAAGAGCTGAGACGCTGGAGGCGGAACCAAAAGCGGAGACGCTGGAGGTAACGCCAAGAGCGGAGACGGAGCCAAGTGCAGAAACACAGGAGGCGGAGCCAGATAGAACCGCAAAGAGCAGAGCCAGATAGAACCGCAAAGAGCGGAGCCACAGAGCAAAGCCAGAGAGTACGAAGCAAGGTCTGAGTGCAGAGCCGCAAGAGTGCGGAGTGTAAGCAGACTGAGAACACAAGGAAAGACAAAGCAGGGAAGGAAGCCACAGACAAGGAGACCGAGAAAAGACAAAGTACAGACAAGGCAATGGAACAAGACACAGGGACCAGGATATTCTGCCTCCTGGAGGGCGGACTACAAGATCAAGGCAATGGCACAGAGAAACGCCTCCAGAGAGGGAGTAACTCAGAGCAAGACCTGGCAAACTCAGAAGCAAGAAACAAACTGAGCTAACACATTGCACAGGCCCAGACCACAGGGTGGAGCTGCACTATATAGAGGAGGCCTCTTGATAATTGGTCAGGAACTGATTAGACAGATGCACCTGATTCCTATAAGAACCAGAGAGTTCAGGCGCCGGCCTCCTATACACATAGCCATGAGGCATGCAGAGAGCAGAGACACAGAACATGGAGCTGGCATGAAACAGAAACCACATCATGACCTGGAGCAGTGGGTAAGATAGTGTGAGAGATGTGAGGCCATGACGTGCTGCCAGCAGAGTTGTTACAGTACCCCCCCCCCCTTTACGGCCCCTCTTCTTCAAGCCTGCCAGAATAACTTGTAGAAGAAGGATAGGAGCACACATAGTCCAGGCCAACATGACATCTTCAGGGTAGAATAAGGCAGGCTGGTCACCAGGAATCTCATAAAACAAAGTCTCTTGGTGCTCAACAGGGTTAGCTTCCACAATGAGCTGGACCAGCTCCTTCAGGTAGACAGGTAACAGAGAATTGAATGCTGCTGTCTTAACATCTTCACCAGCCGGACACATGGAAACTGGAAGCCTTCTCATAGGATTCAACTTTTGCCCGACAGGTAGCAGAGATGTTCTTAGGTACAGAACACAAGAAAAGTCATTAGAGATGAGATTGGAGAACAACAGCTCCACCGGGTCAGAGAAAAATTGAGGTAAACAAACTTCTGTTTTGAAATCTTCACCAGCCGGCCACAAGGAAGCTGAAGGTATCCACATAGGAACCATCCTCTGCCCGTTATCCAGAAGAAATCGTCCAAACGGCGGGGATGTTCCTAGGAACAGATTACAGGAATAGTCGTGGGAGATGTGTGGAGAGATAGTCACCGCTTCCCCATCTTCAGTGATGTTAGCACACCTTGACTCGACGACTAACTGTTTACTGGTATAGTCGCTGGAGATGTGTGGAGACATCGTCACCGTTTCCCCATCTTCAGTGACGTCAGCACACCTTGACTCGACGACTAACTGTTTACTGGTATAGTTATTGGAGATGTGTGGAGACCTCGTCACCGTTTCCCCATCTACGGTGACGTCAGCACACCTTGACTCAACGACTAGCAGACCAGCTGAAGAAGATGACACTGCTGAGTGTCTTTGAAGCATGGGAACCAGACACTTCTCAAGACTGGGTAAGTTCAAACGAAGCACTTTACTGGAACTCTTGACCAGAGCGGGTGGTAGAGTCCTTGGCTCAGAATGACTAATGGGCATAACAGACAGCATACGGAAAACAAACTTCTTCGTGTATAAGGCTCCAACTTGGAGCTGTAGTTGTCCTTGCAGGACTAGACTGCTCTTTAGCAGGGCTCGGCCATTATCAGGCAACGCCCACACCGGGTTCTGGAGCTGTAGAACGGAGACCATACACTGACTCCGAAAGATAGGCAGCTTAAACACACCAAAGCTCCCAGAAGGCAGAGAAACAGTCTTTAACTTTGACGGAGAGGAAGTACTCTCGCCAGGGGCAGCCTCTCCTACTGGCCCAGGGTTTTGGAGTACAGGCTTCACAGGGCAAAGACCATCTGAATGTTCTTTACAACCACAGGGATACCGTATTTCAATCTCAGCACCAGATTCAGGCTGCAGATTTGCCAGACCCTTCTTATTCGACCTCTTGGATCTTGCTCGGGTGGCCGTTTTGGCGGGTTGTGGAACAGATGAGACTTGGACGGTCATAGACGGAAGTGACGGTTTACCTACAGGTTTCTTTCGGCTGGACCGTCTCTGTGAGCTTGAAGGGGAAAGCTTTTCAGGAGATGCAGTACTTGGCTCATCGAAGGCTTTACAGAAGGCCACCAGGAAGGCCGGCAGATTAGAGATGATGGGGTCCCCTGCTTCCCAAAGGGGGTCGCACCACATCAAAGCATCTCCTCTAAGGTAGGCCATTAAGAAACCTACTTTCAACCAGTCAGTGGGGAATTGGGTAGCATGCCACTTAAAATAACGCAAGCACCGCTCCAGGAACACACAACATTGCTTTGGGTCCCCATAGTAGCATGGAGGATCTGCTGGCTTGGATTCGTCATTAGGAGCGCAGGTTTGAAGTCGATCAAACAGCTCATTAGAGATGACAATAGGGGATGGAGCAGTGAAGGACTGGCTTTCAGACTGGGTAAACATTTTCCTCAGAGGCCAATACTGGCAAGAAGAGAGTTCATCTTGCTCCGAGAGCGAAGGCACATGGGACTCAGCGGGGACCATGGCCTGTGCAAACTGTCACGCACGCGCCCAGACTGGTTGGCGCGGGCATACGGGGGTGTGGCCCCACTGGACCACAGACCAAACTTCCCTGGAAGGGGCGTAACTAAGTAGCTTCCTAGGTGTTCGCTGGAGCCTCTGATGGTGAGGTCAGACTTGTGCAATAGGAAGCTACCAGGTGCCACTCCAGGGTGATGTCTGGCTGTGGCTGCTGATCCCACCAAGGAACGGAGCGGGCACGGCTGGCACTCTGGCTGACAGGCGGGCACGGCTGGGACACAGGCAGGCAGACGGGTACAACAGAGACACTGGCGGGCAGGCGGACACGGCTGGCTCTCTGGTAGGCAGGCGGGTACGGCTGGAACATAGGAAGAACCGGTAGGGACCGGTCTGCAGGCAGGTATGTGAAACAGGTTGGAACCTGTTCAGACAGGAGGACTAAGTAACAGGTAGAGAAAGACCGCAAGAGCGGATGCAGAGCGAAAGCACAAGAGCTAGAACCAAAAACAGAAACGCAGGAGGCTGAGTACGAGTAAAAGGTGGAGCAAAGAGAAAAGGAGAAGGCAGAGCCAAGGGCGGAGCCGCAAGAGGCGGAGCCAAGAGCAGAGACGCTGGAGGGGGAGCCAAGAGCGGAGACGCTGGAGGCGGAGCCAAGAGCGGAGACGCTGGAGGTGGAGCCAAGAGCGGAGACGCTGGAGGCGGAGCCAAGAGCGGAGACGCTGGAGGTGGAGCCAAGAGCGGAGACGCTGGCGGCGGAGCCAAGAGAGGAGATGCTGGAGGCGGAGCCAAGAGCGGAGATGCTGGAGGCGGAGCCAAGAGCGGAGACGCTGGAGGCGGAGCCAAGAGCTGAGACGCTGGAGGCAGAACCAAAAGCGGAGACGCTGGAGGTAACGCCAAGAGCGGAGACGGAGCCAAGTGCAGAAACACAGGAGGCAGAGCCAGATAGAACCGCAAAGAGCGGAGCCAGATAGAACCGCAAAGAGCGGAGCCACAGAGCAAAGCCAGAGAAGAGAGTGCGAAGCAAGGTCTGAGTGCAGAGCCGCAAGAGTGCAGAGTGTAAGCAGACTGAGAACACAAGGAAAGACAAAGCAGGGAAGGAAGCCACAGACAAGGAGACCGAGAAAAGACAAAGTACAGACAAGGCAATGGAACAAGACACAGGGACAAAGACACAGGGACCAGGATATTCTGCCTCCTGGAGGGCGGACTTCAAGATCAAGGCAATAGCACAGAGAAAAGCCTCCAGAGAGGGAGTAACTCAGAGCAAGACCTGGCAAACTCAGAAGCAAGAAACAAACTGAGCTAACACATTGCACAGGCCCAGACCACAGAGCTGCACTATATACACGAGGCCTCTTGATAATTGGTCAGGAACTGATTAGACAGATGCACCTGATTCCTATAAGAACCAGAGAGTTCAGGCGCTGGCCTCCTATACAAATAGCCATGAGGCATGCAGAGAGCAGAGACACAGAACATGGAGCTGGCATGAAGCAGAAACCACATCATGACCTGGAGCAGTGGATAAGATAGTGTGAGAGATGTGAGGCCATGACGCGATGCCAGCAGAGTTGCTACACATACACTGGCAGAAAAACAGGATTTAGCACAAGAGACCACTCTAGCTAAATAGGACAGGAAAGGACAGAGTTCTGTGTGGTCAGTATTAAAACCCTTCAAAAATATCCACCGCAGAATATACAAAAACTTCCTACATCTAACTAAAGACGTAGGAGCGTAAATCTGCAACTTCAGTGAATCCTACATTCAGAGTAGGAATACAATCAAAAACAAGCACACAGCCTGTGTGCCACAGAAAAAGAAACAGACACTTATCTTTGCTGAAATGGCAACCATGCAGGAGAAGCCAGAAAGAGATCCATCATTTCCCAAAAAACATTGACAACTGGCAAGGACTAATGAGTCCTGCAAGCCTAAATACCCCAGTCAGAACTGCAATTAGCAGATACACCTGTCCAAGACTGCAGCCCAGGAACAACTGCATTACCATCTACTACCACCAGAGGGAGCTCAAAAGCAGAATTCACAACAGTACCCCCCCCCCCTTGAGGAGGGGTCACCGAACCCTCACCAGAGCCCCCAGGACGATCAGGATGAGCCAGATGAAAGGCACGAACCAAATCAGCAGCATGGACATCAGAGGCAAAAACCCAAGAATTATCCTCCTGGCCATATGCCTTCCATTTGACCAGGTACTGAAGCTTCCGCCTCAAAAAAACGGGAATACAAAATCTTCTCAACAACGTATTCCAACTCCCCATCAAGCAACACAGGGGCCGAAGGATCAACAGAGGGAACAACGGGCTCCACATATTTCCGCAATAAAGATCTATGGAAAACATTATGGATAGCAAAAGAGGCCGGAAGCGCCAGATGAAAAGACACCGGATTAATAATCTCCTATAAGGACCAATAAACCGAGGCTTAAACTTAGGAGAAGAAACCTTCATATGAACATGACGGGAAGACAACCAGACCAGATCCCCAACCCGAAGCCAGGAACCAACACACCGACGACGATTAGCAAAACGTTGAGCCTCCTCTTGAGACAACGCAAAATTGTCCACCACATGAGCCCAAATTTTCTGCAACCTGTCCACCACAGAATCCACAGCAGGACAGTCAGAAGGCTCAACCTGCCCAGAAGAAAAACGAGGATGAAAACCAAAATTACAAAAGAAAGGCGAAACCAAGGTAGCCGAACTAGCCCGATTATTAAGGGCAAACTCGGCCAATGGCAAGAAAGCCACCCAATCATCCTGATCAGCAGACACAAAGTATCTCAAATACGTCTCCAAAGTCTGATTAGTTCGCTCGGTCTGACCATTTGTCTTTGGATGGAATGCAGAAGAAAAAGACAAATCAATGCCCAGCCTAGCACAAAAGGCCCGCCAAAACCTAGAAACAAACTGGGAACCTCTATCGGACACAATATTCTCTGGAATACCATGCAAATGGACCACATGCTGAAAAAACAATGGAACAAAATCTGAAGAGGAAGGCAATTTTGGCAAAGGCACCAAATGAACCATCTTAGAGAACTGGTCACAAACAACCCAGATAACCGACATCCTCTGGGAAACCGGAAGATCGGAAATAAAATCCATAGAAACATGCATCCAGGGCCTCTCAGGGACCGGCAATGGCAAAAGCAACCCACTAGCATGGGAACAACAAGGCTTGGCCCGTGCACATGTCCCACAGGACTGCACAAAAGAACGCACGTCACGCGACAAAGAAGGCCACCAAAAGGACCTGCCAACCAAGTCTCTGGTACCAAAAATGCCAGGATGACCAGCCAACACGGAACAGTGAACCTCAGAAATCACTCTACTAGTCCATCTGTCAGGAACAAACAATTTCCCCACAGGACAGCGATCAGGTTTATCAGCTTGAAATTCCTGAAGAACCCGTCGTAAATCAGGGGAAATGGCAGAAAGGACCACCCCTTCTTTCAAAATACCGACCGGTTCCAAGACCTCAGGAGAATCAGGCAAAAAACTCCTAGAGAGGGCATTAGCCTTAATGTTCTTAGAACCCGGAAGGTACGAGACCACAAAATCAAAACGGGAAAAAAACAAGGACCATCGAGCCTGTCTAGGATTCAGCCGTTTAGCAGACTCGAGGTAAATCAAATTCTTATGATCAGTCAAGACCACAATACGGTGCTTAGCTCCCTCAAACCAATGTCGCCACTCCTCAAATGCCCACTTCATAGCCAACAACTCCCGATTGCCGACATCATAATTGCGTTCAGCAGGCGAAAACTTACGGGAAAAGAAGGCACACGGTTTCATTAAGGAACCAACAGGATCCCTCTGAGACAAAACGGCCCCTGCCCCAATCTCAGAAGCGTCAAACTCAACCTGAAACGGAAGAGAAACATCCGGTTGGCGCAACACCGGAGCAGAAGTAAATCGACGTTTAAGCTCCTGAAAGGCAGAGACAGCCGCAGAGGACCAATTCGCCACATCCGCGCCTTTCTTCGTCAAATCGGTCAAGGGTTTAACCACGCTGGAAAAATTAGCAATGAAACGGCGATAAAAATTTGCAAAACCCCAAAATTTCTGAAGGCTCTTCACAGATGTGGGCTGAATCCAATCATGAATAGCCTGAACCTTAACCGGATCCATCTCTATAGATGAGGGAGAAAAAATAAAGCCCAGAAAAGAGACCTTCTGCACCCCAAAGAGACACTTAGACCCTTTCACAAACAGGACATTGTCACAAAGGATCTGAAATACCATCCTGACCTGCTCCACATGAGACTCCCAATCATCGGAAAAAATCAAAATATCGTCCAAATATACAATCAAAAACTTATCAATATAAGTCCAGAAGATATCATGCATGAAGGACTGAAAAACAGATGGATCATTAGTAGTGTTGAGCATTCCGATACCGCAAGTATCGGGTATCGGCCGATATTTGCGGTATCGGAATTCCGATACTGAATTCCGATACTTCCCGCGTATCGGATACCGGAATCGGAAGTTCCCAGAATTCAAATTGAACGCAGCAGCCAATGAGGAATGAATGAAAGTGTGGGCACATCCTGTTTAGCATGGTGGGCATGTAAGTACTGGCAAGGCTGGGATTGGCTGCTGAAATGATGTCACTCTGCACTATAAAAAAGCGCTGCCGCCATTTTGCGCTCACTCTGCTGTGATTTCAGTTAGGGACAGGACGCTGTGTTCTAACTGAGGGCCAGTTGAGCTTGCTAATTGCTTTATTTTCCTTTCCAAAGGCTAATTTAGCAAAACGCTGTGTGTTCTTCACTGTTCACCTTGCTCTTGCCTTGCAGCGCTGTTTTAACAGCGTTCTGCAAGGTCTCTGTGTGTGTGTGTGTGTGCAGCTCACTCTGTAGTCTGTGTGCAGCCATATACCCGGTTGTATTCAGCTCAGGGGGGGTTCACACTGCCTCACACAGTTGTTCTTTTTTGCTCTTAGTGCAGCCTGCTGCACATTTTTTCTCAAATTTCCTATTAGTGTTTTTCCACCAGTCTCCAGCTCTATTGTGGAAAAACACTACATAGGATAACCTAGAGGGGGGTTTTTGGGCCTTGCAGCGCCGTTTACGGCTGTCTGCACGGTCTCCATGTGAGCCCAGCTCGCCCTGTAGTCTGTGTGCAGCCATAGCCGGTTGGATTCAGCTCAGGGTTCGTTACTGGCTCATACCTTGAGAAAAATTTTCCTTTTTTTCAAATAGTGCAGCCTGTTTAAAATTTGAAAAAAAAAATTCCTATTAGTGTCTTTCCACTCGTATCCAGCTAAATAGTGGAAAAACACTATATAGGATAACCTAGAGGAGGGTTTTTTGGCCTTGCAGCGCCGTTTACGGCTGTCTGCACGGTCTCCGTGTGAGCCCAGCTCGCCCTGTAGTCTGTGTGCAGCTATAGCCGGTTGGATTCAGCTCAGGGTTCGTTACTGGCTCATACCTTGCGAAAAATTTTCCTTTTTTTTCAAATAGTGCAGCCTGTTTAAAATTTGACAAAAAAAAAATCCTATAAGTGTCTTTCCACTCGTATCCAGCTAAATAGTGGAAAAACACTATATAGGATAACCTAGAGGAGGGTTTTTTGGCCTTGCAGCGCCGTTTACGGCTGTCTGCACGGTCTCCGTGTGAGCCCAGCTCGCCCTGTAGTCTGTGTGCAGCCATAGCCGGTTGGATTCAGCTCAGGGTTCGTTACTGGCTCATACCTTGAGAAAAATTTTCCTTTTTTTCAAATAGTGCAGCCTGTTTAAAATTTGAAAAAAAAAAAAATTCCTATTAGTGTCTTTCCACCAGTCTCCAGCTCAATTGTGGAAAAACACTACATAGGATAACCTAGAGGGTTTTTTTGGGGCCTTGCAGCGCCGTTTACGGCTGTCTGCACGGTCTCTGTGTGAGCGCAGCTCGCCCTGTAGTCTGTGTGCAGCCATAGCCGGTTGGATTCAGCTCAGGGTGCGTTACTGCCTCATACCTTGAAAAACAATTTCCTTTTTTTCAAATAGTGCAGCCAGTTTAAAATTTGAAAAAAAAAATTCCTATTAGTGTCTTTCCACTTGTATCCAGCTAAATAGTGGAAAAACACTATATAGGATAACCTAGAGGAGGGTTTTTTGGCCTTGCAGCGCCGTTTACGGCTGTCTGCACGGTCTCCGTGTGATTTAAACTAGCTCTGTAGCCCGATCTGCACCAAAAAAAAAGTTAAGTTCACCAAACACAACTTAACACTTGTGTAGGCCACATTTGAAAAATAATAAAGTTTAGTCCACAATTTACAACATTAGTGTTTCTTACACCTGTTAGGAGGAGCATTACAGGAATAAGCACACTAAGGCCTTAGTACTTTTCTGCTTATCTTTATCTGTCAACCAAGATGAAGAGGGCAGGGAGTAAGGCACGTGGGCGTGGGCGCGGAGCAGGGAGAGGAGCAGGGAGAGGACGTGGTGATTCTGTGCCTGCTGCGGGCGCCGGTGACTCGTCGTCACTCAGTTTCAGCAGGGAACAGTCCTTCATGCGCAGCTTTGTCGGAGAGCGCCGTGCACCGCTGCTGCGTGAAGACCAAATTGAAGCCGTTGTCGGGTGGATGGCAGCTAACGCCTCGGCATCGACTTCAGTTAGTGCCACATCCTCTCAGGCACAGAGCACTGGAGAGCAGCCATCTGTCTCTTCACCACCTGCCAAATTGGCCAGGCAGTCAGAGAGCCCAGGACAGGAGCCGTCTCTACTTCTGTTCTCTGAATCTCTTGGCTTGGAAACAGGGGGCCAGCCAAGCAGCATTGGAGAAATGGAAGAAGAGGCAGTGTGCAGTGATGCCCAACACCTTTTTCTCTCTGACTCTGAAGAGGCAGGTGGGCCAGTGCCTCCGGTGACCACAGCGCAGTACGCATCTGATGATGAAACTCAGGTGCCGCTTTCTCGTGCGTACTGTGCTGCTGAGACTACCCAGGAGGAACAGTTGGTGGCAGAGGGTAGTGGAGATGATGAGGTCCTTGACCCATCGTGGCGTGAGGAACAGGAAGGTGGTGGGAGCAGCTCAGAGGAAGAGCTTCCTCTTACGGGCCAAAGAGGGAGAGGGAGGGGGAAGACTGCGGAGCCTGTAGCCTCCACTTTGGCACCCGTTAGGAGCCTGTCTCTTTCCAAAGCCAAAAAGGGCGCTCCCAAGACTTGCAGTGCCTGGTCCTTTTTTGACACAGTTGCAGATGACATTTGTTTTGTCAAATGCAAGCTGTGTCATCATAAAGTAAAAAGAGGGAAAAATGTCAGCAACCTCAATACCACAAATATGTGGAAACATGTGCGGACCAGGCACGCGGTGGAGTTACAGAAACACACTGAAGATGTAGGCCAACCAACAGCGGCAGCTACCACCTCTTCAGCTCGTGTTGCCTCTTCCTCCAGCTCACGCACAGCTGGTTTGGCTTCCTCCCAGAGACCTTGTGTAATTCCACCCACAGCACCACCTTCCCAGTCATCCTCACACTCCCAGTCTACTCTACAGCCATCGGTAGTACAGGCATGGGAGAAAAGGCGGGCATTCTCGGCCAACCACCCCCGAGCACAGGCTCTGAATGCAGGCATTGCCAAACTGTTGTCCCTGGAAATGCTCTCGTTCAGGCTGGTGGAGACTGACAGCTTCCGTGACTTGATGGCATTGGCAGTCCCACAGTACAAGGTGCCCAGCCGCTTTTACTTCAGCAGGCAGGCTGTCCCTGCCCTGCACAGGCATGTGGAGGCAAACATAAAACATGCGCTACTGAACGCCGTCAGTAGCAAGGTCCACCTCACCACCGATGCGTGGACCAGTCAGCATGGACAGGGGCGATATGTTTCCCTCACTGCCCATTGGGTTAATGTTGTTGAGCCAGGTACAGATCGTGCGAGTGGCGCAGGACGTGTCCTGCCCACTCCAAGGATTGCAGGAATCCAGTCTGTACGCATCGACTCCTCCTCTTACACCAGTTCCTCTGATTCCTCTCTGCAGGATCCGTCACAGTCCACCACCACATGGACCCGTGAACGTTTACCTATGACCGACATGAGCACAGCCGTGGCCAAACGTCAGCAGGCCGTCTTGAAACTAGTTTCATTGGGGCATCGAAGCCACACAGCGCAGGAGCTCTGGAATGCCATCAAGCAGGAGAGCGATGTGTGGTTACTGCCAGCGAATCTCCAGCCAGGCATGGTAGTGTGTGACAATGGCCGAAATCTGGTGGCAGCTTTGGCCCTTGGCAACCTCACTCACATCCCATGTCTGGCACATGTGCTCAATTTGGTTGTGCAGAGTTTTCTGAGGGACTATCCGGATCTTGATGCCCTGCTGCACAAGGTCCGCCTAGAGTGTGCTCACTTGCGGCGTTCCAGCTTGGCCAGATCCCGCATTGCTGCTCTGCAGCGCAGATTCCGCCTTCCGGAACACCGCATCATATGTGACCTACCTACCCGGTGGAATTCCACGTTACATATGTTGGAGCGGTTGTGTGAGCAGCAGCAAGCAGTTATGGAGTACCAGCTGCATCAGGCGCAAAGAAGTCGCAGTCAGCGCCGATCAGACTTCACAACCACAGAGTGGGCCACTCTGAAGGACGTCTGCCAGGTTTTGCGTCCTTTTGATTATTCCACGCGGATGGCAAGTGCAGATGATGCACTAGTCAGCATGACTGTCCCCCTTATCTGCCTGCTTCAGCAAACTTTGCAAGGGTTAAGGGATGATGTGGTGGAAGAGGTGGAGGATGAGGAGTCACCTTTTCCATCAGCTTCTGGAGAGTCAGCGCCACGTGGTTCCTCACAAAGGGGTACGCAGGGGCCAATTTGTGAGGAGGATGAGGAGGAGTCAATGGACGAGGAAGAGCTCCGTCCAGAGGAGGGAGCGACACAATTGTCCAGTGGTCAGTGTGTACAGCGAGGGTGGGGTGATGACGAGCGGGCAGAGATCATGTCTCAAGCAGGGGACAGCGTTTCTGGGCCAGTTGGCACTCTGCAGCACATGGTGGATTTCATGCTGCAGTGCCTGAGAAACGACCGCCGCATCGACCACATTCTCAACATGCCTGATTATTGGGTGTTCACCCTCCTCGATCCTCGCTACCGGGACAACGTCCAAAACCTCATCCCTGCGTTGACCCGGGAGCGTAAATTGCGGGAGTACCACGACACACTGGTGAATTCCATCATCTTCTCCTGTCCAACTGAGAGGAGTGCTGCTAGTGCTTTACAAAGCAGCTCAGTGCGTCGAGGCAGTGGGGGAGGCTCTGCCCAAAGAGGGAGCAGAAGCAGTGCCTCTGCCCAAGGCAAGCCCAGTATGGCACAACTCTGGCACACTTTTGTGTGCCCGCCCCAAATGTCTACACCATCACCGGCGGCTCCAGTCAGCAGGAGGCAACGGTTCCGTCAGATGGTGACAGACTACATGGCTTGCCCTCTTACTGTACTCCCAGACGGCTCTTCCCCGTTCAAGTTTTGGGTCTCTAAGCTGGATACATGGCCAGAGCTAAGCCAGTATGCATTGGAGGTGCTGGCTTGCCCTGCGGCTAGTGTCTTATCGGAACGTGTCTTTAGTGCCGCAGGTGGTGTACTAACAGACCGTCGCATGCGACTATCCTCCGATAACGTTGACCGGCTTACTTTCCTGAAAATGAACCAGGCCTGGATCTCGCAGGAATTTGCCACTCCTCTGCCTGATTAAGTAATTGGGTGTCATCCAGGTCTCCTGCTGTGTTCATCTTTCTACCACCTGAACTGCTATTCCTGGGCTCCAACACCGCCAGTTGCGGCTCAGAAGTGCAGGCTGCACAGTAAAAACATACGACCCAGTGTTATTGGGTTTCAGTAACGTCAGCTGATCCCCAGCTGTGTAGCCGGCAATGTGTCCTGCGACCGCCACGCTGGCACAACAACCTAAATGTAAGGGAATCTGTCCCCCCCCCCCCCCGTCGTTTGTTACTGAAAGAGCCATCTTGTGCAGCAGTAATGCTGCACAAGGAAAAGGTAGCTCTTTTTTTTTAGCTCTTTGCACACGCAGAACTTAACACCTATAAAATGTGTTCACTGATACCGTTATACCGTCCCGGAGCTGGGACTTTCCTTCGTAATGTGACGCAGCACAGCCGTCATTCCTACCCCCTTGGTGCCATGCGCTGCCTCCTCAGCGTTGTTTTAAGCTGTCACGGAGCCTGCGCTGTTCTGTTATCCCTTGGGCATGCCCTATTTGCGCTGCCTGTCTTCTGACATAATTTGGTGTCAGGCTGGCTGCGCCTGTGCGGCCGCGGTGCCCGAGATCCCGCCTCGCAGTGTCTTCTGATTGAGTCACACTGCGGGCCTGGGATCCATGGGCATGCGCAGTGCATATCTTCCCCTCGGGCTCTCGCTCATTTCCCTCCGCCTTCTTTAGACTGTGCGCCGTCAGCTGATCCCTAGCATGCCACGGCCGTGACACCGCACAGTCTGAAGAAGAGGGAAGGAGGGGAGTGAGAGTCGAGGTTATGCACTGTGCATGCCCATGGTTCCAAGGCCCGCAGTGGGATTACGTTAGATGAGACTGCGAGGTGGGATCTGGAGCAGCGTGGACGCACAGGCACTGACAGCCTGACACCAAATTATGTCAGAAGACAGGCAGCGCTAATTGGGCATGGCCAAGGGCTAACAGAACAGCGCAGGCTCCGTGACAGCTTAAAACAACGCTGAGGAGGCAGCGCACGGCATCAAGGGGATAGGAATGACAGCTGTGCTGTGTCCCATTACGAAGGAAATTCGCACCTCCGGAACGGTTTAACGGTATAAAGGGACACATTTTTAGTGTTTACTTCGGTGTTTGCAAGGAGCATAATTAAAAGAGCAACCTTTTCCTTTTGCATCCTTAGTGCTGCACAACATGGCTCTTTCAGCTACAAACGTCTTGGGGGGGGGGTTAAAGGTTTCCTTTCAACTTGCTCCAATCAGGCTTCGGCCTACACTCTGTTCCTCTGCTCCTCCTGCTGTCCCTGGGCTCTAACACCGCCAGTTGGTGCCTGGAAGTGCTGTGTGCACAGTCAACAGTCGCTCCTCTGTTATTGGGGTTCAGTAACGTCAGCTGATCCCCAGCTGTGTGTGCGGCAATACCTCCAATCTGCTCCTCCTGCTTTCCCTGGGCTCTAACACCGCCAGTTGGTGCCTGGAAGTGCTGTGTGCACAGTCAACAGTCGCTCCTCTGTTATTGGGGTTCAGTAACGTCAGCTGATCCCCAGCTGTGTATCCGGCAATGTGTCATGTGACCGCCACGCTGGCACAACTAAAATGTAAGGGGACCTGTCCCCCCCCCCCTAGGCGTTTGTTACTGAAAGAGCCACCATGTGCAGCACTAATACTGCACAAGGGAAAGGTCGCTCTTGAAATTATGCTCCTTGCAAACGCTGAACTACACACTCATGTAATGTGTCCCCTCACACCGTCCAACCGTCCCGGAGGTGGGACTTTCCTTTGTAATGTGACGCAGCACAGCCGTCATTGCTACCCCCTTGGCACCGTGCGCTGCCTCCTTAGCGTTGTTTGATTCCGTCATGGACCCTGCGCTGTTATGTTATCCCTTGGCCATGCACAGTTTGCGCTGCCCGTCCTCTGACATCATTTGTTGTCGTCCTGGCTGCGCCTGTGCGTCCACGCTGCCCGAAATCACACCTCGCAGTGTCGTCTAATGTGATCCCACAGTGGGCCTGGTATCCATGGCCATGCGCAGTGCATATACTAGCCTCTCACTCCCCTTCTTCACGCTTCTTCAGACTAGGCGGCGTCAGCTGATCCCTAATAGCATGCCACGGCCGTGACGCCGCACAGTCTGAAGAAGCAGGAAGGAGGTGAGTGAGAGGCGATGATATGCACTGCGCATGCCCATGGATCCCTGGCCCGCAGTGGGACTACATTAGATGACACTGCAAGGTTGGATCTCGGGCAGCTTGGACGCACAGGCACTGCCAGCCTGACACCTACATGATGTCAGAAGACGGGCACCGCTAACTGTGCATGGCCAAGGGATAACATTACAGCGCGGGCTCCGTGACAGAACCAAACAACGTTGAGGAGGTGGCGCCCGGCACCAAGGGGGTTGGAATGACGGCTGTGCTGTGTCACATTACAAAGGAAAGTCCCACTTCCGGGATGGTTTGACGGTGTGAGGGGACACATTATATGAGTGTGTACTTCAGCGTTTGCAAGGAGCATAATTTTCGGAGCCACCATTTTCCATGTGCAGTATTACTGCTGTACAAGATGGCTCTTTCAGCAACAAATGCCTGGGGGGGGGGGTTAAAGGTTCCCTTTCAACTTGCTCCACTGCAGGCTTCGGCCTACACTCTGCTCCTCTTTGATTCCCTGGGTTTCAACACTGTCAGTTGCCACCTGGAAGTGTTGTCTACACAGAAAAAACACTAGGTGATGTGTCAGTGGGGTTCAGCACCGCCAGCTGTTCCCCTGCTGTGTAGTCGGCAACGTGTCAAGCACAAGCCACGCTGGCACAACAGAACAAAAGCTGCCACCAGTGCAGGCTTCGGCCTACACTCTGCTCCTCTCCTCCTCCTGCTGACCCTGGGCTCAAACACCGCTAGTTTTTGCCCGGAAGTGCTAGCTGCACAGAGAAAAACACCAGCCAATGTGTTAGTGGGGTTCAGCAACGCCAGCTGTTCCCCTGCTGTGTAGCCGGCAACGTGACCTGCAAACGCCATGCAGGCACAGGAACTGAAATTAAAGGGAACCTGGCCCCACCCCCCCAGGTGTTTCTATGTATAACAGCCACCTAGTACAGCAGTACTGCTGCATTTGTACAAGGTGGCTGACTTTTTCTCCTTGCCCACGTGGAACTCAACACGTACAAAATGTGTCTCATTGAGACCATTCCACTGTCCCTGAGGTGTGACTTTCCTTTGTAATGATACGCAGCACCCCCCTTGGTAGCGTTTCCCATCTTTTGTCATCATGGTTAGCTGGCTGCGCCTGTGCATCCGCCCTGCTAGAAACAACGCCCCTCGTTGTCATATTTATTTTGTCAGCGAGGGTGTGGTTTATGGGCACGAGCAGTGCATATGTTCGCCTGTCTTAACTCATCTCCTTCCGCCTTCTTCAGACTGTGCGGCCTCCTGGCCGTGGTAGGCGATAAGGGATCAGCTGAGGCCGCCCAGTCTGGAGCAGGTGTAAGGACATGTGTAAGCGGCAAACCTATTTACTGCACAAGGCCACGAATCCCAGCCACGCAGTGTGATTTTTTGAAAACACACTGTGGGTCTGGGATTCATGTCCATCGCTAACCGCAACGGCCGACATGAAATGAGGTCAGAAGACAGGAAGCGCTCACAGCGCATGGCCAAGGGATCACAATAGCGCAGACTTCTGTACAGCAAATAACAACGCTCAGGAATCTGCGCCCAGTACCTAGGTGCAAATTTTGACACCTGTGCTGCGTCTCGTTAAAAAGACAAGTCACGCCTCCACAACTGTTTGACAGTATAATGGGCTAAATAGTGTACGTGTTTTAGTCAGCGTGTGCAAGGAGCAAAACAAATAGAGCAACCTTTTAATTGTGCAGCATTAATGCTGCACAAGGTGTGGCTCTTGTACCTTGCAACACCTGAGGGGGGGTTAAAGGTAACCTTTGAAATTGGTTCAACTAGGCTTCGGCCTACACTCTGCTCCTCTACTCCTCCTGCTGACCCTGGGCTCAAACACCGCTAGTTTTTGCCCGGAAATGCTAGCTGCACAGAGAAAAACACCAGCCAATGTGTTAGTGGGGTTCAGCAACGCCAGCTGTTCCCCTGCTGTGTAGTCGGCAACGTGTCCAGCACAAGCCACGCTGGCACAACAGAACAAAAGCTGCCACCAGTGCAGGCTTCGGCCTACACTTTGCTCCTCTCCTCCTCCTGCTGACCCTGGGCTCAAACAACGCCAGTTTCTGCCCGGACATGCTAGCTGCACAGAGAAAAACACCAGCCAATGTGTTAGTGGGGTTCAGCACCGCCAGCTGTTCCCCTGCTGTGTAGCTGGCAACGTTTCCTGCAAACGCCACGCAGGAACATGAACTGAAATTGAAGGGAGCCTGCCCCCCACCCCCCCAGGTGTTTCTATGTATAACAGCCACCTTGTACAGCAGTACTGCTGCATTTGTACAAGGTGGCTGACTTTTTCTCCTTGCACACGTGGAACTCAACAAGTACAAAATGTGTCTCATTACAGACCATTACAATGTCCCTGAGGTGTGACTTTCCTTTTTAATGACACGCAGCACCCCCATTGTTAGCGCTGCCCGTCTCCTGACATCATTGGTTGGCTGGCTGTGCCTGTGCGTCCCCCCTGCCCGACACAACGCCCCCCATTGTCTCATATATTTTGACTGCGAGGGTGTGATTGATGGGCATGAGCAGTGCATATGTTCCCCTGTCTTCACTCCCCTCCTTCCGCCTTCTTCTGACTGTGCGGCCTCATGGCCGCGGCATGCGATAAGGGATCAGCTGAGGCCGCCCAGTCTGAAGCAGGTGTAAGGACATGTGTGAGCGGCGAACATATTTACTGCACAAGGCCACGAATCCCAGCACCGCAGTGTGACTTTAGGAAAAGCCACTGTGGGTCTGGGATTTATGGCCATCGTTAACCGCACCGGCCAACATGAAATGAGGTCATGAGACGGCCTGCACTAACAGGGTATTGCCAAGGGATAACACAAGAGCGCAGTTTCCTGTACTGCAAATAACAACGGTAAGGAATCTGCGCACAGCACCTAGGTGTAAATTTGTACACCTGTGCTGCGTCTCCTTAAAAAGACTAGTAGTCACGCCTCCACTACTGTTTGACAGTATAATGGGCTAAATAGTGTACGTGTTTAATTCAGCGTGTGCAAGGAGCAAAATTAAATAGAGCAACCTTTGACTTGTGCATCATTAATGCTGTTCAAGGTGTGGCTCTTGTACCTTGCAACACCTGAGGGGGGGGTTAAAGGTAACCTTTGAAATTGGTTCAACTAGGCTTCGGCCTACACTCTGCTCCTCTACTCCTCCTGCTGACCCTGGGCTCAAACACCGCTAGTTTTTGCCCGGAAATGCTAGCTGCACAGAGAAAAACACCAGCCAATGTGTTAGTGGGGTTCAGCAACGCCAGCTGTTCCCCTGCTGTGTAGTCGGCAACGTGTCCAGCACAAGCCACGCTGGCACAACAGAACAAAAGCTGCCACCAGTGCAGGCTTCGGCCTACACTTTGCTCCTCTCCTCCTCCTGCTGACCCTGGGCTCAAACAACGCCAGTTTCTGCCCGGACATGCTAGCTGTACAGAGAAAAACACCAGCCAATGTGTTAGTGGGGTTCAGCACCGCCAGCTGTTCCTCTGCTGTGTAGTCGGCATCGTGTCCAGCACAAGCCACGCTGGCACAACTGACCAAAAGCTGCCACCAGTGCAGGCTTCGGCCTACACTTTGCTCCTCTCCTCCTCCTGCTGACCCTGGGCTCAAACAACGCCAGTTTCTGCCCGGACATGCTAGCTGCACAGAGAAAAACACCAGCCAATGTGTTAGTGGGGTTCAGCACCGCCAGCTGTTCCCCTGCTGTGTAGCTGGCAACGTTTCCTGCAAACGCCACGCAGGAACATGAACTGAAATTGAAGGGAGCCTGCCCCCCACCCCCCCAGGTGTTTCTATGTATAACAGCCACCTTGTACAGCAGTACTGCTGCATTTGTACAAGGTGGCTGACTTTTTCTCCTTGCACACGTGGAACTCAACAAGTACAAAATGTGTCTCATTACAGACCATTACAATGACCCTGAGGTGTGACTTTCCATTTTAATGACACGCAGCAACCCCATTGTTAGCGCTGCCCGTCTCCTGACATCATTGGTTGGCTGGCTGTGCCTGTGCGTCCCCCCTGCCCGACACAACGCCCCCCGTTGTCTCATATATTTTGACTGCGAGGGTGTGATTGATGGGCACGAGCAGTGCATATGTTCCCCTGTCTTCACTCCCCTCCTTCCGCCTTCTTCTGACTGTGCGGCCTCATGGCCGCGGCATGCGATAAGGGATCAGCTGAGGCCGCCCAGTCTGAAGCAGGTGTAAGGACATGTGTGAGCGGCGAACATATTTACTGCACAAGGCCACGAATCCCAGCACTGCAGTGTGACTTTAGGAAAAGCCACTGTGGGTCTGGGATTTATGGCCATCGTTAACCGCACCGGCCAACATGAAATGAGGTCATGAGACGGCCTGCACTAACAGGGTATTGCCAAGGGATAACACAAGAGCGCAGTTTCCTGTACTGCAAATAACAACGGTAAGGAATCTGCGCACAGCACCTAGGTGTAAATTTGTACACCTGTGCTGCGTCACCTTAAAAAGACTAGTAGTCACGCCTCCACTACTGTTTGACAGTATAATGGGCTAAATAGTGTACGTGTTTAATTCAGCGTGTGCAAGGAGCAAAATTAAATAGAGCAACCTTTGACTTGTGCATCATTAATGCTGTTCAAGGTGTGGCTCTTGTACCTTGCAACACCTGAGGGGGGGTTAAAGGTAACCTTTGAAATTGGTTCAACTAGGCTTCGGCCTACACTCTGCTCCTCTACTCCTCCTGCTGACCCTGGGCTCAAACACCGCTAGTTTTTGCCCGGAAATGCTAGCTGCACAGAGAAAAACACCAGCCAATGTGTTAGTGGGGTTCAGCACCGCCAGCTGTTCCCCCGCTGTGTAGCCGGCATCGTGTCCAGCACAAGCCACGCTGGCACAACCGACCAAAAGCTGCCACCAGTGCAGGCTTCGGCCTACACTTTGCTCCTCCTCCTGCTGACCCTGGGCTCAAACACCGCTAGTTTTTGCCCGGAAATGCTAGCTGCACAGAGAAAAACACCAGCCAATGTGTTAGTGGGGTTCAGCAACGCCAGCTGTTCCCCCGCTGTGTAGCCGGCATCGTGTCCAGCACAAGCCACGCTGGCACAACCGACCAAAAGCTGCCACCAGTGCAGGCTTCGGCCTACACTTTGCTCCTCTCCTCCTCCTCCTGCTGACCCTGGGCTCTAACACCGCTAGTTTTTGCCCGGACATGCAATCTGCACAGAGAAAAACACCAGTCAATGTGTCAGTGGGGTTCAGCAACGCCAGCTGTTCCCCTGCTGTGTAGCTTGCAACGTGACCTGCAAACGCCATGCAGGCACATGAACTGAAATTGAAGGGAGCCTGCCCCCCACCCCCCCAGGTGTTTCTATGTATAACAGCCACCTTGTACAGCAGTACTGCTGCATTTGTACAAGGTGGCTGACTTTTTCTCCTTGCCCACGTGGAACTCAACACGTACAAAATGTGTCTCATTAGAGACCATTACAATGTCCCTGAGGTGTGACTTTCCTTTGTAATGACACGCAGCACCACCCTTGTTTGCGCTGCCCGTCTTTTGACATCATTGGTTAGCTGGCTGCGCCTGTGCATCTCCCCTGCTGGAAACAACGCCCCTCGGTGTCTTATTTTTTTGGACAGCGAGGGTGTGATTGATGGGCATGTGCAGTGCATATGTTTGCCTGTGTTCACTCATCTCCTTCCGCCTTCTTCAGACTGGGTGTCCTCATGGCCGCGGCAGGCGATAAGGGATCAGATGAGGCCGCCCAGTCTGAAGCAGGTGTAAGGACATGTGTGAGCGGCAAACATATTTAGTGCACCAGGGCACGAATCCCAGCACCGCAGTGTGATTTTTTAAAAACACACTGTGGGTCTGGGATTCATGTCCATCGCTAACCGCAACGGCCAACATGAAATGAGGTCATAAGACAGGAAGCGCTCACAGCGCATGGCCAAAGGATCACAAGAGCGCAGACTCCTGTACAGCAACTAACAACGCTCAGGAAGCTTCGCCCATGCAAAAAGGTGTTGTTTTCGACACCTGTGCTGCTTTTCTTTAAAAAGACAAGTCACGCCTCCACTACTGTTTAACAGTATAATGGGCTAAATAGTGTACGTGTTGCATTCAGCTTGTGCAAGTAGACAAATTAATAGAGCAACCTTTTACTTGTGCAGCATTAATGCTGCAGAAGGAGTGGCTCTTGTACTTTGTAACACCTGAGGGGGGGTTAAAGGTAACCTTTGAAATTGGTTCAACTAGGCTTCGGCCTACACTCTGCTCCTCTCCTCCTCCTGCTGACCCTGGGCTCTAACAACGCTAGTTTTTGCCCGGAAATGCTAGCTGCACAGAGAAAAACACCAGCCAATGTGTTAGTGGGGTTCAGCAACGCCAGCTGTTCCCCCGCTGTGTAGCCGGCATCGTGTCCAGCACAAGCCACGCTGGCACAACCGACCAAAAGCTGCCACCAGTGCAGGCTTCGGCCTACACTTTGCTCCTCTCCTCCTCCTCCTGCTGACCCTGGGCTCAAACACCGCTAGTTTTTGCCCGGAAATGCTAGCTGCACAGAGAAAAACACCAGCCAATGTGTTAGTGGGGTTCAGCAACGCCAGCTGTTCCCCTGCTGTGTAGCTTGCAACGTGACCTGCAAACGCCACGCAGGCACATGAACTGAAATTGAAGGGAGCCTGCCCCCCACCCACAGGTGTTTCTATGTATAACAGCCACCTTGTACAGCAGTACTGCTGCATTTGTACAAGGTGGCTGATGTTTTCTCCTTGCCCACGTGGAACTCAACACGTACAAAATGTGTCTCTTTGAGACCATTCCACTGTCCCTGAGGTGTGACTTTCCTTTCTAATGATACGCAGCACCCCCCTTGGTAGCGCTTCCCGTCTTCTGACATCATTGGTTGGCTACTTGCGCCTGTTCGTCCGCCCTGCCTGAATAAAATGCTCCTCGTTGTCTTAATTAGTTTGACTGCGAGGGTGTGATTGATGGGCACGAGCAGTGCATATCTTCGCCTGTCTTAACTCATCTCCTTCCGCCTTCTTCAGACTGTGCAGCCTCATGGCCGCGGCATGCGAGAAGGGATCAGCAGAGGCCGCCCAGTCTGAAGCAGGTGTAAGGACGTGTGTGAGCGGCCAAAATATTTACTGCTCAAGGCCACGAATCCCAGCACCGCAGTGTGGCTTTATGAAAAGACACTGTGGGTCTGGGATTTATGGCCATCGTTAACCGCACCGGCCAACATGAAATGATGTCATAAGATGGGCAGCGCTAACAGGGCATTGCCAAGGGATAACACAAGAGCGCAGACTCCTGTACAGCAAATAACAACGCTCAGGAAGCTGCGCCAAGCACCAAGGCGTTATTTTGGACACCTGTGCTGCGTCTCATCAAAAAACCAAGTCACGCATCCACTACAGTTTGACTGTAGAATGGGGTAAATTGTGTATGTCTTTCATTCAGCGTGTGCAAGTAGACAAATTAATAGAGCAACCTTTCACTTGTGCAGCATTAATACTGCACAAGGTGTGTCTCTTGTACTTTGTAACACCTGAGGGGGGGGTTAAAGGTTTCCTTTGAAATTGGTTCAACTAGGCTTCGGCCTACACTCTGCTCCTCTCCTCCTCCTCCTCCTGCTTCAACACGGGCTCTAACATCGCTAGTTTTTGCCCGCAAGTGCTAGCTGCACAGAGAAAAACACACGCCATTGTGTTAGTGGGGTTCAGCAACGCCAGCTGTTCCCCCAGTGTGTAGCCGGCAAAGTGTCCTGCAAACGCAACGCAGACACAAAGCTGCCTCCAGTGCAGGCTTCGGCCTACACTCATCTCCCCCTGCTTACCCTTTGCTCCAACACCGCTAGTTGGGGCTCTAGGAAGACAATCTTTAATAGGCAAGGCAACGCATCCGGGTTCCAGCACCGCCAGCTGGTTCTCAGCAGTGTTCTTGTCACAGGTACTCCCTCGTGCCAAGCCTGGTTTCAGCACCGTCAGCTGTTTCCGGGTTGTGTCAACTTCACTGAGACGCCTATGCTTGCCCCGTCGTGGTGCGGTCGAGTTAGCCAACTCCAGGGTGCCTCCAGTTTAGGAGCTTCCTATGTGGGCTGCGTGAACTGGTAGTCAAGGCTGGTTCTGTAGTGCCAGTAGGCCCAGCTCCCCCTGTAGGACTGTTGGGGTTCGGTAACTGCGGCTGCCTCGCGGCCTAGCTGTTCTCTCCTCTCCTGTGGGCCTTGGGGTCCACCACCTGGTTCCAGCACCGTCAGCTGGTTCCGGGCCGAGCCTTTGGCTTAGGTGCCTCCTCCTGGGTATCCGAGTTCCGCCAACGCCAGGCGGTCCTTGGTAGTGCTTTTAAGCGCGGGCACCTACAGCTTAGTAACCGGGTTCCAGCACCGTCAGCTGGTCCTCGTTCGTGCCATTGGCTCTTGCACACTGGGGCAACGCATCCGGGTTCCAGCACCGCCAGCTGGTTCTCGGCAGTGTTCTTGTCACAGGTACTCCCTCGTGCCAAGCCTGGTTTCAGCACCGTCAGCTGTTTCCGGGTTGTGTCAAGCTCACTGAGACACCTATGCTTGCCTCGTCGTGGTGCGGTCGGGTTAGCCAACTCCAGGGTGCCTCCAGTTTAGGAGCTTCCTATGTGGGCTGCGTGAACTGGTAGTCAAGGCTGGTTCTGTAGTGCCAGTAGGCCCAGCTCCCCCTGTAGGACTGTTGGGGTTTGGTAACTGCGGCTGCCTCGCGGCCTAGCTGTTCTCTCCTCTCCTGTGGGCCTTGGGGTCCACCACCTGGTTCCAGCACCGTCAGCTGGTTCCGGGCCGAGCCTTTGGCTTAGGTGCCTCCTCCTGGGTATCCGAGTTCCGCCAACGCCAGGCGGTCCTTGGTAGTGCTTTTAAGCGCGGGCACCTACAGCTTAGTAACCGGGTTCCAGCACCGTCAGCTAGTCCTCGGTCGTGCCATTGGCTCTTGCACACTGGGGCAACGCATCCGGGTTTCAGCACCGCCAGCTGGTTCTCGGCAGTGTTTTTGTCACAGGTACTCCCTCGTGCCAAACCTGGTTTCAGCACCGTCAGCTGTTTCCGGGTTGTGTCAAGCTCACTGAGACACCTATGCTTGCCTCGTCGTGGTGCGGTCGGGTTAGCCAACTCCAGGGTGCCTCCAGTTTAGGAGCTTCCTATGTGGGCTGCGTGAACTGGTAGTCAAGGCTGGTTCTGTAGTGCCAGTAGGCCCAGCTCCCCCTGTAGGACTGTTGGGGTTCGGTAACTGCGGCTGCCTCGCGGCCTAGCTGTTCTCTCCTCTCCTGTGGGCCTTGGGGTCCACCACCTGGTTCCAGCACCGTCAGCTGGTTCCGGGCCGAGCCTTTGGCTTAGGTGCCTCCTCCTGGGTATCCGAGTTCCGCCAACGCCAGGCGGTCCTTGGTAGTGCTTTTAAGCGCGGGCACCTACAGTTTAGTAACCGGGTTCCAGCACCGTCAGCTGGTCCTCGGTCGTGCCATTGGCTCTTGCACACTGGGGCAACGCATCCGGGTTCCAGCACCGCCAGCTGGTTCTCGGCAGTGTTCTTGTCACAGGTACTCCCTCGTGCCAAGCCTGGTTTCAGCACCGTCAGCTGTTTCCGGGTTGTGTCAAGCTCACTGAGACACCTATGCTTGCCTCGTCGTGGTGCGGTCGGGTTAGCCAACTCCAGGGTGCCTCCAGTTTAGGAGCTTCCTATGTGGGCTGCGTGAACTGGTAGTCAAGGCTGGTTCTGTAGTGCCAGTAGGCCCAGCTCCCCCTGTAGGACTGTTGGGGTTCGGTAACTGCGGCTGCCTCGCGGCCTAGCTGTTCTCTCCTCTCCTGTGGGCCTTGGGGTCCACCACCTGGTTCCAGCACCGTCAGCTGGTTCCGGGCCGAGCCTTTGGCTTAGGTGCCTCCTCCTGGGTATCCGAGTTCCGCCAACGCCAGGCGGTCCTTGGTAGTGCTTTTAAGCGCGGGCACCTACAGCTTAGTAACCGGGTTCCAGCACCGTCAGCTGGTCCTCGGTCGTGCCATTGGCTCTTGCACACTGGGGCAACGCATCCGGGTTCCAGCACCGCCAGCTGGTTCTCGGCAGTGTTCTTGTCACAGGTACTCCCTCGTGCCAAGCCTGGTTTCAGCACCGTCAGCTGTTTCCGGGTTGTGTCAAGCTCACTGAGACACCTATGCTTGCCTCGTCGTGGTGCGGTCGGGTTAGCCAACTCCAGGGTGCCTCCAGTTTAGGAGCTTCCTATGTGGGCTGCGTGAACTGGTAGTCAAGGCTGGTTCTGTAGTGCCAGTAGGCCCAGCTCCCCCTGTAGGACTGTTGGGGTTCGGTAACTGCGGCTGCCTCGCGGCCTAGCTGTTCTCTCCTCTCCTGTGGGCCTTGGGGTCCACCACCTGGTTCCAGCACCGTCAGCTGGTTCCGGGCCGAGCCTTTGGCTTAGGTGCCTCCTCCTGGGTATCCGAGTTCCGCCAACGCCAGGCGGTCCTTGGTAGTGCTTTTAAGCGCGGGCACCTACAGCTTAGTAACCGGGTTCCAGCACCGTCAGCTAGTCCTCGGTCGTGCCATTGGCTCTTGCACACTGGGGCAACGCATCCGGGTTCCAGCACCGCCAGCTGGTTCTCGGCAGTGTTTTTGTCACAGGTACTCCCTCGTGCCAAACCTGGTTTCAGCACCGTCAGCTGTTTCCGGGTTGTGTCAATCTCACTGAGACACCTATGCTTGCCTCGTCGTGGTGCGGTCGGGTTAGCCAACTCCAGGGTGCCTCCAGTTTAGGAGCTTCCTATGTGGGCTGCGTGAACTGGTAGTCAAGGCTGGTTCTGTAGTGCCAGTAGGCCCAGCTCCCCCTGTAGGACTGTTGGGGTTCGGTAACTGCGGCTGCCTCGCGGCCTAGCTGTTCTCTCCTCTCCTGTGGGCCTTGGGGTCCACCACCTGGTTCCAGCACCGTCAGCTGGTTCCGGGCCGAGCCTTTGGCTTAGGTGCCTCCTCCTGGGTATCCGAGTTCCGCCAACGCCAGGCGGTCCTTGGTAGTGCTTTTAAGCGCGGGCACCTACAGCTTAGTAACCGGGTTCCAGCACCGTCAGCTGGTCCTCGTTCGTGCCATTGGCTCTTGCACACTGGGGCAACGCATCCGGGTTCCAGCACCGCCAGCTGGTTCTCGGCAGTGTTCTTGTCACAGGTACTCCCTCGTGCCAAGCCTGGTTTCAGCACCGTCAGCTGTTTCCGGGTTGTGTCAAGCTCACTGAGACACCTATGCTTGCCTCGTCGTGGTGCGGTCGGGTTAGCCAACTCCAGGGTGCCTCCAGTTTAGGAGCTTCCTATGTGGGCTGCGTGAACTGGTAGTCAAGGCTGGTTCTGTAGTGCCAGTAGGCCCAGCTCCCCCTGTAGGACTGTTGGGGTTTGGTAACTGCGGCTGCCTCGCGGCCTAGCTGTTCTCTCCTCTCCTGTGGGCCTTGGGGTCCACCACCTGGTTCCAGCACCGTCAGCTGGTTCCGGGCCGAGCCTTTGGCTTAGGTGCCTCCTCCTGGGTATCCGAGTTCCGCCAACGCCAGGCGGTCCTTGGTAGTGCTTTTAAGCGCGGGCACCTACAGCTTAGTAACCGGGTTCCAGCACCGTCAGCTAGTCCTCGGTCGTGCCATTGGCTCTTGCACACTGGGGCAACGCATCCGGGTTTCAGCACCGCCAGCTGGTTCTCGGCAGTGTTTTTGTCACAGGTACTCCCTCGTGCCAAACCTGGTTTCAGCACCGTCAGCTGTTTCCGGGTTGTGTCAAGCTCACTGAGACACCTATGCTTGCCTCGTCGTGGTGCGGTCGGGTTAGCCAACTCCAGGGTGCCTCCAGTTTAGGAGCTTCCTATGTGGGCTGCGTGAACTGGTAGTCAAGGCTGGTTCTGTAGTGCCAGTAGGCCCAGCTCCCCCTGTAGGACTGTTGGGGTTCGGTAACTGCGGCTGCCTCGCGGCCTAGCTGTTCTCTCCTCTCCTGTGGGCCTTGGGGTCCACCACCTGGTTCCAGCACCGTCAGCTGGTTCCGGGCCGAGCCTTTGGCTTAGGTGCCTCCTCCTGGGTATCCGAGTTCCGCCAACGCCAGGCGGTCCTTGGTAGTGCTTTTAAGCGCGGGCACCTACAGTTTAGTAACCGGGTTCCAGCACCGTCAGCTGGTCCTCGGTCGTGCCATTGGCTCTTGCACACTGGGGCAACGCATCCGGGTTCCAGCACCGCCAGCTGGTTCTCGGCAGTGTTCTTGTCACAGGTACTCCCTCGTGCCAAGCCTGGTTTCAGCACCGTCAGCTGTTTCCGGGTTGTGTCAAGCTCACTGAGACACCTATGCTTGCCTCGTCGTGGTGCGGTCGGGTTAGCCAACTCCAGGGTGCCTCCAGTTTAGGAGCTTCCTATGTGGGCTGCGTGAACTGGTAGTCAAGGCTGGTTCTGTAGTGCCAGTAGGCCCAGCTCCCCCTGTAGGACTGTTGGGGTTCGGTAACTGCGGCTGCCTCGCGGCCTAGCTGTTCTCTCCTCTCCTGTGGGCCTTGGGGTCCACCACCTGGTTCCAGCACCGTCAGCTGGTTCTGGGCCGAGCCTTTGGCTTAGGTGCCTCCTCCTGGGTATCCGAGTTCCGCCAACGCCAGGCGGTCCTTGGTAGTGCTTTTAAGCGCGGGCACCTACAGCTTAGTAACCGGGTTCCAGCACCGTCAGCTAGTCCTCGGTCGTGCCATTGGCTCTTGCACACTGGGGCAACGCATCCGGGTTCCAGCACCGCCAGCTGGTTCTCGGCAGTGTTTTTGTCACAGGTACTCCCTCGTGCCAAACCTGGTTTCAGCACCGTCAGCTGTTTCCGGGTTGTGTCAAGCTCACTGAGACACCTATGCTTGCCTCGTCGTGGTGCGGTCGGGTTAGCCAACTCCAGGGTGCCTCCAGTTTAGGAGCTTCCTATGTGGGCTGCGTGAACTGGTAGTCAAGGCTGGTTCTGTAGTGCCAGTAGGCCCAGCTCCCCCTGTAGGACTGTTGGGGTTCGGTAACTGCGGCTGCCTCGCGGCCTAGCTGTTCTCTCCTCTCCTGTGGGCCTTGGGGTCCACCACCTGGTTCCAGCACCGTCAGCTGGTTCCGGGCCGAGCCTTTGGCTTAGGTGCCTCCTCCTGGGTATCCGAGTTCCGCCAACGCCAGGCGGTCCTTGGTAGTGCTTTTAAGCGCGGGCACCTACAGCTTAGTAACCGGGTTCCAGCACCGTCAGCTGGTCCTCGGTCGTGCCATTGGCTCTTGCACACTGGGGCAACGCATCCGGGTTCCAGCACCGCCAGCTGGTTCTCGGCAGTGTTCTTGTCACAGGTACTCCCTCGTGCCAAGCCTGGTTTCAGCACCGTCAGCTGTTTCCGGGTTGTGTCAAGCTCACTGAGACACCTATGCTTGCCTCGTCGTGGTGCGGTCGGGTTAGCCAACTCCAGGGTGCCTCCAGTTTAGGAGCTTCCTATGTGGGCTGCGTGAACTGGTAGTCAAGGCTGGTTCTGTAGTGCCAGTAGGCCCAGCTCCCCCTGTAGGACTGTTGGGGTTCGGTAACTGCGGCTGCCTCGCGGCCTAGCTGTTCTCTCCTCTCCTGTGGGCCTTGGGGTCCACCACCTGGTTCCAGCACCGTCAGCTGGTTCCGGGCCGAGCCTTTGGCTTAGGTGCCTCCTCCTGGGTATCCGAGTTCCGCCAACGCCAGGCGGTCCTTGGTAGTGCTTTTAAGCGCGGGCACCTACAGCTTAGTAACCGGGTTCCAGCACCGTCAGCTAGTCCTCGGTCGTGCCATTGGCTCTTGCACATTGGGGCAACGCATCCGGGTTCCAGCACCGCCAGCTGGTTCTCGGCAGTGTTTTTGTCACAGGTACTCCCTCGTGCCAAACCTGGTTTCAGCACCGTCAGCTGTTTCCGGGTTGTGTCAAGCTCACTGAGACACCTATGCTTGCCTCGTCATGGTGCGGTCGGGTTAGCCAACTCCAGGGTGCCTCCAGTTTAGGAGCTTCCTATGTGGGCTGCGTGAACTGGTAGTCAAGGCTGGTTCTGTAGTGCCAGTAGGCCCAGCTCCCCCTGTAGGACTGTTGGGGTTCGGTAACTGCGGCTGCCTCGCGGCCTAGCTGTTCTCTCCTCTCCTGTGGGCCTTGGGGTCCACCACCTGGTTCCAGCACCGTCAGCTGGTTCCGGGCCGAGCCTTTGGCTTAGGTGCCTCCTCCTGGGTATCCGAGTTCCGCCAACGCCAGGCGGTCCTTGGTAGTGCTTTTAAGCGCGGGCACCTACAGCTTAGTAACCGGGTTCCAGCACCGTCAGCTAGTCCTCGGTCGTGCCATTGGCTCTTGCACACTGGGGCAACGCATCCGGGTTCCAGCACCGCCAGCTGGTTCTCGGCAGTGTTTTTGTCACAGGTACTCCCTCGTGCCAAACCTGGTTTCAGCACCGTCAGCTGTTTCCGGGTTGTGTCAAGCTCACTGAGACACCTATGCTTGCCTCGTCGTGGTGCGGTCGGGTTAGCCAACTCCAGGGTGCCTCCAGTTTAGGAGCTTCCTATGTGGGCTGCGTGAACTGGTAGTCAAGGCTGGTTCTGTAGTGCCAGTAGGCCCAGCTCCCCCTGTAGGACTGTTGGGGTTCGGTAACTGCGGCTGCCTCGCGGCCTAGCTGTTCTCTCCTCTCCTGTGGGCCTTGGGGTCCACCACCTGGTTCCAGCACCGTCAGCTGGTTCCGGGCCGAGCCTTTGGCTTAGGTGCCTCCTCCTGGGTATCCGAGTTCCGCCAACGCCAGGCGGTCCTTGGTAGTGCTTTTAAGCGCGGGCACCTACAGCTTAGTAACCGGGTTCCAGCACCGTCAGCTAGTCCTCGGTCGTGCCATTGGCTCTTGCACACTGGGGCAACGCATCCGGGTTCCAGCACCGCCAGCTGGTTCTCGGCAGTGTTTTTGTCACAGGTACTCCCTCGTGCCAAACCTGGTTTCAGCACCGTCAGCTGTTTCCGGGTTGTGTCAAGCTCACTGAGACACCTATGCTTGCCTCGTCGTGGTGCGGTCGGGTTAGCCAACTCCAGGGTGCCTCCAGTTTGGGAGCTTCCTATGTGGGCTGCGTGAACTGGTAGTCAAGGCTGGTTCTGTAGTGCCAGTAGGCCCAGCTCCCCCTGTAGGACTGTTGGGGTTCGGTAACTGCGGCTGCCTCGCGGCCTAGCTGTTCTCTCCTCTCCTGTGGGCCTTCGTGTCCACCACCTGGTTCCAGCACCGTCAGCTGGTTCTCGGCAGTGTCTTTTGCTCTTGTACCTTCTGCTCCCCATCCTGGTTCCAGTACCGTCAGCTGGTTCCGGGCAGAGCCTTTGGCTTAGGTGCCTCCTTCTGGGTATCCAAGTTCCACCAACGTCAGGTGGTCCTTGGTAGTGCTTTCAGGCACGGGTACCTCCTGCTTAGTAACCGGGTTCCAGTAACGTCAGCTGGTCCTCGGTAGTTCCATTGGCTCTTGGACCTTCGGCTACCCATCCGGGTTCCAGTACCGTCAGCTGGTTCTCGGCAGTGTCTTTTGCTCTTGTACCTTCTGCTCCCCATCCTGGTTCCAGTACCGTCAGCTGGTTCCGGGCAGAGCCTTTGGCTTAGGTGCCTCCTTCTGGGTATCCAAGTTCCACCAACGTCAGGTGGTCCTTGGTAGTGCTTTCAGGCACGGGTACCTCCTGCTTAGTAACCGGGTTCCAGTAACGTCAGCTGGTCCTCGGTAGTTCCATAGGCTCTTGAACCTTCGGGTAGCCATCCGAGTTCCAGTTCCATCAGCTGGTTCTTGGCATTTTCTCAGCCTTCTTGTACCTTCTGCTACATTTCCAAGTTGAAGACCCTAACGTCGACGACCCGGAAGACCACCCCGATGACGACGACCCGGAAGACCACCCCGATGACGACGACGACGACGGCGGAGACGACGACGGCGGAGACGACGACGGCTGAGACGACGACGGCGGAGATGACGACACTGGAGACGACGACCCTGGAGACGACAACATGGAAGACCGAGAAGCAGAAGAACAAGAGGCTGCAGAACAAAGAGCAGAAGAACATTAAGCATAAGACTTAATATCAGAGCAAAAGATATTATCTAAATTATATGCAGAAGAAGACTAAGCAGTGTATGGGGGTGAGTCCGTTCCTCCTCGTGGTGCCCCTGGATAAAGCCTGATGCTGCAGGCCAAACTGAACGCGGACAAATGTAACTTTTGTGACTGGCAGAACGGAAGGTGTAATCTTCCAACTTTTATAGATAACAACTACGGGAATGCCTGTCACAAATGAGAATATGATGAAGAAGTAGAATAGGAAGAATAATAACAGTGGAATAAAAAGAATATGTAGAATAGGAAGAATAATAATAGTTGAAGAAAATGAATATGAAGAATGTAATAAAAAAAAAAATATAGGTAGAAGATGAAGAAGAAGATGAATAAGGTGAAGAAGTTGATGTCAAAGATGCTGATGATGATGAAGATGAAAGTGTGGGAAAAGGAAAAAAAAGAAGGGGAAGGTCGTGGAATAGTGAAACATCAATATCTGACAAAATAAAAAAAATTTACATAGTCAATATCTTTTTCAATCCGAACGTCTTAAAAAAAAAAAAAATCATGCTATTCTATTTGATTGGACTAATCCTCATTGCCTTTAATGTCTCCGCCACCTCCCCCATACATCCTACATTATTCTTAGTTGTTTTCCTTCATGTAGAATGAACCTACAAGGAAAGAAAGGGTTTATTTTAATTCCGATATTTTGGTCCCATTGAATTGCATTGGGATCGGGTATCGGTATCGGCGATATCCGATATTTTTTGAATATCGGCCGATCCAAACCGATACCGATACTTTCCGATATCGGAAGGTATCGCTCAACACTAATCATTAGTGAGCCCGAATGGCATCACAAGGTATTCAAAATGGCCTTCGGGCGTATTAAACGCAGTTTTCCATTCATCACCCTGCTTAATACGAACAAGATTATATGCCCCCCGAAGGTCAATCTTAGTAAACCAACTAGCTCCCTTAATCCTAGCAAACAAATCGGTAAGCAAAGGATATTGAAACTTGACCGTGATTTTATTCAAGAGGCGATAATCAATAGAGGGTCTCAAGGAACCATCTTTTTTAGCAACAAAAAAGAACCCCGCTCCCAACGGTGAAGAAGATGGCCGAATATGCCCTTTCTCCAAAGACTCCTTAATATAGCTCCGCATGGCGGTATGTTCAGGCACAGACAGGTTGAAAAGTCGACCCTTAGGAAACTTACAGCCTGGAATCAAGTCAATAGCACAATCGCAGTCCCTGTGCGGTGGAAGGAAACTGGACTTGGGCTCATCGAATACATCCTGAAAATCAGACAAAAACTCTGGAATTTCAGAAGAGAAAGAAGAGGAGATTGACATCAAAGGAACATCATTATGAACCCCCTGACAACCCCAACTAGTCACAGACATGGACTTCCAATCCAACACAGGATTATGTACCTGCAACCACGGAAAACCCAGCACGATAGCATCATGCAAATTATGCAACACCAGAAATCGACAATCTTCCTGATGGGCTGGCGCCATGCGCATGGTCACCTGTGTCCAAAACTGGGGCTTATATTTAGCCAAGGGTGTAGCATCAATGCCCTTAAAGGAATATGGTTCTGCAAAGGCTGCAAGGAAAAACCACAACACCTGGTAAACCCAAAGTCCATTAAGTTCAAGGCGGCACCTGAATCCACAAACGCCATGACAGAAAATGATGACAATGAGCAGATCAAGGACACAGATAACAGAAATTTAGGTTGTACAGTACTGATGGTAAATGAACTAGCGATCCTCTTTGTCCGTTTAGGACAGACTGAAATGACATGAGAAGCATCGCCACAATAATAACACAACCAATTTTGACGTCTGAATCCTTGTCGTTCTGTTCTTGACAGAATCCTATCACACTGCATTGGCTCAGGAATCGGCTCTGAGAACAACGCCACAGCACGCACAGTTCTGCGCTCTCGCAAGCGCCGGTCAATCTGAATGGCCAGAGACATAGAATCACTCAGACCAGAAGGCGTGGGAAACCCCACCATAACATCTTTAACGGATTCAGAAAGACCCCTTCTGAAAATTGCCGCCAAAGCATCATTATTCCATTTAGTCAACACAGACCATTTTCTGAATTTCTGACAATACAATTCTGCCGCCTCTTGACCCTGAGACAGGGCCAACAAGGTCTTCTCAGCTTGATCCACAGAATTAGGTTCATCATATAATAATCCCAAAGCCTGAAAAAAGGAGTCAATATTAAGCAAAGCCAGATTTCCAGATTCCAGGGAAAACGCCCAATCCTGCGGGTCACCACGCAGCAGGGAGATTACGATTTTTACCTGCTGAATGGAATCACCGGAGGATCGAGGTCTCAAAGCAAAAAACAGTTTACAGTTGTTTTTAAAACTCAAAAATTTGGACCTGTCACCAGAAAACAAATCAGGAGTAGGAATCTTCGGTTCTAAAGCAGGAGTCTGAACAATATAATCTGAAATACCCTGTATCCTAGCAGCAAGCTGGTCTACACGAGAAGCTATTTCCTGAACATTCATGCTAGCACAAAGCTCCTCAGTCACCCAGAGATTAAGAGGGAAGAGAACAGAAAACAGACTGAAGAAAAAAAAATAGCTCAACACCTTTCTTCCCTTCTTCTGAGAGGCATTTAACTCATTATGGGCCAGTTGTACTGTTATGATCCGGTGACCTTGGAGCAACATGAAAACTTTCACTGGAGTAGGTGGTCACTATACTGACCGCAAATCCTGAACTTAACACCGCAACTAGAAGTAGCCGTGGAGTGTACCTAACAAATCCTAGACTGTTGTGAATTCTGTGGCTGAGTTCACTTCTGTGGTCACAAGTGGTATTGCGGTCTCTGGGCTTCCTCCCTCAGGTGTTTTGGTGAGCTCGTTGGCTGCCTTGCTATTTAGCTCCACCTGAGTCTGTCTTCCTTGCTCCTTGTCAATGTTCCAGTGTTGGATCTGAGCTACTGCTTCTTTCCTTGGGCCTGCTGCTCTGCTAGATAAGTGCTTCTAGTTTGTTTTCTGTTTTTTCTGTCCAGCTTGCTATTATCTTTTGCTGGAAGCTCTGAGAAGCAAAGGGGTGCACTGCCGTGCTGTTAGTTCGGTACGGTGGGTCTTTTTGCCCCTTTGCGTGGTTTTCGTTTTAGGGTTTTTTGTAGACTGCATAGTTCTCTTTGCTATCCTCGCTCTGTCTAGAATATCGGGCCTCACTTTGCTGAATCTATTTCATTCCTACGTTTGTCTTTTCATCTTGCTAACAGTCATTATATGTGGGGGGCTGCCTATTCCTTTGGGGTATTTCTCTGAGGTAAGTCAGGCTTGTATTTCTATCTTCAGGCTGGTCAGCTCCTCAGGCAGTGCCGAGTTGCATAGGTAGTGATAGGCGCAATCCACTGCTGCTTATAGTTGTGTGAGGATAGATCAGGTACTGCAGTCTACAGAGATTCCACGTCTCAGAGCTCGTCCTATTGTTTTTGGTTATTGCCAGATCTCTGTATGTGCGCTGATTACTGCACGCTGTGTTGCCTGATTGCCAGCCATAACAGTACAAGGAGCCCCCCAATGATTCCCAATAGAGGGAAAAAAGAAATCCTGACATCATTTTTTTTTCTTAGCTCTGTCTTCAGTCTTTTTTTTCCCCTAGACATTGGAGTGCTTCAGGACACAGCTGTGGACATGGATATTCAGGCTCTGTGCTCCTCAATGGATAATCTCGTTGTAAATGTACAAAAGATTCAAGATACTATTGATCAGAAATCGATGCTAGAACCAAGAATTCCGATTCCTGATTTGTTTTTTGGTGACAGAACTAAGTTCCTGAGCTTCAGAAATAATTGTAAGCTATTTTTGGCCTTGAAACCTCATTCTTCTGGTAATCCTATTCAACAGGTTTTGATTATTATTTCTTTTTTGCGCGGCGACCCACAGGACTGGGCGTTTTCTCTTGCACCAGGAGATTCTGCATTGAGTAATGTTGATGCATTTTTCCAGGCGCTGGGATTGCTTTACGATGAGCCTAATTCAGTGGATCAGGCTGAGAAAAATCTGCTGGCTTTATGCCAGGGTCAGGATGATGTAGAAGTATATTGTCAGAAATTTAGGAAGTGGTCAGTACTCACTCTGTGGAATGAATCTGCACTAGCGGCTTTGTTCAGAAAGGGTCTCTCTGAAGCTCTTAAGGATGTAATGGTGGGATTTCCTATGCCTGCTGGTTTGAATGAGTCTATGTCCTTGGCCATTCAGATCGGTCGTCGCTTGCGCGATCGTAAATCTGTGCACCATCTGGCGGTATTGTCTGAGAGTAAACCTGAGCCTATACAGTGCGACAGGACTATGACTAAAGTAGAACGGCAAGAACACAGACGTCTGAACAGACTGTGTTTCTATTGTGGTGATTCTACTCATGCTATTTCTAATTGTCCTAAACGCACTAGGCGGTTCGATAGCTCTGCCGTTATTGGTACTGTACAGTCCAAATTCTTTTTGTCCATTACCTTAATGTGCTCTTTGTCATCGTATTCTGTCATGGCGTTTGTGGATTCAGGCGCTGCCCTGAATCTGATGGATTTGGATTATGCTAAACGTTGTGGATTTTTCTTGGAGCCTTTGCGGTGTCCTATTCCGTTGAGAGGAATTGATGCTACACCTTTGGCCAAGAATAAGCCTCAGTACTGGGCCCAGCTGACCATGTGCATGGCTCCTGCACATCAGGAAGTTATTCACTTTCTGGTACTGCATAATTTGCATGATGTGGTCGTGTTGGGGTTGCCATGGCTACAAACCCATAATCCAGTATTGGATTGGAACTCTATGTCGGTAACCAGCTGGGGTTGTCAGGGAGTACATGGTGATGTTCCATTTTTGTCTATTTCGTCATCCATTCCTTCTGACATCCCAGAGTTCTTGTCGGACTTTCAGGATGTATTTGAAGAGTCCAAGTCTGATGCCCTACCTCCGCATAGGAATTGTGATTGTGCTATCGATTTGATTCCTGGTAGTAAATTCCCTAAGGGTCGTTTATTTAATTTGTCCGTACCTGAACACACCGCTATGCGCAGTTATGTGAAGGAGTCCCTGGAGAAGGGACATATTCGCCCATCGTCGTCACCATTGGGAGCAGGGTTCTTTTTTGTAGCCAAGAAGGATGGTTCGCTAAGACCGTGTATTGATTACCGCCTTCTTAATAAGATCACTGTTAAGTTTCAGTATCCCTTGCCATTGATTTCTGACTTGTTTGCTCGGATTAAGGGGGCTAGTTGGTTTACTAAGATTGATCTTCGTGGTGCGTATAATCTGGTGAGAATCAGGCAGGGAGATGAATGGAAAACGGCATTTAATACGCCCGAGGGTCATTTTGAGTATCTGGTGATGCCGTTCGGACTTGCCAATGCTCCATCTGTTTTTCAGTCTTTTATGCATGACATTTTCCGTGAGTATCTGGATAAATTCTTGATTGTTTACTTGGATGACATTTTGATCTTCTCAGATGATTGGGAGTCTCATGTGAAGCAAGTCAGAATGGTTTTCCAGGTACTGCGTGCTAATTCCTTGTTCGTGAAGGGATCAAAGTGTCTCTTCGGTGTGCAGAAAGTTTCATTTTTGGGGTTCATCTTTTCCCCTTCTACTATCGAGATTGATCCGGTTAAGGTTCAGGCCATCCAGGATTGGACTCAGCCGACATCTCTAAAAAGTCTGCAGAAATTCCTGGGCTTTGCTAATTTTTATCGTCGCTTCATCTGTAATTTTTCTAGCATTGCCAGACCATTGACCGATTTGACCAAGAAGGGTGCTGATTTGGTTAATTGGTCTTCTGCTGCCGTGGAAGCTTTTCAGGAGTTGAAGCGTCGTTTTTGCTGTGCCCCTGTGTTGTGTCAACCTGATGTTTCTCTTCCGTTCCAGGTCGAGGTTGATGCTTCTGAGATTGGTGCAGGGGCGGTTTTGTCACAGAGAGGTTCTGGTTGCTCAGTGTTCAAACCATGTGCTTTCTTTTCCAGGAAATTTTCTGCTGCTGAGCGTAATTATGATGTGGGCAACCGAGAGTTGCTGGCCATGAAGTGGGCATTCGAGGAGTGGCGTCATTAGCTTGAGGGTGCTAAGCATCGCGTGGTGGTTTTGACTGATCATAAGAACCTTACTTATCTTGAGTCTGCCAAGCGATTGAATCCTAGACAGGCCCGTTGGTCGTTATTTTTTGCTCGTTTTGATTTTGTGATTTCATACCTTCCGGGCTCTAAAAATGTGAAGGCGGATGCTCTGTCTAGGAGTTTTGTGCCCGATTCTCCGGGGTTATCTGAGCCGGCGAGTATCCTCAAGGAAGGAGTCATTGTGTCTGCCATCTCCCCTGATTTGCGGAGAGTGTTGCAGAAATTTCAGGCTAATAAACCTGATCGTTGTCCGGCCGAGAAACTGTTCGTCCCTGATAGGTGGACTAGTAAAGTTATCTCTGAACTTCATTGTTCGGTGCTGGCCGGTCATCCAGGAATCTTTGGTACCAGGGAGTTGGTTGCTAGATCCTTCTGGTGGCCATCTCTGTCACGGGATGTGCGTGCTTTTGTGCAGTCCTGTGGAATTTGTGCTAGGGCTAAGCCCTGCTGTTCACGTGCCAGTGGGTTGCTTTTGCCCTTGCCGGTCCCAAAGAGGCCTTGGACACATATTTCGATGGATTTCATTTCTGACCTTCCCGTTTCTCAAAAAATGTCGGTCATTTGGGTGGTCTGTGATCGCTTTTCTAAAATGGTCCATCTGGTGCCCTTGGTTAAATTGCCTTCCTCCTCTGATTTGGTGCCTTTGTTCTTCCAGCATGTGGTTCGTTTACATGGCATTCCTGAGAATATTGTTTCTGACAGAGGTTCCCAGTTTGTCTCGAGGTTCTGGCGAGCCTTTTGTGGTAGGATGGGCATTGACCTATCTTTCTCCTCGGCCTTCCATCCTCAGACTAATGGCCAGACCGAACGAACCAATCAGACCTTGGAAACATATCTGAGATGTTTTGTTTCCGCTGACCAGGATGATTGGGTGTCATTTTTGCCGTTGGCTGAGTTCGCCCTTAATAATCGGGCCAGCTCGGCTACCTTGGTCTCTCCATTTTTCTGCAATTCTGGGTTCCATCCTCGTTTCTCTTCAGGACAGGTTGAGTCTTCGGACTGTCCTGGTGTGGATTCTGTGGTGGACAGGTTGCAGCAGATCTGGACTCAGGTAGTGGACAATTTGACCTTGTCCCAGGAGAAGGCTCAGCTTTTCGCTAATCGCAGACGCCGTGTGGGACCCCGACTTCGTGTTGGGGATCTGGTTTGGTTATCTTCTCGTCATATTCCTATGAAGGTTTCCTCTCCTAAATTTAAACCTCGTTTTATTGGTCCGTATAGGATTTCTGAGATTCTCAATCCGGTGTCTTTTCGTCTGACCCTCCCAGACTCCTTTTCCATACATAATGTATTCCATAGGTCGTTGTTGAGGAGATACGTGGCACCTATGGTTCCATCTGTGGAGCCTCCTGCCCCTGTTTTGGTGGAGGGGGAATTGGAGTATATTGTGGAGAAGATTTTGGATTCTCGTGTCTCTAGACGGAAACTCCAGTATCTGGTCAAATGGAAGGGTTATGCTCAGGAAGATAATTCCTGGGTTTTTGCCTCTGATGTCCATGCCCCAGATCTTGTTCGTGCCTTTCATGTGGCTCATCCTGGTCGGCCTGGGGGGTCTGGTGAGGGTTCGGTGACCCCTCCTCAAGGGGGGGGTACTGTTGTGAATTCTGTGGCTGAGTTCACTTCTGTGGTCACAAGTGGTATTGCGGTCTCTGGGCTTCCTCCCTCAGGTGTTTTGGTGAGCTCGTTGGCTGCCTTGCTATTTAGCTCCACCTGAGTCTGTCTTCCTTGCTCCTTGTCAATGTTCCAGTGTTGGATCTGAGCTACTGCTTCTTTCCTTGGGCCTGCTGCTCTGCTAGATAAGTGCTTCTAGTTTGTTTTCTGTTTTTTCTGTCCAGCTTGCTATTATCTTTTGCTGGAAGCTCTGAGAAGCAAAGGGGTGCACCGCCGTGCTGTTAGTTCGGCACGGTGGGTCTTTTTGCCCCTTTGCGTGGTTTTCGTTTTAGGGTTTTTTGTAGACTGCATAGTTCTCTTTGCTATCCTCGCTCTGTCTAGAATATCGGGCCTCACTTTGCTGAATCTATTTCATTCCTACGTTTGTCTTTTCATCTTGCTAACAGTCATTATATGTGGGGGGCTGCCTATTCCTTTGGGGTATTTCTCTGAGGTAAGTCAGGCTTGTATTTCTATCTTCAGGCTAGTCAGCTCCTCAGGCAGTGCCGAGTTGCATAGGTAGTGATAGGCGCAATCTACTGCTGCTTATAGTTGTGTGAGGATAGATCAGGTACTGCAGTCTACAGAGATTCCACGTCTCAGAGCTCGTCCTATTGTTTTTGGTTATTGCCAGATCTCTGTATGTGCGCTGATTACTGCACGCTGTGTTGCCTGATTGCCAGCCATAACACTAGACACCTCGTCACAGCCGGAGGACTAATTACCCCTAAAGATGTAAATAGGAATACTATCTTGCCTCAGAGCAGAACCCCAAAGGATAGACAGCCCCCCACAAATATTGGCGGTGAGTTGGAGATGAAAAAACATACACAGGCAGAAAAACAGGATTTAGCACAAGAGGCCACTCTAGCTAAATAGGACAGGAAAGGTCAGAGTTCTGTGTGGTCAGTATTAAAACCCTTCAAAAATATCCACCGCAGAATATACAAAAACTTCCTACATCTAACTAAAGACGTAGGAGCGTAAATCTGCAACTCCAGCGAATCCTACATTCAGAGTAGGAATACAATCAAAAACAAGCACACAGCCTGTGTGCCACAGAAAAAGAAACAGACACTTATCTTTGCTGAAATGGCAACCATGCAGGAGAAGCCAGAAAGAGATCCATCATATCCCAAAAAACATTGACAACTGGCAAGGACTAATGAGTCCTGCAAGCCTAAATACCCCAGTCAGAACTGCAATTAGCAGATACACCTGTCCAAGACTGCAGCCCAGGAACAACTGCATTACCATCTACTACCACCAGAGGGAGCTCAAAAGCAGAATTCACAACAGTGGCGGTCGCATGACACGTTGCCGGATACACAGCAGGGGAGCAGCAGGCGTGACTGAACCCCACTAACACATTGGCGAGGTGTTTGGCTCTGTGCAAACGCCACTTCCAGGCAGCAACCAGCAGTGTTGGAGCCCAGGGACAGTAGGAGGAGCAGAGTGTAGGCCGAAGCCTGCACTGTAGGCATGTAAATGTCTGTTAGTGTGCCAGCGTGGCGGTCGCATGACACGTTGCCGGATACACAGCTGGGAATCAGCTGACATTACTGAAACCCAATAACACGGCATTAAGTGTTAACTGTGCAGCCAGCACTTCCAGGCACCAACTGGCGGTGTTAGAGCCCAGGAACAGCAGGAGGAGCAGATTGGAGGTATTGCCACACACACAGCTGGGGATCAGCTGACGTTACTGAACCCCAATAACAGAGGAGCGACTGTTGACTGTGCAGACAGCACTTCCAGGCACCAACTGGCGGTGTTAGAGCCCAGGGACTGCAGGATGAGCAGATTGGAGGTATTGCCGCACACACAGCTGGGGATCAGCTGACGTTACTGAACCCCAATAACAGAGGAGTGACTGTTGACTGTGCGGACAGCACTTCCAGGCACCAACTGGCGGTGTTAGAGCCCAGGGACAGCAGGAGGAGCAGATTGGAGTCATTGCCACACACACAGCTGGGGATCAGCTGACGTTACTGACCCCCAATAACAGAGGAGCGACTGTTGACTGTGCGGACAGCACTTCCAGGCACCAACTGTGTTATGAAAGGTAATTCAGTACCACAATGGACATAGAGGTCAGCGCACATACAGTGACCTGGCAATAACCCAAAAAACAAGAACGAGCTCTGAGACGTGGGAACTCTGTTGACCGCAATCCCTAATCCTCTCCAACCACACTAAAGGCAGCCGTGGATTGCGCCTAACGCTCCCTATGCAACTCGGCATGGCCTGAGAAACTAGCTAGCCTGAAGATAGAAAATAAGCCTACCTTGCCTCAGAGAAATACCCCAAAGGAAAAGGCAGCCCCCACATATAATGACTGTGAGTTAAGATGAAAAGACAAACGTAGAGATGAAATAGATTTAGCAAAGTGAGGCCCAACTTTCTGAACAGAGCGAGGATAGGAAAGGAAACTTTGCGGTCAACACAAAACCCTTCAAAAACCACGCAAAGGGGGCAAAAAGACCCTCTGCGTCCCAGAGCTTCCAGCAAGCAGTAAAAAACAAATTGACAAGCTGGACAGAAAAAAACAGCAAACAAATAGAAAAGAGTAACTTAGCTATGCAGAGCAGCAGGCCACAGGAACGATCCAGGAGGAAACAGGTCCAATACTAGAACATTGACTGGAGGCCAGGATCAAAGCACTAGGTGGAGTTAAATAGAGCAGCACCTAACGACTTCACCACATCACCTGAGGAAGGAAACTCAGAAGCCGCAGTACCACTTTCCTCCACCAACGGAAGCTCACAGAGAGAACCAGCCGAAGTACCACTTGTGACCACAGGAGGGAGCTCTGCCACAGAATTCACAACAGTACCCCCCCTTGAGGAGGGGTCACCGAACCCTCACCAGAGCTCCCAGGACAACCAGGATGAGCCATATGAAAGGCACGAACAAGATCGGGAACATGGACATCAGAGGCAAAGACCCAGGAATTATCTTCCTGAGCATAACCCTTCCACTTAACCAGATACTGGAGTTTCCGCCTTGAAACACGAGAATCCAAAATCTTCTCCACAATATACTCCAACTCCCCCTCCACCAAAACCGGGGCAGGAGGATCAACAGATGGAACCATAGGTGCCACGTATCTCCGCAACAATGACCTATGGAATACGTTATGTATGGTAAAAGAATCTGGAAGGGTCAGACGAAAAGACGCAGGATTAAGAACCTCAGAAATCCTATACGGACCAATAAAACGAGGTTTAAACTTAGGAGAGGAAACCTTCATAGGAATATGACGAGAAGATAACCAAACCAAGTCCCCAACCAGAAGTCGGGGACCAACACAGCGTCTGCGATTAGTGAAACGTTGAGCCTTCTCCTGGGACAAAGTCAAATTGTCCACTACATGAGTCCAAATCTGCTGCAACCTGTCCACCACAGTATCCACACCAGGACAGTCCGAAGACTCAACCTGCCCTGAAGAGAAACGAGGATGGAACCCAGAGTTGCAGAAAAACGGTGAAGCCAAGGTAGCCGAGCTGGCCCGATTATTAAGGGCGAACTCAGCCAAAGGCAAAAAGGACACCCAGTCATCCTGATCAGCAGAAACAAAGCATCTCAGATATGTTTCAAAGGTCTGATTGGTTCGTTCGGTCTGGCCATTAGTCTGAGGATGGAAAGCCGAGGAAAAAGACAAGTCAATGCCCATCCTACCACAAAAGGCTCGCCAAAACCTCGAAACAAACTGGGAACCTCTGTCAGAAACGATATTCTCCGGAATGCCATGTAAACGAACCACATGCTGGAAAAACAATGGCACCAAATCAGAGGAGGAAGGCAATTTAGACAAGGGTACCAAATGGACCATCTTAGAGAAGCGATCACAGACCACCCAAATGACTGACATCTTTTGAGAGACGGGAAGATCTGAAATAAAATCCATAGAGATATGTGTCCAAGGCCTCTTCGGGACTGGCAAGGGCAAAAGCAACCCACTGGCACGAGAACAGCAGGGCTTAGCCCGAGCACAAATCCCACAGGACTGCACAAAAGTACGCACATCCCGCGACAGAGATGGCCACCAAAAGGATCTAGCCACTAACTCTCTGGTACCAAAGATTCCAGGATGACCAGCCAACACCGAACAATGAACCTCAGAGATAACTTTATTCGTCCACCTATCAGGGACAAACAGTTTCTCCGTTGGGCAACGATCAGGTTTATTAGCCTGAAATTTTTGCAGCACCCGCCGCAAAGCAGGGGAGATGGCAGACACAATTACTCCCTCTTTGAGGATAGCCGCCGGCTCAGATACACCCGGAGAGTCGGGCACAAAACTCCTAGACAGAGCATCCGCCTTCACATTTTTAGAGCCCGGAAGGTATGAAATCACAAAGTCAAAACGGGCAAAAAACAACGACCAACGAGCTTGTCTAGGATTCAACCGCTTGGCGGACTCGAGATAAGTCAAGTTCTTATGATCAGTCAAGACCACCACGCGATGCTTAGCTCCTTCAAGCCAATGACGCCGCTCGTCGAATGCCCACTTCATGGCTAGCAACTCTCGATTGCCCACATCATAATTTCGCTCAGCAGGCGAAAACTTCCTGGAAAAGAAGGCGCATGGTTTCATCACCGAGCAATCAGAACTTCTCTGCGACAAAACAGCCCCTGCTCCAATCTCAGAAGCATCAACCTCGACCAGGAACGGAAGCGAAACATCTGGTTGACACAACACAGGGGCAGAAGAAAAATGACGCTTCAACTCTTGAAAAGCTTCCACCGCAGCAGAAGACCAATTGACCACATCAGTACCTTTCTTGGTCAAATCGGTCAATGGTTTAGCAATACTAGAAAAATTGCAGATGAAGCGACGATAAAAATTAGCAAAGCCCAGGAACTTTTGCAGACTTTTCAGAGATGTCGGCTGAGTCCAATTATGGATGGCTTGGACCTTAACAGGGTCCATCTCGATAGTAGAAGGGGAAAAGATGAACCCCAAAAATGAAACCTTCTGAACACCAAAGAGACACTTTGATCCGTTCACAAACAAAGAATTAGCACGCAGGACCTGAAACACCGTTCTGACCTGCTTCACATGAGACTCCCAATCATCCGAGAAGATCAAAATGTCATCTAAGTACACAATTAGGAATTTATCCAGGTACTCTCGGAAGATGTCATGCATAAAGGACTGAAACACTGATGGAGCATTGGCAAGTCCGAACGGCATTACTAGATACTCAAAATGGCCCTCGGGCGTATTAAATGCAGTTTTCCACTCATCGCCTCGCTTAATACGCACAAGATTATACGCACCACGAAGATCTATCTTGGTGAACCAACTAGCCCCCTTAATCCGAGCAAACAAATCAAATAACAATGGCAAGGGGTACTGAAATTTAACCGTGATCTTATTTAGAAGGCGATAATCTATACAAGGTCTCAGTGAACCATCCTTCTTGGCTACAAAAAAGAACCCTGCTCCTAATGGCGACGATGACGGGCGAATATGCCCCTTCTCTAAAGACTCCTTCACATAACTCCGCATAGCGGCGTGCTCAGGCACAGATAAATTAAACAGTCGACCTTTTGGGAATTTACTACCAGGAATCAAATCGATAGCACAATCACAATCCCTATGCGGAGGTAGGGTATCGGACTTGGGCTCATCAAATAAATCCTGGTAATCAGACAAGAACTCAGGAACCTCAGAAGGGGTGGATGACGAAATAGTCAGAAATGGGACATCACCATGTACCCCCTGACAACCCCAGCTGGACACAGACATGGATTTCCAATCTAATACTGGTTTATGGACTTGTAGCCATGGCAACCCCAACACGACCACATCATGCAGATTATGCAACACCAGAAAGCGAATAACCTCCTGATGTGCAGGAGCCATGCACATGGTCAGCTGGGTCCAGTACTGAGGCTTATTCTTGGCCAAAGGCGTAGCATCAATTCCTCTCAATGGAATAGGACACTGCAAGGGCTCCAAGAAAAACCCACAACGCCTAGCATACTCCAAGTCCATCAAATTCAGAGCAGCGCCTGAGTCCACAAATGCCATGACAGTATATGATGACAAAGAGCAGATCAAGGTAACAGACAGAAGAAATTTTGACTGTACCGTACCAATGGTGGCAGACCTAGCGAACCGCTTAGTGCGCTTAGGACAATCAGAGATAGCATGAGTGGAATCACCACAGTAGAAACACAGCCCATTCAGACGTCTGTGTTCTTGCCGTTCAACTCTGGTCAAAGTCCTATCGCACTGCATAGGCTCAGGTTTAAGCTCAGGTAATACCGCCAAATGGTGCACAGATTTACGCTCGCGCAAGCGTCGACCGATCTGAATGGCCAAAGACATAGACTCATTCAGACCAGCAGGCATAGGAAATCCCACCATGACATCCTTAAGGGCTTCAGAGAGACCTTTTCTGAAAATAGCTGCGAGCGCACCTTCATTCCACTGAGTGAGTACGGACCACTTTCTAAATTTCTGACAATATTCCTCTATTTCATCCTGACCCTGATACAGAGCCAGCAAATTCTTCTCTGCCTGATCCACAGAATTAGGCTCATCGTACAGCAATCCGAGCGCCAGGAAAAATGCATCGATATTACTTAATGCAGGATCTCCTGACGCAAGAGAAAATGCCCAGTCCTGAGGGTCGCCACGCAAAAAAGAAATAACGATCCTAACTTGTTGAACTGGGTCACCAGAGGAGCGAGGTTTCAAAGCCAGAAATAGTTTACAATTATTTTTGAAACTAAGAAATTTAGTTCTATCTCCAAAAAACAAATCAGGAATAGGAATTCTCGTTTCTAACATAGAATTTTGAACCACAAAGTCTTGAATACTTTGTACTCTTGCCGTGAGCTGATCCACACATGAAGACAGACCTTTAATGTCCATTGCTACACCTGTGTCCTGAACCACCCAAATGTCTAGGGGAAAAAAAAGGCAAAACACAGTGCAAAGAAAAAAAAATGGTCTCAGAACTTCTTTTTTCCCTCTATTGAGAATCATTAGTACTTTTGGCCTCCAGTACTGTTATGAAAGGTAATTCAGTACCACAATGGACATAGAGGTCAGCGCACATACAGTGACCTGGCAATAACCCAAAAAACAAGAACGAGCTCTGAGACGTGGGAACTCTGTTGACCGCAATCCCTAATCCTCTCCAACCACACTAAAGGCAGCCGTGGATTGCGCCTAACGCTCCCTATGCAACTCGGCACGGCCTGAGAAACTAGCTAGCCTGAAGATAGAAAATAAGCCTACCTTGCCTCAGAGAAATACCCCAAAGGAAAAGGCAGCCCCCACATATAATGACTGTGAGTTAAGATGAAAAGACAAACGTAGAGATGAAATAGATTTAGCAAAGTGAGGCCCAACTTTCTGAACAGAGCTAGGATAGGAAAGGAAACTTTGCGGTCAACAAAAAACCCTACAAAAACCACGCAAAGGGGGCAAAAAGACCCTCTGTACCGAACTAACGGCACGGAGGTACACCCTCTGCGTCCCAGAGCTTCCAGCAAGCAGTAAAAAACAAATTGACAAGCTGAACAGAAAAAAACAGCAAACAAATAGCAAAGAGTAACTTAGCTATGCAGAGCAGCAGGCCACAGTAACGATCCAGGAGGAAACACGTCCAATACTAGAACATTGACTGGAGGCCAGGACCAAAGCACTAGGTGGAGTTAAATAGAGCAGCACCTAACGACTTCACCACATCACCTGAGGAAGGAAACTCAGAAGCCGCAGTACCACTTTCCTCCACCAACGGAAGCTCACAGTGAGATCCAGCCGAAGTACCACTTGTGACCACAGGAGGGAGCTCTGCCACAGAATTCACAACACAACTGGCAGTGTTAGAGCCCAGGGACAGCAGGATGAGCAGATTGGAGGTATTGCCGCACACACAGCTGGGGATCAGCTGACGATATTGAACCCCAATAACAGAGGAGCGACTGTTGACTGTGCAGACAGCACTTCCAGGCACCAACTGGCGGTGTTAGAGCCCAGGGACAGCAGGACGAGCAGATTGGAGTTATTGCCACGCACACAGCAGGGGAACAGCAGGCGTTACTGAACTCCAATAACAGAGGAGCGACTGTTGACTGTGCGGACAGCACTTCCAGGCACCAACTAGCGGTGTTAGAGCCCAGGGACAGCACGAGTAGCAGAGGAACAGAGTGTAGGCCGAAGCCTGATTGGAGCAAGTTGAAAGGGAACCTTTAACCCCCCCTCCCCCAAGGCGTTTGTAGCTGAAAGAGCCATCTTGTGCAACACTAAGGATGCAAAAGGAAAAGGTTGCTCTTTAAAATATGCTCCTTGCAAACACAGAAGTAAACACTTATAAAATGTGTCCCCTGATACCATTAAACCGTCCCGGAGGTGGGAATTTCCTTCGTAATGGGACGCAGCACAGCCGTCATTCCTACCACCTTGGTGCCGTGCGCCGCCTCCTCAGCGTTGTTTGAAGCTGTCACGGAGCCTGCGCTGTAATGTTATCCCTTGGCCATGCACACTTAGCGCTGCCTGTCTTCTGACATCATTTAGGTGTCAGGCTGGCAGTGACTGTGCGTCCACGCTGTCCGAGATCCCACCTCGCAGTGTCGTCTAATGTAATCCTACTGCGGGCCTGGGATCCATGGGCATGCGCAGTGCATATCCTCGCCTCTCACTCCCCTCCTTCCCTCTTCTTCAGACTGTGTGGCGTCATGGCCGTGGCATGCTATTAGGGATCAGCTGATGGCGCACAGTCTGAAGAAGGCGGAGAGAGATGAGCGAGAAGCCTGAGGTGAAGATATGCACTGCGCATGCCCATGGATCCCAGGCCCGCAGTGTGATTAAATCAGAAGACACTGCGAGGCGGGATCTCGGGCAGCACGGCCGCACAGGCTCAGCCAGCCTGACACCAAATTATGTCAGAAGACAGGCAGCGCTAAGTGTGCATGGCCAAGGGATAACAGGATAGCGCAGGCTCCGTGACAGCTTAAAACAATGCTGAGGAGGCGGCGCACGGCCCCAAGGGGGTAGGAATGACGGCTGTGCTGCGTCACATTACGAAGGAAAGTCCCACCTCCGGGACGGTTTAACGGTATCAGTGGACACATTTTATAAGTGTTAAGTTCTGCGTGTGCAAGGAGCTAAACTAAAAGAGCTACCTTTTCCTTGTGCAGCGTTACTGCTGCACAAGGTGGCTCTTTCAGTAACAAATGCCTGGGGGGGGGGACAGGTTCCCTTACATTTCAGTTGTTGTGTCAGCGTGGAGGTCGCAGGACACATTGCTGGCTACACAGCTAGGGATCAGCTGACGTTACTGAAACCCAATAACACTGGGTTGTATGTTTTGACTGTGCAGCCTGCACTTCTGAGCCTCAACTGGCGGTGTTGGAGCCCAGAAATTGCAGTTCAGGTGGTAGAAAGACGAACACATCAGGAGACCTGGATGACACCCAATTACTTAATCAGGCAGAGGAGTGGCAAATTCCTGCGAGATCCAGGCCTGGTTCATTTTCAGAAAAGTAAGCCAGTCAACGTTATCAGAGGATAGTCGCATGCGATGGTCTGTTAGTACACCACCTGCGGCACTAAAGACGCGTTCCGATAAGACACTAGCCGCAGGGCAAGCCAGCACCTCCAATGCATACTGGCTTAGCTCTGGCCATGTATCCAGCTTAGAGACCCAAAACTTGAAAGGGGAAGAGCCGTCTGGGAGTACAGTAAGAGGGCAAGACATGTAGTCTGTCACCATCTGACGGAACCGTTGCCTCCTGCTGACTGGAGCCGCCGGTGATGGTGTAGACATTTGGGGCGGGCACACAAAACTGTGCCACAGTTGGGCCATACTGGTCTTGCTCATACTGCTTCTGCTCCCTCTTTGTGCAGAGCCTCCTCCACTGCCTCAACGCACTGAGCTGCTTTGTAAAGCACTAGCAGCACTCCTCTCAGTTGGACTGGAGAAGATGATGGAATTCACCAGTGTGTCTTGGTACTCCCGCATTTTACGCTCCCGGGTCAACGGTGTGATGAGGTTTTGTACGTTGTCCTGGTAGCGAGGATGGAGGAGGGTGTACACCCAATAATCAGGCATGTTGAGAATGTGGTCGATGCGGCGGTCGTCTCTCAGGCACAGCAGCATGAAATCAACCATGTGCTGCAGACTGCCAACTGGCCCAGAAACGCTGTCCCCTGCTTGAGACGTGATCTCTGCCCGCTCTTCATCACCCCACCCTCGCTGTACTCACTGACTACTGGACAATTGTGTAACTCCCTCCTCTGGATGGAGGTCTTCCTCCTCCATTGACTCCTCCTCATCCTCCTCACAAAGTGTTCCCTGCCTACGCCTTTGTGCGGAACCACGTGGCGCTGACAGTGCAGAAGTTGATGGAAATGGTGACTCCTCATCCTCCACCTCTTCCACAACATCATTCCTTAGTGCTTGCAGTGTTTGTTGAAGCAGGCAGATAAGGGGTACAGTCATGCTGACTAGTGCATCATCTGCACTTGCCATCCGCGTGGAATAATCGAAGGGACGCAAAACCTGGCAGACGTCCTTCATAGTGGCCCACTCTGTGGTTGTGAAGTCTGAGCGGAGCGGAGTGCGACTTCTTTGCGCCTGATGCAGCTGGTACTCCATTACTGCTTGCTGCTGCTCACAGAACCACTCCAACATATGTAACGTGGAATTCCACCTGGTAGGTAGGTCACATATGATGCGATGTTCCGGAAGGCGGAATCGGCGCTGCAGAGCAGTAATGCGCGATCTTGCCGTGCTAGAACGCCGCAAGTGAGCACACTCTAGGCGGGCCTTGTGCAGCAGTGCATCAAGATCCAGATAGTCCCTCAGAAAACTCTGCACAATCAAATTGAGCACATGTGCCAGACATGGGATGTGAGTGAGGTTGCCAAGGGCCAAAGCTGCCACCAGATTTCGGCCATTGTCACACACTACCATGCCTGGCTGGAGATTCGCTGGCACAAACCACACATCGCTTTCCTGCTTGATGGCATTCCAGAGCTCCTGCGCTGTGTGGCTTCGATTCCCCAAAGAAACTAATTTCAAGACGGCCTGTTGACGTTTGGCCATGGCTGTGCTCATGTCGGTCGTAAAAGGTAAACGTTCACGGGTCCATGTGGAGGTGGACTGTGACGGCTCCTGCAGCGATGATTCTGAGGAACTTGTGTATGAGGAGGAGTCAATGCGTAAAGACTGGATTCTTGCAATCCTTGGAGTGGGCAGGACACGTCCTTCGCCACTCGCACGATCTGTACCCGGCTCAACAACATTAACCCAAAGGTATCGCCCCTGTTTATGTTGACTGGTCCATGCATCGGTGGTGAGGTGGACCTTGCTACTGACGGCGTTTAGTAGCGCGTGTTTTATGTGTCCCTCCACATGCTTGTGCAGGGCAGGGACGGCTTGCCTGCTGAAATAAAAGCGGCTGGGCACCTTGTACTGTGGGACTACCAATGCCATCAAGTCACCGAAGCTGTCAGTCTCCACCAGACTGAATGAGAGCATTTCCAGTGACAGAAGTTTGGCAATGCCTGCATTCAGAGCCTGTGCTCGGGGGTGGTTTGCTGAGAATGGACACCTTTTCTCCCATGCCTGTACTACTGATGGCTGTAGACTGGGATGGGAGTGTGAGGATGACTGGGAACGTGGTGCTGTGGGTGGAATTACAGTGGGTCTCTGGACAACAGTGCCAGAGGTTCTTCCATGGCGATCCTGGGAGGAAGCCGAACCAGCTGTGTGTGAGCTGGAGGAAGAGGCAACATGAGCTGAAGAGGTGGTAGCTGCCGCTGTTGGTTGGCCTAGGTCTTCAGTGTGTTTTTGTAACTCCACCGCGTGCCTGGTCCGCACATGTTTCCACATATTTGTGGTATTGAGGTTGCTGGCACTTTTCCCTCTTTTGACTTTCTGATTACACAGCTTGCATTTGACAAAGCAAATGTCATCTGCAACTATGTCAAAAAAGGACCAGGCACTGCAAGTCTTGGGAGTGCCCTTTTTGGCTTTTGGAAGAGACAAGCTCCTAACGGGTGCCAAAGTGGAGGCTACGGGCTCCGTAGTGTTCCCCCTCCCTCTCCCTCTTTGGCCCGTTCGGGGAATCTCTTCCTCAGAGCTGCTCCCACCACCTTCCTGTACCTCACGCCACGATGGGTCAAGGACCTCATCATCTACACTACCCTCTGCCACCAACTGCTCCTCCTGGGTAGTCTCGGCAGCACAGTACGCACCAGAAAGCGGCACCTGAGTTTCATCATCAGATGCGTACTGCGCTGTGGTGACCGGAGGCACTGGCCCACCCGCCTCTTCAGAGTCAGAGAGACAAAGCTGTTGGGCATAACTGCACACTGCCTCTTCTTCCATTTCTCCAATGCTGCTTGGCTGGCCCCCTGTTTCCAAGCCAAGAGATTCAGAGAACAGAAGTAGAGACGGCTCCTGTCCTGGGCTCTCTGACTGCCTGGCCAATTTGGCAGGTGGTGAAGAGACAGATGACTGCTCTCCAGTGCTCTGTGCCTGAGAGGATGTGGTACTAATTGAAGTCGATGCATTAGCTGCCATCCATCCGACAACGGCTTCAATTTGATCTTCACGCAGCAGCGGTGTACGGCGCTCTCCTACAAAGCTGCACATGAAGGACTGTTCCCTGCTGAAACTGGGTGATGATGAGTCACCGGTGCCCGCAGCAGGCACAAAATCACCACGTCCTCTCCCTGCTCCTCTCCCTGCTCCGCGCCCACGCCCACATGCCTTACTCCCTGCCCTCTTCATCTTGGTTGACAGATAAAGATAAGCAGAAAAGTACTAAGGCCTTAGTGTGCTTATTCCTGAACAGCTCCTCCTAACAGGTTTAAGAAACACTAATTTTCTAAAGTGTGGACTAAATTTTATTATGAGTAAATGTGGCCTACACAACTGTTAAGTGGTGTGTTTGGTGAACTTTACTTTTTTTTTGGGGGGGCAGATCGGACTACAGAGCGAGTTTAACTCACACGGAGACCGTGCAGACAGCTGTAAACGGCGCTGCAAGGCCCAAAAAACCTCCTCTATGTTTTCCTATGTAGTGTTTTTCCACAATTTTGCTGGATACGGGTGGAAAGCCACTAATAGGAAATTTTTGAAAAAATGTGCAGCAGGTTGCACTATTAGAAAAAAGGACAATTTATTTTACGGTATGAGGCAGTGACGCACCCTGAGCTGAATACAACCGGCTGTGGCTGCACACAGACTACAGGGCGAGCTGCACTCACACAGAGACCGTGCAGACAGCCGTAAACGGCGCTGCAAGGCCCAAAAAACCTCCTCTATGTTATCCTATGTAGTGTTTTTCCACAATTTTGCTGGATACGGGTGGCAAGCCACTAATAGGAAATTTTTGAAAAAATGTGCAGCAGGCTGCACTATTAGCAAGAAAGGACAATTTATTTTACGGTATGAGGAAGTGACGCACCCTGAGCTGAATACAACCGGCTGTGGCTGCTCACAGACTACAGGGCGAGCTGCACTCACACGGAGACCGTGCAGACAGCCGTAAATGGCGCTGCAAGGCCCAAAAAAACTCCTCTATGTTATCCTATGTAGTGTTTTTCCACAATTTTGCTGGATACGGGTGGAAAGCCACTAATAGGAAATTTTTGAAAAAATGTGCAGCAGGCTGCACTATTAGCAAAAAAGGACAATTTATTTTACGGTATGAGGCAGTGACGCACCCTGAGCTGAATACAACTGGCTGTGGCTGCACACAGACTACAGGGCGAGCTGCACTCACACGGAGACCATGCAGACAGCCGTAAACGGCGCTGCAAGGCCCAAAAACCCTCCTCTATGTTATCCTATGTAGTGTTTTTCCACAATTTAGCTGGATACGGGTGGAAAGTCACTAATGGGAAATTTTTGAAAAAATGTGCAGCAGGCTGCACTATTAGCAAAAAATAACAATGGATAGAACAGTATGAGGCAGTGTGAACCCCCCTGAGCTGAATACAACTGGCTATGGCTGCACACAGACTACAGAGTGAGCTGCACACACACACACACACACAGAGAGACCTTGCAGAACGCTGTTAAAACAGCGCTGCAAGGCAAAAGCAAGGTGAACACACAGCGGTTGCTAAATTAGCCTGGGAAAAGCGCAATGAAGCAATTCGCTATCTCAACTGGCCCTCAGTCAGAACACAGCGTCCTGTCCCTAACTGAATTCACAGCAGAGTGAGCGCAAAATGGCGGCAGCGTTTTTTATAGTGCATCATGACATCATTTCAGCAGCCAATCACAGCCTTGCCAGTAGTTACATGCCCACCATGCTAAACAGGATGTGCCCACACTTCCAATCATTCCTCATTGGCTGCATGCGTGCAGTTTGAATTCTGGGAACTTCCGATTCCGGTATCTGATATGCGGTAAATATCGGAAATCGGTATTGGAATTCCGATACCGCAAATATCGGCCGATACCCGATACTTGCGGTATCGGAATGCTCAACATTAGTTGTTATATACACAGGGCCAAAGTTGTGGTTCAGTCTCCCAAAGAAAGGGGAGATTCAAATTGTCACAAAGTGGATATACTTCCGTCCTGTTAGTTTGTCGTATATCAGCCAGCCACTTTCAGCCACTTACATTGTGTTGTTTTTTGCACAGGGCCTGATTTTTTGTTCAGTCTCCCCCCCAAAAAAGGGAGATTTAAAATCTCAACACGCTTATATACACCTTCTACCTTGTTTTACAGTACCATATAACGGTTGTTATTTTGGTTAGATTTTCCAAAAAAATTAGGAAGTCAGATGGAAGAGGCCGTGGGCGGTGGTTGCCAGCTGGTACTGATGGTGGTGGTGCATCTGGTGGTAGTGGCAAAAGCACAATAGCACCTAAGGCTGAAGATGTTGAGCCAGCGTCATCGTCAGGCTACACAAGACCTCGAAGGCTCCCTTTTCTGGGAGTAGGAAAACGGCTTTTAAAGCCGGAGCAGCAGGAAAAAGTTTTGGCTTTCCTTGCTGACTCAGCCTCTAGCTCTTTCGCCTCCTCTTCAGAAAATTCCAAATATAAAAGCAGTGAGTTGTCAGTGGATGCTCCCGGTCAGGAACAAGACGTTTCTTTGTGTCCTTCACCCAAACCAAAAGTGAAGGATGCGTCAGGCGACACTACAGGTTTCTCCATGGAGCTCTTTACACATACCATGCCTGGGTTAGAACGGGAAATTGTTAACTGCCCATTACAAGATGAATCGGACATGGAGTGCACTGATGCACAGCCAGAGCTAGATTATAATGCTGTTCCATTGACTCAGATCACTACATTGCCCTCGCAGTGTACTGAGCCAGAATCTGACCCTGATGAGACTATGGTGCCCCGTCCCGAACGCTATAGCACCTTACACGGTGACCCAGAGGAAGGTGCACATGACATTAAAGAGGAAGTGATAGATGACCCAGTTGTTGACCCAGATTGGCAGCCATTGTGGGAAGAGGGTGCCGCTGCTAGTAGCTCTGAAGCGGAGGAGGATGATCCGCAGCAGCCATCTACATCGCAACAGCTGTCATCTGGCAGGCCCGTATCAGGCCAAAAACGTTGGTCAAAAACAAAAACAGTTTTAGGACAGCATGGCCATCCGGTGAAAGTAGCACAGCGTGCAATTCCTGAAAAGGTATTCCATAGTAGGAAGAGTGCAGTGTGGCAATTTTTTAACCAAGATCCGAATGATCAGTCAAAAGTTGTCTGTAAGAAATGCTCAAAAATCTTTAGCAGACGGAAGAATATTCAAAATTTAAACCAACGTGCATGCTTAGACTTTTAACCAGCATGCACTTGCAAGCCTGTACCAAACGTCCCATACTGTTGGTGCACCTGCTCAGAATGAAGGTAGTCAGCAACGCTACATTGGTTTCTCACTGTAAGCCCACCGGTTAGGACACCACCAGCAGCAAAAGTGGAGGTATCGGCGCAAGGCCAAAGCAGTCAGGGAATCACAATGTTATTGGTAGGAAACACTGTATGTAGGCCAACATCGAGAATACCATCACCAACCCTCTCTCAATCCGCCATGTCCACCACCACCACCACTGCTAGTTTCACCATATGCACCTCTGCAGTCCAGCTCACCCTACAAGAGATTCTCGTTAGGAAAAGAAAGTACTCATCCTCTCATCCGCGTACACAGGGTCTGAACGCCCACATTGCTAGACTAATCTCGTTAGAGATGATGCCCTACCGGTTGGTTGAAAGCGAAGCTTTCAAAGCCCTGATGGCCTACGCAGTACCATGCTATGACCTACCCAGTCGGCACTTCTCTGCGAGAAAAGCCATCCCAGCTCTCCACCAGCATATCAAAGACCGCATTGTCCATGCACTGAGGCAATCAGTCAGTAGAAAGGTGCACCTCACAACAGATTCATGGACCAGTAGGCATGGCCAGGGACATCACGGCACACTGGGTTAATGTGGTGGATGCAAGGTCCACAGGGGACAGCCATAGTGGGACAGTTCTGCCTAGCCCACAGTCTAGGAATCAGTTGGCTGTAGGCGTTCGCCACCCCTCCTCCTTCAGAAGCGAAAGCTCCTCCATAGAGCGCAGTCACACGACCACTCCATCCACAGCTGCCAGTGTTGCACACGAGGTGTCCCATTATCGAACAGCTAGTGGTTAGCGTCAGCAGGCTGTGTTAGAATTGAAGTGTTTGGGCGACAACAGACACACCGCAGAAGTACTGGCCGAGTACTTGCAGCAAGAAACTCATGTCATGGCTGGGCAGTGTACATCTTGAGGCAGGCAAGGTAGTCAGTGATAACGGAAGGAATTTTATGGCTGCCTTAGCCCTTTCAGATCTGAAACACATACCTTACCTGGCTCACACCTTGAACCTGGTGGTGCAGTGCTTCCTGAAAAGTTATCCGGAGTTACCAGCCCTGCTCCTGAAGGTGCGAAGACTTTGCGCGCACATCTGCTGGTCGCCCGTACACTCCAGCCGTATGCTGAAGCATCAGCGATCGCTGAATCTTCCCCAGCTCCGCCTAATAATCGACATTGCAACAAGGTGGAACTCCACACTGCACATGGTTCAGAGGCTGTGCGAACAGAGGCGTGCTGTGATTAAATTGTGGGAGGATACACATACACGGACAGGCAGTTGGATGGCAGACATGGAGTTGTCTGGTGTGCAGTGGTCGAAGCTGCAAGACCTCTGTCAAGTCCTTCAGTGTTTTGAGGAATGCACATGGCTGGAAAGTGCAGACGATGCCATCATAAGCATGAGCATCCCACTAATGCGTCTGCTGATGCAAAGTTTGACGCACATTAAGGAGCTAGCGTCTGCAGCCGAGGAGGAGGGAAGCCTTGATGACAGTCAGCCATTGTCAGCTCAGGGAACTCTCCTGGACGAGGTGGCGGACGAAGAGGAGGAGGAGGATGATGGAGATGAATCATTATGGGAAGAGGATGCTTCTCAGGGGGCAATAGAAACTGGAGGCGTTGCAAGGTCAGGTACAGGGTTTTTGCGGGCCACAAGTGATGTTGATTTGCAAGAAAGTGCTTCTCAACCCAGCGCAAGCAGTGAATTGACACCTGAAACATTGGCCCACATGGCTGAGTATGCCTTGCGTATCCTAAAAAGGAAACCCTGCATCATCAAAATGATGACCGATGACGATTACTGGTTGGCCTGCCTCCTGGATCCATGATATAAAGGAAAATTACAAAATATCATGCCACATGAGAACCTTGAGCAAATATTGGCTACCAAACAAGCAACTCTTGTAGACTGTTTGGTTCAGGCATTCCCAGCACACAGCGGCGGTGATGGTTCTCACACGAGCTGTAGGGGGCAACATGGCAGAGGTGTTAGAGGTGCACAAATCCGAAGTGGCGCTGGACAGAGGGGTTTTATCACCAGGATGTGGAGTGATTTCGCAATGACCGCTGACATGACAGGTAGTGCTGCATCGATTCAAAGTGACAGGAGACAGCATTTGTCCAGTATGGTTACGAACTACTTTTCCTCCCTTATCGATGTTCTCCCTCACAGGTCATTCCCCTTTGATTACTGGGCATCTAAAATAGACACCTGGCCTGAATTGGCAGAATATGCATTACAGGAGCTCGCTTGCCCTGCTTCTAGTGTGCTATCAGAAAGAGTCTTCAGTGCTGCTGGTTCAATACTGACCGAAAAAAGGACACGTCTGGCTACCCAGAATGTTGATTATCAGACCTTCATTAAAATGAACTATTCATGGATTTCAAATTATTTTGTCCCACCTTCTCCTGCTGACACGTAGCTTGCCTGAAAAATGTCTTGCTTTTGGCCTCCTCTTACTGACTTCTCCAATTCCTCCATTTTCAGCAGCAGAATGTCCACCAGAGGCCATTTTTATACCTCCCTAAATGGACTGACTCCCCCCACAGGGCCGTGTTCACCACCTGGCGCAAGCACCCCTGCGAGAGCCATTTGCCTGGACAGGTGGGTGCGCCCACTCTTGGGTGACGGCACTGGCACAGGGTCCCTCATAGTACAATGAAGTGTCTCTGATGGTGGTGGTGCACAACGAACATCAGACACACAGTCATAATATGAGGGGCCCTGTGCTAGTACCGCCGCCCACGAGAGTGTTCCCCCCCAGCTCGAACAGTGCTCTTCCACTTGAATTACTTACCTCTCCCTGCTCCACCACTGTCTAGTCTGTCCTGTTAAATCCTTCAATGGCACTGCCAATACAAATTTGTTGAAATGATAGATGATAATAAAAATATACAGGGGCCCTGGCCTCCATTTTGACCAGTTAATACTTTGCGCTTACTACCACTGTCTGCTACTCAGCAGAGGATCCCACCCCAGTACCTAGCTATGTCGCCTGTCTAGTCCTGTTACCAATTTTGAACAGCATTTGGCCTACTTTTTTATTTTGGGCCTACTTCCTATGTGCACCACTCATTACAGTTGTCCTCCACTGAACAAAGCAATGCCGCCTGTTTAGTCCTGTTACCAATTTTGAACAGCATTTAGCCTACTTTTTTATTTTGGGCCTACTAACTGTGTCTGCGCCACTCACTACAGTTGTCCTCCACTGAACAAAGCAATGCCGCCTGTTTAGTCCTGTTACCAATTTTGAACTGCATTTAGCCTACTTTTTTATTTTGGGCCTACGAACTGTGTCTGCGCCACTCATTACAGTTGTCCTCCACTTAACAAAGCTATGCCGCCTGTTTAGTCCTGTTACCAATTTTGAACTGCATTTAGCATACTTTTTTATTTTGGGCCTACTAACTGTGTCTGCGCCACTCATTACAGTTGTCCTCCACTGAACAAAGCAATGCCACCTGTTTAGTCCTGTTACCAATTTTGAACTGCATTTAGCCTATTTTTTTATTTTGGGCCTACTAACTGTGTCTGCACCACTCATTACAGTTGTCCTCCGCTCAACAAAGCCTTGCCGCCTGTTTAGTCCTGTTACCAATTTTGATCTGCATTTAGCCTACTTTTTTATTTTGGGCCTACCTCCTGTGTCTGCACCACTCATTACAGTTGTCCTCCACTTAACAAAGCAATGCCGCCTGTTTAGTTCTGTTACCAATTTTGAACTGCATGTAGCCTACTTTTGTATTTGGGCCTACTTCCTGTGTCTGTGAAACTCTTTGCCGTTGTCCTTCACGGAACAAAGCTATGCTGCCTCATCCTGTCCATTGCCCAGCCACTGCTAGATGAGTCTGCTGGTACATTGACCCAGACCACTACATTCCCCTTGCACTCTACACAGCCTGAATCTGACCCTGCTGAAAGTCAGGTTCACCTTACACGGGGACAAAGAGGAAGGTGCAGATGAAAGTGCAGGTTCCTTCATCAGGTGGGGGGGCATACTCGTTGGCACTGGCACAGGGCCTCTCATAGTATGCAAAAGTGTGGCAGGTGGTGAAGAGACAGATGGCTGCTCTCCAGTGCTCTGTGCCTGAGAGGATGTGGTACTAATTGAAGTCGATGCATTAGCTGCCATCCATCCGACAACGGCTTCAATTTGATCTTCACGCAGCAGCGGTGTACGGCGCTCTCCTACAAAGCTGCACATGAAGGACTGATCCCTGCTGAAACTGGGTGATGATGAGTCACCGGTGCCCGCAGCAGGCACAGAATCACCACGTCCTCTCCCTGCTCCTCTCCCTGCTCCGCGCCCACGCCCACATGCCTTACTCCCTGCCCTCTTCATCTTGGTTGACAGATAAAGATAAGCAGAAAAGTACTAAGGCCTTAGTGTGCTTATTCCTGAACAGCTCCTCCTAACAGGTTTAAGAAACACTAATTTTCTAAAGTGTGGACTAGATTTTATTATGAGTTAATGTGGCCTACACAACTGTTAAGTGGTGTGTTTGGTGAACTTTACTTTTTTTTTTTTTGGGCAGACCGGACTACAGAGCGAGTTTAACTCACACGGAGACCGTGCAGACAGCTGTAAACGGCACTGCAAGGCCCAAAAAACCTCCTCTATGTTATCCTATGTAGTGTTTTTCCACAATTTTGCTGGATACGGGTGGAAAGCCACTAATAGGAAATTTTTGAAAAAATGTGCAGCAGGCTGCACTGTTAGAAAAAAGGACAATTTATTTTACGGTATGAGGCAGTGACGCACCCTGAACTGAATACAACCGGCTGTGGCTGCACACAGACTACAGGGCGAGCTGCACTCACACGGAGACCGTGCAGACAGCCGTAAACGGCGCTGCAAGGCCCAAAAAACCTCCTCTATGTTATCCTATGTAGTGTTTTTCCACAATTTTGCTGGATACGGGTGGCAAGCCACTAATAGGAAATTTTTGAAAAAATGTGCAGCAGGCTGCACTATTAGCAAGAAAGGACAATTTATTTTACGGTATGAGGCAGTGACGCACCCTGAGCTGAATACAACCGGCTGTGGCTGCACACAGACTACAGGGCGAGCTGCACTCACACGGAGACCGTGCAGACAGCTGTAAACGGCGCTGCAAGGCCCAAAAACCCTCCTCTATGTTATCCTATGTAGTGTTTTTCCACAATTTTGCTTGATACGGGTGGAAAGCCACTAACAGGACATTTTTGAAAAAATGTGCAGCAGGCTGCACTATTAGCAAAAAAAGGACAATTTATTTTACGGTATGAGGCAGTGACGCACCCTGAGCTGAATACAACTGGCTGTGGCTGCACACAGACTACAGGGCGAGCTGCACTCACACGGAGACCATGCAGACAGCCGTAAACGGCGCTGCAAGGCCCAAAAACCCTCCTCTATGTTATCCTATGTAGTGCTTTTCCACAATTTTGCTGGATACGGGTGGAAAGCCACTAATAGGAAATTTTTGAAAAAATGTGCAGCAGGCTGCACTATTAGCAAAAAAGAACAATGGATAGAACAGTATGAGGCAGTGTGAATCCCCCTGAGCTGAATACAACCGGCTATGGCTGCACACAGACTACAGATTGAGCTGCACACACACACACAGAGAGACCTTGCAGAACGCTGTTAAAACAGCGCTGCAAGGCAAAAGCAAGGTGAACACACATCGGTTGCTAAATTAGCCTGGGAAAAGCGCAATGAAGCAATTCGCTATCTCAACTGGCCCTCAGTCAGAACACAGCGTCCTGTCCCTAACTGAATTCACAGCAGAGTGAGCACAAAATTGCCGCAGCGTTTTTTATAGTGCATCATGACATCATTTCAGCAGCCAATCACAGCCTTGCCAGTAGTTATATGCCCACCATGCTAAACAGGATGTGCCCACACTTCCAATCATTCCTCATTGGCTGCATGCGTGCAGTTTGAATTCTGGGAACTTCCGATTCCAGTATCCGATATGCGGTAAATATCGGAAATCGGTATCGGAATTCCGATACCGCAAATATCGGCCGATACCCGATACTTGCGGTATCGGAATGCTCAACATTAGTTGTTATATACACAGGGCCAAAGTTGTGGTTCAGTCTCCCAAAAAAAGGGGAGATTCAAATTGTCACAAAGTGGATATACTTCCGTCCTGTTAGTTTGTCGTATATCAGCCAGCCACTTTCAGCCACTTACATTGTGTTGTTTTTTGCACAGGGCCTGATTTTTTGTTCAGTCTCCCCCCCAAAAAAGGGAGATTTAAAATCTCAACACGCTTATATACACCTTCTACCTTGTTTTACAGTACCATATAACGGTTGTTATTTTGGTTAGATTTTCCAAAAAAATGAGGAAGTCAGGTGGAAGAGGCCGTGGGCGGTGGTTGCCAGCTGGTACTGATGGTGGTGGTGCATCTGGTGGTAGTGGCAAAAGCACAATAGCACCTAAGGCTGAAGATGTTGAGCCAGCGTCATCGTCAGGCTACACAAGACCTCGAAGGCTCCCTTTTCTGGGAGTAGGAAAACGGCTTTTAAAGCCGGAGCAGCAGGAAAAAGTTTTGGCTTTCCTTGCTGACTCAGATTCTAGCTCTTTCGCCTCCTCTTCAGAAAATTCCAAATATAAAAGCAGTGAGTTGTCAGTGGATGCTCCCGGTCAGGAGCAAGACGTTTCCTTGTGTCCTTCACCCAAACCAGAAGTGAAGGATGCGTCAGACGACACTACAGGTTTCTCCATGGAGCTCTTTACACATACCGTGCCTGGGTTAGAACGGGAAATTGTTAACTGCCCATTACAAGATGAATCGGACATGGAGTGCACTGATGCACAGCCAGAGCTAGATTATAATGCTGTTCCATTGACTCAGATCACTACATTGCCCTCGCAGTGTACTGAGCCAGAATCTGACCCTGATGAGACTATGGTGCCCCGCCCCGAACGCTATAGCACCTTACACGGTGACACAGAGGAAGGTGCACATGACATTAAAGAGGAGGTGATAGATGACCCAGTTGTTGACCCAGATTAGCAGCCATTGTGGGAAGAGGGTGCCGCTGCCAGTAGCTCTGAAGCGGAGGAGGATGATCCGCAGCAGCCATCTACATCGCAACAGCTGTCATCTGGCAGGCCCGTATCAGGCCAAAAACGTTGGTCAAAAACAAAAACAGTTTTAGGACAGCTTGGCCATCCGGTGAAAGTAGCACAGCGTGCAATTCCTGAAAAGGTATTCCATTGTAGGAAGAGTGCAGTGTGGCAATTTTTTAACCAAGATCCGAATGATCAGTCAAAAGTTATCTGTAAGAAATGCTCTAAAACCTTTAGCTGACGGAAGAATATTCAAAATTTAAATACAACGTGCATGCTTAGACTTTTAACCAGCATGCACTTGCAAACCTGTACCAAATGTCCCATACTGTTGGTGCACCTGCTCAGAATGAAGGTAGTCAGCAACGCTACATTGGTTCCTCACTGTAAGCCCACCGGTTAGGACACCACCAGCAGCAAAAGTGGAGGTATCGGCGCAAGGCCAAAGCAATCAGGGAATCACAATGTTATTGGTAGGAAACACTGTATGTAGGCCAACATCGAGAATACCATCACCAACCCTCTCTCAATCCGCCATGTCCACCACCACCACCACTGCGAGTTCCACCATATGCACCTCTGCAGTCCAGCTCACCCTACAAGAGATTCTCGTTAGGAAAAGAAAGTACTCATCCTCTCATCCGAGTTCACAATTGGTGCAGAATCCAACCAGAGGAGCAGCACTTTTAGACCTAATACTATCTAATAGACCTGACAGAATAACAAATCTGCAGGTGGTTGGGCATTTAGGAAATAGCGACCACAATATTGTGCAGTTTCACCTGTCTTTCACTAGGGGGACTTGTCAGGGAGTCACAAAAACATTGAACTTTAGGAAGGCAAAGTTTGAACAGCTTAGAGATGCCCTTAATCTGGTAGACTGGAACAATATCCTCAGAAATGAGAATACAGATAATAAATGGGAAATGTTTAAGAACATCCTAAATAGGCAGTGTAAGCGGTTTATACCTTGTGGGAATAAAAGGACTAGAAATAGGAAAAACCCAATGTGGCTAAACAAAGAAGTAAGACAGGCAATTAACAGTAAAAAGAAAGCATTTGCACTACTAAAGCAGGATGGCACCATTGAAGCTCTAAAAAACTATAGGGAGAAAAATACTTTATCTAAAAAACTAATTAAAGCTGCCAAAAAGGAAACAGAGAAGCACATTGCTAAGGAGAGTAAAACTAATCCCAAACTGTTCTTCAACTATATCAATAGTAAAAGAATAAAAACTGAAAATGTAGGCCCCTTAAAAAATAGTGAGGAAAGAATGGTTGTAGATGACGAGGAAAAAGCTAACATATTAAACACCTTCTTCTCCACGGTATTCACGGTGGAAAATGAAATGCTAGGTGAAATCCCAAGAAACAATGAAAACCCTATATTAAGGGTCACCAATCTAACCCAAGAAGAGGTGCGAAACCGGCTAAATAAGATTAAAATAGATAAATCTCCGGGTCCGGATGGCATACACCCACGAGTACTAAGAGAACTAAGTAATGTAATAGATAAACCATTATTTCTTATTTTTAGTGACTCTATAGCGACAGGGTCTGTTCCGCAGGACTGGCGCATAGCAAATGTGGTGCCAATATTCAAAAAGGGCTCTAAAAGTGAACATGGAAATTATAGGCCAGTAAGTCTAACCTCTATTGTTGGTAAAATATTTGAAGGGTTTCTGAGGGATGTTATTCTGGATTATCTCAATGAGAATAACTGTTTAACTCCATATCAGCATGGGTTTATGAGAAATCGCTCCTGTCAAACCAATCTAATCAGTTTTTATGAAGAGGTAAGCTATAGACTGGACCACGGTGAGTCATTGGACGTGGTATATCTCGATTTTTCCAAAGCGTTTGATACCGTGCCGCACAAGAGGTTGGTACACAAAATGAGAATGCTTGGTCTGGGGGAAAATGTGTGTAAATGGGTTAGTAACTGGCTTAGTGATAGAAAGCAGAGGGTGGTTATAAATGGTATAGTCTCTAACTGGGTCGCTGTGACCAGTGGGGTACCGCAGGGGTCAGTATTGGGACCTGTTCTCTTCAACATATTCATTAATGATCTGGTAGAAGGTTTACACAGTAAAATATTGATATTTGCAGATGATACAAAACTATGTAAAGCAGTTAATACAAGAGAAGATAGTATTCTGCTACAGATGGATCTGGATAAGTTGGAAACTTGGGCTGAAAGGTGGCAGATGAGGTTTAACAATGATAAATGTAAGGTTATACACATGGGAAGAGGGAATCAATATCACCATTACACACTGAACGGGAAACCACTGGGTAAATCTGACAGGGAGAAGGACTTGGGGATCCTAGTTAATGATAAACTTACCTGGAGCAGCCAGTGCCAGGCAGCAGCTGCCAAGGCAAACAGGATCATGGGGTGCATTAAAAGAGGTCTGGATACACATGATGAGAGCATTATACTGCCTCTGTACAAATCCCTAGTTAGACCGCACATGGAGTACTGTGTCCAGTTTTGGGCACCGGTGCTCAGGAAGGATATAATGGAACTAGAGAGAGTACAAAGGAGGGCAACAAAATTAATAAAGGGGATGGGAGAACTACAATACCCAGATAGATTAGCGAAATTAGGATTATTTAGTCTAGAAAAAAGACGACTGAGGGGCGATCTAATAACCATGTATAAGTATATATGGGGACAATACAAATATCTCGCTGAGGATCTGTTTATACCAAGGAAGGTGACGGGCACAAGGGGGCATTCTTTGCGTCTGGAGGAGAGAAGGTTTTTCCACCAACATAGAAGAGGATTCTTTACTGTTAGGGCAGTGAGAATCTGGAATTGCTTGCCTGAGGAGGTGGTGATGGCGAACTCAGTCGAGGGGTTCAAGAGAGGCCTGGATGTCTTCCTGGAGCAGAACAATATTGTATATTGTATCATACAATTATTAGGTTCTGTAGAAGGACGTAGATCTGGGTATTTATTATGATGGAATATAGGCTGAACTGGATGGACAAATGTCTTTTTTCGGCCTTACTAACTATGTTACTATGTTACTATGTTACACAGGGTCTGAACGCCCACATTGCTTGACTAATCTGGTTAGAGATGATACCCTACCGGTTGGTTGAAAGCGAAGCTTTCAAAGCTCTGATGGCCTACGCAGTACCATGCTATGACCTACCCAGTCGGCACTTCTCTGCGAGAAAAGCCATCCCAGCTCTCCACCAGCATATCAAAGACCGCAGTGTCCATGCACTGAGGCAATCAGTCAGTAGAAAGGTGCACCTCACAACAGATTCATGGACCAGTAGGCATGGCCAGGGACATCACGGCACACTGGGTTAATGTGGTGGATGCAAGGTCCACAGGGGACAGCCATAGTGGGACAGTTCTGCCTAGCCCACGGTCTAGGAATCAGTTGGCTGTAGGCGTTCGCCACCCCTCCTCCTTCAGAAGCGAAAGCTCCTCCATAGAGCGCAGTCACACGACCACTCCATCCACAGCTGCCAGTGTTGCACACGAGGTGTCCCATTATCGAACAGCTAGTGGTTAGCGTCAGCAGGCTGTGTTAGAATTGAAGTGTTTGGGCGACAACAGACACACCGCAGAAGTACTGGCCGAGTACTTGCAGCAAGAAACTCAGTCATGGCTGGGCAGTGTACATCTTGAGGCAGGCAAGGTAGTCAGTGATAACGGAAGGAATTTTATGGCTGCCTTAGCCCTTTCAGATCTGAAACACATACCTTGCCTGGCTCACACCTTGAACCTGGTGGTGCAGTGCTTCCTGAAAAGTTATCCGGAGTTACCAGCCCTGCTCCTGAAGGTGCGAAGACTTTGCGCGCACATCCGCTGGTCGCCCGTACACTCCAGCCGTATGCTGAACCATCAGCGATCGCTGAATCTTCCCCAGCTCCGCCTAATAATCGACATTGCAACAAGGTGGAACTCCACACTGCACATGGTTCAGAGGCTGTGCGAACAGAGGCGTGCTGTGATTAAATTGTGGGAGGATACACATACACGGACAGGCAGTTGGATGGCAGACATGGAGTTGTCTGGTGTGCAGTGGTCGAAGCTGCAAGACCTCTGTCAAGTCCTTCAGTGTTTTGAGGAATGCACATGGCTGGAAAGTGCAGAAGATGCCATCATAAGCATGAGCATCCCACTAATGCGTCTGCTGATGCAAAGTTTGACGCACATTAAGGAGCTAGCGTCTGCAGCCGAGGAGGAGGGAAGCCTTGATGACAGTCAGCCATTGTCAGCTCAGGGAACTCTCCTGGACGAGATGGCGGACGAAGAGGAGGAGGAGGAAGATGGGGATGAATCATTATGGGAAGAGGATGCTTCTCAGGGGGCAATAGAAACTGGAGGCATTGCAAGGTCAGGTACAGGGTTTTTGCGGGCCACAAGTGATGTTGATTTGCAAGAAAGTGCTTCTCAACCCAGCGCAAGCAGTGAATTGACACCTGAAACATTGGCCCACATGGCTGAGTATGCCTTGCGTATCCTAAAAAGGAAACCCTGCATCATCAAAATGATGACCGATGGCGATTACTGGTTGGCCTGCCTCCTGGATCCATGATATAAAGGAAAATTACAAAATATCATGCCACATGAGAACCTTGAGCAAATATTGGCTACCAAACAAGCAACTCTTGTAGACCGTTTGGTTCAGGCATTCCCAGCACACAGCGGCGGTGATGGTTCTCACACGAGCTGTAGGGGGCAACATGGCAGAGGTGTTAGAGGTGCACAAATCCGAAGTGGCGCTGGACAGAGGGGTTTTATCACCAGGATGTGGAGTGATTTCGCAATGACCGCTGACATGACAGGTAGTGCTGCATCGATTCAAAGTGACAGGAGACAGCATTTGTCCAGTATGGTTACGAACTACTTTTCCTCCCTTATCGATGTTCTCCCTCACAGGTCATTCCCCTTTGATTACTGGGCATCTAAAATAGACACCTGGCCTGAATTGGCAGAATATGCATTACAGGAGCTCGCTTGCCCTGCTTCTAGTGTGCTATCAGAAAGAGTCTTCAGTGCTGCTGGTTCAATACTGACCGAAAAAAGGACACGTCTGGCTACCCAGAATGTTGATTATCAAACCTTCATTAAAATGAACTATTCATGGATTTCAAATTATTTTGTCCCACCTTCTCCTGCTGACACGTAGCTTGCCTGAAAAATGTCTTGCTTTTGGCCTCCTCTTACTGACTTCTCCAATTTCTCCATTTGCAGCAGCAGAATGTCCACCAGAGGCCATTTTTATACCTCCCTAAATGGACTGACTCCCCCCACAGGGCCGTGTTCACCACCTGGCGCAAGCACCCCTGCGAGTGCCATTTGCCTGGACAGGTGGGTGCGCCCAATCTTGGGTGATGGCACTGGCACAGGGTCCCTCATAGTACAATGAAGTGTCTCTAATGGTGGTGGTACACAACGAACGTCAGACACACAGTCATAATATGAGGGGCCCTGTGCTAGTACCGCCGCCCATGAGAGTGTTCCCCCCAGCTCGAACAGTGCTCTACCACTTGCAATACTTACCTCTCCCTGCTCCACCACTGTCTAGTCTGTGCTGTTAAATCCTTCAATGGCACTGCCAATACAAATTTGTTGAAATGATAGATGATAATAGAAATATACAGGGGCCCTGGCCTCCATTTTGACCAGTTAATACCTTGCGCTTACTACCACTGTCTGCTACTCAGCAGAGGATCCCACCCCAGTACCTAGCTATGTCGCCTGTCTAGTCCTGTTACCAATTTTGAACAGCATTTAGCCTACTTTTTTATTTTGGGCCTACTAACTGTGTCTGCGCCACTCATTACAGTTGTCCTCCACTGAACAAAGCTATGCCGCCTGTTTAGTCCTGTTACCAATTTTGAACTGAATGTAGCCTACTTTTTTATTTTGGGCCTACTAACTGTGTCTGCACCACTCATTACAGTTGTCCTCCACTGAACAAAGCAATGCCGCCTGTTTAGTCCTGTTACCAATTTTGAACTGCATGTAGCCTGCTTTTGTATTTGGGCCTACTTCCTATGTGCACCACTCATTACAGTTGTCCTCCACTGAACAAAGCAATGCCGCCTGTTTAGTCCTGTTACCAATTTTGAACTGCATTTAGCCTACTTTTTTATTTTGGGCCTACGAACTGTGTCTGCGCCACTCATTACAGTTGTCCTCCACTTAACAAAGCTATGCCGCCTGTTTAGTCCTGTTACCAATTTTGAACTGCATTTAGCCTACTTTTTTATTTTGGGCCTACTAACTGTGTCTGCGCCACTCATTACAGTTGTCCTCCACTGAACAAAGCAATGCCACCTGTTTAGTCCTGTTACCAATTTTGAACTGCATTTAGCCTACTTTTTTATTTTGGGCCTACTAACTGTGTCTGCGCCACTCATTACAGTTGTCCTCCGCTCAACAAAGCCTTGCCGCCTGTTTAGTCCTGTTACCAATTTTGAACTGCATGTAGCCTACTTTTGTATTTGGGCCTACTTCCTGTGTCTGTGAAACTCTTTGCTGTTGTCCTTCACTGAACAAAGCTATGCCGCCTCATCCTGTCCATTGCCCAGCCACTGCTAGATGAGTCTGCTGGTACATTGACCCAGACCACTACATTCTTCTTGCACTCTACACAGCCTGAATCTGACCGTGCTGAAAGTCAGGTTCACCTTACACGAGGACAAAGAGGAAGGTGCAGATGAAAGTGCAGGTTTCTTCATCAGGTGGGGGGGCATACTCGTTGGCACTGGCACAGGGCCCTCATAGTATGCAAAAGTGTTTCTTGCAGTGGGAGGCGCCACCCGCCTTCAAACACACCCCCGTACTATGAGGGGCCCTGTGCCAGTGCCAACTAGTGGCCCCCCCTGCTTGCTCAGGATCACAGCACTTGCAAAGTTGAAATACTTACCTCTTCCTGCTCCACCGCCGTGACATATTCCGCGTTTCCTGTACCCACGAAAATATTGAGCCAGCCCTACCCCCCACAACTTTAGCCAAATGACCCCCTGTTTTCAATGCCTATTATTATAAAGTAAATTATGTTTGACAAGCTTAAGAAATAAGAATTGATTATCTTGGCATTAAAATGGGCACTGTAGGTGTTTTCCTGTCCTCCACTCACTGCCGACTTTGATTCCCCATTGACTTGCATTGGGTTTCGTGTTTCGGTCGGCCCCCGACTTTTCGCAATAATCGGCCGATTTCACCCGACCCGACTTTTGACAAAGTTGGGTTTCACGAAACCCGACTCGATCCTAAAAAAGAAAAAGTCACTCAACCCTAGTCTGAAAGATTTGTCAACAAAATCTCAGTAGAGGCCAAAAAAGAAATAGCTTGAGTACTTCATGCATGAACCATCACATGGATATGAGGCATAAGTTGCAGGGGGAAGCTCACTGTGCTACAATGCGGCCTAGTGGGCTGGGTCAACCACCGTCTGCCCCATCAAGTGCATCCGCGTCCGCTTCATCCTCTGTGACTGTGGGGACAGCAGTCGCACATGGTTTTGGACGCAGACCTTCCACCTCTTTACCCGCAACAGCCAGTGTGATTGGCAGGTCGTCAGGACATTTGCAAGTGGAAACAATTGTTGGTGTTGAGCGCTGTCCGACATCGATGCCACATTTTGATCAAGGCAACATAACATCTCCGCCTGCACCTTCCTCACAGACCAGCAGTTTGCCATCGACACCTTACTCAACTCCGTCTAAGCACGGCAGCCAGCCCTCAGTCCCTCAGATGTGGACAAGTAAAAGACCATTTCCTCCTAGCCATGACAAAGCTAAGAGGTTGAGTTTCACCATCTGCAAGCTGTTGGCTACTGAAATGCTGCCTTTCTGCCTGGTGGACACAGAGGATTTTTGAGACCTTATGTCCGTCGCAGTGCCGCAGCACCAGATGCCCAGTTGCCACTACTTCTCAAAGAAAGCTGTGCCAGCGCTTCACCAGCATGTCGCACACAACATCACCGCTTCCTTGAGAAACTCTGTGTCTGACAGGGTGCATTTCACCACAGACACTTGGATGAGTAGACATGGACAGGGGCGTTAAATGTCGGTGACTGGGCACTGGGTAACTATGGAGACATCAGAAGAAGGGGCTGCTGTCCAAGTCTTGCTGTCCCCATGAGTTGCTCGTCGATCCTCTGAATCTAGAAGTTCCTCCACCTCTTGTGCCTCCTTAACCTCCTCTCAGTCCTCCACCTGCAACAAAAACCTGTCTGGTAATGCCACCCGCGTTCTAACTGCGCAGAAAGAATCCTGCACACCTCCTTACTATGCTGTCACCAGGGCTCAACGGCATCAGGCAGTGTTTGCATTGAAATATCTGGGAAATGTGAGTCACACAGCTGAGGAGTTGTGGTCAGCTCTGAAGACCGAGTTCCATCAATGGTTGTCTCCACTCAACCTGCAGCCAGGGAAGGCCGTGTGCGACAATGCTGCAAACCTGGGTGCGGCCCTTCGCCGGGGCAATGTCACACACGTGCCTTGTAAGGCTCACATTTTGAACCTGGTTGCCCAGCAATTTTTATCCCACTATCCCGGACTAGATGGGCTTCTGCAGAGGGCACGGTCGCTGTGTGCTCACTTCCACCATTCGCATCTCGCAGCTCAACGACTTACATCTCTTCAGAAGTCGTTGGGCCTGACAGTTCACCGGCTGAAATGTGATGTGCCCACACGGTGGAATTCAACTCTGCACGTGTTGCAGCAACTCTGGCAGCACCGTCGAGCCCTGGTGCAATACATTATGACGTATAGCCTGGGCTAACGAGATCCAGAGGTGGGGCAAATCACGTTGCAGGAGTAGTCTCAGATCAGGGACCTATGCACCCTTCTGCACAGTTTTGAAATAGCAATGAAGATGTTTAGTGCTGACGATGCCATTATTAGCATGACTATTCCGGTGATTTACATGCTGGAGCACACCTTAAACAGTATTCGGAGTCAGGTGGTGGAACAAGAGGAAGAGGAGGAGGAGGAACAGGAGGAGTCGTATGCAGAAGGGATAATATCTCCAAGGTCCAGGCGGTTGGCAGCACCAAGGCAGCTGGCATTGGAGGCTGGGGGAGAGGGATTACCGAGGGCACATGGTAGCAGCCAAACTGTTGAGGAAGGTGCAGGAGGTGAGGAAGAAGTGGAGGACGAACTGGAGCTGGGCATGGAAAACTCATCAGATGAGGTAGACCTTGATCAAATTTCTGTTGTGTGAGGTTGGGTGGAGAGGGCAGAGGAAGGAAGCATGATTCTCACCTCGCCACCACCAAGACATCAAGGACTTGGTCCTCCTGGATGCGCAAGACACATGAGTGCCTTCTTGCTGCACTAACTGCAACATGACCCTCGGATTGTCAGAATCCGAAGTAATGCCGACTACTAGGTTGCCACACTCTTAAATCCCCGGTACAAAAGTAAATTTTGCTAAATAATTCCTGCCAGAGAAAGGGATTCACGCATGCAGGAGTATCAGCAGAGACGGTTACAGAATCTAACATCTGCTTTTCGACAAAACACCAGTGGTGCACGTAGTGAATCTCTGAGTTCTAACTTGCTAACTGTGGTACTATCAAGTCATCACTCAAACTGTAACAGTAACATCGTATCTGGTGGTAACAGCAATTTTTTCCAATCGTTTCAAGATTTTTTTTATACCATCTTTTGCAAGGCGACAGGAGACAAGAAGTCTGACGCAGAGCCAGCACCTAGAGAGGATGGTACAAGAGTATCTCCAAGTTAATATCGATGCCATGACTGTGGAACTGGACCCTTGCTCATTTTGGGCTTCCAATCTTGAAAAATGGCCTGATCTCGCCACTCTCGCCTTGGAGATCTTGTGTGTTCAGCACTGCTGGTGGTGTACTGACAGATAAGCACACGCGGCTGTCCAGTGACAATGTAGACAGACTAACGTTCATCAAGATGAACAATTCCTGGATCCGCAAGGACTTTTCTACTACTGTGTCATCCTGGGGAGACTAAAAGCTTGATGATTTTTGAAAATCACCTCACCAACCGTTTTAAAAAACCTCTGGCGAAATTGATGCCACATGTCTGTGCTGAATTTTTTGAAAAAATGGTGACTCTTTATTGAGTCCCCTTGCTGTGTTTTACATGACGTTGCCATCGTCATTTCCAGGTGGGTGGGGTCATCTGCAGAGTTGTTACTAATACTATGGCCTGGGATTCAGAGGTCTGCTCCAAAGTCTCAGTGTCTGCTAGCCAGCCGAGTAGCCCACCCACCCACCGCCTGTTTACCTAAGTACTATTTTTTAACTGCATCTAGCCCAGGAAATCCTTTTGGGCCTAGTAGAATTTTGTGCTACTCAGCAGCGTACCCCACCCATGAAGCAAGCTACACCGCCTGTTTATCTAAGTACTATTTTTTAACTACATCTAGCCCAGTAAATCCTTTTGGGCCTAGTAGCAATTTCTGCTACTTAGCAGCATACCCCACCCATGAAGCAAGCTACACTGCCTGTTTACCTAAGTACTATTTTTTAACGGCATCTACTGTAGCCCAGGAAATCCTTTTGGGCCTAGTAGCAATTTATTCTACTCAGCAGAGAACCCCACCCATTAAGCAAGCTGCACTGCCTGTTGATCTAATTACTAATTTTTAATTGCATCTAGCCCAGGAAATTGTGTTGTACCTAGTAGCATTTTTGCTACTCAGCAGAGTACCCCACCCATGAAGCAAGCTACACCACCTGTTTACCTAAGTACTATATTTTTGCTGCATCTAGCCCAGGAAATCGTTTTGTACCTAGTAGCATTTTGTGCTACTCAACAGCGTATCCCACCCATGAAGCAAGCTACACCACCTGTTTACCTAAGTTCTATTTTTTAACTGCATCTAGCCCCAAAAATCCTTTTGGGCCTAGTAGAATTTTGTGCTACTCAGCAGCATACCCCACCCATGAAGCAAGCTACACTGCCTGTTTACCTAAGTACTATTTTTTAACTGCATCTAGCCCAAAAAATCTTTTTGGGCCTAATAGAATTTTGTGCTACTCAGCAGCGTACCCCACCCATGAAGCAAGCTACACCACCTGTTTACCTAAGTACTATTTTTTAACTGCATCTAGCCCAGGAAATCTTTTTGGGCCTAGTAGAACTTTGTGCTACTCAGCAGCGTACCCCACCCACGAAGCAAGCTACACCGCCTGTTTACCTAAGTACTATTTTTTAACTGAATCTAGCCCAGGAAATCGTTTTGTACTTAGTAACAATTTCTGCTACTCAGCAGAGTACCCCACCTATGAAGCAAGCTACACCACCTTCTTCCTTTCTCAATTTAACCCCTCGGCTCTGGTGTATCCACTCTCCCTCCAGCTCTCTCCTCACAGGTGGACTACCGTGTGTATTCACACTGTGGTGAATCTTTTGGGCCCAGGCATAAGAAATCGTCGAGGTAATGGATAATATGTTCCGCCTTACAAACGTCCATGACGACACATTCGAGAAAGCAACTAAACGCCTCAAATAGTGAGCAGGATATGGAGCACCCCATGGGCAAACAGTGATCTATGTAGTATGCTCTTTGACTGAAGCAGCCCAATGGGAGGACACTATTCAGAGGCACAGGTAGTAACCGGAACGCCCCCTCAGGGCCATTAGGGTGCCCCTTACCAACTTCTTGACCCGCCTGATTGCCTCGTCAAAGGAGGTACAGTACATAGTACTGTACTTGGTTCCGCGTCGATGTTGTCCTTTACTGACCTGCCCTTTGGATATGACAAATGGTGGTGTTACACCACGAGGTCTAAATGAAAATATTTCCTATGCATGTTTTCCTATAGCTCCATCTATACATACCCTAGGTCTTCTCCACTTCTCCTTATTCGATGGTTTTAGTCTTCGAGACAGGCTCTGTATTTTTGTAATTAGTGGTGCCACAAAAGGAGATTTGTTGTTAACTATGCCATTTATTATATCCCTAATTTATTGGGGATATCGCAGTATCAACTGTGGAAATTTATTCTATCAATCTTCACTTATATCAACAATTCAGTTTCTATTGATTTATACTGCTCTGTATACGTGAGATTTAAGCCACATTGCAAGGTATATAGTATTTATGCAATCTAAACTTATCGATCTATATAAGTCTCCATACAATATCTAATAGAGAACATATGGATAAATAGTATGGTCCAGTCAACATCTTGAGCAATCTGCATGTTTATATCTAAAGACATGATTCCTAGTCACTATACTACCAATACGCAGTAATCCTCTTTTTGCATAATTATCACTATTTATCCTGTCAATCCTTTTGGAAGTGGTGCATCTGGGTATGTCTTGGGGCGTTATTATAAGATGTAAGTGTCAAGGCTCGTAGCTAGTTTACTGTGAGCTGTTTGCCCCTGGATCTGCTGCTATGGAGAGTACAGCCTTTGAGATGTTTAATTAACGCCAGTAATGTCTCCTGAGCGTCTATCTGCGGCGGACACTTAATGCAGGTGCATCGGGTCTGCATCAGGTGCACGGCCAAAGCGTGCGCAGTGAAAAACGCTCTCCATCACCAGACTGCACTGATATCGGCAGCAGGGATCTGAGCATGCGCCGTTGTGTGCGGTCCAGCTGAGACTCACACTGATGTCATCAGTAGGGGCCGGTGGGCTCGCAGTGTCTCTCTGACATCCTTGCTGGGTACCGTATCACTTCCTGACATGCGCAGCTGTGTGACGCGCAGTCTGACATGCACGCTGAAAGGGTTTCCGGCTGTATAGCAACATATGGAGAGGTGAGGCGCATAACAGATGTGGCAGTTAATTTATGTATAATAATGCGCGTACATGCTGCTCTAGTCCGCTTGTCTCCAATCATGGTCAGTGCGCATCCGTAGATTTAGTAAGCAGCCTGGTTTTGGGCATAGTTTGCGAGGCTCCTACATCATGGCGGCTCCCGTCCTAGCTCTAGTGGCGTTAAGCATGACACCGCCCCAAACCATTCTCAAATATGTATATAAGGAGAGCAGTCTCTATTCCATGCAGCATCTACACATCATGGCCTCCTGATGATCGCTGGGTTGAAACGCGTTGAGGCGCATAAAACATCTTCCTTTGATAAGTATCACTTCTCACCCCCTGTCACCGTGATCTATGGGTATTAACTTTGTCTGCAGCTGATGATCAAAGCTGGTGGTTTTTCTTAAAAGTGTCTGTCCTGCCTATATGTGTGCTATGGCTGCTGACCATAAAATATCCAAGGAGTTTCTATCTATCAGCAGGGAATCCTAGGGTCAGCCGCCGTTGAGTGGGGGCGCCATATTCGCTGAAAAGTAGGGTGCCAACCTCCACTGGTAGGCAGGTCCTTCATCAATAGGTGACAGAGGTAGTGAGGTTTAGCTTTTAAACACGAGCACTGTTTTGTTCACACTTAGTTGTCCTTGTCCGTGTACTTCACCCAGCCACATTCCAGTCAACATAGTTACACATATCAGCATCTAATGTGTATATATTATACTACCCGCTTGGCCCTGTCTATCCACTCTGGTTCTGGTTGAGTATACAAGTGACACCTATATAGGGTTCATTGTAGGAGTTACAGGGTCAGCCGACGGTGAGCGGGGGCGCCAATCTCGTATCTGTGTGTAGGGTGCCAACCTCCGCTGTTAGGCAGGTGCTGGTAATAGGCTTTATCAGTAGGGTGTATTGTAGAGTGCACGGTGGTGTGTTATTTATGTACATCTGTCTGTAGTTGTCTCATGGTTTTATAGTTGTATTTAATAAAATTTAAGATTTTATCCGACCGATCATAGAGAATTAAGGGTTACTTGTTTAAATATATTGATTTTCCTGACCCTATGCTGTTTATCAGCTTATGATTTATACAAATGGTGGATTAGCCTGAATGTATTGGGTTCCTTTTTCGGTACAACTCCCAGCGGGGGTACCACTACGTCGTCTAAGGAAAGTGTTCTGAATGGACCTGCCTACCTAAAGATATTTATTTTTTAATTTTTTTTTGTCACGACGTCTGGGTGTCGGTAGGGTGAGTTTAGATTTTGTACTCCAGCCTTTCTTGATTTTAGAAGGGCATGACATGCCTTTATCTGTGTCTCCTCCTCCTTTTACTCCTCCACCTCTTTTCTTTTCGCGTGACTATAAGTAGTTGTGACTTTTCCATGTGTTTGTTGTGTCTTCTCAGCAGTTTGTCAGTTTTTGGACACCTTTTAAGGTGTCTTCTATGTGTTTTCTATGTGTTTGTATGTGTTTGTGTTTGCCTGCCATTGGTTTCAATGGGGTTCGACGGTATTTGTCGAACGTTCGACGAACATTCGTCGAACACGTCCCAGTTCGACGAACCGAACTCGAACACTAGGGAGGTGGCTCAACACTTGTTAGGAAGGGGAACGGATGGACAGTAATAATATAATAATAATAATAAGACAGTATTATAGACAGTATAAGACAATAAGAAGACAGTATCTGTCTTCCTTTGAATTCTTCTAGTTGATTTATTATTGTCACTGATAAACATCTGACCTAGATCGCTCCACTCACCATATTAGGATATTGGATGTTGCTTTTCTTTTTAATAACCTTAATTTAAAGTTAAATGTTATGGGTATTTTCCTTTTCGGTTTTCCAAAGCTGTAATGAAAGCAGGAATCATTTTCTGGCACATTTATTTACAGCCTTGCAAGGATTTCTAAGGGGTCAAGCTGACAAAGCTATTGTGAAACACTTGTCGGGTCTCTTGGTGGGCGAGCTGATCGCACTCATGTAATGCTGATCTCTTTTTGTATACTCTATATCTGTATTTACTACCTATTACTAGTTATTTCCAGTTACATTGTATATTGGAAGGGGATTTATTAATATTATGCTACATCAGGAAAACTTGCTAAACTCAAGAACAGATATGTGATTGTATTTGGTGCATCCATGTACACATGTATGTGTGAAACTTTTTGATAAACTTTTTAACTAGCTCACTTCACCAATCTTTTTTGTTTTCTTTGTCTGCTTTTCCCGTGTGTGCTAAAATTGGGTTGTTTACAATTTTTATTGCTGCACTTTGTTCCTGGGGCACATTTCTCTCTTTCGGTTATAAATCTTTTCAAAATTGTCAAAAAATGTTTTTTCATCCAATCCGATTGACATTTTTTTATAAATTGTCAAAAAATGTGTTCAGAGTCTACCATCTACATGTCTTGTTGGCTGTACTGCAATGCCTCCCTGTAAGTTTAGCCAAGCCTCCAAGTGACTGCACAACCTTTGCCATTTTTCGAGTCAGAATCTCTTTAAAATTGTACCAGAATTAAATCAGTTTTTCCTCTACGAGTCTATGTATCTGAGGCCCTCACGTGCCTGTCTTCCATGGTGTAACAGAGAGCCTTCTTCTAAGTTTTGTTAGCCTTTCACATAGTGCATTGGCTTTGAGTGTAGGCGTCACAGTACCAATACATGGCAATTTTAATAGGATGTGTATGAGGCTCTCTTTTATTTCTAATACAGGGTGTATCAGAGTCCCTCCTCTGTCTAATTTTTGCCAGTTCTTTTATTGTCAGCATGGGCTTGTTGGTGTCTCCCTCTTTCATAAATGAAACAAGGTGTGCCTTATCATGTTACCCCCAACACATGCCCATATAAGGTAAGAAACATCTGAGAAACAACACCTGAAGTTCTCCAGGAAGAACTCATTCCACCACTATGCAAGGGAACTTCATAAACAGCACTGAACTGTAAAGGAGCTTTAAATAGCCTGCCCAATGCTAAAGATGAAAATCAGGTGATGCCATCCTCCCAGAAATGTCCTGGGAGCCACTCTCTGCTCACCGGAACAACAGGGTGCACACATTCTCATCGTTGGCTTACACCAGACAAGGTAGCATCCTGCGTTGTGTGGGAACCGGGAGACCCAGCGTTTCATGTGTCTTGGGCCGTGAAATACGTGGGAAATGTGGCATCCCTCAGTCCCACATCACTATTTCCACATACGAGAATCCACCATATGTAGTCGCACCATCAAAGTGTGCGATAGCTTCGCCCCGGCATGGACAGACCGTCAGGAAAATCTGTAAATCAGAGGAGGATGATTGCATCCATAACAGCCATTCCTAGCAGATGGAATGAATGCTTAGCCTAAGGGGTGGAGGAGGTTTTTTTCTCTTTTTTATTTTACCTTATGTACAAGTCTTTATACAGGAACAAATATATGTTTCCTAACATGTTTTCCTGTAAAATCCATTTTATCTTCGATTTTGGATGTTTTATTGTCACTCCTTAAAAGTGGCGTAACACTCTGACAACATTGTTCCCAGCAGGGACTTTGGAGTCAGTGATGTGTCTAGGCATCTTCCCCCATGCTGTTCCCATTCTATCTGAACACTTTTTTTCATTAATTTAAGCAGTTTTAATGCCCTCCAGGCCTCCTAGGAAGACCTGCTGGAAAAATGCTCGAGTTTCCCTTTGGCTTCCATTGTAATCATTACTCGAGCAATACGGAAAGCTTGTTACAAGTAACAAGCACCCAAGCATTTCAGTGCTTGCTCATTGCGAATCTAGATACATTCCATGAGGGGTCTAGTTTCCAAAATGGGGTCACTTGTGGGGATTTCCACTGTTTAGGCACCTCAGTGGCTCTCCAAACGCAACATTGCTTCCTCTCTCAATTTCAGGCATTCTTTGCATTCAAAAAGTGAAACGCTTCTTTTTTCCTTCTAACCCTTCCGAGCACATACTCAGTAGAAATTACACAACAAATTTTGGGGTCTACTTTCTCTTATTACCCTTAAGAAAATAAAAAATGGAGGGCTAAAGTAACTTTTTTGTGAAAAAAAATAAAATGTTCATTTTTTCCTTCCACATTGCTTTAATTCCTGTGAAGGGTTAATTAACTTCTTGAATATCGTTTTTAGGACTTTGACAAATACAGTTTTTAGAACAGTCTCACTTATGTTTTTTTTTTTCCGTCATTAAAGTCCCAAAAAGTCACTTGAAAAGTGATGTCACCTCTTAAGAAAACAAATTTATAAGTTTTATTGGAAAGATGATAAATTGACTATCAAATTTTAACCCTTATGAGGTTGTGACTAGGGTTGAGCGACCTTGACTTTTTTAGAGTCGAGTCGGGTTTCGCAAAACCCGACTATCTCAATAGTCGGGTCGAGTGAAATCGGCCGATTATGACGTAAAGTCGGGATCGACCGAAACACGAAACCCAATGCAAGTCAATGGGGCAGCATAGTCGGCAGTGAGTGGGGGCCAGGAAAACACCTAGAGCGCCCATTTTAATGCCAAAACCATGCATTCTTCTTAATGAAGCTTGTCAATCTTAATTTCCCTTATAATAATAGTTAAGGTAAGGTAAGTATTTAAACTTTGCAAGTGCTGTGATCCTGTCAAGCAGGGGGGGCCCACTCGTTGGCATTGGCACTGGCACAGGGCCCCTCAAAGTACGGCGGTGTGTTTGCACGGCGGGGGCGCCTCCCACCGGCAGCAACACTTTTGCGTACTATGAGGGGCCCTGTGCCAGTGACGTCGCCAACGAGTATTCCTCCCCCCACCTGATGAAGGAACCTGCACTTTCATCTGCATCTTCCTCTTTGTCCCCGTGTAAGGTGGTATGGTATGCGGGAAGAATAACCTGACTTTCAGCAGGGTCACAATCTTGCTGTGTAGCGTGCACGGGGAATGTTGCGTTATGGGTCAATGTACCAGCAGACTCACCTATCACTGGCTGGGCAATGGGCAGGATGAGGAGGAAACACAGATATAGGCCCAAAGAATAAAGTGGTTTAAATGCAGTTCAAAATTGGTAAGAGGGCTAACCAGGGGGCATTGCTTTGTTCAGTGGAGGACAACTGTAATGAGAGGCTGACACAGAGAGTAGGCCCAAATCAGTAATTAGTCTAAATGCAGTTCGAAATTGGCAACAGTAGTAAACAGACGGCACAGCTTTGTTCAGTGGAGGAGAACAGCAAGGAGCGGCAGACACCAATAGTAGGCCCCAACCCAACTAGTAGGCCAAATGCAGTCTAACATTAACAACTACTTAACGAGAGCCTGAAAATGGAATTTCAGGACAGGAAACCAGGAGAACAGCAAGGAGCGGCAGACACTGTTAGTAGGCCCCAACCCAACTAGTAGGCCAAATGCAGTTGTTCCATTTAACAACTATTTAACAAGAGCCTGAAGATAGAAGCTCAGGAAAGGCAACCTGGAGAACACCTTGGAGCGGAAGACACCGTCTCTACAACCCAGACCCAACTTGTAGGCCTAATGCAGTGTTGTTTTCAACAACTACTAAACGAGAGCCAGAAGATTGAAGCAATGAAGGGGCAACCTGGAGAACACCTTGGAGTGGCAGACACTGGTAGTAGGCCCCAACCCAAGTACTAGCCCCACTGCAGTTAGATTTACAAAAAAATACTAAACGAGAGCCTGAAGATCAAAACTCAGAAAAGGCAACCCGGAGAACACCTTGGAGCGGCAGACACTGGTAGTAGGCCCCAACCCAAGTACTAGCCCCACTGCAGTTAGATTTAAAAAAAACTACTAAACGAGAGCCTGAAGATCAAAGCTCAGAAAAGGCAACCCGGAGAACACCTTGGAGCGGCAGACACTGGTAGTAGGCCCAAACCCAAGTACTAGCCCCACTGCAGTTAGATTTAAAAAAAACTACTAAACGAGAGCCTGAAGATCAAAGCTCAGAAAAGGCAACCCGGAGAAAACCTTGGAGCGGCAGACACTGGTAGTAGGCCCCAACCCAAGTACTAGCCCCACTGCAGTTAGATTTAAAAAAAACTACTAAACGAGAGCCTGAAGATCAAAGCTCAGAAAAGGCAACCCGGAGAACACCTTGGAGCGGCAGACACTGGTAGTAGGCTTTAAACCCAAAATTTTGGTCAATGGAGTTTATAAAATGTTCCAGGGGTACACAGGCAGCATTGGTGTGGTAAGCGGAGGACAATTTCTATTTGGGACTGCAGACAGACTTAGTAGGCTGTCCCTGTGGACCATGCATCCACAACATTAACCCAGTGCGCCGTAATGGACATGTAACCTTTCGTGGACATGCCTACTGGTGCATGCATCTGTTGTCAGGTGCACCTTTCTACTATTAGATAGCCTGAGAGCATGGACAATGCGGATTTTTACATGATGGTGGAGGGCTGGGATGGCTTTTCTCGCAAAAGAAGTGACGACTGGGTAGCTCTTACCGTGGTACAGCGTAGTCCATCTGGGCTTTATAATTATAAATTAAAGAAAAAAAGTAGGCTGTATGCACTTTGAAATAGGTTCCAGGGGTACACGGGCGGCAGTGGACTGGTCACTGGAGGACTAGTGGAAGGAGGGACCGCAGACAGGCGTAGTAGGCCTAACATTATAAAATTGGGCTGTAGGCACTTTATAATTGTTTCCAGGGGTACACGGGAAGCATTAGTCTGGTCAGTGGAGGAGTAGTAAAAAGAAGGTACCGCAGACAGGCTTCGAAGGCCTAACATAAAAAAATTTTGCTGTAGGCACTTTTAAATAGGTTCCAGGGGTACACGGGCAGCATTGGTCTGGTCACTGGAGGAGTAGTAGAAAGAACGGACCGCAGACAGGCTTCGAAGGCCTAACATAATAAAATTGGGTTGTAGGCACTTTATAATTGGTTCCAGGGGTACACGGGCAGCATTGGTCTGGTCAGTGGAGGAGTAGTAGAAAGAAGGGACCGCAGACAGGCTTCGAAGGCCTAACATAAAAAAAATTGGGCTGTAGGCACTTTAAAATTGGTTCCAGGGGTACACGGGCAGCATTGGTCTGGTCAGTGGAGGAGTGGTAGAAAGAAGGGACCGCAGACAGGCTTCGAAGGCCTAACATAATAAAATTGGGCTGTAGGCACTTTATAATTGGTTCCAGGGGTACACGGGCAGCAGTAGACAGGTCAGTGGAGGCCTAGTGGAAGGAGGGACCGCAGACAGGCTTCGAAGGCCTAACATAAAAAAAATTGGGCTGTAGGCACTTTAAAATAGGTTCCAGGGGTACACGGGCAGCAGTGGTCTGGTCAGTGGAGGAATAGTAGAAAGAAGAGACCACAGACAGGCTTCGAAGGCCTAACATAAAAAAATTGGGCTGTAGGCACTTTTAAATAGGTTCCAGGGGTACACGGGCAGCAGTAGACAGGTCAGTGGAGGCATAGTGGAAGGAGGGACCGCAGACAGGCTTCGAAGGCCTAACATAAAAAAAATTGGGCTGTAGGCACTTTTAAATAAGTTTCAGGGGTACACGGGCAGCAGTGGTCTGGTCAGTGGAGGAGTAGTAGAAAGAACAAACCGCAGACAGGCTTTGAAGGCCTAACATAATAAAATTGGGCTGAAGGCACTTTATAATTGGTTCCAGGGGTACACGGGCAGCAGTAGACAGGTCAGTGGAGGCCTAGTGGAAGGAGGGACCGCAGACAGGCTTCGAAGGCCTAACATAAAAAAAATTGGGCTGTAGGCACTTTTAAATAGGTTTCAGGGGTACACGGGCAGCAGTGGTCTGGTCAGTGGATGAGTAGTAGATAGAGCGGACCGCAGACAGGCTTTGAAGGCCTAACATAATAAAATTGGGCTGTAGGCACTTTTAAATAGGTTCCAGGGGTACACGGGCAGCAGTAGACAGGTCAGTGGAGGCCTAGTGGAAGGAGGGACCGCAGACAGGCTTTGAAGGCCTAACATAAAAAAATTGGGCTGTAGGCACTTTAAAATAGGTTCCAGGGGTACACGGGCAGCAGTGGTCTGGTCAGTGGAGGAGTAGTAGAAAGAAGGGACCGCAGACAGGCTTCGAAGGCCTAACATAATAAAATTGGGCTGTAGGCACTTTATAATTGGTTCCAGGGGTACACGGGCAGCATTGGTGTTGTCAGCAGAGGCTTATTGTAATGAGTGTCTGCCAGTTAGTAGTACCAAACAATAAATAGATGTTAATCTCTCGCATGACAACAAAACGAAACCACCAAAGGGTGCAATCATTCGGTACTGGGGTGGGCTCCTCTGCGGAGTTTCAGACCTAGTAATTTGACGCAAAGTATTTACTTGGGTAAATATAGGACACTGCCCCGGACTATGTTAAGTACCATCATACATGTCAATACAATGGTATTGTCAGTGGCTGGAATTTAAGGATGTCAGCGCATAGACTAAACATTGGTGGAACTGTGAGAGATACAGTTAGGGCCAGAAATATTTGGACAGTGACACAATTTTCGCGAGTTGGGCTCTGCATGCCACCACATTGGATTTGAAATGAAACCTCTACAACAGAATTCAAGTGCAGATTGTAACGTTTAATTTGAAGGGTTGAACAAAAATATCTGATAGAAAATGTAGGAATTGTACACATTTCTTTACAAACACTCCACATTTTAGGAGGTCAAAAGTAATTGGACAAATAAACATAACCCAAACAAAATATTTTTATTTTCAATATTTTGTTGCAAATCCTTTGGAGGCAATCACTGCCTTAAGTCTGGAACCCATGGACATCACCAAACGCTGGGTTTCCTCCTTCTTAATGCTTTGCCAGGCCTTTACAGCCGCAGCCTTCAGGTCTTGCTTGTTTGTGGGTCTTTCCGTCTTAAGTCTGGATTTGAGCAAGTGAAATGCATGCTCAATTGGGTTTAGATCTGGAGATTGACTTGGCCATTGCAGAATGTTCCACTTTTTGGCACTCATGAACTCCTGGGTAGCTTTAGCTGTATGCTTGGGGTCATTGTCCATCTGTACTATGAAGCGCCGTCCAATCAACTTTGCAGCATTTGGCTGAATCTGGGCTGAAAGTATATCCCGGTACACTTCAGAATTCATCCGGCTACTCTTGTCTGCTCTTATGTCATCAATAAACACAAGTGACCCAGTGCCACTGAAAGCCATGCATGCCCATGCCATCACGTTGCCTCCACCATGTTTTACAGAGGATGTGGTGTGCCTTGGATCATGTGCCGTTCCCTTTCTTCTCCAAACTTTTTTCTTCCCATCATTCTGGTACAGGTTGATCTTTGTCTCATCTGTCCATAGAATACTTTTCCAGAACTGAGCTGGCTTCTTGAGGTGTTTTTCTGCAAATTTAACTCTGGCCTGTCTATTTTTGGTATTGATGAATGGTTTGCATCTAGATGTGAACCCTTTGTATTTACTGTCATGGAGTCTTCTCTTTACTGTTGACTTAGAGACAGATACACCTACTTCACTGAGAGTGTTCTGGACTTCAGTTGATGTTGTGAACGGGTTCTTCTTCACCAAATTAAGTATGCGGCGATCATCCACCACTGTTGTCATCCGTGGACGCCCAGGCCTTTTTGAGTTCCCAAGCTCACCAGTCAATTCCTTTTTTCTCAGAATGTACCCAACTGTTGATTTTGCTACTCCAAGCATGTCTGCTATCTCTCTGATGGATTTTTTCTTTTTTTTCAGCCTCAGGATGTTCTGCTTCACCTCAATTGAGAGTTCCTTTGACCGCATGTTGTCTGCTCACAGCAACAGCTTCCAAATGCAAAACCACACATCTGGAATCCACCCCTGACCTTTTAACTACTTCATTGATTACAGGTTAACGAGGGAGACGCCTTCAGAGTTAATTGCAGCCCTTAGAGTCCATTGTCCAATTACTTTTGGTCCCTTGAAAAAGAGGACGCTATGCATTACAGAGCTATGATTCCTAAACCCTTTCTCCGATTTGGATGTGGAAACTATCATATTGCAGCTGGGAGTGTGCACTTTCAGCCCATATTATATATATAATTGTATTTCTGAACATGTTTTTGTAAACAGCTAAAATAACAAAACTTGTGTCACTGTCCAAATATTTCTGGCCCTAACTGTAATTGTACAAGTGGTTTAGCAATGTTTGAGCTGGGGGTGGGGGAACTCTCTTGTGGCCGGCAGTACAGGCCCAGGGCCCCTCATGTTACAACAGTGTGTCTGACGTTGGGTGCGCACCACCACCGCCAGAGACACTTTATTGTACTATGAGGGACCCAGTGGCAGTGCCGTCGACCAAAAGCGGGCACACCCACCTCTTCAGACAAACAGCACTCTCACGGGTGCTGGCGCCAAGTGGCGATACCACGGCCCCGTGTGGGGAGTTTGGCCATTTAGGGAGGTGTAAACATGTCGTATGCTGGACAATCAGGTGCTGCAAATTACGAGATTGGAAAAGTCATTCAGAATTGTCCACAGGCAAGACCTTTTCATAGGAAAGCTAGGTGTCGTCCGGGCAAGGTGGGGCAAAAGATTTTGAAATCCAGTTGTGGTTCATTTTAATGAAGGTTAGATCATCTACATTTTGGGTAGCCAGACAAGTCCTTTTTTCGGTTAATATTGAACCTGCAGCACTGAATACTCTTTCTGATAGGACACTAGCTGCCGGGCAAGCAAGCTCCTGCAATGAATATTCTGCCAATTCTGGCCAGTAGGGTTGAGCGAAACGGGTCGAACATTTTCAAAAGTCGCCGACTTTTGGCTAAGTCGGGGTTTCATGAAACCCGATCCGACCCCTGTGCGGGGTCGGCCATGCGGTACGCGACTTTCGCGCCAAAGTCGCGTTTCAATGACGCGAAAAGCGCCATTTCTCAGCCAATGAAGGTAAACGCAGAGTGTGGGCAGCGTGATGACATAGGTCCTGGTCCCCACCATCTTAGAGAAGGGCATTGCAGTGATTGGCTTGCTGTCTGCGACGTCACAGGGGCTATAAAGAGGCGTTCCCGCCGACCGCCATCTTACTGCTGCTGATCTGAGCTTAGGGAGAGGTTGCTGCCGCTTTGTCAGAAGCAGGGATAGCGTTAGGCAGGGTCCATTAACCACAAAACCGCTTGTGCTGCAGCGATTTGCACTGTCCAACACCACCCTCGGTGTGCAGGGACAGTGGAAGTTTTTTTTTTTTTTTTTTCCCCTCAGCGCTGTAGCTCATTGGGCTGCCCTAGAAGGCTCCCTGATAGCTGCATTGCTGTGTGTACGCCGCTGTGCAAACCAACTGCTTTTTTCAAAGCACAAATCCTCTTGTTCCTTCCTTTCTGCACAGCTATCTTTTTTGTTTGTCCACACTTTTTATTTCATTTGTGCATCAGTCCACTCCTTATTGCTGCCTGCCATACCTGGCTGAGATTACTGCAGGCAGGGAGATAGTAGCTGCCTGCCATACCTGGCTGAGATTACTGCAGGCAGGGAGATAGTAATTGTAGGACATTCCCTGTGTTTTTTTTTTTTTTGGTGGGAGATTAAGATTGGCAATTTGGCATTTCTGCTAGAGTGCCATCCCTGTGTGTGCCATCTCTCTCACATAGTGGGCCATAGAAAGCCTTTTCATTTTTCTGTATTTTTTTTTGTGGGGTGTATAAATTCTCCCTGATAAAAATACAGTGGGAGATTAATATTGGCCTTTGGGCTTGTGTGCCAGTCCTGAGTGTGCCATCTCTCTCACAAATAGTGGGCCATAGAAAGCCTATTTTATTTTTTTTGGGGTTTTATAAATTCTCCCTGAAAAAAAGGGAGATTAATATTGGCCTCTGGGCTTGTGTGCCAGTCCTGAGCGTGCCATCTGTGCCAGCCCTGAGCGTGCCATCTCTCTCACAAATAGTGGGCCATAGAAAGCCTATTTAATTTTTTTTTTGGTTTTATAAATTCTCCCTGAAAAAAAGGGAGATTAATATTGGCCTCTGGGCTTGTGTGCCAGTTGTGAGCGTGCCATCTGTGCCAGTCCTGAGCGTGCCATCTCTCTCACAAATAGTGGGCCATAGAAAGCCTATTTAATTTTTTTTTTTTGTTTTATAAATTTTCCCTGAAAAAAGGGAGATTAATATTGGCCTCTGGGCTTGTGTGCCAGTTGTGAGCGTGCCATCTGTGCCAGTCCTGAGCGTGCCATCTCTCTCACAAATAGTGGGCCATAGAAAGCCTATTTAATTTTTTTTTTGGTTTTATAAATTTTCCCTGAAAAAAGGGAGATTAATATTGGCCTCTGGGCTTGTGTGCCAGTTGTGAGCGTGCCATCTGTGCCAGTCCTGAGCGTGCCATCTCTCTCACAAATAGTGGGCCATAGAAAGCCTATTTAAATATTTTTTTGGTTTTATAAATTCTCCCAGAAAAAAAGGGAGATTAATATTGGCCTCTGGGCTTCTGTGCCAGTCCTGAGCGTGCCATCTGTGCCAGTCCTGAGCGTCCCATCTCTCTCACAAATAGTGGGCCATAGAAAGCCTATTTTTTTTTTGGGGGGGGTTTTAGAAATTCTCCCTGGAAAAAAAAAGGGAGATTAATATTGCCCTTTGGGCTTGTGTGCCAGTACTAAGCGTTCCATCTCTCTCTCTCTCTCTTAGTCAGTGGGCCATAGAACGCCTATTTTTGGTTTTATTTGTTTTCTAAATTCTCCCTGAAAAAATCATTTTATTTTATTTGGTTTCTAAATTCTTCCTGACAAAATCATATTTTTTTTATTATTTTTTTTTCTAAAGTCTCCCTGAAAAAAAAAAAAAAAACAGTGGGAGATTAATATTGGCCTTTCTGCTTGTGTGCCAGTCTTGACTCCTGGGTGCGTCATCTCTCAGTCAGTGGGCCATAGAACGCCTATTTTTGGTTTTATTTGTTTTATAAATTCTCCCTGAAAAAATCATTTTATTTTATTTGGTTTCTAAATTCTTCCTGATAAAATCATATTTTTTTTATTATTTTTTTTTCTAAAGTCTCCCTGAAAAAAAAAAAAAAAAACAACCAAAAAAAACAGTGGGAGATTAATATTGGCCTTTCTGCTTGTGTGCCAGTCTTGACTCCTGGGTGTGCCATCTCTCTCTCTCTCTCTCTCTCTCTCTCCAATTGTGGTCCATAGAAAGCCTATATTTTTTTTCCTTGATTTGGGTTCCAAAATCTACCAGAGAAAATAACTACATCAATCATTGGTAGAAAAATATTGGCCTCTGGGCTTGTGTGCCACTCCTGATTCCTGTGTGCGTCATCTCTCAGTCAGTGGGCCATAGAACGCCTATTTTTGGTTTTATTTGTTTTATAAATTCTCCCTGAAAAAATCATTTTATTTTATTTGGTTTCTAAATTCTTCCTGATAAAATCATATTTTTTTTATTATTTTTTTTTCTAAAGTCTCCCTGAAAAAAAAAAAAAAAAATCAACCAAAAAAAACAGTGGGAGATTAATATTGGCCTTTCTGCTTGTGTGCCAGTCTTGACTCCTGGGTGTGCCATCTCTCTCTCTCTCTCTCTCTCTCTCTCTCTCTCTCCAATTGTGGTCCATAGAAAGCCTATATTTTTTTTCCTTGATTTGGGTTCCAAAATCTACCAGAGAAAATAACTCCATCAATCATTGGTAGAAAAATATTGGCCTCTGGGCTTGTGTGCCACTCCTGATTCCTGTGTGCGTCATCTCTCAGTCAGTGGGCCATAGAACGCCTATTTTTGGTTTTATTTGTTTTATAAATTCTCCCTGAAAAAATCATTTTATTTTATTTGGTTTCTAAATTCTTCCTGATAAAATCATATTTTTTTTATTATTTTTTTTTCTAAAGTCTCCCTGAAAAAAAAAAAAAAAAACAGTGGGAGATTAATATTGGCCTTTCTGCTTGTGTGCCAGTCTTGACTCCTGGGTGCGTTATCTCTCAGTCAGTGGGCCATAGAACGCCTATTTTTGGTTTTATTTGTTTTATAAATTCTCCCTGAAAAAATCATTTTATTTTATTTGGTTTCTAAATTCTTCCTGATAAAATCATATTTTTTTTATTATTTTTTTTTCTAAAGTCTCCCTGAAAAAAAAAAAAAAAAAAAAAAAAAACAGTGGGAGATTAATATTGGCCTTTCTGCTTGTGTGCCAGTCTTGACTCCTGGGTGTGCCATCTCTCTCTCTCTCTCTCTCTCCAATTGTGGTCCATAGAAAGCCTATATTTTTTTTCCTTGATTTGGGTTCCAAAATCTACCAGAGAAAATAACTCCATCAATCATTGGTAGAAAAATATTGGCCTCTGGGCTTGTGTGCCACTCCTGATTCCTGTGTGCGTCATCTCTCAGTCAGTGGGCCATAGAACGCCTATTTTTGGTTTTATTTGTTTTATAAATTCTCCCTGAAAAAATCATTTTATTTTATTTGGTTTCTAAATTCTTCCTGATAAAATCATATTTTTTTTATTATTTTTTTTTCTAAAGTCTCCCTGAAAAAAAAAAAAAAAAAAAAAAAAAACAGTGGGAGATTAATATTGGCCTTTCTGCTTGTGTGCCAGTCTTGACTCCTGGGTGCGTCATCTCTCAGTCAGTGGGCCATAGAACGCCTATTTTTGGTTTTATTTGTTTTATAAATTCTCCCTGAAAAAATCATTTTATTTTATTTGGTTTCTAAATTCTTCCTGATAAAATCATATTTTTTTTATTATTTTTTTTTCTAAAGTCTCCCTGAAGAAAAAAAAAAAAAAAAAAAAAAAAAACAGTGGGAGATTAATATTGGCCTTTCTGCTTGTGTGCCAGTCTTGACTCCTGGGTGTGCCATCTCTCTCTCTCTCTCTCTCTCCAATTGTGGTCCATAGAAAGCCTATATTTTTTTTCCTTGATTTGGGTTCCAAAATCTACCAGAGAAAATAACTCCATCAATCATTGGTAGAAAAATATTGGCCTCTGGGCTTGTGTGCCACTCCTGATTCCTGTGTGCGTCATCTCTCACTCAGTGGCCCATAGAAAGCATATAGTTTGTTACATTTGTTTTCTAAATTCTCCCTGCAAAAATCAATGTTTTTTTTTGGGGGGGGTTTCTAAAGTGTTCCTGAAAAAAATAAAAATAAAAAAAAAATAATAGTGTGACATTAATATTAACATTTGTGCTTCAGTGACAGTCCTGCGTGTGGGGCATCTCTCTAATTTGCAGCCACCAAAAAAAGAGTGTGTAACATTGGGCCTGATTTTCGCTGTGGTCTCACCAACCTGTAAAGGGGTAGCTAAATCATACTGAAGTTATAGCTCACCGTGTAAGTTGTGTGACTGCAACAAATAACGTTAGTTTGGTTACGTTTTTAAAACAATGAGGAAGTCTAGTGGAAGAGGTCGTGGCCGGGGGCGTTCATTGTCAGCTGGTAATGAGGGTAGTGGTAGTGGTGGAGCATCAGGTGGTCGTGGGGAAAAAAATATTGCACCTAAGTCTGGAGCTGTGGAGCCAGGTTCGTCGTCCGGCTACACAAGGCCTCGAACGCTCCCTTTTCTGGGATTAGGAAAACCGCTTTTAAAGCCGGCGCAGCAAGAGCAAGTTTTGGCTTATCTTGCTGACTCAGCCTCTAGCTCTTTTGCCTCCTCTCGTGAAACTGGTAAAAGTAAAAGCAGCGCGTCGTTAGTGGATGTTCACGGTCAGGGACAAGTCACTTCCTTGTCCTCTTCAGCAAAAACAACAACAGAGAAGAATGCAGCAGGCGACACAACGGGTTACTCCATGGAGCTCTTTACACATACCGTCCCTGGCTTAGAAAGTGAAGCAGTTAACAGTCCATGCCCATTACAAATTGAATCTGACATGGAGTGCACTGACGCACAGCCACAGCCAGACTACTATGCTGGTCCTTTGACTCAGACCACAACATTGCCCTCGCAGGGTGCTGATCAAGAATCAGACCCTGATGAGACTATGTTGCCCCATCACGAACGCTATACCACCGAACGACACGGTGACACAGACGAAGTTGCGCAGGAGGTACAAGAAGAGTTATTAGATGACCCAGTTCTTGACCCCGATTGGCAGCCATTGGGGGAACAGGGTGCAGGCGGCAGCAGTTCTGAAGCAGAGGAGGAGGAGGGGCCGCAGCAGGCATCAACATCGCCACAGGTTCCATCTGCCGGGCCCGTATCTTGCCCAAAACGCGTGGCAAAGCCAAAACCTGGTGGAGGACAGCGTGGCCATCCGGTTAAAGCTCAGTCTGCAATGCCTGAAAAGGTATCCGATGCTAGAAAGAGTGCAGTCTGGCATTTTTTTAAACAACATCCAATTGATCAGCGCAAAGTCATCTGTCAAAAATGTTCTACTTCCTTAAGCAGAGGTCAGAATCTGAAAAGTCTCAATACTAGTTGCATGCATAGACATTTAACCACCATGCATTTGAAAGCTTGGACTAACTACCAAACGTCCCTTAAGGTTGTTGCACCCTCGGCCAATGAAGCTAGTCATCAACGCAACATCCCTTCCGGCAGTGTAGGACCACCATTTAGCGCACCACCTGCTGTATCTGTGCAGGTATCTTTGCCAGGCCAAAGCAGTCAGGGTCAGGGAATCACCAGTTTCGTAGTAGGAAACACTGCATCTAGGGCACCGGCGGCAACAATACCATCTCCCACCGTCTCTCAGTCTGCCATGTCCACCGGCACCCCCGCTAGTTCCACGATCTCCATCTCTCCAGTCCAGCTCACCCTACATGAGACTATGGTTAGAAAAAGGAAGTACTTAGCCTCGCATCCGCGTACACAGGGTTTGAACGCCCACATAGCTAGACTAATCTCGTTAGAGATGATGCCCTACCGGTTAGTTGAAAGCGAAGCTTTCAAAGACCTGATGGACTACGCTGTACCACGCTACGAGCTACCCAGTCGACACTTTTTTTCCAGAAAAGCCATCCCAGCCCTCCACCATCATGTTAAAGAGCGCATCGTCCATGCACTCAGGCAATCTGTGAGCACAAAGGTGCACCTGACAACAGATGCATGGACCAGTAGGCATGGCCAGGGACGTTACGTGTCCATCACGGCACACTGGGTAAATGTGGTGGATTCAGGGTCCACAGGGGACAGCAAGTTTGGGACAGTTCTGCCTAGCCCACGGTCTAGTAAACAGTTGTCTGTAGCCGTTCGCACCCCCTCCTCCTCCTCCTCCTCCTCGTCCTCCTGCAGAAGCAAGAGCTCGTCCACAGACCGCAGTCGCACAAACACTCCATCCGCACCTGCCACTGTTGCACACCAGGTCTCCCATTATGGGGCAGCTACTGGCATACGTCAGCAGGCTGTATTGGCTATGAAGTGTTTGGGCGACAATAGACACACCGCGGAAGTTCTGTCCGAGTTCTTGCAGCAAGAAACGCAGTCGTGGCTGGGCACTGTAGATCTTGAGGCAGGCAAGGTAGTGAGTGATAACGGAAGGAATTTCATGGCTGCCATCTCCCTTTCCCAACTGAAACACATTCCTTGCCTGGCTCACACCTTAAACCTGGTGGTGCAGTGCTTCCTGAAAAGTTATCCGGGGTTATCCGACCTGCTCCTCAAAGTGCGTGGACTTTGCGCACATATCCGCCGTTCGCCTGTACACTCCAGCCGTATGCAGACCTATCAGCGTTCTTTGAACCTTCCCCAGCATCGCCTAATCATAGACGTTGCAACAAGGTGGAACTCAACACTGCACATGCTTCAGAGACTGTGCGAACAGAGGCGGGCTGTTATGTTTTTGTGGGAGGATACACATACACGGGCAGGCAGTAGGATGGCAGACATGGAGTTGTCAGGTGTGCAGTGGTCGAAGATTCAAGACATGTGTCAAGTCCTTCAGTGTTTTGAGGAATGCACACGGCTGGTTAGTGCAGACAACGCCATAATAAGCATGAGCATCCCCCTAATGCGTCTGCTGATGCAAAGTTTGACGCACATAAAGGATCAGGCGTCTGCACCAGAGGAAGAGGAAAGCCTTGATGACAGTCAGCGATTGTCTGGTCAGGGCAGTGTACATGACGAGGTACCGGGCGAAGAGGAGGTGGAGGATGAGGAGGATGATGGGGATGAGTATATTTTTAATGAGGAAGCTTTCCCGGGGGCACGGGAAATTGGTGGCGTGGCAAGGCCGGGTTCTGGTTTTTTGAGGGACACAAGTGACGTAGATTTGCCTGCAACTGCCCCTCAACCAAGCACAACCGCAGATTTGACAACGGGAACTTTGGCCCACATGGCGGATTATGCCTTGCGTATCCTCAAAAGGGACACACGCATTACAAAAATGATGAACGATGACGATTACTGGTTGGCCTGCCTCCTTGATCCTCGCTATAAAGGCAAATTGCAAAATATTATGCCACATGAGAACTTGGAACTAATATTAGCAACAAAACAATCAACTCTTGTTGACCGTTTGCTTCTGGCATTCCCTGCACACAGCGCCCGTGATCGTTCTCACACGAGCTCCAGGGGCCAGCAGACCAGAGGTGTTAGAGGGGCAGAAATCAGAAGTGGCGTTGGCCAGAGGGGTTTTCTGACCAGGTTGTGGAGTGATTTTTCTATGACCGCAGACAGGACAGGTACTGCAGCATCAATTCAAAGTGACAGGAGACAACATTTGTCCAGTATGGTTACAAACTATTTTTCATCCCTTATCGACGTTCTCCCTCAACCGTCATTCCCATTTGATTACTGGGAATCCAAATTAGACACCTGGCCAGAATTGGCAGAATATGCATTGCAGGAGCTTGCTTGCCCGGCAGCTAGTGTCCTATCAGAAAGAGTATTCAGTGCTGCAGGTTCAATACTAACAGAAAAAAGGACTCGTCTGGCTACCCAAAATGTAGATGATCTAACCTTCATTAAAATGAACCACAACTGGATTTCAAAATCTTTTGCCCCACCCTGCCCGGCTGACACCTAGCTTTCCTATGAAAAGGTCTTGCCTGTGGACTATTCTGAATGACTTTTCCAATCTCGTAATTTTCTTCACCTGATTGTCCAGCATACGACATGTTTCCACCTCACGAAATGGCCAAACTCCCCACACGGGGCCGTGCTATCGCCACTTTGCGCTTGGACCCTTGAGAGTGCTGTTTGTCTGAAGAGGTGGGTGTGGCCGCTTTTGGTCGACGGCACTGCCACTGGGTCCCTCATAGTACAATAAAGTGTCTCTGGCGGTGGTGGTGCGCACCCAACGTCAGACACACCGTTGTAATATGAAGGGCCCTGTGCCTGTACCACCGGCCACAAGCCAGTTCCCCCCCCAGCTCAAACAGTGCTCTACCACTAGCAAAATTATCTCTCACAGCTTCACCAATGTGTAGTCTAGGCGCTGACATCCTTCAATGCCTGGCACTGACAATACCATTGTTTTGACATTTTTGTTATGTTAGGCCTTCGAAGCCTGTCTGCGGTCCCTTCTTTCTACAACTACTACACTGACCAGGCCACTGCTGGCCGTGTTACCCTGGAACCAATTTAAAAGTGCCTATAGTCAGCCCAATTTTGTTATGTTAGGCCTTCGAAGACTGTCTGCCGTCACTCCTTCCACTAGACTTCCACTGACCATACACTGCTGCCCATGTACCCCTGGAACCAATTTAAAGTGCCTACAGCCAGCCCAATTTTGTTATGTTAGGCCTTGGAAGCCTGTCTGCGGTCACTCCTTCCACTAGACTTCCACTGACCAGACCACTGCTGCCCATGTACCCCTGGAACCAATTTAAAAGTGCCTACAGCCAGCCCAAGTTTGTTATGTTAGGCCTTCGAAGCCTGTCTGCGGTCACTCCTTCCACTAGACTTCCACTGACCAGACCACTGCTGCCCGTGTACCCCTGGAACCAATTTAAAAGTGCCTACAGCCAGCCCAAGTTTGTTATGTTAGGCCTTGGAAGCCTGTCTGCGGTCACTCCTTCCACTAGACTTCCACTGACCAGACCACTGCTGCCCGTGTACCCCTGGAACCAATTTAAAAGTGCCTACAGCCAGCCCAAGTTTGTTATGTTAGGCCTTGGAAGCCTGTCTGCGGTCACTCCTTCCACTAGACTTCCACTGACCATACACTGCTGCCCATGTACCCCTGGAACCAATTTAAAAGTGCCTACAGCCAGCCCAAGTTTGTTATGTTAGGCCTTCGAAGCCTGTCTGCGGTCACTCCTTCCACTAGACTTCCACTGACCAGACCACTGCTGCCCGTGTACCCCTGGAACCAATTTAAAATTGCCTACAGCCATGTGTTATTATTTTAGGCCTTCGATGCCTGTCTGCGGTCACTCCTTCCACTAGGCCTCCACTGACCACACCACTGCTGCCCGTGTACCCCTGGAACCAATTTAAAATTGCCTACAGCCAGCCCAATTTTTTTATTTTAGGCCTTCGATGCCTGTCTGCGGTCCATTCTTTCAACTACTACTACACTGACCAGGGCACTGCTGCCCAAGTACCCCTGGAACCAATTTAAAATTGACTACAGCCATGTGTTAATATTTTAGGCCTTCGATGCCTGTCTGTGGTCACTCCTTCCACTAGGCCTCCACTGACCACACCACTGCTGCCCGTGTACCCCTGGAACCAATTTAAAATTGCCTACAGCCATGTGTGATTATTTTAGGCCTTCGATGCCTGTCTGCGGTCACTCCTTCCACTAGGCCTCCACTGACCACACCACTGCTGCCCGTGTACCCCTGGAACCAATTTAAAATTGCCTACAGCCAGCCCAATTTTTTTATTTTAGGCCTTCGATGCCTGTCTGCGGTCCATTCTTTCAACTACTACTACACTGACCAGGGCACTGCTGCCCAAGTACCCCTGGAACCAATTTAAAATTGACTACAGCCATGTGTTAATATTTTAGGCCTTCGATGCCTGTCTGTGGTCACTCCTTCCACTAGGCCTCCACTGACCACACCACTGCTGCCCGTGTACCCCTGGAACCAATTTAAAATTGCCTACAGCCATGTGTGATTATTTTAGGCCTTCGATGCCTGTCTGCGGTCACTCCTTCCACTAGGCCTCCACTGACCACACCACTGCTGCCCGTGTAACCCTGGAACCAATTTAAAATTGCCTACAGCCATGTGTTATTATTTTAGGCCTTCGATGCCTGTCTGCGGTCACTCCTTCCACTAGGCCTCCACTGACCACACCACTGCTGCCCGTGTAACCCTGGAACCAATTTAAAATTGCCTACAGCCATGTGTTATTATTTTAGGCCTTCGATGCCTGTCTGCGGTCACTCCTTCCACTAGGCCTCCACTGACCACACCACTGCTGCCCGTGTACCCCTGGAACCAATTTAAAATTGCCTACAGCCATGTGTTATTATTTTAGGCCTTCGATGCCTGTCTGCGGTCACTCCTTCCACTAGGCCTCCACTGACCACACCACTGCTGCCCGTGTACCCCTGGAACCAATTTAAAATTGCCTACAGCCATGTGTGATTATTTTAGGCCTTCGATGCCTGTCTGCGGTCACTCCTTCCACTAGGCCTCCACTGACCACACCACTGCTGCCCGTGTACCCCTGGAACCAATTTAAAATTGCCTACAGCCAGCCCAATTTTTTTATTTTAGGCCTTCGATGCCTGTCTGCGGTCCATTCGTTCAACTACTACTACACTGACCAGGGCACTGCTGCCCAAGTACCCCTGGAACCAATTTAAAATTGACTACAGCCATGTGTTAATATTTTAGGCCTTCGATGCCTGTCTGCGGTCACTCCTTCCACTAGGCCTCCACTGACCACACCACTGCTGCCCGTGTACCCCTGGAACCAATTTAAAATTGCCTACAGCCAGCCCAATTTTTTTATTTTAGGCCTTCGATGCCTGTCTGCGGTCCATTCTTTCAACTACTACTACACTGACCAGGGCACTGCTGCCCGTGTACCCCTGGAACCAATTTAAAATTGCCTACAGCCATGTGTTATTATTTTAGGCCTTCGATGCCTGTCTGTGGTCCCTCCTTCCACTAGGCCTCCACTGACCTGTCTACTGCGGCCCGTGTACCCCTTGAACCAACCTAATAAAATATTTAAAAAATTAATTTGATTATAAAAAATAAGATCGTGTTGAGATCTCAAATGCAGACATTTTAACAATCAAAACAAACACACAACAAATATCTGGAACTGTACTACAAAGGTCCAACAGCTACAATTTCTTTCTCCTGCAAGAAGTTAACTGAAAGTTTTTTGGAGTTGTTAACACAGATATGGCATCCACCGAGTGTTGTCCTGTCGCGTCTCCTTTAAATTATTTCCAATAAGATGTTAAACTATTAATTTAATAAAATCAATAATTAAAAAAATAATTGAGTAAGTCAAAAGCACATTGCAAATAAACATTAATTACAAATCAAGAAGCATGGCGCGTCCGAGGGTGAGTAGATACCGAATAAGAATATAATCACCCTCGGACGCGCAATGCTTATTTACAACAGCCTTCCTTCCTAAGAATCAGCCCTTCCGTGGTGTAGAGAGAGGTTGTGTTACACTCCAAGGTGTTCCCCAGGTTGCCTTTCCTGAGCTTCGATCTTCCGGCTCTCGTTTAGTAGCTGTTGGAAACTACGCTGCATTAGGCCTACTAATTGTGTATGGGGTGTAGAGACAGGTTGTGTTACACTCCAAGGTTTTCACCAGGTTGCCTTTCCTGAGCTTCGATCTTCATGCTCTCGTTTAGTAGGTGTCGGAAAGTAGGCTGCATTAGGCCTACAAATTGGGTATGGGGTGGAGAGAGATGGTGTGTTACACTCCAAGGTGTTCCCCAGGTTTCCTTGCCATTGCTTCGGTCTTCCGACTCTCGTTTAGTAGTTGTAGAAAAGTACACAGCATTAGGCCTACAAAATGGGTATGGGGTGGAGAGAGATGGTGTGTTACACTCCAAGGTGTTCCCCAGGTTGCCTTTCCTGAGCTTCTATCTTCAGGCTCTCATTAAATTGTGGTTAAATGGAACAACTGCATTTGGCGTACTAGTTGGTTTGGGGCCTACTATCGGTGTCTGCCACTCCTTGCTGTTCTCCTGGTTTCCTGTCCTGAAATTCCATTTTCAGCCTCTCGTTAAGTAGTTGTTAATGTTAGACTGCATTTGGCCTACTAGTTGGGTTGGGGCCTACTATCGGTGTCTGCCACTCCTTGCTGTTCTCCTCCACTGAACAAAGCTGTGCCGCCTGTTTACTACGGTTGCCAATTTTGAACTGCATTTCGACTACTTACTGATTTGGCCCTACTCTCTGTGTCAGCCTCTCATTCCAGTTGTCCTCCACTGCAATGCCCCCTGGTTATTCCTGTGTTACCAATTTTGAACTGCATTTAGCCCACTTTCTTCTTTGGGCCTATATCTGTGTTTCCACTTCATCGTGCCCATTGCCCAGCCAGTGATAGATGAGTCTGCTGGTACATTGACCCATAACGCAACATTCCCCGTGCACGCTACACAACAACATTGTGACCCTGCTGAAAGTCAGGTTGCTCTTCCCGCATACCATACCACCTTACACGGGGACAAAGAGGAAGGTGCAGATGAAAGTGCAGGTTCCTTCATCAGGTGGGGGGAGGAATACTAGTTGGCGACGTCACTGGCACAGGGCCTCTCATAGTACGCAAAAGTGTTGCTGCCGGTGGGAGGCGCCCCCGCCGTGCAAACACACCGCTGTACTTTGAGGGGCCCTGTGCCAGTGCCAATGCCAACGAGTGGGCCCCCCCCTGCTTGCTCAGGATCACAGCACTTGCAAAGTTGAAATACTTACCTCTCCCTGCTCCACTGCCGTGACGTGGTCCAGATTTACTGGGCCCACTAATTACTTGAACCAGCCCTACCCCCCACAACTTTAGCCAAATGACCCCCAATTTCAAATGCCTTCCAATTATTTTAAGGTAAATTACGCTTGACAAGCTTCATTAAGAAGAATGGATGGTTTTGACATTAAAATGGGCACTCTAGGTGTTTTCCTGGCCCCCACTCACTGCCGACTATGCTGCCCCATTGACTTGCATTGGGTTTCGTGTTTCGGTCGATCCCGACTTTACGTCATAATCGGCCGATTTCACTCGACCCGACTTTGGACATAGTCGGGTTTCGCAAAACCCGGCTCGACTCTAAAAAGGTCAAGGTCGCTCAACTCTACTGGCCAGGTGTCTAATTTGGTTGCCCAGTAATCAAATGGGAATGACGGTTGAGGGAAAACGTCGATAAGGGATGAAAAATAGTTAGCAACCATACTGGACAAATGTTGTCTCCTGTCACTTTGAATTGATGCTGCAGTACCTGTCCTGTCTGCGGTCATAGCAAAATCACTCCACAACCTGGTCAGAAAACCCCTCTGTCCAACGCCACTTCTGATTTTTGCCCCTCTAACACCTCTGGTCTGCTGGCCCCTGCAGCTCGTGTGAGAACGATCACGGGCGCTGTGTGCTGGGAATGCCTGAAGCAAATGGTCAACAAGAGTGGATTGTTTGGTTGTTATATTAGTTCCAAGTTCTCATGTGGCATTATATTTTGCAATTTGCCTTTATAGCGAGGATCAAGGAGGCAGGCCAACCAGTAATCGTCATCGTTCATCATTTTAATAATGCGTGTTTCCCTTTTGAGGATACGTAAGGCATAATCCGCCATGTGGGCCAAAGTTCCAGTTGTCAAATCTGTGGTTGTGCTTGGTTGAGGGGCAGTTTCAGGCAAATCTACGTCACTTGTGTCCCTCAAAAAACCAGAACCCGGCCTTGCCACGCCACCAATTTCCAGTGGCCCCGGAAAAGCTTCCTCATTAAAAATATAATCATCCCCATCATCCTCCTCATCCTCCTTCTCCTCTTTGCCCGCTACCTCATCCTGTACACTGCCCTGGCCAGACAATGGCTGACTGTCATCAAGGCTTTCCTCTTCCTCAGCTGCAGACGCCTGATCCTTTATGTGCGTCAAACTTTGCATCAGCAGACGCATTAGGGGGATGCTCATGCTTATTATGGCGTTGTCTGCACTAACCAGCCGTGTGCATTCCTCAAAACACTGAAGGACTTGACACATGTCTTGTATCTTCGACCACTGCACACCTGACAACTCCATGTCTGCCATCCTACTGCCTGCCCGTGTATGTGTATCCTCCCACAAAAACATAACAGCCCGCCTCTGTTCGCACAGTCTCTGAAGCATGTGCAGTGTTGAGTTCCACCTTGTTGCAATGTTTATGATTAGGCGATGCTGGGGAAGGTTCAAAGACCGCTGATAGGTCTGCATACGGCTGGAGTGTACGGGCGAACGGCGGATATGCGAGCAAAGTCCGCGCACTTTGAGGAGCAGGTCGGATAACCCCGGATAACTTTTCAGGAAGCACTGCACCACCAGGTTTAAGGTGTGAGCCAGGCAAGGAATGTGTTTCAGTTGGGAAAGGGAGATGGCAGCCATGAAATTCCTTCCGTTATCACTCACTACCTTGCCTGCCTCAAGATCTACAGTGCCCAGCCACGACTGCGTTTCTTTCTGCAAGAACTCGGACAGAACTTCCGCGGTGTGTCTGTTGTCGCCCAAACACTTCATAGCCAATACAGCCTGCTGACGCTTGCCAGTAGCTGCCCCATAATGGGAGACCTGGTGTGCAACAGTGGCAGCTGCGGATGGAGTGGTTGTGCGACTGCGGTCTGTGGACGAGCTCTCGCTTCTGCAGGAGGACGAAGAGGAGGAGGAGGGGGTGCGAACGGCTACAGCCAACTGTTTCCTAGACCGTGGGCTAGGCAGAACTGTCCCAAAATTGCTGTCCCCTGTGGAACCTGCATCCACAACATTCACGAAGTGTGCCGTGATGGACACGTAACGTCCCTGGCCATGCCTACTGGTCCATGCATCTGTTGTCAGGTGCACCTTTGTGCTCACAGATTGCCTGAGTGCATGGACGATGCGCTCTTTAACATGCTGGTGGAGGGCTGGGATGGCTTTTCTGGAAAAAAAGTGTCGACTGGGTAGCTCGTAGCGTGGTACAGCGTAGTCCATCAGGGCTTTGAAAGCTTTGCTTTCAACTAACCGGTAGGGCATCATCTCTAACGAGATTAGTCTAGCTATGTGGGCGTTCAAACCCTGTGTATGCGGATGCAAGGCTAAGTACTTCCTTTTTCTAACCATAGTCTCATGTAGGGTGAGCTGGACTGGAGAGCTGGAGATCGTGGAACTAGCGGGGGTGCCGGTGGACATGGCAGACTGAGAGACGGTGGGAGATGGTATTGTTGCCGCCGGTGCCCTAGATGCAGTGTTTCCTACTACGAAACTGGTGATTCCCTGACCCTGACTGCTTTGGCCTGGCAAAGAAACCTGCACAGATACTGCAGGTGGTGCGGAAAATGGTGGCCCTACACTGCCGGAAGGGATGTTGCGTTGCTGACTGGCTTCATTGGCCGAGGGTGCTACAACCTTAAGGGACGTTTGGTAGTTAGTCCAGGCTTGCAAATGCATGGTGGTTAAATGTCTATGCATGCAACTTGTATTGAGACTTTTCAGATTCTGACCTCTGCTTAAGGTAGTTGAACATTTTTGACAGATGACTTTGCGCTGATCAATTGGATGTTGTTTAAAAAAATGCCAGACTGCACTCTTTCTAGCATCGGATACCTTTTCAGGCATTGCAGACTGAGCTTTAACCGGATGGCCACGCTGTCCTCCAACAGGTTTTGACTTTGCCACGCGTTTTGGGCCAGATACGGGCCCGGCAGATGGAGCCTGTTGCGATGTTGATGCCTGCTGCGGCCCCTGCTCCTCCGCATCAGAACTACTGCCGCCTGCACCTTGTTCCCCCAATGGCTGCCAATCGGGGTCAACAACTGGGTCATCTATAACCTCCTCTTCTAGCTCGTGCGCAACTTCGTCTGTGTCACCGTGTAAGTCGGTGGTAGAGCGTTCGTGATGGGGCAACATAGTCTCATCAGGGTCTGATTCTTGATCAGCACCCTGCGATGGCAATGTTGTGGTCTGAGTCAAAGGACCAGGATAGTAGTCTGGCTGTGGCTGTGCATCAGTGCACTCCATGTCAGATTCAACTTGTAATGGGCATGGCCTGTTAACTGCTTCACTTTCTAAGCCAGGGACGGTATGTGTAAAGAGCTCCATGGAGTAACCCGTTGCGTCGCCTGCTGCATCCTTCTCTGTTGTTGTTTTTGCTGAAGAGGACAAGGAAGCGACTTGTCCCTGACCGTGAACATCCACCAACGACGCGCTGCTTTTACATTTACCAGTTTCAAAAGAGGAGGCAAAAGAGCTAGAGGCTAGTCAGCAAGGTAAGCCAAAACTTGCTCTTGCTGCTCCGGCTTTAAAAGCGGCTTTCCTACTCCCAGAAAAGGGAGCGCTCGAGGCCTTGTGTAGCCAGACGACGAACCTGGCTCCACAGCTCCAGACTTAGGTGCAATATTTTTTTTCCCACGACCACCTGATGCTCCACCACTACCACTACCCTCATTACCAGCTGACAATGAACGCCCCCCGCCACGACCTCTTCCACCACACTTCCTCATTGTTTTAAAAACGTAACCAAACTAACGGTATTTGCTGCTGTCAAACAACTTACACGGTGAGCTATAACTTCAGTATGATTTAGATACCCCTTTACAGGTGGGTGAGACCGCAAGGAAAAGCAGGCACAATGTTACACACTCTGTTTTTGGTGGCACCAAATGAGAGAGATGCCACACATGCAGGACTGTCACTCAAGCACAAATGTCAATATTAATCTCCCACTGTTTGTTTTTATTTTTTCAGGGAGAATTTAGAAACCCCCCCAAAAAAATGATTTTTTAAGGAAGAATTTAGAAAAAAAAAAAAAAAAAAAGTGATTTTTTCAGAGAGAATTTAGAACCCAAATAAAAAAAAAAAACAAATAGGCTTTCTATGGCCCACTATCTGAGAGAGAGAGATGGCACACCCAGGAGTCAGGACTGGCACACAAGCAGAAAGGCCAATATTAATCTCCCACTGTTTTTTTTTATTTTTTTCAGGGAGAATTTAGAAACCCCCCCAAAAAAATGATTTTTTAAGGAAGAATTTAGAAAACAAATTAAAAAAAAGTGATTTTTTCAGAGAGAATTTAGAAACCAAATAAAAAACAAAAAACAAATAGGCTTTCTATGGCCCACTATCTGAGAGAGAGAGATGGCACGCTCAGGACTGGCACACAAGCCCAAAGGGCAATATTAATCTCCCACTATTTTTTTTTTTTTTGCAGGGAGAATTTATAAAACCAATTAAAAAAAAATAGGCTTTCTATGGCCCACTATTTGACAGAGAGATGGCACGCTCAGGACTGGCACACAAGCCCAAAGGGCAATATTAATCTCCCACTATTTTTTTTTTTTTCAGGGAGAATTTATAAAACCAATGAAAAAATAATAAATAGGCTTTCTATGGGCCACTATTTGAGAGAGAGATGGCACGCTCAGGACTGGCACACAAGCCCAAAGGGCAATATTAATCTCCCACTGTTTTTTTTTTTTCAGGGAGAATTTATAAAACCAATAAAAAAAAAAGAAATAGGCTTTCTATGGCCCACTATTTGACAGAGAGATGGCACGCTCAGGACTGGCACACAAGCCCAAAGGGCAATATTAATCTCCCACTGTTTTTTTTTTTTCAGGGAGAATTTATAAAACCAATGAAAAAAAAAATAGGCTTTCTATGGCCCACTATTTGACAGAGAGATGGCACGCTCAGGACTGGCACACAAGCCCAAAGGGCAATATTAATCTCCCACTGTTTTTTTTTTTTCAGGGAGAATTTATAAAACCAATAAAAAAAAATAAATAGGCTTTCTATGGCCCACAATTTGAGAGAGAGATGGCACGCTCAGGACTGGCACACAAGCCCAAAGGGCAATATTAATCTCCCACTGTTTTTTTTTTTCAGGGAGAATTTATAAAACCAATGAAAAAATAATAAATAGGCTTTCTATGGGCCACTATTTGAGAGAGAGATGGCACGCTCAGGACTGGCACACAAGCCCAAAGGGCAATATTAATCTCCCACTGTTTTTTTTTTTCAGGGAGAATTTATAAAACCAATAAAAAATAAATAAATAGGCTTTCTATGGCCCACTATTTGACAGAGAGATGGCACGCTCAGGACTGGCACACAAGCCCAAAGGGCAATATTAATCTCCCACTGTTTTTTTTTTTCAGGGAGAATTTATAAAACCAATAAAAAAAAAAATAGGCTTTCTATGGCCCACTATTTGAGAGAGAGATGGCACGCTCAGGACTGGCACACAAGCCCAAAGGCCAATATTAATCTCCCACTGTTTGTTTTTTTTCAGGGAGAATTTAGAAACCCCACAAAAAAAAACAGAAAAAAAAATTAGGCTTTCTATGGCCCACTATTGTGAGATGACACACACAGGGATGGCACTCGAGCAGAAATGCCAATCTTAATCTCCCACAGCTTTTTTTTAAGGGAGAATAAAAAAAAAAAAACAAAAAAAAAAAAACACACAGGGACTGTCCTACAATTACTATCTCCCTGCAGTAATCTCAGCCAGGTATGGCAGGCAGCAATAAGGAGTGGACTGATGCACAAATTAAATAAAAAGTGTGGACATACAAACAAGTTAGCTGTGCAGAAAGGAAGGAACAACAGGATTTGTGCTTTGAAAAAAGCAGTTGGTTTGCACAGCGGCGTACACACAGCAATGCAGCTATCAGGGAGCCTTCTAGGGCAGCCCAATGAGCTAGAGCGCTGAGGAAAAAAAATGTAGCTTCCACTGTCCCTGCAAACAAAGGTGGTGTTGGACAGTGGAAATCACTACAGCACAAGCGGTTTGGTGGTTAATGGACCCTGCCTAACGCTATCCCTGCTTCTGACGAAGCGGCAGCAACCTCTCCCTATGCTCAGATCAGCAGCAGTAACATGGCGGTCGGCGGGAACGCCCCTTTATAGCCCCTGTGACGCCGCAGACAGCAAGCCAATCACTGCAATGCCCTTCTCTAAGATGGTGGGGACCAGGACCTATGTCATCACGCTGCCCACACTCTGCGTCCACCTTCATTGGCTGAGAAATGGCGCTTTTCGCGTCATTGAAACGCGACTTTGGCGCGAAAGTCGCGTACCGCATGGCCGACCCCGCACAGGGGTCGGGTCGGGTTTCATGAAACCCGACTTTGCGAAAAGTTGGCGACTTTTGAAAATGAACGATCCGTTTCGCTCAACCCTAGTTGTGACACTTGGGTCTGGAGAGCTGCAACCAGTTCATGCATGAGCACTAGGGAATAACAATTAAGTCAAATAAAATGTATCTTTTTCTGTAATTTGCTGCTTCCGTATTAATATCGGTAAAGCGAAGATGCATATAAGAAGGGAAAGGCTTGGTTCCAAGATTGGGAAAAATGTACTATTACTTAAACAATCAATAATGTAAAACAGAAGATATCAGATAAAAGCAAGGAAAATATTGTTTTTATTGTAATGACTTGAGCCCTACAAATCTCAGCTCTAAATTCTCCGGTACTATTATTTAGCTGTTTAATATGTCTACGCAGAGAAAAAATTATATTCTGAGCCGAGCTAAGAAGCAGGAAAAAGCACAAAGAAGAAAATATAACACAAAGTGAATAACACAATGTAAGGTCTAAGATTGAATGTCCTGAAAGCTGTAGAGCAATTGTCAAGCTTAGAAATAGCACTTCTACCAGATTTTGTGCAGCAGGATAAGTTATAAGAAGTGAAACATAGACAGATGGAAGAAGGATCCATGGGAACATCTTAAGGAATGTATATTGAATATAGACATGGAGTTTGTATTTGATATTCACAATCTTCAGACAAAATATTTGCCTTGGCTGCATTATTTCTGAACTGTATATGGCCATCAAAAGGTTCAAAAATAAAAAAAATACCAAAACTCACTTTACTGCTCATGTTTCAACCCCTCCACACTTCACCATCACCCATCCGGTCCTCGTCGCATCTTCTGATCACCACTGAGTGGGTTGCTCCATGCTTGCCCGGGACTTCCAACTCCGATGAGGACAAAGATGGTTCAGTGAATCTCTTAACATCATCATGTTTTGCATGCTTGTACATAACCCTCTCGCCTATGTCAAACCTGAAATCCCGGCCTAGCATGAAAAGCCCTGGGATCTCAGTGCTCACAACGGCGGTAATCAGAAGATGCAACAAGGACCAGACAGGTGATGGAGAGGAGTTTGAGGTGCTGGAAATATGAGCGGTAAGGTGAGTATAATAAGGGGTTTATTCTTCGCAAATCAAATTTCTGCATAATAAGGTGAGTTTGAATTTTGCTTGAACCAATCATTTCTAAGCTTTATGAATCTCATATAATATTATTTTTGGGAATAAGATTAGTTCAGCTACTTTCATTATGTTTTAGTTAACCCCAGAGTAAAATTGTATTTGTGCCCTTTTCATGCTAATGCTGATTTTACTCATTGCTAGATATTTCAGGCAGAAATTAAAAAATGCAACAAAACCATAGGCTTCCAAAGTGTTAAAGGAAAATTATGTATGACTACATTTGTCTTTTCTCTTGTCATATTGCGTAATAAAATATTTAGTGTCTTGTTTAATTAACAGCAATTAAGCCAAACAGAATTAAGCTTTTTCCGTAATTTGCTGCTTCCTCGTATTAATATTGGCACACCGAGAATATGGCACAATGGATACAGGTAAGAAAAGGAGGGAGTCCAAAGTTGCTTTAACTGCATTATAACTACAGAGGTCATTAAAGTGTAATAGAATATGTTAAAAGCGAGTAAAGAGATAACTGTTTTCATGGCGGCGACATGAGCCCCAACAACCTCAGCTCCAAATTCAGCATTGCTATTATTTATATGTTTAACATGTCTACGAAGAGATAAAATGATATTCACAGCCGAGCAAAAAAACAGGAAAATACATAAAAATGAAAAAACAATATAAGGTATAAAATAAAATACAGGCTTTAAGAATGAATGTCCTGAACTCTGTAAAACATCTGTTGAGTTTGGAAAGAGATTTTGTGCTAAAGCCTGAGCTGCAGGAATACTTAGAAGAATGGAAGCTAAGACCGATGAAAGGAAGATCCAAGGAAACATCTTGGGGAACCTACGCTGAAAACTCATGTAGAGTTTGTTGTTAATACTCACAATCTTCAGGCAGAAGTAAATGGCGAGCCACATGGAGAAGAGTAGCGTGCAGAATATTGTCGACAGATACAATAAATTTGTCCACAGTTCATTCAGTTTTATTGCTTGGAATCCTTTTGTGAACTGAATGAAGTCAACACTTACGTGAAAGAATCTGTGAATAAGGATGCATAGGCTGATTCCAGACAGGAGTTGATCACTTATTTCAAGCCTTTTATTCTTCATCCAGTCCAAAATATTCACCACTAATATGAACATGTATCCGAGGAACGTTATCACTATGGAAATCAAGCCTACAACAGAAGCGGTGAAATCATTAATTGTTGCCATATTGGTATTTTTATATTGTTAATAGGCTGTAGAGAAGACAGCAAAAAACACCTCAGTGACTACTTGTTTTGAAATGTTCATGTTCTGCTGTAATGGAGACAGACTGTATAGTTGACATGGGAAGATGCAAACTAGTCCAATAAACAAATTGGTGTAGTCACAGTCTTCCCTGGGCACAAGGTAATGTGATTCGCGTAGGGAAAGCGTTAATTTTATACGTTTATTGAGTCTACCTTTCAATTGTGACTCATTACACATAATAATAATTTTTATTTTTATAGCGCCAACATATTTTGCAGCACTTTACAATTTTAGATGGGACTTGTTCAGACAATAAAGACATTACAGAATAAACATAGCTAAGATATCAAAAGGAACGTCGGTCTTCATCGCAAGCTACAATCTGAGTGGAAATATGCCATTTCCTAGATATGGAACTTGGTACAAATGGACACCAGATTACATTCCTAAGTAATTACTAGGAATAAGCACTATATACACAATGCCTTGAATAAGAATTCATACCCGTGAATTTTTCCACACTTTTTCACATTACATTCACAAACTTATAGTTTATTTTGATTTTTTTGATACCAACACAAAGTAGCAAGTATTTGAGAAGTGTAAAGGAATTGACACATGTTTTTTTAATTTTTATAAAAATACAAATCTCTAAGTTGTGATGTGCATTTTAATTCAGCCCCTTGAGTCAAAACTTTTAAGACCACAGCTCTCTGCAATTTCTGCTGCCAGTTTTTTTTGTGGTCTGTCTCTATCAACTTTCCACATTTAGAGGCTGAAATGTTTGCTCATTTTTCTTTGCACATTTTCTTCTCACTCATTGAGATTGGATGGAGATATATGAGAGCAGTAAAGTTCAAGATTTTCCACAGATTCTTAATGAGATTTAAGTCTGGACTGTGACTGGGCCATTCAAAGGCATGAAAATGTTTTGATCTAAACCATCCACTGTAGCTCTGGCAGGATGATTAGGGTCCTTATCCTGCTTGAAGGTAAAGCAAAATCCCATTCTCAAGTCTTTTGCTACCTCTAACAGGTTTTCCTTCAGCGTTGCCCTGTATTTAGCTCCTTCCATTTTTCTATCAACTCTGACCAGCTTCACTGTCCCTACAGAAGAAAAATATCACCATATCATGATGCTTACTGCAACATGCTTGACGGCGGAAATGGTGTTTTCAGTTTGATGTGCAGTTTTACTTTTCTACCGCACATGACACTATCACACACTCCAATCTGACCAGAGTACTTTCTTTCACATGCTTGCTGCATGGCTTTTTGCAAACTCTAAATGGAAATTCTTATGGCTTGCTTACAAAAATAGCTATCTTCTTGCCACTCTTCCATAGAGGCCAGATTTGTGGAGTATGCAAATAATTGTCCTGTGGACAGATTCTCTCACCTGAGCTGTTGATCTTTGCAGCTACTCCAGAGTGACCATGGACCTTTTAGCTGCTTCTCTAATTAGTGTTCTCCTTACTTGGGAAGTCTTTTTAGTGGACAGTCATGTATTGGTAGGTTTGCTGTTGGGCCACTCTCCTTCTATTTTTGGATGACGGACTGAACATCGCTCTGTGTTTTTTTCAGAGTTTTTTTTTTTTACGTAACCCTGCTTTTTACTCTTCACTACAACGTTATTCCTTACCTGTCTGATGTATTCCTTGATTTTATTAAAGCTGCTTGATCCCGAATTTTCTCAAACAAACCTCTGGGGTCTTCTCAGAACAGCTGTAGATATACTGAGAATAAATTACACATGGGGGACCTCAATCTACTAGTCTTGTAATTTTTGTGAGAGCAATTGGTCAATGGGATGACATAGCATTTTATCTTAATTAACCAGATGTCTATTTTCAGTAAGCCAGGAGGAATAAACTGTTATCTATATGTTGACATTTGAATTTTTGCATTTGTTCTTCAGTTTGTCAAGAACCATACTGTTACGGGTATGTCAGAGGCTGCAGACAGTCGCACTACATCTAACTGCAGAAGGTCTCAGCAGTTGGCTTTGCAGACTCCTTCCTAGTACTTCTGACTTAAGGACCCAGTGGCAACCGCCCCTGGCTATAGTTTGCACACCTTGTATTAGGAGTCGGGATTCTCCCACTGTGCTTGATAGATCCCAGTCATTGCCTGCTGCTGTGGTCTCCCATTCTGGCCCTGCTGCTGCGGGTGCTGCTCAGCACAGACGTCGGTCAAAGCATCTTGCTCAGGTTCATGATATTCATTTGTTTACTGCTGGCTCTCCAGCTAAGTCTATGGTAATCAGTGAGAGGCAGGTGCAGCCTGATGCTTGGGAGTCTAAGTCCAGACTTCACCCGACTGAGCATGTCCATTGTTAGGTGTCGAGCTCCTGCCTCTGCACAGGGGGAATCTCGAACCATGTCCTCTGCGGTCTCCCATTCTTTCCCAGCTGCAGAGGAGCCTGCTCAACAGACACGTCGGTCCCAGAGTCTTGCTCAAGCTGATGCTGTGCGTCTGGTGACTGCTGCCATCCCAGGTCCAGCTATAGTAACCAGCATTAATAAGCGGCGAGCAGATGCTCCAGGGACTAAGGCAGGTTTCACATTTGCAGATGGACGTGCTGCTGAGGGCTGCGAACGTCCTCCGTGAAACTCTGCCCACGGACGCACCTCCTCCGGTCAGCTCTGCCTACCTCGGCATGCGGCGTGCGTACCCTATCCTTACCATTAGGTACGCAGGCCATGGCGATGCATGCGGATGCCTCCGCATGTGTCGTTTTGACGGTACGGCTAGGGTTGAGCGAAACGGGTTGTTCATTTTCAAAAGTCGCTGACTTTTGGCAAAGTCGGGTTTCATGAAACCCGATCCGACCCCTGTGCGGGGTCGGCCATGCGGTACGCGACTTTCGCGCCAAAGTCGCGTTTCAATGACGCGAAAAGCGCCATTTCTCAGCCAATGAAGGTAAACGCAGAGTGTGGGCAGCGTGATGACATAGGTCCTGGTCCCCACCATCTTAGAGAAGGGCATTGCAGTGATTGGCTTGCTGTCTGCGGCGTCACAGGGGCTATAAAGGGGCGTTCCCGCCGACCGCCATGTTACTGCTGCTGATCTGAGCTTAGGGAGAGGTTGCTGCCGCTTCGTCAGAAGCAGGGATAGCGTTAGGCAGGGTCCATTAACCACCAAACCGCTTGTGCTGTAGCGATTTCCACTGCCCAACACCACCTTCGGTGTGCAGGGACAGTGGAAGCTACATTTTTTTTTTTTCCCTCAGCGCTGTAGCTCATTGAGCTGCCCTAGAAGGCTCCCTGATAGCTGCATTGCTGTGTGTAAGCCGCTGTGCAAACCAACTGCTTTTTTCAAAGCACAAATCCTCTTGTTCCTTCCTTTCTGCACAGCTATCTTTTTTGTTTGTCCACACTTTTTATTTAATTTGTGCACCAGTCCACTCATTATTGCTGCCTGCCATACCTGGCTGAGATTACTGCAGGGAGATAGTAATTGTTGGACACTCCCTGTTTTTTTTTTTGTTTTTTTTGTGGGAGATTAAGATTGACATTTCTGCTAGAGTGCCATCCCTGTGTGTGCCATCTCTCAGTCAGTGGGCCATAGAAAGCCTATTTATTTTTTTGCTTGATTTGGGTTCTAAAATCTACCTGAAAAAATCACTACATCAATCAGTGGGAGAAAAATATTGGCCTCAGGGCTTGTGTGCCACTCCTGACTCCTGTGTGCATCATCACTCACTCAGTGGGCCATAGAAAGCCTATTTTTTTTTTTGCTTTATTTGGGTTCTAAATTCTACCTGAAAAAATCAATAAATCAATCAGTGGGAGATTAATATTGGCCTTTGGGCTTGTGTGCCAGTCCTAAGCGTGCCATCTCTCTCTCTCAGATAGTGGGCCATAGAAAGCCTATTTATTATTTTTTTTATTGGGTTTATAAATTTTCCCTGGAACAAAAAAAATAAAGTGGGAGATTAATATTGGCCTCTGGGCTTGTGTGCCAGTCCTGAGCGTGCCATCTCTCTCACAAATAGTGGGCCATAGAAAGCCTATTTTTTTTTTTTTTTTTTTGGTTTTATAAATTCTCCCTGAAAAAACAGTGGGAGATTAATATTGGCCTTTGGGCTTGTGTGCCAGTCCTAAGCGTGCCATCTCTCTCTCTCAGATAGTGGGCCATAGAAAGCCTATTTATTATTTTTTTTATTGGGTTTATACATTTTCCCTGAAAAAAAAAAAAAGTGGGAGATTAATATTGGCCTCTGGGCTTGTGTGCCAGTCCTGAGCGTGCCATCTCTCTCACAAATAGTGGGCCATAGAAAGCCTATTTATTTTTTTGGTTGATTTGGGTTCTAAATTCTACCTGAAAAAAATCAATAAATCAATCAGTGGGAAATAAATATTGGCCTCTGGGCTTGTGTGCCACTCCTGACTCCTGTGTGCGTCATCTCTCACTCAGTGGGCCATAGAAAGCCTATTTTTTGTTTTATTTGTTTTATAAATTCTCCCTGAAAAAATCATTTTTATTTTATTTGGTTTCTAAATTCTTCCTGAAAAAATCATTTTTTTTTTTATTATTTTTTTTTCTAAAGTCTCCCTGGAAAAAAAAAAAAATCAAATCAGTGGGAGATTAATATTGCCCTTTCTGCTTGTGTGCCAGTCTTGACTCCTGGGTGTGCCATCTCTCTCTCTCTCTCCAATTGTGGGCCATAGAAAGCCTATTATTTTTTTAGCTTGATTTGGGTTCCAAAATCTACCTGAAAAAATCACTACATCAATCATTGGGAGAACAATATTGGCCTCTGGGCTTGTGTGCCACTCCTGACTCCTGTGTGCGTCATCTCTCACTCCGAGGGCCATAGAAAGCCTATTTTTTCTTTTATTTGTTTTCTAAATTCTCCCTGAAAAAATCATTTTATTTTATTTGGTTTCTAAATTCTTCCTGAAAAAATCATTTTATTCTATTATTTTTTTTCCTAAAGTCTCCCTGAAAAAAAAAAAAAATCAAATCAGTGGGAGATTAATATTGCCCTTTCTGCTTGTGTGCCAGTCTTGACTCCTGGGTGTGCCATCTCTCTCTCTCTCTCCAATTGTGGGCCATAGAATGCCTATTATTTTTTTAGCTTGATTTGGGTTCCAAAATCTACCTGAAAAAATCACTACATCAATCAGTGGGAGATAAATATTGGCCTCTGGGCTTGTGTGCCACTCCTGACTCCTGTGTGCGTCATCTCTCACTCAGTGGGCCATAGAAAGCCTTTTTTTGTTTTATTTGTTTTCTAAATTCTCCCTGAAAAAATCATTTTATTTTATTTGGTTTCTAAATTCTTCCTGAAAAAATCATTTTATTCTATTTTTTTTTTCCTAAAGTCTCCCTGAAAAAAAAAAAAAATCAAATCAGTGGGAGATTAATATTGCCCTTTCTGCTTGTGTGCCAGTCTTGACTCCTGGGTGTGCCATCTCTCTCTCTCTCTCCAATTGTGGGCCATAGAAAGCCTATTATTTTTTTAGCTTGATTTGGGTTCCAAAATCTACCTGAAAAAATCACTACATCAATCAGTGGGAGATAAATATTGGCCTCTGGGCTTGTGTGCCACTCCTGACTCCTGTGTGCGTCATCTCTCACTCAGTGGGCCATAGAAAGCCTTTTTTTGTTTTATTTGTTTTCTAAATTCTCCCTGAAAAAATCATTTTATTTTATTTGGTTTCTAAATTCTTCCTGAAAAAATCATTTTATTCTATTATTTTTTTTTTGCCCTAAAGTCTCCCTGAAAAAAAAAAAAAAATCAAAAAAGTGGGAGATTAATATTGCCCTTTCTGCTTGTGTGCCAGTCTTGACTCCTGGGTGTGCCATCTCTCTCTCTCTCTCCAATTGTGGGCCATAGAAAGCCTATTATTTTTTTAGCTTGATTTGGGTTCCAAGATCTACCTGAAAAAATCACTACATCAATCAGTGGGAGATAAATATTGGCCTCTGGGCTTGTGTGCCACTCCTGACTCCTCTGTGCGTCATCTCTCACTCAGTGGGCCATAGAAAGCCTTTTTTTGTTTTATTTGTTTTCTAAATTCTCCCTGAAAAAATCATTTTATTTTATTTGGTTTCTAAATTCTTCCTGAAAAAATCATTTTATTCTATTTTTTTTTTTCCTAAAGCCTCCCTGAAAAAAAAAAAAAATCAAATCAGTGGGAGATTAATATTGCCCTTTCTGCTTGTGTGCCAGTCTTGACTCCTGGGTGTGCCATCTCTCTCTCTCCAATTGTGGGCCATAGAAAGCCTATTATTTTTTTAGCTTGATTTGGGTTCCAAAATCTACCTGAAAAAATCACTACATCAATCAGTGGGAGATAAATATTGGCCTCTGGGCTTGTGTGCCACTCCTGACTCCTGTGTGCGTCATCTCTCACTCAGTGGGCCATAGAAAGCCTTTTTTTGTTTTATTTGTTTTCTAAATTCTCCCTGAAAAAATCATTTTATTTTATTTGGTTTCTAAATTCTTCCTGAAAAAATCATTTTATTCTATTATTTTTTTTTTGCCCTAAAGTCTCCCTGAAAAAAAAAAAAAATCAAAAAAGTGGGAGATTAATATTGCCCTTTCTGCTTGTGTGCCAGTCTTGACTCCTGGGTGTGCCATCTCTCTCTCTCTCTCCAATTGTGGGCCATAGAAAGCCTATTATTTTTTTAGCTTGATTTGGGTTCCAAGATCTACCTGAAAAAATCACTACATCCATCAGTGGGAGATAAATATTGGCCTCTGGGCTTGTGAGCCACTCCTGACTCCTGTGTGCGTCATCTCTCACTCAGTGGGCCATAGAAAGCCTTTTTTTGTTTTATTTGTTTTCTAAATTCTCCCTGAAAAAATCATTTTATTTTATTTGGTTTCTAAATTCTTCCTGAAAAAATCATTTTATTCTATTTTTTTTTTCCTAAAGTCTCCCTGAAAAAAAAAAAAAAATCAAATCAGTGGGAGATTAATATTGCCCTTTCTGCTTGTGTGCCAGTCTTGACTCCTGGATGTGCCATCTCTCTCTCTCTCTCCAATTGTGGGCCATAGAAAGCCTATTATTTTTTTAGCTTGATTTGGGTTCCAAAATCTACCTGAAAAAATCACTACATCAATCAGTGGGAGATAAATATTGGCCTCTGGGCTTGTGTGCCACTCCTGACTCCTGTGTGCGTCATCTCTCACTCAGTGGGCCATAGTAAGCCTTTTTTTGTTTTATTTGTTTTCTAAATTCTCCCTGAAAAAATCATTTTATTTTATTTGGTTTCTAAATTCTTCCTGAAAAAATCATTTTATTCTATTTTTTTTTTTTTTCCTAAAGTCTCCCTGAAAAAAAAAAAAAAATCAAATCAGTGGGAGACTAATATTTACATTTGTGCTTCAGTGACATTCCTGCGTGTGTGGCATCTCTCTCATTTGTTGCCACTAACAACAGAGTGTGTAACATTGTGCCTGATTTTCGTTGTGGTCTCACTCACCTGTAAAGGGGTAGCTAAATCATACTGAAGTTATAGCTCACCGTGTAAGTTGTGTGACAGCAACAAATACCGTTAGTTTGGTTACGTTTTTAAAACAATGAGGAAGTCTGGTGGAAGAGGTCGTGGCCGGGGGCGTTCATTGTCAGCTGGTAATGAGGGTAGTGGTAGTGGTGGAGCATCAGCTGGTCGTGGGAAAAAAAATATTGCACCTAAGTCTGGAGCTGTGGAGCCAGGTTCGTCGTCTGGCTACACAAGGCCTCGAACGCTCCCTTTTCTGGGAGTAGGAAAACCGCTTTTAAAGCCGGAGCAGCAAGAGCAAGTTTTGGCTTATCTTGCTGACTCAGCCTCTAGCTCTTTTGCCTCCTCTCGTGAAACTGGTAAATGTCAAAGCAGCGCGTCGTTAGTGGATGTTCACGGTCAGGGACAAGTCGCTTCCTTGTCCTCTTCAGCAAAAACAACAACAGAGAAGAATGCAGCAGGCGACACAACGGGTTACTCCATGGAGCTCTTTACACATACCGTCCCTGGCTTAGAAAGTGAAGCAGTTAACAGTCCATGCCCATTACAAGTTGAATCTGACATGGAGTGCACTGATGCACAGCCACAGCTTGACTACTATGCTGGTCCTTTGACTCAGACCACAACATTGCGCTCGCAGGGTAATGATCAAGAATCAGACCCTGATGAGACTATGTTGCCCCATCACGAACGCTATACCACCGACCGACACGGTGACACAGACGAAGTTGCACACGAGCTACAAGAAGAGGTAATAGATGACCCAGTTCTTGACCCCGATTGGCAGCCATTGGGGGAACAGGGTGCAGACGGCAGCAGTTCTGAAGCGGAGGAGGAGGGGCCGCAGCAGGCATCAACATCGCAACAGGTTCCATCTTCCGGGCTCGTATCTTGCCCTTAAACGCGTGGCAAAGCCAAAACCTGTTGGAGGACAGCGTGGCCATCCGGTTAAAGCTCAGTCTGCAATGCCTGAAAAGGTATCCGATGCTAGAAAAAGTGCAGTCTGGCATTTTTTTAAACAACATCCAATTGATCAGCGCAAAGTCATCTGTCAAAAATGTTCAACTACCTTAAGCAGAGGACAGAATCTGAAAAGTCTCAATACAATACAAGTTGCATGCATAGACATTTAACCACCATGCATTTGCAAGCCTGGACTAACTACCAAATGTCCCTTAAGGTTGTAGCACCCTCGGCCAATGAAGCTAGTCAGCAACGCAACATCCCTTCCGGCAGTGTAGGGCCACCATTTTCCGCACCACCTGCAGTATCTGTGCAGGTTTCTTTGCCAGGCCAAAGCAGTCAGGGTCAGGGAATCACCAGTTTCGTAGTAGGAAACACTGCATCTAGGGCACCAGCGGCAACAATACCATCTCCCACCGTCTCTCAGTCTGCCATGTCCACCGGCACCCCTGCTAGTTCCACGATCTCCAGCTCTCCAGTCCAGCTCACCCTACATGAGACTATGGTTAGAAAAAGGAAGTACTTAGCCTCGCATCCGCGTACACAGGGTTTGAACGCCCACATAGCTAGACTAATCTCGTTAGAGATGATGCCCTACCGGTTAGTTGAAAGCGAAGCTTTCAAAGCCCTGATGGACTACGCTGTACCACGCTACGAGCTACCCAGTCGACACTTTTTTTCCAGAAAAGCCATCCCAGCCCTCCACCAGCATGTTAAAGAGCGCATCGTCCATGCACTCAGGCAATCTGTGAGCACAAAGGTGCACCTGACAACAGATGCATGGACCAGTAGGCATGGCCAGGGACGTTACGTGTCCATCACGGCACACTGGGTGAATGTTGTGGATGCAGGGTCCACAGGGGACAGCAAGTTTGGGACAGTTCTGCCTAGCCCACGGTCTAGGAAACAGTTGGCTGTAGCCGTTCGCACCCCCTCTTCCTCCTCTTCGTCCTCCTGCAGAAGCGAGAGCTCATCCACAGACCGCAGTCGCACAACCACTCCATCCGCAGCTGCCACTGTTGCACACCAGGTCTCCCATTATGGGGCAGCTACTGGCAAACGTAAGCAGGCTGTATTGGCTATGAAGTGTTTGGGCGACAACAGACACACCGCGGAAGTTCTGTCCGAGTTCTTGCAGAAAGAAACGCAGTCGTGGCTGGGCACTGTAGATCTTGAGGCAGGCAAGGTAGTGAGTGATAACGGAAGGAATTTCATGGCTGCCATCTCCCTTTCCCAACTGAAACACATTCCTTGCCTGGCTCACACCTTAAACCTGGTGGTGCAGTGCTTCCTGAAAAGTTATCCGGGGTTATCCGACCTGCTCCTCAAAGTGCGTGGACTTTGCTCACATATCCGCCGTTCGCCCGTACACTCCAGCCGTATGCAGACCTATCAGCGTTCTTTGAACCTTCCCCAGCATCGCCTAATCATAGACGTTGCAACAAGGTGGAACTCAACACTGCACATGCTTCAGAGACTGTGCGAACAGAGGCGGGCTGTTATGTTTTTGTGGGAGGATACACATACACGGGCAGGCAGTAGGATGGCAGACATGGAGTTGTCAGGTGTGCAGTGGTCGAAGATTCAAGACATGTGTCAAGTCCTTCAGTGTTTTGAGGAATGCACACGGCTGGTTAGTGCAGACAACGCCATAATAAGCATGAGCATCCCCCTAATGCGTCTGCTGATGCAAAGTTTGACGCACATAAAGGATCAGGCGTCTGCAGCTGAGGAAGAGGAAAGCCTTGATGACAGTCAGCCATTGTCTGGCCAGGGCAGTGTACAGGACGAGGTAGCGGGCGAAGAGGAGGAGGAGGATGAGGAGGATGATGGGGATGATTATATTTTTAATGAGGAAGCTTTTCCGGGGCCACTGGAAATTGGTGGCGTGGCAAGGCCGGGTTCTGGTTTTTTGAGGGACACAAGTGACGTAGATTTGCCTGAAACTGCCCCTCAACCAAGCACAACCGCAGATTTGACAACTGGGACTTTGGCCCACATGGCGGATTATGCCTTACGTATCCTCAAAAGGGACACACGCATTACTAAAATGATGAACGATGACGATTACTGGTTGGCCTGCCTCCTTGATCCTCGCTATAAAGGCAAATTGCAAAATATAATGCCACATGAGAACTTGGAACTAATATTAGCAACCAAACAATCAACTCTTGTTGACCGTTTGCTTCAGCATTCTCAGCACACAGCGCCCATGATCGTTCTCACACGAGCTGCAGGGGCCAGCAGACCAGAGGTGTTAGAGGGGCAGAAATCAGAAGTGGCGTTGGACAGAGGGGTTTTCTGACCAGGTTGTGGAGTGATTTTGCTATGACCGCAGACAGAACAGGTACTGCAGCATCAATTCAAAGTGACAGGAGACAACATTTGTCCAGTATGGTTACTAACTATTTTTCATCCCTTATCGACGTTCTCCCTCAACCGTCATTCCCATTTGATTACTGGGCATCCAAATTAGACACCTGGCCAGAATTGGCAGAATATGCATTGCAGGAGCTTGCTTGCCCGGCAGCTAGCGTCCTATCAGAAAGAGTATTCAGTGCTGCAGGTTCAATATTAACTGAAAAAAGGACTCGTCTGGCTACCCAAAATGTAGATGATCTAACCTTCATTAAAATGAACCACAACTGGATTTCGAAATCTTTTGCCCCACCTTGCCCGGCCGACACCTAGCTTTCCTATGAAAAGGTCTTGCCTGTGGACTATTCTGAATGACTTTTCCAATCTTGTAATTTGCAGCACCTGATTGTCCAGCATACGACATGTTTACACCTCCCTAAATGGCCAAACTCCCCACACGGGGCCGTGGTATCGCCACTTGGCGCCAGCACCCGTGAGAGTGCTGTTTGTCTGAAGAGGTGGGTGTGCCCGCTTTTGGTCGACGGCACTGCCACTGGGTCCCTCATAGTACAATAAAGTGTCTCTGGCGGTGGTGGTGCGCACCCAACGTCAGACACACTGTTGTAATATGAGGGGCCCTGGGCCTGTACCGCCGGCAACAAGAGAGTTCCCCAACCCCCAGCTCAAACATTGCTAAACCACTTGCACAATTATCTCTCACAGTTCCACCAATGTTTAGTCTATGCGCTGACATCCTTAAATTCCAGCCACTGACAATACCATTGTATTGACATGTATGATGGTACTTAACATAGTCCGGGGCAGTGTCCTATATTTACCCAAGTAAATACTTTGCGCCAAATTACTAGGTCTGAAACTCCGCAGAGGAGCCCACCCCAGTACCGAATGATTGCACCCTTTGGTGGTTTCGTTTTGTTGTCATGCGAGAGATTAACATCTATTTATTGTTTGGGACAACTAACTGGCAGACACTCATTACAATCGGCCTCCGCTGACAACACCAATGCTGCCCGTGTACCCCTGGAACCAATTATAAAGTGCCTACAGCCCAATTTTATTATGTTAAGCCTTCGAAGCCTGTCTGCAGTCAGTTCTTTCTACTACGCCTCCACTGACCAGACCACTGCTGCCCGTGTACCCCTGGAACCTATTTAAAAGTGCCTACAGCCCAATTTTTTTATGTTAGGCCTTCGAAGCCTGTCTGCGGTCCCTTCTTTCTACTACTCCTCCACTGACCAGACCACTGCTGCCCGTGTACCCCTGGAACCTATTTTAAAGTGCCTACAGCCCAATTTTTTATGTTAGGCCTTCGAAGCCTGTCTGCGGTCCCTCCTTCCACTAGGCCTCCACTGACCTGTCTACTGCTGCAAGTGTACCCCTGGAACCAATTATAAAGTGCCTACAGCCCAATTTTATTATGTTAGGCCTTCGAAGCCTGTCTGCGGTCCGTTCTTTCTACTACTCCTCCACTGACCAGACCAATGCTGCCCGTGTACCCCTGGAACCAATTATAAAGTGCCTACAGCCCAATTTTATTATGTTAGGCCTTCGAAGCCTGTCTGCGGTCCGTTCTTTCTACTACTCCTCCACTGACCAGACCACTGCTGCCTGTGTACCCCTGGAACCTATTTAAAAGTGCCTACAGCCCAATTTTTTATGTTAGGCCTTCGAAGCCTGTCTGCGGTCCCTTCTTTCTACTACTCCTCCACTGACCAGACCACTGCTGCCCGTGTACCCCTGGAACCTATTTTAAAGTGCCTACAGCCCAATTTTTGTTATGTTAGGCCTTTGAAGCCTGTCTGCGGTCCCTCCTTCCACTAGGCCTCCACTGACCTGTCTACTGCTGCCCGTGTACCCCTGGAACCAATTATAAAGTGCCTACAGCCCAATTATATTATGTTAGGCCTTCGAAGCCTGTCTGCGGTCCGTTCTTTCTACAACGCCTCCACTGACTAGACCACTGCTGCCCGTGTACCCCTGGAACCTATTTAAAAGTGCCTACAGCCCAATTTTTTATGTTAGGCCTTCGAAGCCTGTCTGCGGTCCCTTCTTTCTACTACTCCTCCACTGACCAGACCAATGCTGCCCGTGTTCCCCTGGAACCAATTATAAAGTGCCTACAGCCCAATTTTATTATGTTAGGCCTTCGAAGCCTGTCTGCGGTCCGTTCTTTCTACTACTCCTCCACTGACTAGACCAATGCTGCCCGTGTACCCCTGGAACCAATTATAAAGTGCCTACAGCCCAATTTTATAAAGTTAGGCCTACTACGCCTGTCTGCGGTCCCTCCTTCCACTAGTCCTCCAGTGACCAGTCCACTGCCGCCCATGTACCCCTGGAACCTATTTCAAAGTGCATACAGCCTAGATTTTTTCTTTAATTTATAATTATAAAGCCCAGATGGACTCGCTGTACCACGGTAAGTGCTACCCAGTCATCACTTCTTTTGCGAGAAAAGCCATCCCAGCCCTCCACCATCATGTAAAAATCCGCATTGTCCATGCTCTCAGGCTATCTAATAGTAGAAAGGTGCACCTGGCAACAGATGCATGGACCAGTAGGCATGTCCACGAAAGGTTACATGTCCATTACGGCGCACTGGGTTAATGTTGTGGATGCATGGTCCACAGGGGACAGCCTACTAAGTCTGTCTGCAGTCCCAAATAGAAATTGTCCTCCGCTTACCACACCAATGCTGCCTGTGTACCCCTGGAACATTTTATAAACTCCATTGACCAAAATTTTGGGTTTAAAGCCTACTACCAGTGTCTGCCGCTCAAAGGTGTCCTCCGGGTTGCCTTTTCTGAGCTTTGATCTTCAGGCTCTCATTTAGTAGTTTTTTTAAATCTAACTGCAGTGGGGCTAGTACTTGGGTTGGGGCCTACTACCAGTGTCTGCCGCTCCAAGCTGTTCTCCGGGTTGCCTTTTCTGAGCTTTGATCTTCAGGCTCTCGTTTAGTATTTTTTTGTAAATCTAACTGCAGTGGGGCTAGTACTTGGGTTGGGGCCTACTACCAGTGTCTGCCGCTCCAAGGTGTTCTCCGGGTTGCCTTTTCTGAGCTTTGATCTTCAGGCTCTCGTTTAATAGTTTTTTTAAATCTAACTGCAGTGGGGCTAGTACTTGGGTTGGGGCCTACTACCAGTGTCTGCCGCTCCAAGGTGTTCTCCGGGTTGCCTTTTCTGAGCTTTGATCTTCAGGCTCTCGTTTAGTAGTTTTTTTAAATCTAACTGCAGTGGGGCTAGTACTTGGGTTGGGGCCTACTACCAGTGTCTGCCGCTCCAAGGTGTTCTCCGGGTTGCCTTTTCTGAGCTTTGATCTTCAGGCTCTCGTTTAGTAGTTTTTTTAAATCTAACTGCAGTGGGGCTAGTACTTGGGTTGGGGCCTACTACCAGTGTCTGCCGCTCCAAGGTGTTCTCCGGGTTGCCTTTTCTGAGCTTTGATCTTCAGGCTCTCGTTTAGTATTTTTTTGTAAATCTAACTGCAGTGGGGCTAGTACTTGGGTTGGGGCCTACTACCAGTGTCTGCCGCTCCAAGGTGTTCTCCAGGTTGCCTCTCCATTGCTTCAATCTTCTGGCTCTCGTTTAGTAGTTGTTGAAAACAACACTGCATGCGGCCTACAAGTTGGGTCAGGGGTGTAGAGACGGTGTGTTCCACTCCAAGGTGTTCCCCAGGTTGCCTCTCCATTGCTTCAATCTTGAGGCTCTTCTTAAGTAGTTGTTGAAAACAACACTGCATTTGGCCTACAAGTTGGGTCTGGGTTGTAGAGACGGTGTCTTCCGCTCCAAGGTGTTCTCCAGGTTGCCTTTCCTGAGCTTCTATCTTCAGGCTCTTGTTAAATAGTTGTTAAATGGAACAACTGCATTTGGCCTACTAGTTGGGTTGGGGCCTACTAACAGTGTCTGCCGCTCCTTGCTGTTCTCCTGGTTTCCTGTCCTGAAATTCCATTTTCAGGCTCTCGTTAAGTAGTTGTTAATGTTAGACTGCATTTGGCCTACTAGTTGGGTTGGGGCCTACTATTGGTGTCTGCCGCTCCTTGCTGTTCTCCTCCACTGAACAAAGCTGTGCCGCCTGTTTACTACTGTTGCCAATTTCGAACTGCATTTAGACTAATTACTGATTTGGGCCTACTCTCTGTGTCAGCCTCTCATTACAGTTGTCCTCCACTGAACAAAGCAATGCCCCCTGGTTAGTCCTCTTACCAATTTTGAACTGCATTTAAACCACTTTATTCTTTGGGCCTATATCTGTGTTTCCTCCTCATCCTGCCCATTGCCCAGCCAGTGATAGATGAGTCTGCTGGTTAGTGTTGAGCATTCCGATACCGCAAGTATCGGGTATCGGCCGATACTTGCGGTATCGGAATTCCGATACCGAGATCCGATACTTTTGTGGTATCGAGTATCGGTATCGGATCCATAGGGATGTGTAAAATAAAGAATTAAAATAAAAAATATTGATATATTCACCTCTCCGGCGGCCCCTGGACATCACGCTGGTAATCGGCAGGCTTCTGTGTTTAAAATGAGCGCCTTTAGGACCTGCGAATGACGTCGCTGCTTCTGATTGGTCGCGTGCCGCTCATGTGACCGCCACGCAACCAATCAGAAGCCGCGACGTCATTCTCATTCACTAAACTCCTAATTCTAGGAATTAAGGACCTGCGAATGACGTCGCGGCTTCTGATTGGTCGCGTGGCAGTCACATGAGCGGCACGCAACCAATCAGAAGCCGCGATGTCATTCGCAGGTCCTAAAGGCGCTCATTTTAAACACAGAAGCCTGCCGGTTACCAGCGTGATGTCCAGGGGCCGCCGGAGAGGTGAATATATCAATATTTTTTATTTTAATTCTTCAGGTTCCTCTTCCTGCATACCATACCACCTTACACGGGGACAAAGAGGAAGGTGCAGATGAAAGTGCAGGTTCCTTCATCAGGTGGGGGGAGGAATACTCGTTGGCGACGTCACTGGCACAGGGCCCCTCATAGTACGCAAAAGTGTCGCTGCCGGTGGGAGGTGCCCCCGCCGTGCAAACACACCGCCGTACTTTGAGGGGTCCTGTGCCAGTGCCAATGCCAACGAGTGGGCCCCCCCTGCTTGCTCAGGATCACAGCACTTGCAAAGTTTAAATATTTACCTTACCTTAACCATTATTATAAGGGAAATTAAGATTGACAAGCTTCATTAAGAAGAATGCATGGTTTTGGCATTAAAATGGGCACTCTAGGTGTTTTCCTGGCCCCCACTCACTGCCAACTATGCTGCCCCATTGACTTGCATTGGGTTTCGTGTTTCGGTCGATCCCGACTTTACATCATAATCGGCCGATTTCACTCGACCCGACTATTGAGATAGTCGGGTTTTGCGAAACCCGACTCGACTCTAAAAAAGTCAAGGTCGCTCAACCCTAACGGTGACGTTTGCCTCCAAATTGTCCTTTACGGGGACAATAACAATAGGCTCATTCATTCACTCGGTAGAGCTCTGCATGGATTCTGGGGCAGAGGGCAATTTTATGTCTTCTGCCTTCGCCCAACGTCACGCAATACCCCTGGTTATTCTAGCTCAACCAGTAACGGTACGAGTGGTGAATGGGTCGACACTGCCCTCACAGAAAACACACCAGACCATCCCTTTTACTCTGTCCATGTCGCCATCCCATCAGGAGATTATATCTCTTCTCGTCATTCCAGAGGGAATTGATGAGGTCCTGTTGGGGATACCTTGGCTACGGTACCACTCTCCTCATATCGAGTGGTCCTCAGGCAGAATTCTGGGATGGGGTGAATCTCGCCCCTATGACTGTCCTAATGATCTCTTGCCTGGTGCTGAGCCTCCCTGGGGTCGAGTCTATCCGTTATCTCTCCCGGAGACGGAGGCAATGTCTCAGTACATTCAAGAGAATCTGGCAAGAGGGTTCATCAGGAAGTCAGTGTCACCTGCTGGGGCAGGGTTCTTTTTCATGCAGAAGAAGAATGGGGAACTACGTTCATGCACAGATTATAGGTGTCTTAATGCCATTACCGTTAAGAATACGTATCCTTTGCCCCTGATATCTGAGCTTTTTGATAGGCTACGGGGAGCAAGGGTATTTACTAAGTTAGATCTGCGGGGTGCTTACAACCTGATTTGCATCCGTGAGGGGGACGAATGGAAAACGGCTTTTAACACCAGGGATGGGCACTATGAATATCTGGTGATGCCCTTTGGGCTCTGTAATGCCCCAGCCGTTTTCCAAGACTTTGCGAACGACATCTTCCGGGATATGCTTTCCACCTCGGTCGTAGTCTATCTGGATGATATTCTCATCTACTCTCCAGATATAGTCTCCCACCGGAGGGATGTTTGCAAGGTCTTCGACCTCCTACGGGCTAATTCCCTCTATGCCAAGTTGGAGAAGTGTGTGTTTGAGCAGGAGTCCTTGTCTCTCTTTGGCTATATCATCTCTGCCCAGGGATTGGCTATGGATCCTGCCAAGCTACAGGCTGTGATAGACTGGCAGGAACCCCATTCTCTCAAAGCGGTGCAGCGCTTTATGGGGTTCATTAATTACTATCGCCAGTTCATTCCCCACTTCTCAACTTTTGTAGCTCCCTTGGTTGCCCTCACCAAGAAGGGGGCAAATCTCAAGTTGTGGTCGGAGGAGGTCTCCAAGGCCTTTCTCTTAATTAAGTCACACTTCGCTAGCTCTCCCATCCTGCATCGCCCCGATGTAGATAGACCATTTATTATGGATATGGATGCCTCATCCGTTGGTGCTGGAGCAGTCCTCTTTCAAAAGGATGCTCAAGGTCGGAAGCATCCTTGCTTCTTCTTCTCTAAGACCTTTTCACCAGCGGAGAGGAATTATTCCATCGGGGACAGGGAGTTGCTAGCTATGAAGTTGGCTTTCTCAGAGTGGAGACATTTTCTGGAGGGAGCTCGCTTTCCCTTTCAGGTGTTCACAGACCACAAGAACTTGGTGTTTTTACAGACAGCCCAGCGGCTAAATTCTCGTCAGGCTAGATGGTCCCTGTTCTTCTCCCGGTTCCATTTCACCCTCCATTTTCTTTCCGGGGAGAAGAACGTTCGTGCCGACGCTCTTTCTCGCTCTGTAGTATCATCATCATCATCATCAGAGGAGCCTCGGCTTATTGTCCCTTCAGAGAGCCTGAGAACGGTGGCTCCGGTTTTGCTAGAGTCTGTGCCCACAGGCAAGACTTTTATTCTATCTAATTTGCGACCGGAGGTTCTCTCTTGGGCTCACTCGTCCATGGTGGGTGGACACTTTTGGACCAAGAGGACATCTGAGCTCTTGGCAAGGACGTACTGGTGCCGCACATGGCTCGTGATGTCGCAGACTATGTTCGGACATGTGTCTCCTGCACCAAGAACAAGTCTCCTCGGCAACGGCCAGCTGGGTAGCTTTACCGCATGCCGGTGGCGGACAGGCCCTGGGAGATGGTCAGGATGGATTTTGTGGTGGGCTTACCCAAGTCTCGTAACTGCACCATTATCTGGGTGATCACCAACCATTTTTCCAAAATGGTGCACTTGGTGCCTCTTCCACGGCTACCTTCTGCACGGGCTCTGGCTGTGTTGTTCATCAAACATATCTTTCGCCTACACGGTATGCCAGACAAAATTGTTAGTCCCCAGTTTGCGTCTCGATTCTGGAGAGAGCTTTGTCGTCTACTCAGTATTGAGTTGAATCTCTCTTCGGCATATCATCCCGAGACGAATGGGTTGGTAGAGAGGGCCAACCACACCCTAGTCACATATTTACGACATTTTGTTTCTGCCAGGCAGGATGACTGGGCATCCTTGCTACCGTGGGCAGAGTTTGCTCTTAACAACACCGTAGCTGACTCCACCGGTCAGACTTCATTCCTCCTAAATTACGGCCAGCATCCGCGTGTCTCTGTGCCCATGCCCGTGTCTTCCGCCGACTCCAGGGTGGCAGACTGGGCTGTGGAGGCACGGGACATTTGGGACCGCACTCAGGACGCCATTCGGGCCTCCAAGGAGAGAATGAGGTCCTCCGCCGATGCTCATCGGCGCCCCGCTCCGACCTTTGCTCCTGGCAACTTAGTGTGGCTCTCCGCCCGTAACATCAGGCTGCGTGTTGAGTCCACTAAGTTTGCACCTCACTACTTGGGTCCCTTTAAGGTCCTCAAACAGGTAAACCCTGTGGTCTATCGTCTGGCCCTTCCTCCACGCCTGGGTATCACCGACACCTTTCATGTGTCCCTCTTGAAACCCGTATATATGTCCCGGTTTTCCGAGTCATCTTCCGGGACATCGGGTTCATCTACGGACGATTACAAGGTGAACTCTATTTTGGGGTGCAAGGTGGTACGTGGCAAAAAATTCTATTTGGTGTTTTGGAAGGGCTATGGCCCAGATGACAGGTCCTGGGAGCCTGCTGAGCACATTCGTGCTCCACAGCTCGTTGCTGCCTTCGAGCGTGGCGAGGTCCAGGGGGGGGCCCTGGGAGGGGGGGTCATGTTAGGTGTCGAGTTCCCGCCTCTGCACAGGTGGAATCTCAAACCATCTCTGCTGTGGTCTCCCATTCTTCTCCAGCCGCAGTGGAGTCTGCTCAGCAGATACGTCGGTCCCAGCATCTTGCTCAGTCTCACTCGGTGCATAGGGTTACTGCTGCTTTTCCAGCTTCTGCCATTGAAGCCAGTGCTGGGCAGTGGTGAGCAGACACTTTTGGGACTAAGTCCTGCTTTTTCTCTTCTGAGCATGCCCAGGGTGTGATCTCCCATTGGAGATCGAGGGTCACATGCTCAGATGCTGCAGCGGTTCCCATTGGTCCTCCAGGAAGGTCTTGAAGGTGCTAAACTTCTGTGGTAGCTTCCCATTGGTCCTTTATTGGAAGGTCCTGAACGTGCTGCAGCTATATAAGCTTCGCATGACTGCACGACCATGCGCTAGTGTACATTTGTAAACGTGTGTGTGTTGTGAGTGAAAGTCGTTCTTTAATAAACCCTCCCTATTGGATGACTGTTCGCGGAAGGTGTAAGATTGCTGTCTAGCGCCCGACTTACCCAACAGCACGTTACACATCAATACAGCGTCTAGTTGCTGTGTCCGCCAGTGCGGCGCCGTGTGCTTTCACAGCGCTTTCCAGACCCAAGCCTGGGTGGTTAGTGGCGTCCGCCAGTGCAGCACCGCACGCACTCTTGTGCATTCTTTAGTTATTATTTAGATTACGCTGACACCCCAGTTGCGGTGTCGACCGCAAGTAGTCTACTCAGACTCAGATCCCAAGTCTTAGGACTGAGCTCAGAGACTCTTTGCTTGTGCTCTTGTGTGTGGTACCGCGGCCCTGTGACTTAACAGGGTTCGCTTCCTTCACACTGGGTAAGGTTAACCCGTGTGTATATTCACATTGTACCGCCATATAGTCCGTCATTACTTGGCAGCAGGTTCCATCTCTGCACGGTGGACCCCGGGCTGCGAACACACCTTATTCTACCTATCTTATTATTTGGTGCGTTCCGCTAGCCCTAACACAGTATTTCTGTGGCTAACAAATTGGAGATGGTGGATTTCAACCTCTTAGCTTCGTCATTTGTAGGAGGAAAAAATATTTTACGTGACCACAACTGCAGTACCGTGGTCTGGCTGCAGTGCTAAGAAAGGGTGGAGTTCGGTGAACCGGACAAAATACTGGACCATAAGGGAGGTGCAGGCAGATATGTTAGGGTGGATTGATAAGGTTGTGGTGTGCTTGTTTGTTATGGACCTGGTGGTTAGGAGCACCCGGCACGACCTGATAGTTAAACTCACACAGGACAAGCTCTGGGATGTGGGAGCTCTGCTGACCGCAAGCCCTAATCCTATCATAACAACTAGAAATAGCCGTGGAGCGTTCTGACTCTCCCTAGACGCCTCTTCACAGCCTAAGAGCTAGCTAGCCCTAGAGATAGAAAATAAAGCCTACCTTGCCACAGAGAAATTCCCCAAAGGAAAAGGCAGCCCCCCACATATATTGACTGTGAGTAAAGATGAAAGTCACAAACGCAGAAATGAAACAGGTTTCAGCAAAGGGAGGCCAGACTTACTAAACAGACAGAGGATAGGAAAGGTATCTTTGCGGTCAGCACAAAAACTACAAAAGACCACGCAGAGTGTGCAAAAAGACCTCCGCACCGACTCACGGTGCGGAGGTGCCACTCTGCATCCCAGAGCTTCCAGCTAGCAAGACAAAATCATGATAACCAGCTGGACAAGGAAACAATGAACAAATAATAACTATCAGGAACTTAGCTTCTGCTGGAGAAGACAGGTCACCAGAAAGATCCAAGAGCGAACTGAACCAATGCAGGAACATTGACAGCTGGCATGGAGTAACGATCTGAGTGGAGTTAAATAGAGCAGCCAACCAAAGGATAAACCACGTCACCTGTGTAAGGAACCTCAGAAGCAGCAGCTTCACTCACAGCCACCAGAGGGAGTCCATGGACAGAACTCGCCGAAGTACTATTCACGACCACAGGAGGGAGTTCGACAACAGAATTCACAACAGTACCCCCCCTTGAGGAGGGGTCACCGAACCCTCACCAGAGCCCCCAGGCCGATCAGGATGAGCCAAATGAAAGGCACGAACTAGATCGGCAGCATGAACATCAGAGGCAAAAACCCAGGAATTATCTTCCTGACCATAACCCTTCCACTTGACCAGGTACTGGAGTCTCCGTCTCGAAACACGAGAATCCAAAATCTTCTCCACCACATACTCCAACTCCCCCTCGACCAACACCGGGGCAGGAGGATCAACGGAGGGAACCATAGGCGCCACGTATCTCTTCAACAACGACCTATGGAACACATTATGGATGGCAAAAGAAGCTGGAAGGTCCAAACGAAATGACACAGGATTAAGAACTTCAGAAATCTTATATGGCCCAATGAAACGAGGCTTAAACTTAGGAGAGGAAACCTTCATAGGAACATGACGAGATGACAACCAAACCAAATCCCCAACACGAAGTCGGGGACCAACACAGCGCCGGCGGTTAGCGAAACGTTGAGCCTCCTCCTGGGACAATGTCAAATTGTCCACCACATGAGTCCAAATCTGCTGCAACCTCTCCACCACCGTATCCACACCAGGACAGTCCGAAGGCTCAACCTGCCCTGAAGAGAAACGAGGATGGAAACCAGAATTACAGAAAAAAGGAGAAAGTAAAGTAGCCGAGCTGGCCCGATTATTAAGGGGGAACTCAGCCAAAGGCAAGAAGGAAACCCAATCATCCTGATCAGCAGAAACAAAGCATCTCAGATATGTTTCCAAAGTCTGATTAGTTCGTTCGGTTTGGCCATTAGTCTGGGGATGGAAAACCGAAGAAAAAGACAAATCAATGCCCATCTTAGCACAAAAGGACCGCCAAAACCTCGAAACAAACTGGGAACCTCTGTCCGAGACGATGTTCTCTGGAATGCCATGCAAACGAACCACATGCTGGAAAAACAATGGCACCAAATCAGAGGAGGAAGGCAATTTAGACAAGGGTACCATATGAACCATCTTAGAGAAGCGATCACAAACCACCCAAATGACCGACATCCTTTGAGAAACAGGGAGATCAGAAATAAAATCCATGGAAATATGCGTCCAGGGCCTCTTCGGGACCGGCAAGGGCAAAAGCAACCCACTGGCACGAGAACAGCAGGGCTTAGCCCGAGCACAAGTCCCACAGGACTGCACAAAGAACGCACATCCCGTGACAAAGAAGGCCACCAAAAGGATCTAGCCACCAAATCTCTGGTACCAAAGATTCCAGGATGACCAGCCAACACCGAACAATGAACCTCAGAGATAACTCTACTAGTCCATCTATCAGGGACAAACAGTTTCTCCGTAGGACAACGGTCAGGTCTATCAGCCTGAAACTTCTGCAGCACGTGCCGCAAATCAGGGGAGATGGCAGACAAAATTACCCCCTCTTTAAGAATACCCGCCGGCTCCGGAACACCCGGAGAATCAGGCATAAAACTCCTTGACAGGGCATCAGCCTTCAAATTCTTAGATCCCGGAAGGTATGAAACCACAAAATCAAAACGGGAGAAAAAGAGCGACCATCGAGCCTGTCTAGGATTCAACCGTTTGGCAGACTCAAGATAAGTCAAATTCTTGTGATCCGTCAAGACCACCACGCGATGTTTAGCTCCTTCAAGCCAATGTCGCCACTCCTCGAATGCCCACTTCATGGCCAACAACTCTCAATTGCCAACATCTTAATTGCGCTCAGCAGGCGAGAATTTTCTAGAAAAGAAGGCACATGGTTTCATCACCGAGCCATCAGAACTTCTTTCCGACAAAACAGACCCTGCTCCAATCTCAGAAGCATCAACCTCGACCTGAAACGGGAGCGAAACATCTGGCTGGCACAACACAGGGGCAGAAGAAAAACGACGCTTCAACTCCTGAAAAGCCTCTACAGCCGCAGAGGACCAATTGACCACATCAGCACCTTTCTTGGTCAAATCAGTCAACGGTTTAGCAATATTAGAAAAATTAGCGATGAAGCGACGGTAAAAATTAGCAAAGCCCAGGAACTTCTGCAGGCTCTTCACAGATGTCGGCTGAGTCCAATCATAAATGGCCTGACCTTTAACAGGGTCCATCTCGATAGTAGAAGGGGAAAAAATGAAACCCAAAAATGGAACCTTCTGAACTCCAAAGAGACACTTTGACCCCGTCACAAACAAGGAATTTGGACGAAGGACCTGGAACACCATTCTGACCTGCTTCACATGAGACTCCCAATCCTCCGAAAAGACCAAAATGTCATCCAAATATACAATCATGAATCTATCCAGGTACTCTCGGAAGATGTCATGCATAAAGGACTGAAATACAGATGGAGCATTAGAAAGCCCGAATGGCATAACCAGGTACTCAAAGTGGCCCTCGGGCGTATTAAATGCTGTTTTCCATTCATTGCCCTGTTTAATTCGCACAAGATTATACGCCCCTCGAAGATCTATCTTGGTGAACCAACTAGCCCCCTTAATCCGAGCAAACAAATCAGACAGCAGCGGCAAAGGATACTGAAATTTGACTGTGATCTTATTAAGAAGGCGGTAATCAATACAAGGTCTCAAAGAGCCATCCTTCTTGGCCACAAAAAAGAACCCTGCTCCCAATGGTGACGACGACGGGCGAATATGACCCTTCTCCAAGGATTCCTTTACATAACTCCGCATAGCGGCGTGCTCTGGCACAGATAAATTAAACAGACGGCCCTTAGGAAACTTACTACCAGGAATCAAATTAATAGCACAATCGCAATCCCTATGAGGAGGTAGGGCACCGGATTTGGGCTCTTCAAATACATCCCGGTAATCTGATAAAAACTCAGGGACTTCAGAAGGAGTAGAAGGCGAAATTGACAGCAATGGAACATCACCATGTACCCCCTGACAACCCCAGCCGGACACAGACATAGATTTCCAATCCAACACTGGATTATGGACCTGTAGCCATGGCAACCCCAAAACGACCACATCATGCAGATTATGCAACACCAAAAAGCGAATATCCTCCTGATGTGCAGGAGCCATGCACATGGTCAATTGAGTCCAGTACTGAGGCTTATTCTTGGCCAAAGGCGTAGCATCAATTCCTCTCAATGGAATAGGATACTGCAAGGGCTCCAAGAAAAAACCACAGCGCCTGGCAAACTCCAAGTCCATCAAATTCAGGGCAGCGCCTGAATCCACAAATGCCATAACAGAATAGGACGACAGAGAGCAAATCAGAGTAACGGACAAAAGAAATTTAGACTGTACCGTACCAATGGCGGCAGACCTAGCGAACTGCTTAGTGCGCTTAGGACAATCGGAGATAGCATGAGTGGATTCACCACAGTAAAAACACAGCCCATTCCGACATCTGTGTTCTTGCCGTTCAGCTCTGGTAAAAGTCCTATCACACTGCATAGGCTCAGGCCTATGCTCAGAGAATACCGCCAGATGGTGCACAGCTTTGCGCTCACGCAAGCGCCGATCGATCTGAATGGCCAAGGACATAGACTCATTCAGACCAGCAGGCGTGGGAAATCCCACCATGACATCCTTAAGGGCTTCAGAAAGACCCTTTCTGTAAATTGCCGCCAGGGCACACTCATTCCACTGAGTAAGCACAGACCACTTTCTAAACTTCTGACAGTACACCTCTGCTTCATCCTGACCCTGACACAAAGCCAGCAAGATTTTCTCTGCCTGATCCACTGAATTTGGTTCATCATAAAGCAATCCAAGCGCCAGAAAAAACGCATCAACATCACACAATGCAGGATCTCCTGGCGCAAGGGAAAATGCCCAGTCTTGAGGGTCACCACGCAACAAAGAGATAATGATTTTTACTTGTTGAACGGGGTCACCAGAGGAGCGGGGTTTCAAAGCTAGAAACAGTTTACAATTATTTTTGAAATTCAAGACCTTAGATCTATCCCCAGAAAATAAATCAGGAATAGCAATTCTAGGCTCTAGCATAGGATTCTGAACCACAAAATCTTGAATGTTTTGTACCCTTGCAGTGAGATGATCCACACAAGAGGACAGATCTTGAATGTCCATATCTACACCTGTGTCCTGAACCACCCAAAGGTTTAGGGGAAAAGAAAGACAAAACACAGTGCAAAGAAAAAAAAATGGTCTCAGAACTTCTCTTATCCCTCTATTGAGATGCATTAATACTTTGGGCCAACTGTACTGTTATGCATGTAAAGAAGCTGCGGAGACACCATCACGTGTTTCTCGACGCAAGCAGTGAATAGCCAGGCCTTTCCCCGGGAAGGAACAACCACGGGAAGGGCAGCATCCTATGAAGGAAAGCCACCTATGCCAAGCATGGTATCCATCCACAGACAGCTGTTTCGGGGTTTTGCCCCTCATCAGTGTGGAGTAGGAATCTGGCTATTAGGAGCAGTGCCTAGTAACTGTACTGTTATGGACCTGGTGGTTAGGAGCACCCGGCACGACCTGATAGTTAAACTCACACAGGACAAGCTCTGGGATGTGGGAGCTCTGCTGACCGCAAGCCCTAATCCTATCACAACAACTAGAAATAGCCGTGGAGCGTTCCTGACTCTCCCTAGACGCCTCTTCACAGCCTAAGAGCTAGCTAGCCCTAGAGATAGAAAATAAAGCCTACCTTGCCTCAGAGAAATTCCCCAAAGGAAAAGGCAGCCCCCCACATATATTGACTGTGAGTAAAGATGAAAGTCACAAACGCAGAAATGAAACAGGTTTCAGCAAAGGGAGGCCAGACTTACTAAACAGACAGAGGATAGGATAGGTATCTTTGCGGTCAGCACAAAAACTACAAAAGACCACGCAGAGTGTGCAAAAAGACCTCCGCACCGACTCACGGTGCGGAGGTGCCACTCTGCATCCCAGAGCTTCCAGCTAGCAAGACAAAATCATGATAACCAGCTGGACAAGGAAACAATGAACAAATAATAACTATCAGGAACTTAGCTTCTGCTGGAGAAGACAGGTCACCAGAAAGATCCAAGAGCGAACTGAACCAATGCAGGAACATTGACAGCTGGCATGGAGTAATGATCTGAGTAGAGTTAAATAGAGCAGCCAACCAAAGGATAAACCACGTCACCTGTGTAAGGAACCTCAGAAGCAGCAGCTTCACTCACAGCCACCAGAGGGAGTCCATGGACAGAACTCGCCGAAGTATCATTCACGACCACAGGAGGGAGTTCGACAACAGAATTCACAACACTTGTTCTCTGAGATCGGTCAAAAACAACAGACATGTCTGCTTCCCTTAGAGATAACGGCGGGCTCTTCGTCAGTGTGACAGGAGCAGGTAAAGAATCTGAGGTTCTGTGGTCGGAGACCTGTGTCTCAATAGTTGGCATGGTAACAGAGAAGGAGGAAGAAGCAGCAGATGCAATTGATGGGGTGGCTGATGGTTGTTGACGTCCACTGGACTGGATTTTAGCATACTGGGATTACCAGAGTAACGCATGTTGATTGCACATGTGAAGGGTCATACATGTATTAGTCAACTTATTGCACTTTTTACCTTTAATCAGTTTTTTTTGCAAAGTTGTTAGATTATGTGAGTTGGCTCATTCTCTGCAGTGGCAAAAAAGGCCCGGGCTAGGCAACCCTCGCCACCCCTGCAAACTGCAGACCGGTGGACAGCAAGAAAAAGCAGAAACATGCCATATAGCAGGGACCACCACTGATGTATAACAAAGTCAATTTTATTTATCAAGATCAACCAAAAAAAGGCACACACCACAAATATAAAAACATTTAAAACCAGACATATTTCATAGACCCCAAAGATGGGATCGACCCCCTGGACATGGCAGCACAGAACATCATCAACAGTATGAGCTAAATGTTGAATAATGGATAGCTCTTTTCTAATCTGTCCTAAGCAATGGAAAGGTAGCAGCACCCGCTAAACTGACAAGTGTGAGCGCGAAAGTGGTATCCCAGCATGCTCCAGTTCTCAACAAGATCCAGAGAAGAAGGATTTACGGTATATGCATTAACGAGCAAAAGGGAGCTATGCATAATGCAGCTCAGCTGAAAACATGAATATATGTTATTGCAATAGTGACTTAAATTAAGAAAGCGTTCTATAAATACAATATAAGTATGCATAAAACCCCCATATACTGCGAGCAATTGTGATAGGAATGGTATCCTATAGTTCTCCTAAATGTTTTTAGGGCAAAGGTTTACATATAAACTAGGCTCCATAAATGCAGTTTAGCTGGAAATAAGAAATTATTACCAAAAGAGCCTAAGTAAAAACTGATGAGTAATTGTTCAGAATGGCAAAATAGCCAGAAGTAATCAATACATAAGCCCAAAAATGCCACACACTACCATCAATGACAGAAATAGCGGAGCTTAATGAACATGACACAGAGCATATTGGCAAACCAGAGGTCCAGGGGTATGAAGAGCCCAACACGTGTCACCACAAAAGTGGCTTTGTCAGGGACAGGTGCGGTTATAATGGCTGACCCAGGATATATATATATACACACAAATGAACTTACCCATTTAGATGGAACAAGCAACAGTTGTGAGAGACGCATGTACGGCGTCCGCAGCTCCAGAAGTGTGGAGTAAAAGCGGAAGTTAGTTTGATTATACAAAGATGGCCGAAAACGTGGTTACTGCGGCTGCGCATGTCCATGTAAATAAGAGCACCACAGGAGTAGTAAGATGGCGGTAAGCCACAATATTGTGCACATGCGCCACGGCGCAATGGAATGCAACAGGCAAAATGAAACTGTATTCCAAAAGAAAGGTGCACCAGTGTCAGTGCCAATAAGAAAAGCTGCAGGCGTCGTCTACGCATATGATGAAAACACCCACTTAACAGGATTGACTATCGGTGCAGTATATTAAAATGATCTGGCTGGACACATCAAAGCGCAAATAGGGACCATGTCATATTGACATTTCCACAGACCCTACAAACAGAAACCAAGGAGCCCCCATAACAAAAATCAAATTAAATCAGGAAAGGAAGAGGAAATAAAGGGGAATAAAAAAAGGGGAATAGAAAATAGAAAGAATATATATGTAACATTAGAGTGGACCAGATCTTAAAGATAAATTATAAACCTATACAGTGCACCTATGTAGGTACCCCCTAAATAACCAAAAATAATTGCTTGTCCCAATATACCCATATATCACAAAATATGGTATAATAGCGCCAATACAGACTAAAGAATGCATCAAGTCAAAGTTGAACTGAGCATAGAATATAACACGTGACATGTCACTACGTATTTTGTGAGGACTAGTGTTGAGCATTCCGATACTGCAAGTATCGGGTATCGGCCGATATTTGCTGTATCGGAATTCCGATACCGAGTTTCGATATTTTTGTGATATCGGAAATCGGAATCGGAAGTTCCCAGTCATCTTCGGCGTGTGCGGTGCTTATGGTTCCCATTGTCTGGAGGAGAGGAAACTCTCCTTCAGGCCCTGGGATCCATATTCATGTAAAAAATAAAGAATAAAAATAAAAAGACATGGATATACTCACCCTCGGACGGCCCCTGGCTCACAACGCTGCTAGCGTCTCCCTCCGTTCCTAAGAATGCGGTGAGTGAAGGACCTTCGATGAGGTCGCGGTCACGTGAGCGGTCAGGTGACCGGTCACCTGATCGTGACGTCATCGAAGGTCCTTCACTCACAGCATTCTTAAGGACGGAGGGGACGCTTGCAGCGGTGACAGCCAGGGTCCTTCGGAGGGGTGAGTATATCCATACTTTTTTTTTTATTTTTTATTTTTTACATGAATATGGATCCCAGGGCCTGAAGGAGAGTTTCCTCTTCTTCAGACCCTGGGAACCATCCAGGATACATTCCGATATTTGTGTCCCATTGACTTGTATTGGTATCGGGTATCGGCGAGATCCGATATTTTGCTGGTATTGGCCGATACCATCCGATGCCGATACTTTCAAATATCGGAAGGTATCGCTCAACACTAGTGAGGACTAGTGTTGAGCGATACCGTCCGATACTTGAAAGTATCGGTATCGGATAGTATCGGCCGATACCCGAAAAATATCGGATATCGCCGATACCGATATCCGATACCAATACAAGTCAATGGGACATCAAGTATCGGAATGTATCCTCATGGATCCCAGGGTCTGAAGGAGAGGAAACTCTCCTTCAGGCCCTGGGATCCATATTAAAGTGTAAAATAAAGAATTAAAATAAAAAATATTGTTATATTCACCTCTCCGGCGGCCCCTGGACATCAGCGGGAGGATCCGGCGTCCGGCACGGCTTCTTTCTTCAAAATGCGCGCCTTCAGGACCTGTGGAATGACGTCCCGGCTTCTGATTGGTCGCGTGCCGCCCATGTGACCGCCACGCGACCAATCAGAAGCCGCGACGTCATTCCTCAGGTCCTAGAAGGCGCTCATTCTAGGACTTTAGCTGAGGAATGACGTCGCGGCTTCTGATTGGTCGCGTGGCGGTCACATGGGCGGCACGCGACCAATCAGAAGCCGGGACGTCATTCCACAGGTCCTGAAGGCGCGCATTTTGAAGAAAGAAGCCGTGCCGGACGCCGGATCCTCCCGCTGATGTCCAGGGGCCGCCGGAGAGGTGAATATAACAATATTTTTTATTTTAATTCTTTATTTTACACTTCCGATACCGATACCCGATATCACAAAAATATCGGATCTCGGTATCGGAATTCCGATACCGCAAGTATCGGCCGATACCCGATACTTGCGGTATCGGAATGCTCAACACTAGTGAGGACACTATCACATTTAGGTTTATATAGGCGCCAAAAGCCCAGGGATGTAAACATCCACAAAAAAAATGGGGGGAGGAGGGCAGAAGGTGACTAAAGGGCCATGGAGTAAGGCCTATATCAACGACTATAGAGAACCTTCAATACCCACAAGTCCAAAGGACATACCTACAGCATATACTGTATGTGCAAACCAAAGATCCGGGGGGTCTAGAATATATGCAAAAAGAATACATAAAAAAGGGTTAACTCACTATAAACACAGTCCAAAGTACCCCACTTTTTCTAGACCATCATAAGGACAGCAGTCAGACCAATTATTATGAAACATCACAATTGTTTATAAAATCCTGTAAAAAGAAGTTCTTCTTTGAGGCATTTAGGAGATAGACTTTAACTTATACAGGTCCTTCTCAAAAAATTAGCATATAGTGTTAAATTTCATTATTTACCATAATGTAATGATTACAATTAAACTTTCATATATTATAGATTCATTATCCACCAACTGAAATTTGTCAGGTCTTTTATTGTTTTAATACTGATGATTTTGGCATACAACTCCTGATAACCCAAAAAACCTGTCTCAATAAATTAGCATATTTCACCCATCCAAGCAAATAAAAGTGTTTTTTAATAACAAACAAAAAAACCAACAAATAATAATGTTCAGTTATGCACTCAATACTTGGTCGGGAATCCTTTGGCAGAAATGACTGCTTCAATGCGGCGTGGCATGGAGGCAATCAGCCTGTGACACTGCTGAGATGTTATGGAGGCCCAGGATGCTTCAATAGTGGCCTTAAGCTCATCCAGAGTGTTGGGTCTTGCATCTCTCAACTTTCTCTTCACAATATCCCACAGATTCTCTTTGGGGTTCAGGTCAGGAGAGTTGGCAGGCCAATTGAGCACAGTAATACCATGGTCAGTAAACCATTTACCAGTGGTTTTGGCACTGTGAGCAGGTGCCAGGTCGTGCTGAAAAATTAAATCTTCATCTCCATAAAGCATTTCAGCCGATGGAAGCATGAAGTGCTCCAAAATCTCCTGATAGCTAGCTGCATTGACCCTGCCCTTGATGAAACACAGTGGACCAACACCAGCAGCTGACATGGCACCCCACACCATAACTGACTGTGGGTACTTGACACTGGACTTCAGGCATTTTGGCATTTCCTTCTCCCCAGTCTTCCTCCAGACTCTGGCACCTTGATTTCCGAATGACATGCAAAATTTGCTTTCATCAGAAAAAAGTACTTGGGACCACTTAGCAACAGTCCAGTGCTGCTTCTCTGTAGCTCAAAAGTGGCTTTACCTGGGGAATGCGGCACCTGTAGCCCATTTCCTGCACACGCCTGTGCACGGTAGCTCTGGATGTTTCCACACCAGACTCAGTCCACTGCTTCCTCAGGTTCCCCAAGGTCTGGAATCGGTCCTTCTCCACAATCTTCCTCAGGGTCCGGTCTCCTCTTCTCGTTGTACAGCGTTTTCTGCCACATTGTTTCCTTCCAACAGACTTACCATTGAGGTGCCTTGATACAGCACTCTGGGAACAGACTATTTGTTGAGAAATTTCTTTCTGGGTCTTACCCTCTTGCTTGAGGGTGTCAATGATGGCCTTCTTGACATCTGTCAGGTCGCTAGTCTTACCCATGATGGGGGTTTTGAGTAATGAACCAGGCAGGGAGTTTATAAAAGCCTCAGGTATCTTTTGCATGTGTTTAGAGTTAATTAGTTGATTCAGAAGATTAGGGTAATAGGTCGTTTAGAGAACCTTTTCTTGATATGCTAATTTATTGAGACAGGTTTTTTGGGTTATCAGGAGTTGTATGCCAAAATCATCAGTATTAAAACAATAAAAGACCTGACAAATTTCAGTTGGTGGATAATGAATCTATAATATATGAAAGTTTAATTGTAATCATTACATTATGGTAAATAATGAAATTTAACACTATATGCTAATTTTTTGAGAAGGACCTGTAGATCCATTTTGTTTCACAACAAAGGAGTTGATTAGAGATGTCTCCACTAGGGTTGTGTGAAATGGATTGCACAAATTCAAAAATCGACGACTTTCGGCAAAGTCAGGTTTCATGAAACCCGACCCGATTCTAGTGTGGGATCGGCCATGAGGTCGGCGATCTTCGCGCCAAAGTCACGTTTCGTATGACGCTTTCAGCACCATTTTTCAGCCAATGAAGGAGGACGCAGAGTGTGGGCAGCGTGATGACATAGGTGGTGTAATGTTAGGAGTCAAGTTCCTGCCGCTGCACAGGGGAATTTTGAACCATGTCTGCTGCGGTCTCCCATTCTGCATCAGCAGCAGTGGAGCCTGCTCAGCGGAGACATCAGTCCCAGCGTCTCACTGAATCTGATACTGTGCAAAGGGTTACTGCTGCCTCTCCAGGCTCTACTATTGTACCCTGCACTGGTCTGCGGTGAGCAGGCTTTTCTGGAACTAAGTCCTGCTTTGCACACACTGAGCATGGCCAGGGTAAGATCTCTCAGTGGAGATCAAGGGTCACATGCTCAGGTATGGCAGCATCTTCCATTGGTCCTCCAGGAAGGTCCTGTACCTGATCAAGTTCTGTGGCAGCCTTCCATTGGTCCTTCTAGGAAGGTCCTGTAGGTGCTACAGCTATAAAAGGTTTTCATGACTGCACGGCCATGCGCTAGTATCAAATATGTACGAGCTCAGCACCAGTGTGGTCGTGTGTGTGGTCAGGGACCCGGCTGAAATAAGCCCTTAGAATGCTAGCACCTCCGGCAAGGAGTTTTGTGTATGCAGTCAGGGACCTGGCTGAAATAAGCCCCTAAAATGCTGGCACCTCTGGCGAGGAGTTTATGTCTGAATTCAGGGCTGGCTAATAGCCATTTGAATTTCGGCTCCACCGGAGAGGAGCTGCGTGTTGGTTGGACTGCATGACCACTGTCAGCTCTACACAGTAGCTGTGTCCCCTGTGAGCTAAATAGGGCACAGCGTTCTCTTTACTACGGGCTCTCTGAGTAGTGTAGCAGAGGGAGGTCTCGTCAAACTCAATTTGACAGGTGGACCTGCCCCTATCAAGGTTTATCAAAGTGTGTAACCCCTCCCCTCCCTGGCAAACTGCTTTCCCCTTTTGATAGTATTTGATATTGTTATCACAGTATTTGATACAGTGATTATCACAGTATTTGTTTTTATATCCTATTAGATTTTCATTTTATATGAAGCTGAAATGAGATTGCTTCTTTATTCAAAGGTTTCCCCTTTTGATAGTGTTTGATATTGTTATCACAGTATTTGATACGTTGTTTTTATATCCTTTTAGATTTTCATTTATATGTAGTTGTTTGTGAGATTGCTTCTGTAATTAGAGCAATGTATTTTATTTCCAATGATCACATATAGTGTAAAATTGTGTTTTATAACACACCATGCCGTTTATATATCAAACTCAATTTGACAGGTGGACCTCCTGTCAGAACAACGGATTACCATTTAAAAAGCTTTTACAGTGTTTCACTTCTGACTTCCAGAGAAATTATAGAATCGTATCAGATTTTGTATCATCAAAATTTTCAAGTTTAATCCGTTGTTCTGACAGGAGTTTTCAAATTCAGCAAAAATGCGCATGCAGCTGCATTTTGGCAGCGTCACAACAGTGTGTTGGTGTATGTTCAATGTACTATTTAATGTTTTTGCTTTTTATATTCTGTAAGAATTTTTATATTATTGAAATGTCTTTGAGATGTATTTATTTTACAACAATAAAATCTTTTAAACTTTTACAATATCGTGTCTTTGCTTTTTTTTCTTTTTCTTTTTTTATAAACGTATAAAACAAACCGCTTCATACTCGCTGGTGTTGTAACATGGTCATATACATAATATGACCATATAATGAGACTGGTGTTATAAACCACGTGTAAAAATGAGAATCCCTGTATCAAATAAATACACGCCTAGGATATAAAATTATATAAACGGCATGGTGTGTTATAAAACACAATTTTACACTATATGTGATCATTGGGAATAAAATACATTGGTCTGATTACAGAAGCAATCTCACAAACAACTACATATAAAATGAAAATCTAATAGGATATAAAAACAACGTATCAAATACTGTGATAACAATATCAAACACTATCAAAAGGGGAAACCTTTGATTACAGAAGCAATCTCATTTCAGCTTCATATAAAATGAAAATCTAATAGGATATAAAAACAAATACTGTGATAATAATCACTATATCAAATATTGTGATAACAATATCAAACACTATCACAAGGGGAAAGCAGTCTGCCAGGGAGGGGAGGGGTTACACACTTTGATACACTTTGATAGGGGCGGGTCAACCTGTCAAATTGAGTTTGATATATAAACGGCATGGTGTGTTATAAAACACAATTTTACACTATATGTGATCATTGGGAATAAAATGCATTGCTTTGATTACAGAAGTAATTCACAAACAACTACATATAAAATGAAAATCTAATAGGATATAAAAACAATGTATCAAATACTGTGATAACAATATCAAACATTATCAAAAGGGGAAACCTTTGATTACAGAAGCAATCTCATTTCAGCTTCATATAAAATGAAAATCTAATAGGATATAAAAACAAATACTGTGATAATAATCACTGTATCAAATACTGTGATAACAATATCAAACACTATCAAAAGGGGAAAGCAGTCTGCCAGGGAGGGGAGGGGTTACACAGTTTGATACACTTTGATAGGGGCGGGTCCACCTGTCAAATTGAGTTTGACGAGACCTCCCTCTGCTACACTACCAACATTGCCTTTGCACTCTTTGTGGGTTTGGTGCAAATCCACATGGAAAAAACTACGCAGATCCGCAACAAATTCTGCAACGTGTGTATATAGCTTAAGATCAGATAAACAGGGTGTACAGCAGTGTAAGCAGCCTCTTCTTACCTCAGCACCTCTGGTATCTCTAGTATCATATCAGATAGATAGGATGGACAGCAGTGTGAGCAGCCTCTTCTTACCTCAGCCCCCTGGTATCTCTAGTATCATATCAGATAAATAGGATAGACAGCAGTGTGAGCAGCCTCTTCTTACCTCAGCACCCCTGGTATCTCTAGTATCATATCAGATAGATAGGATGGACAGCAGTGTGAGCAGCCTCTTCTTACCTCAGCACCCCTGGTATCTCCAATATTAGATCAGATAGATAGGGTGGACAGCAACCTCTTGTTACCTCAGCACTTCTGGTATCTACAGTATTAGTTCAGATAGACTGGACTGACAGCATTGTGAGTTGCCTCATCTTATCTCAGCTCTAGAGATGAACAAAGTTTTCAAGTTTCAATTCTGTTAATTTCGCTAAACGATTAGACGGTCGCCTAACATGTTCGACAAACATGCCCAAATGCCATTAGATTCTATGGGAGGCCAAACCAAACATATACACAGCACCAAGGGATCACAAAAAGCTTTTCAAACAGATAAAATTAGGTTCAATGAGGACCTGGTGGTTAAGAGAGCAGTTTAGGCATTCTTAACTAAGAGACCTCACACCTCATGCAACACCTCCAATTTTGCTTTTTTTAATTCCTGCCACAATCAGATGGGACAAACATCAGTTTCATAGACTACTTTTGGTAGAAAAAGTAATAATACTAACACAGGTAGTTGATTGATCAATTGACCCACAGTAGAATCTTTTATATTTGCACAGAAGCAGTAAGCTATGAATAGTGCATTTGGTATCCTGGTCTGGCCCAGCATTTACAGCTTGGAACTGTAGTTTTAATGATGACCTGGTGGTTATAAGTGAATCTGTCACCCCATTTTAGGCCTATAAGCTAAGGCCACCGCCATCAGGGGCTTATCTACAGCATTCTGTAATGCTGTAGATAAGCCCCCAATGTTACCTGAAAGATAAGAAAAACAAGTTAGATTATACTCACCCAGGGGCGGGGTGCGGTCCGGCCTGATGGGCGTCGCGGTGCGGGTCCAGCGCCTCCCATATTCATACTATGATGTCCTCTTCTTTGCTTCCTGTTGCGGCTACTGCGAGGTGTACTGATTTGCCCTGCTGAGGACAGAGCAAAGTACTGCAGTCTGCAGGTGTCGGGCCTCTCTGACCTTTCCCGGGGCTTGCGGACTGCAGTACTTTCAGCAATTCAGGAACTCTCTTCACTGTGACACTGAGACAATGGTGCCAACAAAACAAGTGGTCTACTTTTTATATGGCTAGGGACATGTGACTTCAGCAGCCAAATTACAGAAGAACTTGTGTCATGTGGATGGTTTCTGCACCCTGATTGGCTAACGGAATCAACACACATAAAGATAAGGGGAAAAAAAGAGCGAGCTGCTCTTCTAACCTCTCCCCTCATCAAACACAATCCCCCGCTCACTCAGCTCATCATTCAGCACTACTATACTAGCCAGGGTAATAGCAAAAGCATTAGTGGAAACGCAATGATTTACAAAACTGTGATTGAATTTTGCTGACTTTGAATAAAAATGCTTGTGAAAGCGAACACGAATCCGAATGTGCTACGTTCATGCCGAATTTGAAATTTTTGAATCTTTTCCAAGAACGTTCACTCATCTCTACTCAGCACCCCTAAGTATCTCCAGTATTACATCAGATAGACAAAATGGACACAAGCGTGATCAGCCTCTTATTACTTATTAATTTGCTAATTAACTCCTTTGCGTCAAGGCTATTCTACATTTTAAAATTTTCCTCTCCTTCCAAGGGCCATGACTTTTTAATTTTCAGTGCCATCACTGTTTGAGGGCTTATTTTTCTTGTGAGGCGAGTTGTACCTTTTAAATGGCGACTTTCAATTTATCATGTAAAGAACTGGAAATTACAGTCACATTGCAAAAAAAGCATAATTCTGCAATTTTTTTGTGTTTTTCTGTGAGTATTTTTTAAGTTAGATCACAGGGATGCTACACACGCATATTTTTGAAGAGGTGAAAAAAACAATAGGAAATACATGAAGAAATAAAAATTTACTTTTACCACCACTTTCCAAGACTCGTTACATTTTCAATTTTCATTACTTGGAGTTCTGTGATGGCTTGTTTTTTGTGCCCTGAGCTGATGTTTTTATTGGTGCCATTGTGCGGTAGAAATAATGTTTTGATCACCTCTTATTGCATCTTTTGGTGCTGTGATAGCTGAAAAAACATAATTCTTGTATTTCGATTTTTTTGTGATTAGTTTACAAACTGAGTAAATTAATTTCAGGTTATAATAGATTGGAAATTTCTGGATCTTACATTATCACATATGTGTATTTATTTATTTTTAATGGAGGAAAGGGGCGGTGAATTGAATTTGTTATTCACCTACCAGACTTGAGCCTGGGATCATTCATTCACTTGTGCAATATGCTGCTAATGCCAATAAGTCCACAGTATTGCTGAATATAGCAAAAATTATGGTCTTCCATTAACACCAGCGAGAAGCTGGCTTACAAAGTAGAACCATCATGACAGACAAAGGTATCATCAGCAGACCACTGCCCATATCAAACCATTGTCACCACGAAATCGCATCACAGCGGTTCCAATAGGCTGTAAGAGCTGCACAGCGCTCTTTAAATATTACTCTCTAATATCGACAGCAAAATTTAACAGGTCAACAGCCGGGGCGGAGCTGCTTTCCATGAGCAGCGGTTAGAGGCAGATGATGGCTGAATATCACAGCCATTATCTGCCATGAAAGATGCCAGCTCAGGTTGGAGCCTGGGCAATGGGAAAAAAAACGTTTAGTTCACTACAAGGCAAAACTCTGTTTCTAAGCCTTCATAAATGGAACAATCAGTTGCAACTCTTCATGTATTAGCAGGAGGATACTGCCATTCAAATAAATTATAATATAATTTTAAAAAAAACATGAGTTACACAGTGTTTTTGAAGAATTCAACAATTCTAAAATGGTATCAATCCATAGCATTTATTGATGCATCGATAAAAAGCTGGTTTACATTTTTTTTACAGTCACCAAGGTCATATTAATAAGTATTTCACCACACTGTAGAGTCAATAAAATGCTAAATTGTTACATTACAGTTTGAATTGTCTGGTTATTGCAGCAGTGGAGTCGTTTTTGTATGCAGAAATATATATTTTTACAGTTTACAAATTAGATGCAATGTAAAAACATGGAAATGCTAATTCATTAATATGGGCATTAAACAATCCAGTCTTAAGGAAGAGTTCGCTGGAATACAACATGCCAATTCTTTAAGAAGCACATAATAATAATCTTTATTTTTTATATAGCGCTAACATATTCCACAGCGCTTTACAGTTTTGCACATTATCATCGCTGTCCCCGTTAGTGCTCAGATGTTGTCCTTGGCGGGATTTGAACCCAGGACTCCAGCGCTGCAATGCTGCAGTGCTAACCACTGCACCACCCTGATGCCACTTTATGAAATTGGTGTATCTTATAAGTGACATACGCTTCTTTCTATATGAAATGCTTGCACTAGTGATAAACTCGTTGGACAGGCATAGCCACTCCCCATCCAGTCCCCGATCCTGCCCAGTTGTTTCAATTATGGCTGAGCTGCTTGAAACTGGCCAAAATTCCAAAAGTTGAAGAAAAAAAAATTTTTTGAAAATTATTTACATCTATTTTCTCATTAATTCACTTTTATAAATCACCCCACAGTTTTTAGTTTAGTCTTTGGGGGTGTTTTTTTTTTTTTTCTCTTACAGTCTCTAAAAGTACACTATGCTCAAAGCTATACAACGGAAGGGAGAAACTGGGAAAGAAAAAAGCTCAATAAGGTCTTATCCGGTGACAATGGGGTGTCATAAAAAGGGGCGGTACACTCACCTTGTTAGGTTGCTGAATGGCAACACATAACAGGCATATAAAGCAGCTGCTGCACAGATACCAGTCAGGAAAATCAACCATGGATATAAACATGAAAACAGAGGTATCATTCATGCACTGCTGATGGCGAATTGTCGGTGAAATAAATTGCTTTTATTTAACCAGGTTTAAAAGTTAAAGCGTTTTGAGGTCACAAAGGACCTCTTCATCAGTACACAACCTGCAATCCGTACTTTTTCCTGATATCACGTGACCACGCGAGTCACATGACCGAAGACATCATGCAGGTCCTGTCAGGTCCTGCAAGTATACCACTGAGTATACCAACACTTCCGGATGGTAATCACTGAGCGTCTGTCACCGGCCGGGACAATGCTGCTGAACACAATCTGCAACTGACAACGGACTACTTCCTCTATGCCCATTAGGGCAACAACTCTTGCTGCCATCCGCTAGGATCTTGTCACCAAGCCCTCCATCAGCACATACTTCAACGATCTCACAGGTAACAAATCATTATAATCAATATCTGGGCAGATAGTTACCTTCATATTAGTATTTACTGCATGCATATTTTATTACATTAACTAAAATTTCTAACAAAGTGTGCAAGTTTAAATTGATCCTTGCATTTGCTTAAAATATTAATAACTAGCTTGCATTCCTCCTTTTAGTCTCTACCTACATGATTACATTGAAACTGCATAACCCAAAATGTAGTTGTAATTTTTTCTACAAATTATTATTGTACGTTGACCTATTTAAGCGATGGAATTTTCCGGCAGTTGCTTCTCTAAGTAAAAACAATTAAGCCAAACGAAATGAAGCTTTTTTTGTAACTTGCTGCTTACTATTATTAATATTGCCAAACCAAGAATATGACACAGTGCATAAAAAAAAGGACAGAGGCGATTCGATAGTTGTAATATATGGGCTGCAATTGAAAAAGTTTGTATAGCATAACATAAAAGATTAAATATGAGTAAAGAGAGAACCTTTTTCATTGCCGTGACATGAGCCTTAATATTCTGACTTCTAAAGTCTCCTGCATTATTATGCATATTATTAATATGTCTATGCAGAGATAAAATAATATTTAGAGCTGAAATGAAAAACAATGAAAAACAAAAAGAAGAAAACACAATATAGGGTGTATAATTAGCTAAAAGTTGTAAAATTGATTGTCCTGTTCTCTGTAGAGCATGTGTTGAGTTTAGAAATTGGGGTGTCCTTTGGAAAGCAGCAGTAGCACTTAGAAGAAGCGTAGTAAAGGCAGATGGAAGAAAGATCCATGGAAACATCTTGGGGAAGCCACACTGAACATAGATGTAGACCTTGTGGTTGATGTTCACGATTTTCAGGCAAAAGTGAATGGCAAGAAATGTGGAGAAGAGCAATGTACAGCATACAGTAGAGATAAACAAAAAAGTAATTATAAGTCTATCATTTGTTATACTTGTATGATATACATTTGTGATCAAAATGCAGTCAAGGATCACTTGAAGGATTCGATGAGTAAGGATGCATAGACTAATTCCAGAGATGAGTTGGTCACTTATGTCCAGTCTTTTTTTCTTCATCCAGTCCAGAGTATTCACAACCAATATGAACATGTACCCAGGGAATGTTAGGCAAAGAGAAATCAAATCTATGACCAATATGATGATATCCAAAAATGTTTTCATACTGATATGAGCAGATTAAATAGAATGCAGCGAGCAGCTCAACGTCCTCTTGTCTTTGGGAAATGCTTGTGCATTTCTCACGCATTACATAGGATATTTAACTAAAATACATTGATGCAAAGTAACATTATTTGATACGGTAAATGAAATGCAAATATTTTGTATGTTTGAATAGTACTGTGTGCGTGCCAAGTCAAGACATTTTCCAACTTGGTATGGCTACAATTCTTTAGTTTTGCCCACACATTATTCACATCATGTTGAGATATGGTAAAATAAAAATACTGTGTGACAACCAGGATCCACTATATGTTAACTCCTTAGCGACTGCTTATACACCTTTTAACGGCGGTAGTTAAGGGTACTTAAAGGGAACCTGTCACCTGAATTTGGCGGGACCGGTTTTCGGTCATATGGGCGGAGTTTTCAGCATTTGATTCACCCTTTCCTTTCCCGCTGGCTGCATGCTGGCCGCAATATTGGATTGAAGTGCATTCTATGTCCTCCGTAGTACACGCCTGCGTAAGGCAAGATTGACGGTACCCAGCAGATCTCGGAGTCTCGGCTGCCGGAGAACCCAGAGAACATAATTCGGGTTAGTTTTTACCGACCCTGGTTTCGCGATCGCCACCGCTAACCATGTAGCAGCGGTTGCAAAAAAAAATAAAAGTCTAATGTACCATTTAATTTCTCTCTCCTCTGATAGCACACACTACTCGATACTTTTCACAGCTTACGGACACGGCCCCCATTGTAATTCAATGGGGCCACAAAAACAACAGAAGTTTGGTTTTATGGTGCACCATTACTTCCAATTTCACAGACCATCGTTTTTTTTCCAATACTTTTGCCATATTATTGCATACCTGAAAAACGTCGATCCGTTTTTTTGCGGCAGACCGTGATAATTGCGGCAATACAGCCCACAATAACAGCCCGCAAAAAAACAGGTAAGTGTAAAAGAAGCCTTAACTTTGGGATTAGGGTTAGGTTTGAGATTAGCTGGTCAACTTTTAACCCTTATAACTTCCTAACAAAAAAAAAATGTTTCCAAAATCGTGCTGATGTAAAATAGACATGTGGGAAATGTTATTTATTAACTATTTTGAGTGACATATCTCTGTGATTTAAGGGCATACAAATTCAAAGTTTGAAAATTGCACAAGTTTAAAAATTTTCGCCATATTTGTTTTTTTCATAAATAAACACAAATAATATCAAAGAAATTTTTACCACTAACATGAAGTACAATATGTCATGAAAGAAAAGTCTCAGAATCAGCAGGATCTGTTAAAGCTTTCCAGAGTTATAACCTCATAAAGTGACAGTGGTCAGAATTGTAAAAATTGGCTTGGTCATTAAGTACCAAATTGGCTCTGTCACTAAGGGATTAAAAGGCTTTTTTCTTATATTTAAAAATAATAAAAAAAAGAAATATTTTTGGGGGTTCTACAATAGAGCTTAAATCATAAAGTAGACCTCAGAAAAAGTATAAAACCACTATTTATTTCTTAAAATCAAGGCGACGAACCCAACCCATAGTGACCAATAAACAAAAACAAACCAAAAAGAATACAAAACGTGCTATAAAGACACCATTGAACTAATGGGGATGGCTATATATCACCCTAGTCAGGTAAACTAGATGCTCCCCTGCCTGGCTGCGGAGGTAGACACCCTAGGGGGAACGTACTGGTGCCCCTGCTCCACGATGACTGTCCCTAGGGGCCATAGTGTACCCTACACCACCTAATGACCACCTCTACCCAGCATCTAAAGGATCCTCTAGTAGCGACCCCCGCTAGCAATATATCTAATGTCTTGTAGCTACCCGTTAGTGTCCACCCAGTACCGGAGTACTATCTGTTGTGCTGATATATGCATTTCACCTACCGCCATAGATGTCTACTATCTTCCTTGTTCGTTTTGGGGTATAGGCTTTCCCTAGCACAGTAGATCTCTGTATAGTACTAGAGGATCCTTTAGATGCTGGGTAGAGGTGGTCATTAGGTGGTGTAGGGTATACTAGGGCCCCTAGGGACAGTCATCGTGGAGCGGGGGCGCCAGTACGTTCCTCCTAGGGTTTCTACCTCCGCAGCCAGGCAGGGGAGCATCTAGTTTACCTGACTAGGGTGATATATAGCCATCCCCATTAGTTCAATGGTGTCTTTATAGCACGTTTTGTATTCTTTTTGGTTTGTTTTTGTTTATTGGTCACTATGGGTTGGGTTCGTCGCCTTGATTTTAAGAAATAAATAGTGGTTTTATACTTTTTCTGAGGTCTACTTTATGATTTAAGCTGTATGTACCTCGTGCTTATATAAATTTTTGAGAGTTCTACAATAGAGACAAGGGAACTTTTTGTAAAAAGCATGAGCTGCTGTACTCATTGATGCACAAAGGACAATAACAGACAACAGGAGTAGAGGTGGATGGACAACCGTAGACCAGATGAGGGTGAGTAAAGAACTGGAACCTGGTGGCAGCTTGGTTGTCACTACTGGAATTTGCCTCAACAGTGTTTTTACCATTTCTTTTTGGCATCATCACTTCACGAAATGTGAGATGATTTGGATGCACAGAAAACATTCCAATGCCTGATCAGTGCTGGAAACCAGTGGTCTAAAGTGAAGAGGCCACTGGTATATATACCATGCGAGAAATTCCATGCGAGACATTTCCAAGAAACTGAATATTTCCTAAAACGGTGTGTACTACTCCCTTCAGAGGAGAGCACAAACAGGCTGTAACCAGAGTAGAAAGAGAAGTGGGAGGCCCCGCTGCACAACTGAGCAACAAGGCAAGCACATTAGTGCGCAGTTTGAGAAATCGATGCCTCACAGGTCCTCAACTGGCAGCTTCATTAAATAGAACACACAAAATGCCAGTGTCAACGTCTACAGTGAAAAGGCGACTCCGGAATGCTGGCCTTCAGAGCAGAGTGGCAAAGAAAAAGCCATATCTGAGACTGGCTAATAAAAGGAAAAGATTAATATGGGCAAAAGAACACAGACATTGGACAGAGGAAGATTGGAAAAAAGTGTTATGGACAAACAAATCCAAGTTTGAGGTGTTTGGGTGTTTGGATCACACAGAAAAACATTTGTGAGATGCAGAACAACTGAAAAGATGCTGGAAGAGTGCCTGATGCCATCTGTCAAGCATGGTGGAGGTAATGTGATGGTCCGGGATTGCTTTGGTGCTGGTAAAGTGGGAGATTTGTACAAGGTAAAAGGGATATTGAATAAGGAGGGCTATTACTCCATTTTGCAATGCCATGTCATGCTCTTTGGACAGCGCTTGGTTGGAGCCAATTTCATTGTACAACAGGACAATGACCCAAAGCACACCTCCAGATTATGTAATAACTATTTAGGGAAGAAGCAGGCCGCTGGTATTCTATCTGTAATGGAGTGGCCAGCGCAGTCATCAGATCTCAACCCCAAAGAGCTGTTGTGGGAGTCGCCTGACTGTGCCCATCAAGCCAACTCAACTTGTGGGAGGGGCTTCTGGAAGCATGGGGTTAAATTTCTCCAGATTACCTCAGCAAATTAACTGCTAGAATGCCAAAGGTGTGCAATGCTGTAATTGCTGCAAAGGGAGCATTCTTTGATGAAAGCAAAATTTGAAGGAGAAAATTATTTCAAATAAAAATCTTTTTTTCGAACCTTGTTAATGTCTGGACTAAATTTTCAATTCATTTGGCATCTCAGTTAATTAATAAAAGTATGAGTATCTAAACAGCTCTGGAAACAATTAAGAGGCCACTGCAATCTTTCAGTTTGTCTTAGGGTTGAGTGACTTTTCCTTTTTTAGGATCGAGTCGGGTTTCGGGAAACCCGACTTTGTCAAAAGTCGGGTCGGGTGGAATCGGCCGATTATTTTGAAAAGTCGGGGGGCGACCAAAACACCAAACCCAATGCAAGTCAATGGGGAATCAAAGTTGGCAGTGAGTAGAGGACAGGAAAACACCTACAGTGCCCATTTTAAATGCCAAAAACATCAAATCTTATTTCTTAAGCTTGTCAATCTTGAGAAGTGTTGATAGTGTTGGCCCCCTTAAAAATAGTCTGGGTGAAATAGTGGATGAGGATGAGGAAAAAGCCAATATGCTAAATGACGTTTTTTCATCACTATTTACACAAGAAAATCCCATGGCGGACAAAATGACTAGTGATACAAAATTCCCCATTAAATGTCACCTGCTTAACCCAGCAGGAAGTGCGGCGGCGTCTGTTAGGACTGGCGGAACGCACCAAGACAGAAATGATAAAGGTGCGTTCGCAGTCCGGGGTCCACCGTGCAGGTGGAGACCTGCTGCTAGTAATTGGCAGACAATATGGCGGTACACTAAAGTATACACGCGTGGGTTAAACCTCACCCAGCGTGAAGAAAGCGATCCTGTTAACTCACAGGACCGCAGTACCGCACTAGAGCGCGAGCAAGTGGTCAGCGGACTTAACCCCAGAAGGGATTGAAGCCCGATTAGACCCTTGCTGGCGTAACACCGCAACTGGGTGTGTAGAGAACCTTAGGACAAATATGTGCACAAGAGTGCGAGCGATGCCGCACTAACGGACGCCACTAACCACCCAGACTCGGGTATGGAAAGCGCAAGGCAAGCGCACGGCGCCGTACTGGCAGGCACAGCTATAGGACGCTGAGATGTGTGTATCGTGTAGATGGCAAGTCGGGCGCTAGATAGCTACCATCATCCGCGAACAGTCAACAACACTAGGGAGGGATATTTAGGAGCTTTCATCCTTCGACATACATCCATCTACACACACACATAATAACAAGACAATACTAGCGCATGGCCGTGCGGTCATGCGCAGTTTATATAGGAGCAGCACAGGAAGTGGCCACAGCACTTTTGCCCTTCTAGGACCTGCCAAGAGGACCAATGGAATGTGCTGCAGAGCCTGAGCACATGACCCTCGATCTCCAACGGGAGACCTTACGCTGGGCATGCTCAGTACATGCAGACAAGGACTTAGTCCCAGAGAAGTCCGCTCGCTGCTGACCAGTACTGACTTTAATGGCAGAGACTGGAGAAGCAGCACTAACTCTCTGAACAGAGTGAGAATGAGCAAGACGCTGGGACCGACGTCCTTGCTGAGCAGGCTCCACTGCGGCTGGACAAGAATGGGAGACCGCAGCGGAAGTGGCTCGAGATTCCCCCAGTGCAGAAGCGGGAACTCGACCCCTAACAGCGTCTAAAAATCACTAAAATTGACAAATCTCCGGGCCCGGATGGGATACACCCCCGAGTACTGCAGGAATTAAGTACAGTTGTTGATAGACCATTATTTTTAATCTTTAAAGACTCCATAATAACAGGGTCTGTACCACAGGACTGGCGTATAGCAAATGTGGTGCCAATATTCAAAAAGGGGACAAAAACTGAACTCGGTAATTATAGGCCAGTAAGCTAAACCTCCACTGTGGGTAAAATCCTGGAGGGCATTCTAAGGGATGCTATACTGGAGTATCTGAAGAGGAATAACCTCATGACCCAGTATCAGCATGGGTTTACTAAGGACCGTTCATCTCAGACTAATCTGATCAGCTTCTATGAAGAAGTAAGTTCCGGACTGGACCAAGGGAACCCAGTAGACGTAGTTTATATGGACTTTTCAAAAGCTTTTGATACGGTGCCACACAAAAGACTGATACATAAAATTAGAATAATGGGGATAGGGGAAAATATGTGTAAGTGGGTTAAGAGCTGGCTCAGGGATAGGAAACAAAGGGTGGTTATTAATGGAGCACACTCGGACTGGTTCGCGGTTATCAGTGGGGTACCACAGAGGTCAGTATTGGGCCCTCTTCTTTTTAACATATTTATTAATGACCTTGTAGGGGGCATTCAGAGCAGAATTTCAATATTTGCAGATGACACTAAACTCTGCAGGGTAATCAATACAGAGGAGGACAATTTTATATTACAGGATGATTTATGTAAACTAAAAGCTTGGGCTGATAAATGGCAAATGAGCCTTAATGGGGATAAATGTAAGGTCATGCACTTGGGTAGAAGTAATAAGATGTATAACTATGCGCTTAATTCTAAATCTCTGGGCAAAACCGTCAATGAAAAAGACCTAGGAGTATGGGTGGATGACAAACTCATGTTCAGTGGCCAGTGTCAGGCAGCTGCTACAAAGGCAAATAAAATAGTGGGATGCATTAAAAGAGGCATAGATGCTCATGAGGAGAACATAATTTTACCTCTATACAAGTCACTAGTTCGACCACACTAAAGGTACCTTCACACTAAACGATATCGCTAGCAATCTGTGATGTTGCAGCGTCCTCGCTAGCGATATCGTTTAGTTTGACACACAGCAGCGATCAGAATCCTGCTGTGATGTCGTTGGTCGGGGCTAGAGGGCCAGACCTTTCTTTGGTCGCTGGCTCTCCCGCTGACATCGCTGAATCGGCGTGTGTGACACCGATTCAGCGATGTCTTCACTGGTAACCAGGGTAAACATCGGGTAACTAAGCGCAGGGCCGCGCTTAGTAACCCGATGTTTACCCTGGTTACCATCCGAAAAGTAAAAAAAACAAACAGTACATACTTACCTAACGCTGTCTGTCCTCCAGCGCTGTGCTCTGCACTCCTCCTGTACTGGCTGTGAGCGTCGGTCAGCCGGAAAGCAGAGCGGTGACGTCACCGCTCTGCTTTCCGGCCGCTGTGCTCACACAGACAGTACAGGAGGAGTGCAGAGCACAGCGCTGGAGGACAGACAGCATTAGGTAAGTATGTACTGTTTGTTTTTTTTACTTTTAGGATGGTAACCAGGGTAAACATCGGGTTACTAAGCGCGGCCCTGCGCTTAGTTACCCGATGTTTACCCTGGTTACCTGCATCGTTGGTCGCTGGAGAGCGGTCTGTGTGACAGCTCTCCAGCGACCAAACAGCGACGCTGCAGCGATCCGGATCGTTGTCGGTATCGCTGCAGCGTCGCTTAATGTGAAGGGGCCTTTAGAATACTGTGCACAGTTCTGGTCCCCAGTGTATAAGAAAGACAGGGCTGAACTAGAGCGGGTGCTGAGAAGAGCAACCAAGGTTATTAGAGGACTGGGGGGTCTGCAATCTCAAGATAGGTTATTACACATGGGGCTATTTAGTTTGGAAAAACGAAGACTAAGGGGTGATCTTATTTTAATGTATAAATATATGAGGGGACAGTACAAAGACCTTTCTGATGATCTTTTTAATCATAGACCTAAGTCAGGGACAAGGGGGCATCCTCTACGTCTGGAGGAAAGAAGGTTTAGGCATAATAACAGACGCGGGTTCTATACTGTAAGAGCAGTGAGACTATGGAACTCTCTGCCATATGATGTTGTAATGAGTGATTCATTACTTAAATTTAAGAGGGGATTGGATACCTTTCTTGAAAAGTATAATGTTGCAGGGTATATATACTAGATTCCTTGATAGGGCGTTGATACAGGGAACTAGTCTTTTTTGCCTTCCTCTGGATCAACATGTTAGGGCATGTTAGCTTAGACTATGGGTTGAACTAGATGGACTTAAAGTCTTCCTTCAACCTTAATCACTAGGTTACTGTGTAATCTTAATTTACTTTATAATAATAGTTAGGCATTGAAAACAGGGGGTCATTTGGCTAAAGTTGTGGGGGGGTAGGGCTGGCTCAATATTTTTGTGGGCCCAGGAAACACGGAATACGTCACGGCGGTGGAGCAGGGAGAGGTAGGTATTTCAACTTTGCAAGTGCTGTGATCCTGAGCAAGCAGGGGGGCCCACTAGTTGGCACTGGCACAGGGCCCCTCATAGTACAGCGGTGTGTTTGACGGCGGCTGGCGCCTCCCTCTGCCAGAGACTCTTTTGCATACTCTGAGGGGCCCTGTGCCAGTGCCAAGGAGTATGCCCCCCCACCTAATGAAGGAACCTGCACTTTCATCTGCACCTTCCTCTTTGTCCCCATGTAAGGTGGTATAGTATGCGGGAAGGGGAACCTGACTTTCAGCAGGGTCAGATTCTGGCTGTGTAGAGTGTAAGGGGAATGTAGTGGTCTGGATCAATGTACCAGCAGGCTCACCTAGCAGTGGCTGGGCAATGGGCAGGATGAGGAAGAAACACAGATATAGACCCAAATACAAAAGTAGGCTAAAAGCAGTTCAAAATTGGTAACAGGACTAAACAGGCGGCATAGTTTTGTTCAGTGGAGGACAACTGTAATGAGTGGCCCAGACACAGGAAGTAGGCCCAAATACAAAAGTAGGCTAAATGCAGTTCAAAATTGGTAACAGGACTAAACAGGCGGCATTGCTTTGTTCAGTGGAGGACAACTGTAATGAGTGGCACAGACACAGTTAGTAGGCCCAAAATAAAAAAGTAGGCTAAAAGCAGTTCAAAATTGGTAACAGGACAAAACAGACGGCAAAGCTTTGTTAAGTGGAGGACAACTGTAATGAGTGGCGCAGACACAGTTAGTAGGCCCAAAATAAAAAAGTAGGCAAAATGCTGTTCAAAATTGGTAACAGGACTAAACAGGCGGCATAGCTAGGTACTGGGGTGGGCTCCTCTGAGTAGTAGACAGTGGTAGTAGGCGCAAAGTGTTAACTGGTCTAAATGGAGGCCAGAGCCCCTGTATATTTTAACTATCATCTATCATTTCAACAAATTGTATTGGCAGTGCCATTGAAGGATTTAACAGCACAGACTACACAGTGGTGGAGCAGGGAGTGGTAAGTTTTGCAAGTGGTAGAACACTGTTCGAGCTGGGGAGGAACACTCTCTCGTGGGTGGTGGTACTGGCACAGGGCCCCTCATATTACGACGGTGTGTCTGACGTTGGTTGTGCACCACCACCGTCAGAGACACTTCATTGTACTAGGAGGGACCCTGTGCCAATGCCATCGCCCAAGAGTGGGCGCACCCACCTGTCCAGGCAAATGGCACTCGCATGGGTGCTTGCGCCAGGTGGTGACCACGGCCCTGTGGGGGGAGTCAGCCCATTTAGGGAGGTATAAAAATGGCCTCTGGTGGACATTTAGCAGCTGCAAATGGAGGAATTGGAGAAGTCAGTAAGAGGAGGCCAAGGCAAGACATTTTTCAGGCAAGCTACGTGTCAGCAGGAGAAGGTGGGGTGAAATATTTTGAAATCCATGATTGGTTCATTTTAATGAAGGTTAGATCACCAACATTCTGGGAAGCCAGACCTGTCCTTTTTTCGGTCAGTATTGAACCAGCAGCACTGAAGACTCTTTCTGATAGCACACTAGAAGCAGAGCAAGTGACCTCCTGTAATGCATATTCTGCCAATTCTGGCCAGGTGTCTATTTTAGATGCCCAGTAGTGTTGAGCGATACCGTCCGATACTTGAAAGTATCGGCATCGGATAGTATCGGCCGATACCCACGTGACCGCCACGTGACCAATCAGAAGCCACGACGTCATTCTCAGGTCCTAAATTCCTAGAATGAGGAGTTTAGGACCTGAGAATGACGTCGCGGCTTCTGATTGGTCGCGTGGTGGTCACATGAGCGGCACGCGACCAATCAGAAGCCGTGACGTCATGGAAGTCCCTAAACGCGCTCAGTTTAAACAAAGAAGGCTGCCGGTTACCAGCGGTGATGTCCAGGGGCCTCCGGAGAGGTGAGCATATCAATATTTTTTATTTTAATTCTTTATTTTACACATTAATATGGATCCGATACCACAAAAGTATCGGAACTCGGTATCGGAATTCCGATACCGCAAGTATCGGCCGAAACCCGATACTTGCGGTATCGGAATGCTCAACACTAATGCCCAGTAATCAAAGGCGAATGACCTGTGAGGGAGAACATCGATAAGGGAAGAAAAGTAGTTTGTAACCATACTGGACAAATGCTGTCTCCTGTCACTTTGAATCGATGCAGCACTACCTGTTGTGTCAGCGGTCACTGCGAAATCACTCCACAACCTGGTCATAAAACTCCTCTGTCCAATGCCACTTCAGATTTGTGCACCTCTAACACCTCTGCCATGTTGCCCCCTACGGCTCGTGTGAGGACCATCACCGCCGCTGTGTGCTGGGAATGCCTGAACCAAACGGTCTACAAGAGTTGCTTGTTTGGTAGCCAATATTTGCTCAAGGTTCTCATGTGGCATGATATTTTGTAATTTTCCTTTATATCGTGGATCCAGGAGGCAGGCCAACCAGTAATCGTCATCAGTCATCATTTTTATAATGCGTGGGTCCCTTTTTAGGATACGCAAGGCATACTCAGCCATGTGGGCCAATGTTCCAGGTGTCAATTCACTGCTTGTGCTGGGTTGAGGAGCACTTTCTTGCAATCAACATCACAGCAAAAACCCTGTACCTGACCTTGCAACGCCACCAGTTTCTATTGCCCCCTGAGAAGCACCCTCCGCCCATAAATATTCATCCCCATCATCCTCCTCCTCCTCCTCCTCTTCATCTGCCACCTCGTCCAGCAGAGTTCCCTGAGCAGATAATGGCTGACTGTCATCAAGGCTTCCCTCCTCCTCGGCTGCAGATGCCAGCTCCTTGATGTGCGTTAAACTTTGCATCAGCAGACGCATTAGTGGGATGCTCATGCTTATGATGGCGTCGTCTGCACTTACCAGCCGTGTGCATTCCTCAAAACACTGAAGGACTTGACAGAGGTCTTGGAGCTTCAACCACTGCACACCTGACAACTCCATGTCTGCCATCGAACTGCCTGCCCATGTATGTGTATCCTCCCACAAATTAATCACAGCACGCCTCTGTTTGCACAGCCTCTGATCCTTGTGCAGTGTGGAGTTCCACCTTGTTGCAACATCGATTATTAGGTGGTGCTGGGGAAGATTTGGCGATCACTGATGGTTAAGCATACAGCTGGAGTGTACGGGTGACCAGCGGAAGTGCGAGCAAAGTCTTTGCACCTTCAGGAGCAGGGCTGGTAACTCTGGATAATTTTTCAGGAAGCACTGCACCAGCAGGTTCAAGGTGTGAGCCAGGCAAGGTATGTGTTTAAGTTCTGAAAGGGCTATGGCAGCCATAAAATTCCTTCCGTTATCACTGACTACCTTGCCTGCCTCAAGATGTACTCTGCCCAGCCATGACTGAGTTTGTTGCAAGTACTCGGCCAGTACTTCCGCGGTGTGTCTGTTGTCGCCCAAATACTTCATTTCTAACACAGCCTGCTGATGCTTACCACTAGCTGTTCGATAATGGGACACCTCGTTTGCAACACTGGCAGCTGCGGATGGAGTGGTCGTCCGACTGCGCTCTGTGGACGAGCTTTCGCTTCTGGAGGAGGAGGGGTTGCGAATGCCTACAGTCAACTGTTTCCTAGACCGTGGGCTAGGCAGAACTGTCCCACTATGGCTGTCCCCTGTGGACCCTGCATCCACCACATTAACTCAGTGTGCCGTGATGGACATGTAACGTCCCTGGCCATGCCTACTGGTCCATGCATCTGTTGTGAGGTGCACCTTTCTACTGACTGCCTCAGTCCATGGACAATGCGGTCTTTGACATGCTGGTGGAGGGCTGGGAGGGCTTTTCTCGCAAAGAAGTGACAACTGGGTTGGTCATAGCGGGGTACTGCGTAGGCCATCAGGGCTTTGAAAGCTTCTGGATCGCCCCCACATAAGGGCAATGGGGTACTCGGTACCGGGTTCTTCAGTTCCCTCAGCAAGGATGTTACGGTGGCCCGACCTGGACCGTGGCCCTATGAGGGGCGCCCAATAAAAGGCAGAGTCCGTAGATAATGGTAGTGTTCGTGACGCCACCTGTGGTATTCGGTCAGAGTGACCGACGCTGCTCAGGGATCCGCTGGGGTGATGTTATGGCAGATAGATGGTGTAGCGTCCCACAGGTGAAGTATTTCCCCAGGGCTTCCCAGAAGTGTAGATGATGATAGTGGATGATGAAAGCCGCAGCGAATAACGAGGACACAATTGGTGCAGTCTCTTTACCTTTACTGAAGGCTTCAGCATCCACAGTCCAGAGTGCTGGATGACAGGGTAGGCAAGGTCCGGCCGGTCTGATGGCAATTCCAGAGTCCCCTTATCCATGTAGAAATCAGTAGCCTTCCCCTTGCGCACAGTAACGTAGTAGGTCCCTACTTGCATAAGCTACCATAAGGTCCTCACTGCTGTTATGTCTCTCTCTCTGTCCCCCAGATGGATAGGACAAACCCGTATGACGGTGGTGGCCTGTATCTATTTTATAGGGACCGTAGAGACGCCCCTCCTCCACAATTGCCACCGTGTCTGCTTAGGTTTTTAGGTCGAACAGCCAACTTGGAATTGACTGCCCTGCCGGTCTCTGAAGTTAAGCATAGAGTCTATTACTCCCTCGGTGTTCCGGCCACCGGATCTGCGCTTCAGATGGAGGCAGCCTGCTTCTAGCTGGTCTCCCACTGATGTTTCACTCCTGTTGCTATGACTTCTTTTCTCACTCACTACAGCACATTTCCTTTCTTGTTTTTTCTTAGGATGCTGCCGCATGGGTTGCAGGTGCGTGTCCTTCTTTCCTTCCTCCTCAGACTTCAGTCTGGATCTGACCAGGGATCACCCCAGTCAGCTTGACCTGGAGACTTTTCCTCATCGGTCTCCAGCCAGGAACCCTCCTCTCCTCGTTCTGACTGACTAACTTCCTAACCAACCCACCAGTTTTACCCTATGTGAGGAGTGGCCTAGTAGATAGAACCCTTAGCTCCCCCTGGTGGACTAGCGTATGAAGTGTGTGTGTGGCTGTGATACCTGGCAAGGTGAACTCCTTTGGTGCCATCAGACGTAACATGACTCCCCCCTGGTGGAAGAACGACATTACTGCAACTACCAGGACTCTGGGGCGCTGCACTTCGCTTTCAATCAACCAGTAGGGCATCATCTCTAACGAGATTAGTCTAGCAATGTGGGCGTTCAAACCCTGTGTACGCAGATGAGAGGATGAGTACTTTCTTTTCCTAACGAGAGTCTCTTTTAGGGTAAGCTGGACTGGAGAGGTGCATATGGTGGAACTAGTGGTGGTGGTGGTGGACATGGCGGATTGAGAGAGGTTTGGTGATGGTATTCTCAATGTTGGCCTACATACAGTGTTTGCTACCAATAACCTTGTGATTCCCTGACTGCTTTGGCCTTGCGACGATACCTCCACATTTGCTGCTGGTGGTGTCCTAACCAGTGGGCTTACTGTGAGGGAAGCAATGTAGGGTTGCTGACTACCTTCATTCTGATCAGGTGCACCAACGGTATGGGACGTTCGGTAGTTAGTTCAGGCTCCCAAGTGCATGCTGGTTAAATGTCTAAGCATGCAAGTTGTATTTAAATTTTGAAGATTCTTCCCTCTGATAAAGGTCTTTGAGCATTTCTTACAGAAAACTTTTGACTGATCATTCGGATCTTGGTTAAAAAATTGCCACACTGCACTCTTCCTACTATGGAATACCTTTTCAGGCATTGCATGCTGTGTTACTTTCAACGGATGGCCACACTGTCCTAAAACTGTTTTTGTTTTTGACAAACGTTTTTGGCCTGATACGGGCCTGCCAGATGACAGCTGTTGTGATGTAGATGGCTGCTGAGGATCATTCTCCTCTGCTTCAGAGCTACTGGCAGCGGCACCCTCTTCCCCCAATGGCTGCCAATCTGGGTCAACAACTGGGTCATCTATCACCTCCTCCACCGAAAGTCGGCGATTTTTGAATTTGTCTGATCCGCTTCACTCAACCCTAGTTTGTCTGATTTTTCTCTTTATAGGTATATTTTTGAGTAAAATCTAAATTTTTATTTTAGTGTATCAACTTCTGACATGTCTCCAAAGTTCCAAGCAATAAATTTTATATTTTTTTTCCGACAAAAAAAAATGATCAAAATTAGAAAAAAAAACAAGTGCTTTCAGGACTCAAATAATGCAAAGAACACAAGTGCATAATCATTTAGAAACAACAATACTAATGTTTTAACTCAGGAAGAGTTCAGAAATCAATATGTTGTGGAATAAACATGAATTTTAATCACAGCGTTCATGCGTCTTGGCATGCTTTCTACCAGTCTTTCACACTGCTTCTTGCACAAAAATTTAAGCAGTTCTTTTATGTTTGATGGCTAGTGACTATCCATCATCCTCTTGACTACATTTGAGAGGTTTTCAATGGGGTCTGGAGATTGGGCTGCTTATGACAGGGTTTTAATGTGGTGGTCTCTATTTTTTCCAGAGCTGTATGTACATTGCTCAAAAAAGTAAAGGGAACACTTAAACAACAGAATATAACTCCAAGTAAATCAAACTTCTGTGAAATCAAACTGTCCTTTTAGGAAGCAACACTTCAATTTCACATGCTGTTGTGCACATAGAATAGACAACAGATGGAAATTATTGGCAATTATCAAGACACACTCAATAAAGGAGAGGTTCTGCAGGTGAGGACCACAGACCACATCTCAGTACCAATGCTTTCTGGCTGATGTTTTGGTCACATTTGAATGTTGGTTATGCTTTCACACTCGTGGTAGCATGAGACGGACGCTACAACCCACACAAGTGCATACAAAACAAGAGAACGGAGCAACAAAATCCCAAAAGACATGATCATAAAAACATACAAATTTTATTAAACCAGTATTAACACATTATATCAACATATATAAATATATAGTAGGCATATAGCCAAAGAAACATGAAGTGTGGAGGAAACTGGTGGTAAGCTTGGGGACCAGGAGGGAGTAAGATATATTACATCCAAGGCATAGCCAGAGAGATCACCAGATCACATTACTGTCTCATAGCGTTATTTCATAATTTAGGGGACCTCAGTACAACTGTCCATGGCAAAGTATACCATTATACACCGCCACCCTATCAGTAAGCATAGTCACTAGCGTGAAACAAACAGGCTTACCCATTAAGTCAAGATGACTCCCTTCGGTTCCACAGGCAGACCCCCTGACGCGCGTTTCGCCGTCTGCTTTCTCAAAAGGGGTCACACAAGTGGCTCAGGTAGTACTGCTAATCCAGGATGGCACATCATTGCAAGCTGTGGCAAGGTTTCCTGTGTCTGTCAGTGTAGTGTCCAGAGGCTGGAGGCGCTACCAGGAGACAGGCCAGTACACCAGGAGACGTGGAAGGGGCAATAGGAGGGCAACAACCCAGCAGCAGGACCACTACCTCAGCCTTTGTGCAAGGAGGAACAGGAGGAGCACTGCCAGAGCCCTGCAAAATGACCTCCACCAGGCCACAAATGTGCATGTGTCTGCACAAACTGTTATAAACCGACTCCATGAGGATGGTCTGAGTGCCCGACATCCACAGATGAGGGTTGTGCTCACAGCCCAACATCGCGCAGGATGCTTCGCATTTGCCACAGGAGCATGCTCAGGCATTGTAGGGAGGTTATACAGGCACGTGGAGGCCATACACACAACTGAACATCATTTCCTTGTCTTGAGGCATTTCCACTGAAGTTGGATCAGCCTGTAATTTGATTTTCCACTTTGATTTTGAGTATCATTCCAAATCTGGACCTCCATGGGATATTCATTTTGATTTACATTGATCATTTTTATCTTTTATTGTCCTCGACACATTCCATTATGTAATGAATAAAGATTTTCAACTGAAATATTTCTTTCAGTGATATCTAAGATGTGGTATTAAAGTGTTTGCTTTATTTTTTTGAGCCGTGTATATATACAGTATGTACGTATATATATATATATATATATATATATATATATATATATATATAGTGGTACAAAAGTAGGTGGACAGTATGTGTAATAGGCAGGGGTGAACCTAGCCTCTCTGCTGCCTGAGGCGAACGGCAAAATGGCTCCCCTAACTTGACGCACATGGAAAATACATACACTTTTAAATAGGAATATATTTGAAACATCGATCTTTACACTTCTTCAGGGACTAAATGCCGCCTGAGGTGAAGTGATCAACTTGCTTCATTTTAACTGTGCCCTTGGGCGGGGAACAGTGCTTACTGTAGCGCTTCTTCCCCGGCAGGCGTCCGTGTCGTACAGATGCGGCACACAGTTGCCACACGTATTACATGGGCACGAATATCTCCAGTACCGTTTTTTCCGGTACTGGAAATATCAGGATGTGTGAAACCAGCCTAAAGCCATATTCACACGATCAGTATTTGGTCAGAATTTTACCTCAGTATTTGTAAGCCAAATCGGGAGTGGGTGAGAGATCCAGAAGTGGTGCATATGTTTCTTTATACTTTTCCTCTGATTGTTATTCTCCTGGTTTTGGCTTACAAATGCTGAGGTAAAATACTGAACATGTGAACGTTGCCTGATAGCGTGTTTCTCTTACTTCTGACTTCCCACAAACAGCTGGAGCTGGAGGGGACCGCGGCGCCCATCTGACCCGTAATGGACCGGGATCGCCCCTGGGTGAGTATAATATAACCTTTATTTCTCATCTCAGGATACATCGGGGGCTTATCTACAGCATTACAGAATACATTACAGAATGCAGGAGATAAGCCCCTGATGCCGGTGGCCGCAGCTCATATACGATTTTTGGGGTGACAGACGCCCTTTAAAAAGGTACTACTGGCCTCTTAGATCCTCAATATTAATCTGACCTGATAGCAAAATGACTATATTTGCCCATAGGATATGTCCTCCACTTGCCCAAGTAAGTCACAATAACATGTACGTTATCTTATAAGCACCACTTATTTGTACCATATAAATGAGATCATGTATATACTATTCATCCTATGGGCAAATATAGTCATTTTGCTATCAGGTCAGATTAATATTGAGGATCTGAGAGGTCAGTAGTAGGGTTGAGCGAAACGGGTCGTTCATTTTCAAAAGTCGCCGACTTTTGGCAAAGTCGGGTTTCATGAAACCCGATCCGACCCCTGTGCGGGGTCGGCCATGCGGTACGCGACTTTCGCGCCAAAGTCGCGTTTCAATGACGCGAAAAGCGCCATTTCTCAGCCAATGAAGGTAAACGCAGAGTGTGGGCAGCGTGATGACATAGGTCCTGGTCCCCACCATCTTAGAGAAGGGCATTGCAGTGATTGGCTTGCTGTCTGCGGCGTCACAGGGGCTATAAAGGGGCGTTCCCGCCGACCGCCATGTTACTGCTGCTGATCTGAGCTTAGGGAGAGGTTGCTGCCGCTTCGTCAGAAGCAGGGATAGCGTTAGGCAGGGTCCATTAACCACCAAACCGCTTGTGCTGTAGCGATTTCCACTGCCCAACACCACCTTCGGTGTGCAGGGACAGTGGAAGCTACATTTTTTTTTTTTCCCCCTCAGCGCTGTAGCTCATTGGGCTGCCCTAGAAGGCTCCCTGATAGCTGCATTGCTGTGTGTACGCCGCTGTGCAAACCAACTGCTTTTTTCAAAGCACAAATCCTCTTGTTCCTTCCTTTCTGCACAGCTATCTTTTTGGTTTGTACACACTTTTTATTTAATTTGTGCATCAGTCCACTCCTTATTGCTGCCTGCCATACCTGGCTGAGATTACTGCAGGGAGATAGTAATTGAAGGACACTCCCTGTTTTTTTTTTTTTTTTGTGGGAGATTAAGATTGACATTTCTGCTAGAGTGCCATCCCTGTCTGTGTCATCTCTCACTCAGTGGGCCATAGAAAGCCTATTTATTTTTTTTGCTTGATTTGGGTTATAAAATCTACCTGAAAAAATCACTACATCAATCAGTGGGAGAAAAATATTGGCCTCAGGGCTTGTGTGCCACTCTTGACTCCTGTGTGCATCATCACTCACTCAGTGGGCCATAGAAAGCCTATTTATTTTTTTGCTTGATTTTGGTTCTAAAATCTACCTGAAAAAATCACTACATCAATCAGTGGGAGAAAAATATTGGCCTCAGGGCTTGTGTGCCACTCCTGACTCCTGTGTGCATCATCACTCACTCAGTGGGCCATAGAAAGCCCATTTTTTTTTTTTTTTTGCTTTATTTGGGTTCTAAATTCTACCTGAAAAAATCAATAAATCAATCAGGGGGAGATTAATATTGGCCTTTGGGCTTGTGTGCCAGTCCTAAGCGTGCCATCTCTCTCTCTCAGATAGTGGGCCATAGAAAGCCTATTTATTTTTTTTTTTTTTATTGGGTTTATAAATTTTCCCTGGAAAAAAAAAAAAAAAGTGGGAGATTAATATTGGCCTCTGGGCTTGTGTGCCAGTCCTGAGCGTGCCATCTCTCTCACAAATAGTGGGCCATAGAAAGCCTATTTATTTATTTTTTTTTGGTTTTATAAATTCTCCCTTAAAAAAAAAGGGAGATTAATATTGGCCTTTGGGCTTGTGTGCCAGTCCTAAGCGTGCCATCTCTCTCTGTCTCTCAGATAGTGGGCCATAGAAAGCCTATTTATTATTTTTTTTATTGGGTTTATAAATTTTCCCTGGAACAAAAAAAAAAAGTGGGAGATAAATATTGGCCTCTGGGCTTGTGTGCCACTCCTGACTCCTGTGTGCGTCATCTCTCACTCAGTGGGCCATAGAAAGCCTTTTTTTGTTTTATTTGTTTTCTAAATTCTCCCTGAAAAAATCATTTTATTTTCTTTGGTTTCTAAATTCTTCCTGAAAAAATCATTTTATTCTATTTTTTTTTTCCTAAAGTCTCCCTGAAAAAAAAAAAAAAAAAAACAAATCAGTGGGAGATTAATATTGCCCTTTCTGCTTGTGTGCCAGTCTTGACTCCTGGGTGTGCCATCTCTCTCTCTCTCTCCAATTGTGGGCCATAGAAAGCCTATTATTTTTTTAGCTTGATTTGGGTTCCAAAATCTACCTGAAAAAATCACTACATCAATCAGTGGGAGATAAATATTGGCCTCTGGGCTTGTGTGCCACTCCTGACTCCTGTGTGCGTCATCTCTCACTCAGTGGGCCATAGAAAGCCTTTTTTTGTTTTATTTGTTTTCTAAATTCTCCCTGAAAAAATCTTTTTATTTTATTTGGTTTCTAAATTCTTCCTGAAAAAATCATTTTATTCTATTTTTTTTTCCTAAAGTCTCCCTGAAAAAAAAAAACAAAAAAAAACAAATCAGTGGGAGATTAATATTGCCCTTTCTGCTTGTGTGCCAGTCTTGACTCCTGGGTGTGCCATCTCTCTCTCTCTCTCCAATTGTGGGCCATAGAAAGCCTATTATTTTTTTAGCTTGATTTGGGTTCCAAAATCTACCTGAAAAAATCACTACATCAATCAGTGGGAGATAAATATTGGCCTCTGGGCTTTTGTGCCACTCCTGACTCCTGTGTGCGTCATCTCTCACTCAGTGGGCCATAGAAAGCCTTTTTTTGTTTTATTTGTTTTCTAAATTCTCCCTGAAAAAAATCATTTTATTTTATTTGGTTTCTAAATTCTTCCTGAAAAAATCATTTTATTCTATTTTTTTTTTCTAAAGTCTCCCTGAAAAAAAAAAAAAAAAACAAATCAGTGGGAGATTAATATTGCCCTTTCTGCTTGTGTGCCAGTCTTGACTCCTGGGTGTGCCATCTCTCTCTCTCTCCAATTGTGGGCCATAGAAAGCCTATTATTTTTTTTAGCTTGATTTGGGTTCCAAAATCTACCTGAAAAAATCACTACATCAATCAGTGGGAGATAAATATTGGCCTCTGGGCTTGTGTGCCACTCCTGACTCCTGTGTGCGTCATCTCTCACTCAGTGGGCCATAGAAAGCCTTTTTTTGTTTTATTTGTTTTCTAAATTCTCCCTGAAAAAATCATTTTATTTTATTTGGTTTCTAAATTCTTCCTGAAAAAATCATTTTATTCTATTATTTTTTTTTCCTAAAGTCTCCCTTAAAAAAAAAAAAAATCAAATCAGTGGGAGATTAATATTTACATTTGTGCTTCAGTGACAGTCCTGCGTGTGTGGCATCTCTCTCATTTGTTGCCACCAACAACAGAGTGTGTAACATTGTGCCTGATTTTCGTTGTGGTCTCACTCACCTGTAAAGGGGTAGCTAAATCATACTGAAGTTATAGCTCACCGTGTAATCTGTGTGACAGCAACAAATACCGTTAGTTTGTTTACGTTTTTAAAACAATGAGGAAGTATGGTGGAAGAGGTCGTGGCCGGGGGCGTTCATTGTCAGCTGGTAATGAGGGTAGTGGTAGTGGTGGAGCATCAGCTGGTCGTGGGAAAAAAAATATTGCACCTAAGTCTGGAGCTGTGGAGCCAGGTTCGTCGTCTGGCTACACAAGGCCTCGAACGCTCCCTTTTCTGGGAGTAGGAAAACCGCTTTTAAAGCCGGAGCAGCAAGAGCAAGTTTTGGCTTATCTTGCTGACTCAGCCTCTAGCTCTTTTGCCTCCTCTCGTGAAACTGGTAAATGTCAAAGCAGCGCGTCGTTAGTGGATGTTCACGGTCAGGGACAAGTCGCTTCCTTGTCCTCTTCAGCAAAAACAACAACAGAGAAGAATGCAGCAGGCGACACAACGGGTTACTCCATGGAGCTCTTTACACATACTGTCCCTGGCTTAGAAAGTGAAGCAGTTAACAGTCCATGCCCATTACAAGTTGAATCTGACATGGAGTGCACTGATGCACAGCCACAGCCAGACTACTATGCTGGTCCTTTGACTCAGACCACAACATTGCCCTCGCAGGGTGCTGATCAAGAATCAGACCCTGATGAGACTATGTTGCCCCATCACGAACGCTATACCACCGACCGACACGGTGACACAGACGAAGTTGCACACGAGCTACAAGAAGAGGTAATAGATGACCCAGTTCTTGACCCCGATTGGCAGCCATTGGGGGAACAGGGTGCAGGCGGCAGCAGTTCTGAGGCGGAGGAGGAGGGGCCGCAGCAGGCATCAACATCGCAACAGGTTCCATCTGCCGGGCCCGTATCTTGCCCAAAACGCGTGGCAAAGCCAAAACCTGTTGGAGGACAGCGTGGCCATCCGGTTAAAGCTCAGTCTGCAATGCCTGAAAAGGTATCCGATGCTAGAAAGAGTGCAGTCTGGCATTTTTTTTAAACAACATCCAATTAATCAGCGCAAAGTCATCTGTCAAAAATGTTCAACTACCTTAAGCAGAGGACAGAATCTGAAAAGTCTCAATACAAGTTGCATGCATAGACATTTAACCACCATGCATTTGCAAGCCTGGACTAACTACCAAACGTCCCTTAAGGTTGTAGCACCCTCGGCCAATGAAGCTAGTCAGCAACGCAACATCCCTTCCGGCAGTGTAGGGCCACCATTTTCCGCACCACCTGCAGTATCTGTGCAGGTTTCTTTGCCAGGCCAAAGCAGTCAGGGTCAGGGAATCACCAGTTTCGTAGTAGGAAACACTGCATCTAGGGCACCGGTGGCAACAATACCATCTCCCACCGTCTCTCAGTCTGCCATGTCCACCGGCACCCCCGCTAGTTCCACGATCTCCAGCTCTCCAGTCCAGCTCACCCTACATGAGACTATGGTTAGAAAAAGGAAGTACTTAGCCTCGCATCCGCGTACACAGGGTTTGAACGCACACATAGCTAGACTAATCTCGTTAGAGATGATGCCCTACCGGTTAGTTGAAAGCGAAGCTTTCAAAGCCCTGATGGACTACGCTGTACCACGCTACGAGCTACCCAGTCGACACTTTTTTTCCAGAAAAGCCATCCCAGCCCTCCACCAGCATGTTAAAGAGCGCATCGTCCATGCACTCAGGCAATCTGTGAGCACAAAGGTGCACCTGACAACAGATGCATGGACCAGTAGGCATGGCCAGGGACGTTACGTGTCCATCACGGCACACTGGGTAAATGTGGTGGATGCAGGGTCCACAGGGGACAGCAAGTTTGGGACAGTTCTGCCTAGCCCACGGTCTAGGAAACAATTGGCTGTAGCCGTTCGCACCCCCTCCTCCTCCTCTTCGTCCTCCTGCAGAAGCGAGAGCTCGTCCACAGACCGCAGTCGCACAACCACTCCATCCGCAGCTGCCACTGTTGCACACCAGGTCTCCCATTATGGGGCAGCTACTGGCAAACGTCAGCAGGCTGTATTGGCTATGAAGTGTTTGGGCGACAACAGACACACCGCGGAAGTTCTGTCCGAGTTCTTGCAGAAAGAAACGCAGTCGTGGCTGGGCACTGTAGATCTTGAGGCAGGCAAGGTAGTGAGTGATAACGGAAGGAATTTCATGGCTGCCATCTCCCTTTCCCAACTGAAACACATTCCTTGCCTGGCTCACACCTTAAACCTGGTGGTGCAGTGCTTCCTGAAAAGTTATCCGGGGTTATCCGACCTGCTCCTCAAAGTGCGTGGACTTTGCTCACATACCCGCCGTTCGCCCGTACACTCCAGCCGTATGCAGACCTATCAGCGTTCTTTGAACCTTCCCCAGCATCGCCTAATCATAGACGTTGCAACAAGGTGGAACTCAACACTGCACATGCTTCAGAGACTGTGTGAACAGAGGCGGGCTGTTATGTTTTTGTGGGAGGATACACATACACGGGCAGGCAGTAGGATGGCAGACATGGAGTTGTCAGGTGTGCAGTGGTCGAAGATTCAAGACATGTGTCAAGTCCTTCAGTGTTTTGAGGAATGCACACGGCTGGTTAGTGCAGACAACGCCATAATAAGCATGAGCATCCCCCTAATGCGTCTGCTGATGCAAAGTTTGACGCACATAAAGGATCAGGCGTCTGCAGCTGAGGAAGAGGAAAGCCTTGATGACAGTCAGCCATTGTCTGGCCAGGGCAGTGTACAGGACGAGGTAGCGGGCGAAGAGGAGGAGGAGGACGAGGAGGATGATGGGGATGATTATATTTTTAATGAGGAAGCTTTTCCGGGGCCACTGGAAATTGGTGGCGCGGCAAGGCCGGGTTCTGGTTTTTTGAGGGACACAAGTGACGTGGATTTGCCTGAAACTGCCCCTCAACCAAGCACAACCGCAGATTTGAGAACTGGAACTTTGGCCCACATGGCGGATTATGCCTTACGTATCCTCAAAAGGGACACACGCATAACTAAAATGATGAATGATGACGATTACTGGTTGGCCTGCCTCCTTGATCCTCGCTATAAAGGCAAATTGCAAAATATAATGCCACATGAGAACTTGGAAATAATATTAGCAACCAAACAATCAACTCTTGTTGACCGTTTGCTTCTGGCATTCCCTGCACACAGCGCCCGTGATCGTTCTCACACGAGCTGCAGGGGCCAGCAGACCAGAGGAGTTAGAGGGGCAGAAATCAGAAGTGGCGTTGGCCAGAGGGGTTTTCTGACCAGGTTGTGGAGTGATTTTGCTATGACCGCAGACAGGACAGGTACTGCAGCATCAATTCAAAGTGACAGGAGACAACATTTGTCCAGTATGGTTACAAACTATTTTTCATCCCTTATCGATGTTCTCCCTCAACCGTCATTCCCATTTGATTACTGGGCATCAAAATTAGACACCTGGCCAGAATTGGCAGAATATGCATTGCAGGAGCTTGCTTGCCCGGCAGCTAGTGTCCTATCAGAAAGAGTATTCAGTGCTGCAGGTTCAATACTAACAGAAAAAAGGACTCGTCTGGCTACCCAAAATGTAGATGATCTAACCTTCATTAAAATGAACCACAACTGGATTTCGAAATCTTTTGCCCCACCTTGCCCGGCTGACACCTAGCTTTCCTATGAAAAGGTCTTGCCTATGGACTATTCTGAATGCCTTTTCCAATCTCGTAATTTTCTGCACCTGATTGTCCAGCATACGACATGTTTACACCTCACTAAATGGCCAAACTCCCCACACGGGGCCGTGGTATCGACACTTGGCGACAGCACCCGTGAGAGTGCAGTTTGTCTGAAGAGGTGGGTGAGCCCGCTTTTGGTCGACGGCACTGCCACTGGGTCCCTCCTAGTACAATAAAGTGTCTCTGGCGGTGGTGGTGCGCACCCAACGTCAGACACACCGTTGTAATATGAGGGGCCCTGGGCCTGTACCGCCGGCCACAAGACAGTTTCATAGTAACATAGTAACATAGTAACATAGTTAGTAAGGCCGAAAAAAGACATTTGTCCATCCAGTTCAGCCTATATTCCATCATAATAAATACCCAGATCTACGTCCTTCTACAGAACCTAATAATTGTATGATACAATATTGTTCTGCTCCAGGAAGACATCCAGGCCTCTCTTGAACCCCTCGACTGAGTTCGCCATCACCACCTCCTCAGGCAAGCAATTCCAGATTCTCACTGCCCTAACAGTAAAGAATCCTCTTCTATGTTGGTGGAAAAACCTTCTCTCCTCCAGACGCAAAGAATGCCCCCTTGTGCCCGTCACCTTCCTTGGTATAAACAGATCCTCAGCGAGATATTTGTATTGTCCCCTTATATACTTATACATGGTTATTAGATCGCCCCTCAGTCGTCTTTTTTCTAGACTAAATAATCCTAATTTCGCTAATCTATCTGGGTATTGTAGTTCTCCCATCCCCTTTATTAATTTTGTTGCCCTCCTTTGTACTCTCTCTAGTTCCATTATATCCTTCCTGAGCACCGGTGCCCAAAACTGGACACAGTACTCCATGTGCGGTCTAACTAGGGATTTGTACAGAGGCAGTATAATGCTCTCATCATGTGTATCCAGACCTCTTTTAATGCACCCCATGATCCTGTTTGCCTTGGCAGCTGCTGCCTGGCACTGGCTGCTCCAGGTAAGTTTATCATTAACTAGGATCCCCAAGTCCTTCTCCCTGTCAGATTTACCCAGTGGTTTCCCGTTCAGTGTGTAATGGTGATATTGATTCCCTCTTCCCATGTGTATAACCTTACATTTATCATTGTTAAACCTCATCTGCCACCTTTCAGCCCAAGTTTCCAACTTATCCAGATCCATCTGTAGCAGAATACTATCTTCTCTTGTATTAACTGCTTTACATAGTTTTGTATCATCTGCAAATATCGATATTTTACTGTGTAAACCTTCTACCAGATCATTAATGAATATGTTGAAGAGAACAGGTCCCAATACTGACCCCTGCGGTACCCCACTGGTCACAGCGACCCAGTTAGAGACTATACCATTTATAACCACCCTCTGCTTTCTATCACTAAGCCAGTTACTAACCCATTTACACACATTTTCCCCCAGACCAAGCATTCTCATTTTGTGTACCAACCTCTTGTGCGGCACGGTATTTCCCCCCACCCCAGCTCAAACAGTGCTCTATCACTTGCAAAATTATCTCACAGCTCCACCAATGTTTAGTCTATGCGCTGACATCCTTCAATGCCTGCCACTGACAATACCATTGTATTGACATTATTGTTATGTTAGGCCTTTGATGCCTGTCTGTGGTCACTCCTTCCACTAGGCCTCCACTGACCACACCACTGCTGCCCGTGTACCCCTGTAACCAATTTAAAATTGCCTACAGCCATGTGTTATTATTTTAGGCCTTCGATGCCTGTCTGCGGTGACTCCTTCCACTAGGCCTCCACTGACCACACCACTGCTGCCCGTGTACCCCTGTAACCAATTTAAAATTGCCTACAGCCATGTGTTATTATTTTAGGCCTTCGATGCCTGTCTGCGGTGACTCCTTCCACTAGGCCTCCACTGACCACACCACAGCTGCCCGTGTACCCCTGGAACCAATTTAAAATTGCCTACAGCCATGTGTTATTATTTTAGGCCTTCGATGCCTGTCTGCGGTGACTCCTTCCACTAGGCCTCCACTGACCACACCACTGCTGCCCGTGTACCCCTGGAACCAATTTAAAATTGCCTACAGCCATGTGTTATTATTTTAGGCCTTCGATGCCTGTCTGCGGTCACTCCTTCCACTAGGCCTCCACTGACCACACCACTGCTGCCCGTGTACCCCTGTAACCAATTTAAAATTGCCTACAGCCATGTGTTATTATTTTAGGCCTTCGATGCCTGTCTGCGGTGACTCCTTCCACTAGGCCTCCACTGACCACACCACTGCTGCCCGTGTACCCCTGGAACCAATTTAAAATAGCCTACAGCCATGTGTTATTATTTTAGGCCTTCGATGCCTGTCTGCAGTGACTCCTTCCACTAGGCCTCCACTGACCACACCACTGCTGCCCGTGTACCCCTGGAACCAATTTAAAATTGCCTACAGCCATGTGTTATTATTTTAGGCCTTCGATGCCTGTCTGCGGTCACTCCTTCCACTAGGCCTCCACTGACCACACCACTGCTGCCCGTGTACCCCTGGAACCAATTTAAAATTGCCTACAGCCATGTGTTATTATTTTAGGCCTTCGATGCCTGTCTGCGGTCACTCCTTCCACTAGGCCTCCACTGACCACACCACTGCTGCCCGTGTACCCCTGGAACCAATTTAAAATTGCCTACAGCCATGTGTTATTATTTTAGGCCTTCGATGCCTGTCTGCGGTGACTCCTTCCACTAGGCCTCCACTGACCACACCACTGCTGCCCGTGTACCCCTGTAACCAATTTAAAATTGCCTACAGCCATGTGTTATTATTTTAGGCCTTCGATGCCTGTCTGCGGTGACTCCTTCCACTAGGCCTCCACTGACCACACCACTGCTGCCCGTGTACCCCTGGAACCAATTTAAAATTGCCTACAGCCATGTGTTATTATTTTAGGCCTTCGATGCCTGTCTGCAGTGACTCCTTCCACTAGGCCTCCACTGACCACACCACTGCTGCCCGTGTACCCCTGGAACCAATTTAAAATTGCCTACAGCCATGTGTTATTATTTTAGGCCTTCGATGCCTGTCTGCGGTCACTCCTTCCACTAGGCCTCCACTGACCACACCACTGCTGCCCGTGTACCCCTGGAACCAATTTAAAATTGCCTACAGCCATGTGTTATTATTTTAGGCCTTCGATGCCTGTCTGCGGTCACTCCTTCCACTAGGCCTCCACTGACCACACCACTGCTGCCCGTGTACCCCTGGAACCAATTTAAAATTGCCTACAGCCATGTGTTATTATTTTAGGCCTTCGATGCCTGTCTGCGGTCACTCCTTCCACTAGGCCTCCACTGACCACACCACTGCTGCCCGTGTACCCCTGGAACCAACATCAGAAAATATAAAAATAAGTATTTTGCTTATAAAAAAGAAAATACTGGAGAGATATCAAATGCAGACATTTTAACATTAAAAACAAACACATACAACAAAAATCTGGTACAGTACTAAAAATGGCCACCAGCTACAATAACTTTCTCCTGCAAGTAGTTAACTGAAAGGTTTTTTCAATTTTAAACACAGATATGGCATCCACCGAGTGTTGTCCTGTCGCGTCTTCTTTATATTATTGCCAAGAAGATGCAAAACAATGAAAATAATAAAATCATTATTTACCAAAAAAATAGAGTAAGTCAAAACCACATTGCAAATAAACATTCATTACAAATAAAGAAGCAGGGCGCGTCCGAGGGTGAGTATATACCTAATAAGAATATAATCACCCTCGGACGCGCCCTGCTTCTTTCCGACAGCCTTCCTTCCTAAGAATCAGCCCTTCCGTGGTGTAGAGAGAGGGTTTGTTACACTCCAAGGTGTTCCCCAGGTTGCCTTTCCTGAGCTTCGATCTTCCGGCTCTCGTTTAGTAGTTGTTGGAAACTACGCTGCATTGGGCCTACAAATTGGGTATGGGGTGTAGAGAGATGGTGTGTTCCACTGTAGAGAGATGGTGTGTTCCACTCCAAGGTGTTCCCCAGGTTTCCTCGCCAATGCTTCGATCATCATGCTCTCGTTTAGTAGTTGTTGGAAACTACGCTGCATTAGGCCTACAAATTGGGTATGGGGTGTAGAGAGATGGTGTGTTCCACTCCAAGGTGTTCCCCAGGTTTCCTCTCCATTGCTTCGATCTTCATGCTCTCGTTTAGTAGTTGTTGGAAACTACGCTGCATTAGGCCTACAAATTGGGTATGGGGTGTAGAGAGATGGTGTGTTACACTCCAAGGTGTTCCCCAGGTTTCCTCTCCATTGCTTCGATCTTCCGGCTCTCGTTTAGTAGTTGTTGGAAACTACGCTGCATTAGGCCTACAAATTGGGTATGGGGTGTAGAGAGATGGTGTTTTACACTCCAAGGTGTTCCCCAGGTTTCCTCTCCATTGCTTCGATCTTCCGGCTCTCGTTTAGTAGTTGTTGGAAACTACGCTGCATTAGGCCTACAAATTGGGTATGGGGTGTAGAGAGATGGTGTGTTCCACTCCAAGGTGTTCCCCAGGTTTCCTCTCCATTGCTTCGATCTTCATGCTCTCGTTTAGTAGTTGTTCGAAACTACGCTGCATTAGGCCTACAAATTGGGTATGAGGTGTAGAGAGATGGTGTGTTACACTCCAAGGTGTTCCCCAGGTTTCCTCTCCATTGCTTCGATCTTCCGGCTCTCGTTTAGTAGTTGTTGGAAACTACGCTGCATTAGGCCTACAAATTGGGTATGGGGTGTAGAGAGATGATGTGTTACACTCCAAGGTGTTCCCCAGGTTTCCTCTCCATTGCTTCGATCTTCCGGCTCTCGTTTAGTAGTTGTTGGAAACTACGCTGCATTAGGCCTACAAATTGGGTATGGGGTGTAGAGAGATGGTGTGTTACACTCCAAGGTGTTCCCCAGGTTTCCTCTCCATTGCTTCGATCTTCCGGCTCTCGTTTAGTAGTTGTTGGAAACTACGCTGCATTGGGCCTACAAATTGGGTATGGGGTGTAGAGAGATGGTGTGTTCCACTCCAAGGTGTTCTCCAGGTTGCCTTTCCTGAGCTTCGATCTTCCGGCTCTCGTTTAGTAGTTGTTGGAAACTACGCTGCATTAGGCCTACAAATTGGGTATGGGGTGTAGAGAGATGGTGTGTTCCACTGTAGAGAGATGGTGTGTTCCACTCCAAGGTGTTCCCCAGGTTTCCTCGCCAATGCTTCGATCATCATGCTCTCGTTTAGTAGTTGTTGGAAACTACGCTGCATTAGGCCTACAAATTGGGTATGGGGTGTAGAGAGATGGTGTGTTCCACTCCAAGGTGTTCCCCAGGTTTCCTCGCCAATGCTTCGATCATCATGCTCTCGTTTAGTAGTTGTTGGAAACTACGCTGCATTAGACCTACAAATTGGGTATGGGGTGTAGAGAGATGGTGTGTTCCACTCCAAGGTGTTCTCCAGGTTGCCTTTCCTGAACTTCTATCTTCAGGCTCTCATTAAATTGTGGTTAAACGGAACAACTGCATTTGGCGTACTAGTTGGTTTGGGGCCTACTATCGGTGTCTGCCGCTCCTTGCTGTTCTCCTGGTTTCCTGTCCTGAAATTCCGTTTTCAGGCGCTCGTTAAGTAGTTGTTAATGTTAGACTGCATTTGGCCTACTAGTTGGGTTGGGGCCTACTATCGGTGTCTGCCACTCCTTGCTGTTCTCCTCCACTGAACAAAGCTGTGCCGCCTGTTTACTACTGTTGCCAATTTTGAACTGCATTTTGACTACTTACTTATTTGGGCCTACTCTCTGTGTCAGCCTCTCATTCCAGTTGTCCTCCACTGCAATGCCCCCTGATTAGTCCTGTGTTACCAATTTTGAACTGCATTTAGCCCACTTTATTCTTTGGGCCTATATCTGTGTTTCCTCCTCATCCTGCCCATTGCCCAGCCAGTGATAGATGAGTCTGCTGGTACATTGACCCATAACGCAACATTTCCCGTGCACGCTACACTGCAAGACTGTGACCCTGCTGAAAGTCAGGTCCCCCTTCCCGCATACCATACCACCTTACACGGGGACAAACAGGAAGGTGCAGATGAAAGTGCAGGTTCCTTCATCAGGTGGGGGGAGGAATACTAGTTGGCGACGTCACTGGCACAGGGCCTCTCATGGTACGCAAAAGTGTTGCTGCCGGTGGGAGGCGCCCCCGCCGTGCAAACACACCGCTGTACTTTGAGGGGCCCTGTGCCAGTGCCAATGCCAACGAGTGGGCCCCCCCTGCTTGCTCAGGTTCACAGCACTTGCAAAGTTGAAATACTTACCTCTCCCTGCTCCACTGCCGTGACGTGGTCCAGATTTCCTGGGCCCACTAATTACTTGAACCAGCCCTACCCACCACAACTTTAGCCAAATGACCCCCAATTTCAAATGCCTTCCAATTATTATAAGGTAAATTACGCTTGACAAGCTTCATTAAGAAGAATGGATGGTTTTGACATTAAAATGGGCACTCTAGGTGTTTTCCTGGCCCCCACTCACTGCCGACTATGCTGCCCCATTGACTTGCATTGGGTTTCGTGTTTCGGTCGATCCCGACTTTACGTCATAATCGGCCGATTTTACTCGACCCGACTTTTGAGATAGTCGGGTTTCGCGAAACCCGGCTCGACTCTAAAAAGGTCAAGGTCGCTCAACTCTAGCCAGTAGTACCTTTTTAACACCCCGCCCCCTTTTTCTGTTCGTTGGTTATAGGGAAAGGAAGAACAGAGAGAGAAAGAAAGAAAAGAGAGAAAGAAAGAAAGAACAGAGAGAGAAAGAAAGAAAGAAAGAAAGAAAGAAAGAAAGAAAGAAAGAAAGAAAGAAAGAAAGAAAGAGAAAAAGAAAGAAAGAAAGAACAGAGAGAGAAAGAGAAAGAAAGGGGAAAGAGGGGAATGAAAGAAAGAGGGGAAAGAAAGAGAGGAATGAAAGAAAGAACAGAGAGAGAAAGAAAGTGGGGAAAGAGAGAGAGAAAGAGAGAGGGTAAAGAAAGAACAGAGAGAGAGAGAGAAAGAAAGAACAGAGAGAAAGAAAGAAAGAACAGAGAGAGAAAGAAAGAACAGAGAGAAAGAAAGAAAGAACAGAGAGAGAAAGAAAGAACAGAGAAAAAAGGAGAGAGAAAAAAAGAATAGAGAGGGAAATAAAGAACACAGAGAAAGAAAGAGCAGAGAGAGAAAGAAAGAACAGAGAGAAAGAAAAAGAAGATTAGAGAGGGAAAGAAAGAACAGAGAGAGAAAGAAAAAAGATTAGCGATGGAAAGAAAAAACAGAGAGAGAAAGATAGATTCTATAAAGATACTATAGCGGCCCGGCTCCCATTGTAATGCCCACCTCAGCATCCCGCTGCAGGACATATCATGATCCGCTCACATGGCCGGCATCCCTGATTTCAAGGCGATCCCGCTGTCCACGCTGTTGGAGGAGGACACGGTGATGGATCTGAAGCATTCCCTGAAGTGCCTCCATGGTTCCGTCACAATCTCCTCCTGAAATTACATCACTTCCGGTCAGCTTCCAGCACGTCACTTCCAGTGGAACGTCACGTGCGAGCTTTAAAGTGCTCCTCGGGGCTCCGCCGTGTACTCCTGTGTCCACAGCAAAAGTAAGCTCCCGGCCAGGACAGCCTCTCAAAATCGGGACTATCCCGCTGGATCCGGGACGGTTGAGAGGTATGAAATTTGCTCCCCACCATACACCGACCTTGTATACGCACGGTTCCACACACCTCATACTCGTACACACACGGCTCCGCTCCGTACACCTCGTACACACACGGCTCCGCTCCATGCACCTTGTACGCACGCGTCTCTGCTCCACACAAATCGTACACACATTGCTCCGCTTCACACACCTCGTACACACACGGCTCCGCTCCGTACACCTCATACACACACGGCTCCGCTCCATATACCTCGTACACACATGGCTCCGCACACCTCGGACACACACTGCTCCGCTCCGTACACCTCGTACACACACGGCTTAGCTCCGTACACCTCGTACACACATGGCCCCGCTCCGTACATCTCGTACACACATGGCTCCGCACACCTCGTAAACACACGGCTCCGCTCCGTACACCTCGTACACACACGGCTCCGCTCCGTACACCTCATACACACACGGCCCTGCTCCGTACACCTCGTACACACACAGCTCCGCTCCGTACACCTCGTACACATATGGCTCCGCACACTTCGTACACACATGGCTCCGCTCCGTACACCTCGTACACACATGGCTCCGCACACCTCGTACACACACGGCTCCGCTCCGTACACCTCGTACACACACGGATCCGCTCCGTACACTAGGGTTGAGCGACTTTTAGTTTTTTAGGGTCGAGTCGGGTTTCGCGAAACCCGACTATCTCAACAGTCGAGTCGAGTGGAATCGGCCGATTATCGCGAAAAGTCGGGGATCGACCGAAACACGAAACCCAATGCAAGTCAATGGGGGAGCATAGTCGGCAGTGAGTGGAGGCCAGGAAAACATGTACAGTGCCCATTTTAATGGCAAAAACATCCATTCTTGTTACTGAAGCTTGTCAATCTTAATTTACCTTATAATAATAGTAAGGCATTGGAAATGGGGGGTCATTTGGCTAAAGTTGTGGGGGGTAGGGCTGGTTCAAGTATTTACTGGGCCCAGGAAATCCACAGCAGTGGAGCAGGGAGAGGTAAGTATTTCAATGAGTATTCCCCCCCCCCACCTGATGAAGGAACCTGCACTTTCATCTGCACCTTCCTTTTTGTCCCCGTGTAAGGTGGTATGGTATGCGGGAAGGGGAACCTGACTTTCAGCAGGGTCACAATCTTGCTGTGTAGCGTGCACGGGGAATGTTGCGTTATGGGTCAATGTACCAGCAGACTCATCTATCACTGGCTGGGCAATGGGCAGGATGAGGAGGAAACACAGATATAGGCCCAAAGAATAAAGTGGGCTAAATGCAGTTCAAAATTGGTAACAGGACTAACCAGGGGGCATTGCTTTGTTCAGTGGAGTACAACTGTAATGAGAGGCTGACACAGTGAGTAGGCCCAAATCAGTTAGTAGGCTAAATGCAGTTCAAAATTGGTAACAGAAGTAAACAGACGGCACTGGTTTGTTCAGTGGAGGAGAACATCATGGAGCGGCAGACACCGTTGGTAGGGCCAACAAAACAAGTAGGCCAAATGCAGTGTTATATTAAAAACAATTTAACGAGAGCCTGAAGATAGAAGCTAGGGAAAGGCAAACTGGAGAACACCTTGGAGCGGCAAACACCGTTTTTAGAACCCAGACCCAACTTGTAGGCCTAATGCAGTGTTGTTTCAACAACTATTTAACGAGAGCCTGAAGATTGAAGCTCAGGAAAGGCAACCAGGAGAACAACTTGGAGCGGCATACACTGGTAGTAGGCCCCAACCCAACTAGTAGCCCCACTGCAGTTGTTCGATTAAAAAACTATTAACGAGAGCCTGAAGATTGAAGCTCAGGAAAGGCAACCTGGAGAACACCTTGGAGCGGCAGACACCGTTAGTAGGCCCCAACCAAACTAGTAGCCCCACTGCAGTTGTTCGATTAAAAAACTATTTAACAAGAGCCTGAAGTTTGAAGCTCAGGAAAGGCAACCTGGAGAACACCTTGGAGCGGCATACACCGTTGGTAGGCCCCAACCCAACTAGTAGGCCAAATGCAGTTGTTCAATTTAACAACTATTTAACGAGAGCCTGAAGATTGAAGCTCAGGAAAGGCAACCTGGAGAACACCTTGGAGCGGCAGACACTGGTAGTAGGCCCCAACCCAACTAGTAGCCCCACTGCAGTTGTTCCATTAAAAAACTATTTAACGAGAGCCTGAAGATTGAAGCTCAGGAAAGGCAACCTGGAGAACACCTTGGAGCGGCATACACTGGTAGTAGGCCCCAACCCAACTAGTAGCCCCACTGCAGTTGTTCCATTAAAAAAACTATTTAACAAGAGCCTGAAGATTGAAGCTCAGGAAAGGCAACCAGGAGAACACCTTGGTGCGGCAGACACTGGTAGTAGGCCCCAACCCAACTAGTAGCCCCACTGCAGTTGTTCCATTAAAAAACTATTTAACAAGAGCCTGAAGATTGAAGCTCAGGAAAGGCAACCTGGAGAACACCTTGGAGCGGCAGACACCGTCTCTACAACCCAGACCCAACTTGTAGGCCTAATGCAGTGTTGTTTCAACAACTACTTAACGATAGCCAGAAGATAGAAGCTATGGAGAGGCAACCTGGAGAACACCTTGGAGCGGAAGACACCATCTCTACAACCCAGACCCAACTTGTAGGCCTAATGCAATGTTGTTTCAACAACTATTTAACAAGAGCTAGAAGATAGAAGCTATGGAGAGGCAACCTGGAGAACAGCTTGGAGCGGAAGACACCGTCTCTACAACCCAGACCCAACTTGTAGGCCTAATGCAGTGTTGTTTCAACAACTACTTAACGAGAGCTAGAAGATCGAAGCTATGGAGAGGCAACCTGGAGAACACCTTGGAGCGGCAGACACCGTCTCTACAACCCAGACACAACTTGTAGGCCTAATGCAGTGTTGTTTCAACAACTACTTAACGAGAGCTAGAAGATAGAAGCTATGGAGAGGCAAACTGGGGAACACCTTGGAGCGGCAGACACCGTCTCTACAACCCAGACCCAACTTGTAGGCCTAATGCAGTGTTGTTTCAACAACTACTTAACGAGAGCTAGAAGATCGAAGCTATGGAGAGGCAACCTGGAGAACACCTTGGAGCGGCAGACACCGTCTCTACAACCCAGACCCAACTTGTGGGCCTAATGCAGTGTTGTTTCAACAACTACTTAACGAGAGCTAGAAGATCGAAGCTATGGAGAGGCAACCTGGAGAACACCTTGGAGCGGCAGACACCGTCTCTACAACCCAGACCCAACTTGTGGGCCTAATGCAGTGTTGTTTCAACAACTACTTAACGAGAGCTAGAAGATAGAAGCTATGGAGAGGCAACCTGGAGAACACCTTGGAGCGGCAGACACCGTCTCTACAACCCAGACCCAACTTGTAGGCCTAATGCAGTGTTGTTTCAACAACTACTTAACGAGAGCTAGAAGATAGAAGCTATGGAGAGGCAACCTGGAGAACACCTTGGAGCGTCAGACACCGTTAGTAGGCCCTACCGAAGTAGTAGCCCCAATGCAGTTTTCAAATTCCTATAGGCTGAAAACCAGACTATTGACGCTCAGCTTTTTTCAGAGGAGGACAGCTGTATTGAGTGGCACAGACAGACACAGGTAGTAGGCCTTAAACAAAATTTTTGGCTCCATGCAGTTTAAAAAAGGTTACAGGGGTACACAGGCAGCATTGCTCTGGTCAGTGGAGGACAATTTAAATTATGGACCGCAGACAGAATTAGTACGCCTACAATTAAAAAAGGATGCTCTATGCAATTTAAAATAGGTTCCAGGGGTACACGGACAGCTTTGGTCTGGTCAGTGGAGGACTATTGGAAGGAGGGACCGCAGACAGGCTTAGTAGGCCTAACATAACAAAATAGGCTGTAGGCACTTTAAAATAGGTTCCAGGGGTACACGGGCAGCAGTGGTCTGGTCAGTGGAGGACTATTGGAAGGAGGGACCGCAGACAGGCTCATTAGGCCTAACATAACAAAAGTAGGCTGTAAGCACTTTAAAATAGGTTCCAGGGGTACATGGGCAGCAGTGGTCTGGTCAGTGGAGGACTATTGGAAGGAGGGACCGCAGACAGGCTTATTAGGCCTAACATAACAAAAGTAGGCTGTAGGCACTTTAAAATAGGTTCCAGGGGTACACGGGCAGCAGTGGTCTGGTCAGTGGAGGACTATTGGAAGGAGGGACCGCAGACAGGCTTAGTAGGCCTAACATAACAAAAGTAGGCTGTAGGCCCTTAAAAATAGGTTCCAGGGGTACACGGGCAGCAGTGGTCTGGTCAGTGGAGGACTATTGGAAGGAGGGACCGCAGACAGGCTTAGTAGGCCTAACATAACAAAAGTAGGCTGTAGGCCCTTAAAAATAGGTTCCAGGGGTACATGGGCAGCAGTAGTCTGGTCAGTGGAGGACTATTGGAAGGAGGGACCGCAGACAGGCTTAGTAGGCCTAACATAACAAAAGTAGGCTGTAGGCCCTTTAAAATAGGTTCCAGGGGTACACGGGCAGCAGTGGTGTGGTCAGTGGAGTACTATTGGAAGAAGTGACCGCAGACAGGCTTAGTAGGCCTAACATAACAAAAGTAGGCTGTAGGCACTTTAAAATAGCTTCCAGGGGTACACGGGCAACAGTGGTCTGGTCACTGGAGGACTATTGGAAGGAGGGACCGCAGACAGGCTTAGTAGGCCTAACATAACAAAAGTAGGCTCTATGCACTTGGAATTATCTTGCAGGGGTACACAGGCAGCATTGGTGTTGTCAGCGGAGGCCGATTGTAATGAGTGTCTGACAGTTAGCACTCCCAAAAAATAAATAGATGTTAATGTCTCGCAATACAACAAAACCAAAAAACAAAAGAGTGGCATACTTAGGTACAGGGGTGGGCTCCTCTGCTGAGTTTCAGACCTAGTAATTTGGCGCAAAGTATTTACTGGTGTAAGTATAGGACACTGCCCCTGACTATTTTAAGTAGCATCATACATGTCAACACATTGGTATTGTCAGTGCCAGGCATTGAAGGATGTCAGTGCATAGACTAAACATTGGTGGAGCTGTGAGATATAATTTTGCAAATCGTAGAGCACTGTTTGAGCTGGGGGGGGAAACTGTCTTGTGGCCGGCGGTACAGGCCCAGGGCCCGTCATGTTACAACGGTGTGTCTGACGTTGGTTGCGCGCCACCACCGCCAGAGACACTTTATTGTACTATGAGCGACCCAGTGGCAGTGCCGTCGACCAAAAGCGTGCTCACCCACCTCTTCACACAAACGGCACTCTCACGGGTGCTTGCGCCAAGTGGCGAGACCACGGCCCCGTTGGGGGGAGTTTGGCCATTTAGGGAGGTGTAAACATGTCATATGCTGGACAAACAGCTGCTGCAAATTAGGAGATTGGAAAACTCAGTCAGAGCAGTCCAGAAGCAAGACCTTTTCATTGGAAAGCTAGGTGTCAGCCGGGAAAGGTGTGGCAAAATAATTCGAAATCCAGTAGTGGTTCATTTTAATGAAGGTTAGATCATCAACATTTTGGGTAGCCAGACGAGTCCTTTTTTCGGTTAATATTGAATCAGCAGCACTGAATACTCTTTCTGATAGCACACTAGCTGCTGGGCAAGCAAGCTCCTGCAATGCATATTCTGCCAATTCAGGCAAGGTGTCTATTTTGGATGCCCAGTAATCAAATGGGAATGACGGTTGAGGGAGAACATCGATAAGGGATGAAAAATAGTTAGTAACCATACTGGACAAATGTTGTCTCCTGTCACTTTGAATTGATGCTGCAGTACCTGTCCTGTCTGTGGTCATAGCAAAATCACTCCACAACCTGGTCAGAAAACCCCTCTGTCCAACGCCACTTCTGATTTGTGCACCTCTAACACCTCTGGTCTGCTGCCTCCTGCAGCTCGTGTGAGAATGATCACCGGCGCTGTGTGCTGGGAATGCCTGAATCAAACGGTCAACAAGAGTTGATTGTTTGGTTGCTAATATTTGTTCCAAGTTCTCATGTGGCATAATATTTTGCAATTTGCCTTTATAGCGAGGATCAAGGAGGCAGGCCAACCAGTAATCGTCATCGGTCATCATTTTAATAATGCGTGGGTCCCTTTTGAGGATACGTAAGGCATAATCCGCCATGTGGGCCAAAGTTCCAGTTGTCAAATCTGCGGTTGTGCTGGGTTGAGGGGCAGTTACAGGCAAATCTATGTCACTTGTGTCCCTCAGAAAAACAGAACCCGGCCTTGCCACGCCACCAATTTCCAGTGGCCCCGGAGAAGCTTCCTCATTAAAAAAATACTCATCCCCACCATCCTCCTCATCCTCATCCTCCTCCTCCTGTTCGCCCGCTACCTCGTCCTGTACACTGCCCTGACCAGACAATGGCTGACTGTCATCAAGGCTTTCCTCTTCCTCTGCTGCAGACGCCTGCTCCTTTATGTGCGTCAAACTTTGCATCAGCAGACGCATTAGGGGGATGCTCATGCTTATTATGGCATTGTCTGCACTTACCAGTCGTGTGCATTCCTCAAAACACTGAAGGACTTGACACATGTCTTGTACCTTCGACCACTGCACACCTGACAACTTCATGCCTGCCATCCTACTGCCTGCCCATGTATGTGTATCCTCCCACAAATACATAACAGCACACCTCTGTTCGCACAGTCTCTGAAGCATGTGCAGTGTTGAGTTCCACCTTGTTGCAACGTCGATGATTAGGTGATGCTGGGGAAGGTTCAAAGACCGCTGATAGGTCTGCATACGGCTGGAGTGTACGGGCGAACGGCAGATATGCGAGCAAAGTCCGCGCACTTTGAGGAGCAGGTCGGATAACCCCGAATAACTTTTCAGGAAGCACTGCACCACCAGGTTTAAGGTGTGAGCCAGGCAAGGAATGTGTTTCAGTTGGGAAAAGGCGATGGCAGCCATGAAATTCCTTCCGTTATCACTCACTAGCTTGCCTGCCTCAAGATCTACAGTGCCCAGCCACGACTGTGTTTCTTTCTGCAAGAACTTGGACAGAACTTCCGTGGTGTGTCTGTTGTCACCCAAACACTTCATAGCCAATACAGCCTGCTGACGCTTGTCAGTAGCTGCCCCATAATGGGACACCTGGTGTGCAACAGTGGCAGCTGCGGATGGAGTGGTTGTGCGACTGCGGTCTGTGGACGAGCTCTCGCTTCTTCAGGAGGACGAGGAGGAGGAGGGGGGGCGAACGGCTACAGCCAACTGTTTCCTAGACCGTGGGCTAGGCAGAACTGTCCAATTATTGCTGTCCCCTGTGGACCCTGCATCCACCACATTCACCCAGTGTGCTGTGATGGACACGTAATGTCCCTGGCCATGCCTACTGGTCCATGCATCTGTTGTCAGGTGCACCTTTGTACTCACAGATTGCCTGAGTGCATGGACGATGCACTCTTTAACATGCTGGTGGGCGGGCTGGGATGGCTTTTCTCGAAAAGAAGTGTCGACTGGGTAGCTCGTAGCGTGGTTCAGCATAGTCCATCAGGGCTTTGAAAGCTTCACTTTCAACTACTGTAACTGGTAGGGCATCATCTCTAATGAGATTAGTCTAGCTATGTGGGTGTTCAAACCCTGTGTACGCGGATACAAGGATGAGTACTTCCTTTTTCTAACGAGAGTCTCAAGTAGGGTGAGCTGGACTGGAGAGCTGGAGATCGTGGAACTAGCGGGGGTGCCGGTGGACATGGCAGACTGAGAGACGGTTGGAGACGGTATTCTTGCCGGTGCCCTAGATGCAGTGTTTCCTACTACGAAACTGGTGATTCCCTGACCCTGACTGCTTTGGCCTGGCAACGAAACCTGCACAGATACTGCAGGTGGTGCGGAAAATGGTGGCCTTACAGTGACGGAAGAGATGTAGCGTTGCTGACTAGCTTCATTGGCCGAGGGTGCTACAACCTTAAGGGACGTTTGTTAGTTAGTCCAGGCTTGCAAATGCATGGTGGTTAAATGTCTATGCATGCAACTTGCATTTAGACTTTTCAGATTCTGACCTCTGCTTAAGGTAGTTGAACATTTTTGACTGATGACTTTGCGCTGATCAATTGGATGTTGTTTAAAAAAATGCCAGACTGCACTCTTTCTAGCATCGGATACCTTTTCAGGCATTGCAGACTGAGCTTCTTTAACTGGATGGCTACGCTGTCCTCTAACTGGTTTTGGCTTTGCCACGCGTTTTGGGCCAGATACGGGCCCGGCAGATGGAACCTGTTGCGATGTTGATGCCTGCTGTGGCCCCTCCTCCTCCGTTTCAGAACTACTGCCGCCTGCACCCTGTTCCCCAATGGCTGCCAATCGGGGTCAACAACTGGGTCATCTATGGCCTCCTCTTCTATCTCATGTGCAACTTCGTCTGTGTTACCGTGTAAGCCGGTGGTATAACGTTTGTGACGGGGCACCATAGTCTCATCAGGGTCTGATTCTGGATCAGTACACTGCGAGGGCAATGTTGTGGTCTGAGTCAAAGGAACAGCATAGTAATCTGGCTGTGGCTGTGCATCTGTGCACTCCATGTCCGATCCAACTTGTAATGGGCATGGCCTGTTAACTGTTTCACTTTCTAACCCAGGAATGGTATGTGTAAAGAGCTCCATGGAGTAACCCGTTGTGTTGCCTGACGCATCCTTCTCTGTTGTTCTTGGTGAAGAAGACAAGGAAGCGACTTGTCCCTGACCGGGAACATCCACTGACGACGCGCTGCTTTTACATTTAGCAGTTTCAGAAGAGGAGGCAAAAGAGCTAGAGGCTGAGTCAGCAAGGAAAGCCAAAACTTGCTCTTGCTGCTCCGGCTTTAAAAGCGGTTTTCCTACTCCCAGAAAAGGGAGTGTTCGAGGCCTTGTGTAGCCAGACGACGAACCTGGCTCCACAGCTCGAGACTTAGGTGCTATATTGTTTTTCCCACGACCACCTGATGCTCCACCACCACTACCATCATTACCAGCTGGCAATGAACGCCCACGGCCACGACCTCTTCCACCAGACTTCCTCATTGTTTTAAAAACGTAACCAAAGTAACGGTATTTGTTACTGTAAAACAACTTACAAGGTGAACTCAAACTTCTGTAGGATTTAGATATCCCTTTATAGGTGGGTGAGACTGCAAGGAAAATCAGGCACAATGTTACACACTGGGTTTTCTGTGGCACAAAATGAGACAGATGCCACACACGCAGGACTGGCACTGAAGCACAAATGCCAATATTAATCTCCCACTATTTTTTTTTTTCAGGGAAAATTTAAAAACCAAAAAAAAAACAGACACTAGGCTTTCTGTGGCCCACAATTTGAGAGAGATGGCACACACGACTGGCACTGAAGCACAAATGCACAAATTGCGAAATTTTCAAAATTTTAGCCAAATTTCCATTTTTTTCACAAATAAACGCAAAAATTATTGACCTAAATTTGCCACTAACATGAAGCCCAATATGAAACACAGGATAAACCACAGGATCAAAATAGTAGAAACTCCAAACAATACATAACACAACCAGGGAAAACTGAAACATAAGAGACCCAAAGGAGTATATAACAAAAATTTATTAATTGCAAAATACCAGAGCAGAATAAACACTACCAAGCAGGTAAAAGACAAATACAGGTGGTCCGCATAAAATACAAAATCCCAAACCCTGACCATATACTGAAAAAAAGGAAAAACAATTGCACTATGCTAGAAAATAACAAAATTAACCAAAATTGGTATAACTGTGCAAATAACAAATGTAAAATCTAAAGTGCAAATGCTCGCTAAAGTGCTGTAGTAATATAGGTGCTGCACTAATTAATCCACCAAGGCCCCACTCAAATACCTATGCTGGGAGCACACCAATCCTCAATAGTATGCAAAGTGCCAGGAGTGCCAGTATAGGGAGAGATGGGATAAAGTGCACGCTATCTATAAGGTCAGGGAATACCAGGAATAAAGGCTGAGTACATAAGAGGGAAGAATACCTACATGCGGAGAACCATCTGAAGTCCTAGCCTGCCGCCTCAACGCGCGTTTCGCCGGTCTTCGTCAGGAGGCGCCTCCTTTTAACCTGGTTGTCCCCAACCATTGTAAAAATACTTTAATAAATACAATCATTACCAGAATAACAACACTAAAGGTAGATAAAGGACTCAATATAAGTCAAGTCCAAATATAATTTTTCTTCAAAGAGAGATATTCCCCCATTCCTTTGAATATCGTATTTCTGTACCCTGGAACACAGTTCATAGCAAAGTTCTACTGTTCAGCAGAATTGGCAACAGAACAAAAAGATTCCATAGGCTCCAGATAAGAACACCTAGCTCACAGTCCTCCAGGCCAGAACAAAAATAAAAGTAAACAAAAGGGAATGTCCTTATCACCAGTTTTTGCCACGTAACTCTTCCATTCTTTAAGGAGAAAATGTCAGGGCTTTTCCTTTACCCTGAAGGATGCAGAAAAGTCCTTTTATATGTTCTTTAGGTGCTATGGCACATCAAGACATACAGACAGCAAAACTTTATCTTCAGCGGCACGCATTCCGTGCTGCTCCACTCCACCTCGGGCTCTTTGCCCATACTCCAGTAGACGACCCTGCAGCCACAGGTGTCATATCTTCCGGTTATCCCAATGACAGGAGAGGGGCAAAACCCAGCAATTCATTAACCGAGAAACAGGGGGCCGTTTGCGCCTGCTCCGGGCCCTCATATAACTCTAGGTGATCCTCTGCACTCCATGTGGCCAGCCCGGGGGATGAGAAGGGGCCCTCCGCTGGGTGAAGGAAGCATGAGGCGCCCAGGGGCATGGCCTTGCTGATGGTTGGCCCAGCCTCCGGGGTATGGGGTTGAGATGCCAACCAGTCATCAAGGGCGAGGGATCGGGCAACAGCTCCCGCAGCGACGGGCTGAGGCAAGGACCATCTATCTGGGATCAAGGGTCGTGGTACACTCACCCTTTCCTGCTTGCTGTCGCTGACCGTGCTCATCCCGAGCCTGCTGTATACTTCCATGGTTGCGACTGCTCACTCTGGTGTTGACTGAAGTTCCGGCTCGGCCTTCAATTCCGGTGCAGTCTCCTCCGAGGCAGTCGTTGTTTCCGGTCCGCCGGTCTCCAGCTCCTGATGACTTGGTTCCTGTCCCGGGTGACGAGGTTCCTGCTCTGGAGGATGTTGAAGCTCCGCCAGAAAAGGTTCCAGCTTCTATTGACACTCCGGCTCCTGCATCCACCGGCAACGCTCCTCTACAGGTAAAGGGAACCGGTCGCTCTCGATTTCATCTGCGACTCCTCTCAGTCTTCTAGGTCGGGTCTTTTCCTCCGTCGTCTGTCGCCATCTCCATTCAATGAGGCCTAGGATGCTGCAGTTACACACAAGATTTTCTTCTGGGACCCTCCCATTCCAGGGTGGGGTCGCTTCTAGCCGCTCCACCCATTTCACAGCATTTAGTGGCAGAGGGTGGGGTCCTTCCCTTTTCATCCACACCCACCATGGGCAGACCGAGGGATGCTGCCAGCCAGACTTTGGCGCCATTTTTGAGCCGTGACGCCCACGAAGGAGGGAGTCACATTGGTTGTCTTCTTCTTTGGCGCCAAATTCCGCCATCTTCTCAGTCGCCATATCTGTTATAATTAAGGTGTCAGTCCCATGTAGATTCTTAGTCACATCCAGGTTACTTGCCATTTCCATGGCATCTGTTCCTCCTGGATTCACAGTCTTGGTCAAGTCCATATTGTGTGGCACATGCAGAATATCACTGCTTCTTTCTTTTGCAGCTTCAATCACATTGACTTCACTTGCTGCTTTCAGCACATCATTCTCTTCTCTCACAGCATTCTCACACTGCACAATTTTGGAATCCTGCCGACTATGCCAAGTGTACAGGTCAGCCAGGGCTGTAGTCGTGGCTGAGTTACTTGGGATTTGTAGGCCCTGGCCTCCCTCTACATAAACATCATGTCCCTTTAATAGCTCACCCACTGTTCCATTCTCTGGACAGGCTGATTTTCAGTTCAGCTCCAGAAAGACTGCCCTGGTCCCTTTGAGACTAACTGAGACACAGTCCAAGTATAACTTCAAACACAACAGTTTACTTTCAATTCTTCACAGCTCATCCTGTTCCATCACAACAGATACATCAGGTTTTACAATATACGTCACTTCAGCCTTCCATGTTTTTTTCTCTTCTCCTCACACGGCTCGATCCCGGGTCCTACCATCTCATATGGTATTTCAGTGTCCTCCCTGCCCAGATTCCTTGCCTTATGTGAGGGTTCCCTGAGCAGCTGCTTCGCCCCAGCTCCAAGGGCATCAGCCCACGCAATCTTCGGCCACATGGTGAGCGACCTGCCCTTCTTTCCTGCCGTGTCTACTGATAAATATAACCTTCTTCCAGAAGCTGCTGATGCTTCCATGTCTCTGGCCAAGCTTTTAATGGGGGTGCTGGATGGCTGGGCACTAAGCTTAAGCACCAATGTTGCAGGGCATTTATCTGGCTTCTGGGCATCTAAGCCCTTCTGCACTTTACGGGTGCCCAGGCCCTTCTGACTACAACCAGGAAGATCCCTTCCTTTTACTACAGTGACCCCTCATACAGTTAACTATTTCTATAATATGTTCTACAATTCCCCATCTAGTGGCTGATATGAGGCAATGCATTTACATTGTGCCCCATATAGTGGCCGACCTGGGGTGACACACTTTCCCTTAATATAACATGCATATTATAAACATATTACATAAGACATCTTACAAGGAATACACATCATAGCAGCATAGCAAACATACTTAAAGGGGTTGGGGAAAAGGTGCTACATATATTATAACCCTTTACACCTTTATAAAGGGAAATTCGACATAATACTTCTGTTAGAATGCGCCATATCCTGCTCACATACGCAGCACCACAAGAGGTGGCCGGAACGCCTGGGTGCAAAATATGTGTCTGACGGTGAAACCACTGGCCCTTCCCCTGTCTTACTTCATTCCCACTCTGCTGTCCAGGAAGGAGGCGCTGAAGCCACTTGTCTACAACCTGCAGTTACACAGACACAACAGTCAGCAACCATGCCCAGTTCATCGTCCCATCGCAGCGTTCAGTTGTCCTTTGTCAGCATGTATGTCTTTTGACAAATTGTTACTTAAATAGCGCATACATATTCATTATCAATTTACATTGTCCGGTGCTGGACAAAGACCATTGCTGACTTTTCCAGGTTCCTAAATGAGACGTGTGTCTCTTTAATAAATTGTTGCTTCCCTTACATTTTTTAAATTTGAGTCCATCCAAAGAAATGGTGGTGTGGTAGTGGCCAGTTTTTATATATTTTAAGCACATCTAAGAGACTGGTTAATATGGTCCACAGACCTATTCAGGCCGCAGCCTTATACATATTGGAACATGGTCATTGCCACGCTAAGGCCTTTCCCCGAGCTCTGTAGCACTGCCTGTCACCTGAGTAATGTACTCGATGGACCTCGACACTCTCTGGGACATATTCTGTAGTTACTCCTTTGCTAGTCAATACCATGCAAAAGATACATTCTGCGTGGTTGTGTAGTTTCCAGAAGAAGTGCGTAGGCTTGTGCAGATTGGTCAATGGCACTCCTGTTTACCTTGAGGAGGCTGCTTCCAAGTATTATGAGGCTTGTACGTGTTCCTAAAATAGGTTTCAGGCCTGGCAGACTAACAACAATACATGCCCTCACTTGCATACACTGTGTTCAGAATTTAATTCTAATGCTTTTGGTGTCTGGTAGAATCCTATTTACTGACATTGATCACACAGCTCACTCAACTCCTGTATTATATTCACCTTACAGCAGCTTCACTCGCTATGACAGTGGTTCATTTGTGGTCCTGTGGCAAAAATGAACTGTGGTCCTTACAAATCACAGGTATCACAGCACCTGCTGGCCCTCTGAAAATTAAAAGCGAGAGCTGCATTATGACATGGCGGTGGATATGGTGGTGGTGGCTGGCAAAGCCCAAAATTCAAATGGGCATATTTTAGCTGGCATTGTAAAGGAATTGGGAATATATATTCCACTATCTGGCTAACTATTTGGAATGAGGGTGGAACTTCTCGAATATAGGAGTGAGAGCTCTCCCAAATGTCTAATATAGGGCCACCTGAGGGCCCTTACATAACTCAAGTTTCACGGCACCTGCTGGCACTCTGTTAATTGCCAGTGAGGCTCGCATAATGACATGGTAGTGGGTATGATGGTGGTGGCGGGCGATGCACAAAATTCAAAAGGCCATGTTTAAAATGGAATTATAAAGTGATGGGAAATATATAATCCACTCTCTTGCTAACTATTTGGCAGGAGGGAGGGTCCTCCAAAATGTAGGATTGAGAGCCGTCACAAATGTTAAAATAAAAAATAAAGCCAAATGCTCCATGTGAACATATGCTAAAGGGGAGGTATACAGTATATATTGTTAGGGTTGGCGGAACGCACCAAATATATAATTTATTAAATGGAATTGGTGCGTTCGCAACCTGGGATCCACCGTGCAGGAAAGCACCTGCTGCTAAATAATGGCGGCTCTATATGGCGGTATATACCAACTCTGTTAGCTTCACAGAGTAACCACGAGAGGAAAGCTCTGTGCCCTGTTAGACTTTCACAGAGGCACAGGCCAACTACCCAGATGTGAGCAGTGAGTGGTCATGCATGCATACAAAACTCCTCGCCGGAGATGCCAGCATTCTAGGGGCTTATTTCAGCCGGGTCCCTGAACACACTTAAACACAATCTCCTCGCCGGAGGTGCCAGCATTCTAGGGGCTTATTTCAGCCGGGTCCCTGAACACACTTAAACACAATCTCCTCGCCGGAGGTGCCAGCATTCTAGGGGCTTATTTCAGCCGGGTCCCTGAACACATTCAAACACATGACCACATTGGCGCAAAGCATATAGCATAAGACGATACTAGCGCATGGCCGTGCGGTCATGCACAGTTTATATAGTTGCAGCACAGGAAGCTGCTACTGAAGTTTTTGCCCTTTCAAGAGCTTCCAGAAGGACCAATGGAAAGTGCTGCAGTACCTGAGCATGTTTTGCCCTTTCAGGACCTTCCAGAAGGACCAATGGAATGTACTGCAGCACCTGAGCATGTGACCGAACATGTGGCCCTCGACCTCCAATGGGAGACCCTGCCCTGGGCATGCTCAGTATGAGTAAACAAGGACTTAGTCCCAGAGAGGCTCGCTCGCCGCAGATCAGTGCAGGGTATCATAGGAAAGCCAGAAAAGGCAGTAGTGACCCTATGCACCGAATCAGCCCCAGCGAGACGCTGGGAGCGACGTCTCCGCTGAGCAGAGCCCACTGCGGCCGATACCGAATGGGAGACCGCAGCAGACACGGATCGAGATTCCCCCTGTGCAGCAGAGGAAACTCGACTCCTAACATATATATTTTTATATTTTTATTTTGCATAATATACATGTAATTCTGAAGGAAAAAATCTTTCTTAACATTGTTTCCTTTAAAAAAAAAATTTGGTTTGGCTTGGTAGGTCTTTTTAAAAATCAGTACAACTGTCGCAATAGTCTGACAACATTGTTCGCAAATACCATATGTGAGCGAGAAAGGCATTCAGGCATATTCTCCATGCTGTTCCCATTTAGTTTTAGCTCTTTCCCATAAATTTCTGCTTTTTTCCCATGCCCCCAGACCTGTTTGTTGGGTCCAGCAGAAAAATGTTAGACTTTCGCTTTGACTTGCATTGGATTCGTTATTTGGTACGAATACAAGCATATTAGAAATTATGCATGCCGATTTTCCCAAATCCGAATATTTCACTATTCTATCATCACTACTTTTTTCTATACAGAATATAACCTATTATCTACTTCTCTGAACATAATTCACATCAAACTCAACAGTACCCAAAAGGTTCATGCAGCATTTATCTACCCCCATTTCCTCAAGATGGTTGTACCATCATTGAAAATAAAAGTAGCCAGAAAAGCAAAATCCAGCTTCCAAAAAAATTCCAAATTTATTGTGAATAAAACTTGAAGTCAAGTAGGATGAATTCACATGATAATGAGTAACAGGTTACGCGTTTCGAACAATAGCACACAGAAAACTATAGAGCAGATACAGTCAGTGGTCACGCAGTCAGGAAAGCACACAACCAATTCCTCACCGGAGGAGCCAGTATTCTAGTAGCTTACTTCAGCCGGGCTCTGAATACATGCAACCAAACTCCTGGCCGGAGGTGCCGGTATTCTAATGGCTTTTACAGCCGACCCTGACCACAGGCATACATGACCACACTGGCGCAAAGCACATAACAATGATTAATACTAGCGCATATCCATGTGGTCATGCAAAACTTTTATAGTTGCAGCAACTACAGGACCTTCCCAGAAGGACCAATGGGAGGCTGCCACAGAACTTGAGCAACTTCAGGACCTTCCTAGAAGACCAATTGGAATTGCTGCAGTACCTGAGCATGTGACCCTTGATCTCCAATGAGAGATCTTACCCTGGGCATGCTTAGAAAGGGAAAAGTAGGACTTAGTCCCAAAGATGTCTGCTCGATGCTGACCGGTACTGGCTACAATGGCAGAAGCTGGAAAAGCAGCAGTAACCCTTTTCACAGTGTCAGACTGAGTGAGACACTGGGACCGACGACTCCGCTGAGCAGGCTCCACTGCGGCAGGAGAAGAATGGGAGACCGCAGCAGAGATGGCTCGAGATTCCCCCTGTGCAGAGGTGGGAACCTGACCCCCAACATTACCCCCCCAGGGCCACCCTCCCCCCAGATTCCGCCATGCTCGAAGGCAGCAATGAGCTGCAGAGCCTGAATGTGCTCAGCAGGCTCTCAGGACCATCACCCTTCCAGTCCACCAAATAAAAATTTTTGCCACGTACTACCTTGCACCCCAAAATAGCGTTCACCTCCTAATCATCCGTAGACTAACCTGATGTCCCAGGAGATGACTCGGAAAACCGGGACATGTATACGGGCATCAAGAGGGACACATGAAAGGTGTCGGTGATACCCAGGCATGGCAGAAGGGCCAGATGGTAGACCACAGGGTTAACCTGTTCGAAGACCTTGAAGGGGTCCAAGTAGTGAGGTGCAAACTTAGTGACTCAACTCGCAGCCTGATGCTTCGGGCGGAGAGCCACGCTAAGTCACGAGGAGCAAAGGTCGGAGCGGGGTGCTGATGTGCATCGGCAGAGGACCTCATTCTCTCATTTGAGGCCCGAATGGCATCCTGAGTGTGGTCCCAACTGTCCCATGCCTCCACAGCCGAGTCTGCCACCCTGGAGTTGGCTGAAGATAAGGCATAGGCATAGGAACCCGTGGATGCTAACCATAGTTAAGGAGGAATGGAGTCTGTCCAGTGGAGTCAGCTACGGCGTTGTTCAGCGCAAATTACGCCCATGATAGCAAGGATGTCAGTCATCCTTCCTGGCTGAGACAAAATATTGCAGATATGTGACCAAGGTCTGGTTGGCCCTCTCTACCAACCCATTCGTCTCAGGATGATATGCAGAAGAGAGATTCAACTAAATGCTGAGAAGACACCAAAGCTCTCTCCAGAACCAAGCCGCAAACTGGGGACCCCGGTCACTGACAATTTTGTCCGGCATACCGTGTAGGCGGAAGATATGTTTTATAAACAACGCTACCAAGGCCCATGCAGAAGGTAGCCGTGGAAGTGTCACCAAGTGCAACATTTTAGAGAAATGGTCGGTGATAACCCAAATGATGGTGCAGCCACGAGACTTGGGTAAGCCTAACACAAAGTCCATCCTGACCATATCGCAGGGCCTGTCTGCCACCGGCAAGGAATAAAGTAACCCAGCTGGCCATTGTTGAGGAGACTTATGTTTGGTGCAGGAGACACACGCCCGAATAAAATCTCTGATGTCACGGACCATATGCGGCCACAAGTATGTCCTCGCCAGCAGCTCAGTTGTCCCTCTGTCCCAAAATGTCCACCTACCCTGGGAGAATGAGCCCAAGAGAGAACCTCCGGTCACAAATTAGTAGGTACAAAAGTATTTCCCGGAGGCACTGACTCTAGTGAAACCGGAGCTACGGTTCTCTGGCTCTCAGAAGGGACAATAAGCCGAGGCTCTCCTTCCTCCTCAGAAGAAGACACAAGAGAGCGAGACAGAGCGTCAACACGACTGTTCTTCTCCCCAGAGAGATAATGGAGGGTGAAGTGGAACTGGGAGAAGAACAAGGACCATCTGGCCTGACGAGAATTTAGCGGCTGGGCTGTTTGTAAGTATACAAAATTTTTGTGGTCAGTGAAGACTTGGAAGGGAAAGCGAGCCCTCTCCAAAAGATGTCTCCACGCCGAGAAGGCCAACTCCCTGTCCCCGATGGACTAATTCCTCTCCGCAGGTGTGAAGGTCTTGGAGAAGAAGAAGCAAGGATGCTTCCGACCTTGAGCATTCTTTTGTGAGAGGACTGCTCCAGCACTAACGAATGAGGCATCCGCCTTCAATATAAATGGCTTATCAACATTGGGATGATGTACGACGGGAGGGCTAACAAAATGACAATTAATAGAAGTGAAAGCCTTGGAGACCTCTTCAGACCACAATTTGGGATTTGCTCCCTTCTTGGTGAGGGCTACCAAGGGAGCTACCAAAGTTGAGAAGTGGGGAATGAACTGGCGATAGTAATTAATGAACCCCATAAAGCACTGCACCGCTTTAAGAGAATGGGGTTCTTGCCAGACCATCACAGCCTGTAGTTTGGCAAGATCCATAGCCAATCCCTGGGCGGAGATGATATATCCTAGGAAAGGCAAAGACTCCTGCTCAAACATACACTTCTCCAACTTTGCATAGAGGGAATTTGCCTGTAAGAGGTCGAAGACTCTACAAACATCTCTCTGGTGGGAGTCACTATCTGGAGAGAAGATGAGAATATCATGCAGGTAGACTATGACCGAGGTGGAGAGCATATCCCAAAAGATATCGTTAACACAGTCTTGGAAAATGGCTGGGGCATTACAGAGCCCGAAGGGCATCACCAGATATTCATAGTGCCCATCCCTGGTATTAAAAACCGTCTTCCATTCGTCCCCCTCACGGATGCGAATCAGGTTATAAGCACCCCGCAGATCTAATTTGGTAAATATCCTAGCTCCCTGTAGCCTATCAAAGAGCTCAGAAATCAGGGGCAACGGGTACTTATTCCTAACGGTGATGGCGTTAAGACCCCTGTAATCTATGCATGGACGGAATTCTCCGTTCTTCTTCTGCACGAAGAAGAACCCCGCCACTGCAGGTGACACTGACTTCCTAATGAACCCTCTTGCCAAATTCTCCTGGATGTATTGGGACATAGCCTCCGTTTCCGGGAGAGAGAGGGGATAGACCCGTCCCCGAGGAAGTTCTGCTCCAGGCATGAGATCAATAGGACAGTCATGGGAAGGTGAGGCGGAAGGATCTCCACAGCCTTATTGGGGGAAGACGTCTGCATAGGATCAATAGCACTTGGGAAGGGAAGAAAGATCTGCGGATATCTCGGTAGTGGAAACCTGAACACACTGCCTCACACATCTGCCCTTACATGATTCACTCCAACCCAATATCCTCCCAGAGGTCCACTCAATATGTGTCGAATGGAAATGGAGCCAGGTTATTCCCAGCAGAATCTCGTCCATTCCTTCGGGAAGGACAAGAAGGGAAATAATCTCCTGGTGGGAAGGGTACATGGATAACGTGAAAGGGACAGTCTGGTGTGTGATTTGTGAGGGAAGTGTCGACCCATTCACTATTCTAACAGTCACCGGTTTGGCGAGCATCACCAGAGGTATTGCATGGCGCAGAGCAAAAGCAGAGGACCTGAAATTCCACTCTGCTCCACACAGTCCACACAAAGCTCGACTGTTAGAGTGGATGAGCCTAACGTGATTGTCCCTTTAAAGGACAGCTTGGAGGAAAATGCCGCTGTGTCTAGTGAACCTCCTGCAATGGTAACTAGACGCGATTGTTTCCCGACCGCCGTGCACATTTATTGGCACAATGTCCTAGCTGTTGGCAATTTTTACAAACCATGGGTACTCGAGCGGTCCGAGACTTTGGTCCCACTCGAGAAACCTTCATGGCCTCATGGGAGTCAGATGCCTGAACAGGACATTATAGAGGGCTGGAGAAGGTAGGAGCCAGCTGAAACCTCTGCCTACACTGGGTCCGCTCTAACCTCAACTTGTTAAAATGGAGGTCGATGCGGGTAGATATTGAAATGAGCTCCTCCAGTGTGGCAGGAATCTCCCTGGTGGTCAAGGCATCCTTCACATGGTCTGCCAGTTCTTTCCAGAACACCGGAATAAGGTCTTTATCCGGCCACTCCAGCTCAGAGGCCAGAGTCTGGAATTGAACGGCGAACTGGCTGACCATGGACGAACCCTGTGTAATTGCCAACAATTGGAGGACAGCATCGTGGGTGACTTGAGGTCCCAAAAAGACCTGTTTCAGAGCGTCCAGGAAGAGAGGAGTACTCTGCACCACACGATCATTACGCTCCCATAGCGGCGATGCCCACTCCAACGCCCTGCCCGACAAAAGGGATAAAATAAATCCCACTTTCTCCCATTCCATAGGAAAACGTGCACCAAGGAGCTCTAGATGTATGGAGCACTGACTCACGAATCCCTGACATAGCTTACTGTCACCAGCAAACTTGTCTGGAAGCAGGAGACGGGATAAAGTCAGAGCAGGGGTGGCAGAAGACAAACTGGCTGCAGCTACACTTGCAGCCTGAACAGCAACTGTGGTAGAATCCACAGCTGAGGTTGTGCGTTCAAGAGCCGCCAACCTGCTCTCCAGCTGCTGAATGTGCCGCTGTACATGCTGATCGTCCGCCATTTACTAGCCAGACTCTGGCGCTAGTATTCTTTTAGGGCTGGCGGAATGCACCGAATAAATAGTGAGATGATATTTGGTGCGTTCGTAGCAGGAGAGAACCTGCTGCTGGGAAATGGTGGCCCTATATGGCGGTAGAAGCGAACTCTGTTACTTCACAGAGTCACCTATAAAGCAAGCACTGTGTCCTGTTTAGCTCACCGGAGTACACAGCAACTGCGAAGCAGATAGCAGTTTGTGGTCACGCATCATACAATCTCCTCACCGGAGGAGCCTGTATTCTAGTGGCTTATTTCAGCCAGGGCCCTGAATGCATACACACAATCTCCTCACCGGAGGTGCTGGTATTCTAGTGTCTTATTTCATCTGGGGCCCTGAGTACACACATGAATGACCACATTGGCGCAAAACTCATGACATGAATTGATACTAGCGCATGGCCGTGCGGTCATGCGAACCTTTTATAGGTGCAGTAAGTACAGGACCTTCCCAGAAGGACCAATGGGAGGCTGCCACAGGAGTTGAGCACCTTCAGGACCTTCCTGGAGGACCAATGGGATTTGCTGCAGTATCTAAGCATGTGACCCTTTATCTTCAATGAGAGATCTTACCCTGGGCATGCTCAGAAGGGGTAAAGTAGGACTTAGTTCCAAAAACGTCTGCTCGCTGCTCCCCAGTACTAGCTACAATGGCAGAAGCTGGAAAAGCTGCAGTAACCCTTTGCTCAGAGTCAGACTGAGCAAGACGCTGGGACCGACGTCTCCGCTGAGTAGGCTCCACTGTGGCAGGAGAAGAATGGGAGACCACAGCAGAGATGGCTCGAGATTCCCCCTGTGCAGATATGGAATTCGACCCCTAACACTTGGCTTTAACCCCTTTCTGACCTCGGACGGGATAGTACGTCCGAGGTCAGATCCCCTGCTTTGATGCAGGGCTCCGCGGTGAGCCCGCATCAAAGCCGGGACATGTCAGCTGTTTTGAACAGCTGACATGTGCCCGCAATAGGTGCGGGCAGAATCGCGATCTGCCCGCACCTATTAACTAGTTAAATGCCGCTGTCAATCGCAGACAGCGGCATTTAACTACCGCATCCGGCCGGGCGGCCGGAAATGACGTCATCGCCGACCCCCGTCACATGATCGGGGGTCAGCGATGCATCTCCATTGTAACCATAGAGGTCCTTGAGACCTCTATGGTTACTGATCGCCCGTCGCTGTGAGCGCCACCCTGTGGTCGGCGCTCACAGCACACGTGCAATTCTGCTACATAGCAGCGATCAGCAGATCGCTGCTATGTAGCAGAGCCGATCGTGCTGTGCCTGCTTCTAGCCTCCCATGGAGGCTATTGAAGCATGGCAAAAGTAAAAAAAAAAAGTTAAAAAAAATGTGAAAAAAATAAAAAAAATATAAAAGTTTAAATCACCCCCCTTTCGCCCCAATCAAAATAAATCAATAAAAAAAAAAAAAAATCTACACATATTTGGTATCGCCGCGCTCAGAATCGCCCGATCTATCAACTAAAAAAAAGCATTAACCTGATCGCTAAACGGCGTAGCGAGAAAAAAATTCAAAACGCCAGAATTACGTTTTTTAGGTCGCCGCGACATTGCATTAAAATTCAATAACGGGTGATCAAAAGAACGTATCTGCACCAAAATGCTATCATTAAAAACGTCATCTCGGCACGCAAAAAATAAGCCCTCAACCGACCCCAGATCACGAAAAATGGAGACGCTACGAGTATCGGAAAATGGCGCAATTTTTTTTTTTTTAGCAAAGTTTGGAATTTTTTTTCACCACTTAGATAAAAAATAACCTAGTCATGTTAGGTGTCTATGAACTCGTAATGACCTGGAGAATCATAATGGCAGGTCAGTTTTAGCATTTAGTAAACCTAGCAAAAAAGCCAAACAAAAAACAAGTGTGGGATTGCACTTTTTTTGCAATTTCACCGCACTTGGAATTTTTTTCCCGTTTTCTAGTACACGACATGCTAAAACCAATGATGTCGTTCAAAAGTACAACTCGTCCCGCAAAAAATAAGCCCTCACATGGCCAAATTGACGGAAAAATAAAAAAGTTATGGCTCTGGGAAGGAGGGGAGCGAAAAACGAACACGGAAAAATGAAAAATCCCATGGTCATGAAGGGGTTAAGAATGCTATTTTCCAAATCAGAACCTAATGCTGCCACAACCACCCCTCTCTTCAGCATAGATTCTTCCTTTTCATTGTTAACCGCTGGGGAGAAACTGCAAGGCAAAGCATCAGCTTTAACATTTTTTGTTCCAGGGATATATGTCACAGAGAAATGGAAAAGGGCAAAAAACAATGCCCACCTAGCTTGTCGGGCATTCAAAAGTTTAGCAGTATCCAGATAGATCAGGTTCTTATGATCAGTAAAGACTTGTATAGGATGTCTAACACCCTCCAAAAAATGTTGCCAATGCTCAAACGCAAGCTTAATAGCCAGCAATTCTCGGTTCCCAACATAATAGTTGAGCTCCGCCTCTGAAAATTTCTTAGAAAAGAAAGCACAGGGATGCACTCCATCCTCTCTCTCCTGGGACAGCACAGCCCCCACTCCTACTGATGAGGCGTCCACCTCTACCAGAAAGGGCATAGTCTCATCTGTCTGGATAAAAACAGGAGCAGAGCTAAACCTCTCCTTGAGATGCTCAAAGTCCTTAACAGCCTCAGGGAACCATTGGACAGTATTGGAACTCTTCTTAGTAAGATCAGTAAGGGGTTTTGCGATAACAGAAACATTCTTTATGAATTTTCTATAATAACTAGCAAACCCCACAAATCTCTGAATTGACTTCAAGCATTCAGGTCTAGGCCACTCCAAAACCGCCTGAACCTTCACCGGGTCCATCCAAAGCCATCACTGGAAACAAAGTACCCCAAAAAAATTATTTTCTGTACCGCAAACTCGCATTTCTCCAGTTTAGCAAAGAGTGTGTTTTCTCTCAGAATCTGCAGAACCTCACAGACTCTCTGCCAATGCGACTCCAGATCGGGCGAATAGATCAAAGTATCATCCAAATAAACAATCACACTCCTACCGATCAACGGCCTCAGGATGTCGGTAATGAAATTTTGAAAGAACGCCGGAGCATTTGTAAGGCTGAAAGGTATAACTAGACACTCAAAATGACCTTCCGGGGTATTAAAGGCTGTCTTCCATTCATTGCCTTCTTTAACCCGCAGCAAATTATATGCCCCACGGAGATCAATTTTAGAGAACCACTTGGCTCCAACTAATTGGTTAAAAAAAATCCGGAATTAGCGGCAAGGGGTAAGGATTGCGCACAGTGATCTTATTAATCTCCCTGAAATCCAGACACGGCCTAAGACCCCCATCTTTTTTTGACAAAAAAGAACCCCACAGCCACAGGGAATTTAGAGGGTCTTACATGACCTGCAGGAAGACTGGATATAACTATATGACAATCACCCTTGCATGTTTTCGACATTGTATATAGACTTCTGCAAATTGTATATTTGTATAGTTTGATTTGTAAATATTTATTGTCTATTTCTATGTCTGTTTTCAGCGATATTGTGATCAATGCCACGGAGTGGCCGAAACATTTATTCTGCCTATCGCTTCACTACTTCAATATTGGTTAAATACATTTTTCACTTGAATCAAGTACCTTTAATAGTACGAGTGCAGTGATTATACAGCTCTGTGACTACTCGAACCATTGGCTCCGTTCACTTGCACCGTCAAGCTCACACCAGTCAAGTGCTAGCCTTCTATGTTCTCTACGTTGTCTCCTTTTGAGCTTTAAGCACGGACCAAATCCATGTCAGCCGAGACTTATGTCGATGATGATATCACAGGTTCCACCATCTTGTCCAAAATAAAAACCAAAACAGACTTTCTTCACCTACCCAGCAAGGATGTTAAATCAAGAGATTGGGAGAGGAAGAAGAAGAAACTGATTGGATATGACCTACATTGTGCAACTCTAGGTGAATATCACCGACAAGGTAAAATACCGTGAGGCTTACGTTGCAATCTACGACCAACCTTATTCTCTGACAACGAAAATTATTGTGCAACATTTCAGAAGATCATTAACAAATGTTCATTCGACATCATACTATTAACCATAGAATATCTCCAGGAAGCTATTAAAAGCACTGAGGAGAAAATAGAAACCATAGAAACCCAATTGACTTCAACTCAGAGCAACTCTGAATTTTCTACACTTAAGAACAAAGTGGACTCTATACTATGTGTACATCAGAAAACTTTGGAGAAGAGAAAACGTACTAAATTCCAGAGCTCTGGCTGGGCCATTCAAGAATGGTCACAGAGTTGTTCTGAAGCCACTCCTTTGTTATTTTAGCTGTGTGCTTAAGGTCATTGCCTTGTTGGAGGGTGAACCTTTGGCCAAGTCAGAGGTCCAGAGCACCCTGGAAGAGGTTTTCATCCACGATATCTCTGTACTTAGACACATTCATGTTTCCTTCAATGGCAAACAGTTGTTCTGTCCCTGTAGCTGAAAAACACATCCAAAGCATGATGCTGCCACCACCATGTTTCACTGTTGGGATTCTATTGGGCAGGTGATGAGCAGTGCCTGGTTTTCTCTACACATACTGCTTAGAATTATCACCTAAAAGGGCTATCTTCATCTCTTTTGACCACAGAATCTTATTTCTCATAATCTGGGATTCCTTCATGTGTTTTTTTAGCAAACTCTATGCAGACTTTCATATGTCTTGCACTGAGGAGAGGCTTCTGTTGAGCCAGTCTGCCATATGCGCCCGACTGGTGAAGGTCTGCAGTGATAGTTGACTTTGTATAAGTTTCTCCCATCTCACTAGTGCATCTCTGGAGATCAGCCACAGTGATCTTGAGGTTCTTCTTTACCTATCTCAACAAGGCTCTTCTCCCACGATTGCACAGTTTGGCTGGATGTCCAGGTCTAGGAAGACTTCTGGTGGTCCCAAACTTCATCCATTTAAGGATTATGGAGGCCATTGTGCTCTTAGGAACCTGGAGTACTGCAGAAATTCTTTTATAACCTTGGCAAGATCTGTGCCTTGCCACAATCCAGTCTTTGAGCTCCTTTTCCAGTTATTAGTACTATTATTTATTATTATTATTATAGCACCATTTATTCCATGGCGCTTTACATGTGAGTTCCTTTGACCTCATGATTCTCATTTGGTCTGACATGCACTGTGAGCTGTGAGGTCTTATATAGACAGTTATGACTTAAGTATGAGTGTTCGAGCAAAGGGTCTGAATACTTATGACCATGTGATATTTCAGTTTTTCTTTTTTAATAAATATGCAAAAATTTCTACATTTCTGTTTTTTTCAGTCAAGATGGGGTGCAGAGTGTACATTAATGAGAAAAAAATAACTTTTTTTAATTTACCAAATGGCTGCAATGAAAGAAAGAGTGAAAAATTTAAAGGGGTCTGAATACTTTCCGCACCCACTGTACCTTTTGTATAGGACAATGTTATTCCTGTGGGGATTACTAGTGATTGAAAGTTCCTGATGAAGAGGTCCTGTGTATGACTTCGAAGCACGCTGACCTGAAACCTGTTCAATAAAGCTTTTGAATATACCAGCAACTATCTGAATATATTCATCAGCAGTGCATCCACTTACACTTCACTCGAATCCTTGGTGCTTTACATTGAGGAGGGGTATACATAGTAAAAAACAAGTACAATAATCTTAAACAATACAAGTCATGACTGGTACATGAGGAGAGAGGACCCTGCCTGTGAGGGCTCACAATCTGCAAGGGATGGGTGAGAATATAGTAGGTGAGGGTATCTTATCAAGCTCTGTGGCTTTGTTTACTTGCAATGATAGTTTTAGCACCAGGAGCTTATCATTGCTTGACACAGCAGCGTGCGCCTTCTGGTCCGGCAGCGCCCACTGCTGTATTAACCCCTTAGTGACAGAGCCAATTTGGTACTTAATAACCGAGCCAATTTTTACAATTCTGACCACTGTCACTTTATGAGGTTATAACTCTGGAATGCTTCAATGGATCCCAGTGATTCTGAGAATGTTTTTTCGCGACATAATGTACTTCATCATAGTGGTAACATTTCTTCGATATTACTTGCGATTATTTATGAAAAAAATGGAAATATGGCAAAAATTTATAAAATTTTGCAATTTTCAAACTTTGTATTTTTATGCCCTTAAATCAGAGAGATATGTCATGAAAAATAGTTAATAAATAACATTTCCCACATGTCTACTTTACATCAGCACAATTTTGGAAACAAATTTTTTTTTTGTTAGGGAGTTATAAGGGTTAAAAGTTGACCAGCAATTTCTCATTTTTACAACACCATTTTTTTTTAGGTACCACATCACATTTGAAGTCATTTTGAGGGGTCTATATGATAGAAAATAATGAAGTGTGACACCATTCTAAAAACTACACCCCTCAAGGTTCTCAAAGCCACATTCAAGAAGTTTATTAACCCTTTACGTGCTTCACAGGAACTGAAACAATGTGGAAGGAAAAAATGAACATTTAACTTTTTTTTGCAAACATTTTAATTCAGAACCATTTTTTTTATTTTCACATGTGTAAAAACAGAAATGTAACCATAAATTTTGTTATGCAATTTCTCCTGAATATGCCAATACCCCATATGTGGGGGTAAACCACTTTTTGGGCGCACCGCAGAACTTGGAAGTGAAGGAGCGCCGTTTGACTTTTTCAATGCAGAATTGGCTGGAATTGAGATCGGACGCCATGTCACGTTTAGAGAGCCCCTGATGTGCCTAAACAGTGGAAACCCCCCACAAGTGACACCATTTTGGAAACTAGACCCCTTAAGGAACTTATCTAGATGTGTGGTGAGCACTTTGAACCCCCAAGTGCTTCACAGAACTTTGTAACGTAGAGCCGTGAAAATAAAAAAATCGCATTTGTTTACACAAAAATGATCTTTTCGTCCACAAATTTTTATTTTCACAAGGGTATCAGGAGAAATTAGACCACAAAAGTTGTTGTGCAATGTCTCCTGAGTACGTCAATACCCCATATGTGGGGGTAAACCACTGTTTGGGCGCACCGCAGAGCTTAGAAGAGAAGGAGTGCCGTTTTACTTTTTCAATGTAGAATTGGCTGGAATTGAGATCGGACGCCATGTTGCGTTTGGAGAGGCCCTCATGTGCCTAAACAGTAGAAACCCCCCACAAGTGACCCCATTTTGGAAACTAGACCCCCCATGGAACGTATCTAGATGTGTGGTGAGAACTTTGAATGCCCAAGTGCTTCACAGAAGTTTATAATGCAGAGTCGTGAAAATAAAAAATATTTTTTTTTCCACAAAAAAGATTTTTTAGCCGCCAAGTTTTTATTTTCACAAGGGTAACAAGAGAAATTGGACCTTAAAAGTTGTTGACCAATTTGTCCTGAATATGCTGGTACCCCATATGTGGGGGAAACCACTGTTTGGGCGCACGGCAGAGCTCGGAAGGAAGGAGCGCCATTTTGGAATGCAGACTTTGATAGAATGGTCTGCGGGCGTTAGGTTGCGTTTGCAGAGCCCCTGATGTACCTAAACAGTAGAAACTCTCCACAAGTGACCCCATTTTGGAAACTAGACCCCCCAAGGAACTTGTCTAGATGTGTGGTGAGTAGGGTTGAGTGACTTTTCGCAAAACCCGACTATCTCTAAAGTCGAGTCGAGTGAAATCGGCCGATTATGGCGAAAAGTCGGTGATCGACCGAAACACGAAACCCAATGCAAAGTCAATGGGAAATCTTTTTTTTTTTTTTCCTCTCTTTCTCTCTCTCCTCCGTCCCTGAATAGAAAAGCTGGTGTTACACATTGCAAATCGCTTCTGCGCACAATCGACAAGATGACAATAGGCGTCCACGCCCCTAAGACCTATGTCATCACTCTGCCCACGCTCCTTCATTGGCTGAAAAAATGGCACCAATCGCGTCATACGAAACGCGACTTTGGCGCGAAAGTCACGTACCACATGGCCGACCCCACACAGGGATCGGGTCGGGTTTCATGAAACCCGACTTTGCCAAAAGTCGGCGACTTTTGAAAATGAACGATCCGTTTCACTCAACCCTAGTGGTGAGAACTTTGAATGCCCAAGTACTTCACAGAAGTTTAGAATGCAGAGTCATGAAAATAAAAAATATTTTTTTTTCCCCAAAAAAGATATTTTAGCCCCCAAGTTTTTATTTTCACAAGGGTAACAGGAGAAATTGGACTGCAATAGTTGTTGTCCAATTTATCCCGAGTACGCTGATGCACCATATGTGGGGGTAAACCACTGTTTGGGCACACGGCAGAGCTCGGAAGGGAAGGAGCGCCGTTTTGGAATGCAGACTTTGATAGAATGGTCTGTGGGCGTTATGTTGCGATTGTAGAGCCCCTGATGTACCTAAACAGTAGTAACCCTCCACAAGTGAACCCATTTTGGAAACTAGACCCGCCAAGGAACTTATCTAGATGTGTGGTGAGAACTTTGAATGCCCAAGTGCTTCACAGAAGTTTAGAATGCAGAGTCGTGAAAATAAAAAATATTTTTTTCCGCAAAAAAAGATTTTGTAGCCCCCAAGTTTTTATTTTCACAAGGGTAACAGGAGAAATTGGACCCCAAAAGTTGTTGTCCAATTTATCCCGAGTACGCTGATGCCCCATATGTGGGGGTAACCCTCTGTTTGGGCGCACGGCAGAGCTCAGAAGGGAGGAAGCACCATTTGACTTTTTGAGCGCAAAATTGGCTGTCGTGTTTGGAGACCCCCTGATGTACCTAAACAGTGGAAACCCCCCAATTCTAGCTCCAACCTTAACCTCAACACACCCCTAACCCTAATCCCAACCTGATCCATAATCATAATCACTAACCCTAACGATAATCACAACCCTTACCCCAAAACAACCCTAATGTCAACCCTAACCATAACCTTAATCAAAACCCTAAATCCAACACACCCCTAATCCTAATCTCAACCCTAACCTCAAACCTAACCCTAATCCCAATACACCCCTAATCACAACCCTAACCTTAACCCTAATCCCAAACCTAACCCTAATCCCAAGCGTAACCCTAATACCAACCCTAATCCAAACCCTAACCCTAATCCCAACTCTAACCCTAACTTTAGCTGCAATCCTAGCCCTAACTTTAGCCCCAACCCTAGCCCTAACTTTAGCCCCAACCCTAACCCTAAGGCTACTTTCACAATTGCGTCATTTGGCATCCGTCGCAATCTGTCATTTTGGATAAAAAACGGATCCTGCAAATGTGCCCGCAGGATGCGTTTTTTGCCCATAGACTTGTATTGCTGATGGATCGCGATGGATGGCCACACGTCGCGTCCGTCGTGCACTGGATCAGTTGTGTTTTGGCGGACCATCGGCACAAAAAAACGTTCAATGTAACGTTTTTTTGTACGTCGCGTCCGCCATTTCTGACCGCACATGCGTGGCCGTAATTCCGCCCCCTCCTTCCCAGGACATAGATTGGGCAGCGGATGCGTTGAAAAACTACATCCGCTGCCCACGTTGTGCACAATTTTCACAACGTGCGTCGGTATGTCATGCCGACGCATTGCGACGGCCCCGTACCGACGTAAGTGTGAAAGAAGCCTAATCCTAAATTTAGCCCCAACCCTAACCCTAAATTAAGCCCCAACCCTAACCCTAAATTTAGCCCCAACCCTAACCCTAAATTTAGCCCCAACCCTAACCCTAAATTTAGCCCCAACCCTAACCCTAGCCCTAATTTTAGCCCCAACTGCTCTTCTCCTGCCGGCCGGCAGATGGCGACAGATGGTGGGCGCACTGCGTATGCGCCCGCCATTTTCTTTCCCCATGAAGACGCCGGCGGGCAGGAGAGGACACAGGAGGACCCGGGGACACCGCTAAGTATAACAGGGTCCCCGAATCCCCCTATTTCTCTGTCCTCTGATGTGCGATCACATCAGAGGACAGAGAATTACACACTGCTTTTTTTTGCAGTCGTCGGTAAACAGTTAATTACCGGCGATCGCAAAACAGGGGTCAGTAAAACCGACCCCGATCATGTTCTTTGGGGTCTCAGCTACTCCCGGCAGCCGAGACCCCAAACATCCACCCGGTGCCGGCCGGCGGGCACATGCGCCCACCATTATTTTGCCGGAAAAAGATGGCGGCGCCCATCGGGAGCCACGAGGAGCATCGGGGGAGACAGGTGAGTATCGGGGGGCTATCTGGGACCCCTTTTCTCTGTCCTCTGATGTGCGATCACATCGGAGGACAGAGAAATTAAAAGGGAAATTGCGTTTTTTTTTTTGCGATCGCCGGTAAGCGGTTAATTACCGGCGATCGCAAAAGTGGGGTCAGTAAAAAAAAACCCGAATCATGTTTTCTGGGGTCTCGGCTACCCCTGGCAGCCGAGACCCCGGAGAAAATCCGACTCTCGGGGGCGCTATTTACTTTTTCCCCAGCGCCGTTAATTAACGGCGCTGTGGTTTAAGTACCCTTAACTGCCGCCGTTAATAGGCATATCGGTGATCGTTAAGGGGTTAAATACCTTATCTTCTATGGACTTTATAAATACAAAGCCTGGTGTGGGTCAGCTTCTTTAGCTCTGCTGTATTGCTAAGTCTAAAAGTGCTGATTGTGTCAGAACAGCTGCAACCAATAATCTAAGTGATACATCGTTGGATTCCGCATCTCTTTTCCTACATCAGGCTGCTTTCAGATGAGGAAGCAAAAACCTGCTGACAGATTTCCTTTAACGCTAAAAGATAAGCCAGTAAGGTCAAGTGGTAGCAAAGAAACATTGAAGCATTCAAAGGGCTCTCAGTGTTCCAAAGACGCAGCTAGCTATAATCTTAAAGCCACAGATTATTGAGGGAAGTTCTAGAATTTGGATATGTTCTTTACTTGTTAAACTTTACAGATACTTTGTTTCCTAAATTGAGCTACTGTACAAGTTTTCATTTATCTATTTATTTTAAAGTTTCATAAAGCAAGAGTTAACTAAAACCAGACTCCCTCATGTCTGGATTACGCCGGTTCTCACATTACATATCAAGCATCGAATAACATAGAGGAGTGTTTCAGTTTCATAGATAATTTTTTCAAGATATGTAAATTATGAAGCTATTTTCCTACGTCGGAGAATAATCTGGCAGTATACAAATGCAATCTTTTATCAAACTATTGAAACCTATTTGCAAAAAGTATGGCATTTGATAGATACGACTGGAACAGAATTTGCATCCAAGTCGACTTTAATATCCAATTTATATAATAACAAGTACAATGGAAAAGCTCATCATACCAATAAGCCATCACTGACCCTTTCCATCATCTACAGTTTTGTACAGATACAAATATGAGTAAAGCTTGGAATTACTTTTTTGTTCTTACAGATTTTGCTTCTTTGCTTATTGTTCCCGGCTACCTGTTCATCTTAGTTGTGAATTTTCTGGAGTGGATAAAGACTAAACGGCTTAAAATAAGTGACCAACTCAGCTGTGGATTGAGTATATTATGCTGTATTCATCGATTCCTGCAACTAAGCGTCCACTACATTATGTTCAGCCAAACTACCTTTTATCCAATGCTGACCACATTTTTGCATCTGTCTCTAGTTTTCTGTACTTTACTTTTCTCAATGTGGCTCGCCGTTCACTTCTGCCTGAAGATTGTGAACATCAACCAAAAACTCTACCTCTATATTCAACGTAGGTTCCCCAAGATGTTCCCATGGATCCTTCTTCCATCCGTCCTTGTTTCTCTACTTATAAGTGGTCCTGTTGCACAGAACATGGCACACTTAAATTTTACTAACATTTCACTAAAATACTTATCTCTAAAATCATTCCTATTTTTTCGATTGTATTTTGGGGCTTCCTACATCTGCTTTTTTGTATTTGTGATTGCCATCATGTTTCTCCTCTTTTCTTTGTGTGGACACATTAGACTAAGAGCAGGGACTATTAAAGCTCATATGATCGCAGTGAAAACTCTGACCTCTTTACTGTTTGCTAATGTCTTATATTTCATTTTAGTTCTTTTATCGGCAGAAAATTTGGATGGCAAAATAGTGATCCGCATTCTTCTCTTTTCATACACAGTGTTACATGTTCTTGCTTTACCACTATTAATATATATGAACAGCAAATTACGAAATAAGTTTTGGAGTATTTGGTCTAAATTGTTATGTTTTAAAAGATCTACACAGGCGGTTCAACCAAAGTAATAGAAGTAAAGCATGTTTAAGATAGGAAATTAGTAGTTTGACTACATTTAAAGAGAATGTGTCAGAGAATAACCTGCTGTTTCATTTTTTTAATTTAATTTTTAAATTACAAATTTTAAAAATGTTGGTAATTTATTTTTCATGTCACAATAGTAATTTAATTTTTGTTCTATTTTAAATGTATTTTTAGAAAAGTTTATTATTTTTTATATCGCAATACGTTTAAAATATTTTTTCATTTTAAATGCATTTAAAAAATGTTCCTTTCATATCACAAAAGAATGTTTAAATCTTTTTCTATTTTAAAATTCTGTATAAAAAAAAATGTTAGTAATTTTCTTTTTCACATGAATATATTATATTTAGTCTTTTGCTTTATTTTAAATGTATTTATTTTTTTCAACTCTTTTTAATAGTATGCTTAAAATAGGTTTAAAATATTTTTTGTTATAATTTTAAATGTCTAATAAAAAGTTAATTGCTTTTAATATCACAATAGTGTATTTAAATCATTTTATTTGTTTTAAATGCATTTTTACAAAATGTTGTCCATTTTTTCACATCAGAATAGTATGTTTAAATTAGTTTATTTTTTATTTTGAATGAATTTTCATAAAAGGCTGTTTTAAAATCAAGATAATATGACTTTTTTTATTTTAACAGTATTTTTTTAAATGTAGGTATTTTTCAATCTATATATATATATATATATATATATATATAAAGCTGAGTGTATGTATGTGTGTATGTGTCAAGCCACGCCCATTCCACATAGCCCCAACCCACTTAGCAGACAGTATCACAGGATCGGATTACATAAACAGCTCACCAGACAATAAGGCCGGCCTCACACTCAGCGTTTAAAAATACGGTCCGTATTTTACGGCCGTAATACGCCACAAAATCCAAAAAACAGTGATCCGTAAGTACTCCGTAGGCAGGGTGTGTCAGCGTATTTTGCACATGGCATCCTCCATATGTAATCCGTATGGCATCCGTACTGCGAGATTTTCTCACAGGCTTTCAAAACCGACATATGGACATACAATGGATCCACGTGCTCAAAAAATCGTAAAAACATATATACTGTCTATATATATATGTCAGTGAGACACATATATGTATATATATTAATATTTCATACAGCGCTAGATAGAAAAGCCGGTAATTCAATTGCCGGCTTTTGCTATCTCCTTCCCAAACCCGACATGATATGAGACATGGTTTACATACAGTAAACCATCTCATATCCCCTTTTTTTTGCATATTCCACACTACTAATGTTACTTGTGTGTAAGTGCAAAATTTGGGCGCTCTAGCTATTAAATTAAAGGGTTAAATCGCGGAAAAAATTGGCGTGGGCTCCCGCACAATTTTCTCCGCCAGAGTAGTAAAGCCAGTGACTGAGGGCAGATATTAATAGCCTGGAGAGGGTCCACGGTTATTGGCCCCCCCCTGGCTAAAAACATCTGCCCCCAGCCACCCCAGAAAAGGCACATCTGGAAGATGCACCTATTCTGGCACTTGGCCACTCTCTTCCCATTCCCGTGTAGCGGTGGGATATGGGGTAATGAAGGGTTAATGCCACCTTGCTATTGTAAGGTGACATTAAGCCAGGTTATTAATGGAGAGGCGTCGATTATAACACCTATCCATTATTAATCCAATTGTATGAAATGGTTAAAAAAAACACACACATTATTAAAAAGTATTTTAATGAAATAAATACACAGGTTTTTGTAATATTGGGGGCTTAACTACAGCATTACAGAATGCATTACAGAATACTGTAGATAAGCCCCTGATGCCGGTGGCCGAAGCTCATATACGATTTTTGGGGTGACAGACGCCCTTTAAAAAGGTACTACTGGCCTCTTAGATCCTCAATATTAATCTGACCTGATAGCAAAATGACTATAGTTGCCCATAGGATATGTCCACCACTTATAAATGAGATCATGTATATACTATTCATCCTATGGGCAAATATAGTCATTGTGCTCTCAGGTCAAATTAATATTGAGGATCTGAGAGGCCAGTAGTACCTTTTTAACACCCCCGCCCCCTTTTTCTGTTCGTTGGTTATAGGGAAAGGCAGAACAGAGAGAGAAAAAGAAAGAACGGAGAGAGAAAGAAAGAAAGAAAGAAAGAAAGAAAGAAAGAAAGAAAGAAAGAAAGAACAGAGAGAGAAAAAAGAAAGAAAGAAAGAAAGAAAGAAAGAAAGAAAGAAAGAAAGAAAGAAAGAAAGAAAGAAAGAAAGAAAGAGAGAAAGAAAGAAAGAACAGAGAGAGAAAGAAGGAGGGGAAAGAAAACAGAGAAAGAAAGAGGGGAAAGAAAGAACAGAGAAAGAAAGAGAGAAAGAAAAAGAAAGAACAGAGAGAAAGAAGGAAAGAAAGAAAGAAAGAAAGAAAGAAAGAAAGAAAGAAAGAAAGAACAGAGAGAGAAAGAGAAAGAAAGAGGGGAAAGAAAGAGGGGAATGAAAGAAAGAAAGAAAGAAAGAAAGAAAGAAAGAAAGAAAGAGGGGAATGAAAGAACAGAGAGAGAAAGAAAGAGCGGAATGAAAGAACAGAGAGAGAAAGAAAGAGGGGAAAGAACAGAGAGAGAAAGAAAGAGGGGAAAGAAAGAACAGAGAAAGAAAGAGAGAAAGAAAAAAGAAAGGAGAGAAAAAAAGAATAGAGATGGAAATAAAGAACACAGAGAAAGAAAGAACAGAGATAGAAAGAAAGAACAGAGAGAGAAAGAAAAAGAAGATTAGAGATGGAAAGAAAAAACAGAGAGAGAAAGAAAGATTCTATAAAGATACTATAGCGGCCCGGCTCCCATTGTAATGCCCACCTGAGCATCCCGCTGCAGGACATATCATGATCCGCTCACATGGCCGGCATCCCCAATTCCAAGGCGATCCCGCTGTCTGCGCTGTCGGAGGAGGACACGGTGATGGATCTGAAGCATTCCCTGAAGTGCCTCCATGGTTCCGTCACAATCTCCTCCTGAAATTACATCATTTCCGGTCAGCTTCCAGCACGTCACTTCTGATGGAACGTCACGTGCGAGCTTTAAAGTGCTCCTCGGGGCTCCGCCGTGTACTCCTGTGTCCACAGCAAAAGTAAGCTCCCAGCCGGGACAGCCTCTCAAAATCAGGACTATCCCGCTGGATCCGGGACGGTTGGGAGGTATGAAATTTGCTCCCCACCATACACCGACCTCGTACACGCACGGCTCCACACACCTCATACACACACGGTTCCACTGTGAATGCCTCTTACACACACGGCTCCGCTCCGTACACCTCGTACACACACGGCTCCGCTTCGTACACCTCGTACACACACAGCTCCGCTCCGTACACCTCGTACACACATGGCTCTGCTCTGTACACCTCGTACACACATGGCTCCGCACACCTCGTACACACACAGCTCCGCTCCGTACACCTCGTACACACACGGCTCCACTCTGCACACCAAGTACACACATGTCTCCGCTCCACACACCTCGTACACACACGGCTCCACTCCATACACCTTGTACACATGCGTCTCTGCTCCGCACAAACTGTACACATATGGTTCCGCTCCATACACCAAGTACACACAAGGCTCCACTCCATGCACTTTGTACACACGCATCTCTGCTCCACACAAATCGTACACACATAGCTCCGCTTCACACACCTCGGACACACACACGGCTCTGCTACACACACCTCGTACACAAATGGCTCCGCTCCGTATACCTTGTACACACACGGCTCTGCTCCATGCACCAAGTACACACACGTCTCCGCTCCATGCACCTTGAACACACACGTCTCCGCTCCGCACACCTCGTATACAAACGGCTCTGCTCCACACACCTCGTACACACACGGCTCTGCTCCGTACATCTAGTACACACACGGCTCCACTCCATACACCTCGTACACACACGGCTCCGCTCCGTACACCTCGTACACACACGGCTCCGCTACGTACACCTCGTACACACACGGCTCCGCTCCGTACACCTCGTACACACACGGCTCCGCTCCGTACACCAAGTACACACACGGCTCCACTCTGCACACCAAGTACACACATGGCTCCGCTCCACACACCTCGTACACACACGGCTCTGCTCCATACACCTTGTACACACACGGCTCCGCTCCATACACCTTGTACACACGCGTCTCTGCTCCGCACAATCTCTACACATATGGCTCCGCTCCGTACACCTCGTACACACACGGCTCCGCTCCATACACCAAGTACACACACGGCTCCGCTGCATGCACCTTGTACACAAACGGCTCCGCTCCGCACACCTCGTATACACACGGCTCTGCTCCACACACCTCGTACACACACGGCTCTGCTCCGTACATCTAGTACACACACGGCTCCACTCCATACACCTCGTACACACACAGCTCCGCTCCGTACACCTCGTACACACACGGCTCCGCTACGTACACCTCGTACACACACGTCTCCGCTCCGCACACCTCGTATACAAACGGCTCTGCTCCACACACCTCGTACACACACGGCTCTGCTCCGTACATCTAGTACACACACGGCTCCACTCCATACACCTCGTACACACACGGCTCCGCTCCGTACACCTCGTACACACACGGCTCCGCTACGTACACCTCGTACACACACGGCTCCGCTCCGTACACCTCGTACACACACGGCTCCGCTCCGTACACCAAGTACACACACGGCTCCACTCTGCACACCAAGTACACACATGGCTCCGCTCCACACACCTCGTACACACACGGCTCTGCTCCATACACCTTGTACACACACGGCTCCGCTCCATACACCTTGTACACACGCGTCTCTGCTCCGCACAATCTCTACACATATGGCTCCGCTCCGTACACCTCGTACACACACGGCTCCGCTCCATACACCAAGTACACACACGGCTCCGCTGCATGCACCTTGTACACAAACGGCTCCGCTCCGCACACCTCGTATACACACGGCTCTGCTCCACACACCTCGTACACACACGGCTCTGCTCCGTACATCTAGTACACACACGGCTCCACTCCATACACCTCGTACACACACAGCTCCGCTCCGTACACCTCGTACACACACGGCTCCGCTACGTACACCTCGTACACACACGGCTCCGCTCCGTACACCTCGTACACACACGGCTCCGCTCCGTACACCAAGTACACACACGGCTCCACTCTGCACACCAAGTACACACATGGCTCCGCTCCACACATCTCGTACACACACGGCTCTGCTCCATACACCTTGTACACACACGGCTCCGCTCCATACACCTTGTACACACGTGTCTCTGCTCCGCACAATCTCTACACATATGGCTCCGCTCCGTACACCTCGTACACACACGGCTCCGCTCCATACACCAAGTACACACACGGCTCCGCTCCATGCACCTTGTACACAAACGGCTCCGCTCCGCACACCTCGTACACACACGGCTCTGCTCCACACACCTCATACACACACGGCTCCGCTCCGCACACCTCGCACACACACGGCTCTGCTCCACACGCCTCATACACACACGGCTCCGCTCCGTACACCTAGAACACACACGGCTCCGCTCCATACACCTCGTACACACACGGCTCTGCTCCGTACAGCTCATACACACATGGCTCCGCTCCGTACACCTCGTACACACATGGCTCCGCACACCTCGTACACACACGGCTCCACTCCTTACACCAAGTACACACATGGCTCCGCTCCGTATACCTTGTACACACACGGCTCTGCTCCATGCACCAAGTACACACACGGCTCCGCTCCATGCACCTTGTACACACACGGCTCCGCTCCGCACACCTCGTACACACACGGCTCTGCTCCACACACCTCGTACACACACGGCTCCGCTCCGTACACCTCGTACACACATGGCTCCGCACACCTCGTACACACACGTCTCCGCTCCATGCACCTTGAACACACACGGCTCCGCTCCGCACACCTCGTACACACACGGCTCTGCTCCACACACCTCGTACACACACAGCTCCGCTCCGTACACCTCGTACACACACGGCTCCGCTCCGTACACCTCGTACACACATGGCTCCGCTCCACACACGGCTCTGCTTCCTACACCTTGTACACACACGGCTCCGCTCCATACACCTTGTACACATGCGTTTCTGCTACGCACAAACTGTACACACACGGCTCCGCTCCGTACACCTCGTACACACACGGCTCCGCTCCATACACCAAGTACACACACGGCTCAGCTCCATGCACCTTGTACACACGCGTCTCTGCTCCGCACAAATCGTACACAGATGGCTCCGCTTCACACACCTCGTACACACACGGCTCTGCTCCGTATACCTTGTACACACACGGCTCTGCTACATTCACTCCTGACTGCACACATCAACTTCCCCTCATCCAGCACCATGATAATCACCTCACCACAGCAGAGTCCTGAATACACTAGGACCCTGATCATGTGACCGCTGACTCCTCCCCTCCTGTGACCTCATCACAGGTCCTGTGTGCATAGAGAAGCCATCCATGAGCAACCCGAGGAGATGCATGGATAAGAGCGACTTCAGCGTCAGGACCTGTGATGTCACGTGAGTTGGGGAGGGCAGTTGGGGAGGGCTGGATGAGGAGATCCAGGACGGAGCAGACTCAATAGTGTAGTAACTGAACCTGCGTCTCTGACGCAAATCCAGTTACTACACCAGCAGATTCTGCCGCCCCCTCTCCTCAGGGACGGCAGTGCCGCCTGAGCCAAAGAGCTCAACTCGGCTCATGGTAGCGGTGCCACTGCTTACATGAGTGATAGCTATTGTAAATTCTACAATACCATACAGCAGAGGGGCTTTATATAAGTCAACCCCTCATATGCCAATTTTTGTAACCTACTCCCTCTTCCTAAGTTAACAGTAGACATTTTATTGTTAGCTGAACTTGCTGCAAAGAAAAACTGCATACATTGAATATGAATATTTTTAATGGAAATCTTTATAAAGTAAACATGTGAAAGTATTAATGTAGAACATTTGTAAAAGTGCAAAATTGGTAGCATATTGCACAGTCACGTAGTATATAGCACAGCCACGTAGCATATAACACAGCCCACATAGTATATAACACAGGCAGCGTAGCATATAACACAGCCCACGTAGTATATAGCACAGCCACGTAGTGTATAGCACAGCTACGTAGTATGTAGCACAGCCACGCAGTATATAACACAGCCACGCAGTATATAACACAGCCCATGTAGCATATAACACAGCGCACATAGTATATAGCACAGCCACGTAGTATATAGCACAGCCACATAGTATGTAGCACAGCCACGTAGTATATAGCCCAGCCACATAGTATATAGCACAGCCACTTAGCATATAACACAGCCCACATAGTATATAACACAGCCCGTGTAGTATATAGCACAGCCACGTAGAATATAACACAGCCCACGAAGTCTATAGCACAGCCACATAGTATATAGCACAGCCAACGTAGTATATGCACAGCCACGTAATATATAGCACAGCCACGTAGCATATAACACAGCCCACGTAGCATATACCACAGCCCACATGATATATAGCACAGCCATGTAGTATATAGCCCAGCCACGTAGTATATAACACAGCCCCCGTAGCATATAGCACAACCCACGTGATATATAGCACAGGCACGTAGTAAATAGCACAGCCACGTAGTATATAACACAGCCCACATAGTATAGAACACAGCCAACATAGTATATAACACAGTCCACGTAGTATATAGCACAGCCCACGCAGCATGTAACAGCACACATAGTATATAGCACAGTCACATAGTATATAGCACAGCCACGTAGTATGTAGCACAGCTGCGTAAGTATATGTTAGGGATAGCGGAACGCACCAAACAATAAGACAGATAGTGTATGGTGCGTTCGCAGCCCGGGGTCCACCATGCAGAGATGGAACCTGCTGCTAAGTAATGACGGACTATATGGCGGTACTCATAAGTATACACACGTGGGTTAAACTTCACCCAGCGTGAAGGAAGTGATCCTGTTGCGTCACAGGATCGCGGTACCGCACATAGAAGGCGAGCAAGTAGTCAGCAAACTCAACCCCAACTAGGATTGAAGTCCGATTAGACCCTTGCTGGCACAACACCGCAACTGGGTGTGTAAGGAATCAGAGTAACAATATTAGGGCACAAGAGTGCATGCGGTGCCGCACTGATGAACACCACTAACCACCCAGGCTTGGGTAAGGAAAGCACAGAGGAAGTGCACGGCGCCGTACTGGCGGTCACAGCAACTGGACTCTGTAACGTGTGATTTGTGCTGTAGGATAAGTCGGGCGCTAGATAGCAACCATACACCTTCCGCGAACAGACATTCAATAGGGAAGGGGTATCCAAGGATGACTTGCACTCACAACAAACACACGTAAGCAAATGTACACTAGCGCATGGCCGTGCGGTCATGCGCAGTTTATATAGTTGCAGCACAGGAAGTGGCCACAGAAACTTTGCCCTTCCAAGACCTGCCAAGAGGACCAATGGAATGTGCTGCAGAGCCTGAGCACATGACCCTCGATCTCCAACGGGAGATCTTGCCCTGGGCATGCTCAGTGTGTGCAGACAAGGACTTAGTCCCAGAGAAGTCCGCTCGCTGCTGACCAGCACTGGCTTTAATGGTAGAAGCTGAAGAAGCAGCAGTAACTCTCTGTACAGAGTGAGACTGAGCAAGACGCTGGGACCGACGTCCCTGCTGAGCAGACTCCACTGCGGCTGGATAAGAATGGGAGACCGCAGCGGAGATGGCCCGAGATTCCCCCTGTGCAGAAGCGGGAACTCGAGACCTAACAGTATATAGCACAGAATGGCCCCACAGTCCAGTACTTACTGTTATAGCAAAAAACAAAAAAACACACTCCTCAGCTCTCCTTGTGCCTGCACTGCTTGCTGCTTCTGTCTCATCGGCTGCACTGCCTGGCACACAGTGAGTGCGCGATGACGTCATCGCGCACCCGCAGTGTCAGAAGCAGAGATGGGAGAGAGAGCATCAGCTGATGTTCTCTCCTCCATTATTGCTTTGAACTGTACTGGCAGACGACGGTATAGATCAATGCAGTGGCAGTGGGGGAGTCAGCGCTGGCAGCAGGCGAGCCCCCCTGCCTCACAGGGACCCATAGCGGCTGTGTGATGTGCCACTAGCTGAGGGACCCTGGGGGAGTGGGGGTCCTAGGTAGCTGAATGCCCCTAATGACGGTGCTGCCTGCAGGGGCCCCCCAGAGCCTCTGTGTACCATACTGTGAATGGGCCCCCCCATCTCGCCAAGGCCCCGGCACTTGCCCGGGTTCACCGGGTGCTGACACTGGCCCTGGACACAATTGTCAGGAGGAGGACCAGGGTGCAGAAGTGGAAGACCTTGGTGGATGATATAGTAACTGACCCAAACTGGCAGGAGAACATGCAGAGCGAGGACAGCAGCACACAGGGGGAGGGAGGAGTAGAACCCCAAGAGGCTGGAAGAAGCATTGTGGTGGCTGCTGACAGAAGGCAGACAACCGATCCTCATAACATCAACATGACGGAAATTGGCAGTACAACTGTTAGGTCTTCCTGAGTCTGATTGTTTTTTAAAGACTCTGCTGATAACCCCAAACAGGCCATGTGCACCACCTGCCATGCCCGCATCAGCAGGGGTAGCAAAACTACCAGCCTGACCACTCCCAACATGATCAGGCGCATGACAGCAAAGCACCTGACTTTCTGGGCCGAACCCCAGGCTCCAGGAACTGTATCTGCAGGTGACACCATGGCTTCTTCCTCTGTTGTGCATGCCAGCCAATCCCCTGTCCACGCTGCATGTAAAGATGCCTCCTGCCCTACTCCTGCCAATGCCCACACTCAACTAGTGCCATCATCAAACACATCCACATCCTTGTCCCAGTGCAGCCTTCAGTTGTCCATACCCCAGTCACTTGAACGCAAGAGGAAATATGCAGCAAACACCCAACAGGCCACAGTACTAAATTTACACATTTCTCATTTGCTTGCGCTCTAAATGTTGCCTTTTAGGCTCGTGGAGATAAAAACTTTCCACAACCTGATGGTGGCAGCCGTCCCAAGGTACTCTGTCCCCAGCCGCCACTATTTCTCCCGGCATTATACAAGAACGTGTCCCACAAAATTACCCATACCCTCAACAATGCAGTTACTGGGAAAGTCCTCCTAACCACAGATACGTGGACAAGTGCTTGTGGGCAGGGATGGTACATCTCACTGATGGCACACTGGGTTAACATAGTCGAAGCGGGGACCCAATCGGACCTTGGGAACACGTCCTCCCGATGACAAGGATTGCAGTCCCTATATCTATCAGTGTTGCCCCCCATAGTCTACAGCTCCAGCTCCTCCTCCTCTTCAGCCTCTATCTCTGAAATGAACACATCAGTCACAAGCTGGAAGCACTGCAGCACTGCCTCCGTCAACCGTCAACAGGCTGTCCTGAAGCTAATATGTTTGGTTGACAAATCGCACAATGCTGAAGAGTCGTGGACAGCTCTGAAAGAGCAGTCAGATTTGTGGCTGACACCATTAAACCTACAGCCAGGCATGGTCATGTGTGACAATGGCCGGAACCTGGTGGCAGATCTGAGGTGAGGCAAGCTCACACACGTACAATGACTGGCCCATGTGCTTAATATTGTTGTTCAATGGTTTCTCAAAAGCTACCCAGAGCTGCCGGATCTACTTGTGAAAGTACGCCACCTACGTGAATATTTTAGAAAGTCAGCTATAGCTTCAGCACCATTTGCAGCTTCCGGCTTACTGACTGGTGTGTGATGTCTTACCTTGTTGGAACTCTACACTCCATATGTTGGAAAGGATTTGTGAGCAGAAGAGGGCAGTTGTTGACTACCAGCATCAACAAGGCCGTCGATATTCTGTTCAGACTCCCCACATAAGACCTCAGGAGTGGACATGGATGTCAGTCATATGTACTATCCTGCAAAACTTTGAGGACTCCACCAAAATGGTGAGCAGCGATGACTCCATAAGCATCACCATCTCGCTTCTATGTATTCTGAAAAGCTCTCTGCTCACAATGAAAGAGTAAGCATTGCAGGCGGAGCACGATGAGCAAGGAACCATACAGGGTGATTACACACAGGCCAGCCTCATATCATCCCATTGTTGATTGGTTGACAATGAGGAAGAGGAGGAGGAAGAACAGGAGCTACTCTCATGCGCTGTAGAAGGTACTACAAGCACAACTGCTGTCTGTCCAGCATGGATGACCTGAGGACAGGGAGGAGGAGGGCAGCATAGTCATTCTTCCTCTTGGTGAGGACGCAGAAGTCTGGCACGCATGGCTGACTTTATGTTGCGCTGCCTTTTCCATGAATCTCGCATTATCAAAATTTTCAGTGACACTCGTTATTGGTTGGTGACACTTCCAGACCCAAGCTACAAAGAGAACTTTCAATCTCTTCTTCAAGAGGCAGATAGGTGTACTAAAATGTTGCAGTACCAGAGGGCCATTGTTGCGGAATTATTAAAAAAATTCCCATCTGAAAATGCTGGCGGCAGAGGTCACAGTTCGTTGGACAACCAAGGAATACAGGTGAAGGAGACACAACTCCAATTCAACAGTCAGGGGAACACTGCAAAAGTTCTGGGAGAGTTTTCTCAGACCCTCTCATCGCCCTAGCCCAGAGGCCCCCACAAGGAGTGCAAAGTTTGGGAAGATGGTGAGGGAGTACCTTGCTGACAGTATCAACGTCCTCGGTGATTCCTCTGTGTCTTTTAATTATTGGGTATCTAACATGTACATGTGGCATGAATTGGCTCTCTATGCCTTGGAGATCCTTGCCTGCCGCTAGCATTTTGTCAGAGTGGGTTTTTAGTGCCGCTGGTGGAAATATAACCGATAAGCGCATCCACCTGTAAACTGAAAATGCTGACAGGCTGACTATTATAAAAATGAACAAGGGCTAGATTGGGCCAGACTTGTCAACACCACCGTATGATAGCAGCATAAGAATCTCAAATCCAGTGTCTTTTTTTGGGAGGTATATTCCCATGCACCACTTCACACCCACACATGGGTATACTCTTCCTAATTTTGACTATTTGCTTTTGTCCTCCTCCTCCTCATCCTCCACCACCAGACTTCACAACAAAACCGAATGATAACAGTGAAAACATAACCTCCAATACAGTGTCTTTTTTGGGTGGTGTATTCCCATGCACATCTACACACCCACCCTTGGGTATATGCTTCCTGACTTTGGCTATTTGGTGCTATCCTCCTCATTCTCCTCATCCTCATAATAATAATAATCTTTATCTGTGTAGTGCCAAAATATTCCGCAGAGCTTTACAGTTAAACAGTTTTAAACACAACAGTCATAAGTAACAGCATTAACAATAATATAATGATTAAAGCAAAATAAAACAAAATAAAATAAAGCAAAATAAAACAACCCTGCTCGTGAGAGCTTACAATCTACAATTAGGTGGGCGAGATACAAAGTATAGGTATGTATTTACAATGATGTATTTCCAGTGAAGGTCCAGCCATCTTCAGGGGGTGGGAGATAGGTGGAGATAGTGAATAGGCTACACACGCACACTTACACAGAAAATTACTTTGATTAGGGAACGTGATATGCCGCTCTGAACAAATGAGTTTTGAAGGAGAGCATAAAACTATGCAAGTTGTGGCTGGTCCTAATTTCTTGGCGTAGAGCATTCCAGAGGATTGGCGCAGCATGGGAGAAGTCTTGGAGTCGGAGGTGGGAGGTACGAATTAGTGCATCCGCCACCACTAGTGTTATGACCTGGTGGTTAAGAGGCCACACTGAAATGACCTTGTGGCTAAAACGCAACATGGAACGAGCTCTGAGAAGGTGGTATCTCTACTGACCGCAGTCCCTAATCCTAACAATACAACTAGAAATAGCCGAGGGATGTTCCTGACACTCCTTAGACACCTCGTCACAGCCTCAGATACAACTACCCCTAAAGAAGGAAATAGAAAGCTATCTTGCCTCAGAGAAACCCCCAAAAGGAAAGACAGCCCCCCACAAATATTGACTGTGAAAGGAGAGGGAAATGACGAACACAGAAATGAAATAAGATTTCAGCAAAGGGAGGCCAAAATTAAACTAGATAGACAGAGAGCAAAGGATACTGTGCGGTCAGTATTAAAAACTACAAAATCCACGCAGAGTTTACAAAAATGAACTCCACACCGACTCACGGTGTGGAGGGGCAAATCTGATTTCCCAGAGCTTCCAGCTAGCCTGAATAAGACATAGTGACAAGCTGGACAAAAGAGACAAAATGCAAAGCAATAGAGTCCAAGCAAATGGACAAACAAAACTAGCAAAACTTATCTTTTGCAGACAAGGACTGGCCATATGAGAAATCCAAGGGAAGAATCAAATCCAACCAAGAACATTGACAGCAGGCATGGACTAAGGCCCAGAGCAGGTTTAAATAACAAACCCAGGCAAGGCGATTAGTGAAGGCAGCTGCCACAGCTACCTAACGGAGCAGCAGTTCCACTTGAAACCACCAGAGGGAGCCCAAGGGCAGAACTCGCAAAAATACCATTAGCAACCACAGGAGGGAGCTCCAGAACGGAACTCACAACAGTACCCCCCCCCCCCCCCTTGAGGAGGGGTCACCGAACCCTCACCAGAGCTCCCAGGCCGATCAGGACGAGCCAAATGGAAAGCATGAACCAAATCGGGAGCATGAACATCGGAGGCAACAACCCAAGAATTATCCTCCTGGCCATAACCCTTCCACTTGACCAGATACTGAAGCTTCCGCCTCGAAAAACGAGAATCCAAAATCTTCTCTACCACATATTCCAATTCCCCCTCAACCAACACCGGAGCAGGAGGATCAACGGAGGGAACCATAGGTACCACATATCTCCGCAACAAGGATCTATGGAACACATTATGAATGGAAAAAGAAGCTGGAAGGGCTAAACGAAAAGACACTGGATTGATAATTTCAGAAATCTTATAAGGCCCAATAAAGCGAGGCTTGAACTTAGGGGAAGAAACCTTCATAGAAACATGACGAGAAGACAACCAGACCAAATCCCCAACACGAAGCCGGGGACCAACACACCGACGACGGTTAGCAAAACGCTGAGCCTTCTCCTGAGACAACGTCAAATTGTCCACCACATGAGTCCAAATATTAGGTCTCGAGTTCCCACTTCTGCACAGAGGGAATCTCGGGCCATCTCCGCTGCGGTCTCCCATTCTTATCCAGCCGCAGTGGAGTCTGCTCAGCAGGGACGTCGGTCCCAGCGTCTTGCTCAGTCTCACTCTGTACAGAGAGTTACTGCTGCTTCTTCAGCTTCTGCCATTAAAGCCAGTGCTGGTCAGCAGCGAGCGGACTTCTCTGGGACTAAGTCCTTGTCTGCACAAACTGAGCATGCCCAGGGCAAGATCTCCCGTTGGAGATCGAGGGTCATGTGCTCAGGCTCTGCAGCACATTCCATTGGTCCTCTTGGCAGGTCTTGGAAGGGCAAAGTTTCTGTGGCCACTACCTGTGCTGCAACTATATAAACTGCGCATGACCGCACGGCTATGCGCTATTGTACATTTGCTTACGTGTGTTTGTTGTGAGTGCAAGTCGTCCTTGGATACCCCTTCCCTATTGAATGTCTGTTCGCGGAAGATGTATGGTTGCTATCTAGCGCACGACTTATCCTACAGTACTAATCACACGTTACAGCGTCCAGTTGCTGTGACCGCCAGTACGGCGCAGTGCACTTCCTCTGTGATTTCCTTACCCAAGCCTGGGTGGTTAGTGGCGTTCGTCAGTGCGGCACCGCATGCACTCTTGTGCCCTAATATTGTTATTCTGCTTCCTTACACACCCAGTTGCGGTGTTGTGCCAGCAAGGGTCTAATCGGACTTCAATCCTAGTTGGGGTTGAGTTCGCTGACTACTTGCTCGCCTTCTATGTGCGGTACCGCGATCCTGTGACGCAACAGGATCGCTTCCTTCACGCTGGGTGAAGTTTAACCCACGTGTGTATACTTATGAGTACCGCCATATAGTCCGTCATTACTTAGCAGCAGGTTCCATCTCTGCATGGTGGACCCCGGGCTGCGAACGCACCATACACTATCTGTCTTATTGTTTGGTGCGTTCCGCTATCCCTAACATATACTTACGCAGCTGTGCTACATACTACGTGGCTGTGCTATATACTATGTGACTGTGCTATATACTATGTGTGCTGTTACATGCTGCGTGGGCTGTGCTATATACTACGTGGACTGTGTTATATACTATGTTGGCTGTGTTCTATACTATGTGGGCTGTGTTATATACTACGTGGCTGTGCTATTTACTACGTGCCTGTGCTATATATCACGTGGGTTGTGCTATATGCTACGGGGGCTGTGTTATATACTACGTGGCTGGGCTATATACTACATGGCTGTGCTATATATCATGTGGGCTGTGGTATATGCTACGTGGGCTGTGTTATATGCTACGTGGCTGTGCTATATATTACGTGGCTGTGCATATACTACGTTGGCTGTGCTATATACTATGTGGCTGTGCTATAGACTTCGTGGGCTGTGTTATATTCTACGTGGCTGTGCTATATACTACACGGGCTGTAGTCCGTCATTACTTAGCAGCAGGTTCCATCTCTGCACAGTGGACCCCGGGCTGCGAACGCACCATACACTATCTGTCTTTTTATTTGGTGCGTTCCGCAAGCCCTAACATTACACTAGCGCCAGGGTCTGGCTAGTAATGACGGACAAACAGCAATCCTTGCAGTATATCCAGCAGCTGGAGGGTAGGTTGGCGGCTCTTGAGAGCGCAACCTCAGCTGTGGATGTTACCGCAGTTGCTGTACAGGCTGCTAGCGTGGCTGCAGCAACCCTGTCCATTGCCACCCCTGCTCCGAAAAGGCGTTTTCTCGCCTCCCGCTGCCAGAAAAATTTTCTGGTGATAGCAAGTTTTGTAGGGGATTTGTGAGTCAGTGCTCTATTCACCTCGAGCTCCTAGCTGCACGTTTTCCCACAGAGCGGGCTAAGGTGGGATTTATAGTGTCTCTCGGACAGGGCGTTGGAATGGGCTACGCCGCTGTGGGAGCGTGGTGATCATGTGGTGCAGAGTGCTCCGCTGTTTCTGAGCACTCTGAAACAGGTCTTTTTAGGACCTCAATTCACCCATGATACTGCGCTCCAACTGCTGGCATTAACTCAGGGTGAGTCCTTGGTCAGTCATTTTGCCGTCCAATTCCGCACTTTAGCTTCTGAGCTGGATTGGTCGGATAAAGCTCTTATCCCCATATTTTGGAGGGACCTGGCTGACCACGTTAAGGATGCTCTGGCCACTAGGGAGATTCCTGCCACACTGGAGGAGTTAATAACTGTCTCCACTCGAATTGACCTCCGTTTTAACGAGCGGAGGTTAGAGCGAGCCCAGTGTAGGCAGAGGTTTCGGCTGGCTCCTACCTTCGCCAAACCTCTGGAATCTCCGGTCCTGGTTCCTGAGTCACATGAGGCCAGGGAAGTGTCACAAGCGGGATCTAAGTCTCGGACCGCTTGTGCACTCAAGGTCTGTCATGTTTGCCAGCAGTCAGGACATCAAGCCACCAGATGTTCTCAGCGGTTGAGGAAACGTCAGCGTCTAGTGGTAGTAGGTGGAGGTACACTAGACACGGCGACGTTTGCCTCTAAATTGTCCTGTAAGGGGACAATTACTATAGGCTCATTCTCCCACTCGGTAGAGCTCTGCGTGGATTCTGGGGCAAAGGGCAATTTTATGTCTTCTGCCTTCGCCCAACGTCACGCAATACCCCTGGTTATGCTAGCTCAACCAGTAACGGTACGAGTGGTGAATGGGTCGACACTGCCCTCACAGATAACACACCAGACCATCCCTTTTACTCTGTCCATGTCGCCATCTCATCAGGAGATTATATCTCTGCTCATCAGTCCAGAGGGAATTGATGAGGTCCTGTTGGGAATACCTTGGCTACGGTACCACTCTCCTCATATCGAGTGGTCCTCTGGCAGAATCCTGGGATGGGGTGAATCTTGTGGGGGTAGGTGTCAGAGGGAGTGCGTTCAGGTTGCTACTACAGAGGTACCCGCAGATCTTTCCTCTCTCCCCAAGCAGTATTGGTCTTATGCAGACGTGTTCTCCAAAAAGGCGGCGGAGATCCTTCCGCCCCTATGACTGTCCTATTGATCTCTTGCCTGGTGCTGAGCCTTCCCGGGGTCAAGTCTATCCGCTATCTCTCCCGGAGACGGAGGCAATGTCACAGTACATCCAGGAAAATCTGGCAAGAGGATTCATTAGGAAGTCAGTGTCACCTGCTGGGGCAGGGTTCTTCTTCGTGCAGAAGAAGAATGGAGAATGGCGTCCATGCATAGACTACAGGGGTCTTAACGCCATCACCGTTAAGAACAAGTATCCTTTGCCCTTGATATCTGAGCTCTTCGATAGGCTTCGGGGAGCAAGGGTATTTACTAAACTAGATCTGCGGGGTGCTTACAACATGATTCGCATCCGTGAGGGGGACGAATGGAAGACGGCTTTTAACACCAGGGATGGGCACTATGAATATCTGGTGATGCCCTTCGGGCTCTGTAATGCCCCAGACCTCCTACGGGCAAACTCCCTCTATGCCAAGTTGGAGAAGTGTATGTTTGAGCAGGAGTCCCTACCTTTCCTAGGCTACATCATCTCTGCCCAGGGATTGGCTATGGATCCTGCCAAACTACAGGCTGTGATGGACTGGCAGGAACCCCATTCTCTTAAAGCGGTGCAGCGCTTTATGGGGTTAATTAATTATTATCGCCAGTTCATTCCGCACTTCTCAACTTTGGTAGCTCCCTTGGTTGCCCTCACCAAGAAGGGGGCGAATCCCAAATTGTGGTCTGAGGAGGTCTCCAAGGCCTTTAACTCTATAAAGTCACACTTCGCTAGCGCTCCCATCCTACATCGCCCCGATGTTAATAAGCCATTTATCATGGAGGTGGATGCCTCTTCTGTTGGTGCTGGAGCAGTCCTCTTCCAAAAGGATGCTCAAGGTCGGAAGCATCCTTGCTTCTTTTTCTCCAAGACCTTCTCACCAGCAGAGAGGAATTATTCCATCGGGGACAGGGAGTTGCTAGCCATGAAGTTGGCTTTCTCAGAGTGGAGACATCTCTTGGAGGGAGCACGTTTTCCCTTCCAAGTCTTCACAGACCATAAAAATTTGGTGTACCTGCAGACAGCCCAGCGGTTGAATTCTCACCAGGCCAGATGGTCCTTATTCTTCTCCCGGTTTCATTTCACCCTCCATTTTCTTTCTGGGGAAAAGAACATTGGGGCCGACGCTCTCTCTCGCTCCGTTGTGTCATCTGCGGAGGAGGAGGAGGCGCCTCGGCTTATTGTCCCCACCGAGAGCTTGAGAACTGTGGTCCCGGTTTCGCTAGAGTCTGTGCCCCCGGGCAAGACTTTTGTTCCATCCAATTTGCGACCGGAGGTTCACTCTTGGGCACACTCGTCCAGGGTGGGTGGACATTTTGATACCAAAAGGACATCTGAGTTACTGGCGAGGACGTACTGGTGGCCGCATATGGCTCGTGATGTCGCAGAGTATGTTCGGGCGTGTGTCTCTTGCGCCAAGAACAAGACTCCTCGGCAACGGCCAGCTGGTTTGCTTTTTCCTCTGCCGGTGGCGGACAGGCCATGGGAGATGGTCGGGATGGACTTTGTGGTGGGCTTACCCAAGTCTCGTAACTGCACCATTATCTGGGTGATCACCGACCATTTTTCCAAAATGGTGCACTTGGTGCCTCTTCCACGGCTACCTTCTGCACGGGCGTTGGCTGTCTTGTTCGTCAAGCATATCTTTCGCCTACACGGTATGCCAGACAAAATTGTTAGTGACCGGCGTCCCCAGTTTGCGTCTCGATTCTGGAGAGAGCTTTGTTGTCTACTCAGTATTGAGTTGAATCTCTCTTCGGCATATCATCCCGAGACGAATGGGTTGGTAGAGAGGGCCAACCAGACCTTGGTCACATATTTACGACATTTTGTTTCTGCCAGGCAGGATGACTGGGCATCCTTGCTACCGTGGGCAGAGTTTGCACTTAACAATGCCGTAGCCGACTCCACCGGTCAGACTCCATTCCTCCTAAATTACGGCCAGCATCCGTGTGTTCCTGTGCCCATGCCTGTGTCTTCTGCTGACTCCAGGGTGGCAGACTGGGCTGTGGAGGCACGGGACATTTGGGACCGCACGCAGGATGCCATTCGGGCCTCCAAGGAGAGAATGAGGTCCTCCGCCGATGTTCATCGGCGCCCCGCTCCGACCTTTGCTCCTGGCGACTTGGTGTGGCTCTCCGCCTGTAACATCAGGCTGCGAGTTGAGTCCACTAAGTTTGCTCCTCGCTACTTGGGTCCCTTCAAGGTTCTCGAGCAGGTTAATCATGTGGTCTACCGTTTGGCTCTTCCTCCACGCTTGGGTATCACCGACACCTTTCATGTGTCCCTCTTGAAACCCGTATACATGTCCCGGTTTTCCGAGTCATCTGCCGGGACATCGGGTTCGTCTACGGACGATTACAAGGTGAACGCTATTTTGGGGTGCAAGGTGGTACGCGGCAAAAAGTTCTATCTGGTGGATTGGAAGGGTTATGGCCCAGAGGACAGGTCATGGGAGCCTGCTGAAAACATTCGGGCCCCACAGCTCATTGCTGCCTTCGAGCGTAGCGAGGCCCAAGGAGGAGGGGCCCTAGGAGGGGGGGTAATGTTAGGTCTCGAGTTCCCACTTCTGCACAGGGGGAATCTCGGGCCATCTCCGCTGCGGTCTCCCATTCTTATCCAGCCGCAGTGGAGTCTGCTCAGCAGGGACGTCGGTCCCAGCGTCTTGCTCAGTCTCACTCTGTACAGAGAGTTACTGCTGCTTCTTCAGCTTCTACCATTAAAGCCAGTGCTGGTCAGCAGCGAGCGGACTTCTCTGGGACTAAGTCCTTGTCTGCACACACTGAGCATGCCCAGGGCAAGATCTCCCGTTGGAGATCGAGGGTCATGTGCTCAGGCTCTGCAGCACATTCCATTGGTCCTCTTGGCAGGTCTTGGAAGGGCAAAGTTTCTGTGGCCACTTCCTGTGCTGCAACTATATAAACTGCGCATGACCGCACGGCCATGCGCTAGTGTACATTTGCTTACGTGTGTTTGTTGTGAGTGCAAGTCGTCCTTGGATACCCCTTCCCTATTGAATGTCTGTTCGCGGAAGGTGTATGGTTGCTATCTAGCGCCCGACTTATCCTACAGCACAAATCACACGTTACAGCGTCCAGTTGCTGTGACCGCCAGTACGGCGCCGTGCACTTCCTCTGTGCTTTCCTTACCCAAGCCTGGGTGGTTAGTGGCGTTCGTCAGTGCGGCACCGCATGCACTCTTGTGCCCTAATATTGTTACTCTGCTTCCTTACACACCCAGTTGCGGTGTTGTGCCAGCAAGGGTCTAATCGGACTTCAATCCTAGTTGGGGTTGTGTTCGCTGACTACTTGCTCGCCTTCTATGTGCGGTACCGCGATCCTGTGACGGTACAGGATCGCTTCCTTCATGCTGGGTGAAGTTTAACCCACGTGTGTATACTTATGAGTACCGCCATATAGTCCATCATTACTTAGCAGCAGGTTCCATCTCTGCACAGTGGACCCCGGGCTGCGAACGCACCATACACTATCTGTCTTATTATTTGGTGCGTTCCGCTAGCCCTAACACCAAATTTGCTGCAACCTGTCCACCACGGAATCCACACCAGGACAGTCAGAAGGCTCAAGCTGCCCTGAAGAAAAACGAGGATGAAAACCAAAGTTACAAAAAAAAGGCGAAACCAAGGTAGCCGAACTAGCCCGATTATTAAGGGCAAACTCGGCCAACGGCAAAAAGGTCACCCAATCATCCTGATCAGCAGACACGAAGCATCTCAAATAGGTTTCCAAGGTCTGATTGGTCCGCTCCGTTTGGCCATTTGTCTGAGGATTGAATGCAGAAGAAAAAGACAAATCAATGCCCATTCTAGCACAAAAGGACCGCCAAAACCTAGAAACGAACTGGGAACCTCTGTCAGACACAATATTCTCCGGAATACCATGCAAACGAACCACATGCTGAAAAAATAATGGAACCAAATCAGAAGAGGAAGGCAAGTTAGGCAACGGCACCAAATGGACCATCTTAGAAAACCGGTCACAAACCACCCAGATGACAGACATCTTCTGAGAAACAGGAAGATCAGAAATAAAATCCATGGAAATATGAGTCCAGGGCCTCTCAGGAATAGGCAAAGGCAAAAGCAACCCGCTGGCATGGGAACAGCAAGGCTTAGCCCAAGCACAGGTCCCACAGGACTGCACAAACGAATGCACATCCCGCGACAAGGAAGGCCACCAAAAGGACCTAGCCACCAAATCTCTGGTACCGAAAATCCCAGGGTGACCAGCCAACACTGAACAATGAACCTCAGAAATGACCCTACTAGTCCATCTATCAGGAACAAACAATTTCCCCACAGGACAGCGGTCAGGTTTATCAGCCTGAAACTCCTGAAGTACCCGCCGTAAATCAGGGGAGATGGCAGAAAGAATCACCCCCTCCTTGAGGATCCCAGCCGGCTCAAGAACTCCCGGAGAATCAGGCAAAAAACTCCTAGAAAGGGCATCAGCCTTCACATTCTTAGATCCAGGAATATACGAGACCACAAAATCAAAACGTGAGAAAAACAAAGACCACCGAGCCTGTCTAGGATTCAACCGCTTAGCAGACTCGAGGTAAATCAGATTCTTGTGATCAGTCAAGACCACCACGCGATGCTTAGCTCCCTCAAGCCAATGTCGCCACTCCTCAAATGCCCACTTCATAGCCAACAACTCCCGATTGCCGACATCATAATTACGCTCAGAAGACGAAAAGTTTCTGGAGAAGAAGGCACAAGGTTTCATCAAAGAGCCATCAGAATTTCTCTAAGACAAAATGGCCCCTGCCCCAATCTCAGAAGCATCAACCTCAACCTGAAAAGGGAAAGAAACATCTGGCTGACGCAACACAGGGGCAGAAGAAAAACGATGTTTAAGCTCCTGAAAGGCCTCAACAGCCGCAGAGGACCAATTCACCCCATCAGCGCCCTTCCTCGTCAAATCGATCAGAGGCTTCACCACACTAGAAAAATTAGCAATAAAGCGACAATAAAAATTGGCAAAGCCCAAAAATTTCTGAAGGCTCTTCACAGATGTAGGTTGAGTCCAATCATGAATGGCCTGGACTTTAACAGGGTCCATTTCAATAGCCGAGGGGGAAAAAATGAAACCCAAAAAAGAAACCCTCTGAACTCCGAAGAGGCACTTAGACCCCTTCACAAATAACGCATTAGTACGAAGGACCTGAAACACCATCCTAACCTGCTTCACATGAGACTCCCAATCATCGGAGAAAACCAAAATAACATCCAAATACACAATCATAAATTTATCCAGATAATTCCGGAAGATATCATGCATAAAGGACTGAAATACCGATGGAGCATTAGAGAGCCTGAATGGCATTACAAGATATTCAAAATGGCCTTCAGGCGTATTAAATGCTGTTTTCCATTCATCACCTTGTTTAATACGCACAAGATTATACGCCCCTCGGAGGTCGATTTTAGTAAGCCAATTAGCACCCTTAATCCGAGCAAACAAATCAGAAAGCAAAGGTAACGGATACTGGAATTTGACAGTGATCTTATTGAGAAGGCGATAATCTATACAGGGTCTCAAGGAGCCATCCTTCTTGGCAACAAAAAAAAATCTGGCTCCCAACGGTGACGAAGACGGGTGAATATGCTCTTTCTCCAAGGACTCCTTTACATAACTCCGCATAGCGGCATGCTCTGGCACAGACAGATTGAAAAGTCGGCCCTTAGGGAACTTACAGCCAGATATCAAATTAATGGCACAATCGCAGTCCCTATGAGGAGGCAGGGAACTGGACTTGGGCTCATCAAATACATCCTGGAAATCCGACAAAAACTCAGGAACTTCAGAAGAAGGGGACGAGGAAATGGACATCAAAGGAATATCACTATGTATCCCCTGACAACCCCAACTAGTCACAGACATAGATCTCCAATCCAGCACTGGATTATGTTCCTGTAACCATGGAAAACCCAGCACAACAACATCATGCAAATTATGCAACACCAAAAAACGAATATTTTCCTGATGTGCTGGATCCATGCACATAGTTAACTGTGTCCAGTACTGAGGTTTATTCTTGGCCAATGGCGTAGCATCAATCCCCTTCAAGGGAATAGGACTCTGCAAAGGTTCCAAGGAAAAACCACAGCACTTGGCAAATTCTAAGTCCATTAAGTTCAGGGCAGCGCCAGAATCCACAAATGCCATAACAGAAAAGGACGACAATGAGCAAATCAGGGTAACAGACAAGAGAAATTTAGGCTGCACAGTACTAATGGTAACAGACCTAGGGACCCTCCTAGTACGCTTGGGGCAAATAGAAATAGCAAGAGCTGAATCACCACAGTAAAAACACAGGCCATTCTGACGTCTGAATTTCTGCCTTTCTGCTCTAGTCAAAATCCTATCACATTGCATAGGCTCAGGACTTCGCTCAGAGAACACTGCCATATGGTGCACCGCCTTGCGCTCACGCAAGTGCCGATCAATCTGAATGGCCAAAGACATAGATTTGCTCAAACCGGCAGGCGCAGGAAAGCCCACCATAACATCTTTAAGGGTTTCAGAAAGACCTTTTCTGAAAATAGCAGCCAGCGCCTCTTCATTACATTTAGTGAGCACAGACCATTTTCTAAATTTCTGGCAATATAACTCTTCCGCTTCCTGACCCTGACACAGGGCCAACAGTGTTTTCTCAGCATGCTCTACAGAGTTAGGTTCGTCATACAACAATCCGAGTGCCTGAAAGAATGCATCTACATTCAATAATGCCGGATTCCCTGTTTCAAGAGCAAATGCCCAGTCTTGAGGATCACCACACAGTAAGGATATGATGATTTTCACTTGCTGAATGGGATCACGAGAAGAACGGGGTTTCAAAGCAAAAAACAATTTGCAGCTATTTTTAAAGTTCAAAAACTTGGATCTGTCCCCAAAAAACAAGGAGTAGGAATTCTTGGCTCTAGAGCCGGAGTCTGAACAATATAATCTTGGATACTCTGGACTCTTGCAGCAAGTTGATCCACACGAGAAAACAAACCCTGAACCTCCATACCAGAGCAAATATCCAGCACCACCCAGATATCAAGAAGAAAAAGAAGACAGAACAGAGCACAGAAAAAAAATGGTTCAGAACTCTTCCTTTTTCCTTCTTTTGAGATGCATTCAATTCATTCTTGGCTTGCTGTACTGTTATGACCTGGTGGTTAAGAGGCCACACTGAAATGACCTGGTGGCTAAAACGCAACATGGAACGAGCTCTGAGAAGGTGGCATCTCTACTGACCGCAGTCCCTAATCCTAACAACACAACTAGAAATAGCCGTGGGATGTTCCTGACACTCCCTAGACACCTCGTCACAGCCTCAGATATAACTACCCCTAAAGAAAGAAATAGAAAGCTATCTTGCCTCAGAGAAACCCCCAAAAGGAAAGACAGCCCCCCACAAATATTGACTGTGAAAGGAGAGGGAAATGACGAACACAGAAATGAAATAAGATTTCAGCAAAAGGAAGGCCAAAACTAAACTAGATAGACAGAGAGCAAAGGTTACTGTGCGGTCAGTATTAAAAACTACAAAATCCACGCAGAGTTTACAAAAATGAACTCCACACCGACTCACGGTGTGGAGGGGCAAATCTGATTTCCCAGAGCTTCCAGCTAGCCTGAATAAGACATAGTGACAAGCTGGACAAAAGAGACAAAATGCAAAGCAATAGAGTCCAAGCAAATGGACAAACAAAACTAGCAAAACTTATCTTTTGCAGACAAGGACTGGCCATATGAGAAATCCAAGGGAAGAATCAAATCCAACCAAGAACATTGACAGCAGGCATGGACTAAGGCCCAGAACAGGTTTAAATAACAAACCCAGGCAAGGCGATTAGTGAAGGCAGCTGCCACAGCTACCTAACGGAGCAGCAGTTCCACTTGAAACCACCAGAGGGAGCCCAAGGGCAGAACTCGCAAAAATACCATTAGCAACCACAGGAGGGAGCTCCAGAACGGAACTCACAACACACTAGATCACCATGGTGACTGTGGTCCGTGATTAGTGTTGAGCGATACCTTCCGATATCGGAAAGTATCGGTATCGGATAGGATCGGCCGATATTCAAAAAATATCGGATATCGCCGATACTGATACCCGATCCCAATGCAAGTCAATGGGACCAAAATATCGGAATTAAAATAAACCCTTTCTTGCCTTGTAGGTTCATTCTACATGAAGGAAAACAACTAAGAATAATGCCGGATGTATTTGGGGAGGTGGCGGAGACATTAAAGTCATAGAGGATTATCCCAATCAAATAGAATAGCATGTTTTTTGTTTTTTTTTAAGACGTTCGGAGTGACAAAGATATTGACTATGTAAAATTTTTTTTTTATTTTGTCAGATATTGATGTTTCACTATTCCACGCCCTTCCCCTTCTTTTTTTTCTTTTTTTTTTTTCTTTTCCCACACTTTCATCTTCATCATCATCAGCATCTTTGACATCAACTTCTTCTTCACCTTATTCATCTTCTTCTTCATCCTTTACCTTTTTTTTTTTTTTTTTATTACATTCTTCATATTCATTTTATTCAACTATTATTATTCTTCCTATTCTACATATTCTTTTTATTCCACTGTTATTATTCTTCCTATTCTACTTCTTCATCATATTCTCATTTGTGACAGGCATTCCCGTAGTTGTTATCTATAAAAGTTGGAAGATTACACCTTCCGTTCTGCCAGTCACAAAAGTAACATTTGTCCGCGTTCAGTTTGGCCTGCAGCATCAGGCTTTATCCAGGGGCACCACGAGGAGGAACGGACTCACCCCCATACACTGCTTAGTCTTCTTCTGCATATAATTTAGATAATATCTTTTGCTCTGATATTAAGTCTTATGCTTAATGTTCTTCTGCTCTTTCTTCTGCAGCCTCTTGTTCTTCTGCTTCTCGGTCTTCCATGTCGTCGTCTCCAGGGTCGTCGTCTCCAGTGTCGTCATCTCCGCCGTCGTCGTCTCAGCCGTCGTCGTCTCCGCCGTCGTCGTCTCCGCCGTCGTCATCGGGGTGGTCTTCCGGGTCGTCGTCGTCGTCGTCATCGGGGTGGTCTTCCGGGTCGTCGACTTTAGGGTCTTCAACTTGGAAAAGTAGCAGAAGGTACAAGAAGGCTGAGAAAATGCCAAGAACCTGATGATGGAACTGGAACTCGGATGGCTACCCGAAGGTTCAAGAGCCTATGGAATTACCGAGGACCAGCTGACGTTACTGGAACCCGGTTACTAAGCAGGAGGTACCCGTGCTAAAAAGCACTACCAAGGACCGCCTGACTTTGGCGGAACTCGGATACCCAGAAGGAGGCACCTAAGCCAAAGGCTCTGCCCGGAACCAGCTGACGGTACTGGAACCAGGATGGGGAGCAGAAGGTACAAGAGCAAAAGACACTGCCGAGAACCAGCTGACGGTACTGGAACCCGGATGGGTAGCCGAAGGTCCAAGAGCCAATGGAACTACCGAGGACCAGCTGACGTTACTGGAACCCGGTTACTAAGCTGGAGGTACCCGTGCCCGAAAGCACTACCAAGGACCACCTGACGTAGGTGGAACTTGGATACCCAGAAGGAGGCACCTAAGCCAAAGGCTCTGCCCGGAACCAGCTGACGGTACTGGAACCAGGATGGGGAGCAGAAGGTACAAGAGCAAAAGACACTGCCGAGAACCAGCTGACGGTGCTGGAACCAGGTGGTGGACCTGAAGGTCCACAGGAGAGGAGAGAAAAGCTAGGCCGCGAGGCAGCCGCAGTTACCGAACCTCAACAGTCTTACAGGGGGAGCTGGGCCTACTGGCACTACAGAACCAGCCTTGACTACCAGTTCACGCAGCCCACATAGGAAGCTCCTAAACTGGAGGCACCCTGGAGTTGGCTAACCCGACCGCAACACGACGGGGCAAGCATAGGCGTCTCAGCGAGTTTGACACAACCCGGAAACAGCTGACGGTGCTGAAACCAGGTTTGGCACGAGGGAGTACCTGTGACAAAAACACTGCGAGAACCAGCTGGCGGTGCTGGAACCCAGATGCGTTGCCCCAGTGTGCAAGAGCCAATGGCACGACCGAGGACCAGCTGACGGTGCTGGAACCCGGTTACTAAGCTGTAGGTACCCGCGCTTAAAAGCACTACCAAGGACCGCCTGACGTTGGCGGAACTCGGATACCCAGGAGGAGGCACCTAAGCCAAAGGCTCGGCCTGGAACCAGCTGACGGTGCTGGAACCAGGTGGTGGACCCGAAGGCCCACAGGAGAGGAGAGAACAGCTAGGCCGCGAGGCAGCCGCAGTTACCGAACCCCAACAGTCCTACAGGGGGAGCTGGGCCTACTGGCACTACAGAACCAGCCTTGACTACCAATTCATGCAGCCCACATAGGAAGCTCCTAAACTGGAGGCACCCTGGAGTTGGCTAACCCGACCGCACCACGACGGGGCAAGCATAGGCGTCTCAGTGAGCTTGACACAACCCAGAAACAGCTGACGGTGCTGAAACCAGGCTTGGCACGAGGGAGTACCTGTGTCAAGAACACTGCCGAGAACCAGCTGGCGGTGCTGGAACCCAGATGCGTTGCCCCAGTGTGCAAGAGCCAATGGCACGACCGAGGACCAGCTGGCGGTGCTGGAACCCGGTTACTAAGCTGTAGGTGCCCGCGCTTAAAAGCACTACCAAGGACCGCCTGACGTTGGCGGAACTCGGATACCCAGGAGGAGGCACCTAAGCCAAAGGCTCGGCCTGGAACCAGCTGACGGTGCTGGAACCAGGTGGTGGACCCCAAGGCCCACAGGAGAGGAGAGAACAGCTAGGCCGCGAGGCAGCCGCAGTTACCGAACCCCAACAGTCCTACAGGGGGAGCTGGGCCTACTGGCACTACAGAACCAGCCTTGACTACCAGTTCACGCAGCCCACATAGGAAGCTCCTAAACTGGAGGCACCCTGGAGTTGGCTAACCCGACCGCACCACGACGGGGCAAGCATAGGCGTCTCAGCGAGTTTGACACAACCCGGAAACAGCTGACGGTGCTGAAACCAGGTTTGGCACGAGGGAGTACCTGTGACAAAAACACTGCCGAGAACCAGCTGACGGTGCTGGAACCCAGATGCATTGCCCCAGTGTGCAAGAGCCAATGGCACGACCGAGGACCAGCTGACGGTGCTGGAACCCGGTTACTAAGCTGTAGGTGCCCGCGCTTAAAAGCACTACCAAGGACCGCCTGACGTTGGCGGAACTCGGATACCCAGGAGGAGGCACCTAAGCCAAGGGCTCGGCCTGGAACCAGCTGACGGTGCTGGAACCAGGTGGTGGACCCGAAGGCCCACAGGAGAGGAGAGAACAGCTAGGCCGCGAGGCAGCCGCAGTTACCGAACCCCAACAGTCCTACAGGGGGAGCTGGGCCTACTGGCACTACAGAACCAGCCTTGACTACCAGTTCACGCAGCCCACATAGGAAGCTCCTAAACTGGAGGCACCCTGGAGTTGGCTAACCCGACCGCACCACGACGGGGCAAGCATAGGCGTCTCAGTGAGCTTGACACTACCCGGAAACAGCTGACGGTGCTGGAACCAGGTTTGGCACGAGGGAGTACCAGTGACAAAAACACTGCCGAGAACCAGCTGGCGGTGCTGGAACCCAGATGTGTTGCCTATTAAAGATTGTCTTCCTAGAGCCCCAACTAGCGGTGCTGGAGCAAAGGGTAAGCAGGGGGAGAAGAGTGTAGGCCGAAGCCTGCACTGGAGGCAGCTTTGTGTCAGCATTGCGTTTGCAGGACACTTTGACGGCTACACAGTGTGGGAACAGCTGGCGTTGCTGAACCCCACTAACACAATGGTGGGTGTTTTTCTCTGTGCAGCTAGCACTTGCGGGCAAAAACTTGCGATGTTAGAGCCCGTGGTGAAGCAGGAGGAGGAGGAGAGGAGCAGAGTGTAGGCCGAAGCCTAGTTGAACCAATTTCAAAGGAAACCTTTAACCCCCCCTCAGGTGTTACAAACTACAAGAGACACACCTTGTGCAGTATTAATGCTGCACAAGTGAAAGGTTGCTCAATTAATTTGTCTACTTGCACACGCTGAATGAAAGACGTACACAATTTAGCCCATTCTACAGTCAAACTGTAGTGGATGCGTGACTTGGCTTTTTAAGGAGACGCAGCACAGGTGTCCCAAATAACGCCTTGGTGCTTGGCGCAGCTTCCTGAGCGTTGTTATTTGCTGTACAGGAGTCTGCGCTCTTGTGTTATCCCTCGGCAATGCCCTGTTAGAGCTGCCCGTCTTATGACCTCATTTCATGTTGGCCGGTGCGGTTAACGATGGCCATAAATCCCAGACCCACAGTGCCTTTTCCTAAAGTCACACTGCGGTGCTGGGATTCGTGGCCTTGTGCAGTAAATATGTCCGCCGCTCACACATGTCCTTACACCTGCTTCAGACTGGGCGGCCTCAGCTGATCCCTTATCGCATGCCGCGGCCATGAGGCCGCACAGTCAGAAGAAGGCGGAAGGAGGGGAGTGAAGACAGGGGAACATATGCACTGCTCGTGCCCATCAATCACACCCTCGCAGTCAAAATATATGAGACAACGAGGGGCGTTGTGTCGGGCAGGGCGGACGCACAGGCACAGCCAGCCAACCAATGATGTCAGAAGACGGGCAGTGCTAACAATGGGGGTGCTGCGTGTCATTAGAAAGGAAAGTCACACCTCAGGGACAGTGGAATGGTCTCTAATGAGACACATTTTGTACGTGTTGAGTTCCACGTGGGCAAGGAGAAAAAGTCAGCCACCTTGTACAAATGCAGCAGTACTGCTGTACAAGGTGGCTGTTATACATAGAAACACCTGGGGGGGTGGGGCCAGGTTCCCTTTAATTTCAGTTCATGTGCCTGCGTGGCGTTTGCAGGTCACGTTGCCGGCTACACAGCAGGGGAACAGCTGGCGGTGCTGAACCCCACTGACACATTGGCTGGTGTTTTTCTCTGTGCAGCTAGCACTTCCGGGCAGAAACTGGAGGTGTTTGAGCCCAGGGTCAGCAGGAGGAGGAGAGGAGCAGAGTGTAGGCCGAAGCCTGCACTGGTGGCAGCTTTTGGTCAGTTGTGCCAGCGTGGTTTGTGCTGGACACGATGCCGGCTACACAGCGGGGGAACAGCTGGCGGTGCTGAACCCCACTGACACAATGGTGGGTGTTTTTCTCTGTGCAGCTAGCATGTCCGGGCAGAAACTGGCGGTGTTTGAGCCCAGGGTCAGCAGGAGGAGGAGAGGAGCAGAGTGTAGGCCGAAGCCTGCATTGGTGGCAGCTTTTGGTCGGTTGTGCCAGCGTGGCTTGTGCTGGACACGATGTCGGCTACACAGCAGGGGAACAGCTGGCGGTGCTGAACCCCACTAACACATTGGCTGGTGTTTTTCTCTGTGCAGCTAGCACTTCCAGGCTACAACTGGCGGTGTTGTAGCCCAGGGTCAGCAGGAGGAGGAGAGGAGCAGAGTGTAGGCCGAAGCCTAGTTGAACCAATTTCAAAGGTAACCTTTAACCCCCCTCAGGTGTTGCAAGGTACAAGAGCCACACCTTGAACTGCATTAATGATGCACAAGTCAAAGGTTGCTCTCTTAATTTTGCTCCTTGCACACGCTGAATAAAACACGTACACTATTTAGCCCATTATACTGTCAAACAGTAGTGGAGGCGTGACTTGTCTTTTTAAGGAGACGCAGCACAGGTGTACAAATTTACACCTAGGTGCTGGGCGCAGATTCCTTACCGTTGTTATTTGCAGTACAGGAAACTGCGCTCTTGTGTTATCCCTTGGCAATACCCTGTTAGTGCAGGCCGTCTCATGACCTCATTTCATGTTGGCCGGTGCGGTTAACGATGGCCATAAATCCCAGACCCACAGTGCCTTTTCCTAAAGTCACACTGCGGTGCTGGGATTCGTGGCCTTGTGCAGTAAATATGTCCGCCGCTCACACATGTCCTTACAGCTGCTTCAGACTGGGCGGCCTCAGCTGATCCCTTATCGCATGCCGCGGCCATGAGGCCGCACAGTCAGAAGAAGGCGGAAGGAGGGGAGTGAAGACAGGGGAACATATGCACTGCTCGTGCCCATCAATCACACCCTCGCAGTCAAAATATATGAGACAACGAGGGGCGTTGTGTCGGGCAGGGCGGACGCACAGGCACAGCCAGCCAACCAATGATGTCAGAAGACGGGCAGCGCTAACAATGGGGGTGCTGCGTGTCATTAGAAAGGAAAGTCACACCTCAGGGACAGTGGAATGGTCTCTAATGAGACACATTTTGTACGTGTTGAGTTCCACGTGGGCAAGGAGAAAAAGTCAGCCACCTTGTACAAATGCAGCAGTACTGCTGTACAAGGTGGCTGTTATACATAGAAACACCTGGGGGGGTGGGGCCAGGTTCCCTTTAATTTCAGTTCATGTGCCTGCGTGGCGTTTGCAGGTCACGTTGCCGGCTACACAGCAGGGGAACAGCTGGCGGTGCTGAACCCCACTGACACATTGGCTGGTGTTTTTCTCTGTGCAGCTAGCACTTCCGGGCAGAAACTGGAGGTGTTTGAGCCCAAGGTCAGCAGGAGGAGGAGAGGAGCAGAGTGTAGGCCGAAGCCTGCACTGGTGGCAGCTTTTGGTCAGTTGTGCCAGCGTGGCTTGTGCTGGACACGATGCCGGCTACACAGCAGGGGAACAGCTGGCGTTGCTGAACCCCACTGACACATTGACTGGTGTTTTTCTCTGTGCAGCTCGCATGTCCGGGCAAAAACTGGCGGTGTTAGAGCCCAGGGTCAGCAGGAGGAGGAGAGGAGCAATGTGTAGGCCGAAGCCTGCACTGGTGGCAGCTTTTGGTCGGTTGTGCCAGCGTGACTTGTGCTGGACACGATGCAAGCTACACAGCAGGGAAACAGCTGGCGTTGCTGAACCCCACTGACACATTGACTGGTGTTTTTCTCTGTGCAGCTCGCATGTCCGGGCAAAAACTGGCGGTGTTAGAGCCCAGGGTCAGCAGGAGGAGGAGAGGAGCAATGTGTAGGCCGAAGCCTGCACTGTTGGCAGCTTTTGGTCGGTTGTGCCAGTGTGGCTTGTGCTGGACACGATGCAAGCTACACAGCAGGGGAACAGCTGGCGTTGCTGAACCCCACTGACACATTGACTGGTGTTTTTCTCTGTGCAGATCGCATGTCCGGGCAAAAACTGGCGGTGTTAGAGCCCAGGGTCAGCAGGAGGAGGAGAGGAGCAGAGTGTAGGCCGAAGCCTAGTTGAACCAATTTCAAAGGTTACCTTTAACCCCCCCTCAGGTGTTGCAAGGTACAAGAGCCACACCTTGTGCAGCATTAATGCTGCACAAGTAAAAGGTTGCTCTATTTAGTTTGCTCCTTGCACATGCTGAATAAAACACGTACACTATTTAGCCCATTATACTGTCAAACAGTTGTGGAGGCGTGACTTGTCTTTTTAAGGAGACGCAGCACAGGTGTCAAAATTTGCACCTAGGTACTGGGCGCAGATTCCTGAGCGTTGTTATTTGCTGTACAGGAGTCTGCGCTATTGTGATCCCTTGGCCATGCGCTGTGAGCGCTTCCTGTCTTCTGACCTCATTTCATGTCGGCCGTTGCGGTTAGCGATGGACATGAATCCCAGACCCACAGTGTGTTTTCAAAAAATCACACTGCGTGGCTGGGATTCGTGGCCTTGTGCAGTAAATAGGTTTGCCGCTCACACATGTCCTTACACCTGCTTCAGACTGGGCGGCCTCAGCTGATCCCTTATCGCCTACCACGGCCAGGGGGCCGCACAGTCTGAAGAAGGCGGAAGGAGATGAGTTAAGACAGGCGAACATATGCACTGCTCGTGCCCATAAACCACACCCTCGCTGACAAAATAAATATGACAACGAGGGGCGTTGTTTCTAGCAGGGCGGATACACAGGCGCAGCCAGCTAACCATGATGACAAAAGACGGGAAACGCTACCAAGGGGGGTGCTGCGTATCATTAGAAAGGAAAGTCACACCTCAGGGACAGTGGAATGGTCTCAATGAGACACATTTTGTACGTGTTGAGTTCCACGTGGGCAAGGAGAAAAAGTCAGCCACCTTGTACAAATGCAGCAGTACTTCTGTACTAGGTGGCTGTTATACATAGAAACACCTGGGGGGGTGGGGCCAGGTTCCCTTTAATTTCAGTTCATGTGCCTGCGTGGCGTTTGCAGGTCACGTTGCCGGCTACACAGCAGAGGAACAGCTGGCGGTGCTGAACCCCACTAACACATTGGCTGGTGTTTTTCTCTGTGCAGCTAGCACTTCCAGGCAAAAACTAGCGGTGTTTGAGCCCAGGGTCAGCAGGAGGAGGAGAGGAGCAGAGTGTAGGCCGAAGCCTGCACTGGTGGCAGCTTTTGTTCTGTTGTGCCAGCGTGGCTTGTGCTGGACACGTTGCCGACTACACAGCAGGGGAACAGCTGGCGGTGCTGAACCCCACTGACACATCACCTAGTGTTTTTTCTGTGTAGACAACACTTCCAGGTGGCAACTGACAGTGTTGAAACCCAGGGAATCAAAGAGGAGCAGAGTGTAGGCCGAAGCCTGCAGTGGAGCAAGTTGAAAGGCAACCTTTAACCCCCCCCCCCAGGCATTTGTTGCTGAAAGAGCCATCTTGTACAGCAGTAATACTGCACATGGAAAATGGTGGCTCCGAAAATTATGCTCCTTGCAAACGCTGAAGTACACACTCATATAATGTGTCCCCTCACACCGTCAAACCATCCCGGAAGTGGGACTTTCCTTTGTAATGTGACACAGCACAGCCGTCATTCCAACCCCCTTGGTGCCGGGCGCCACCTCCTCAACGTTGTTTGGTTCTGTCACGGAGCCCGCGCTGTAATGTTATCCCTTGGCCATGCACAGTTAGCGGTGGCCGTCTTCTGACATCATGTAGGTGTCAGGCTGGCAGTGCCTGTGCGTCCAAGCTGCCCGAGATCCAACCTTGCAGTGTCATCTAATGTAGTCCCACTGCGGGCCAGGGATCCATGGGCATGCGCAGTGCATATCATCGCCTCTCACTCACCTCCTTCCTGCTTTTTCAGACTGTGCGGCGTCACGGCCGTGGCATGCTATTAAGGATCAGCTGACGCCGCCTAGTCTGAAGAAGCGTGAAGAAGGGAAGTGAGAGGCTAGCATATGCACTGCGCATGGCCATGGATACCAGGCCCACTGTGGGATCAAATTAGACGACACTGCGAGGTGTGATTTCGGGCAGCGTGGACGCACAGGCGCAGCCAGGACGACAACAAATGATGTCAGAGGACGGGCAGCGCAAACTGTGCATGGCCAAGGGATAACATAACAGCGCAGGGTCCATGACGGAATCAAACAACGCTAAGGAGGCAGCGCACGGTGCCAAGGGGGTAGCAATGACGGCTGTGCTGCATCACATTACAAAGGAAAGTCCCACCTCCGGGACGGTTGGACGGTGTGAAGGGACACATTACATGAGTGTGTAGTTCAGCGTTTGCAAGGAGCATAATTTCAAGAGCGACCTTTCCCTTGTGCAGTATTAGTGCTGCACATGGTGGCTCTTTCAGTAACAAACGCCTGGGGGGGGGGGACAGGTCCCCTTACATTTTAGTTGTGCCAGCGTGGCGGTCGCATGACACGTTGCCGGATACACAGCTGGGGATCAGCTGACGTTACTGAACCCCAATAACAGAGGAGCGACTGTTGACTGTGCACACAGCACTTCCAGGCACCAACTGGCGGTGTTAGAGCCCAGGGACAGCAGGAGGAGCAGATTGGAGGTATTGCCGCACACACAGCTGGGGATCAGCTGACGTTACTGAACCCCAATAACAGAGGAGCGACTGTTGACTGTGCACACAGCACTTCCAGGCACCAACTGGCGGTGTTAGAGCCCAGGGACAGCAGGAGGAGCAGATTGGAGGTATTGCCGCACACACAGCTGGGGATCAGCTGACGTTACTGAACCCCAATAACAGAGGAGCGACTGTTGACTGTGCACACAGCACTTCCTGGCACCAACTGGCGGTGTTAGAGCCCAGGGACAGCAGGAGGAGCAGATTGGAGGTATTGCCGCACACACAGCTGGGGATCAGCTGACGTTACTGAACCCCAATAACAGAGGAGCGACTGTTGACTGTGCACACAGCACTTCCAGGCACCAACTGGCGGTGTTAGAGCCCAGGGACAGCAGGAGGAGCAGATTGGAGGTATTGCCGCACACACAGCTGGGGATCAGCTGACGTTACTGAACCCCAATAACAGAGGAGCGACTGTTGACTGTGCACACAGCACTTCCAGGCACTAACTGGCGGTGTTAGAGCCCAGGGACAGCAGGAGGAGCAGAGGAACAGAGTGTAAGCCGAAGCCTGATTGGAGCAAGTTGAAAGGGAACCTTTAACCCCCCCCCAAGACGTTTGTAGCTGAAAGAGCCATCTTGTGCAGCACTAACGATGCAAAAGGAAAAGGTGGTTCTTTTAATTATGCTCCTTGCAAACACCGAAGTAAACACTAAAAATGTGTCCCCTTATACCGTTAAATCGTCCCGGAGGTGCGAATTTCCTTCGTAATGGGACACAGCACAGCTGACATTCCTATCCCCTTGGTGCCGTGCGCTGCCTCCTCAGCGTTGTTTTAAGCTGTCACGGAGCCTGCGCTGTTCTGTTAGCCCTTGGCCATGCCCAATTAGCGCTGCCTGTCTTCTGACATAATTTGGTGTCAGGCTGTTACTGCCTGTGCATCCACGCTGCTCCAGATCCCACCTCGCAGTCTCGTCCAACGTAATCCCACTGCGGGCCTTGGAACCATGGACATGCACAGTGCATATCCTCGACTCTCACTCCCCTCCTTCCCTCTTCTTCAGACTGTGCGGTGTCACGGCCGTGGCATGCTATTAGGGATTAGCTGACGGCGCACAGTCTAAAGAAGGCGGAGGGAAATGAGCGAGGGGAAGATATGCACTGCGCATGGCCATGGATCCCAGGCCCGCAGTGTGACTCAATCAGAAGACACAGCGAGGCGGGATCTCGGGCAGCGCGGCCGCACAGGCGCAGCCAGCCTGACACCAAATTATGTCAGAAGACAGGCAGCGCAAATAGGGCATGCCCAAGGGATAACAGAACAGCGCAGGCTCCGTGACAGCTTAAAACAACGCTGAGGAGGCAGCGCATGGCACCAAGGGGGTAGGAATGACGGCTGTGCTGCGTCACATTGCGAAGGAAAGTCCCAGCTCCGGGACAGTATAACGGTATCAGTGAACACATTTTATAAGTGTTAAGTTCTGCGTGTGCAAGGAGCTAAAAAAAAAGAGCTACCTTTTCCTTGTGCAGCATTACTGCTGCACAAGATGGCTCTTTCAGTAACAAACGACGGGGGGGGGACAGGTTCCCTTACATTTAGGTTGTTGTGCCAGCGTGGCGGTCGCAGGACACATTGCCGGCTACACAGCTGGGGATCAGCTGACGTTACTGAAACCCAATAACACTGGGTCGTATGTTTTTACTGTGCAGCCTGCACTTCTGAGCCGCAACTGGCGGTGTTGGAGCCCAGGAATAGCAGTTCAGGTGGTAGAAAGATGAACACAGCAGGAGACCTGGATGACACCCAATTACTTAATCAGGCAGAGGAGTGGCAAATTCCTGCGAGATCCAGGCCTGGTTAATTTTCAGGAAAGTAAGCCGGTCAACGTTATCGGAGGATAGTCGCATGCGACGGTCTGTTAGTACACCACCTGCGGCACTAAAGACACGTTCCGATAAGACACTAGCCGCAGGGCAAGCCAGCACCTCCAATGCATACTGGCTTAGCTCTGGCCATGTATCCAGCTTAGAGACCCAAAACTTGAACGGGGAAGAGCCGTCTGGGAGTACAGTAAGAGGGCAAGCCATGTAGTCTGTCACCATCTGACGGAACCGTTGCCTCCTGCTGACTGGAGCCGCCGGTGATGGTGTAGACATTTGGGGCGGGCACACAAAAGTGTGCCAGAGTTGTGCCATACTGGGCTTGCCTTGGGCAGAGGCACTGCTTCTGCTCCCTCTTTGGGCAGAGCCTCCCCCACTGCCTCGACGCACTGAGCTGCTTTGTAAAGCACTAGCAGCACTCCTCTCAGTTGGACAGGAGAAGATGATGGAATTCACCAGTGTGTCGTGGTACTCCCGCAATTTACGCTCCCGGGTCAACGCAGGGATGAGGTTTTGGACGTTGTCCCGGTAGCGAGGATCGAGGAGGGTGAACACCCAATAATCAGGCATGTTGAGAATGTGGTCGATGCGGCGGTCGTTTCTCAGGCACTGCAGCATGAAATCCACCATGTGCTGCAGAGTGCCAACTGGCCCAGAAACGCTGTCCCCTGCTTGAGACATGATCTCTGCCCGCTCGTCATCACCCCACCCTCGCTGTACACACTGACCACTGGACAATTGTGTCGCTCCCTCCTCTGGACGGAGCTCTTCCTCCTCCATTGACTCCTCCTCATCCTCCTCACAAATTGGCCCCTGCGTACCCCTTTGTGAGGAACCACGTGGCGCTGACTCTCCAGAAGCTGATGGAAAAGGTGACTCCTCATCCTCCACCTCTTCCACAACATCATCCCTTAACCCTTGCAAAGTTTGCTGAAGCAGGCAGATAAGGGGGACAGTCATGCTGACTAGTGCATCATCTGCACTTGCCATCCGCATGGAATAATCAAAAGGACGCAAAACCTGGCAGACGTCCTTCATAGTGGCCCACTCTGTGGTTGTGAAGTCTGATCGGCGCTGACTGCGACTTCTTTGCGCCTGATGCAGCTGGTACTCCATAACTGCTTGCTGCTGCTCACACAACCGCTCCAACATATGTAACGTGGAATTCCACCGGGTAGGTAGGTCACATATGATGCGGTGTTCCGGAAGGCGGAATCGGCGCTGCAGAGTAGCAATGCGGGATCTGGCCAAGCTGGAACGCCGCAAGTGAGCACACTCTAGGCGGACCTTGTGCAGCAGGGCATCAAGATCCGGATAGTCCCTCAGAAAACTCTGCACAACCAAATTGAGCACATGTGCCAGACATGGGATGTGAGTGAGGTTGCCAAGGGCCAAAGCTGCCACCAGATTTCGGCCATTGTCACACACTACCATGCCTGGCTGGAGATTCGCTGGCAGTAACCACACATCGCTCTCCTGCTTGATGGCATTCCAGAGCTCCTGCGCTGTGTGGCTTCGATGCCCCAATGAAACTAGTTTCAAGACGGCCTGCTGACGTTTGGCCACGGCTGTGCTCATGTCGGTCATAGGTAAACGTTCACGGGTCCATGTGGAGGTGGACTGTGACGGATCCTGCAGAGAGGAATCTGAGGAACTGGTGTAAGAGGAGGAGTCGATGCGTACAGACTGGATTCCTGCAATCCTTGGAGTGGGCAGGACACGTCCTGCGCCACTCGCACGATCTGTACCTGGCTCAACAACATTAACCCAATGGGCAGTGAGGGAAACATATCGCCCCTGTCCATGCTGACTGGTCCACGCATCGGTGGTGAGGTGGACCTTGCTACTGACGGCGTTCAGTAGCGCATGTTTTATGTTTGCCTCAACATGCCTGTGCAGGGCAGGGACAGCCTGCCTGCTGAAGTAAAAGCGGCTGGGCACCTTGTACTGTGGGACTGCCAATGCTATCAAGTCACGGAAGCTGTCAGTCTCCACCAGCCTGAACGAGAGCATTTCCAGGGACAACAGTTTGGCAATGCCTGCATTCAGAGCCTGTGCTCGGGGGTGGTTGGCCGAGAATGCCCGCCTTTTCTCCCATGCCTGTACTACCGATGGCTGTAGAGTAGACTGGGAGTGTGAGGATGACTGGGAAGGTGGTGCTGTGGGTGGAATTACACTAGGTCTCTGGACAACAGTGGAGGAAGAGGCAACACGAGATGAAGAGGTGGTAGCTGCCGCTGTTGGTTGGCCTACGTCTTCACTGTGTTTCTGTAACTCCACCGCGTGCCTGGTCCGCACATGTTTCCACATATTTGTGGTATTGAGGTTGCTGACACTTTTACCTCTTTTTACTTTCTGATGACACAGCTTGCATTTGACAAAACAAATGTCATCTGCAACTGTGTCAAAAAAAAGGACCAGGCACTGCAAGTCTTGGGAGCGCCCTTTTTGGCTTTGGAAAGAGACAGGCTCCTAACGGGTGCCAAAGTGGAGGCTACAAGCTCCGCAGTCTTCCCCCTCCTTCTCCCTCTTTGGCCCGTAAGGGGAAGCTCTTCCTCAGAGCTGCTCCCACCACCTTCCTGTTCCTCACGCCACGATGGGTCAAGGACCTCATCATCTCCACTACCCTCTGCCACCAACTGCTCCTCCTGGGTAGTCTCGGCAGCACAGTACGCATCAGAAAGCGGCACCTGAGTTTCATCATCAGATGCGTACTGCGCTGTGGTCACCGGAGGCACTGGCCCACCTGCCTCTTCAGAGTCAGAGAGAAAAAGGTGTTGGGCATCACTGCACACTGCCTCTTCTTCCATTTCTCCAATGCTGCTTGGCTGGCCCCCTGTTTCCAAGCCAAGAGATTCAGAGAACAGAAGTAGAGACGGCTCCTGTCCTGGGCTCTCTGACTGCCTGGCCAATTTGGCAGGTGGTGAAGAGACAGATGGCTGCTCTCCAGTGCTCTGTGCCTGAGAGGATGTGGCACTAACTGAAGTCGATGCCGAGGCGTTAGCTGCCATCCAACCGACAACGGCTTCAAGTTGGTCTTCACGCAGCAGCGGTGCACGGCGCTCTCCGACAAAGCTGCGCATGAAGGACTGTTCCCTGCTGAAACTGAGTGACGACGAGTCACCAGCGCCCGCAGCAGGCACAGAATCACCACGTCCTCTCCCTGCTCCTCTCCCTGCTCCGCGCCCACGCCCACGTGCCTTACTCCCTGCCCTCTTCATCTTGGTTGACAGATAAAGATAAGCAGAAAAGTACTAAGGCCTTAGCGTGCTTATTCCTGAAATGCTCCTTCTAACAGGTGTAAGAAACACTAATGTTGTAAAGTGTGGACTAAACTTTATTATTTTTCAAATGTGGCCTACACAAGTGTTAAGTTGTGTTTGGTGAACTTTACTTTTTTTTTTGTGCAGATCGGGCTACAGAGCTAGTTTAAATCACACGGAGACCGTGCAGACAGCCGTAAACGGCGCTGCAAGGCCAAAAAACCCTCCTCTAGGTTATCCTATGTAGTGTTTTTCCACTATTTAGCTGGAGACGGGTGGAAAGACACTAATAGGAATTTTTTTTTTTAATTTTAAACAGGCTGCACTATTTGAAAAAAAGGAAATTGTTTTTCAAGGTATGAGGCAGTAACGCACCCTGAGCTGAATCCAACCGGCTATAGCTGCACACAGACTACAGGGCGAGCTGCGCTCACACAGAGACCGTGCAGACAGCCGTAAACGGCGCTGCAGGGCCCAATAAACCCCCTCTAGGTTATCCTATGTAGTGTTTTTCCACTATTTAGCTGGAGACGGGTGGAAAAACACTAATAGGGAATTTTTTTTTTAATTTTTAAACAGGCTGCACTATTTGAAAAAAAGGAAAATTTTTCTCAAGGTATGAGCCAGTAACGAACCCTGAGCTGAATCCAAACGGCTATGGCTGCACACAGACTACAGGGCGAGCTGGGCTCACACGGAGACCGTGCAGACAGCCGTAAACGGCGCTGCAAGGCCCAAAAACCCCCCTCTAGGTTATCCTATGTAGTGTTTTTCCACAATTTAGCTGGAGACAGGTGGAAAAACACTAATAGGGAATTTTTTTAAAAATTTTTAAACAGGCTGCACTATTTGAAAGAAAGGAAAATTTTTCTCAAGGTATGAGCCAGTAACGAACCCTGAGCTGAATCCAACCGACTATGGCTGCACAGACTACAGGGCGAGCTGGGCTCACACGGAGACCTTGCAGACAGCCGTAAACGGTGCTGCAAGGCCCAAAAACCCCCCTCTAGGTTATCCTATGTAGTGTTTTTCCACAATTTAGCTGGAGACGGGTGGAAAAACACTAATAGGAAATTTGAGAAAAAATGTGCAGCAGGCTGCACTATGAGCAAAAAAGGACAACTGTGTGAGGCAGTGTGAACCCCCCCTGAGCTGAATACAACCGGGTATATGGCTGCACACAGACTACAGAGTGAGCTGCACACACACACACACACACACAGAGACCTTGCAGAACGCTGTTAAAACAGCGCTGCAAGGCAAGAGCAAGGTGAACAGTGAAGAACACACAGCGTTTTGCTAAATTAGCCTTTGGAAAGGAAAATAAAGCAATTAGCTAGCTCAACTGGCCCTCAGTTAGAACACAGCGTCCTGTCCCTAACTGAAATCACAGCAGAGTGAGCGCAAAATGGCGGCAGCATTTTTTATAGTGCAGAGTGACATCATTTCAGCAGCCAATCACAGCCTTGCCAGTACTTAGATGCCCACCATGCTAAACAGGATGTGCCCACACTTCCAATCATTCCTCATTGGCTGCTGCGTTCTGTTTGAATTCTGGGAACTTCCGATTCCGGTATCCGATACGCGGGAAGTATCGGAATTCGGTATCGGAATTCCGATACCGCAAATATCGGCCGATACCCGATACTTGCGGTATCGGAATGCTCAACACTATCCGTGATGCAACTTCCAACTTATTGTGTTAAAGGGTGTTTTGATGCATTTAAAAAAATATTTACACAATAGGTTGATATGTACCCCCCGGGGGAAATGTTTGTCAGCCCATACAGTACACTTAGTGTATGGCATTACAACTATAGGAGACCCGCTTCTTTAAAGTGGGAAAACATTTTTGGGAGGACATCCTCCACATTTCTTCCTTGGGAGATTGGTGTGTGTGCAAATTTTCGGCAGGCCTTATGTTCACTTCATGGGCAAACTTTAGGTGACTTAAAAAAACATTATAATGGGAACTTTGGTCTGCTATGGACATGCAGTACGTGAGTTCAGAGGCTTATTGGGGTGTGTGTAACTTTGGTGCAGGGCAGGTCTTGTATTCAATGCATAAGCAAACAGTATGGGAGTACCAAATTAATACTGAGAATTTTGGTTGCACATGGTCATCCATGACATCTGTTGAATGGGTTGTTGGGATGCGTCCAAATTTTGGGCAGCCTTGCCGCTCACTGCATGTGCAATAACAGTATAAGGGTCCCATTGTTTAACCCCTTCATGACCCAGCCTATTTTGACCTTAAAGACCTTGCCGTTTTTTGCAATTCTGACCAGTGTCCCTTTATGAGGTAATAACTCAGGAACGCTTCAACGGATCCTAGCGGTTCTGAGATTGTTTTTTCGTGACATATTGGGCTGCATGTTAGTGGCAAATTTAGGTCAATAAATTCTGCGTTTATTTGTGATAAAAACGGAAATTTGGCGAAAATTTTGAAAATTTCGCAATTTTCACATTTTGAATTTTTATTCTGTTAAACCAGAGAGATATGTGACACAAAATAGTTAATAAATAACATTTCCCACATGTTTACTTTACATCAGCACAATTTTGGAAACAAAATTTTTTTTTGTTAGGAAGTTATAAGGGTTAAAATTTGACCAGCGATTTGTCATTTTTACAACGAAATTTACAAAACCATTTTTTTTAGGGACCACCTCACATTTGAAGTCAGTTTGAGGGGTCTATATGGCTGAAAATACCCAAAAGTGACACCATTCTAAAAACTGCACCCCTCAAGGTACTCAAAACCATATTCAAGAAGTTTATTAACCCTTCAGGTGCTTCACAGCAGCAGAAGCAACATGGAAGGAAAAAATGAACATTTAACTTTTTAGTCACAAAAATTATCTTTTAGCAACAATTTTTTTATTTTCCCAATGGTAAAAGGAGAAACTGAACCACGAAAGTTGTTGTCCAATTTGTCCTGAGTACGCTGATACCTCATATGTGGGCGTAAACCACTGTTTGGGCGCACGGCAGGGCCTGGAAGGGAAGCAGCGCCATTTGACTTTTTGAATCAAAAATTGGCTCCACTCTTTAGCGGACACCATGTCACGTTTGGAGAGCACCCGTGTGCCTAAAAATTGGAGCTCCCCCACAAGTGACCCCATTTTGGAAACTAGACACCCCAAGGAACTTATCTAGATGCATAGTGAGCACTTTGAACCCCCAGGTGCTTCACAAATTGATCCGTAAAAATGAAAAAGTACTTTTTTTTCACAAAAAAATTCTTTTAGCCTCAATTTTTTCATTTTCACATGGGCAACAGGATAAAATGGATCCTAAAATGTGTTGGGAAATTTCTCATGAGTACACCAATGCCTCACATGTGGGGGTAAACCACTGTTTGGGCACATGGTAAGGCTCGGAAGGGAAGGAGCGCCATTTGACTTTTTGAATTAAAAATTATTTCCATCGTTAGCGGACACCATGTCACGTTTGGATAGCTCCTGTGTGCCTAAACATTGGCGCTCCCCCACAAGTGACCCCATTTTGGAAACTAGACCCCCCAAGGAACTTATTTAGATGCCTAGTGAGCACTTTAAACCCTCAGGTGCTTCACAAATTGATCTGTAAAAATGAAAAATTACTTTTTTTTCACAAAAAAATTCTTTTCGCCTCAATTTTTTCATTTTCACATGGGCAGTAGGATAAAATGGATCATAAAATTTGTTGGGCAATTTCTCCCGAGTACGCCGATACCTCATATGTGGGGGTAAACCACTGTTTGGGCACTGGGCAGGGCTCGGAAGGGAAGGCGCGCCATTTGACTTTTTGAATGGAAAATTAGCTCCAATTGTTAGCGGACACCATGTCGCGTTTGGAGAGCCCCTGTGTGCCTAAACATTGAAGCTCCCCCACAAGTGACCCCATTTTGGAAACTAGACCCCCCAAGGAACTTATCTAGATGCATATTGAGCACTTTAAACCCCCAGGTGCTTCACAGAAGTTTATAACGCAGAGCCATGAAAATAAAAAATAATTTTTCTTTCCTCAAAAATGATTTTTTAGCCTGGAATTTCCTATTTTGCCAAGGATAATAGGAGAAATTGGACCCCAAATATTGTTTTCCAGTTTGTCCTGAGTACGCTGATACCCCATATGTGGGGGTAAACCACTGTTTGGGCGCACGGCAGGGCTCGGAAGGGATGGCACGCCATTTGGCTTTTTAAATGGAAAATTAGCTCCAATCATTAGCGGACACCATGTCACGTTTGGAGAGCCCCTGTGTGCCTAAACATTGGAGATCCCCCAGAAATGACCCCATTTTGGAAACTAGACCCCCAAAGGAACTAATCTAGATGTGTGGTGAGGACTTTGAACCCCCAAGTGCTTCACAGAACTTTATAACGCAGAGCCATGAAAATAAAATAAAAAAATTATTTTCTCAAAAATGATCTTTTAGCCTGCAATTTTTTATTTTCCCAAGGGTAACAGGAGAAATTTGACCCCAAAAGTTGTTGTCCAGTTTCTCCTGAGTACGCTGATACCCCATATGTGGGGGTAAATCACTGTTTGGGCACATGCCGGGGCTCGGAAGTGAAGTAGTGACGTTTTGAAATGCAGACTTTGATGGAATGCTCTGTGGGCGTCACGTTGCGTTTGCAGAGCCCCTGATGTGGCTTAACAGTAGAAACCCCCCACAAGTGACCCCATTTTGGAAACTAGACCCCCAAAGGAACTTATCTAGATGTGTGGTGAGCACTTTGAACCCCCAAGTGCTTCATAGAAGTTTATAATGCAGAGCCGTGAAAATAATAAATACGTTTTCTTTCCTCAAAAATAATTATTTAGCCCAGAATTTTTTATTTTCCCAAGGGTTACAGGAGAAATTGGACCCCATACGTTGTTGTCCAGTTTCTCCTGAGTACGCTGATACCCCATATGTGGGGGTAAACCACTGTTTGGGCACATGCCGAGGCTCGGAAGTGAAGTAGTGAGGTTTTGAAATGCAGACTTTGATGGAATGCTCTGTGGGCGTCACGTTGCGTTTGCAGAGCCCCTGATGTGGCTTAACAGTAGAAACCCCCCACAAGTGACCCCATTTTGGAAACTAGACCCCGAAAGGAACTTATCTAGATGTGTGGTGAGCACTTTGAACCCCCAAGTGCTTCATAGAAGTTTATAATGCAGAGCCGTGAAAATAATAAATACGTTTTCTTTCCTCAAAAATAATTATTTAGCCCAGAATTTTTTATTTTCCCAAGGGTAACAGGAGAAATTGGACCCCAATAGTTGTTGTCCAGTTTCTCCTGAGTACGCTGATACCCCATGTGTGGGGGTAAACCACTGTTTGGGCACATGTCGGGGCTCAGAAGGGAAGTAGTGACTTTTGAAATGCAGACTTTGATGGAATGGTCTGCGGGCGTCACATTGCGTTTGCAGAGCCCCTGGTGTGCCTAAACAGTAGAAACCCCCCACAAGTGACCACATTTTAGAAACTAGACCCCCAAGGAACTTATCTAGATATGTGGTGAGCACTTTGAACCCCCAAGTGCTTCACAGACGTTTACAACGCAGAGCCGTGAAAATAAAAAATCATTTTTCTTTCCTCAAAAATTATGTTTTAGCAAGCATTTTTTTAGATTCACAAGGGTAACAGGAGAAATTGGACCCCAGTAATTGTTGCGCAGTTTATCCTGAGTACACTGATACCCCATAAGTGGGGGTAAACCACTGTTTGGGCACACGTCAGGGCTCGGAAGTGAGGGAGCACCATTTGACTTTTTGAATACGAGATTGGCTGGAATCAATGGTGGCGCCATGTTGCGTTTGGAGACCCCTGATGTGCCTAAACAGTGGTAACCCCTCAATTCTACCTCCAACACTAACCCCAACACACCCCTAACCCTAATCCCAACTGTAGCCATAACCCTAATCACAACCCTAACCACAACCCTAATTCCAACCCTAACCCTAAGGCTATGTGCCCACGTTGCGGATTCGTGTGAGATATTTCCGCACCATTTTTGAAAAATCCGCGGGTAAAAGGCACTGCGTTTTACCTGCGGATGTTCCGCGGATTTCCAGTGTTTTTTGTGCGGATTTCACCTGCGGATTCCTATTGAGGAACAGGTGTAAAACGCCGCGGAATCCGCACAAAGAATTGACATGCTGCGGAAAATACAACGCAGCGTTTCCGCGCGGTATTTTCTGCACCATGGGCACAGCGGATTTGGTTTTTCATATGTTTACATGGTACTGTAAACCTGATGGAATACTGCTGCGAATCCGCAGCGGCCAATCCGCAGCCAAATCCGCACCGTGTGCACATAGCCTAATTCTAAAGGTATGTGCACACTGCAGAAAACGCTGCAGATCCGCAGCAGTTTCCCATGAGTTTACAGTTCAATGTAGACCTATGGGAAACAAAAATCGCTGTACACATGCTGCGGAAAAACTGCACGGAAACGCAGCGGTTTACATTCCGCAACATGTCACTTCTTTGTGCGGATTCCGCAGCGGTTTTACAACTGCTCAAATAGAAAATCGCAATTGTAAAACCGCAGTGAAATGCGCAGAAAAAAACGCGGTAAATCCGCCATAAATCCGCAGCGGTTTAGCACTGCGGATTTATCAAATCCGCAGCGGAAAAATCCGCAGAGGACCAGAATACGTGTGCACATACCGAAACCCTAACCCTAGCCCTAACCCTACCCCTAACCCTAACCCTACCCCTACCCCTATCCCTAACCCTAGCCCTAGCCCTAGCCCTAACCCTACCCCTAACCCTAACCCTACCCCTAACCCTACCCCTAACCCTAACCCTAGCCCTACCCCTAACCCTACCCCTAACCCTAACCCTACCCCTAACCCTGACCCTATTCTAACATTAGTGGGAGAAAAAAAATTTCTTTATTTTTTTATTGTCCCTACCTATGGGGGTGACAAAAGGGGGGGGTCATTTATTATTTTTTTTATTTTGATCACTGAGATATAATCTATCTCAGTGATCAAAATGCACTTTGGAACGAATCTGCCGGCGGGCAGATTCGGCGGGCGCACTGCGCATGCGCCCGCCATTTTGGAAGATGGCGGCGCCCAGGGAGAAGACGGACGGGACCCCGGCAGGATCGGTAAGTATGATGGGGTGGGGGGGGACCACGGGGGGGGGGGATCGGAGCACGGGGGGGGGGAATCGGAGCGCGGCAGGCGTGGAAAGGAGCACGGGGGCGTGGAACGGAGCACGGGGGGCTGGAACGGAGCACGGGGGGGTGGAACGGAGCACGGGGGGTGGATTGGAATGCAGGGGGGGTGATTGGAGCACGGGGGGGTGATTGGAGCACGGGGGGAGCGGACAAGAGCACGGGGGGAGCGGAGCACTGGATGGAGGGGAGCCGGAGCAGTGTACCGGCCAGATCGGAGGGCTGGGGGGGTGTTGTGAATTCTGTGGCTGAGTTCACTTCTGTGGTCACAAGTGGTATTGCAGCCTCTGGGCTTCCTCCCTCAGGTGTTTTGGTGAGCTCGTTGGCTGCCTTGCTATTTAGCTCCACCTGAGTCTGTCTTCCTTGCTCCTTGTCAATGTTCCAGTGTTGGATCTGAGCTACTGCATCTTTCCTTGGGCCTGCTGCTCTGCTAGATAAGTGCTTCTAGTTTGTTTTCTGTTTTTTCTGTCCAGCTTGTTATTATCTTTTGCTGGAAGCTCTGAGAAGCAAAGGGGTGCACCGCCGTGCTGTTAGTTCGGCACGGTGGGTCTTTTTTGCCCCTTTGCGTGGTTTTCGTTTTAGGGTTTTTTGTAGACTGCATAGTTCTCTTTGCTATCCTCGCTCTGTCTAGAATATCGGGCCTCACTTTGCTGAATCTATTTCATTCCTACGTTTGTCTTTTCATCTTGCTAACAGTCATTATATGTGGGGGCTGCCTATTCCTTTGGGGTATTTCTCTGAGGTAAGTCAGGCTTGTATTTCTATCTTCAGGCTAGTCAGCTCCTCAGGCAGTGCCGAGTTGCATAGGTAGTTGTTAGGCGCAATCCACTGCTGCTTCCAGTTGTGTGAGGACAGTTCAGGTACTGCAGTCTACAGAGATTCCACGTCTCAGAGCTCGTCCTATTGTTTTGGGTTTTTGCCAGATCTCTGTATGTGCGCTGATTACTGCACGCTGTGTTGCCTGATTGCCAGCCATAACAGTACAAGGAGCCCTATCAATGATTTCCAATAGAGGGAAAAAAGAAATCCTGACATCATTTTTTTTTCTTAGCTCTGTCTTCAGTCTTTTTTTTCCCCTAGACATTAGAGTGCTTCAGGACACAGCTGTGGACATGGATATTCAGGCTCTGTGCTCCTCAATGGATAATCTCGTTGTAAATGTACAAAAGATTCAAGATACTATTGATCAGAAATCGATGCTAGAACCAAGAATTCCGATTCCTGATTTGTTTTTTGGTGACAGAACTAAGTTCCTGAGCTTCAGAAATAATTGTAAGCTATTTTTGGCCTTGAAACCTCATTCTTCTGGTAATCCTATTCAACAGGTTTTGATTATTATTTCTTTTTTGCGCGGCGACCCACAGGACTGGGCGTTTTCTCTTGCACCAGGAGATTCTGCATTGAGTAATGTTGATGAATTTTTCCAGGCGCTGGGATTGCTTTACGATGAGCCTAATTCAGTGGATCAAGCTGAGAAAAATCTGCTGGCTTTATGCCAGGGTCAGGATGATGTAGAAGTATATTGTCAGAAATTTAGAAAATGGTCAGTACTCACTCTGTGGAATGAATCTGCACTAGCGGCTTTGTTCAGAAAGGGTCTCTCTGAAGCTCTTAAGGATGTAATGGTGGGATTTCCTATGCCTGCTGGTTTGAATGAGTCTATGTCCTTGGCCATTCAGATCGGTCGTCGCTTGCGCGAGCGTAAATCTGTGCACCATCTGGCGGTATTGTCTGAGAGTAAGCCTGAGCCTATGCAGTGCAACAGGACTATGACTAAAGTAGAACGGCACGAACACAGACGTCTGAACAGACTGTGTTTCTATTGTGGTGATTCTACTCATGCTATTTCTAATTGTCCTAAACGCACTAGGCGGTTCGATAGCTCTGCCGTTATTGGTACTGTACAGTCCAAATTCCTTTTGTCCATTACCTTAATGTGCTCTTTGTCATCATATTCTGTCATGGCGTTTGTGGATTCAGGCGCTGCCCTGAATCTGATGGATTTGGATTATGCTAAACGTTGTGGATTTTTCTTGGAGCCTTTGCAGTGTCCTATTCCGTTGAGAGGAATTGATGCTACACCTCTGGCCAAGAATAAGCCTCAGTACTGGGCCCAGCTGACCATGTGCATGGCTCCTGCACATCAGGAAGTTATTCGCTTTTTGGTACTGCATAATTTGCATGATGTGGTCGTGTTGGGGTTGCCATGGCTACAAACCCATAATCCAGTATTGGATTGGAACTCTATGTCGGTAACCAGCTGGGGTTGTCAGGGAGTACATGGTGATGTTCCATTTTTGTCTATTTCGTCATCCATTCCTTCTGACATCCCAGAGTTCTTGTCGGACTTTCAGGATGTATTTGAAGAGTCCAAGTCTGATGCCCTTCCTCCGCATAGGAATTGTGATTGTGCTATCGATTTGATTCCTGGTAGTAAATTCCCTAAGGGTCGTTTATTTAATTTGTCCGTACCTGAACACACCGCTATGCGCAGTTATGTGAAGGAGTCCCTGGAGAAGGGACATATTCGCCCATCGTCGTCACCATTGGGAGCAGGGTTCTTTTTTGTAGCCAAGAAGGATGGTTCGCTAAGACCGTGTATTGATTACCGCCTTCTTAATAAGATCACTGTTAAGTTTCAGTATCCCTTGCCATTGATTTCTGACTTGTTTGCTCGGATTAAGGGGGCTAGTTGGTTTACTAAGATTGATCTTCGTGGTGCGTATAATCTGGTGAGAATCAGGCAGGGAGATGAATGGAAAACGGCATTTAATACGCCCGAGGGTCATTTTGAGTATCTGGTGATGCCGTTCGGACTTGCCAATGCTCCATCTGTTTTTCAGTCTTTTATGCATGACATTTTCCGTGAGTATCTGGATAAATTCTTGATTGTTTACTTGGATGACATTTTGATCTTCTCAGATGATTGGGAGTCTCATGTAAAGCAAGTCAGAATGGTTTTCCAGGTACTGCGTGCTAATTCCTTGTTCGTGAAGGGATCAAAGTGTCTCTTCGGTGTGCAGAAAGTTTCATTTTTGGGGTTCATCTTTTCCCCTTCTACTATCGAGATGGATCCGGTTAAGGTTCAGGCCATCCAGGATTGGACTCAGCCGACATCTCTAAAAAGTTTGCAGAAATTCCTGGGCTTTGCTAATTTTTATCGTCGCTTCATCTGTAATTTTTCTAGCATTGCCAGACCATTGACCGATTTGACCAAGAAGGGTGCTGATTTGGTTAATTGGTCTTCTGCTGCCGTGGAAGCTTTTCAGGAGTTGAAGCGTCGTTTTTGCTGTGCCCCTGTGTTGTGTCAACCTGATGTTTCTCTTCCGTTCCAGGTCGAGGTTGATGCTTCTGAGATTGGTGCAGGGGCGGTTTTGTCACAGAGAGGTTCTGGTTGCTCAGTGTTCAAACCATGTGCTTTCTTTTCCAGGAAATTTTCTGCTGCTGAGCGTAATTATGATGTGGGCAACCGAGAGTTGCTGGCCATGAAGTGGGCATTCGAGGAGTGGCGTCATTGGCTTGAGGGTGCTAAGCATCGCGTGGTGGTTTTGACTGATCATAAGAACCTTACTTATCTTGAGTCTGCCAAGCGCTTGAATCCTAGACAGGCCCGTTGGTCGTTATTTTTTGCTCGTTTTGATTTTGTGATTTCATACCTTCCGGGCTCTAAAAATGTGAAGGCGGATGCTCTGTCTAGGAGTTTTGTGCCCGACTCTCCGGGGTTATCTGAGCCGGCGAGTATCCTCAAGGAAGGAGTCATTGTGTCTGCCATCTCCCCTGATTTGCGGAGAGTGTTGCAGAAATTTCAGGCTAATAAACCTGATCGTTGTCCGGCCGAGAAACTGTTCGTCCCTGATAGGTGGACTAGTAAAGTTATCTCTGAACTTCATTGTTCGGTGCTGGCCGGTCATCCAGGAATCTTTGGTACCAGGGAGTTGGTTGCTAGATCCTTCTGGTGGCCATCTCTGTCGCGGGATGTGCGTGCTTTTGTGCAGTCCTGTGGAATTTGTACTAGGGCTAAGCCCTGCTGTTCACGTGCCAGTGGGTTGCTTTTGCCCTTGCCGGTCCCGAAGAGGCCTTGGACACAAATTTCGATGGATTTCATTTCTGACCTTCCCGTTTCTCAAAAGATGTCTGTCATTTGGGTGGTCTGTGATCGCTTTTCTAAAATGGTCCATCTGGTGCCCTTGGTTAAATTGCCTTCCTCCTCTGATTTGGTGCCTTTGTTCTTCCAGCATGTGGTTCGTTTACATGGCATTCCTGAGAATATTGTTTCTGACAGAGGTTCCCAGTTTGTCTCGAGGTTCTGGCGAGCCTTTTGTGGTAGGATGGGCATTGACCTATCTTTTTCCTCGGCCTTCCATCCTCAGACTAATGGCCAGACCGAACGAACCAATCAGACCTTGGAAACATATCTGAGATGTTTTGTTTCCGCTGACCAGGATGATTGGGTGTCATTTTTGCCGTTGGCTGAGTTCGCCCTTAATAACCGGGCCAGCTCGGCTACCTTGGTCTCTCCATTTTTCTGCAATTCTGGGTTCCATCCTCGTTTCTCTTCAGGACAGGTTGAGTCTTCGGACTGTCCTGGTGTGGATTATGTGGTGGACAGGTTGCAGCAGATCTGGACTCAGGTAGTGGACAATTTGACCTTGTCCCAGGAGAAGGCTCAGCTTTTCGCTAATCGCAGACGCCGTGTGGGACCCCGACTTCGTGTTGGGGATCTGGTTTGGTTATCTTCTCGTCATATACCTATGAAGGTTTCCTCTCCTAAATTTAAACCTCGTTTTATTGGTCCGTATAGGATTTCTGAGATTCTCAATCCGGTGTCTTTTCGTCTGACCCTCCCAGACTCCTTTTCCATACATAATGTATTCCATAGGTCGTTGTTGAGGAGATACGTGGCACCTATGGTTCCATCTGTGGAGCCTCCTGCCCCTGTTTTGGTGGAGGGGGAATTGGAGTATATTGTGGAGAAGATTTTGGATTCTCGTGTCTCTAGACGGAAACTCCAGTATCTGGTCAAATGGAAGGGTTATGCTCAGGAAGATAATTCCTGGGTTTTTGCCTCTGATGTCCATGCCCCAGATCTTGTTCGTGCCTTTCATGTGGCTCATCCTGGTCGGCCTGGGGGTTCTGGTGAGGGTTCGGTGACCCCTCCTCAAGGGGGGGGTACTGTTGTGAATTCTGTGGCTGAGTTCACTTCTGTGGTCACAAGTGGTATTGCAGCCTCTGGGCTTCCTCCCTCAGGTGTTTTGGTGAGCTCGTTGGCTGCCTTGCTATTTAGCTCCACCTGAGTCTGTCTTCCTTGCTCCTTGTCAATGTTCCAGTGTTGGATCTGAGCTACTGCATCTTTCCTTGGGCCTGCTGCTCTGCTAGATAAGTGCTTCTAGTTTGTTTTCTGTTTTTTCTGTCCAGCTTGTTATTATCTTTTGCTGGAAGCTCTGAGAAGCAAAGGGGTGCACCGCCGTGCTGTTAGTTCGGCACGGTGGGTCTTTTTTGCCCCTTTGCGTGGTTTTCGTTTTAGGGTTTTTTGTAGACTGCATAGTTCTCTTTGCTATCCTCGCTCTGTCTAGAATATCGGGCCTCACTTTGCTGAATCTATTTCATTCCTACGTTTGTCTTTTCATCTTGCTAACAGTCATTATATGTGGGGGCTGCCTATTCCTTTGGGGTATTTCTCTGAGGTAAGTCAGGCTTGTATTTCTATCTTCAGGCTAGTCAGCTCCTCAGGCAGTGCCGAGTTGCATAGGTAGTTGTTAGGCGCAATCCACTGCTGCTTCCAGTTGTGTGAGGACAGTTCAGGTACTGCAGTCTACAGAGATTCCACGTCTCAGAGCTCGTCCTATTGTTTTGGGTTTTTGCCAGATCTCTGTATGTGCGCTGATTACTGCACGCTGTGTTGCCTGATTGCCAGCCATAACAGGGGGGAGATCGGTGGGGTGGGGTGGGGGCACGTTAGTATTTCCAGCCATGGCCGATGATATTGCAGCATCGGCCATGGCTGGATTGTAATATTTCACCCGTTATAATAGGTGAAATATTACAAATCGCTCTGATTGGCAGTTTCACTTTCAACAGCCAATCAGAGCGATCGTAGCAACGAGGGGGTGAAGCCACCCCCCCTGGGCTAAACTACCACTCCCCCTGTCCATGCAGATCGGGTCAAATGGGAGTTAACCCTTTGACCGGATCTGCAGTGACGCGATCTTTCCATGACGCCACATAGGCGTCATGGGTCGGATTGGCACCGACTTTCATGACGCCTACGTGGCGTCATGGGTCGGGAAGGGGTTAATAATAGGAACAAAGCTTAGGCGGCTGATGGCTCTCTTAGAATAGTGAAGGCCTACTGCTGGCCCTATAAAAATAGACTTTGTGACTTTCAGAGTTCCTTCTTCATAAACGAAACAGGATGAGTCTGATGTCGTGTCTCACACCACATGGCCAAATAAGGTTGTAAAATGTTAAAATTACATTTCCCAGTCATTGCATTTGTCTTGGTTGAAAGCAATGGTAAAGTTGAAAAAAGCATCAAAAACGCTACATGTGAACATAGCCCAAGTGGTGGAGGAACATTTTTGTTTTGGGTTATTTATTTTGCCTTACATGGAAATCATTACCCTGGAAAGGATGTTCCTTATATTTCCGAGGAAAATCAATTTTGGTTTCATTTTTCTATGTTTTACCGTGCGCCTGTAAAAGTGGCGTAAGACTCTGACAACATTATTCACAGCTGTTACCTGGGAGTCAGAAATGCTTCCAGGGGTATTCCCCATTATGTTCCCATGTCGTTTGAGCACTGTTTCCATCAATTTCAGCCATTTTTAGACCCTAAAAAGACCCCCGGGGGTCGTCGTGGCAAAAATGCTTGGTTTTCCCCTAGACTTACATTGGGCTCGCTGCTCGGGTCGAGCACCCGAGCATTTCAATTTGCTTGACCCGAGCAACGAGCACCCAAGCATTTTAGTGCTCTCTCATCACTATTCATTGCCAGTTATCGCAAGTGATTACAGTTATTGCTGCTAAGGGAGGGGGGGGGGGGGGGGGCGGGCAACTAGTAATTAGGTTTAGAGGGTGATCACTTTTTCAGACAGGGCCCCTGGAGTTGGATTTCTTTTTCTCTTAATAATAAAGATCTTCATTTATAAACTGCATTTTGTGATTATGATACGATACAATACACTTTATTGATCCCGAGGGAAATTCTGGTAGTACAGCAGCGTTACAAACAGCATTTCAAACATTACAACATTACAAATAGCATTTCATAAAATAATTACTAGACACAGATTTTGCGCATGATGTACCACATTATGTAACAAACAACTTTGGGTGAATGTAGGTACTTAAATCTCTGAATATTGCCATTAGTGCACCAGCCATAGGTCATTGTCGTCTTTCACCCTTAGGAAATTGTTATATATCCCCATAGCAGTAGGCACAACTGATTTCCTGAATTTCTCCTTCCTGCATCTGAATAGGATTAGGCGGCTGCTCAATGTGCTCTTCTGCTTCAAAAACAGCTAGTGGGTGTGTATTATTGTTCATTATAGCTCTACACTTCATCTGAATCCTATCTTCTACTACCTCCTCAAAAGAGTCAAGATAGAGGCCAACAGCAGTGCTTGTCTTCTTGATAAGTTTGTTGAGCTTCTTAGCATCAGCTACTCGCACACTACTGCCTCAGCAAATGATAGCAAAAATGATGGCGCTTGCCGTAACAGACTGGTAAAACATTTCGAGCATTTTACTGCACACATTGAACGACCTGAGCTTCCATAGAAAGTAGAGTCTGCTCATTCCCTTCTTGTAAACCTTCTCCGTATGATACCTCCAATCAAGTTTGCCGTCAAGGTGAACCCCCAAATATTTGTAGCTCTCAACCATCTCCACCTTCTGGGCAGCAATAGTGATCGGTAAGTAATCCTCCTTTTTCCTTCTATAATTCACCACCATCTCCTTGGTTTTATTCACATTTAGTTCTAGACAGTTAGTCTAGCACCAATTCACAAAGTCAGAAACCACCCTTCTATATTCCTCCTCCTCCAGGACCCCGCAATGCCCCCTACAATCACTGAGTCATCTAAGAATTTTTGGAGGTGACAAGAATCTGATTTATACTGAAAGTCAGCTGCATACAATGTGAAGAGGAAGGGCGACAACACTGTACCCTGAGGGGCTCCAAAACTGCTCCATACACTGCCAGATACCACCTCCCCATCCTTACAAACTGCGGCCTGTCCATCAGGTAGTCGTTTATTCACTTCACCATCCCCTCATCTACCGCCATATCAGTCAACTTATTTTGTAGCAAGGGCGACTGTAAGGTATTAAAAGCACTTGAGAAGTAAAAGAACATGGCACGCACTGCAGTTCCATCATTGTCCAAGAATGAATGTACTGTATGTAGCAGAGACACTACCGCATCATCCACCCCTAATCTCTGCTGGTACACAAACTGTAGGGGGTCAGTAAAAGCCCTCACCCTCGGACACAAGTAAGCAAGTACTATTCTCTCCAAGACTTCATAGCATGCGATGTTAAAGCTACTGGACGATAGTCGTGTAGAGAAGTCGGAAAAGTGGTTTTTGAAACTGGCACCAGGCAGGTGGTGTTCCACAGCATTGGTGCTCTCTGTAATTGTAGGCTCCAGTTAAACAGGAGCTGGAAGACAGTTCACAGTTGGTTTTGCGCATGCTCTGAGGACAAATGGACTGAGGCCATCAGGCCCAGCCCAGCTGCTTTGTCAATTTGCCTTTTTCCCTTAATAATAAAGATCTTCATTTATAAACTGCATTTTGTGATTACTTGTGTTATCTTTCTCTAATATTTAAATTTCTTTGATGATATGAAAAATTTAAGTGTGACAAACATGTAAATTAATAGGAAATCATGAAGGGGGCAAACACTTTTTCACACAACTATAATATATAATTTATATTAATTGTATTTCTATAATATGTTTTCCAGTACTTTTATATTGATGGACTTTTAGGATCAGTGGGAAAGCGACAGCACTCCTACTGATCAGTTGTTTGTAGTGCTGATAGTGGATGAATGACATCATTTGATGAGCTGCACATCAAAGATCTATCGACTCTCTAGTGCCTGTTTTCGGGTACTTTGCATTCTCTCCTATGAAGAAATGAATGGTAGCAGATCTTCAGTACATCATTGTGACCACTATATAATTGATGAAGCTATGATGTTCCACTCCACACAGGATCACATTCTGCAACCACTGGCATCGGGAACAGCACAAAATGTGATTTTGATTTCATGGCAAAGAAAAGCTGTCTAGGTTTAAGACACTTATTTATTTTGCATAGCAAATGTCAGGCAATAAAACATAATTCTAGGTTGGACAACTTTGTTGTGTGACTTTTCATCCTTAAAAAAGTGTCATATCTGGTAATCATACAAATATTTCAAGTGTATCTATTTTGTTATATTTTAGATATAAAACATTTGTCAAATCTGTTCACATCAAAAACGTCTTGACTAGAACTGTACGTGACCTGTGGTTGTTTAAAAGATGGTTAGGAAATGGAAAGAAAGAAGCAGAAATCTAACTGTGCACCATCTTGTATGATCATTCATGATAAGCATTTCCCACATGTTCTACACAGGTCAATGTTATCAGTCATGGCATCCTGTACTCGCCCATCCCGCTGAGCCACAAATAAGATAGAACCAACGGTTGACGTTCTCCTGTTGTGTTTGGTGAAGATTGTTACTAATATAATTAAAGACACCATAGTACACAGCAGTAGGAGGATTACACATGAAGACATGGACAGGGAGAAATTTCTAATATTTGCTGCCTTACAACTTTTGCACTTAAAATTTGCTTATGAAATAACTTCCCAACCTGTGGATGAAGGTAAAGTTAACAATACTTTATTTCTGTTTTTCTTTCTTCATGGTGCATGAAGGAATTAAACTCTTTCTTAAGTTTTATATAGATGATGATGACATAATGGTTACGAGCTTCCTTCAGTTTGAATTTGTCTTCTATGGATACCTGATGTTAATAATTAAGTTTTCATTCATCATAAATATTTTTAATGAAGTTTGAGAAAGAAAAATTAGACCTTTCAGAGTTTACTGTAAGTGTTCACGGCTTAGGTTTATAGTAAAACCTACCCATCGATGCAGATTAGTATCAACACTGAAGGTAAAATATTTATTGTACGGACTTTCTTTGCCTCATGTTATGAATTACAATTGCAATATTCACATTAAGTGTTTTATTATAACATGAAAAATATTGTCTAACACCGTTAATATTTGTAGGACTTTAGAGTATTTTTACATCTGGTACATTTGCTGAAAATAATTTCTGCGAGCAGGTATGTGAAGTAAATCTGTGCAGCTCAGCACTCTCCCGCACACCTCCTTTTATCACTTTGTATGATGATCCTGTTTGAATAAAGGACCATATTTTCTGAAACTTGTGGTGAGTGCCAACTTTCTTCGATTTACTTCACATACCTGATCGTATGAGTTTTCTTGGTGAAGCACCTCTGATAGAGTCTGCGGACTGGCGATTGTTCAGGACTGCTTGATTGAATCCCACACAGGACTGGTGCCATTAAACTTATTTAGTTATGAAAACAATTTCTATTTGTTCTAATCTCACTATTTTGGTGCCAAACACATACTTTCCTTTAACCCCTTAACGACCAGAGGTTTATTGCGCCTTCGTTTTTTGCTCCCCTTGTTCACAGAGCTATAATTTTTTTATTTTTCTTCAAAATGGCCATTTGAGGGCTTTTTTGCCGGAAAAGTTGTACTTTTGAACAACACTATTGATTTCAACATAACATGCACTCCAAGTGCGGTGAAATTGCAAAAAAAGTACAATTCCACAGTTATTTATTTATTTTTTTATAGCATGTTCGTTAAATGCTAAAACTGACCTGCCATTATGATTCCCCTGGTCATTATAAGTTGACAGACACAAACATGTCTAGGTTCTTTTTTATTTAAGTGGTAAAAAAAAATCCAAAGTTTGTTGAAAAAAATGTGCCATTTTACGATACCCGTAGCGTCTCTATTTTTCACGATCTGAGGTTGTGTGAGGGCTTATTTTTTGCATACCGAGCTGATGTTTTTAATCATACCACTTGGTGCAGATAAGATCTTATGATCTCCCATTATTGCAGTTTAATGCAATGTTGTGGCTAACAAAAAAACATTATTCTTGCATTTTGATTTTTTTTTCTCGTTACGCCGTTTAACGATTGGGTTTAATTTTTTTTTTACATTGATAGATCGGGCGATTCTAAATGCGGCAATACCAAGTATGTGTATATTTCATTTTTATTTTACTGTTTTATTTTGAATGGGGCTAAAGGCAGGGTGATATGAATTATTATTTTTTTTAATAGTATTAAAACACTTTTTTTAAACTATTTGCATGCTTCAATAGTCTCCATGGGAGACTAGAAGCTGCAGTAGTCTGATTGCCTCTGCTACAAACATGCGAAGATCAGATCGTCAGTGTGTAGCAGAAATGCTCACTTGCTATGAGCGCCGACCATCGGCAGTGCTCATAGCAAACCAGCAAAGACAACCAGAGAGGTCAGCTGGATACCTCTGTTTTTCATGCCGATCCATCGGTGACCTGCGATCATCCCAATTTGTGGTATTTCCGACGTGCTTTTGGCAAGCGTGAGTTAAATGCTGCTCTCAGAGATTGACAACGGCATTTAACTAGTTAGTGGATCGCCTTTCCACCCTCGGCTGTTACGGGCACAAGTCATCTGTACATATCAGCAAACATGTGCCCAGAAAGGTGCGGACTGTGGCAAACAGGGGGAGTCCAACATCGGCGTACTATTACACCCAATGTCGGAAAGGGGTTAAGCCCCATTCAGCTGAATCAGAAAATGTTGCTACAAATTTTTCAATTCTTAAATTCACCCTTCTATTGCACGACACTGGGGTAGCACATTGATATGACCAGTGTTTATAATTATATTAAAAAAATAAAGACTCTCAGAATTTAGTGAATATTTTGAAATTTAATTTGCTCAGTTTTGGACAAAGATTCAATTCACATAAAATGAATTTAATGCAAATCAAGTGTGCCAAAAAAAATTGTTATAAACTATTATACTCAACTCTCCTCGACCTTCCAGCCACTACTATTTCCTTTTTTTTCTGATAGGCTCTTTTTCCTTCCTCTCCAATCTGGCTTAATTCCACTCCAGTCAGTTCCTTTGCTGACTTGGGCCATATGATCATGTGGGCGCAATGCATGGCAATGATGTGCACTAGGACCCATGTTAGGCTTCTTTCACATTTCCGTTGGTCATCCTGCATCAGAGTGCAGTGAACCGACGTATCGACGGACGCTGTAAAAATTGTTGAAAATGTGTGCAACGCATCCAGTGTTATGACGGATGCTTTGCATGAATCCAGGGCTGAATTTTCAGGTATAAATGTCCAGGTAGGAGAGAGAGAGAGAGCGAGAGAGACACTTTTTCCCAGACTTGAAAATCCTTCTGGGCATGCTCAGGGGGAAAAAACGTGATACGTCGCTGGATTCCTGTGTGTGACAGTCAGCGACGGATCCTGCGTCCATAGGCTCCCATTATAGCAGACGACAGACAGCGCAGGATGCGTCGCTGACCGATTTTCCGACCTGCAGAAAAAACATTCCTCTGAACGTTTTCTCTCCATGACGGACCGCTATTTTCCGACGGATCCAGTGCATGGCGGATGAAACGGATGGCCGTTCATCACAATCCGTCGCTAATACAAGTCTATGGGAAAATGCAGGATCCTGCAAATTTTTTTGCAGGATCCTGCATTTTCAAAATTCGACGGATTTCGAAGTGAGACAAAAGACGGAAGTGTGAAAGAGGCCTTACTGACAAGGATGGCATAACATTCAACAGCATAGAGTCTAGTCAGTTGCTGGAAAACTGGAACAGTAAAAAAAAATGGAAGAGAAGGAAGAGGAGACTATAGAAAGAAGCAGTTGTGGGACAAATACAGGTCCTTCTCAAAAAATTAGCATATAGTGTTAAATTTCATTATTTACCATAATGTAATGATTACAATTAAACTTTCATATATTATAGATTCATTATCCACCAACTGAAATTTGTCAGGTCTTTTATTGTTTTAATACTGATGATTTTGGCATACAACTCCTGATAACCCAAAAAACCTGTCTCAATAAATTAGCATATCAAGAAAAGGTTCTCTAAACGACCTATTACCCTAATCTTCTGAATCAACTAATTAACTCTAAACACATGCAAAAGATACCTGAGGCTTATATAAACTTCCTGCTGGGTTCATTACTCAAAACCCCCATCATGGGTAAGACTAGCGACCTGACAGATGTCAAGAAGGCCATCATTGACACCCTCAAGCAAGAGGGTAAGACCCAGAAAGAAATTTCTCAACAAATAGGCTGTTCCCAGAGTGCTGTATCAAGGCACCTCAATGGTAAGTCTGTTGGAAGGAAACAATGTGGCAGAAAACGCTGTACAACGAGAAGAGGAGACCGGACCCTGAGGAAGATTGTGGAGAAGGACCGATTCCAGACCTTGGGGAACCTGAGGAAGCAGTGGACTGAGTCTGGTGTGGAAACATCCAGAGCCACCGTGCACAGGCGTGTGCAGGAAATGGGCTACAGGTGCCGCATTCCCCAGGTAAAGCCACTTTTGAACCATAAACAGCGGCAGAAGCGCCTGACCTGGGCTACAGAGAAGCAGCACTGGACTGTTGCTAAGTGGTCCCAAGTACTTTTTTCTGATGAAAGCAAATTTTGCATGTCATTCGGAAATCAAGGTGCCAAAGTCTGGAGGAAGACTGGGGAGAAGGAAATGCCAAAATGCCTGAAGTCCAGTGTCAAGTACCCACAGTCAGTGATGGTGTGGGGTGCCATGTCAGCTGCTGGTGTTGGTCCACTGTGTTTCATCAAGGACAGGGTCAATGCTTTATGGAGATGAAGATTTCATTTTTTCAGCACGACCTGGCACCTGCTCACAGTGCCAAAACCACTGGTAAATGGTTTACTGACCATGGTATTACTGTGCTCAATTGGCCTGCCAACTCTCCTGACCTGAACCCCATAGAGAATCTGTGGGATATTGTGAAGAGAAAGTTGAGAGACGCAAGACCCAACACTCTGGTTGAGCTTAAGGCCGCTATTGAAGCATCCTGGGCCTCCATAACATCTCAGCAGTGTCACAGGCTGATTGCCTCCATGCCACGCCGCATTGAAGCAGTCATTTCTGCCAAAGGATTCCCGACCAAGTATTGAGTGCATAACTGAACATTATTATTTGATGGTTTTTTTGTTTGTTATTAAAAAACACTTTTATTTGATTGGATGGGTGAAATATGCTAATTTATTGAGACAGGTTTTTTGGGTTATCAGGAGTTGTATGCCAAAATCATCAGTATTAAAACAATAAAAGACCTGACAAATTTCAGTTGGTGGATAATGAATCTATAATATATGAAAGTTTAATTGTAATCATTACATTATGGTAAATAATGAAATTTAACACTATATGCTAATTTTTTGAGAAGGACCTGTAAGTGGAAGGCTGAAGAGAGGTGAATGTAAAAGAGAAACCCTCGAGCAAGATTGTGGGAGGCTGGCTGCCATTTCATTGGATTTGCACAAATTACATTACTAAAAATTTAGATTCCTTAAAATCTGAATATCTGGAGGGAATTCACAGTGAATTTGATTTGTTTGAATTTGATTAACTCATCTCTACTCACAACTCATTAGATAGGATTTTGCAGGTTAAAGTGAACATTAATTTACTATGTGTTATATCTTTTGTATATGGTTTGTTAAAATCGAAAAATAAAATTTAGGTAAAAACTTTTAGTTAAATATCACAATGACTACAGCTTTTCCGGTACATGTGATTGTAGTCATATTAACATGTTTGATGAGTGTACTTTTTTTGTCTCGTACAACCGTAAGCATATTTTACCGACACATATCCAAATTAATTTCTAAAACTTGATTTTTTTTTTTATTTTCTTCGGAGGGTATTGAAGTGGAAACAACCCCTAACATGTACAAAAATGAAATCTGGCATCATGTTGAACGTATTCAAAGCGAAACAGTTTTATTACAGAATGTAGCCTTAGTCTTATGTAAAAATCACCATGCTGGGAATGTGTGAGCTCCATGTCTTGTGTTATTGGTGATATTTAACCCCTTCCCACGGGGGTCATTTTTTTGTTTTTGAGCATTCCTATGTTTTCCATTACCCCCAAGACTCTTCAATGTGTTTATTTTTACATCTGCATTGCCATTTTGCAGTTCAGTTGTAGTTTTTTTTTAACACACAATGAAAAATGCAACAAAACTTCAATTGAAGTAGCTAAGAAACATTGAAATTCCATTATTGTTTTCTGGGTTTTGTTTTAATGGATTTCAGCGCATAATAAAAATACTCTGGCAACAATTGACTCCAGGTCAATATGACTGCGGCAATACCAAACTTTCTTATTTACGTTTTAGTGGTTCTATAGGTTCAGATATTTGTAAAAAAAAAGTTCTTAACATTTTAATTTTTCCATTGTGAGGACCAGTGTAAGAGACCCTTTTTGTAGAACATACATTGTTTTGATCACTTCTAGTTCATTTTTCGGAGTATAGAAGATTAATGAAAATCAATAATTCCTGCAGGAGTTTTGATTTTTCTATGCATTATTAACTATATTGGGTAAATAATTTTACATTTTCAGAAATTGGCCTATAGACTTTGCGTTACTAAATATGTTTATTTTTTAACATTTTTGGATACCAAAAAAGGGGGTCATTCCAACATTTAGACTGGTGCATCCAATTTTAGGTGAGAGTTTTGTCTAAAAAAATTGCTATAAATGAATATTAAACAGATTACACTGGCGCTCACCCTAGGAAACCGCAACACTCCTTAGCTGCTGGGATGCGGACAGAGTAGTGCCAACTGTGTCAAGAGTCCTAAACCACGTAATATAATATTGATCCCGCGCTTAAAGGTAAACCAGATAAAAAAAAAAAGTGCGGGATCAATATTGTATTACATTGCTATAAATGAATACTACAAGTACCATTCACATTGTCAATGTATTTTTTCAGTACAGCATTATTGCAGAATAGAAAAGTGAGAAGTTAACATAAACCATAGAACATGTATTTAATATTTTATTCCTTTTCTTCATTGTTATATATTTTACACTTGAAATAAAATAATGGATACATATAATATTCGAGAATTATTGCAATTTAAAAGACTAATTAATGGCCATAGGGTGAGCCATAAAATAAAAATAAATCCATACTCTACCTTCACTGCTCCACTCTTGTCTGGTGTCCCCAGCCGGGAAGGGCGCTGATATAATGGTACGTGACCACTTTAGTCAATAAGGTAAATGAATCTTTTCCACCATAACTTTTCTAAGATTCATATTTTTATTCTTTCAACAACTAATTTGTTTTAAACCAAAGTAGCGGCCTAGATTGATGGCACTTCCATCAAATTAATAAAACCTATATAAATAAATGGAAGTTCTATGCCAAGTATAAAAATTATATTGAAATCTTTATTGAAACATATACACATGTAAGGTTAAAAAAATCAGTATTTGGAGGGAGGATACAAATGCAAAATTTACTACATACATGGGGTGCACTAGAAGCCTATAAATAATAAACTAATTAATTAACTAGACTTGTCTGTTGTGAAACAAAAATTTAATTTCTGAATTGCTACTTTTGGGGGTTTGTTTGACTATTTTTAATTATTTTTATTCAATATTTTTTTGCTGGCAACTTACAATAAATGACATTCCTATTTTATTAATGTGTGTTGTTATGGAGTTAGAAAAATCAAATATGCTTCACTTTTTTATTTATTTATTTAAATGGTAATATACCATTAATTGTTTGTATTTTTTTTTTACTTTTTGATTAAAGTTTTAACTTTTGATTTTTTTTTTAACATTCAACTCTGATTGCTAGTATAATACACTGAAACACTCAGTGATTTGTACCTGTTGGTCTTTCACTGACATTAAGTCTATGATACTCTCCAGCAGACAAGTCTTTGGATTCTTCCGCAGATGACATATAATAAGATCGTCATTGCTTATCAGTCACTTTACATAGGACTGCAGCTATCAAAGTCCTTCAAGTGGTTATCCAGGAGTTATTTTTTTTGGATGAGGTTAAGAACCTACCAGGAGGTAGCTGCAAACTGCCTGTGTATTCTGCCTGACAACAATCTCTGCTGACTCAGTTAATTACATTACCTCTTAAGTTGACCTGACATCAACAGAGTGGCTCTTTCGTTTATGGTCTTCTCTTTCAGGGGAGCGTTACTGCCAACTTCAAACTGATTGACAAGCAGTTCCCTGCAGGCAGCATGGAGTCATTTGTCATATAGCATGACATTGGCAGTGACGCCTTCTGACAAAGGGAGCGGAAAAGAAATAGCAGTTCTGTTGATGTGAGGTCAAGGGACCTGTATTTGATCTGCAATTTTCAAAGAAAAATTGTTCCATTCAAATTTTGGATTTTTTTTCTTCATTAAGTTGAGTTAATGAATTTTATGCATTTATGATATCACATTTTTTATGAAGAAAAATGTTAAATTATATTCTATAACCATATTCTATAACCACAGGAAGAAAGGAGGCAGTGAGGCTGATGGATGGATCTGATCGCTGTGGTGGAAGACTGGAGATCCTCACAAATAATACATGGAGCAGAGCCTTCAGTGACCAATGGGGTGACAATGAGACCAAAGTTGTGTGCAGAGAATTGCATTGTGGCCATGCCATTGACTCATATATTATCACAGAATCCGCAGCACTCAATGGCTATTTGCATTTCAGCGGACAATGTCAAGGACATGAGACAAAACTGGCAGATTGTTCTGTTACTAAATCATCTGGTATAGAAATATGGTCTGATCTGCAAAAAGCCTTAGAAATTATCTGCTCAGGTACAGTTGTTGTGTAATACCACTCAGGAGTTAGTCGGAAGGCTATGTGCCCACAATCCAGAAGAAGCAGCGCTTTCGACGCAATGTATTTTCGCGGCATCCAAAACGCTGCTGAACCACATGGATTTATCACATTCAATACATTCTATTGATTGAATTTCTGTTGCGGAGAGTAGCGTCTGCCAGAAAAATTGACATGCTGTGGTCCTAAAATAAGAGCCGCATGTCAGTGTCCGCGAGTGATCCGCAGGTGTACATACATCCATAGTGGATATGGGATTTCCATAAATCCCATCCACTGTTCTGTAACATCTGGCCACTGCAGTTTTGATGCTGCATAAATATGTAGCATCAAAACCACAGCAATTCCTGATCGTGGTCGCGTACCCTTAGGGTATGTGTCCACGTTCAGGATTTGGTCAGGATTTTATGTCAGTATTTGTAAGCCAAAACCAGGAGTGGAACAATTAGAGGAAAAGTATAATAGAAACATATGCACCACTTCTGTATTTATCAGCCACTCCTGGTTTTGGCTTACAAATACTGACATAAAATCCAGACCAAATCCTGATGCAATCCTGAACGTGGACACATACCCTAAGGCTATGTTTCCACGGTCAGTAAATGTTGCAGGTTTGATGCCGCATTCATCCGCAGCATCAAATCTGCAGCGGCCAGATGTTACAGCATAGTGGATGGGATTTGAATAAATCCCATCTCCACTATGCGAGCAAGGACGCCTCTGGCTTCCCTGTGGAGACAGACATATGGCGCATCTTTCGAGACTGCAGCATGTCAATTTATCTTGCGGAGATGCTTCATTTTGGCAAGATAAATTTCCCATCCAATGCATAGGGCACGGTGATTCCGCACAGTTCAATGAACACATGCGGAATCACCTGCATTCAAAAGCCGGCAGCGGTTTGGATGGAGAGGACATGTGCAAAGTCCAAAGCGCTACCGGTTCCTGACCATGGAAACATATCCTTAGGAAGATAATGTATTTTGCCACAGTCCTGGAGCATTAACACTTTCAGGACACTTCAAAGGATACCTGTACAACAAAGGATGCTTCTCATTTTACACATTTTCTCCTATAAGGTCCAATTAAACCAACCAATTGTTAGCATAAATGACTGTAGATCAGTAAATATTTGCTGTCTACATGAAAGCCTGTTTACACAGGACAAAGCATTCCTGGGAAAGATGGTTTTGTTTGACAGAAAACTTTGCTCATTCATTGGATGATCATTATCCTGTTCACACTGCAAGATTATCATGAATCAGAGTTTCTGGGACTGCTCATTCACGATAATCGTTCAGTGTAAATGCACCTTTAGACATATCAGTCCACAAGCAAATTGAGTTGTTGAAGCATTGATACTACTTTTTGCTCAATGTGTACACTGCTTGTGAATCTTTCACGGTTAATATATGGCAATCATTATGGCCACTACACAAAGTTTATTCGTCTTGTCAAAGTCAATATATAAAGTACTGTGAAAAAGGTTTAGGACAGGTGTGGAAAAAATGCTGCAAAGTATTAAAGTTTTTAAAAAGAGAAGCAAGATCTACATCATATAAATATTTGGTGTTATCACCCTTTGCCTTCAAAGCAGCATCAAAGCATTAATTCTTGGCAGAATTGCACAGAAGTTTTAAAATTTCTTATCCTTCTTTATGCTGGAGATAAATCTTAATGACAATTGCTGTATGTTTTCTGTCATTCTCTTCCTGCTGAAAAAATTTAGAGCCAATCCTGATGGTATTACATGATAGATAAGTATCTGCCTGTATTTATCAGGATTGGTGACAATTATTCTTGCCAATTCTCCATGTTAGGACTGGCAGAAAGCACCAAATAATAATTAGAGAGGATATGAGGTGCGTTCGCAGTCTAGGGTCCACCGTGCAGAAAGGACACCTGCTGTTCGGTAATGGCAGACTAGATAGCGGTATAATGTGAATACACACACGAGTTAGCTTCACTCGGTATGAAGGAAGTGATCCCAGTTGCGTCACAGGGCCGCGATACCGCACAGAGAGCGCAAGTAAAGAGTCACAGAACTCTGTCCCAAGACATGGGGAAAGAGTTCCTCTAGACCTCTTACGCTCGACACCGCTACTGTGGTTTCAGGGATAGATCAGAACTAATAATTTACTGCACAATAGTGCGTACAACGCCGCTCTGGCGGACGCCACTAACCACCATAACCAGGGCCAGGAAAGCACACTAAGTGCACAGCGCCACACTGGCGGTCGCTGCTGAGAGATGCTGATTTGTGTGCTGGATGTGCAGAGTAGCACTGTCTGGCGCTAGGTAGCTTCCACCATTCGCGAGTAGGCAACTACACTAGGTATGGGAATGATTTGGAGCTTTCATCCATCGACAGGCATACATCCACACACAAAGATTAGCAAGTTTACACTAGTGCATGGTCGAGTGGCCATGCAAACCTTTTATAGCAGTAGCGCTCCAGGACCTTCCTGATGGTCCAATAGGAGCCACAACAGGACCTGAGCATGTGACCCCCGAGATCGTCCCGTGGGCATGCTCAGTATGGGAAAAGCATTACTTAGGAAAGAAAGGCCTGCTTGTTGCTGATCAGTGCTGGCTACAAAGGCAGAGCCTGGAAAGGCAACAGTAACCATTCGCACAGTATCAGCTTGAGCCTGATGCTGGGACCGACGTCTCCACTGAGGAGGTTCCACTGCGGCTGGAGGAGAATGTGACATGGCTCGAGATTCCCCTTGTGCAGCAGCAGGAACTTGCCACCTCACACTCCATTTCCAGAAATGCAGCCCCAAACATGCAAAAACATCCACTTTGCATCACTGTTTTCTGCAGATACTCATTATTATTATTAACCCATCAAGTCCAGGGCACCTTTTGGCTTTTTTTTCTGCAACACATTTCCTGTGTTTTGTGCATAGTTGAGCGGCATACACTTGATTTCATATCAAAGCTATGGTTTTGTGGCTGAAATTCCTCCGAAAAGACCTCTTATCGTTAGATATTTTTTAACATCAGAAAGGTTTAGATAGGATCAGATAGATTCAGATAGGATCCTACTGAATGCTGCCAGTTTGGAGGATGGTATTGATGAACATCTTACAATTTCAGAGAGAAATAAGAATGATGTTTATCTCATCTGATTCACTAAGTTTCCTTAGTCCGACCACTGCACCTACTGTCCCCAATGTTGCACATTTTTAAGGCTGAGAAATTCATCACGTAACACCATCAGTTAGGTGTCTAGTTATCACCAAATTAATTATCTAAAGAACAATAACCCCCCCCCCCCGAGTTAATGTCAGTAAGTACTTTCGTTAACATAGAAAATATACTGTGAATCCTGGTAGTGATTATCAGGACTGCTGGTCCAAGTGCTGATCTTAGCAACATTGTGTTTGTGTATGATTACATACACAAACCCATGGACTTGCACAAGCCTACATCCACAGAAGATCGATAGTTAGCTCTCCAAGATGTTTGGAATGAATTCCTTGTTGAGTTCCTTAAAAATTATGCTGTTGTGAAGGCAAAGGGTGGTCAACAAAGATGAGCAAATCAATCCGATTAGGATTCATTTTGAGGAAAATTTCCTGAAATCTCAGGTCACCACTAACTTGAATCTGCAATGATTTAGCATAAAAGATAGGGGCAGACGAAAAGTGCTATTTTCTGCTTGAACTTTGTAGGTATAGGAGGTCAGAGTGCACAGCTCACTCTACCTAGTTATAGAAAAAGTCCTAATTAGTGATGGGCGAGCACTAAAATGCTCGGGTGCTCGTTGCTCAGGTCGAGCAAATTGGAATATTCGGGTACTCGACCCGAGCAATGAGCCCATTGTAAATCTATGGGAAACTCGAGAATTTTTCAGGCGGCCCCCCTGGCGGTCTGCGAAGGGACTAGAAATTGCGGAAATTGATATGAATAGTGCTCAAATTACATGGGAACGGCATGGGGAAGACCCCTGGAAGCATTTCTGACTCCCAGGTCACTGTTATAAACAATGTTGTCAGAGTCTTATGCCACTTTTACAGACTCACAATAAAGCATACAAAAACAAAACCAAAGTGGGTTTTCCTGGGAAATATGTTAAAGGTAATGACTTGTACATAAGGCAAAATAAATTACCAAAAACAAAAATGCTCCTCCACACCTTGGGCTATGTTCACACATAGCCTTTTTGAACTTTAGCATTGCTTTCAACCAAGACAAATGCATTCACTGGGAAATGTAATTTTAACATAGAATGTAAGTCTGCAAGGACAGGGTCCTCTCCCCTCTGTACCAGCCTGTCATTGTAAATTTGTTTACTGTAAGCAATATCTATAATTTTGTCCGTAACCCCTTTATTGTACAGCACCATGGAATGAATGGCGATATATATATAATAATAATAATAATAATAATAATAATAACATTTTACAACCTTATCTGGCCATGTGGTGTGTGACACATCATCAGATACATCCTGTTTCATTTATGAAAGAGGGACTCTGAAAGCCACAAAGCCTATTTTTATAGGGCCATCAGGCAGCCTTTACTATTCTTAAAGGGCCAGCAGTCAGCCCTCACTATTCATAGAGTCATAGAATGATAGCGTTGGAAGGGACCTCCTGGGTCATTTGGTCCAACCCCCTGCTCAAAGCAGGATTCACTAAATCATCCCAGACAGATGTCTGTCCAGCCTCTGTTTGAAAACTTCCATGGAAGGAGAACTCACCACCTCTCGTGCCAGCCTGTTCCCCTCATTGATCACCCTAACTGTCAAAAAGTTTTTTCTGATATCTAATCTGTGTCTCCTCCCATTCAGTTCCATCCCATTGCTTCTAGTCTTTCCTTGTGCAAATGAGAATAAGGATGATCCTTCTACAATGTGACAGCCCTTGGGATATTTGTAGACAGCTATTAAGTCTCCTCGCAGTCTTCTTTTTTGCAATCTAAACATTCCCAAATCTTGTAACCCTTCCTCATAGGACATGGTTTGCAGACCAGTCATCATGTCCTATGACCTAGAGACCCATCAGCCGGCTATGCTTTGTTGTTCCCATCATTAAACAGTGGGTCTCCTATACTGTTATTGCATACATAGTGAGTGGCAGGGTTGCCCAAAATTTAGACGCACCACAATACCCCTTTCAAGAGACGTACAGGATGGGCTACTGAAAACAATGTTCCCATTACTAGCAAGTGGTTCTCCCATAGTGCTTGCCTATGCAGTGAATGCATCCAAAAATTTGCAGGCACTCCAATGCCCCTTTGAAGAGAAGTAGAGGAGAGCCTCATGAAAAAAATGTTCCCATTAGAAAGGAGTGGGTCTCCTATACTTGTAATGCCCATCCACAACGTGGATGGGCTGACAAAAATGTACCCCTGTGGGGTATACATGAATATACTGTATAACAATTTTTTATGGGCATCATAAACACCCTTAAAAAAATTATGTGGGTGTTGCATCACGGACCATGGACACCCTGGTGATATGGTGGTGGAGGATGAGGAAAAGGAGGAGGACAACAGCAAATAGCCAAAATTAGGAAGCGTATACCCATGTGTGGGTGTGAAGAGATGCATGGGAACAGACCTCCCAAAAAAAGACACTGGATTTGAGATTGTTATGCTGCTATCATTCGGTGGTGTTGAGAAGTCTGGCCCAATCCAGCTCTTGTTCATTTTTATAAGAGTCAGCTTGTCAGCATTTTCAGTTGTCAGGCAGATGCGCTTATCATCAGTTATAATTCCACCAGTGGCAATAAAAACCCGCTCTGACAAAACGCTAGCAGCTGGGCAGGCCAGGACCTCCAAGGCATAGAGAGCCAGTTCATGCCACGTGTCCAGCTTGGATACCCAAAAATTATAAGGCACATAGGAATCACGGAGGACATTAGTAAGGTCAGCAAGGTATTCCCTCAGCATCTTCCCAAACTTTGCACTCCTTGTGAGAGTACTCTGCACCTCAGGGCCTGTGTGATGGGAGGGTCTGAGAAAACATGTGTCAGGCCACACTCTGCTGTGCTGTGCACCTTAATGATACCTCTATTTTCAATGAGTTCTCTTCTGGCGATTCCCATCCTGGACTCCTCTGGTCTCTCTTGTTCCCACTCCAAGTTGTCTTGCCTCTTCTCACGGAACCCTCCTGACCCAGCTACCGGTGGGATCAACCTTTCTGGACTTCATGGAGCTTCTGGGATTCTCTCCACCAGCAGGCCCAAGTATTCTACTGTGTTGCTAGTTTGTCAGTATGGGTCGTCCTCTGGTCCTGGTTTCGTGGCATTCAGGCCACCTGGTGTTGTGATGGGGGAATCCCTCTATAGGGGTACACCTAGCCCGGTGCTCCACTACGTGGTACAGTGTTATGATCCAGAGGTTCTTTCCCTCTGACTCCGTTTTCCTTTTTGTTTTTACCTTGTTAATAAATATCTTTTGGTTTATGAGATCCACTCTCCTGTCTTTTGAGTATTGGGTATACAGCCGCCACTGCACCATCAGTGGTCTAGTGAGTCCACTATACCTTGTCCCACACTGTGGGCGTTACAGCAACATTTTGAGCACAAGCAGTTGCAAAATGTGGGAATTTAGTAGTGTGGCCTGTGGGGCATTGGCTGCATATTTGCCCTTGCGTTCCAAGGACTGGGGTATGGACAACTGAATGTTGCGCTGGTACAATGACGTGGACGTACTTGCTGATGGAACTAGTTGAGTCTGTGCAACGACAGGTGCCGGGCAGGAGGCATTTTCACATTCACCATGGACAGGGGATTGGCTTGCATGCACAACAGTGGAAGAAGCAGTGGTGTCACCCGCAGACAGTGTTCCTGGAGCCTGAGGTTAGGCCCACAAAGTAGGGTGCTTTGCTGCCATGTGCCTGATCATGCTGATCATGCTATCTCCTCTTACCCAGCTTCAAGTGGATTGGGCGAGAGTCCCGAATCTATACATGGAAAAGTGAACAGCTCTCCGGAGTGTCCAAGTGTGAGATCAGTTGTCTATAGGCAATCGGCATTGTTGGAGGAAGAAGGATCAGGGTGAGGAATATGCGGTCCAGACTCATGGCTACAGAGACTTGACCATGTTGTGGTGGCAAAGTGACTATAATCATTATATACTATCCAACCAAAAACCTTTTGACACTGCTCTGGGTTCAATGGTGGTGTGCTGTGGTCACCTACTAATTGGGACTGGAAGGTCGGGAGAAAAGATGTGGGTGTTTGTTGTGGCACAATTTAAGCATCCATAGGCCTCTGCATGCACTATCACCATCATCATCACGTCTACTTCCCCGTCCCTTGCCACGTGCCTTGCCCATCTTAAATGGAGGACAATATTTTCCACGTTCACTACAAATGGCTGAATTTGGAGCGAACTTATATGTGATCCGTATAATGGAAAACCACAGTTGTAAATAGCTGGCCTGTAGGTAACTATTTTAAACAGCAAACAGGTGTCAAAAACTAACACACTGTAACAAAATTTAAATGAAGGACAGAAATGGCAGCATTTTGAGCTCAGTTATATGTGATCAGTGTGATGGACAAACCACAGTTTTAAACAGCTGATGTTAGGCATCGGGATTTTCCCACTGTGCGGGATAGATCTCATGCATTATCTGCTTCGGCGGTCTCCTATTCAGGTCCGGCAGAGGTGGGTGCTGCTCAGCACAGACGTCAGTCCCAGCATCTTGCTCAGGCCCTTGGTTACTGCTGGATCTCCAGACAAGTCTATGTTAATCAGTAATATTCTGGTGCAGCCCTGTGCTCTGGAGTCTAAGTCCAGAAATCACCTTACTGAGCATATCCATGATGTGGCATCTTCTCATTGGTGGCCGGACACTAGCTGCTCTCGTGATGTGGCAGTTCTGGATTGGTTCGCAGGCGATGTCTTGACCCACTGGGTGTGAGTGTTTGGGGTGGAGCCTAGAATTTAAAAGGCTCTCAGCAGCGCCCGTGGGCACACCAGTGTCATTTATGTTTGCTGCTGTAATGACACACAGTGTGTCACCTAAGGAGCCTAGGAGGTGCTTGCTGGAGGCCCGAAACCAAGCGCTGGGAGTGTGAGAGCTAAAGCACTCAATGTGCACAGGACCTGGCACTAAACAGTCACGTGATCACAGGGGTGGAGTTACCGCACGTGAGGATGCATCTGAAAGCACAGATTACGGGGCACAAAACGTAAACGTCTTCAAATGGAGAGCTAAGGGTCAAAACCAAACAAGAGCGAGGTACCTAGGGATGAGACAGCGATTTAACTGAGACGAGCCAAAGGGTCAGAGAACCAGGAAGGAAAGGGCAGTACAGAGCAGAACACAGAGGCAGAAGTCAGGGGAGGAACCGGGTCATACACAAAAAACCTCACACGCACAGAGGCACAACGATAACAGATGAGTAACCTAGGTCAGCAATCCCTAGCCAAGTAAATCATCGACACTGGACCCAGGAACTACCAGCATTAAATAGCCGCCCAGAACAAAAGGGAGACAAAGTATTATAACCCTGACCTGACCAGGATGGAGCCAGAACCACCCCATCCATGACAGGTGTGTATGGGTGGATACTCTACCACTCTGTTTGCATATTCACGCAGTTTCGTTTCCTTGGTTCTACGCCAGAGTCTCTAGTCTGCTACATGCTTTGGGTGCCGGCTAGTCACAGGTTCAGTAGTGTCAGGACTGGGGTAACCAGCTGCTAGGCTTTGAATCTGTTTCATTCATGTATGTGGGTAGCACAGTTTAGTTACAGAGCAAGCTCAACCCTTACGCTTTTATCTTGCGCTATCTATTGACGTAGCATCTCCTTCATTCATGTGTGTGATTGACACAGTTTAGTTTCAGAGCACGTCTAATCCATGTGCTTACATCCCTGTGTCAAGAACAGGGTTTAGCACTTTGCATTCTAAACATAGTACTTATTGGTCAAGTAACTGAGCTTGGTACTCTGGAGTCTGGAGCGGATTATAATGAGGTCAATCTGCGCGGTAGCCCAGGGCCCAGTGCTGTGGAGGGGCAGATTGACTGCCGCCATCAGGGCATTACTGCCCTGACTGGCGTATTGGCCCGGTGGGCAGAGGGGGCCCACATCGGATCTGCTCACCGGACCCCTACCGGCGCTGCGGCAGTTTAATGCTATTGACGTGCGGGCCCGCGCCTGCACGTTAACAGTTAACAGCCACCAGCCAATCGGAGGCTTGCAGCTGACATCAGGCGCAGCACACATGTCGCCGGTGTCTGATGTTATTGTCAGTCGCCGGCGAGTGCGCGCTTCAGATGCGAGGAGGGAGCTTCGCCGAAGGAACGTTGTCAGGTGAGAAGAACTCATTTTTTTTTTAATTGAGAGCGGCGATCTGGGGGGCCCGGGCCAGAATGCTGGAAACTGGGGGCAGAGATGACATATTGGAGCAGAGATGCTGGACATTGGGGGCAGAGATGCTTGACACATGGGGGGCAGAGATGCTAGACACATTGGGGCAGAGATGCTGGACACATTGGGGGCAGAGATGCTGGACACTGAGGGCAGAGATGCTGGACATTGGGGCAGAGATGCTGGACACATTGGAGGCAGACATGCTGGACACTGAGGGCAGAGATGCTGGACATTGGGGGCAGAGTTGCTGAACATTGGGGGCAGAGATGCTGGACACATTGGAGGCAGTGATGCTGGACATTGGGGCCAGAGATGTTGGACACATTGGGGCAGAGATGCTGGACACATTCGGGGCAGAGATGTTGGACACATTGAGGGCAGAGATGCTGGACACAGATGGGGCAGAGATGCTGGACACCGATGGTGCAGAATGCTGGACATACTGGGGGCTGAATGCTGGACACACTGGGGGCTGAATGCTGGACACATTTGGGGCTGAATGCTGGACACACTGGGGCAGAATGCTGGCCACACTTGGGGCAGAGATGCTGGAGACACTCTGAGCACAAATGCTAGAGTAACTGGGGGCAGAAATGCTGGAGACAGGGGGCAGAATGCTGGAGACATAGGGGACAGAATGGAGATATGGGGCAGGATTGGAGACAGATTGTGCAGGATCATGGGGCAGGATTGGATCATGGGGCAGGATGGATACGATGGAGACAGATGGGGCAGGATGGGGAGATCATATGGGGCAGAATGGATACTCATGAGGGCAGGATGGGAGAACATATGGCTGGAGCCAGGAATGAGACACACAGGGGCCAGGATGGGGAATAATATTACCATAGGGACTAATTTAGGGATATTATTACTGCAGTGATGTATTTATTTTATTTTTTCAGTATACTGTTTTAAATGAGGGGGCAGGCCTGTTACTGTGTAGAGTGATACTATGTTGCCTCTTTTTCTTCATGTGGTGTAATGTAGAAGTTTGGAAAAATTAAATAATGTGTTCTGCAAGCAGAGCTCGAGATAACTGTATTATTTCCTGCAGATATGAGCCCTGGCTGGAAGAAGTGATGGTGGTCTGTGCAGGATGAAAGATGAAGGACTTCACCTAGAGACGTCACTGGTGAGTCAGATTGTTACCTATACACTGATACTATACACTGTATACTATATACAGAGCTCATGTGTATAATGTCACCAGTGATCACTGTATAACCTCTACACAGACACTGCATACTAAGTACAGATCTCCTGTGTATAATGGCAATTATGGTGATAGTATTGTGTTTTTTTTTATTACTGATCAGTATTGTCGTACTTAGTCACTATGTGGTGGTTATATGTGGTCTGGACATGGTGTTGCAGTATTTGTCCCTTGTATGTGCTATTTGGTCACTTTGTGGTGGTAATATGTGGTCAGGTCATGGTGCGGTGGTATTTGTTCTTTGTATATGATATTATTCGGTCACTGGTGTTAATATGTGGTCTGGTCATGGAGTTGTATTTGTTCCTTGTATGTGATATTATTGGTGATTTTAAAAATTGAAAAAGAAATAAAAATATACCTAAGTTGTATTGCATACTTTAACAAATATTTAATAGGTTAAAATAGAGTAGGGCCCGGCCAAAAGTGTCTACCGTGTTATGGTGGCGGCTTGAAAAATCTTTTGGCTAAAACAAAAGCTGCCGGTTATATGTGTGATCTGGTGATAAGAACTGTTAATGTGTGATAGGTGAGAAGTGGAGTTTCACTCAGCAACTATTTTTCTGGAATAATCTGGTTCAGATAAATGATGACCCCGTTGCATAACCCCGTTACATTACCGGGGGGCCCACAGAGTCTGAACAGCCTGGGGGCCTGGCTACCTTTAATCCACCCCTGTCCAGAGTAGACTGATTCCAGAGTAGACTGTGATGAGCATGGCGGTGCCAGATCTGATATAGACCTGAAGACGCTGTGCGGCCAGCCAAACACTGTAATGCAACAAACAACATGGCTGCGGCATTTCATTGTGTGGTAGACAATCCCTGCATGTTCATTGGCTCTCTAAAGAGCACCAAACATGCAGGGAGGGGACCCGAGCTCCCGCTGAGCAACCCCGGAAATACTCAGCGAGCTCCGAGCATCTCGAGCAGTGAGATGCTTGGGCGAATACCAAGTAGCTGTGAGCATACTCGGTCATCACTAGTCCTTACTATTAAAGTGGTAATCTCCTTACTAAAAGATCAAATGTAAATGGAGGTTCTATATTTATGTGATTTTCAGTGTGACTGAATTGATTTGCCAGCAATATACTGCAATAACAAATCCTGCTTTTTCTTGACATACTGCAAACAAGGAAGGTAGAATTTAAACCCTCATAACTATTTTTGCTAGAAAAAAAATTACTTCTGTCTCTATAATTCTAGAGCCCTGCTGTAAGGACTAGCTACCCAACGAGCACTCACCGGCAGCTGTGCAGGGGGTCAGCCTGGATGTCTGGTGCTGGGGACACCCTGTGACTCCGGGGAGCCGTGAGAGCTGTACCAGTGGTGCTTGTAGGAGCTGGCCGCTCTCCAGAGAAGGCAAACAGAACCTGCGGTTATGTGACCGTGAGTCAGAAGGGGGGGTGGGCAGAACCTAGCATCGCTGGGGCTGCAGCGGCTCTCGTGGAAGTGCGAAAGAGAGAGGAGACCCCAAGGATGTAAAAAAGGTGAAGGAAAACACGTAGTTACACAAGCCAAAGTCAAACACAGAGAGGTCGGCACAGTACACAGGGGCAGTCAGAAGAATAGTCTGGACGTAGCTTGAGATCAGTAAACCAGAACGGGCAATAGACGGTACAGAAAGAGCAGGCAAGAATCACAACAGGGACGGAACCAGATCAGAAACCAAACAGATAGTAGTACATGCACAAGGCAGAGATACACCAGGGCAGACACACTCAGCCAAGGATCAGAGTATAAACGACAAAGATTGGCCTCATCGTGAGGCTATAAGAAGCCTCCCAGACCTAGAAAGAGGCCATCCGAGTTAACCCTGCAACTACCTGACCCGAGAACCCAGTAAACTATGACACCTGCCAGCCACAAACCTTCTGGCTGCCTGCCCACTGTGTTTCATAGTGATAGACTGTGCTGATAATGTGAAATGTACACTGCTTAGGGAGAGCAAGTACGAAATAGTTTTAAAAATAGGGCTAATTTTTGGCTTGGTATTAGCCATTACTATTTCATTTTTAAAACAGCCTGTTCCCTCTTCCACGAAAAGGATTATTTTTGAGGTGCTTGATAAAAAGCATTTGCTTAAGAATTTTGTGAATAGAAATCTGGTGGCAGATCTCAAAAAAGAGATTTTTTTCACTTTTACTTGAGAAGCCATAACTGCTTCACATATTAAAGTACACTTGTTTTGGTATAATTTTTGGATGGCTTTTGAGAATGCTTTTGCTACTTCATTTAACATAGAAAAGAGCACATCATATTGCCCAAACAGGGGCAACTCTTGCATTTACCATGTGAAATTGCCATAGCTTTTTCTGTTATCACGGGCTGTGTATGAATAGCAGCAAGGCAAGCATATTCCCTAAAAAAGAGATAATTTTTGGACCATTTATACAATGTTACCTGATTCTAATTTATTTTCCTTTAACCACATGGGTTTGGATTTGGATTATTTGGACATTAATAAGGTTGTTTTTGCATTTCTAAAGAGCTAAATCGGTTTAATACACATCTAAGAGGCATCACACTTAAATTCCAGAAATTATAGGCTTTTCAGGAATGCAACTTTTGGGGGGAATTTGGTGAAGCATACAAATTTAAATTTCAAATAATCTGCTCATCTCTGGTGGTTATATTATTGATGTTATTTAAACTAATCTTTTATTCATTCAAATGTTTAGTATTAATATGCTATTTTTTAAAACATTATTGCTTTGCAGATTTTTTTCAATCTCTCCTAAAACTGCTGCACAGTGCTGATGACTTTAGGTGTACCATAATATCTCATTCTTTTGATGTGTGGCTATTAGCCTTTCACTCTAGAATGTGGAATATTGCACCACAGGGTGGATTAGAATCCAATTTCCACAACACAGTAACTAAAATGTGATATGACTATAACATATATATATATATATACATATATATATATATATATACATATAGTATATATATTATAGCAGTTTGAATGTAAAATAGATGTAGATTACTTTATTTTGAACACTATACATGTTTTAAAGTTTACTATATCCTTATATATTTGTCTTTTAATGCAGGAAGCAAACATTTAAAACTGGTGAATGGTCCTGGCCGTTGTATTGGAAGAGTGGAGATTTACTATAAAGGAAGCTGGGGAACGATCTGTGATGACTCCTGGGATAAAGCAGATGCAGATGTGGTTTGTAGGCAGTTGGGTTGTGGCTCTGCTATAAAAGCTACAACAGGAGCCTATTATGGGAGAGGAACCGGGAACATCTGGCTGGACGACGTACAATGTGTAGGAAATGAAACACACATATTGAAATGTCCAGCAAGCGAATTTGGTCAAATTTTGTGCACCCATTTATATGATGCAGGTGTGATATGCTCAGGTAAAAATCTTAACTTTTTATTATATTATTTTTACTGAAACATATTTAAATTCTTAAACTATTTTTGCTGTGCCATTATAGCTATTGAATACGTAAGTAACATACACAATCATTATCAAATACATCAAAGGAGCAAGCAGCAAGATGTCAGGGATGGTATGCCTTAGCAGGCATTCAAAAACTGGTGGCTGAGCACTACCTGGCTGCAGCCACTATGCGTTGCCGTGCGCTACTTAAGTGATTACATCTGGGCACTGCACCACTGGTAACAGCTGATTTGTATGGATGCCAGGGGTTGCACCACCATTAATCTTGTATTGATGACCTATCCTAACTCTTCTTCATTGACGGCCCACACAATGCATCCCTAGTTATACCACTTCCATGCCTCAACACTAGTGATCACTAGCTCACTGATTGCACCATAACAAATATTTAAGATTACTTTTTGTAAAGCAGCTACAATTTCTTTCTGCCCCTACTTCAGAATTAAAAACTGGCTGCCTTAGTTGTCCAGTAACCTAAATCATTGTCATGTACATCATATGGATTGTCCACACACTTCCTGCAGACTCTGGTGATGCGTGAACCTCCAAGGTTTACAAGCCAAAGAGCTGAGTTCATAAATCTCCTCGCACACCATGTTGCTGACTACCCTAAACTACTGTTCTTACCTTCTATTAAAGCTGAGACAAACCAAGAGCATGATTTCACTATGGTAAGAAATTAGAAGTGATACATGGCTAAATTTAAAAATCTATGTTATATTAGTAGACAATCATCATAAAGGACCAACGATCAAAGGACTTGAGCCCAAAATATCATGTGTGTGAAACAAAACAATAAAATGTTCAGAGGTCTAAATTTGTGTCACGCTAAGGTTAACATGTGATTATATAATGAACAATTACAGACTGGAGAGCAAAAAAATTACAAATGGCTAATGTAACCAATTCTAAAAAGATTCTAATATAAAGTGATCTTAGGGAGGCATAAGAAGAAGCAAGCGAAATGTGCTCAACAGGGCTCAAGCATCTTCACATCTATTGACTTGCGCGTTGGGGCTCAAGCCTCTTCACATCTGTAGACATGCTCGTCGTGGCTCAAGCATCTTCACATCTATTGACGTATGCATCGCTGCTCAAGCCTCTTCATATCTATTGACAGGCATGTTAGGGCTCAAGCATTTTCACATCTATTGATAGTGATACACAGCACAGGTAAAACATCTCCTTACTATCCACCTCCTTGCAGCTTGTAACTCTTAATTGATAACAGTTGGAATCTTAAGGGCTCCTGTTATTTTGTTTATGATCACATGCATCTTGCGACTCTGCACTCTATTGGTCTAATAGCATGTTGTAACTAATAAAACACCTGATTTTTTAATACAATCATTTACATACCGTGTTTTTTTTCCAAAAAATAAGTTTTTATTGATGAATTAAACAAATAACCAGCAAGGTCCATATTAAAACCTTTTCACAAATAGTCACATTTTAAGTGAATGTTGTAAGATAGCGCTTACTGCTTGTATTGGGGACACTGGCTTAAGAACAGGACAAATGTAGACAGGCACGGTTTTTCACATAAAGTGTCTATTTTGGTTTCTTCAAGCATCATAAACTGCTGTAGGCCATATTACCCATCACAGACCTCACACAATCCTTAGCACTTCATAGTAGACGGCTTTGAAATGCAGTCACTAAACACGCAGGAACTCTTTGTCCAGTTACCGTGGGCGACCACACGCTGAACAGTTCATTAATGTCCATGGAACACAACAGGCACCACCCAATGACATTAGGTTGCAGTCTCAAAACATGCTGGACCTTACTCCATCTAGCTACCATGGGTGACCGCACAGTCCATTAACTGACTCCCTGTCAGTGCACACAGTTCCCCATACTCTGGGTTACCTTCCAGGAGCTCCTGCTCCACACGCTGACTCCGGTCAGTACGCTCTCCCAGCGAAGCAGCCGAACTGGGATCACCATCCCGGACAATGCCTTGCTCACCAAGTCACCTGACAGTTCCAGATACTCAGACAGATAGTAGCTCCCACATTGCAGTGCCTTCACAGACTCTGCAGACATGGCCTCTCCATGCACTATTCAGGATGTCCATACCCTGGAACTATCCAACACACCGCCCTCCAGGTCCAAGTCCTCACCATGTGCACTTCAGGAAGTCCATCCCCACCTGGGACCTTTCAACACATAGACCTTCCAGGACCTTACACACTCTCCCATGTGACCAGACCTCAGCCACATTATATAGCTGTAACCATCCCCATAGGTGGGAGGTGTGTGTGGTTAGTCAGACCCGCCCAGCTCTCCGACTAGCCCTGTAAGCATCCCAAGGTCCCAGAGCAACAACATTACTGGCTTACAGCGCAGAGGATCTCCTTGGCGACACATACCGGCCATTTACAGCAATGTAAATCTCACCATCACAGTTATGCCTGCGTCTGCCATGCACTCCCATGGCCTCAATATGCCTCCATGCATATCCCGAGGAGAACATACAGTGCCCCCTAGCTGTAAAAGGGGTCACTGCCTCGCATAATTTGTTTGCGTTAGGCTGGGAGGATCCATAATAAGGCATCAAGGGTCTTTGGGTGACGCTTCCAGAGTCTAGAGTTAAGTGGGCAAGTTGGGATGCTTGTTAGCGTTTAGAAAGGTTAGGGACTCCCAGACATCCTTTTCATTGTCGATAAAGAGTTGCTCTAGTAACCATTGGAAGACAACTTTTCCAGACAAAGTTGCTTACTAGTCGCTGTACTGTTTTGAGGTAGTGTGATGGGTAGATACCTTGTATTTTGAGTTTTTATTGGGGGAACATTGCATAGCGTAAGTGCTAGAGGAGATAATTTAGAGTGCAGCTGGTGGCAGCTCTCAACCATACTATTAGGCAGTGGAATGTTCTAATGGACACCTGCATTGAGATGCCTGTAGCCTGCTCAAACCTGCAATTTATAGATTTTGATTATGCTAGGATGATTAGCCGCATCACTTGAGTAATGGCACATGACACTTTAATTGGTAAGCAAAAGATAATTTTATTTTAGCATTTTTTTAGAATTGGCCTCATTAGCCATTTGTAGTTTTTTTTGCCCTGCAGTCTATAATTGTTTATTATATCATTCCATATTAACCTTAAGGTGACACACATTTAGACCTCTGAATGTTTGTGTTTTGCCTAATCACGCACATGATATTTTGAGCACATTGTATTGATTTTACCTCTTTTTTAATGACTGTCTAGCAATAATTTCTTACCATAGTGACATTTATCTACAGTATAAATATATATATATATTTATATATATATATATATATATATATATATATATATATATATATATATATATATTTATATATATATATATATATATAGTTATAATTAATATAAGCTTTAAAATAATTTAGTGAGAAGTGTTGCCCACTGTAGTAGGGCTATTTTGAAATAAGGACAATATTGGGATAAAGTACTTTCTTACCTTCTGCAGCACTGTCACCAAGTAACAAAAATTAACACTATACCAAGAGTACATCACATATATTATTATTATTATTTATTATTATTATAGTGCCATTTATTCCATGGCGCTTTACATGTGAGGAGGGGTATACATAGTAAAAATAAGTACAATAATCTTAAACAATACAGGTTACAACTGGTACAGGAGGAGAGAGGACCCTGCCCGCGAGCGCTAACGATCTACAATATATGGTATATAAACAGAGAACTATACAATGAAAAGTCCATACAAAGCCACTCATGGGGCCCGAGTCATCACTTGCTATTTATTTGAGTCAGTTTCATTTTTTTGTCTTGTGGTATTCACTGTTTTTTTTTTATCCAAATGCATAAACTGCTTGAGAAATTTTCAAGAAATCAAAAACTCTATATGTTTTTATCTTCAACCAGTTTTTGTGACTGTTTTACATGAAAGTTTGCATATGCTTTAAAATGTCACAAAAATGCTCCAAATTGAAAACTTCTCCATAAACCTCAGTCTAGGCAGAGACCGGAGTGAGATGACCCAATAAAATACAACATTTTACACATTGCAAGTTCCATTTCATGTATACATCTAAATCCTCTAGCTAAGGCTAGTTTCACATTTGCGTTAAAAAACGCAGCGTTTTGACGCGTTTACATGCGTTTTTTCCTGCAATTACGTTTTTGAAACGCATGATGAGAAGCGTGTAACAGCTGCCAATCATCAAAATCAACTAGAAAACCCACTATAAACAGAAATAGCTAGGGTTAGGGTTAGGATCCCTAGGGTTAGGGTTAGGGTTAGGATCCCTAGTAACCCTAGAGATCCTAACCCTTACCCTAACCCTAACCCTAGGGATCCTAACCCTAACCCTAACCCTAGGGATACTAACCCTAACCCTAACCCTAACCCTAGGGATCCTAACCCTAACCCTAACCCTAGGGATCCTAACCCTAACCCTAAGGGTTAGGATCCTAACCCTAACCCTAAGGGTTAGGATCCTAACCCTTAGGGTTAGGGTTAGGATCCCTAGGGTTAGGGTTAGGGTTAGGATCCCTAGGGTTAGGGTTAGGGTTGGGGGGTGGCTTATCAGTGTGTATTCTTGTGTTTTTCTATTGAAACGCATGCGTTTAAAAACGCATGCAAATGCATGTGCTTAAAAACGCATACGTTTACATAGACAGCAATACGTTTTTTTGCCACAAAAAAAACGCATGCGGTTTTTTGCGGCAAAAAAATGCCGCTAGAAATTACTACAGGTTGCATTTCCACAACAAAACGCAAGCATAAAAACGAAGCATGCGTCGTCAAAATGCGGAAAAACGCATGCAAAAAAAGCATGCGTTTTTAATGTTAAGTATAGAAAAAACCGCATGCATTTTTTTGCGCTAAAACGCAGCGTCAAAAAACGCAAATGTGAAACCAGCCTAAGCCAAATTGTCAAGGAAAAAAACAAACAAAAAAAAGACAACTTAAAAAGTAGCACATAACCTATAGAGAATAAAGCACAGATATGAAAGCCACTCAAAAAGCAAATTACTTCAGAAATGTGGAAAAATAACAATGATGAATTGGGACCAAAGTGTTTGTTCACTTGGAGGAGTGAAATGCTCATCACTAGGGTTGAGCGAAACGGGTCGAACATTTTCAAAAGTCGCCGACTTTTGGCTAAGTCGGGGTTTCATGAAACCCGATCCGACCCCTGTGCAGGGTCGGCCATGCGGTACGCGACTTTCGCGCCAAAGTCGCGTTTCAATGACGCGAAAAGCGCCATTTCTCAGCCAATGAAGGTAAACGCAGAGTGTGGGCAGCGTGATGACATAGGTCCTGGTCCCCACCATCTTAGAGAAGGGCATTGCAGTGATTGGCTTGCTGTCTGCGACGTCACAGGGGCTATAAAGAGGCGTTCCCGCCGACCGCCATCTTACTGCTGCTGATCTGAGCTTAGGGAGAGGTTGCTGCCGCTTTGTCAGAAGCAGGGATAGCGTTAGGCAGGGTCCATTAACCACAAAACCGCTTGTGCTGCAGCGATTTGCACTGTCCAACACCACCCTCGGTGTGCAGGGACAGTGGAAGTTTTTTTTTTTTTTTTTTTTCCCCTCAGCGCTGTAGCTCATTGGGCTGCCCTAGAAGGCTCCCTGATAGCTGCATTGCTGTGTGTACGCCGCTGTGCAAACCAACTGCTTTTTTCAAAGCACAAATCCTCTTGTTCCTTCCTTTCTGCACAGCTATCTTTTTTGTTTGTCCACACTTTTTATTTCATTTGTGCATCAGTCCACTCCTTATTGCTGCCTGCCATACCTGGCTGAGATTACTGCAGGCAGGGAGATAGTAGCTGCCTGCCATACCTGGCTGAGATTACTGCAGGCAGGGAGATAGTAATTGTAGGACATTCCCTGTTTTTTTTTTTTTTTTTTTTTTGGTGGGAGATTAAGATTGGCAATTTGGCATTTCTGCTAGAGTGCCATCCCTGTGTGTGCCATCTCTCTCACATAGTGGGCCATAGAAAGCCTTTTCATTTTTCTGTATTTTTTTTTGTGGGGTGTATAAATTCTCCCTGATAAAAATACAGTGGGAGATTAATATTGGCCTTTGGGCTTGTGTGCCAGTCCTGAGTGTGCCATCTCTCTCACAAATAGTGGGCCATAGAAAGCCTATTTTATTTTTTTTTGGGTTTTATAAATTCTCCCTGAAAAAAGGGAGATTAATATTGGCCTCTGGGCTTGTGTGCCAGTTGTGAGCGTGCCATCTCTCTCACAAATAGTGGGCCATAGAAAGCCTATTTAATTTTTTTTTTGGTTTTATAAATTTTCCCTGAAAAAAGGGAGATTAATATTGGCCTCTGGGCTTGTGTGCCAGTTGTGAGCGTGCCATCTGTGCCAGTCCTGAGCGTGCCATCTCTCTCACAAATAGTGGGCCATAGAAAGCCTATTTAATTTTTTTTTTTGGTTTTATAAATTCTCCCTGAAAAAAAGGGAGATTAATATTGGCCTCTGGGGTTGTGTGCCAGTTGTGAGCGTGCCATCTGTGCCAGCCCTGAGCGTGCCATCTCTCTCACAAATAGTGGGCCATAGAAAGCCTATTTAATTTTTTTTTTTGGTTTTATAAATTTTCCCTGAAAAAAGGGAGATTAATATTGGCCTCTGGGCTTGTGTGCCAGTTGTGAGCGTGCCATCTGTGCCAGTCCTGAGCGTGCCATCTCTCTCACAAATAGTGGGCCATAGAAAGCCTATTTAATTTTTTTTTTGGTTTTCATAAATTTTCCCTGAAAAAAGGGAGATTAATATTGGCCTCTGGGCTTGTGTGCCAGTTGTGAGCGTGCCATCTGTGCCAGTCCTGAGCGTGCCATCTCTCTCACAAATAGTGGGCCATAGAAAGCATATTTAATTTTTTTTTTGGTTTTATAAATTTTCCCTGAAAAAAGGGAGATTAATATTGGCCTCTGGGCTTGTGTGCCAGTTGTGAGCGTGCCATCTGTGCCAGTCCTGAGCGTGCCATCTCTCTCACAAATAGTGGGCCATAGAAAGCCTATTTAAATATTTTTTTGGTTTTATAAATTCTCCCAGAAAAAAAGGGAGATTAATATTGGCCTCTGGGCTTCTGTGCCAGTCCTGAGCGTGCCATCTGTGCCAGTCCTGAGCGTCCCATCTCTCTCACAAATAGTGGGCCATAGAAAGCCTATTTTTTTTTTTTTGGGGTTTTAGAAATTCTCCCTGAAAAAAAAAGGGAGATTAATATTGCCCTTTGGGCTTGTGTGCCAGTACTAAGCGTTCCATCTCTCTCTCTCTCTCAGTCAGTGGGCCATAGAACGCCTATTTTTGGTTTTATTTGTTTTCTAAATTCTCCCTGAAAAAATCATTTTATTTTATTTGGTTTCTAAATTCTTCCTGATAAAATCATATTTTTTTTATTATTTTTTTTTCTAAAGTCTCCCTGAAAAAAAAAAAAAAAAAACAACCAAAAAAAACAGTGGGAGATTAATATTGGCCTTTCTGCTTGTGTGCCAGTCTTGACTCCTGGGTGTGCCATCTGTCTCTCTCTCTCTCTCTCTCTCCAATTGTGGTCCATAGAAAGCCTATATGTTTTTTCCTTGATTTGGGTTCAAAAATCTACCAGAGAAAATAACTACATCAATCATTGGTAGAAAAATATTGGCCTCTGGGCTTGTGTGCCACTCCTGACTCCTGTGTGCGTCATCTCTCAGTCAGTGGGCCATAGAACGCCTATTTTTGTTTTTATTTGTTTTATAAATTCTCCCTGAAAAAATCATTTTATTTTATTTGGTTTCTAAATTCTTCCTGATAAAATCATATTTTTTTTATTATTTTTTTTTCTAAAGTCTCCCTGAAAAAAAAATAAAAAAAACAAACCCCCAAAAAAATTGGGAGATTAATATTGGCCTTTCTGCTTGTGTGCCAGTCTTGACTCCTGGGTGTGCCATCTCTCTCTCTCTCTCTCCAATTGTGGTCCATAGAAAGCCTATATTTTTTTTCCTTGATTTGGGTTCAAAAATCTACCAGAGAAAATAACTCCATCAATCATTGGTAGAAAAATATTGGCCTCTGGGCTTGTGTGCCACTCCTGATTCCTGTGTGCGTCATCTCTCACTCAGTGGCCCATAGAAAGCATATAGTTTGTTACATTTGTTTTCTAAATTCTCCCTGCAAAAATCTATTTTATTTTTTTTTTGCGGTTTCTAAAGTGTTCCTGAAAAAAAAAAAAATAAAAAAAAAATAATAGTGTGACATTAATATTAACATTTGTGCTTCAGTGACAGTCCTGCGTGTGGGGCATCTCTCTAATTTGCAACCACCAAAAAAAGAGTGTGTAACATTGGCCCTGATTTTCGCTGTGGTCTCACTAACCTGTAAAGGGGTAGCTAAATCATACTGAAGTTATAGCTCACCGTGTAAGTTGTGTGACTGCAACAAATAACGTTAGTTTGGTTACGTTTTTAAAACAATGAGGAGTCTAGTGGAAGAGGTCGTGGCCGGGGGCGTTCATTGTCAGCTGGTAATGAGGGTAGTGGTAGTGGTGGAGCATCAGGTGGTCGTGGGGAAAAAAATATTGCACCTAAGTCTGGAGCTGTGGAGCCAGGTTCGTCGTCCGGCTACACAAGGCCTCGAACGCTCCCTTTTCTGGGATTAGGAAAACCGCTTTTAAAGCCGGAGCAGCAAGAGCAAGTTTTGGCTTATCTTGCTGACTCAGCCTCTAGCTCTTTTGCCTCCTCTCGTGAAACTGGTAAAAGTAAAAGCAGCGCGTCGTTAGTGGATGTTCACGGTCAGGGACAAGTCACTTCCTTGTCCTCTTCAGCAAAAACAACAACAGAGAAGAATGCAGCAGGCGACACAACGGGTTACTCCATGGAGCTCTTTACACATACCGTCCCTGGCTTAGAAAGTGAAGCAGTTAACAGTCCATGCCCATTACAAATTGAATCTGACATGGAGTGCACTGACGCACAGCCACAGCCAGACTACTATGCTGGTCCTTTGACTCAGACCACAACATTGCCCTCGCAGGGTGGTGATCAAGAATCAGACCCTGATGAGACTATGTTGCCCCATCACGAACGCTATACCACCGAACGACACGGTGACACAGACGAAGTTGCGCAGGAGGTACAAGAAGAGTTATTAGATGACCCAGTTCTTGACCCCGATTGGCAGCCATTGGGGGAACAGGGTGCAGGCGGCAGCAGTTCTGAAGCAGAGGAGGAGGAGGGGCCGCAGCAGGCATCAACATCGCCACAGGTTCCATCTGCCGGGCCCGTATCTTGCCCAAAACGCGTGGCAAAGCCAAAACCTGGTGGAGGACAGCGTGGCCATCCGGTTAAAGCTCAGTCTGCAATGCCTGAAAAGGTATCCGATGCTAGAAAGAGTGCAGTCTGGCATTTTTTTAAACAACATCCAATTGATCAGCGCAAAGTCATCTGTCAAAAATGTTCTACTTCCTTAAGCAGAGGTCAGAATCTGAAAAGTCTCAATACTAGTTGCATGCATAGACATTTAACCACCATGCATTTGAAAGCTTGGACTAACTACCAAACGTCCCTTAAGGTTGTTGCACCCTCGGCCAATGAAGCTAGTCATCAACGCAACATCCCTTCCGGCAGTGTAGGACCACCATTTAGCGCACCACCTGCTGTATCTGTGCAGGTATCTTTGCCAGGCCAAAGCAGTCAGGGTCAGGGAATCACCAGTTTCGTAGTAGGAAACACTGCATCTAGGGCACCGGCGGCAACAATACCATCTCCCACCGTCTCTCAGTCTGCCATGTCCACCGGCACCCCCGCTAGTTCCACGATCTCCAGCTCTCCAGTCCAGCTCACCCTACATGAGACTATGGTTAGAAAAAGGAAATACTTAGCCTCGCATCCGCGTACACAGGGTTTGAACGCCCACATAGCTAGACTAATCTCGTTAGAGATGATGCCCTACCGGTTAGTTGAAAGCGAAGCTTTCAAAGACCTGATGGACTACGCTGTACCACGCTACGAGCTACCCAGTCGACACTTTTTTTCCAGAAAAGCCATCCCAGCCCTCCACCAGCATGTTAAAGAGCGCATCGTCCATGCACTCAGGCAATCTGGGTAAATGTGGTGGATTCAGGGTCCACAGGGGACAGCAAGTTTGGGACAGTTCTGCCTAGCCCACGGTCTAGTAAACAGTTGTCTGTAGCCGTTCGCACCCCCTCCTCCTCCTCCTCCTCCTCGTCCTCCTGCAGAAGCAAGAGCTCGTCCACAGACCGCAGTCGCACAAACACTCCATCCGCACCTGCCACAGTTGCACACCAGGTCTCCCATTATGGGGCAGCTACTGGCATACGTCAGCAGGCTGTATTGGCTATGAAGTGTTTGGGCGACAATAGACACACCGCGGAAGTTCTGTCCGAGTTCTTGCAGCAAGAAACGCAGTCGTGGCTGGGCACTGTAGATCTTGAGGCAGGCAAGGTAGTGAGTGATAACGGAAGGAATTTCATGGCTGCCATCTCCCTTTCCCAACTGAAACACATTCCTTGCCTGGCTCACACCTTAAACCTGGTGGTGCAGTGCTTCCTGAAAAGTTATCCGGGGTTATCCGACCTGCTCCTCAAAGTGCGTGGACTTTGCGCACATATCCGCCGTTCGCCTGTACACTCCAGCCGTATGCAGACCTATCAGCGTTCTTTGAACCTTCCCCAGCATCGCCTAATCATAGACGTTGCAACAAGGTGGAACTCAACACTGCACATGCTTCAGAGACTGTGCGAACAGAGGCGGGCTGTTATGTTTTTGTGGGAGGATACACATACACGGGCAGGCAGTAGGATGGCAGACATGGAGTTGTCAGGTGTGCAGTGGTCGAAGATTCAAGACATGTGTCAAGTCCTTCAGTGTTTTGAGGAATGCACACGGCTGGTTAGTGCAGACAACGCCATAATAAGCATGAGCATCCCCCTAATGCGTCTGCTGATGCAAAGTTTGACGCACATAAAGGATCAGGCGTCTGCACCAGAGGAAGAGGAAAGCCTTGATGACAGTCAGCGATTGTCTGGTCAGGGCAGTGTACATGACGAGGTACCGGGCGAAGAGTAGGTGGAGGATGAGGAGGATGATGGGGATGAGTATATTTTTAATGAGGAAGCTTTCCCGGGGGCACGGGAAATTGGTGGCGTGGCAAGGCCGGGTTCTGGTTTTTTGAGGGACACAAGTGACGTAGATTTGCCTGCAACTGCCCCTCAACCAAGCACAACCGCAGATTTGACAACGGGAACTTTGGCCCACATGGCGGATTATGCCTTGCGTATCCTCAAAAGGGACACACGCATTACAAAAATGATGAACGATGACGATTACTGGTTGGCCTGCCTCCTTGATCCTCGCTATAAAGGCAAATTGCAAAATATTATGCCACATGAGAACTTGGAACTAATATTAGCAACAAAACAATCAACTCTTGTTGACCGTTTGCTTCTGGCATTCCCTGCACACAGCGCCCGTGATCGTTCTCACACGAGCTCCAGGGGCCAGCAGACCAGAGGTGTTAGAGGGGCAGAAATCAGAAGTGGCGTTGGCCAGAGGGGTTTTCTGACCAGGTTGTGGAGTGATTTTTCTATGACCGCAGACAGGACAGGTACTGCAGCATCAATTCAAAGTGACAGGAGACAACATTTGTCCAGTATGGTTACAAACTATTTTTCATCCCTTATCGACGTTCTCCCTCAACCGTCATTCCCATTTGATTACTGGGCATCCAAATTAGACACCTGGCCAGAATTGGCAGAATATGCATTGCAGGAGCTTGCTTGCCCGGCAGCTAGTGTCCTATCAGAAAGAGTATTCAGTGCTGCAGGTTCAATACTAACCGAAAAAAGGACTCGTCTGGCTACCCAAAATGTAGATGATCTAACCTTCATTAAAATGAACCACAACTGGATTTCAAAATCTTTTGCCCCACCCTGCCCGGCTGACACCTAGCTTTCCTATGAAAAGGTCTTGCCTGTGGACTATTCTGAATGACTTTTCCAATCTCGTAATTTTCTTCACCTGATTGTCCAGCATACGACATGTTTCCACCTCACGAAATGGCCAAACTCCCCACACGGGGCCGTGCTATCGACACTTTGCGCTTGGACCCTTGAGAGTGCTGTTTGTCTGAAGAGGTGGGTGTGGCCGCTTTTGGTCGACGGCACTGCCACTGGGTCCCTCATAGTACAATAAAGTGTCTCTGGCGGTGGTGGTGCGCACCCAACGTCAGACACACCGTTGTAATATGAGGGGCCCTGTGCCTGTACCGCCGGCCACAAGACAGTTCCCCCCCCCCAGCTCAAACAGTGCTCTACCACTAGCAAAATTATCTCTCACAGCTTCACCAATGTGTAGTCTAGGCGCTGACATCCTTCAATGCCTGGCACTGACAATACCATTGTTTTGACATTTTTGTTATGTTAGGCCTTCGAAGCCTGTCTGCGGTCCCTTCTTTCTACAACTACTACACTGACCAGGCCACTGCTGGCCGTGTTACCCTGGAACCAATTTAAAAGTGCCTACAGTCAGCCCAATTTTGTTATGTTAGGCCTTGGAAGCCTGTCTGCGGTCACTCCTTCCACTAGACTTCCACTGACCAGACCACTGCTGCCCGTGTACCCCTGGAACCAATTTAAAAGTGCCTACAGCCAGCCCAAGTTTGTTATGTTAGGCCTTGGAAGCCTGTCTGCGGTCACTCCTTCCACTAGACTTCCACTGACCAGACCACTGCTGCTCATGTACCCCTGGAACCAATTTAAAAGTGCCTACAGCCAGCCCAAGTTTGTTATGTTAGGCCTTGGAAGCCTGTCTGCGGTCACTCCTTCCACTAGACTTCCACTGACCAGACCACTGCTGCCCATGTACCCCTGGAACCAATTTAAAAGTGCCTACAGCCAGCACAAGTTTGTTATGTTAGGCCTTGGAAGCCTGTCTGCGGTCACTCCTTCCACTAGACTTCCACTGACCAGACCACTGCTGCCCATGTACCCCTGGAACCAATTTAAAAGTGCCTACAGCCAGCCCAAGTTTGTTATGTTAGGCCTTGGAAGCCTGTCTGCGGTCACTCCTTCCACTAGACTTCCACTGACCAGACCACTGCTGCCCGTGTACCCCTGGAACCAATTTAAAAGTGCCTACAGCCAGCCCAAGTTTGTTATGTTAGGCCTTGGAAGCCTGTCTGCGGTCACTCCTTCCACTAGACTTCCACTGACCAGACCACTGCTGCCCATGTACCCCTGGAACCAATTTAAAAGTGCCTACAGCCAGCACAAGTTTGTTATGTTAGGCCTTGGAAGCCTGTCTGCGGTCACTCCTTCCACTAGACTTCCACTGACCAGACCACTGCTGCCCGTGTACCCCTGGAACCAATTTAAAAGTGCCCACAGCCCTAATTTATTATGTTAGGCCTTGGAAGCCTGTCTGCGGTCACTCCTTCCACTAGACTTCCACTGACCAGACCACTGCTGCCCGTGTACCCCTGGAACCAATTTAAAAGTGCCTACAGCCAGCCCAAGTTTGTTATGTTAGGCCTTGGAAGCCTGTCTGCGGTCACTCCTTCCCCTAGACTTCCACTGACCAGACCACTGCTGCCCATGTACCCCTGGAACCAATTTAAAAGTGCCTACAGCCAGCCCATGTTTGTTATGTTAGGCCTTGGAAGCCTGTCTGCGGTCACTCCTTCCACTAGACTTCCACTGACCATACACTGCTGCCCATGTACCCCTGGAACAAATTTAAAAGTGCCTACAGCCAGCCCAAGTTTGTTATGTTAGGCCTTCGAAGCCTGTCTGCGTCCCGTTCTTTCAACTACAACTACACTGACCAGGCCACTGATGGCCGTGTTCCCCTGGAACCAATTTTAACTTGCCTACAGCCAGCCCTATGTTATTATGTTAGGCCTTCGAAGCCTGTCTGCGTCCCGTTCTTTCAACTACAACTACACTGACCAGGCCACTGATGGCCGTGTTCCCCTGGAACCAATTTTAACTTGCCTACAGCCAGCCCAATGTTAGGCCTTTGATGCCTGTCTGCCGTCACTCCTTCCACTAGGCCTCCACTGACCTGTCTATTGCTGCCCGTGTACCCCTTGAACCAACCTAATAAAATATTTTAAAAATTAATTTGATTATAAAAAATAAGATCGTGTTGAGATTTCAAATGCAGACATTTTAACAATCAAAACAAACACACAACAAATATCTGGAACTGTACTACAAAGGTCCAACAGCTACAATTTCTTTCTCCTGCAAGAAGTTAACTGAAAGTTTTTTGGAGTTGTTAACACAGATATGGCATCCACCGAGTGTTGTCCTGTCGCGTCTCCTTTAAATTATTTCCAATAAGATGTTAAACTATTAATTTAATAAAATCAATAATTAAAAAATTAATTGAGTAAGTCAAAAGCACATTGCAAATAAACATTAATTACAAATCAAGAAGCATGGCGCGTCCAAGGGTGAGTAGATACCGAATAAGAATATAATCACCCTCGGACGCGCAATGCTTATTTAAAACAGCCTTCCTTCCTAAGAATCAGCCCTTCCGTGGTGTAGAGAGAGGTTGTGTTACACTCCAAGGTGTTCCCCAGGTTGCCTTTCCTGAGCTTCGATCTTCCGGCTCTTGTTTAGTAGCTGTTGGAAACTACGCTGCATTAGGCCTACTAATTGTGTATGGGTGAAACAGTGGCGCATCTGCGGTCCCTCCTTCCACTAGGCCTCCTCTGACCTGTCTACTGCGGCCCGTGTACCCCTTGAACCAACCTAATAAAATATTTTAAAAATTAATTTGATTATAAAAAATAAGATCGTGTTGAGATCTCAAATGCAGACATTTTAACAATCAAAACAAACACACAACAAATATCTGGAACTGTACTACAAAGGTCCAACAGCTACAATTTCTTTCTCCTGCAAGAAGTTAACTGAAAGTTTTTTGGAGTTGTTAACACAGATATGGCATCCACCGAGTGTTGTCCTGTCGCGTCTCCTTTAAATTATTTCCAATAAGATGTTAAACTATTAATTTAATAAAATCAATAATTAAAAAATTAATTGAGTAAGTCAAAAGCACATTGCAAATAAACATTAATTACAAATCAAGAAGCATGGCGCGTCCAAGGGTGAGTAGATACCGAATAAGAATATAATCACCCTCGGACGCGCAATGCTTATTTAAAACAGCCTTCCTTCCTAAGAATCAGCCCTTCCGTGGTGTAGAGAGAGGTTGTGTTACACTCCAAGGTGTTCCCCAGGTTGCCTTTCCTGAGCTTCGATCTTCCGGCTCTCGTTTAGTAGCTGTTGGAAACTACGCTGCATTAGGCCTACTAATTGTGTATGGGTGAAACAGTGGCGCATCTGCGGTCCCTCCTTCCACTAGGCCTCCTCTGACCTGTCTACTGCGGCCCGTGTACCCCTTGAACCAACCTAATAAAATATTTTAAAAATTAATTTGATTATAAAAAATAAGATCGTGTTGAGATCTCAAATGCAGACATTTTAACAATCAAAACAAACACACAACAAATATCTGGAACTGTACTACAAAGGTCCAACAGCTACAATTTCTTTCTCCTGCAAGAAGTTAACTGAAAGTTTTTTGGAGTTGTTAACACAGATATGGCATCCACCGAGTGTTGTCCTGTCGCGTCTCCTTTAAATTAGTTCCAATAAGATGTTAAACTATTAATTTAATAAAATCAATAATTAAAAAATTAATTGAGTAAGTCAAAAGCACATTGCAAATAAACATTAATTACAAATCAAGAAGCATGGCGCGTCCAAGGGTGAGTAGATACCGAATAAGAATATAATCACCCTCGGACGCGCAATGCTTATTTACAACAGCCTTCCTTCCTAAGAATCAGCCCTTTCGTGGTGTAGAGAGAGGTTGTGTTACACTAAGGTGTTCCCCGGGTTGCCTTTCATGAGCTTCGATCTTCCGGCTCTCGTTTAGTAGTTGGTGGAAACTACGCTGCATTAGGCCTACAAATTTGGTATGGGGTGTAGAGACAGGTTGTGTTACACTCCAAGGTTTTCACCAGGTTGCCTTTCCTGAGCTTCGATCTTCATGCTCTCGTTTAGTAGTTGTAGAAAAGTACGCTGCATTAGGCCTACAAAATGGGTATGGGGTGGAGAGAGATGGTGTGTTACACTCCAAGGTGTTCCCCAGGTTGCCTTTCCTGAGCTTCGATCTTCATGCTCTCGTTTAGTAGGTGTCGGAAAGTAGGCTGCATTAGGCCTAAAAAATGGGGAATGGGGTGGAGAGAGATGGTGTGTTACACTCCAAGGTGTTCCCCAGGTTTCCTTGCCATTGCTTCGGTCTTCCGACTCTCGTTTAGTAGTTGTAGAAAAGTACACTGCATTAGGCCTAAAAAATGGGTATGGGGTGGAGAGAGATGGTGTGTTACACTCCAAGGTGTTCCCCAGGTTGCCTTTCCTGAGCTTCTATCTTCAGGCTCTCATTAAATTGTGGTTAAATGGAACAACTGCATTTGGCGTACTAGTTGGTTTGGGGCCTACTATCGGTGTCTGCCACTCCTTGCTGTTCTCCTGGTTTCCTGTCCTGAAATTCCATTTTCAGCCTCTCGTTAAGTAGTTGTTAATGTTAGACTGCATTTGGCCTACTTGTTGGGTTGGGGCCTACTATCGGTGTCTGCCACTCCTTGCTGTTCTCCTCCACTGGACAAAGCTGTGCCGCCTGTTTACTACGGTTGCCAATTTTGAACTGTATTTCGACTACTTACTGATTTGGCCCTACTCTCTGTGTCAGCCTCTCATTCCAGTTGTCCTCCACTGCAATGCCCCCTGGTTATTCCTGTGTTACCAATTTTGAACTGCATTTAGCCCACTTTCTTCTTTGGGCCTATATCTGTGTTTCCACTTCATCGTGCCCATTGCCCAGCCAGTGATAGATGAGTCTGCTGGTACATTGACCCATAACGCAACATTCCCCGTGCACGCTACACAACAACATTGTGACCCTGCTGAAAGTCAGGTTGCTCTTCCCGCATACCATACCACCTTACACGGGGACAAAGAGGAAGGTGCAGATGAAAGTGCAGGTTCCTTCATCAGGTGGGGGGAGGAATACTAGTTGGCGACGTCACTGGCACAGGGCCTCTCATAGTACGCAAAAGTGTTGCTGCCGGTGGGAGGCGCCCCCGCCGTGCAAACACACCGCTGTACTTTGAGGGGCCCTGTGCCAGTGCCAATGCCAACGAGTGGGCCCCCCCTGCTTGCTCAGGTTCACAGCACTTGCAAAGTTGAAATACTTACCTCTCCCTGCTCCACTGCCGTGACGTGGTCCAGATTTCCTGGGCCCACTAATTACTTGAACCAGCCCTACCCCCCACAACTTTAGCCAAATGACCCCCAATTTCAAATGCCTTCCAATTATTATAAGGTAAATTACGCTTGACAAGCTTCATTAAGAAGAATGGATGGTATTGACATTAAAATGTGTACTCTAGGTGTTTTCCTGGCCCCCACTCACTGCCGACTATGCTGCCCCATTGACTTGCATTGGGTTTCGTGTTTCGGTCGATCCCGACTTTACGTCATAATCGGCCGATTTCACTCGACCCGACTTTGGACATAGTCGGGTTTCGCAAAACCCAGCTCGACTCTAAAAAGGTCAAGGTCGCTCAACTCTACTCATCACCCTTATAAACAAACACAACAGCTAAAGCGACTATAACATTATTAGCTACTTAAATATTCCTATCCATTGCTGACTGGGATAGTTTGGTTCAACTCTCCCTTCAGATACATGAAAAACAGCTTTATATGCAGCATAATGCTTCAGTATCATGCACCATATTCCTTAACCCCTTAAAGGGAACCTGCCAGCAGGATTTTGCATTGTAACCTACACAGTGTCAGAGCGGCGTCGTTATAATGAGTAAAATGATACCTTGGTTGATGAAATCCGTCTTTTTGTTGTTTCTTATAGTATGTGCACACGTCTTTTTGAGGTCTGCGGATTTTTTCGCAGCGGATTTGTGAAAACCGCAGATAAAAGGTACTGCGTTTTACGTGCAGATTTCCTGCAGAATTACTGCTGATTTATTGCGGATTTTGTGCGGAATCCACCTGCGATTTTACACCTGCGGATTCCTATTGTGGAGCAGGTGTAAATCGCTGCAGATTCCGCACAAAGAATTGACATGCTGCGGAATGTAAGCCGCTGCGTTTCCATGCAGTTTTTTCCACAGCATGTGCACTGCGGATTGCGTTTCCCATAGGTTTACATTGTACTGTAAACGCATGGGAAACTGCTGCGGATCCACAGCAATATCCGCAGCGTGTGAGCATAGCCTTAACTTTATTTTCAGTTTTGTGTTAATTAGATTCTCGTGCTCTGAGGTGGCGTTGGTGTATCTGGTGCTCTGATTAGGTATAATAAAATAGTAAACCCGAGGTCAAATTGTTGTGAATGCCAGAAAAATTTTTAATTTTATGACCAGCCATACAACACCGACGTCTCGGCCTTATCAAGGTGATTATCTACAACCAATATTAAAATATCAAAATCGATGCAAAATCAAACAAATATACATTTCTGGTCATATGTACACATAACAACTCAAGAAGGCAAAACATAAACGAGATAACATGTACACTCAATATACAATATAAGTAGGAGGAGTCTTCATCTTAGAAAAAGAATTCAGAAGCTATAGGAACAGGAAAAAATCATAATGTCAACATAAAGTCAATATGCAATATAAAATATTATCTGAGGGAAGCAGATAAAGATCTATGGAAACATATAATATGACAATATAATAACCAATACTGGGGTGCAGCAATTACCTGTATGGCGGTAATAAGAAAATAGACTGTGAAGAAAAGAAAGGGGACTCCAGTTAGTAACCCAGCTGGTGAGAGGTAGAAAACGTCATGCCCAAAAGATTAAAGACACTACTTGAAAATGAAGCCGTATAGGAAGCAGGGATAAACCGCTGTAGTGGAGAGGTGTATAGAATGGCGGTCTGGCACCTATTGATAGCGTCAGAGTGACGTGAAGACAGGAAGTGGGACACTGTGTGGAGAGCATGTACCTGTAAGTGTGCATGCGCGAAAACTCCAATGGTGAGCCAGAAGTGGGGCACTATGTGCAGCGTAAGGACGGAAGTGGGGAAAGGTGTAAAGTATGAGGATGTGAGCGCGAGCGCAAGGCTACTATGTAACGCTTGTAAGCGTAATAGAGTAATAAAGCCAAAAGTGGGGCTAATCAGAAGTGATGATATGGAGTAAGTACATAATAAATTTGTATGTGTAAAACTTCAAGGCTTACAATATCCACCTATGTGCGGAAAATCTGAGTATAAGTATAACCAAATAAACACTGTATACTAGATAGGTATGAACACTTAATAGGAACATACATGTGTCAAAAAGGGTAGAAAAGGGTGTGAAGAAGGAACAGAAATGCAACCCCTTCAACATCTGAGACCAACCTGCACCCGAAAGGTGAAAGATTTCTGCGTTTAAATGTGAAAAAAAGAGAAAATTTAATAAATAAGTTGACCCTATGGACATCTGATACATAAATACATATATGTATATATAAACAAACACATATATATCTAAAAGCTTGCATTTAGACAACCATTGATGTATGTAATAATAAAGAAGAAGAAGAGAGTACCACAGACACTTCTAAAGACACCTAAACAGACCCTATGACAAAAATTCAATGGAAGATCTCATACTCCCTATTAAGGCCAAGGTCCCAGGGTTTGGAGAGTATAGATCCAATAAGTCTCCCTCTCTTTTAGTTTCAAAATTAGGTTCCCACCTCTTCTAGCTGGAGATATGTTCTCCATTCCCTTTTACCGCAATTGTGAGACATTATGATTATGGGAAATGAAGTGTGCTGGTATGGGTAGCAACACCTTTTTGCAAAGAATCGTCGACTTGCGTTGTGATATGCGATCCCAGATATGCTGGGTTGTGTCGCCAACATATCTGAGACCACAAGGACATTTGATTAGATATATGACATAAGATATAAAAGCTGCGGAAGGGAAAACGTTTTCCAGATTTGGGGTGTGTGAATACATAGTAACATAGTAACATAGTTATTAAAGTTGAAGGAAGACTTTTAGTCCATCTAGTTCAATCCATAGCGTAACCTAACATGCCCTAACATGTTGATCCAGAGGAAGGCAAAAAAAAAACCCATGTGGCAAAGAGTAAGCTCCACTTTGGGGGAAAAAATTCCTTCCCGACTCCACATACGGCAATCAGACTAGTTCCCTGGATCAACGCCCTATAAAGGAATCTAGTATATTTAGCCTGCAACATTATACTTTTCAAGAAAGGTATCCAATCCCCTCTTAAATTTAAGTAATGAATCACTCATTACAACATCATACGGCAGAGAGTTCCATAGTCTCACTGCTCTTACAGTAAAGAATCCGCGTCTGTTATTATGCTTAAACCTTTTTTCCTCCAAACGCAGAGGATGCACCCTTGTTCTCGTCTCAGGTCTATGATTAAAAAGATCATCAGAAAGGTCTTTGTACTGTCCCCTCATATATTTATACATTAAAATAAGATCACCCCTTAGTCTTCGTTTTTCCAAACTAAATAGCCCCAAGTGTAATAACCTATCTTGGTATTGCAGACCCCCCAGTCCTCTAATAACCTTGGTCGCTCTTCTCTGCACCCGCTCCAGTTCAGCTATGTCTGTCTTATACACCGGAGACCAGAACTGTGCACAGTATTCTAAGTGTGGTCGAACTAGTGACTTGTATACAGGTAAAATTATGTTCTCCTCATGAGCATCTATGCCTCTTTTAATGCATCCCATTATTTTATTTGCCTTTGTAGCAGCTGCCTGACACTGGCCACTGAATATGAGTTTGTCATCCACCCATACTCCCAGGTCTTTTTCATTGACAGTTTTGCCCAGAGTTTTAGAATTAAAGGGCCACTGTCACCCCCCTGCAGCCGTTATAAACTAAAAGAGCCACCTTGTGCAGCAGTAATGCTGCATTCTAACAAGGTGGCTCTTTTAGTTTTGTGTTCAGGTATTATTAAAATAAAACGTTTTGAAACTCTGCAGAAATACCTGTCTTTGTCCACAGAGGCGGGTCTGAAGCCTCCTCTGTGAAGTGCCCAACAGCCGTCACTCACATCTTCTGGGGCGATGGTCGCCGCCCCCTGCACGCAGTTTTCTTTTCAAATCCAACGCCGGCGCTGTGTAAATATTTGTGGGGCAGACTGCGCCTGTGCTGGCAGTGCGGCCACCCACCTCGGGAATCCCTGCCCCACACTGTGTTATGCATTATGCACAGTGCGGGGCTAGGATTCCTGGGCATGCGCACTGCATGTCTCAGACTCTCACCCATGTCCACCGCCCCCCGCCTTCCAGCCTCTGGCTATTCAGCTGAGCTCATCCTGCCGCCTCCTCCTTCTGCTCATAGCAATCGCCGGGAAAGAAACAACCTACGAAACTTGCCTGCTAGCTGGCTGGAAGGCGGGGGGCGGGGGACGTGGGTGAGAGTCTGAGACATGCAGTGCGCATGCCCAGGAATCCTAGCCCCGCACTGTGCATAATGCATAACACAGTGCGGGGCAGGGATTCCCGAGGTGGGTGGCCGCACTGCCAGCACAGGCGCAGTCTGCAAGCCTGGCTGTGACGTCAGACAGCTAGAGCTTACTGCGCCTGCCCCACAAATATTTACACAGCGCCGGCGTTGGATTTGAAAAGAAAACAGCGCGTAGGGGGCGGCGACCATCGCCCCAGAAGATGTGAGTGACTGCTGTTGGGCGCTTCACAGAGGAGGCTTCAGACCCGCCTCCGTGGACAAAGACAGGTATTTCTGCAGAGTTTCAAAACGCTTTATTTTAATAATACCTGAACACAAAACTAAATGAGCCACCTTGTTAGAATGCAGCATTACTGCTGCACAAGGTGGCTCTTTTAGTTTATAACGGCTGCAGGGGGGTGACAGTGGCCCTTTAAGCGCATAATTATACATCTTATTACTTCTACCCAAGTGCATGACCTTACATATATCCCCATTAAAGCTCATTTGCCATTTATCAGCCCAAGCTTCTAGTTTACATAAATCATCCTGTAGTATAAAATTGTCCTCCTCTGTATTGATTACCCTGCAGAGTTTAGTGTCATCTGCAAATATTGAAATTCTGCTCTGTATGCCCCCTACAAGGTCAGTAGTAAATATGTTAAAATGTATCACCTTTAGTAATATTAGAGCACTGAAGACAGTATAAACAAGGAAATATTCCTTTACGTGGAGAAGTAAGTAATTTTTGTGTGGTACTTATCCGTGAGCTACCAATGTCAGCTCGAACCAATAGGTGTGCAAACTTGGAGGTGTCTTATGACAGATAAGTGGAGGAATCTGAAATTAGGAAACATCCAGATAGGAATTACCAAGGAGTGACCAATGCCTATGAATGATTTTCTGAAATACCTTCATGAAGGGATGATAAGTATTAACAAAGGCCATCCTACGGCAACTGGTCCGTGGCATAGTTGATAGTATAGTATTTGGAGAAGAGTAAAGATATGAGTCAGGATATCCACGGTCCCGAAATTTAGAGGCCATGTCCTCCAGACGTGCAGTATGTTGAATAGGGTCTGACACAATCTGGTTGATTCTATAATATTGTGATCTCGGGAGTGATTTTTTAAAATGCTGCAGATGGGAACAAGTGAAATGTTACAGACTATTCTTGTCTGTTGATTTTACAAAAACATCTGTAAGCAGTGATCTATTCTCGTTGATAATAACTAGGGTATCCAGGAAAGAAATTGTAGTCTGATCATACTGTATGGTAAAAGTCAATTTCTCCAGACTTTGCTTAATTGTCTGGTAAAACGATAAGAGGGAATCAATATTGCCACTCCAGATCAGGAAGATATTGTCTATATATCTCTTCCAGAGTAGACAATATTGCTGGAAGAGAGGGTGAGTATAGACATATTGGGATTCAAATTGTGCCATGAAGATATTAGCATAAAGGGGCGCTACATTACTACCGATTGTGGTCCCATTCAACTGCATTAAAAACTTGTCCTCAAATAGAAAAAAAATCTTAGTCAGTATCAATGTGAGTAACGAAAGTGTGTTAAGTCCGGGGTAAATCGCGTCGGATTATCCAAAAAGTCTTGTACTGCTCGAATTCCTTTCTGATTGTTGATATCTACTATATAAAGCTGAATGTGTGTGTGTATGTGTGTATGTGTGTATATATGTGTGTATGTCCGGGATTGGCATCTGCACCGTCGCAGCTACAGCCACAAAATTTTGCACAGTCACAGGTCTGGACCCCGAGAGCGTCATAGGCTATATTGTGAGGCGAAATTTTAACCCCGTGCGTTCCAATTCACCAAACAATTTTGCCCCTATCTACATAATGGGGAAAAAAGTGAAAGGAAAAGTGTTGGAGGCGTCGCAGCTACAGAAACAAAATTTTGCACAGTCACACGTCGGGACACTGAGAGCGTCATAGGCTATGTTGTGAGGTGAAATTTTAACCCCGCGCGTTCCAATTCACCAAACAATTTTGCCCCTATCTACATAATGGGGAAAAAGTGAAAGGAAAAGTGTTGGAAGCGTCGCAGCTACAGCAACAAAATTTTGCACAGTCACATGTCTGGACCCCGAGAGCGTCATAGGCTATGTTGTGAGGTGAAATTTTAACCCCGCGCTTTCCAATTCACCAAACAATTTTGCCCCTATCTACATAATGGGAAAAAATGACAGCTGCCAGATGTGAACAAGGGGGACTTAAAGAATGAGAGCGATGGCGCCAAAGAGTATATACCGATCAGTTGCTAAGGTGGGGCCTCGACATGGGATACTCACCACACACGGGGATATGAACACACACAAAATGCGCCACACACTACCACGTGCTTGAACACATATTACCCTATATACAGGAGAGATGACACACAGGTATATACTATTTAGAGGAGGAGATGACATATAGGTACATATATATACAGGAGGAGATGACATACAGGTATATACTATATACAGGAGGAGATGACATACAAGTATATGCTATACAGTGGGGCAAAAAAGTATTTAGTCAGTCAGCAATAGTGCAAGTTCCACCACTTAAAAAGATGAGAGGCGTCTGTAATTTACATCTTAGGTAGACCTCAACTATGGGAGACAAACTGAGAAGAAAAAATCCAGAAAATCACATTGTCTGTTTTTTTATCATTTTATTTTCATATTATGGTGGAAAATAAGTATTTGGTCAGAAACAAAATTTCATCTCAATACTTTGTAATATATCCTTTGTTGGCAATGACAGAGGTCAAACGTTTTCTGTAAGTCTTCACAAGGTTGCCACACACTGTTGTTGGTATGTTGGCCCATTCCTCCATGCAGATCTCCTCTAGAGCAGTGATGTTTTTGGCTTTTCGCTTGGCAACACGGACTTTCAACTCCCTCCAAAGGTTTTCTATAGGGTTGAGATCTGGAGACTGGCTAGGCCACTCCAGGACCTTGAAATGCTTCTTACGAAGCCACTCCTTCGTTGCCCTGGCGGTGTGCTTTGGATCATTGTCATGTTGAAAGAACCAGCCACGTTTCATCTTCAATGTCCTTGCTGATGGAAGGAGGTTTGCATTCAAAATCTCACGATACATGGCCCCATTCATTCTTTCATGTACCCGGATCAGTCGTCCTGGCCCCTTTGCAGAGAAACAGCCCCAAAGCATGATGTTTCCACCACCATGCTTTACAGTAGGTATGGTGTTTGATGGATGCAACTCAGTATTCTTTTTCCTCCAAACACGACAAGTTGTGTTTCTACCAAACAGTTCCAGTTTGGTTTCATCAGACCATAGGACATTCTCCCCAAACTCCTCTGGATCATCCAAATGCTCTCTAGCAAACTTCAGACGGGCCCGGACATGTACTGGCTTAAGCAGTAGGACACGTCTGGCACTGCAGGATCTGAGTCCATGGTGGCGTAGTGTGTTACTTATGGTAGGCCTTGTTACATTGGTCCCAGCTCTCTGCAGTTCATTCACTAGGTCCCCCCGCGTGGTTCTGGGATTTTTGCTCACCGTTCTTGTGATCATTCTGACCCCACGGGGTGGGATTTTGCGTGGAGCCCCAGATCGAGGGAGATTATCAGTGGTCTTGTATGTCTTCCATTTTCTAATTATTGCTCCCACTGTTGATTTCTTCACACCAAGCTGGTTGGCTATTGCAGATTCAGTCTTCCCAGCCTGGTGCAGGGCTACAATTTTGTTTCTGGTGTCCTTTGACAGCTCTTTGGTCTTCACCATAGTGGAGTTTGGAGTCAGACTGTTTGAGGGTGTGCACAGGTGTCTTTTTATACTGATAACAAGTTTAAACAGGTGCCATTACTACAGGTAATGAGTGGAGGAAAGAGGAGACTCTTAAAAAAGAAGTTACAGGTCTGTGAGAGCCAGAAATCTTGATTGTTTGTTTCTGACCAAATACTTATTTTCCACCATAATATGCAAAAAAAATGATAAAAAAACAGACAATGTGATTTTCTGGATTTTTTTTTCTCAGTTTGTCTCCCATAGTTGAGGTCTACCTATGATGTCAATTACAGACGCCTCTCATCTTTTTAAGTGGCGGAACTTGCACTATTGCTGACTGACTAAATACTTTTTTGCCCCACTGTATATAGAAGATGACATGCAGGTATATACTATATGCAGGAGGAGATGACACTCAGATATATACTATATACAGGGGAGATGACACACAGGTATATACTATATACAGGAGGAGATGACATACAGGTATATCTAATATATAAAGCTGAATGTGTGTGTGTGTGTGTATGTGTGTATGTCTGGGATTGGCATCTGCACCGTCGCAGCTACAGCCACAAAATTTTGCACAGTCACACGTCTGGACCCCGAGAGCGTCATAGGCTATGTTGTAAGGTGAAATTTTAACCCCGCGCGTTCCAATTCACCAAACAATTTTGCCCCTATCTACATAATGGGGAAAAAAGTGAAAGGAAAAGTGTTGGAGGCGTCGAAGCTACAGCCACAAAATTTTGCACAGTCACATGTCTGGACCCCGAGAGCGTCATAGGCTATGTTGTGAGGTGAAATTTTAACCCCGCGCTTTCCAATTCACCAAACAATTTTGCCCCTATCTACATAATGGGAAAAAATGACAGCGGCCAGATGTGAACAAGGGGGACTTAAAGAATGAGAGCGATGGCGCCAAAGAGTATATACCGATCAGTTGCTAAGGTGGGGCCTCGACATGGGATACTCACCACACACGGGGATATGAACACACACAAAATGCGCCACACACTACCACGTGCTTGAACACATATTACCCTATATACAGGAGAGATGACACACAGGTATATACTATTTAGAGGAGGAGATGACATATAGGTACATATATATACAGGAGGAGATGACATACAGGTATATACTATATACAGGAGGAGATGACATACAAGTATATGCTATATATAGAAGATGACATGCAGGTATATACTATATGCAGGAGGAGATGACACTCAGATATATACTATATACAGGGGAGATGACACACAGGTATATACTATATACAGGAGGAGATGACATACAGGTATATCTAATATATAAAGCTGAATGTGTGTGTGTGTGTGTATGTGTGTATGTCTGGGATTGGCATCTGCACCGTCGCAGCTACAGCCACAAAATTTTGCACAGTCACACGTCTGGACCCCGAGAGCGTCATAGGCTATGTTGTGAGGTGAAATTTTAACCCCGCGCTTTCCAATTCACCAAACAATTTTGCCCCTATCTACATAATGGGAAAAAATGAAAGGAAAAGTGTTGGAGGCAAATTGACAGCTGCCAGATGTGAACAAGGGGGACTTAAAGAATGAGAGCGATGGCGCCAAAGAGTATATACCGTTAGTATATAAACTGTTAACCTCAAGGGTGACTAGATAACAATCAGCTGGGACTTTTTAAGGTCACCTATGAATGTCAGAAAATGGGATGTATCCTAAAGAAAAGATGGGATATACCGTAAAAGGGGAGATAAAAATTTTTCCAGAACCATTGCCAAGGGAGAAAGTAGTGAACCGTTTGATGCAACGATAGGTCTACCAGGGGGGTGAGTGAGATTTTTGTGGATTTTAGGAAATGTATAAAATAAGGAACAAATCGGATGTAGATTCATCAAAAATTCATTTAATTTATTATCTATAACTCCCAGCGAACAGTAATAATGGACCATTGTACGAATTTCTTTGGCAATGTTGTAAGTAGGGTCCTTGGCGATGGGAAGATAAGTATCAGTATCAATCAGCTGTGAGCATATCTCGTCCACATAGTATTGTCTATCCATCACCACTACTGCTCCTCCTTTATCCGCAGGCTTAATCATCAAATGTTTGTTTGATCTTAAGTTATTAATAGCCAATTTCTCTGTTCTTGAGAAATTATTGAAGATATGAAGTTTACCATGCTTGATGTCTAAAAGATGATTATGGACATCCTTACGTACCAAAGTGATATAAGTTTCTACTGGATGATATATTTGAGGGGGAGAGAAACTGCTATGTCTAGATAGATTTAATTTATTCAAAGTGAGTGTATCATCAGGAGAATCCTTGACTATAGTAGAATCAGTCATGCAAGGCTGTCCAGCTGTTTGGCTACTGGAAATATGTGCCTTAAGACGAAGGGATCTAAAAAAGTGATTAAGTTCCTGATCCAACCTAAAATCATTAAAAGTTCATACACCATGTTCCAAATTATTATGCATTATGACATTTTTCTCGGATTTTCCTAAATGGTCGGTGCAAATGACAGTCAGTCTAATAAAAGTCATCACCCGCTAGAAGTATACATCTAATTTTATTGAAGAAACCTCCCAATGATAACAGTATAATCTCCAAAATGAATAAAAACTCAAAATGCACTGTTCCAAATTACAGTATTAGGCAAAGTAGACTTTCTAAAAACGTTATATGTTTTAACCCCTTAATCCCATATGACGTACTATCCCGTCGAGGTGCCCTGGGACTTAATTCCCAGTGACGGGATAGTACGTCATATGTGATTGGCCGCGCTCACGGGGGGAGCGCGGCCGATCGCGGCCGGGTGTCAGCTGCCTATCGCAGCTGACATCCAGCACTATGTGCCAGGAGCGGTTACGGACCGCTCCCGGCACATTAACCCCCGGCACACCGCGATCAAAGATGATTGCGGTGTGCTGGCAGTGCAGGGAAGCATCGCGCAGGGAGGGGGCTCCCTGCGGGCTTCGCTGAGACGATCGGTACACGGTGATGTACTCACCGTGTACCGAGCGTCTTCTCCCTGCAGTCCCCGGATCTAAAATGGCCGCGGGGCTGCATCCGGGTCCTGCAGGGAGCACTTCCGGGTCAGGAGCAGGCTGCAGCTGCAGCTCTAATCCTGCCCGGCTGTTTGTCAGATCACCGATCTGACAGAGTGCTGTGCACACTGTCAGATCAGTGATCTGTGATGTCCCCCCCTGGGACAAAGTGAAAGAGTAAAAAAAAAAATTTCCACACGTGTAAAAAAAAAAAAAAAAAATTCCTAAATAAAGAAGAAAAAAAAATATTATTCCCATAAATACATTTCTTTATCTAAAAAAAACAAAAAAAACAATAAAAGTACACATATTTAGTATCGCTGCATCTGTAACAACCCATCTTATAAAACTGTCCCACTAGTTAACCCCTTCAGTAAACACCGTAAGAAAAAAAAAAAAAACGAGCCAAAAAACAACGCTTTATTATCATACCGCCGAACAAAAAGTGGAATAACACGCGATCAAAAAGACGGATATAAATAACCATGGTATCGCTGAAATCGTCATCTTGTCCCGCAAAAATCGAGCCACCATGTAGCATCATAACCAAAAAAATAAAAAAGTTATAGTCCTCAGAATAAAGCAATGCCAAAATAATTATTTTTTCTATAAAATAGCTTTTATCGTATAAAAGTGCCAAAACATAAAAAAATGATATAAATGAGATATCGCTGTAATCGTACTGACCCCAAGAATAAAACTGCTTTATCAATTTTACCAAACGTAGAACGGTATAAACGCCTCCCCCAAAAGAAATTCATGAATAGCTGGTTTTTGGTCATTCTGCCTCACAAAAAATCGGAATAAAAAGCGATCAAAAACTGTCACGTGTCCGAAAATGATACCAATAAAAATGTCAGCTCGTCCCGCAAAAAACAAGACCTCACATGACTCTGTGGACCAAAATAAGGAAAAATTATACGTCTCAAAATGTGGAGACGCAAAAATTTTTTTGCTATAAAAAGCGTCTTTTAGTGTGTGACGGCTGCGAATCATAAAAATCCGATATAAAAAAACGCTATAAAAGTAAATCAAACCCCCCTTCATCACCCCCTTAGTTAGGCTAGGTTCACATTGCGTTAATGGGTTAACGCTAAAGGACAGCGTTGCACGGCGAAAATGTCACAATTATTGCCGTGCAACGGGTCCGTTAGCGCACCCATTGACAGCAATGTGATTTTCGGGTGTAGTGCATCGCTAGAGCGTGCCATTTTCGGCTCGCGCTAGCAAGGTGCCGTTCTTTCGTGGCGCGCCTCGGACGCTGCTTGCAGCGTCCGCGGCGCGCCCGAGGTCCGATCCCCGATCTTCCAGAGCGGGGACGTTAACGCGACCACTAAACGCGACACCTAAAAAGACATTACGTTAGCGCAATCCGCTAGCGCTAGCGCTAAACGGATTGCCCTAACGCAATGTGAACCTAGCCTTAGGGAAAAATAATACAATTTTAAAAAATGTATTTATTTCCATTTTCCCATTAGGGTTAGGGATAGGGTTAGGGCTAGGGTTACGGTTAGGGCTAGGGTTAGGGTTTGGATTACATTTACGGTTGGGATTAGAATTAGTGGTGTGTCAGGGTTAGGTGTGTGGTTAGGGTTACCGTTGGGATTAGGGTTAGGGGTGCGTTTGGATTAGGGATTCAGGTAGAATTAGGGAGTTTCCAATGGTCAGGCACATCAGGGGCTCTCCAAACGCGACATGGCGTCCGATCTCAATTCCAGCCAATTCTGCATTGAAAAAGTAAAACAGTGCTCCTTCCTTTCCGAGCTATCCCGTGCGCCCAAACAGGGGTTTACCCCAACATATGGGGTATCAGCGTACTCGAGACAAATTGTACAACAACTTTTTGGGTCCAAGTTCTCTTGTTATCCTTGGGAAAATAAAAATTTGGGGGGCTAAAAATCATTTTTTGTGGAAAAAAAAAATGAATTTTTATTTTCACGGCTCTGCGTTATAAACTGTAGTGAAACACTTGGGGGTTCAAAGTTTTCACAACACATCAAGATAAGTTCCTTGGGAGGTCTAGTTTCCAATATGAGGTCACTTGTAGGGGGTTTGTACTGTTTGGGTACATCAGGGGCTCTGCAAATACAACGTGACGACTGCAGACCAATCCATCTAAGTCTGCATTCCAAATGGCGCTCCTTCCCTTCCGAGCTCTGCCATGCGCCCAAACAGTGTTTCCCCCCACATATGGGGTATCAGCATACTCAGGACAAATTGGACAACAACTTTTGGGGTCCAATTTATCCTGTTACCCTTGTGAAAATACAAAACAGGGGGCTAAAAATCATTTTTGTGAAAAAAAAAAGGAATTTTTATTTTCACGGCTCTGCGTTATAAACTGTAGTGAAACGCTTGGGGGTTCAAAGCTCTCAAAACACATCTAGATAAGTTCCTTAGGGGGTCTAGTTTCCAAAATGGTGTCACTTGTGGGGGGTTTTAATGTTTAGGCACATCAGGGGCTCTCCAAACCAACATGGCGTCCCATCTTAATTCCAGTCAATTTTGCATTGAAAAGTCAAATGGCGCTCCTTCCCTTCCGAGCTCTGCTATGCGCCCAAAAAGTGGTTTACCCCCACATTTGGGGTATGGTCGCACTCAGGACAAATTGCATAAAAAATTGGGGGCGAAAAGATCATTTTTGTGAAAAAATATGATTTTTTTATTTTTACGGCTCTGCATTATAAACTTCTGTGAAGCACTTGTTGGGTCAAAGTGCTCACCACACATCTAGATTAATTCCTTAAGGGGTCTACTTTCCAAAATGGTGTCACTTGTGAGGGGTTCCAATGTTTAGGCACATCAGGGGCTCTCCAAACGCAACATGGCGTCCCATCTCAATTCCAGTCAATTTTGCATTGAAAAGTCAAATGGTGCTCCTTTCCTTCCAAGCTCTGCCATGCGCCCAAACAGTGGTTTACCCCCACATACGGGGTATCGTCGCACTCAGGACAAATTGCACAACAACTTTTGTCGTCTAATTTCTTCTCTTAACCTTGGGAAAATAAAAAATTGGGGGCGAAAATATAATTTTTGTGAAAAAATATGATTTTTTATTTTTACGGCTCTGCATTATAAACTTCTGTGAAGCACTTGTTGGGTCAAAGTGCTCACCACACATCTAGATAAGTTCCTTAAGGGGTCTACTTTCCAAAATGGTGTCACTTCTGGAGGTTTCAATGTTTAGGCACATCAGGGGCTCTCCAAACGCAACATGGCATCCCATCTCAATTCCAGTCAATTTTGCATTGAAAAGTAAAATGGCGCTCCTTCCCTTCCGAGCTCTGCCATACGCCCAAACAATGGTTTACACCCATATATGGGGTATCAGCGTACTCAGGACAATTTGGAGAACAATTTTTGAGGTCCAATTTCTTCTCTTACTCTTGTGAAAATAAAAAATTGGGGGCGAAAAGATCATTTTTGTGAAAAAATATGATTTTTTATTTTTACGGCTCTGCATTATAAACTTCTGTGAAGCACTTGTTGGGTCAAAGTGGTCACCACACATCTAGATAAGTTCCCTAGGGTGTCTACTTTCCAAAATGGTGTCACTTGTGGGGGGTTTCAATGTTTAGGCACATCAGGGGCTCTCCAAACGCAACATGGCGTCCCATCTCAATTCCTGTCAATTTTGTATTGAATAGTCAAATGGCGCTCCTTTCCTTCTGAGCTCTGCCATGCGCCCAAACAGTGGTTTACCCCCACATATGGGGTATCATCGTACTCAGGACAGATTGTACAACAACTTTTGGCATCCATTTTATCCTGTTACCCTTGGTAAAATGAAACAAATTGGAGCTGAAATAAATTTTGTGTGAAAAAAGTTAAATATTCAATTTTATTTAAACATTCCAAAAATTCCTGTGAAACCCCTGAAGGATTAATAAACTTCTTGAATGTGGTTTTGAGCACCTTGAGGGGTGCAGTTTTTAGAATGGTGTCACACTTGGGTATTTTCTATCATATAGACCCCTCAAAATGACTTCAAATGAGATGTGGTCCCTAAAAAAAAAATGGTGTTGCAAAAATGAGAAATTGCTGGTCAACTTTTAACCCTTATAACTCCCTAATAAAAAAAGTAGACATATGGGAAATGTTACTTATTAAGTATTTTGCGAGATATATCTCTGTGATTTAAGGGCATAAAAATTTAAATTTGGAAAATTGTGAAATTTTCAAAATTTTTGCCAAATTTCCGTTTTTTTCACAAATAAACGCAAGTTATATCGAATAAATTTTACCACTACCATGAAGTACAATATGTCATGAGAAAACAATGTCAGAATCGCCAAGATCCGTTAAAGCATTCCAGAGTTATAACCTCATAAAGGGACAGTGGTCAGAATTGTAAAAATTGGTCCGCTCATTAACGTGCAAACCACCCTCGGGGCTTAAGGGGTTAAAGAACTGAAAATGCTCATTTGTGGAATTTGCAGCGTTAGGAGGTCACATTCACTGAAGAAAAAATCTATTAAACTCCAAAACATCCTAACAGGCCAAGAAACATGTTAACATAGGAACCCTTCTTTGATATCACCTTCAAAATTCTTGCATCCATTGAACTTGTGAGTTTTTGAAGAGTTTCTACTTGTATTTCTTTGCATGAAGTCAGAATTACCTCCCAAAGCTGCTGTTTTGATGTGAACTGCCTCCCACCCTCAGATATTTTGCTTGATGATACTCCAAAGATTCTTTATAGGGTTGAGGTCAGGGGAAGATGGTGGCCACACCATGATGTTATCTCCTTTTATGCCCATAGCAGCCAATGACTCAGAGGTATTCTTTGCAGCATGAAATGGTGCATTGTCATACATGAAGATGATTTTTCTTCTGAAGGCACGTTTCTGCTTTTTATACCATGAAAGAAAGTTGTCAGTCAGAAACTCTATATAGTTTGCAGAGGTCATTTTCACACCTTCAGGAACCTTAAAGGGCCCTACCGGCTGTTTGCCCATGATTCTGGCCCAAAACATAACTCCTCCACCTACTTGCTGACGTCGCAGCCTTGTTGGGACATGGTTGCCATTCACCAACCATCCTCTACTCCATATATCTTGACCATCCAGGGTTGCTCGACACTCATCAGTAAGCAAGACTGTTTAGAAATTAGCCTTCATGTATGTCTGGGCCCACTGCAACTGTTTCTGCTTGTGAACACTGTTTAGGGATGGCCGAATAGTAGGTTTATGCACCACAGCAAGCCTTTGAAGGATCCTACACCTTAAGGTTCGAGGGACTCCAGAGGCACCAGCCGCTTCAAATAACTGTTTGCTGCTTTGTAATGGTATTTTGGCAGCTGCTCTATTAATCCAATAAATTTGTCTGGCAGAAACCTTCCTCATTATGCCTTTATCTGCATGAACTCTGTCTGTGCTCTGTTTCAATCACAAATCTCTTCACAGTATGATGATCACTCTCAAGTTTTCGTGAAATATCTAATGTTTTCATACCTTGTCCAAGGCATTGCACTAGTTGATGCTTTTCAGCAGCAGAGAGATCCTTTTTACTTCCCATATTGCTTGAAACCTGTGGCCTGCTTAATAATGTGGGACATCATTTTTAAGTAGTTTTCCTTTAATTAGAATCACCTGGAAAACTAATGATCAAATGATGATCCTCGAGTTTATTTGAAAACAAAACAATAAAATTTTTATGACACTTAAATCAAATTTGCATAATAATTTGGAACATGGTGTAATGTGACTGCTGACAGGTCACTGATCCCTCACTGACCTGCCCCCAAGTGTGCATAATGAATATACTAATGTGTGTATTTGAAATAAAGCATGTCGCTTAATAAAAATGGCGACGCCTGCTCACTTTCTCTTATCAGTTAGTGGTTATTATCGACCTGTGTTGCAAAGGAAAAAATCACCATCAATATGGCGCCATTGGACCGCCTGCGCAGCCCAAAAAATGTACACTACAACAAAATTGTGCCAGCCGCGGCGCTTGCATAGTAGCACCATCTCTCCATACGCAACAAATGCTACTGTGCATGCGCCGCCTCTGGCGCCATTTTGTTGTAGTGTAAATTTTGTTTTACTGCAGCAACAAAGAGTTGGGAGAGGGGCTTGCGCAGTAGCATCTATCTCCTGCCATGAGATGCTACTGCGCAAGCTCCGCTGCCGGCGCCATTTTGTTGTAGTGTACATTTTTTTGCTCTAGCAACAAGTAGGCCGCAGCGGCACTTGCGCAGTAGCATCTATCAAACACTATAGATGCTAATGCGCAGGCACACCTGATGGCGCCATACTGATGGTGATTTTTTTTCTTTGAAACACAGGAAGATAATAGGCATAACCAATAAGAGAGAGTGCGCAGGTGCCACAGGCACTGCCATTTTGATTAAGTGACATGCTTTTCTTTCAAATACATACATTAGTATATTCATTTTCCAAACTAGGGGGCAGGTCAGTGAGGGATCAGTGACCTGTCAGCAGTCTGCATTAAGAATATTTCATCAGAGCACCACATGAAGCCACCCCACAGGCCGCCCCAGAGCACGAGCATATCTTTAACACAGAACTAAATATAAATATTTATAAGCAGCAACAAGATGGATCTCATCAACCAAGGTATTATTTTATTCAGTATAGCGGCGCTGACCAGACACTGTGTGTAGGTTACTATGCACAATCCTGCTGACAGTTTCCCTTTAAGGGCCCAGTCATTTTTGGCACCTAGACATCAAAAGTGAAAGCTTCTCACCACTGTCAAAGAACCACTACTGACAAGTCTTAAGAAAGGCATGAAAAAAATGCCCAGAACATTGTAAGATATCAGTATTCAATACGGCGTTGAATGTAATACAGTTTCCACAAATTGCAGAAACTCCTATGACTGCTGACTTCCTTTACTTTAGATGTATGTTATATGATACTTTTGGCAGGAGCGCACAATGACTAGTCTAATATACTTATTCTTTTTCCCTTCTTTATCCATGTTTCTTCATTTTGTCACCCTATCTTTCCTTCTCTCTTTCCTCCTTCCCTCTCTGTGTATTACTCTTTTTTTGTTTTCTTTTGCTTTGTTTCACTCAATCTCTTAACTATTCCTTTCTTTTTCCTTCCTCCATCCCTTTTTCCCTCCCTTCCTGACTTTCACTCAACCTGCTTCTTCCTTCTCTTCCCTCCCCCTTTCCCTTTCATTTTCCCTTTCTTTTATTTACTTCCTCACCTCCCTCTTCTTTCCTTCATTCCTTCTATCCCCATTTCCTCAATACAATTCTTACCTAACTTCCCTCTCTTCCTCCTTTTCTCCATTCGTTGCTTTCCTCCCTCTGTTCCTTCCTTCCTTTCCTCCCTCTCTTCCTTCCTTTTCTCCCTTTGTTGCATTTTTTATTTTCTCCCTTTTTTCCTTCCTTCCATCCATTTTCTCCCTTCCATTCCTCTCTCACTTCTCATTCTCCTTCCTTTTCTCCCTTCCTCCTTCTGTTCCATCATTCCTTTCCTTCTTCTATTCCTTTCCTTGTTATGTTTCTTTCTTCCTTTTCTTCAACATTTTATTCCTTCCTTCCATCCATTTCCTCCAGTACATTCTTCCCTCAATTCCCTGTGCTATACTACGTGGCTGTGCTATATACTACGTGGACTGTACTATATACTATGTGGATTATGCTATTTACTATGTGCACTGTGATATATACTACGTGGGCTGTGTTATATACTATGTGGACTGTACTATATACTACGTGGATTGTGCTATATGCTACGTGGACTGTGTTATATACTACGTGTACTATATACTACATGGATTGTGCTATATACTACGTGGACTGTACTATATACTCCGTGGGCTGTGTTATATGCTACATGGGCTGTGTTGGATACTACATGGCTGTGCTATATGCTACGTGGCTGTGCTACATGCTACATGGGCTGTGTTATATGCTATGTGGCTGTGCTATATACTACATGGGCTGTTATATGCTACGTGGCTGTGCTAACTGCTATGTGGCTGTGCTATATGCTACATGGCTGTGCTATATACTTTGTGGGCTGTTATATGCTACGTGGGCTGTGTTATATACTACATAGTTGTGCTATATGCTATGTGGCTGTGCTATATACTATGTGGCTGTGCTATATACTTCGTGGCTGTGCTATATAATACGTTACTGTGCTATGTGCTATGTGGTTTTGTTATATGCTACGTGGCTGTGCTATGTACTACGTGGCTGTGTTATATACTATGAGGCTGTGCTATATACTATGTGGCTGTGTTATATACTATGTGGCTGTGCTATATACTACTTGGGCTGTTATATGCTACGTGGCTGTGCTATATGCTATGTGGCCGTGTTATATACTACGTGGCTGTGCTATATGCTACATGGGCTGTGCTATATGCTTTGTGGGCTGTTATGTGCTACGTTTACGTTTACTGAACAAGTTAATATATAATCACATATGAAATGTATATAAATAATGTATATTCAGCTCCAATAGGAGACTACACAAATAAAATCACAAATGTTAAAAGAATAAACAAGGTTAAAAAACTATTTTATATAACTGCAGAGAAACAGGACACAGTGCGGCTTTTGGATGGATCTTATCACTGTGCAGGAAGACTGGAGATCCTCACAAATAATACATGGAGCAGAGCCTTCAGTGACCAATGGAGTGACAATGAGACCCAAGTTGTGTGCAGAGAATTACATTGTGGTCAGGCAGTTGGTTCATTTATTACAACATCCCCAACCGGAACCAATGGTCATGTGTATCTCAGTGGAAAATGTCAAGGAAATGAGACACGATTGTCAGAGTGTTCTGTTACTGGATCATTGGATTTAAAGGCATGGAATGATCAGGGAAAAGATATCAAAGTCATTTGCTCAGGTATAGAAGGATAAATCTGATATGGCTAGATCAGAGATTCAGAACCTATCTGACCCAGACATTGACATTCAGCTCTGAGAGATGGCATGCAAGAAAAGAATTCATATCATCCCTTTTTGTGCCCCACTGAAAGTAATTCTTCCCTATCATTCATAAAGGAATAATGCCCTGAGTGCTTACAAACATGCGTGGAGGAATGTGGTAGCATCATCATTCTGCCTGCATTGAGATGCAGACATCTAATGCCTGATCCACCATCCTCTAGGCTGCAGACTTTAAGGCTGCCGTCACACTAGCAGTATTTGGTCAGTATTTTACCTCAGTATTTGTAAGCCAAAACCAGGAGTGGAACAGTTAGAGGAAAAGTATAATAGAAACATATGCACCACTTCTGAATTTATCACCCACTCCTGGTTTTGGCTTACAAATACTGATGTAAAATTCTGACCAAATACTGCTAGTGTGACAACAGTCTTAAAATTACCAGCGGTCTACAAGGCGCAGAGTGCTTGAGTAAGGAGATCACAACTTTCTGCTTTACCACAGGTTATACCAGCATTATTTCTTGTAGATGCTGAAGCAATTGAGCGATGCTTTCCCAAGCAGGCATTTGTGAACCACTCATCATTGACCCAAGAACTACAGATTGGGGATCATTGGCTATAGAATATATTACAACCAATGGCATGTCATACGTAAAATGTCATGCTAAAGTATGTTACATTTACATGTTTGTCCATTAAATACAGGAGGAACACGTCTACAACTGGTAAATGGTCCTGGCCGATGTGCTGGAAGAGTGGAGATTTATCACAATAGAAGATGGGGAACGATCTGCCAAAAGTCCTGGGACAAAGCAGATGCAGATGTGGTTTGTAGGCAGCTGGATTGTGGTTCTGCTATCAAAGCTACAACTAAAGATTATTATGGAAAAGGAACTGATTTTGTCTGGCTGGCTGATGTGAAATGTGTAGGCAACGAAACAAACATCTTGAACTGTCCGTCAAGTGAATTTGGTCAGCGAACCTGCTCTATCTATAAAAATGCAGGTGTGATATGCTCAGGTAAAAACAATTTCACATGTTTTTATAATAAATTTCTGTTGTGTCATACGTTAGCGTTATTTAAGATGCATAGAGCTATAGAGACATACTTTGAAGCTCCTTGAATCAAGATGTAAAATATGCAATCTTCTACTGGTGTTCTATTACATGCCAGTTGAATTTTCTGAGAGCAGTCTATATAGCTTGGAAAGCTCCTTCTGCCAGAAGTGGACTTCCCGAGACCAACCACAGACCAATAATATTCAAACACGTCTGAGCACAAATGAAATTACAAAAGCAAACAAACCTTTTGATCACTGTTAATCTAAACGGGAAGTTGACCGGAGATTTATACTGTCACAACATGGGTAGCACGGATCATACACTGTTGAGTTATTGCAGACATGTACTTTTTAATCTAAAACACCACAGTCTTTCTGGGAAAATATAATGTGAAAATCTGGCAGTGAACAATGTGTCTCGGATGACACTTTCTCCCAACTCCATTCCCTTAGATTGATACAGTTAGGGCCAGAAATATTTGGACAGTGACACAATTTTCGCGAGTTGGGCTCTGCATGCCACCACATTGGATTTGAAATGAAACCTCTACAACAGAATTCAAGTGCAGATTGTAAAGTTTAATTTGAAGGGTTGAACAAAAATATCTGATAGAAAATGTAGGAATTGTACACATTTCTTTACAAACACTCCACATTTTAGGAGGTCAAAAGTAATTGGACAAATAAACATAACCAAAACAAAATATTTTTATTTTCAATATTTTGTTGCAAATCCTTTGGAGGCAATCACTGCCTTAAGTCTGGAACCCATGGACATCACCAAACGCTGGGTTTCCTCCTTCTTAATGCTTTGCCAGGCCTTTACAGCCGCAGCCTTCAGGTCTTGCTTGTTTGTGGGTCTTTCCGTCTTAAGTCTGGATTTGAGCAAGTGAAATGCATGCTCAATTGGGTTTAGATCTGGAGATTGACTTGGCCATTGCAGAATGTTCCACTTTTTGGCACTCATGAACTCCTGGGTAGCTTTGGATGTATGCTTGGGGTCATTGTCCATCTGTACTATGAAGCGCCGTCCAATCAACTTTGCAGCATTTGGCTGAATCTGGGCTGAAAGTATATCCCGGTACACTTCAGAATTCATCCGGCTACTCTTGTCTGCTCTTATGTCATCAATAAACACAAGTGACCCAGTGCTATTGAAAGCCATGCATGCCCATGCCATCACGTTGCCTCCACCATGTTTTACAGAGGATGTGGTGTGCCTTGGATCATGTGCCGTTCCCTTTCTTCTCCAAACTTTTTTCTTCCCATCATTCTGGTACAGGTTGATCTTTGTCTCTTCTGTCCATAGAATACTTTTCCAGAACTGAGCTGGCTTCTTGAGGTGTTTTTCTGCAAATTTAACTCTGGCCTGTCTATTTTTGGTATTGATGAATGGTTTGCATCTAGATGTGAACCCTTTGTATTTACTGTCATGGAGTCTTCTCTTTACTGTTGACTTAGAGACAGATACACCTACTTCACTGAGAGTGTTCTGGACTTCAGTTGATGTTGTGAACGGGTTCTTCTTCACCAAATTAAGTATGCGGCGATCATCCACCACTGTTGTCATCCGTGGACGCCCAGGCCTTTTTGAGTTCCCAAGCTCACCAGTCAATTCCTTTTTTCTCAGAATGTACCCAACTGTTGATTTTGCTACTCCAAGCATGTCTGCTATCTCTCTGATGGATTTTTTTCTTTTTTTTCAGCCTCTGGATGTTCTGCTTCACCTCAATTGAGAGTTCCTTTGACCGCATGTTGTCTGCTCACAGCAACAGCTTCCAAATGCAAAACCACACACCTGGAATCCACCCCTGACCTTTTAACTACTTCATTGATTACAGGTTAATGAGGGAGACGCCTTCAGAGTTAATTGCAGCCCTTAGAGTCCATTGTCCAATTACTTTTGGTCCCTTGAAAAAGAGGACGCTATGCATTACAGAGCTATGATTCCTAAACCCTTTCTCCGATTTGGATGTGGAAACTATCATATTGCAGCTGGGAGTGTGCACTTTCAGCCCATATTATATATATAATTGTATTTCTGAACATGTTTTTGTAAACAGCTAAAATAACAAAACTTGTGTCACTGTCCAAATATTTCTGGCCCTAACTGTAGCTCTCTCCCTTTGTAGAGTGGGGAAAATAAGTCTTTGATACACTACCAATTTTACAAGTTTTCCCACCTACAAAGAATGGAGAGGTCTGTAATTTTTATCGTAGATACACTTCACCTGTGAGAGACAGATTCTTGAAAAAAAATCCAGAAAATCACATTATATGATTTTCACATAGTTAATTTACATTTTATTGCATGAAATAAAAATGTGATAAAATAGAAAAACATAATTTAATGATTGGTACAGAAATCTTTGCAATTGCAGAGGTCAGACATTTCCTGTAGTTCTTGACCAACGTTGCACACACAGCAGAAGGGATATTCATACTCCTCCATACAGACCTTCTCCAGAACTTTTAGGTTCTGGGGCTGTTGCTAGGTAGCATTGAGTTTCAGCTTCCTTCAAAGATTTTCTATTGAGTTTAGGTCTGGAGACTGGCTAGGCCACACCAGAACCTTGAAATGCTTGTAACGGAACTACTTCTTACCTGTAATATTCCACCGGCGCTTGATCCATAAAATGTTACATTTTCAAGCAGCCTCTCTGGATAACAGGAACCACCTGCTGTCAAACATTATGAAATGTATATGTACTAAAAAAGGTTCCACTTAAACAGTTAAAAAATATATGTGCCAAACTAGATGTATGATCTGTCCTCACACAAGAACTAAGGGTTCAAGGGCAAACATAGAGATAATGTTGCTCTTTAAGCCCCAATCTGAGGAATGGCTATCATTAACTCTCTGCCCCAACATGTCCGACTATCAACCACAGTCGGATCCTTCAGACGGAACCTGAAAACTCATCTCTTCAGGAAAGCCTACAGCCTGCACTGACACCGCTGCTGCCTCACCAACACCGGAGCTACCGCCTCACCAACACTGGAGCTACCGCCTCACCAACACCGGAGCTACCGCCTCACCAACACCGGAGCTACTACCTCACCAACACCGGAGCTCCTGCAACCCTCAACCTACTGTTAGGTCTCGAGTTCCCGCTTCTGCACAGGGGGAATCTCGAGCCATCTCCGCTGCGGTCTCCCATTCTTATCCAGCCGCAGTGGAGTCTGCTCAGCAGGGACGTCGGTCCCAGCGTCTTGCTCAGTCTCACTCTGTACAGAGAGTTACTGCTGCTTCTTCAGCTTCTGCTATTAAACCCAGTGCTGGTCAGCAGCGAGCGGACTTCTCTGGGACTAAGTCCTTGTCTGCACACACTGAGCATGCCCAGGGCAAGATCTCCCGTTGGAGATCGAGGGTCATGTGCTCAGGCTCTGCAGCACATTCCATTGGTCCTTTTGGCAGGTCTTGGAAGGGCAAAGTTTCCGTGGCCACTTCCTGTGCTGCAACTATATAAACTGCGCATGACCGCACGGCCATGCGCTAGTGTACATTTGCTTACGTGTGTTTGTTGTGAGTGCAAGTCGTCCTTGGATACCCCTTCCCTATTGAATGTCTGTTCACGGAAGGTGTATGGTTGCTATCTAGCGCCCGACTTATCCTACAGCACTAATCACACGTTACAGCGTCCAGTTGCTGTGACCGCCAGTACGGCGCCGTGCACTTCCTCTGTGCTTTCCTTACCCAAGCCTGGGTGGTTAGTGGCGTTCGTCAGTGCGGCACCGCATGCACTCTTGTGCCAAAATATTGTTATTCAGCTTCCTTACACACCCAGTTGCGGTGTTGTGCCAGCAAGGGTCTAATCGGACTTCAATCCTAGTTGGGGTTGAGTTCGCTGACTACTTGCTCGCCTTCTATGTGCGGTACCGCGATCCTGTGACGCAACAGGATCGCTTCCTTCACGCTGGGTGAAGTTTAACCCACGTGTGTATACTTATGAGTACCGCCATATAGTCCGTCATTACTTAGCAGCAGGTTCCATCTCTGCACGGTGGACCCCGGGCTGCGAACGCACCATACTCTATCTGTCTTATTATTTGGTGCGTTCCGCTAGCCCTAACACCTACTGTCTCCTTCTCCATAATCCTGTAGAATGTAAGCCCGCAAGGGCAGGGTCCTCGCCCCTCTGTATCAGTCCGTCATTGTTAGTTTGTTTACTGTATGTGATATTTGTAACTTGTATGTAACCCCTTCTCATGTACAGCACCATGGAATCAATGGTGCTATATAAATAAATAATAATAATAATAATATTAATGTCGGAGACCCAAACAGTGATATATCAAATGTGCCTCCTTTGAACTGAGTTGAAATGGTGGCACTGATATTGTGTATCAACCAGGAATCCGGGATTCTAAGGTGCTATTTAAATAAGAACAACACAAGCAGAATAAATAAAAAATAAAAATAGTCCACTACAATCCTTTCCTAATGACTCTAATAGGTTGAAGACCAACAATGGTATGAGCAATAATCAAAAAGTGATTAAGTGTATTTCATATATGTAACCATAAGATGCATAAATGAAGCTACCTTTGTAGCAGAGAGTGTTCCCTTGTTGAATGAACGGTCTGGTCTGCAGACGTATTTTAGGAAAGCTGGGCATGTGTTTGAGAATAGCTGGGTAGGTCGGTAGTTTGAAGGCTTTGAGTGGGGGCAGCTGTAGAAAGAAATGTGTCAGGAGGCAGTGTTTACATGGCTGTTGGCCTGGTTCTCACAGCTGACCCATCAGTCAGCTTAGGTCAGACAGCTGAAAGTGATCACATATGGCAATGTGCCTTCCTGTGCCACGTGATGTGAAGGAATGGACTTGTATATATAGAACACTGAGCACAAGGAGGTAATAGTGCCTGCAGAGGAAGATCTGTTGAAGAAAGTAATATGACAGTACCCGACCGCTGGCGGCTCAGCTGTATTATCACATGAACACACGCACACAAACCTGGGTAATTTAGAACGTCTCTGTGGGTCCCCATATTATTATTTGTAATGATGAATACGATGAAATGAAATGATAGTGACTGACCTGTCTTGTATTTATCCAGGAAAGGTATGAATAGATTCAGATAGATCTGAGAGGGCTAAGCTAGACCAGGTGAGCTAGAGCGTTGCCCCGGCCGGTGCCATGTATCAAGCTTCACCTCGGAAACAGACTGAGCAGAGATTGCCAGTCTTGGTAGAGGTAGTGACGTCACTCCCGCACCTGTAGTCGGGTTAGAATGATAGCAAGCACCTAATCCTACGCGTTTTGGGAGCTTTGGCTTCCTTCATCAGGGATTATAATAGCCCTACTAATATAGGTTCCGTAAATACCACGATCCTATAGAGAGATGTCAACTGACTCATATTTAATTAAGCTACATGCTCATCAAGGGGATAATGTGTAAATATACAGGAATCTTCCACTGACCACTAACCATAAAGTTGATTCAATAAGTCACTAATAATGTAAAAAAATTACATATATATAATAAAGGATATATAATGGAATAGAGTAAAGAGAGGTGGGTGATCTTCCTCCACACTTTTTCTCTGGAATACGATAATTCTGAAAGAAGTAAATGTTGCATATGATAATCCACTAACAGTGAGTGACTAACATTTTTGGGGGTTAATTGTCAGAGGTATAAGTTGTGTAAAATAAGAAATATGAGGATTTTGGAGGGGGGGAAGTTCTATTGAAAACCAAATAGTTCAACATCATTGTTTAAGCCATGCGGTTTTACTGTGTTTAATTTGAAGATCCATTCTGTCTCTATTCATGACATTTTTTTAAATATAATCGCCCCCCTCCAATTTTTCTTTACAATTTGTATGCCCTATACTTGTATCCATTTAATGTTCCCCCCATGTTTTTCCAAATAGTGTTTTGACAGAAGATGATCTGCTGTTTTCTTAGTTATATTATTAATATGTTCCCCAATCCTTCTAGTAAATTTCATTTTTGTGTGACCTATGTATTTTTTGTGACATGGGCACTCTATGCAATAACTAATTCCCTTGGTGTGACAGGAAACAAAATATTTGTTTTTTATTGACTTGTGATCCTGTTTGAAACAAGTTCCGTTATTAGGTTTTAGCGTACGACATACTTGGCATTTCCTACATGGAAAGAACCCTATCAGCTCCAAGTATGGAGTGGTCAGACCCAGGGGCGTAATTACCACGGTCGCAACGGTCGCCGCTGCGACCGGGCCCGGCGGGTCAGGGGCCATGTTGCAGTGCAGGAGATTTCTCCCTCACGGCAACAGTCAGAGGTGTATCTAGGGGGAGGGGTTAGCCAGGGCATGTGTGAGAAAGGAAGCAGCTCTGGTCAGCATGGTGAGACAGCTTCTCCTGCTCTGCAGCCCCGGGACAGAAGGCGAGAGCGGGGGAGGTGTGGGACAGGATGGAGCTGTGTAAGCAGGAGAAGCTGAGGAGCTGCACATTTACATCCGCCTCCCCTGTACCAGAGAGGATCTTGTGAGATGTGTGTATGAGCTGGTATCATGTGTGTGTGTGTGTGTGTGACCTGTAGTGTGTGATCTGTAGTGTGTGTGTGATCTGTAGTGTGTACGTGCGTGTGTGATCTGTAGTGTGTGCGTGTGTGTGTGATCTGTAGTACATGTGTGTGTGATCTGTAGTGTGTACGTGTGTGTGTGCTCTGTAGTGTGTGTGTATGTGATCTGTAGTATGTGTGTGTGATCTGTAGTGTGTACGTGTGTGTGTGATCTGTAGTATGTGTGTGTGATCTGTAGTGTGTGTGTGATCTGTAGTGTATGTGTGTGTGATCTGTAGTATGTTTGTGTGTGATCTGTATAATGTGTGTGTGATCTGTAGTGTGTGCGTGTGATCTGTAGTGTTTGTGATCTGTAGTGTGTGCGTGTGTGATCTGTAGTGTGTGCGTGTGATCTGTAGTGTGTGTGTGTGTGATTATTATTATTATTCATTTTTCTGTAGTATGTGTGGGTGTGTGTGTGTGTGTGTGTGTGAGGCAGGGGTGTAACTACCACGGTCGCACTGGGCCTGGCAGGTCAGGGGCCCGACAGGGCACCCGACTCCCCCCGCCGCTGCATTGAACTATACTGGCGTCCATGATGCCAGTACATTTCAAAGCAATGATGGAGGAGAGAGCGTCAGCAAACGCTCCCTCTCCCATCATTCCCCTCTGCCTCTGACACTGCGGGTACATGATGACATCACTTCATCGTGCACCCACTCTCTGCAGGACACAGGCAGTGCAGCATCTGCACAGATGATGGTGGCCACCATTTTGGCAGAGCCTGTGGTGGCTGCTGGGTCCGAGGAACATTCAGCTCCAGATCTGGCGGGGGGCACGTGGACCGATCCGCCTAGGAGGGGCATGCCGCAGCTGCTCAGCCATGTGGAGGATCCAGGGATGAACATGGAGGTGTATGGGACCGGCGGCAGTGAGGTGTATCTGCTGCCCGTGTGTCACCATCTTCAGCCCCCAGCATCCCCGGCCCCCTGTGACACCAGCCCCGTTTCCTCCCTGCTCTCCCGTGCCCCATGTCCTCATAGGTCCCCAGGTTCAGGTCATTGTGCTCCTCCAGGCCCCCGTATGCGCCTTGTCACTCCTCCCCTGGTCCCCCAATGCTCCCCATCTCCCATGCCCTGAGTCCTCCTGCTCTCCCCGTGCATTCCCAGATCCTTGTCCCCATGTGACCCGTCTGCCCTGCCCTCAAGTCTCCCCTGTCCCCTTTCTCACCGTGTGTTCCCCCTCTACCCTGTCCTCGTTATCTGTGTGCTCCCTTTTTCCCTGCTCCCAAGTCTCCCCGTCTTCCCCTGTCCCCTTGCAACTCCGTCTACTTGCGTCCCTATCTACTCTGCCCTCGGAGTCCCCTTGTGTCCTCTTGTGCCTGTCTCCCTTGCCTCCTAGTCCCTGTGTGTCCTCTTGTGCCCTTCTCCTCTTCTTCCTGGTCCCCATGAGTCCCCTTGTGCTTGTGTCCCTTGTTCTCTTGTGTAGCCTTGTGTCAGTCTCCCTTGCCCACTAGTCCCTGTGTGTCCCCTTGTGCCTGTGTCCTTTGTCCCCTTGTGCTTGTGTCCCTTGTCCCCATGTGTCCCCTTGTGTCAGTCTCCCTTGCCCACTATTCCCTTTGTGCCCTTCTCCCCTGCCTCCTAGCCCGCAAGTGTTTCATTGTGCCTGTCTCCCCTAGCCCCTTTGTGTCCTTCTCCCCTGCCCCATAGTCAGCATTTGCCTGTGTCTTTCTCACTGCACCTGTATGGAGGGGCTGCATTATATTCTATGGGGGTTACATTATATTGTATGGTGGGGCTGCATTATACTTTTGTGGGATGGCTGCATTATACTCTGTGGGGTGGCTACATTATACTACATGTGGGCTGCGTTATACTGTATCAAGAACTATGGGAAATACATTATATATTATAGTATACTATATGAAATACTACGGGGTGCATTATACTATGAGAAATGAATTGTACGACCTGGATGACGATGGCGGTGCATTATACTTTATGGAGCACTATGAGGAGTGTATTATACTATATGGAGGACTGAGCAGTGTATTTTAATATATGGAGGACTATGAGGAGTGTATAATACTATATGGAGGACTGAGGAGTGTATTATACTATATGGAGGACTATGAGGGGTGCATTATACTATATGGAGCACTATGAGCAGTGTAGTATACTATATGGAGGACTGAGCAGTGTATTACACTATATGGAGCACTAAGAGGAGTGTATTTTAATATATGAAGGACTATGAGGAGTGTATTGTACTATATGGAGGACTGAGGAGTGTATAATACTATATGGAGGGCTATGGGGAGTGTATTATACTATTGTACTATATGGAGGACTATGGAGAGTGTATTATACAATATGGAAGACTATGGAGAGTGTATTATACTATACAGATGACTATGGAGAGTGTAATTATACTATATGGATGACTATGAACTTTGCAGTATATTATATAGAGGACTATGGGGGTGCATTATATTATAAGGAGTACTATGGGGGTGCATTATACTTCTTATATGGATCCCCATGACTTATATGTAAGCCCCTGATGATTATAATGGTTTAGTTTCTTTTATAAATTACAAAACAATGGCAGTACAGGGGATAGATATATACCAGGATGGGGCACCGGATACTTACGCCACTGAGGTCACACTATACAACTTTGCACTAAAGCTATAGTGTGCGAAATGAATAGGGAAAATCTGAATTTGGGTGGAAAATATTTTTGAATGATGGGGGGCCCCATTAGAAAGTTCGCATCGGGGCCCATAACTTTCTAGTTACGCCACTGGTCAGACCATTCCCGTATTTCGCTTCTTGCACTGTAGAGGCTATATTGTTGCAAAAAGCGGACTCACCAAAACCTTGTCAAATGACAAATGCAGTAGCATTGACGTTGGGTTGCGAGCTTATCCATTTTGGCCAAAATAGTAACCAATACCTCATTTAATGTATTTTATGCATGAATTAATTTTGCATCTTTTTATTGCACTTTTTATCATTTTTTTTGCAGGGTGTGGTAGGGCCCCTTTATGTTGGTTTGGTTTTTGTGTGGTGCATTTATATATAGTGCTGGACGGCCCACCTGCTCATACTATGGGCGTGATCAATAGGTTGTCCAGACACTTTGCATCACACTTACCTGTGTCTTATGCAAGCCTTATCTCTGTGAATCTTTGCTACTTGGCAGCCAACCCTTCTATTAGGTGAGTGGGTGGTTGTTCTCATCAGTAGCTAACTGAATCTATTCAACCATGTGTTAGGGTTGGCGAAACGCACCAAATATATAATTTATTAAATGGAATTGGTGCGTTCGCAACCCGGGATCCACCGTGCAGGAAAGCACCTGCTGCTAAATAATGGCGGCTCTATATGGCGGTATATACCAACTCTGTTAGCTTCACAGAGTAACCGCGAGAGGAAAGCTCTGTGCCCTGTTAGACTTTCACAGAGGCACAGGCCAACTACCCAGATGTGAGCAGTGAGTGGTCATGCATGCATACAAAACTCCTCGCCGGAGATGCCAGCATTCTAGGGGCTTATTTCAGCCGGGTCCCTGAACACACTTAAACACAATCTCCTCGCCGGAGGTGCCAGCATTCTAGGGGCTTATTTCAGCCGGGTCCCTGAACACATTCAAACACATGACCACATTGGCGCAAAGCATATAGCATAAGATGATACTAGCGCATGGCCGTGCGGTCATGCGCAGTTTATATAGTTGCAGCACAGGAAGCTGCTACTGAAGTTTTTGCCCTTTCAGGACCTTCCAGAAGGACCAATGGAAAGTGCTGCAGTACCTGAGCATGTTTTGCCCTTTCAGGACCTTCCAGAAGGACCAATGGAATGTACTGCAGCACCTGAGCATGTGACCGAACACGTGGCCCTCGACCTCCAATGAGAGACCCTGCCCTGGGCATGCTCAGTGTGAGTAAACAAGGACTTAGTCCCAGAGAGGCTCGCTCGCCGCAGATCAGTGCAGGGTACCATAGGAAAGCCAGATGTCGTTCACAAAGTCTTGGAAAACGGCTGGGGCATTACAGAGCCCGAAGGGCATCACCAGATATTCATAGTGCCCATCCCTGGTGTTAAAAGCCGCCTTCCATTCATCCCCCTCACGGATGCGAATCAGGTTGTAAGCACCCCGCAGATCTAACTTTGTAAATACCCTCGCTCCCCATAGCCTATCAAACAGCTCAGATATCTGGGGTAGTGGGTACTTGTTCTTAACGGTGATGGTGTTAAGACCCCTGTAGTCTATGCATGGACGTAAGTCTCCAGTCTTCTTCTGTACGAAGAAGAACCCTGCCCCTGCCGGTGACACTGACTTCCTAATGAATCCTTTTGCCAGATTCTCCTGGATGTACTGGGACATTGCCTCCGTCTCCGGGAGAGATAACGGATAGACTCGACCCCGGGGAGGCTCAGCACCAGGCAAGAGGTCAATAGGACAGTCATAGGGGCGGTGAGGCGGAAGGGTCTCCGCAGCTCTTTTGGAGAACACGTCTGCATAGGGCCAATAGTGCTTGGGGAGAGAGGAAAGATCTGCGGGTACCTGTGTAGTAGCAACCTGGACGCACTCCCTCAGACATCTACCCTCGCAAGATTTACTGCAACCCAAAATTCTCCCAGAGGACCACTCAATATGAGGAGAATGGTAGCGAAGCCATGGTATCCCCAACAGGACCTCATCAATTCCCTCAGGAATGACTAATAGGGAGATTATCTCCTGATGTGATGGAGACACAGATAGCGTGAAAGGAATGGTTTGGTGGGTAATCTGTGAAGGTAGTGTTGACCCATTTACCACTCGAACGGTTACCGGCTTGGCGAGCATCACCAAGGGTATTGCGTGATGCTGGGCAAAAGCGGAAGACATAAAGTTACCCTCTGCCCCAGAATCCACGCATAGCTCGACCATAAGAGTGGATGGGCCTATGGTAATTGTCCCCTTGAAGGACAACTTTGAGGCAAACATCGCCGTGTCTAGTGTACCTCCTCCAACTGCCACTAGACGCTGACGTTTCCCCGACCGCTGAGGACCCTTGGAGGCAAGGTGTCCTGACTGCTGGCAAACATGACGGACCTTATGTGCACGGGCAGACTGAGACTTGGATCCCGCTCGTGTCACCTCTAAGGCCTCTTGTGACTCGGATGCCTGGACTGGAGATTCCAAAGGTTTGGCGAAGGTGGGAGCCAGCCGAAACCTCTGCCTACACTGGGCTCGCTCCAACCTCCGCTCGTTAAAACGGAGGTCAATACGAGTAGATATGGCTATGAGCTCCTCCAGTGTGGCGGGAATCTCCCTAGTGACCAAAGCGTCCTTCACATGGTCAGCCAGCCCCCTCCAAAATACGGGAATGAGGGTTTTATCTGGCCATTCCAACTCAGACGCTAATGTCCGGAAGTGAACAGCAAAATGGCTGACCATGGTTGAACCCTGAGTCAAAGCCAGCAGTTGGAGCGCTGTATCATGGGTGACTTGAGGTCCTAAAAAGACCTGTTTCAGAGTGTCCAGAAACCTAGGAACACTCCGCACCACATGATCGTTGCGCTCCCACAGCGGCGTAGCCCACTCCAACGCTCTGTCCGACAGGAGAGAGATTATGAATCCCACCTTTGCCCACTCAGTAGGGAAACGTGCAGCCAGAAGCTCGAGGTGTATACCACATTGGCTCACGAAACCCCTACAGGACTTACTGTCCCCAGAGTATCTCTCAGGCAAAGGAAGGTGAGATAGGGTCGGAACAGAGGTGGCAGTGGGTAAAGCTGCTGCAGCCACGCTAGCAGCCTGAACAGCTATTGCGGTAACATCCACCGCCGAGGTTGCACGCTCAAGAGACGCCAACCGGCCCTCCAGCAGCTGGATGTACCCCTGCAATCGCTGTTCATCCGCCATAACTTAGCCAGATCCTGGCGCTAGTATACTGTTAGGGTTGGCGGAACGCACCAAATATATAATTTATTAAATGGAATTGGTGCGTTCGCAACCCGGGATCCACCGTGCAGGAAAGCACCTGCTGCTAAATAATGGCGGCTCTATATGGCGGTATATACCAACTCTGTTAGCTTCACAGAGTAACCGCGAGAGGAAAGCTCTGTGCCCTGTTAGACTTTCACAGAGGCACAGGCCAACTACCCAGATGTGAGCAGTGAGTGGTCATGCATGCATACAAAACTCCTCACCGGAGATGCCAGCATTCTAGGGGCTTATTTCAGCCGGGTCCCTGAACACACTTAAACACAATCTCCTCGCCGGAGGTGCCAGCATTCTAGGGGCTTATTTCAGCCGGGTCCCTGAACACATTCAAACACATGACCACATTGGCGCAAAGCATATAGCATAAGATGATACTAGCGCATGGCCGTGCGGTCATGCGCAGTTTATATAGTTGCAGCACAGGAAGCTGCTACTGAAGTTTTTGCCCTTTCAGGACCTTCCAGAAGGACCAATGGAAAATGCTGCAGTACCTGAGCATGTTTTGCCCTTTCAGGACCTTCCAGAAGGACCAATGGAATGTACTGCAGCACCTGAGCATGTGACCGAACACGTGGCCCTCGACCTCCAATGAGAGACCCTGCCCTGGGCATGCTCAGTGTGAGTAAACAAGGACTTAGTCCCAGAGAGGCTCGCTCGCCGCAGATCAGTGCAGGGTACCATAGGAAAGCCAGAAAAGGCAGTAGTGACCCTATGCACCGAATCAGCCCCAGCGAGACGCTGGGAGCGACGTCTCCGCTGAGCAGAGCCCACTGCAGCCGATACCGAATGGGAGATCGCAGCAGACACGGATCGAGATTCCCCCTGTGCAGCAGAGGAAACTCGACTCCTAACACCACGGTCACTTTCCTGGATAAATGCAAGATAGGGCAATCACTTTCATTTCATTTCATCTTATTCAACCAGGCACCCCACACATGTACTCAGCCTGGCTAGTAGCTGTAGATCATTCAGGTGAGGTGATGAAAACAAAATCTCCGAGCAGTTGCAAATACTTGGAGACCACCTGAGGGTGCTCGGGAAAACCCGAGCAACGAGTACACTCTCTGATCCCTAATCATTATTGATTTTCATTACGACATATTCTTTCTGTTTTTGCCCTTATTTTACTGTTTATATTGTTTTTTTTTCCATTTTTGTTAGTATTTCTGTTTGGAAACAAAGCAATTATGGGTCACATGACATGATGTTTAACTCACCTGTGTTTCACTGATAGTGTTCTTTTTGCGCTCAAACAGTGGTCACAGTAACTGTGGCAAAGAACGCCTGTATTGTGTGTGAAACGCATTGCTTTATGTCCTCTTTTTCATTAACATCCCTCCTCTGCATCATATTTCAACCTCCGATGGATCTTGTCGCATGATGTTAAGGTACCTTCACACATAACGATATCGTTAACGATATCGTTGTAACGTCACGTTTTTTGTGATGTAGCAACGATCTCGCTAACGATCTCTTTTATGTGTGACAGCGACCAACGATCAGGCCCCTGCTGGGAGATCGTTGGTCGTGGGGAATGATCAGGACCTTTTTTTGGTCGCTGATCACCCGCTGTCATCGCTGGATCGGCGTGTGTGACGCCGATCCAGCGATGTGTTCACCTGTAACCAGGGTAAACATCGGGTTACTAAGCGCAGGGCCGCGCTTAGTAACCCGATATTTACCCTGGTTACCATTGTAAAAGTAAAAAAAAAAAACACTACATACTTACATTCCAATGTCTGTCACGTCTCCCGCCGTCAGCTTCCCTGCACTGACAGCGCCGGCCGTAAAGCAGAGCACAGCGGTGACGTCACCGCTGTGCTTTGGCTCTGCTTTACGGCTGGCGCCGCTGACACAGTGAGTGCAGGAAGCTGACGGCGGGGGACGTGACAGATATCGGAATGTAAGTATGTAGTGTTTTTTTTTTTTAAACTTTGACAATGGTAACCAGGGTAAATATCTGGTTACTAAGCGCGGCCCTGCACTTAGTAACCCGATGTTTACCCTGGTTACCCGGGGACTTCGGCATCGTTGAAGACAGTTTCAACGATGCCGAAGTCTTTCCCCTGATCGTTGGTCGCTGGAGTAACAGCTCCCCGGCGACCACACAACGACTTACCAACGATCACAGCCAGATCGTATCGCTGGTCGTGATCGTTAGTAAGTCGTTTAGTGTAACGGTACCTTTAGTCTTGAGACTTATCACTTTTTTATCACTGGCTACATGTCTGGTCAGGACGCAATTCTGCGCTCCAGGTCTGGAACCGCAGCATGTGAGCTGGCTCAAACGTCTTTTTTCTCAGGTGCAATTAATACAGGTAATAAGTGCAGAGTAGGAGGGCTTCTTGAAGAAAAAATAACAGGTCTGCAAGAGCCAGATTTCTTGTTGGTTGGTAGGTGATCAAATACTTATTTCATGCAATAAAATGCAAATTAATTATGTAAAAAATATACAATGTTATTTTCTGTGTTTTATTTTTAGTTTCTGTGTCTCACAGTTGGTGTACCTATGATAAAGATTACAGATCTTGTAATTACATTCTTCGACAGTGTGTCAAATAATTATTTTCCCAATGTATAACAAAGTTTAAATAAATGGCAAAATATTTCAAATGAATTAGGAGAATACATTGAAGAAAAAAACATTAAAATAATATGATTTATTTGCAGAGAAAGAAGATACGGTGAGACTGAAGGATGGATCTAATCGCTGTGCAGGAAGACTGGAGATTCTCATAAATAATAGATGGAGGACAGCCTTCAGTGACAAGTGGGGCAATAATGAGGCCCAAGTTGTGTGCAGAGAATTACATTGTGGTCACGCAGTAGGTTCATTTAATATCATTGCACCAACTGCAAAAACCAATGGTCATGTGTATTTCAGTAAAAAATGTCAAGGAAATGAAACCCAGCTGCAAGATTGTTCGTCTAATGGATCAATTGATATAAAGGCATGGACTGATCAGAAAAAGGATATACAAGTAATTTGCTCAGGTATAGTAACATGAATATGATATGTCTAGACAGAGGTTCAATATAATCTTTCTTACTATGAGAGCCAAATTTAACTCTGGGAGATGATCTTGGGCCCTGTTCTGACAAAATAAATGATAGAAACCCCTCTCGAAGGTTAAACTTCCTTGAGATTCCTCTGGCAAATGATAATGCTCTGAGCCCTTTTCTTAGCTTTAACTCTTTGCCGCCAACCTTTAGGCTGCAAAACTAACACAAACTGAGACCTACAAGACCAAAAATGGGGCTTAAAGCACTTGGCTTGCATCTTTGTTAAAGGGAATCTGTTACCCCCTGGGATGTTTTTACCTATTAATATGAGCATACAGGTAACAGAATGGTTAAAATAGTCATATCTGTATGCCCATTTCAGCAGTCTTGTTGTGCAGAAGTCATCTTTTATTTTTCATGGTAATGAGTTGGCTCTGGGGCGTGCGGTGCCTGGAAGAAAACTTGGCCTCCAGTCTTCATTTGTCTCTCAGAAAACTCGACGGTGCCTGCGCAAAAGAACAATGATGCCAATGCCCATGGCAGGACGGAAAAGGTTAATTTAATCTCACGATTGTAGGGCACAGGGACAGGATTCCGGGGTCAGCAAACACATTACAGTGCACTGTGATATTGATGGGATGTGGATGGTATTCAAAAAAAAGAAGACCCGATGTTGATTTTTCCTCCAGGCCCTCCCCTGAAACTGATTAATATAATCATAAAGCACCACCATATATTGAGGCCGAGAGCAACCTCTACCAGCTCTCCCAAAATGACTAAGGAACATACAGTAGATTCGAAAGGACCGCTCCAACCAAATAACAACAAAAAGAAATAGGGCAAAAATGCCCAGAACAACATCATAGACTTATATATAAAACAATTTCATTACATACAAAAAGAGATTTTAACCGGAGGAAATCTGCAGATAGGCAGTACTGAGGTAGAACAATATAGACCAATATATCCCAGGGAAGCAAATCAATAGTACATAAAATATTAAGACGGTCTACTGGCTTTAGCCATCACATACACATGTAGTGCCTTAATAAGTCCTAAGCCAACTCAGACCAAAAGTAGATTATGTGTCTATTATGTGTCAAGGGAATGTCCCTACCTCGCCCCGCAGCCCCTGACGCACGTTTCGCGTTCTAGCTTTTTCAAAAGGGGTTAATAGCACACCAGTCTCTTTGATTTATATATCCGGCAAACCGAAAGTGCGGCCAGTAAGCGGCGCACACGCGCCGGCACCCAGGGCATGCCATCACCGCAGCCGTCATAGAGGAGAGCACATGTAGGCGGAAATCCGCCGTATGACCAGCAGTGTGGCCATATCTAACAGAGCACAATTACAGGACAAAAACACTTATACCACATCATCTGAACCCCGTGAAAGATTATGCATATACTGTATGTGTGAACAGTGTTAATATATAGCAGCATAGTGAAAGACAAATTAAAAAATCTAATATATAAAGCTGAATGTGTGTGTCTATGTGTGTATGTGTGTATGTCCGGGATTGGCATCTGCACCGTCGCAGCTACAGCCACAAAATTTTGCACAGTCACACGTCTGGACCCCGAGAGCGTCATAGGCTATGTTGTGAGGTGAAATTTTAACCCCGCGCGTTCCAATTCACCAAACAATTTTGCCCCTATCTACATAATGGGGAAAAAGTGAAAGAAAAGTGTTGGAGGCAAATTGACAGCTGCCAGATGTGAACAAGGGGGACTTAAAGAGTGAGAGCGATGGCGCCAAAGAGTATATACCGTACAGTTGCTAAGGTGGGGCCCCGAAATGGGATACTCATTCACGGGGATATGAACACACACACAAAATGCGCCACACACTACCACGTGCTTGAACACATATCACCCTCAGCACACATTTCACCACATATACACCAACCTCACCACATAAAAGTCGAAACACAAAAGTCGCCGCTCAAAACTCGCCACGCGCAAAACTCGCCACATGAAAAACTAGGCTCACGCTAAACTCGCCACACGTGCAAAACTCACCTCATGGAAAACTCGCCACACGCAAAACTTGCACACGTGGAAAAATTGCCACATGCACAAAAGTTGCAACACATGCAAAAGTTGCCTCACAGAAAACTTGCACATACTCAAAATGCACCACACACTCGCCACGCGCAAAACTCGCCATGCGCAAAACTTGCTGCACACAGCTTGCTACACTAACCTGTCACATGCAACTCGACACAAAAAGTTGCTACACGCATGTCGCCACACGCAACACACACACAACTTGACACATGAAACTAGCCCTAAAACACACACAAGTCTGGTATTATCCTTCAAAAATAAAAATCTGATTAATAAGCAGACAAACTACAAGAGCAACAACTGTACCATATAGGAAATATGGCAGCTGTCAGTCACATGACCTGTCTATTATGTGTATGTGTTAGCTAATATATACTGCCAGGGGGGAGGGCTTCCTGTTGGCTGGGGATTTATCAGGCTGCCAATTTAGCTTACAAATACTGAGGTAAAAATACTGAGCAAAGATCGTGTGAATGAGGTCTAATACAGGAGCAGATGACACACAGATATATACTATATACGGGAGGAGATGACACACAGGTATATACTATATACAGCGAGATGACACACATATATACTATATACAGGGGAGATGACACACAGGTATATACTATAAACAGGAGGAGATGACACACGGTATAAACTATATACAGGAGGAGATGACACACAGGTATATACTATATACAGGAGGAGATGACACACAGGTATATACTATATACAGGGGCAGATGACACAGGTACATACTATATACAGGAGGAGATGACATACAGGTACATACAATATACAGGAGGAGATGACATACAGGTATATACTATATACAGGAGATGACATACAGGTGTATACTATATATAAGGGAGATGACAAACATGTATGTTTTGAGGGGAAAATGAGAGGTGTGAGGTGAAAATGAGGGGTGTGAGGTGAAAATGAAAAAGTGTGAGTGCAAAATGAGAGGAGTGAGGGAAAATAGTGGAGTGATCAGAAAATGACAGATGTGAGGTCGAAATGACAAGTGTTAGGGGGGAATGAGAGGAGTGAGGGAGAAAATAAGAGGAGTGAGGGGAAAATGAAAGGTGTAAGGGAGAAAATGAGAGATGTGAGGGGGAAAATGAGAGGCGTGATGGGAAAATAAGAGAAGTGAGGTGCTATAACTAACCACAGATATTTACTATGCCCAGGCAACACCGGGCTCTTCAGCTAGTTTATAATATAACATCAATGAATAAAGTTAAAGTGACAAGAGTGCATATGTTGTCTATATAATATAGACAACTATAAGTGTAATTAAAATAAGAGTGATGCGTGTATCTTGCAAGTGATGCAACAAATAACATAAGAATATTATAAAAAAATATTAAATAATAAATGATGCATAAATCAAAAAATCAAAAAATAAAAAGAAAAAGTGAAAAAAATAATAAAAAATACACAAAAAAATATATAATTTTTTTTTTCATTTCTAAAATTCTCCGTGCCGAAGAAAGTGAGTCCATCATACGTCATATGGCAACCAATGCTGCGGCAACTTAGCAAAGTGAAAACAAACTAAGAAAAACAAAGAGAAGGACATAATTAGCAACATAAATAATAAAAAATGATGGGAACCAGACTCAATAAAGAAAGGAGAGACTAATAATTCTTAAATGAAGTCCAATTCACAAAAGACGAAAAGTGGTAGATGTCATAAAAATCAAGAACAATACTGCAATTTACTTGGATTGGTGCCGTGTCACAAGAAGGGAACAAAACTCAGCTTCTCGTTGAGTCCTCTCAGAGCCATAGTATCAAGGGTGATAATCCATTTGCATTCACGTTGCGCCAATATTTTGGCCAGATTGCCACCCCTAATACTTCCATAGTTGGGGTTAGTCAGGTGGGTGGGGCCGTGGTTACGGGGGAGCATTAGAGGGTTCGGTCTGATTTGGGGAACGAAGGGGTAGGGGAGTTGTTGTCTAGGGTCCGTGAGTTGCTTACACGGTTGGGAAGCGTTAGGTCGGCCATAGATTTGTTTACCGACACTTCGGGCGGTGTTGGTTGTGGCGCCTTTTTTAGTGGCTGGTGGTGTGCCGCTAGGTGGCCCGACGACTGGTTCGCGTCTGGGTTAGTGAAGAACGTAACTTTGTTGGAAATGTTTCCTATGGTTGCTGTTTATCTGTGGAAGGAGGATTTGCGCAATCGAAAGGTTCGTTTTAATTGTGACAATATGGCAGTTGTATGTGTCATAAACAGCTTGACGGCATCTTCTCCCCTGGTTATCAGGGTTCTTCGTCAGTTGGTGTTGTTTTGCATGTCCATAATCTATATTATGGCGGCTCATGTGCCTGGAGTGGAGAATTCTGTTGCTGACTCTTTGTCTCAGTTTCAGTGGGAACATTTTCGGTCTCTTGCCCCGTATGCGGAGGAGACGGGTCTGGACTGCCCGTGGAGCTTTGGAGCATGGTATCCGGGCTGCAGGACCTTTGATTCACACGTCTTTGGCACCCAGCACGTGGTCGGCTGTTGTGAATTCTGTTGTCAAGCTCCCTCCTGTGGTCATGAATGGTACTTCGGCTGGTTCTGTCCATGGGCTTCCTCTGGTGGTTGTGAGTGGAGCTGCGGCTTCTGAGTTTCCTTCCACAGGTGACGAGGTTAATTCGTTAGCTGGCTGCTCTATTTAACTCCACTTAGATCATTGCTCCATGCCACCTGTCAATGTTCCAGTATTGGTCTAGTTCTCTCCTGGATCGCTCTTGTGACCTGTCTTCCCAGCAGAAGCTAAGTTCCTGATTGTTTTTCTCTGGTTTGCTATTTTTCTGTCCAGCTTGCTATTTTGATTTTTGTCTTGCTTGCTGGAAGCTCTGGGACGCAGAGGGAGCGCCTCCGCACCGTGAGTCGGTGCGGAGGGTCTTTTTGCGCCCTCTGCGTGGTCTTTTTGTAGTTTTTTGTGCTGACCGCAAAATTACCTTTCCTATCCTCTGTCTGTTCAGTAAGTCGGGCCTCACTTTGCTAAATCTATTTCATCTCTGTGTTTGTAATTTTCATCTTTACTCACAGTCATTATATGTGGGGGGCTGCCTTTTCCTTTGGGGAATTTCTCTGAGGCAAGGTAGGCTTTATTTTTCTATCTCTAGGGCTAGCTAGTTTCTTAGGCTGTGTCGAGTTGCATAGGGAGCGTTAGGAGCAATCTACGGCTATTTCTAGTGTGTGTGATAGGATTAGCGATTGCGGTCAGCAGAGTTCCCACCTCTCAGAGCTCGTCCTATATTATTAGTAACTATCAGGTCATTCCGTGTGCTGTTAACCACCAGGTCCATTATTGTCCTTACCACCAGGTCATAACAGTCGGCATAGTGCGATTGGGAATCTTGGTTGGTGTCATGTGGGGCTACTAACGCGGGTGATGACCAATTGGGTGCTTTGTTGTTGTGGTTGAGACACGGCGCTGATGAGGGGTGGTCGGCAAGGAAGGTAGATAGAGTTCGGGTGGCTTTGGCTTTTTGTTTCCAGCTTCGAGGATTGCGGTACTTGACAAAATTGTTTCTGGTAAGACAGGCGGTAAAAGGTTTTAGGAGAAAGGTGGGGCAAGGGGATCGCAGGTGCCCTGTCTCTTTTGGCATGTTGGAACTGGTGAGCGGGCGTTTGGACGACATTTGCATATCCAACTTTGAGGCGGCTCTTTTTCGTCTAGCCTTTTCCCTGGCATTTTTTGGGGCTCTGAAGGTTGGGGAGATTGTGTCTCCCACCACGTATAGACAAGGGGGGCTTTGGGCCAGGGACGTGGTGCTTATTGAGGGTCATTTACATTTCTGGATACATCGGTCAAAGACGGACCAGGCAGGGAAAGGTAAATGGGTAGAGTTGAGCACGGTTTGTGGTTCGCTCATGTGTCCCATTCAATGTTGGGAGGTTTTTAATAGTTTTCGTTAGGGTTGAGCAAAATGGATCGGACAATTTCAAAAATCGCTGACTTTTGGCAAAGTCGGGTTTCGTGAAACCCGACCCGATCACACTGTGGGATCGGCCATGAGGTCAGCGATCTGCGCACCAAAGTCGCGTTTCATATGACGCTTTAAGCGCCATTTCTCAGCCAATGAAGGAGCACGCAGAGTGTGGGCAGCGTGATGACATAGGTCTCGGTCCCCACCATCTTACAGAAGGGTATGGCAGTGATTGGCTTGCTTTCTGTGGCGTCACAGGGGCTATAAAGGGGCGTGCATGCCAACCGCCATCTTACTTCTGTCGATCTTAGCATAGGGAGAGGTTGCTGCAGCTTCATCAGAAGAAGGGATATAGTTAGGGATGGAAGATTAACCCTGAAACTGCTTGTGCTGTAGCGGTTTCCACTGTCCAACACCATCTTTTGTTTGCAGGGACAGTGGTTTTATTTTTTGTGCATCAGCGCTGTAGCTTATTAGGTTGCCCTATGAGCCTCCCTGATAGCTGCATTGCTGTTTGTATGCCGCTGTGCAAACCAACTGTTTTTTTTAAAGCAAAAATCCTGTTGCTCCTTTCTGCACAGTTCTCTTGTTTCTTTGTCCACACTCTTTTGTGTGCAGCAGTCCTTTTTATTGCTGCCATACTTGTCCTTTGATCATTGCAGGGAGATTGAAATAGTACTACAGCCCTTGTATTTTTTTTATATATCTGCCAGCCACGTTCTGCCACTGACATTGTGTAGTGTAATACACAGGGCCTATTTTTTTGCTGCATTCTCTCCCCCAAAAAAGGGAGTTTTAAATTGTCAAAAAGATTCTATACGTTAGTTCTGTTTGTCGTATATCTGCCAGCCACGTTGTGCCACTTACATTGTGTAGTGTAATACACGGGGCCTGTTTTTTTGCTGCATTTCACCCCCCCCCCCCCCAAAAAAAGGGAGTTTTAAATTGCCAACAAGTTTCTATATGTCAGTTCTGTTGGCCGCATATCTGGCAGCCACGTTCTGCCACTGACATTGTGTAGTGTAATACACTGGGCCTGTTTTTTGCTACATTCTCCCCCCCCCCCCAAAAAAAAAGGGAGATTTAAATTGCCCACAAGTTTCTATACGTCAGTCCTGTTTGTCGTATATCTGGCAGCCACGTTCTGCCACTGACATTGTGTAGTGTAATACACTGGGCCTGTCTTTTGCTACATTCTCCCCCCCCAAAAAAAGGGAGATTTAAATCGCCCACAAGTTTCTATACGTCAGTTCTGTTTGTCGTATATCTGGTAGCCACGTTCTGCCACTTACATTGTGTAGTGTAATACACTGGGCCTGTTTTTTGGAGCATTCTCCCCCCCAAAAAAGGGAGAGTTATATTGCTAACAAGTTTTTATACCCCAGCTCTGTTGGACTTATATCTGGCAGCCACGTTCTGCCACTGACATTGTAATACACTGGGCCTGTTTTTTGCAGCATTCTCCCCCCCCCCAAAAAAAAAAGGAGTTTTAAATTTCCCACAAGTTTCTATACGTCAGTTCTGTTTGTCGTATATCTGCCAGCCACGTTCTGCCACTGACATTGTGTAGTGTAATACACTGGGCCTGTTTTTTGCAGCATTCTCCCCCAATCAAAAAAAGGGAGAGTTAAATTGCCATCAAGTTTCTATATGTCAGTTCTGTTTGTCGTATATCTGGCAGCCACGTTCTGCCACTGACATTGTGTAGTGTAATACACTGGGCCTGTATTTTGCTGCAGTCTCCCCCCCAAAAAAGTGAGAGTTAAATTGCCAACAAGTTTCTATACGTCAGTTCTGTTTGTCGTATATCTGGCAGCCACGTACTGCCACTGACATTGTGTAGTGTAATACACTGGGCCTGTTTTTTGCAGCATTCTCCCCCAATCAAAAAAAGGGAGAGTTAAATTGCCAACAAGTTTCTATATGTCAGTTCTGTTTGTCGTATATCAGGCAGCCACGTTCTGCCACTGACATTGTGTAGTGTAATACACTGGGCCTGTTTTTTGCTACATTCTCCCCCCCCCCCCCAAAAAAAAGAGATTTAAATTGCCAACAAGTTTCTATATGTCAGTTCTGTTTGTCGTAAATCAGGCGGCCACGTTCTGCCACTGACATTGTGTAGTGTAATACACTGGGCCTGTTTTTTGCTACATTCTCCCCCCCCCCCAAAAAAAAAAAGATTTAAATTGCCAACAAGTTTCTAGACGTCAGTTCTGTTTGTCGTATATCTGCCAGCCACGTTCTGCCACTAACATTGTGTAGTGTAATACACTGGGCCTGTTTTTTGCAGCATTCTCCCCCCAAAAAAAGGGAGCGTTATATTGCCAACAAGTTTCTATACCTCAGTTCTGTTGGTCATATATCTGGCAGCCACGTTCTGCCACTGACATTGTAATACACTGGGCCTGTTTTTTGCAGCATTCTCACTGTTAGGGCTAGCGGAACACACCAAATATTAAGACAGATAGAGTATGGTGCGTTCGCAGCCCGGGGTCCACCGTGCAGAGATGGAACCTGCTGCCAAGTAACGACAGACTATATGGCGGTACTCATAAGTATACACACGTGGGTTAAACTTCACCCAACGTGAAGGAAGCGATCCTGTTGCGTCACCGGACCGCGGTACCGCACATAGAGCGCGAGCAAGTAGTCAGCGAACTCAACCCCAACTAGGATTGAAGTCCGATTAGACCCTTGCTGGCATAACACCGCAACTGGGTGTGTAAGGAAACTAAATAACGATTTTAAGGCACAAGAGTGCATGCGGTGCCGCACTGACGAACGCCACTAACCACCCAGGCTTGGGTAAGGAAAGCACAGAGGAAGTGCACGGCGCTGTACTGGCGGTCACAGCAACTGGACGCTGTAATGTGTGATTCGTGCTCTAGGCTAAGTCGGGCGCTAGATAGCAACCATACACCTTCCGCGAACAGACATTCAATAGGGTAGGGGTATCCAAGGACGACTTGCACTCACAACATACACACATTAACAATTGTACACTAGCGCATGGCCGTGCGGTCATGCGCAGTTTATATAGTTGCAGCACAGGAAGTGGCCACAGAAACTTTGCCCTTCCAAGACCTGCCAAGAGGACCAATGGAATGTGCTGCAGAGCCTGAGCACATGACCCTCGATCTCCAATGGGAGATCTTGCCCTGGGCATGCTCAGTGTGTGCAGACAAGGACTTAGTCCCAGAGAAGTCCGCTCGCTGCTGACCAGCACTGACTTTAATGGCAGAAGCTGAAGAAGCAGCAGTAACTCTCTGTACAGCGTGAGACTGAGCAAGACGCTGGGACCGACGTCCCTGCTGAGCAGACTCCACTGCGGCTGGATAAGAATGGGAGACCGCAGCGGAGATGGCTCAAGATTCCACCTGTGCAGAAGCGGGAACTCGAGACCTAACATTACCCCCCCTCCTAGGGCCCCCCCCTCCTTGGGCCTCGCTACGCTCGAAGGCAGCAATGAGCTGTGGGGCCCGAATGTTTTCAGCAGGCTCCCATGACCTGTCCTCTGGGCCATAACCCTTCCAATCCACCAGATAGAACTTTTTGCCGCGTACCACCTTGCACCCCAAAATAGCGTTCACCTCGTAATCGTCCGTAGACGAACCCGATGTCCCGGCAGATGACTCAGAAATCCGGGACATGTATACGGGTTTCAAGAGGGACACATGAAAGGTGTCGGTGATACCCAAGCGTGGAGGAAGAGCCAAATGGTAGACCACAGGATTAACCTGTTCGAGAACCTTGAAGGGACCCAAGTAGCGAGGAGCAAACTTAGTGGACTCAACTCGCAGCCTGATGTTATGGGCGGAGAGCCACACCAAGTCGCCAGGAGCAAAGGTCGGAGGTTCATCGGCGGAGGACCTCATTCTCTCCTTGGAGGCCCGAATGGCATCCTGCGTGCGGTCCCAAATGTCCAGTGCCTCCACAGCCCAGTCTGCCACCCTGGAGTCAGCAGAAGACACAGGCATGGGCACAGGAACACGCGGATGCTGGCCGTAATTTAGGAGGAATGGAGTCTGACTACGGCATTGTTAAGTGCAAACTCTGCCCACGGTAGCAAGGATGCCCAGTCATCCTGCCTGGCAGAAACAAAATGTCGTAAATATGTGACCAAGGTCTGGTTGGCCCTCTCTACCAACCCATTCGTCTCGGGATGATATGCCGAAGAGAGATTCAACTCAATACTGAGTAGACAACAAAGCTCTCTCCAGAATCGAGACGCAAACTGGGGACCCCGGTCACTAACAATTTTGTCTGGCATACCGTGTAGGCGAAAGATATGCTTGACGAACAAGACAGCCAACGCCCGTGCAGAAGGTAGCCGTGGAAGAGGCACCAAGTGCACCATTTTGGAAAAATGGTCGGTGATCACCCAGATAATGGTGCAGTTACGAGACTTGGGTAAGCCCACCACAAAGTCCATCCCGACCATCTCCCAGGGCCTGTCCGCCACCGGCAGAGGATAAAGCAAACCAGCTGGCCGTTGCCGAGGAGTCTTGTTCTTGGCGCAAGAGACACACGCCCGAACATACTCTGTGACATCACGAGCCATATGCGGCCACCAGTACATCCTCGCCAGTAACTCAGATGTCCTTTTGGTACCAAAATGTCCACCCACCCTGGACGAGTGTGCCCAAGAGAGAACCTCCGGTCGCAAATTGGATGGAACAAAAGTCTTGCCCGGGGGCACAGACTCTAGCGAAACCGGGGCCACAGTTCTCAAGCTCTCGGTGGGGACAATAAGCCGAGGCTCCTCCTCCTCCTCCGCAGATGACACAACGGAGCGAGAGAGAGCGTCGGCCCGAATGTTCTTCTCCCCAGAAAGAAAATGGAGGGTGAAATGAAACCGGGAGAATAAGGACCATCTGGCCTGGCGAGAATTCAACCGCTGGGCTGTCTGCAGGTACACCAAATTTTTATGGTCTGTGAAGACTTGGAAGGGAAAACGTGCACCCTCCAAGAGATGTCTCCACTCCGAGAAAGCCAACTTCATGGCTAGCAACTCCCTGTCCCCGATGGATTAATTCCTCTCTGCTGGTGAGAAGGCCTTGGAGAAAAAGCAAGGATGCTTCCGACCTTGAGCATCCTTTTGGAAGAGGACTGCTCCAGCACCAACAGAAGAGGCATCCACCTCCATGATAAATGGCTTATCAACATCGGGGCGATGTAGGATGGGAGCGCTAGCGAAGTGTGACTTTATAGAGTTAAAGGCCTTGGAGACCTCCTCAGACCACAATTTGGGATTCGCCCCCTTCTTGGTGAGGGCAACCAAGGGGGCTACCAAAGTTGAGAAGTGCGGAATGAACTGGCGATAATAATTAATGAACCCCATAAAGCGCTGCACCGCTTTAAGAGAATGGGGTTCCTGCCAGTCCATCACAGCCTGTAGTTTGGCAGGATCCATAGCCAATCCCTGGGCAGAGATGATGTAGCCTAGGAAAGGTAAGGACTCCTGCTCAAACATACACTTCTCCAACTTGGCATAGAGGGAGTTTGCCCGTAGGAGGTCGAAGACTTTGCAAACATCTCTCCGGTGGGAGTCATTATCTGGAGAGTAGATGAGAATATCATCCAGATAGACTACGACCGAGGTGGAAAGCATATCCCGGAAGATATCGTTCACAAAGTCTTGGAAAACGGCTGGGGCATTACAGAGCCCGAAGGGCATCACCAGATATTCATAGTGCCCATCCCTGGTGTTAAAAGCCGTCTTCCATTCGTCCCCCTCATGGATGCGAATCAGGTTGTAAGCACCCCGCAGATCTAGTTTAGTAAATACCCTTGCTCCCCGAAGCCTATCGAAGAGCTCAGATATCAAGGGCAAAGGATACTTGTTCTTAACGGTGATGGCGTTAAGACCCCTGTAGTCTATGCATGGACGAAATTCTCCATTCTTCTTTTGCACGAAGAAGAACCCTGCCCCAGCAGGTGACACTGACTTCCTAATGAATCCTCTTGCCAGATTTTCCTGGATGTACTGTGACATTGCCTCCGTCTCCGGGAGAGATAGCGGATAGACTCGACCCCGGGGAGGCTCAGCACCAGGCAAGAGATCAATAGGACAGTCATAGGGGCGATGGGGCAGAAGGATCTCCGCCGCCTTTTTGGAGAACACGTCTGCATAAGACCAATACTACTTGGGGAGAGAGGAAAGATCTGCGGGTACCTCTGTAGTAGCAACCTGAACGCACTCCCTCTGACACCTACCCCCACAAGATTCGCCCCATCCCAGGATTCTGCCAGAGGACCACTCGATATGAGGAGAGTGGTACCGTAGCCAAGGTATTCCCAACAGGACCTCATCAATTCCCTCAGGAATGACGAGCAGAGATATAATCTCCTGATGAGATGGCGACATGGACAAAGTAAAAGGGATGGTCTGGTGTGTTATCTGTGAGGGCAGTGCCGACCCATTCACCACTCGTACCGTTACTGGTTGAGCTAGCATAACCAGGGGTATTGCGTGACGTTGGGCGACGGCAGAAGACATAAAATTGCCCTCCGCCCCTGAATCCACGCAGAGCTCTACCGAGTGGGAGAATGAGCCTATAGCAATTGTCCCCTTAAAGGACAATTTAGAGGCAAACGTCGCCGTGTTTAGTGTACCTCCACCTACTACCACTAAACGCTGACGTTTCCTCGATCGCTGAGAACATCTGGTGGCTAGATGTCCTGACTGCTGGCAAACATGACAGACCTTGAGTGCACAAGCGGTCCGGGACTTAGATCCCGCTTGTGACTCTTCCCTGGCCTCATGTGACTCAGGAACCAGGACCGGAGATTCCAGAGGTTTGGCGAAGGTAGGAGCCAGCCGAAACCTCTGCCTACACTGGGCTCGCTCTAACCTCCGCTCGTTAAAACGGAGGTCAATTCGAGTGGAGACAGTTATTAACTCCTCCAGTGTGGCAGGAACCTCCCTAGTGGCCAGAGCGTCCTTAACGTGGTCAGCCAGGCCCCTCCAAAATATGGGGATAAGAGCTTTATCCGACCAATCCAGCTCAGAAGCTAAAGTGCAGAATTGGACGGCGAATTGACTGACCAAGGACTCACCCTGAGTTAATGCCAGCAGTTGGAGCGCCGTATCATGGGTGACTTGAGGTCCTAAAAAGACCTGTTTCAGAGTGCTCAGAAACAGCGGAGCACTCTGCACCACATGATCGCCACGCTCCCACAGCGGCGTAGCCCATTCCAACGCCCTGTCCGACAAAAGAGACACTATAAATCCCACCTTAGCCCGCTCTGTGGGAAAACGTGCAGCCAGGAGCTCGAGGTGAATAGAGCACTGACTCACAAATCCCCTACAAAACTTGCTATCACCAGAAAATTTTTCTGGCAGCGGGAGGCGAGAAAATGTCGGAGCAGGGGTGGCAATATACAGGGTTGCTGCAGCCACGCTAGCAGCCTGTACAGCAACCGCGGTAACATCCACAGCTGAGGTTGCGCTCTCAAGAGCCGCCAACCTACCCTCCAGCTGCTGGATATACCGCAAGGATTGCTGTTTGTCCGTCATTACTAGCCAGACCCTGGCGCTAGTGTAATGTTAGGGCTAGCGGAACGCACCAAATATTAAGACAGATAGAGTATGGTGCGTTCGCAGCCCGGGGTCCACCGTGCAGAGATGGAACCTGCTGCCAAGTAACGACGGACTATATGGCGGTACTCATAAGTATACACATGTGGGTTAAACTTCACCCAACGTGAAGGAAGCGATCCTGTTGCGTCACAGGACCGCGGTACCGCACATAGAGCGTGAGTAAGTAGTCAGCGAACTCAACACCAACTAGGATTGTAGACCCTTACTGGCATAACACCGCAACTGGGTGTGTAAGGAAACTAAATAACGATTTTAAGGCACAAGAGTGCATGCGGTGCCGCACTGACGAACGCCACTAACCACCCAGGCTTGGGTAAGGAAAGCACAGAGGAAGTGCACGGCGCCGTACTGGCGGTCACAGCAACTGGACGCTGTAATGTGTGATTAGTGCTGTAGGCTAAGTCGGGCGCTAGATAGCAACCATACACCTTCCGCGAACAGACATTCAATAGGGTAGGGGTATCCAAGGACGACTTGCACTCACAACATACACACATTAACAATTGTACACTAGCGCATGGCCGTGCGGTCATGCGCAGTTTATATAGTTGCAGCACAGGAAGTGGCCACAGAAACTTTGCCCTTCCAAGACCTGCCAAGAGGACCAATGGAATGTGCTGCAGAGCCTGAGCACATGACCCTCGATCTCCAACGGGAGATCTTGCCCTGGGCATGCTCAGTGTGTGCAGACAAGGACTTAGTCCCAGAGAAGTCCGCTCACTGCTGACCAGCACTGACTTTAATGGCAGAAGCTGAAGAAGCAGCAGTAACTCTCTGTACAGCGTGAGACTGAGCAAGACGCTGGGACCGACGTCCCTGCTGAGCAGACTCCACTGTGGCTGGATAAGATTGGGAGACTGCAGCGGAGATGGCTTGAGATTCCCCCTGTGCAGAAGTGGGAACTCGAGACCTAACACTCACCCCCTCAAAAAAAAGGGAGAGTTAAATTGCCAACAAGTTTCTATACGTCAGTTCTCTTGGTCGTATATCTGGCGGCCATGTTCTGCCACTGATATTGTGTAGTGTAATACACTGGGGCTGTTTTTTACAGCATTCTCCCCCCCAAAAAGGGTGAGTTAATTTGCCAACAAGTTTCTATACGTCATTTCTGTTGGTCGTATGTCTGGCAGCCACGTTCTGCCACTTACATTGTGTAGTGTAATACACCGGGCCTGTTTTTTGCTGCATTCTCCCCCACGAAAAAGGGAGAGTTAAATTGCCAACAAGTTTCTATATGTCAGTTCTGTTGGTCAAATATCTGGCAGCCACGTTCTGCCACGGACATTGTGTAGTGTAATACACTGGGCCTGTTTTTTGCTGCATTCTCCCCCCCGAAAAAGGGAGAGTTAAATTGCCAACAAGTTTCTATACGTCAGTTCTGTTTGTCGTATATCTGGCAGCCACGTTCTGCCACTGACATTGTGTAGTGTAATACACTGGGCCTGTTTTTTGCAGCATTCTCCCCCACCCAAAAAAAGGGAGAGTTAAATTGCCAACAAGTTTCTATATGTCAGTTCTGTTTGTCGTATATCAGGCAGCCACGTTCTGCCACTTACATTGTGTAGTGTAATACACCGGGCCTGTTTTTTGTTGCATTCTCCCCCCCGAAAAAGGGAGAGTTAAATTGCCAACAAGTTTCTATATGTCAGTTCTGTTGGTCAAATGTCTGGCAGCCACGTTCTGCCACGGACAATGTGTAGTGTAATACACTGGGCCTGTTTTTTGCAGCATTCTCCCCCACCCAAAAAAAGGGAGAGTTAAATTGCCAACAAGTTTCTATATGTCAGTTCTGTTTGTCGTATATCAGGCAGCCACGTTCTGCCACTTACATTGTGTAGTGTAATACACCGGGCCTGTTTTTTGTTGCATTCTCCCCCCCGAAAAAGGGAGAGTTAAATTGCCAACAAGTTTCTATATGTCAGTTCTGTTGGTCAAATATCTGGCAGCCACGTTCTGCCACTGACATTGTGTAGTGTAATACACTGGGCCTGTTTTTTGCAGCATTCTCCCCCACCCAAAAAAAGGGAGAGTTAAATTGCCAACAAGTTTCTATATGTCAGTTCTGTTTGTCGTATATCAGGCAGCCACGTTCTGCCACGGAAATTGTGTAGTGTAATACACTGGGCCTGTTTTTTACTGCATCCTCCCCCCCCAAAAAAGGGAGAGTTAAATTGCCAACAAGTTTCTATACGTCAGTTCTGTTGGTCGTTTATCTGGCAGCCACGTTCTGCCACTTACATTGTGTAGTGTAATACACTGGGCCTGTTTATTGCTGCATTCTCCCCCCAAAAAAAGGGACAGTTAAATTGCCAACAAGTTTCTATACGACAGTTCTGTTGGTCATATATCTGGCAGCCACTTTCTGCCACTGACATTGTGTAGTGCAATACACTGGGCCTGTTTTTTGCTGCAGTCTTCCCACCAAAAAAAGGGAGATACAAATTCTCAAAAAGTTAATGTACACCTTCTACCTTGTTTAACAGTACCATATATCGGTTGTTATTTTGGTAGCATTTCCCCAAAAATGAGGAAGTCTGGTGGAAGAAGCCGGGGGCGGTCATTGCCAGCAGGTACTGATGGTGGGGGTGGTAGTGGATCATCTGGTGGTACTGGGAAAAGCAAGATAGCACCAAAGGCTCGAGGTGTAGACGCAGCGTCATCATCTGGCTACACAAGGCCTCGAAGGCTCCCTTATCTGGGAGTAGGAAAATAGCTTTTAAAGCCGGAGCAGCATGAATAAGTTTTGGCTTTCCTTGCTGACTCAGCCTCTAGCTCTTTCGCCTCCTCTTCAGAAGGTTCGAAATCAAAAAGCAGCGAGTCGTCAGTGGCTGCTCCTGGTCCGGAAAAAGTAGCTTCCTTGTGTCCTTCACCCAAAACAAAAGTGAAGGATGCGGCAGGCAGCACAACACTTTACTCCATGGAGCACTTTACACATACCGTGCCTGGGTTAGAGAGGGAAATTGTTAAAAGCCCATTACAAGATGAATCGGACATGGAGTGCACAGATACACAGCCACAGCTAGATTATTATACTGTTCCATCGACTCATATCACTACATTGCCCTCGCAGTGTACTGAGCCAGAATCTGACCCTGATGAGACTATGGTGCCCAGTCCTGAACGCTATAGCACCTCACACGGTGACACAGAGGACGGTGCACATGACATTGAAGAGGAGGTGATAGATGACCCAGTTGTTGACCCATATTGGCAGCCATTGGGGGAAGAAGGTGTCGCTGCCAGTAGCTCAGATGCGGAGGAGGATGATCTGCAGCAGCCATCTACATCGCAAAAGCTGTCATTTTGCAGGCCCGTATCAGGCATAAAACGTGTGTCAAAAACCACAACAGGTGTAGGACAGCGTGGCCATCCGGTGACAGTAGCACAGCGTGCAAAGCCTGAAAAGGTATTCCATAGTAGGATAAGTGCAGTGTGGCAATTTTTTAACCAAGATCCGAATGATCAGTCCGAAGTTATATGTAAGAAATGCTCCAAGATCTTTAGCAGAGGGAAGAATGTTCAAAATTTAAATACAACGTGCATGCGTAGACATTTAACCAGCAGGCACTTGGAAGCCTGGACTAACTACCAAACATCCCATCAATCTGCCATGTGCACCACCACCCCCGCTAGTTCCACCATATGCAGCTCTCCAGTCCAGCTCAGCCTACAAGAGACTCTCGATAGGAAAAGAAAGTACTCTTCCTCTCATTCGCGTACACAGGGTTTGAACAGCTACATTGCTCGACTAATTTTGTTAGAGATGATGCCCTACCGGTTGGTTGAAAGCGAAGTTTTCAAAGCCCTGATGGCCTACGCAGTACCACGCTATGACCTACCCAGTCGACACTTCTTTGCGAGAAAAGCCATCCCAGCACTCCACCAACATGTCAAAGAACGCATTGTTTATGCACTGAGGCAATCGGTCAGTAGAAAGGTGCACCTCACAACAGATGCATGGACCAGTAGGCATGGCCAGGGACGTTACGTGTCCATCACGGCACACTAGGTTAATGTGGTGGATGCAGGGTCCACAGGGGACATCCATAGTGGGACAGTTCTGCCTAGCCCACAGTCTAGGAAACTGTTGGCTGTAGGCGTTCGCCCCCTTCCTCCTCCTCCAGAAGTGAAAGCTCGTCCACAGAGCGCAATCGCACGACCACTCCATCCGCTGCTGCCAGTGTTGCACCCGAGGTGTCCCATTATCGAACAGCTTGTGGTAAGCGTCAGCAGGCTGTGCTGCAAATGAAGTGTTTGGGTGACATCAGACACACCGCGGACGTACTGGCCAAGTACTTGCAGCAAGAAACTCAGTCATGGCTGGGCAGTGTACATCTTGAGGCAGGCAAGGTAGTCAGTGATAATGGAAGGAATTTTATGGCTGCCATAGCCCTTTCAGAACTGAAACACATACCTTACCTGGCTCAGTCCTTCAGTGCTTTGAGGAATTCACACGGCTGGTCAGTGCAGACGACGCCATCATAAGCATGAGCATCCCACTAATGCGTCTGCTGATGCAATGTTTGACGCACATCAAGGAGCAGGCGTCTGCGGCCGAGGAGGAGGGAAGCCTTGATGACAGTCAGCCATTGTCTGCTCAGGGAAGTCTCCGGGATGAGGTGGCGGATGAAGAGGAGGAGGAGGATGATTGGGATGAATATTTATGGGAAGAGAATGCTTCTCAGGGGGCAATAGAAACTTGTGGCATTGCAAGGTCAGGTACAGGGTTTTTGCGGGCCATAAGTGATGTAGATTTTCTAAAAAGTGCTCCCCAACCCAGCACAAGCAGTGATTTGACACCTGGAACTTTGGCCCACATGGCAGAGTATGCCTTGCGTATCCTAAAACGGGACCCCCGCATTATCAAAATGATGACCGATGAAGATTACTGGTTGGCCTGCCTCCTGGATCCACGATACAAAGGAAAATTACAAAATATTATGCCACATGAGAACCTTGAGCAAATATTGGCTACCAAACAAGCAACTCTTGTAGACGGTCTGGTTCAGGCATTCCCAGCACATAGCGGTGGTGATGGTTCTCACACGAGCTGTAGGGGGCAACATGGCAGAGGTGTTAGAGGTGCACAAAGCCGAAGTGGCATTGGACAGAGAGGATTTATGACCAGGTTGTGGAGTGATGTCGCAATGACCGCAGACACGACCAGTACTGCTGGATCGATTCAAAGTGACAGGAGACAGCATTTGTCCAGTATGGTTACCAACTATTTTTCTGCCATTATCGATGCTCTCCCTCACAGGTCATTCCCCTTTGATTACTGGGCATCTAAACTAGACATCTGGCCCGAATTGGCAGAATATGCATTACAGGAGCTCGCTTGCCCAGCTGCTAGTGTGCTATCAGAAAGAGTCTTCAGTGCTGCTGGTTCAATACTGACGGAAAAAAGGACACGTCTGGCTCCCCGAAATGTTCATGATCTAGCCTTCATTAAAATGAACCAATCATGGATTTCAAATTATTTTGCCCCACATTCCCCTGCTGACACGTAGCATGCCAGAAAAATTTCTTGTTTTTGGCCTCCTCTTACTGACTGCTCCAATTCCGCCATTTGCAGATGCCAAATGTCCACCATAGGCCATTTGTATACCTCCCTAAATGGGCTGACTCCCCCCACAGGGCCGTGGTCACAACTTGGCGCAAGCACCCATGCGAGTGCCGTTTGCCTGGACAGGTGGGTGTGCCCACTCTGGGGTGACGCCATTTGGACAGGGTCCCTCATAGTACACTGAAGTGTCAGACACACCATCGTAATATGAGGGGCCCTGTGCCAGTACCGCCGCCCACGAGAGAGTGTTCCCCCCAGCTCACACTGTGCTCTACCACTTGCAAAACTTACCTCTCCGTGCCCCACCACTGTGTAGTCTGTGCTGTAGAATCCTTAAATGGCACTGCCATTACAAATTTTTGCAATGATAGATGATAGTAAAAATATACATGGGCCCTGGCCTCCATTTAGACCCCTTAATACTAACTACCACTGTCTGCAACTCTGCTGAGGAGCCCACCCCTGTACCTCGCTATGCCACCTGTTTATTTATGAACAATTCCTTAGCAGACATTTAGCCCACTTTAGTATTTTGGCCTACTAACTGTGTCATCCACTTATAACAGTTGTCCTCCGCTGAACAAAGCTATGCCACCTGTGTACTCCTGTTACCAATTGTGAACTGCATGTAGCCTACTTACTTATTTGTGCCTAGTAACTGTGTCAGCCTCTCATAACAGTTGTTCTCCCACCGTCTCACGCTGAACCAAGGTAGGCCACCTGGTTATTCCTGCTAGCAATTTGGAACTGCATTTAGCCACCTTTTTTTATTTTAGGCCTCTGTCTGTCTGTCTGCGTCACACATTACAACTGTCCCCCGCTGAAACAAGCTAGGCCGCCTGGTTATTCTTGCTAGCAGTTTTGAACTGCATTTAGCCACCTTTTTTTTATTTTAGGCCTCTGTCTGTCTGGTTGTCTGTCTGCGCCACACATTACAACTGTCCCTCGCTGAAACAAGCTAGGCCGCCTGGTTATTGCTGCTAGCAGTTTGGAACTGCATGAAGCCACCTTTTGTTAATTTTAGGCCTCTGTCTGTCTGTCTCTCTGTATGACTGTCTGTCTGCGCCACACATTACAACTGTCCCCTGCTGAAAAAAGCTAGGCGGCCTGATTATTCCTGCTAGCAGTTTGGAACTGCATGAAGCCACCTTTTTTTTTAGGCCTCTGTCTGTTTGTCTGTCTGTCTGCGCCACACATTACAACTGTCCCCCGCTGAAAAAAGCTAGGCCGCCTTGTTATTCCTGCTAGCAGTTTGGAACTGCATGAAGCCACCTTTTTTTAATTTTAGGCCTCTGTCTGTCTGTCTGTATGACTGTCTGTCTGCGCCACACATTACAACTGTCCCCTGCTGAAAAAAGCTAGGCGGCCTGATTATTCCTGCTAGCAGTTTGGAACTGCATGAAGCCACCTTTTTTTTTTAGGCCTCTGTCTGTCTGTCTGTCTGTCTGTCTGCGTCATACATTACAACTGTCCCCTGCCGAAAAAAGCTAGGCCGCCTGGTTATTCCTGCCAGCAGTTTAGAACTGCATGAAGCCACCTTTTTTTATTTTCGGCCTGTCTGTCTGTCTGTCTGCGCCACACATTACAACTGTCCCCCGCTGAAAAAAGCTAGGCCACCTGGTTATTCCTGCTAGCAGTTTCAAACTGCATTTAGGGACCTTTTTTATTTTAGGCCTCTGTCTGTCTGTCTGCGTCACACATTACAACTGTCCCCCACTGAAACAAGCTAGGCCGCCTGGTTATTCTTGCTAGCAGTTTCAAACTGCATTTAGCCACCTTTTTTTATTTTAGGCCTCTGTCTGTCTGGTTGTCTGTCTGCGCCACACATTACAACTGTCCCTCGCTGAAACAAGCTAGGCCGCCTGGTTATTCCTGCTAGCAGTTTGGAACTGCATTTAGCCACCTTTTTTTATTTTAGGCCTATGTCTGTCTGTCTGGTTGTCTGCCTGCGCCACATATTACAACTGTCCCCCGCTGAAAAAAGCTAGGCCGCCTGGTTATACCTGCTAGCAGTTTGGAACTGCATGAAGCCTCCTTTTTTATTTTAGGCCTCTGTCTGTCTGTCTGTCTGCGCCACACATTACAACTGTCCCCCGCTGAAAAAAGATAGGCCGCCTGTGTACTCCTCTTACCAATTGTGAACTGAATATAGCCTTCTTTTTTATTGTAGGCCTACTCTGTGTGTCAGACCCACTAATTACACGTGTCCTCCCAAGCTGAACCACGCTATGCCGCCTGTGTGTACTCCTCTTACAAATTTTGAACTGCAATTAGCCACCTTTTTTATTTTAGGCCTACTTTGTCTGTCTGAGCCACTTATTACAGTTGTCCTCCGCTGAACTAAGCTATGCCGCCTGTGTACTCCACTTACCAATTTTGAACTTCATTTTGCCTACTCACTTATTTAGGCCTACTAACTGTGTCTACCTCCCATTACAGTTGTCCTCCACTGAACAAAGCTGAGCCTCAATTTTCATCCAGTGTCTGATATTAAACTGCATTTGGCCTACTTCTTTGGTTGGGCCTACTAATGGTGTGTGCAGCTGCGTGGTGTTCTCCTCCACTTTACAAAGCTGAGCTTCAATTTTCATCTGGTATCTGATATTATTCTGCATTTGGTCCACTTCTTTGGTTGGGCCTACTAATGGTGTGTGCCGCTGCTTGTTGTTCTCCTCCACTGTACAAAGCTGAGCTTCAATTTTCATCCTGGTTAGGATGTTACACTGCATTTGGCCTACTGGTTTGGTTACACCTACTAACGGTGTCTGCTGCTCCTTGCCTTTCTCCTCCACTCTACAAAGCTGAGCTTCAATTTTCATCCGGTGTCAGATATTAAACTGCATTTGACCTATTTATTTGGTTGGGCCTTCTAATAATGTGTGTGGCTGCTTGTTGTTCTCCTCCACTGTACAAAGCTGAGCTTCAATTTTCATCCTAGTTAGGATATTACACTACATTTGGCCAACTGGTTTGGTTACGCCTACTAACGGTGTCTGCCGCTCCTTGCCTTTCTCCTCCACTGTACAAAGCTGAGCTTCAATTTTCATCCTGGTTAGGATATTACACTGCATTTGGCCTACTGGTTTGGTTATGCCTACTAACAGTGTCTGCTGCACCTTGGCTTTCTCCTCCTCTCTACAAAGCTGAGCCTCAATTTTCATCCGGTGTCAGATATTAAACTGCATTTGGCCTACTTCTTTGGTTGGGCCTACTAATAGTGTGTGCCGCTGCTTGTTGTTCTCCTCCACTGTACAAAGCTGAGCTTCAATTTTCATCCTAGTTAGGATATTACAATGCATTTGGCCTACTGGTTTGGTTACGCCTACTAACGGTGTCTGCTGCTCCTTGCCTTTCTCCTCCACTCTACAAAGCTGAGCTTCAATTTTCATCCTAGTTAGGGTATTACACTGCATTTGGCCTACTGGTTTGGATATGCCTACTAACGGTGTCTGCCGCTCCTTGCCTTTCTCCTCCACTCTACAAAGCTGAGCTTCAATTTTCATCCGGTGTCAGATATTAAACTACATTTGGCCTACTTTTTTGGTTGGGCCTACTAATGGTGTGTGCCGCTGCTTGTTGTTCTCCTCCACTGTACAAAGCTGAGCTTTAATTTTCATCCTGGTTAGGGTATTACACTGCATTTGGCCTACTGGTTTGGTTACGCCTACTAACGGTGTCTGCCGCTCCTTGCCTTTCTCCTCCACTCTACAAAGCTGAGCTTCAATTTTCATCCTGGTTAGGATATTACACTGCATTTGACCTACTGGTTTGGTTACGCCTACTAACGTTGTTTGCTGCTGCTTCTTGTTCTCCTCCACGGAACAAAGCAGTGCCGCCTGTTTACTCCTGTTACCAATTTTGAACTGCATTTAGCCTTCTTTTATTTTAGGCCTACTAACTGTGTCTGCCACTCATTATTATTGTCCTCCACTGAACAAAGCAATGCCGCCTGTTTAGTCCTGTTAACAATTTTGAACTGCATTTAGCCTACTTTATTATTTGGGCCTGTATCGGTGTTTCCTCCTCATCCTGCCCATTGCACAGCCACTGCTAGATGAGTCTGCTGGTACATTGACCCAGACCACTACATTCCCCTTGCACTCTACACAGCCAGAATCTTACCCTGCTGAAAGTTAGGTTCCCCTTTCCGCATACTATAACTCCTTACATGGGGACAACGAGGAAGGTGCACATGAAAGTTTAGGTTCCTTCATCAGGTGGGGGGCATTCTCATTGGCGACGTTACTGGCACAGGGCCCCTCATAGTACGCAAAAGTGTCTCTGCCGGTGGGAGGCGCCCCTGCCGTCAAACACACCGCCTTACTTTGAGGGGCCCTGTGCCGGTGCCAATGCGAACGAGTGGGCCCCCCTTGCTTGCTCAGGATCACAGCACTTGCAAAGTTGAAATACTTACCTCTACCTGCTGCACCACCGTGACGTAGTCAGCGTTTCCTGGGCCCACTAAAATCTTGAGCCAGTCCACAACTTTAGCCAAATGACCCCCTGCTTTCAATGTCTAACTATTATTATAAAGTAAATTAAGATTGACAAGCTTAAGAAATAAGAATGGATGTTTTTGGCATTAAAATGGGCACTGTAGGTGTTTTCCTGTCCTTCACTCACTGCCGACTTTGATTCCCCATTGTCTTGCATTGGGTTTCGTGTTTTGGTCGATCCACGACTTTTCGCAATAATCGGCCGATTTCACCCGACTCGACTTTTGACAAAGTCGGGTTTCACGAAACCCGACTCGATCTGAAAAAAGGAAAAGTCGCTCAGCCCTAGTTTTCGGCCGTCTGTGGATGGTCCTTTGTTGTGTCATGAGGATGGATCTTTCCTATCCAAATTCCAGTTTGTTGCAATTTTTCGGAGAGCTTTGTCACGGCTGGGTTTAGATGCTTCTCGTTTTGCGTCTCACTCGTTTCGTATTGGGGCCGCGACCTAGGCGGCTTTGGAGGCTTTGGCCCCTGAAGTGGTTCAGAGGATAGGGAGATGGGAGTCTGGGTGTTACAAGAGCTGTTAGATCGTGAAGGCTTGGGGTTTTTTTTGTAGGTCTGTATTTGCTATTTCATTTGAGTGGACTCTAAGTTGTTTGTATTTTCTAGGTCAAAGTCCACTGTTGGTTTGGATTGTTGGCCACTCCTACGTTTATTGGGGTGTGAGGCGTGTGGATGTTCGGCAGGAAGAACATCAACTCGGTTTTTCCAGAGACGTTGCTGTGGTCAGGTGGTTGGGTTTTCGGGATTTGTGTTGGAGCGGAGTTATGCAGGAGGTACATAGTGGCATTCGGGTTAGATAGACCTCCCGACATTTTAGTTTTGCACGTCGGGGGAAATGATTTGGGGGTTCACCCATGTCGTGAATTAATACGGGATATTAAGCACGATCTGTTCAGGCTATGGGTGTCTTTCCAAGATTTACTCGTGGTATGGTCCGATATCGTCCCAATGAGGTGCTGGCAACACGCCAGATCTGTGGACAAGATTAACAAAGCTAGAATTAAGGTAAATCGGTATCTAGTTTTGTTGTCAGGAACGGAGGCCTGTTCTTCCGTCATTTTGAATTGGAGAAAGGGGGGGAGGAATTTCTCCTGGGAGACGGTGTCCATTTGAATGCGGTGGGCATCGATTTGTGGGCCCTCGGATTGCAGAGCGGTATTGAAAGGGCCATGGCGGTTAAGTGTGGGGGGCCGCAGGTATTTGAGGTGTTCAATTACCCTCATTGTGGTGGTGGGAGGGGTCCTTGGAGTTGTTGCTAAATTGGCCTGGGGGATCCGTCAGGATACGGATTCTTCAGTTGGTGTAAAGTTTGATTTCGGGTCTGGTGGTTTGGGGGGATCATGGCAATGGTGGGCCGGATTCCCAAGTGTTAAGTGGACAATGATAACTCTTCAGGGTATTTTGGTGCTCCCGAGCCAGCGTGGTAATGGCTGGGAGTAAATTATGGTTTGTTTTCTGTCCACTCTCTATTATGGTTTACCACCAGTTTGGAGCTTCAAGGACCTCCCCACGTTACTTTACTGTTATGTTTGTATGTTTATAAAAAAGGCCGCTGTGGCTAATTATTATCCAAGTTTAGAATCCTGTCATTATTGGGGATGGGGTTTATCCAGTGAAAATCGGGGGTTGGGGCTGAAAGGTGGGACAGTCCTACCGAACTATCGAACAATACCAATGTCTTGTAATGGGTGAGCATGTAAACAGGTAGAGTAAAAAAAGAAAAGGGAAAAGGGAGAGGAAAAAGAAGAAAAAGAAAAAAATTAAATTAATAAAGTAGGGAAAAGAAGAAAGAAAAGGGGAAGGAGAAACAGAAAGAAAGGGAAAAGAGAAGAAAACAGATATATTGTATGATCTCCTCATGTTTGTGTGGGTTTCCTCCGGGTTCTCCTTTCTCCTTCCACATTCCAAAGACATACTGTTAGGGATTCTAGATTGTGAGCCCCAATGGGGACAGTGTTATGACCTAGTGGTTAAGAGGCCACACTGAAATGACCTGGTGGCTAAAACGCAACATGGAACAAGCTCTGAGAAGGTGGTATCTCTACTGACCGCAGTCCCTAATCCTAACAACACAACTAGAAATAGCCGTGGGATGTTCCTGACACTCCCTAGACACCTCGTCACAGCCTCAGATATAACTACCCCTAAAGAAGGAAATAGAAAGCTATCTTGCCTCAGAGAAACCCCCAAAAGGAAAGATAGCCCCCCACAAATATTGACTGTGAAAGGAGAGGGAAATGACGAACACAGAAATTAAACTAGAATTCAGCAAAGGGGAGGCCAATACTAAACTAGATAGACAGAGAGCAAAGGAAACTGTGTGGTCAGTATTAAAAACTACAAAATCCACGCAGAGTTTACAAAAATGAACTGCACACCGACTCATGATGTGGAGGGGCAAATCTGCTTTCCCAGAGCTTCCAGCTAGCCTAAAAAGACATAGTGACAAGCTGGACAAAAGAGACAAATGCAAAGCAATAGAGTCCAAAAAAATGGACAAACAAACTAGCAAAACTTATCTTTTGCAGACAAGGACTGGCCATATGAGAAATCCAAGGGAAGAATCAAATCCAACCAAGAACATTGACAGCAGGCATGGACTAAAGCCCAGAACAGGTTTAAATAACAAACCCAGGCAAGGCGATTAGTGAAGGCAGCTGTTACAGCTACCTAATGGAGCAGCAGTTCCACTCGAAACCACCAGAGGGAGCCCAAGGGCAGAACTTGCAAACATGCCATTAGCAACCACAGGAGCGAGCTCCAGGACGGAACTCGCAACAGGACAGTGCTAATAATGTTTGTAAAGCACTATGTAATTAATGGCGCTATATAAGTGTGTAAAATAAAAAATAAAATGAGATAAAAAGATTTGTGAGGAACAGATTAGAGCAAAAGTCAAAAGGTAATGCCAAGTGAAAAAAAAACAGTGGCTTAGAAAAGAGCCAGTAGAAATAGGAAGTTGGGTAATACTGGGCAAATGTACTGTAGTATAAGGTGAAAAATGGAAACAAAAGATTTAAGATTACCTTTGTGGAATGGGTCACCGTTAGGGTTGAGCGAAACTGATCGGACATTTTCATAAATCGCCGACTTTTGGCAAAGTCGGGTTTCATGAAACCCGACCCGATCCCATAGTGGGATCGGGCATGAGGTCGGCGATCTGCGTGCCAAAGTCGCGTTTCCTATGACGCTTTAAGCGCCATTTCTCAGCCAAGGAAGGTGCACGCAGAGTGTGGGCAGCGTGATGACATAGATCTCGGTCCCCACCATCTTAGAGAAGGGCATGGCAGTGATTGGCTTGCTTTCTGCGGCGTCACAGGGGCTATAAAGGGGCGTGCACCCTGACCGCCATCTTACTTCTGCCGATCTGAACATAGGGAGAGGTTACTGCAGCTTCATCAGAAGCAGGAATATACTTAGGCAGGGAATATAAACCCCCAAACCGCTTGTGCTGTAGCGATTTCCACTGTCCAACACCACCTTTTCTTTGCAGGGACAATGGAGTTTTTTTTTGGTGCATCAGCTCTGTAGCTTAGGCTGCCTTATAAGGCTCCCTGATAGCTGCATTGCTGTGTGTACGCCGCTGTGCAAACCAACTGCTTTTTTCAAAGCAAAAATCCTGTTGCTTCTTTCTGCACAGTTCTCTTGTTTCTTTGTCCACACTCTTTTGTGTGCAGCAGTCCTTTTTATTGCTGCCATACTTGTCGTTTGATCATTGTAGGGAGGTTGAAATTCTACTACAGCCCTTGTAATTTTTGATATATCTGGCAGCCACGTTCTGCATTGTACATTGTGTGTTGTCATACACTGGGCCTGTTTATTCCTGCAGTCTCCCACAATCAAAAAAGGTGCTTTAAATTGCCACTAAGTGGATTAACGTGAGTTCTGTTTGGCGTATATCTGCCACCCACGTTCTGCTTTGTACAGTGTGTGTAGTTTAACACAGACGGCCTGTTGTTACCTGCAGTCTCCCACAAAAAAAAGGGTGCATTAAATTGCCACTAAGTGGATTAACGTGAGTTCTGTTTGGCGTATATCTGCCACCCACGTTCTGCTTTTTACAGTGTGTGTAGTTTAACACAGAGGGCCTGTTGTTACCTGCAGTCTACCACAAAAAAGGGTGCTTTAAATTGCCACTAAGTGGATTAACGTGAGTTCTGTTTGGCGTATATCTGCCACCCACGTTCTGCTTTTTACAGTGTGTGAAGACACAAAAGAGAATAGTAAAACCAAAAACACTCAGTTTGAAAAAATGTTGCAGTAATCCGCAAGTGCTAGTAAAAGATGTAAAAAACAGGGTATTTGGTTGATACGTTTTTTGCAAAAAATGTATACTAAGCTGCTCTACCAATCTTCACGGTATACCCTTATCAGAGCAGTCCTAACTAATGTATGCAATCCCTATCTGATGTATTTAAAAACCTGATCATCTGTATATAACCTGTGTGAACAGGGTTCAGAGAGGAAAAATCCATGTGTGCATACAGGGTAGAACAGCTTTTGTGCAGATAGCCCAAGAGGAGTGGTGGAACTCCCCAGTCTTGTAGACACAAGAGAACAATTATGGAAACAGGAACACATGGGCTACTTGCACAGTGAACAAGTCTGTATGATCATGTTCACACACCACCAAGAAACCTGAAGACACAAAAGAGAATAGTAAAACCAAAAACACTCAGTTTGAAAAAATGTTGCAGTAATCCGCAAGTGCTAGTAAAAGATGTAAAAAACAGGGTATTTGGTTGATACGTTTTTTGCAAAAAATGTATACTAAGCTGCTCTACCAATCTTCACGGTATACCCTTATCAGAGCAGTCCTAACTAATGTATGCAATCCCTATCTGATGTATTTAAAAACCTGATCATCTGTATATAACCTGTGTGAACAGGGTTCAGAGAGGAAAAATCCATGTGTGCATACAGGGTAGAACAGCTTTTGTGCAGATAGCCCAAGAGGAGTGGTGGAACTCCCCAGTCTTGTAGACACAAGAGAACAATTATGGAAACAGGAACACATGGGCTACTTGCACAGTGAACAAGTCTGTATGATCATGTTCACACACCACCAAGAAACCTGAAGACACAAAAGAGAATAGTAAAACCAAAAACACTCAGTTTGAAAAAATGTTGCAGTAATCCGCAAGTGCTAGTAAAAGATGTAAAAAACAGGGTATTTGGTTGATACGTTTTTTGCAAAAAATGTATACTAAGCTGCTCTACCAATCTTCACGGTATACCCTTATCAGAGCAGTCCTAACTAATGTATGCAATCCCTATCTGATGTATTTAAAAACCTGATCATCTGTATATAACCTGTGTGAACAGGGTTCAGAGAGGAAAAATCCATGTGTGCATACAGGGTAGAACAGCTTTTGTGCAGATAGCCCAAGAGGAGTGGTGGAACTCCCCAGTCTTGTAGACACAAGAGAACAATTATGGAAACAGGAACACATGGGCTACTTGCACAGTGAACAAGTCTGTATGATCATGTTCACACACCACCAAGAAACCTGAAGACACAAAAGAGAATAGTAAAACCAAAAACACTCAGTTTGAAAAAATGTTGCAGTAATCCGCAAGTGCTAGTAAAAGATGTAAAAAACAGGGTATTTGGTTGATACGTTTTTTGCAAAAAATGTATACTAAGCTGCTCTACCAATCTTCACGGTATACCCTTATCAGAGCAGTCCTAACTAATGTATGCAATCCCTATCTGATGTATTTAAAAACCTGATCATCTGTATATAACCTGTGTGAACAGGGTTCAGAGAGGAAAAATCCATGTGTGCATACAGGGAAAAAATTTTCAAACTGAGTGTTTTTGGTTTTACTATTCTCTTTTGTGTCTTCAGGTTTCTTGGTGGTGTGTGAACATGATCATACAGACTTGTTCACTGTGCAAGTAGCCCATGTGTTCCTGTTTCCATTTTTACAGTGTGTGTAGTTTAACACAGAGGGCCTGTTGTTACCTGCAGTCTACCACAAAAAAAAGGAGCTTTAAATTGCCACTAAGTGGATTAACGTGAGTTCTGTTTGGCGTATATCTGCCACCCATGTTCTGCTTTGTACAGTGTGTGTAGTTTAACCCACAGGGCCTGTTGTTACCTGCAGTCTCCCACAAAAACAAAAAAACAAGGCTGCTTTAAATTGCCACTAAGTGGATTAACGTGCGTTCTGTTTGGCGTATATCTGCCAGCAACATTCTGCCTTGTCCATTGTGTGGTCTAATACACAGGGCCTGTTATTTCCTGCAGTCTCCCCCCAACAAAATAAAAGGGAGCTTTAAATAGCCACTAAGTGGATCTACGTGACTTCTGTTTGGCATATATCTGCTAGCCACGTTCTGCCTTGTACATTGTGTTGTGTAATACACAGGGCCTGTTTTTTCCTGCTGTCTTCCCGCCAAAAAAAGGAAGATACAAATTCTCCAATAGTTATTATACACCTTCTACCTTGTTTAACAGTAGCATATAACGGTTTTTATTTTGGTAACATTTCAGCAAAAATGAGGAAGTCTGGTGGAAGAGGCCGTGGGCGGTCGTTGCCAACTGGTAATGATGGTGGGGGTGGTAGTGGAGCATCTGGTGGTACTGGAAAAGCAAGATAGCACCAAAAGCTCGAGGTGTAGAGGCAGCGTCATCATCTGGCTACACAAGGCCTCGAAGGCTTCCTTATCTGGGAGTAGGAAAACAGCTTTTAAAGCCGGAGCAGCAGGAACAAGTTTTGGCTTTCCTTGCTGACTCAGCCTCCAGCTCTTTCACCTCCTCTTCAGAAGCTTCGAAATCTAAAACCAGCGAGAGATCAGTGGATGCTCCATGTCCGGAAAAAGGTGCTTCCTTCTGTCCTTCACCCAAAACAAAAGTGAAGGATGCGGCAGGCAGCACAACACTTTACTCCATGGAGCTCTTTACACATACCGTGCCTGGGTTAGAGAGGGAAATAGTAAAAAGCCCATTACAGGAAGAATCGGACATGGAGTGCACAGATGCACAGCCACAGCTTGATTATTATGCTGTTCCATTGACTCAGATCACAACTTTGCCCTCGCAGTGTACTGAGCCTGAATCTGACCCTGATGAGACTCTGGTGCCCAGTCCCGAACGCTATAGCACCTTACACGGTGACACAGAGGACAGTGCCCATGACATTGAAGAGGAGGTGATAGATGACCCAGTTGTTGACCCTGATTGGCAGCCATTGGGGGAAGAGGGTACCACAGCCTGTAGCTCAGAAGCGGAGGAGGATGATCTGCAGCAGCCATCTACATCGCAAAAGTTGTCATCTGGCAGGCCCGCATCAGGCCCAAAACGTGTTAAAAACCACAACAGGTGTAGCACAGCGTTGCAATCCGGTGGCAGTAGCACGGCTTGGAAAGCCTGAAAAGGTATTCCATAGTAGGATGAGTGCAGTGTGGCAATTTTTTAACCAAGATCCGAATGATCAGTGCAAAGTTATATGTAAGAAATGCTCCAAGACCTTTAGCAGAGGGAAGAATGTTCTAATATTAAATACAACGTGCATGCGTAGACATCTAACCAGCAGGCACTTGGAAGCATGGACCAACTACCAAACGTCCCGTACCGTTGGTGCACCTGCTCCTATTGAAGCTAGTCAGCAACGCAACATTGCTTCCCTAACTGGAAGCCAACCGGTTATGACACCACTAGTAGCAAATGTGGAGGTATTGTCGCAGAGCCAAAACAGTCAGGGAATCGCAAGGTTCTTGGTTGGAAACACTGTCGGTAGGCCCACATCAAGAATACCATCGCCAAGCCTCTCTCAATCTGCCATGTCCACCACCACCTCCGCTAGTGCCACCATATGCAGCTCTCCAGTCCAGCTCAGCCTACAAGAGACTCTCGATAGGAAAAGAAAGTACTCTTCCTCTCATCCACGTACACAGGGTTTGAACGGCTACATAGCTCGACTAATCTCGTTAGAGATGATGCACAACCGTTTGGTTGAAAGCGAAGATTTCAAAGCCCTGATGGCCTACGCACTACCGCGCTATGACTTACCAAGTCGACACTTCTTTGCGAGAAAAGCCATCCCAGCACTACACCAACATGTCCATGCACTCAGGCAATCGGTCAGTAGAAAGGCGCACCTCACAACAGATGCATGGACCAGTAGGCATGGCCAGGGACGTTACGTGTCCATTACCGCACACTGGGTTAATGTGGTGGATGCAGGGTCTACAGGGGACAACAATACTGGCACAGTTCTGCCTAGCCCACGGTCTAGGAAACAGTTGGCTGTAGGCGTTTGCTCCTCCTCCTCCTCCAGAAGCAAAAGCTCGTCCACAGAGCGCAGTCGCACGACCACTCCATCCGCAGCTGTCAGTGTTGCACCCATGGTGTCCCATTATGGAACAGCTAGTGGGAAGCGTCAACAGGCTGTGCTGCAAATGAAGTGTTTGGACGACAACAGACACACTGCGGAAGTACTGGCCGAGTACTTGCAGCAAGAAACTGAGTCATGGCTGGGCAGTGTACATCTTGAGGCAGGCAAGGTAGTCAGTGATAATGGAAGGAATTTTATGGCTGCCATAGCCCTTTCAGAACTGAAAAAAATACCTTGCCTGGCTCACACATTGAACCTGGTGGTGCAGTGCTTACTCAAGAATTACCCAAATTTACCAGCCCTGCTCCTGAAGGTGCGCAGACTTTTCTCCCACATCCGCCGGTCGCCCGTACATTCCAGCCGTATGCTTAACCATCAGCGATCGCTGAATCTTCCCCAGCATCGCCTAATAATCGACGTGGCAACATGGTGGAACTCCACACTGCTCATGCTTCAGAGGCTGTGCAAACAGAGGCGTGCTGTCATGTATTTGTGGGAGGATACACATACACGGGCAGACAGTTGGACGGCAGACATGTAGTTGTCAGGTGTGCAGTGGTCGAAGCTCCAAGACCTCTGTCAAGTCCTTCAGTGTTTTGAGGAATGCACACGGCTGGTCGGTGCGGACGATGCCATCATAAGCATGGGCATCCCACTAATGCGTCTGCTGATGCAAAGTTTGACGCACATCAAGGAGCAGGCGTCTGCGGCCGAGGAGGAGGGAAGCCTTGATGACAGTCAGCCATTGTCTGCTCAGGGAACTTTCCTGGATGAGGTGGTGGACGAAGAGGAGGAGGAGGATGATGGGGCGGAATATTTATGGGAGGAGGATGCTTCACAGGGGGAAATAGAAACTGGTGGCATTGCAAGGTCAAGTACAGGGTTTTTGCGGGCCACAAGTGATGTAGATTTTCAAGAAAGTGCTCCTCAACCCAGCACAAGCAGTGAATTGACACCTGGAATTTTGGCCCACATGGCAGAGTATGCCTTGCGTATCCTAAAACGGGACCCCCGCATTATCAAAATGATGACCGATGACGATTACTAGTTAGCATGCCTCCTGGATCCACGATACAAAGGCAAATTACAAAGTATCATGCCACATGAGAACCTTGAGCAAATATTGGCTACCAAACAAGCAAATCTTGTAGACTATTTGGTTCTGGCATTCCCAGCACAGGGCGGCGCTGATGGTTCTCACACGAGCTGTAGGGGGCAAGATGGCAGAGGTGTTAGAGGTGCACAAATCCGAAGTGGCATTGGACAGAGGGGATTTATGACCAGGTTGTGGAGTAATTTTGCAATGACCGCAGACACGACAGGTACTGCTGCATCGATGCAAAGTGACAGGAGACAGCATTTGTCCAGTATGGTAACCAACTATTTTTCCGCCATTATCGATGTTCTCCCTCACAGGTCATTCCCCATTGATTACTGGGCATCTAAACTAGACACCTGGCCCGAATTGGCAGAATATGCATTACAGGAGCTCGCTTGCCCAGCTGCTAGTGTGCTCTCAGAAAGATTCTTCAGTGCTGCTGGTTCGATACTGACCGAAAAAAGGACACGTCTGGCTCCCCGAAATGTTGATAATCTAACCTTCATTAAAGTGAACCAATCATGGATTTCAAATTATTTTGCCCCACCTTCACCTGCAGACACGTAGCTTGCCTGAAAAATTGCTTGTATTTGGCCTCCTCTTACTGACTGCTCCAATTCCGCCATTTGCAGGTGCCGAATGTCCACCATAGGCCCTTTTTATACCTCCCTGAATAGGCTGACTCCCCCCACAGGTCCATGGTCAAAACTTGGCGCAAGCACCCGTGCGAGTGCCATTTGCCTGGACAGGTGTGTGTTCCCACTCTTGGGTGACGGCACTGACACAGGGTCCCACATAGTACAATGAAGTGTCTCTGACGGTGGTGGTGCACAACCAACGTCAGACACACCATCGTAATATGAGGGGCCCTGTGCCAGTACCGCCGCCCACGAGAGAGTGTTCCTCCCCAGCTCGAACTGTGCTCTACCACTTGCAAAACTTACCTGCCCCACCACTGTGTAGTCTGTGCTGTTAAATCCTTAAATGGCACTGCCATTACAAGTTTGTTGCAATGATGGATGATAGTTAAATTATACAGGGGCCCTGGCCTCCATTTAGACCCCTTAATGCTTTGCGCCAACTACCACTGTCTGCAACTCTGCATAGGAGCCAACCCCTGTAACTCGCAATGCCACCAGTTTATTTATTATGACAAATTCATTGGCTGACATTTAGCCAACTATAGTATTTAGGCCTACTAACTGTCAGCCACTTATAACAGTTGTCCTCCGCTGAACAAAGCTATGCCACCTGAGTAATCCTGTTACCAATTGTGAACTGCATTTTGCCACCTTTTTTTATTTTAGGCCTCTGTCTGTCTGTCTGTCTGTCTGTGCCACACATTACAAACCTTCCCCCCTGAAACAAGCTAGGCCGCCGGGTTAGTCCTGATAGCAGTTTAGAACCACATTTTGCCACCTTTTTTTATTTTAGGCCTCTGTCTGTCTGTCTGTCTGCGCCACACATTGCAACTCTCCCTCCCCCCCCCCCGAAACAAGCTAGGCCGCCGCGTTAGTCCTGGTAGCAATTTAGAACTGCATTTTGCCACCTTTTTTTATTTTAGGCCTCTGTCTGTCTGTCTGTCTGTCTGCGCCACACATTACAACTCTCCCCCCCTGAAACAAGCTAGGCCGCCGGGTTAGTCCCGCTTGCAGTTTTGAACCGCATTTAGTCTACTTTTTTATTTTAGGCCTCTGACTGCCTGTCTGTCCGTGCCACACATTACAACTGTCCTCCGCTTTACAAAGCTATGCTGCCTGTGTACTATTCAAACACATTTTGAACTGACATTAGCCTACTTTTTTTATTTTAGGCCTCTGTCTGCCTGTCTGACCGTGCCACACATTACAACTGTCCTCCGCTTTACGAAGCTATGCCGCATGTGTAGGACTCAAACACATTTTGAACTGACATTAGCCTACTTTTTTTATTTTAGGCCTCTGTCTGCCTGTCTGACCGTGCCACACATTACAACTGTCCTCCGCTTTACAAAGCTATGCTGCCTGTGTACTATTCAAACACATTTTGAACTGACATTAGCCTACTTTTTTTATTTTAGGCCTCTGTCTGCCTGTCTGACCGTGCCACACATTACAACTGTCCTCCACTTTATGAAGCTATGCCGCCTGTGTACTACTCATACACATTTTGAACTGACATTAGCCTACTTTTTTTATTTTAGGCCTCTGTCTGCCTGTCTGACCGTGCCACACATTACAACTGTCCTCCGCTTTACAAAGCTATCCCGCCTGTGTACTCCACTTAACTATTTTGAACTGCATTTTGCCTACTTACTTATTAAGACCTACTAACTGTGTCTGCCTCCCATTACTGTTGTCCTCCACTGAACAAAGCTGAGCCTCAATTTTCATTCGGTGTCAGATATTGAACTGCATTTGGCCCACTTCTTTGGTTGGGCCTACATATGGTGTGAGCCGCAGCTTGGTGTTCTCCACAGAATAAAGTGATCTTAAATTTACAGGCTTTCAGCCTATATCAAATATTACACTGCATTTGGCCTACTTGTTTGGTTGGGCCTACTAGTGGTGTCTGCGGCTGCTTGGTGTTCTCCTCCACTTTACAAAGCTGAGCTTCAATCTTTAGGCTTTCGGCCTACATCACATATTACACTGAATTTGGGCTACTGGTTTGGTTAGGCGTACTAATGGTGTCTGCGGCTGCTTGGTGTTCTCCTCCACTTTACAAAGCTGAGCTTCAATCTTCTGGCTCTCGGGCTATATCAGATATTACACTGCATTTGGGCTACTGGTTTGGTTGGGCGTACTAATGGTGTCTGCCGCTGCTTGTTGTTCTCCTCCACTGAACAAAGCTGTGCCGCTTGTTTACTGCTGTTACCAATTTTGAACTTCATTTGGCCCACTTTATTGCTTGGGCCTACTAACTGTGTCTGCCACTCATTACAGTTTTTCGCCACTGAACAAAGCTATGCCGCCTGTTTAGTCCTGTTACCAATTTTGAACTGCATTTAGCCTACTTTATTCTTTGGGACTATATCTGTGTTTCCTTCTCATCCTGCCCATTGCCCAGCCACTGCTACATGAGTCTGCTGGTACATTGACCCAGACCACTACATTCCCCTTGCACTCTACACAGCTAGAATCTGACCCTGCTGAAAGTCAGGTTCCCCTTCCCGCATACTATACCTCCTTACACGGGGACAAAGAGGAAGGTGCAGATGAAAGTGCAGGTTCCTTCATCAGGTAGGGGGGCATACTCGTTGGCGACTTCACTGGCACAGGGCCCCTCATAGTGCGCAAAAGTGTCTCTGCTGGTGGGAGGCGCCCCCACCTTCAAACACCCCGCCGTACTTTGAGGGGCCCTGTGCCAGTGCCAATGCGAATGAGTGGGCCCCCCCTGCTTGATCAGGATCACAGCACTTGCTAAGTTTCAATACTTACCTCTCCCTGCTCCACCGACGTGGCGTAGTCCGCGTTTCCTGGGCCCACTAAAATCTTGAGCCAGCCCTACCCCCCCACAACTTTAGCCAAATGACTCCCTGTTTTCAATGCCTTACTATTATTATAAAGTAAATTAAGATTGACAAGCTTCAGAAATAAGAATTTATGTTTTTGGCATAAAAATGGGCACTGTAGGTGTTTTCCTATCCTCCACTCACTGCCGGCTTTGATTCCCCATTGACTTGCATTGGGTTTCGTGTTTCGTTCGATCCACGACTTTTCGAAATAATCGGCCGATTTCACCCGACCCGACTAGGGTTGAGCGACCTTGACCTTTTTAGAGTCGAGCCGTGTTTCGCGAAACCCGACTATCTTAGAAGTCGAGTCGAGTGGAATCGGCCGATTATCGCGAAAAGTCGGGTATCGCCCGAAACACGAAACCCAATGCAAGTCAATGGGGGAGCATAGTCGGCAGTGAGTGGAGGCCAGGAAAACACCTACACTGCCCATTTTAATGGCAAAAACATCCATTCTTGTTAAAGAAGCTTGTCAATCGTAATTTACCTTATAATAAATGGAAGGCATTTGAAATTGGGGGTCATTTGGCTAAAGTTGTGGGGGGTAGGGCTGGTTCAAGTAATTAGTGGGCCCAGTAAATCTGGACCACATCACGGCAGTGGAGCAGGGAGAGGTAAGTATTTAAACTTTGCAAGTGCTGTGATCCTGAGCAAGCAGGGGGGGGCCCACTCGTTGGCATTGGCACTGGCACAGGGCCCCTCAAAGTACAGCGGTGTGTTTGCACGGCGGGGGCGCCTCCCACCGGCAGCAACACTTTTGCGTACTATGAGAGGCCCTGTGCCAGTGACGTCACCAACTAGTATTCCTCCCCCCACCTGATGAAGGAACCTGCACTTTCATCTGCACCTTCCTCTTTGTCCCCGTGTAAGGTGGTATGGTATGCGGGAAGAGGAACCAGACTTTCAGCAGGGTCACAATCTTGCTGTGTAGCGTGCACGGGGAATTTTGCGTTATGGGTCAATGTACCAGCAGACTCATCTATCACTGGCTGGGCAATGGGCAGGATGAGGAGGAAACACAGATATAGGCCCAAAGAATAAAGTGGGCTAAATGCAGTTCAAAATTGGTAACACAGGACTAAACAGGGGGCATTGCAGTGGAGGACAACTGGAATGAGAGGCTGACACAGAGAGTAGGCCCAAATCAGTAAGTAGTCGACATGCAGTTCAAAATTGGCAACCGTAGTAAACAGGCGGCCCAGCTTTGTTCAGTTGAGGAGAACAGCAAGGAGTGGCAGACACCGATAGTAGGCCCCAACCCAACTAGTAGGCCAAATGCAGTCTAACATTAACAACTACTTAACAAGAGCCTGAAAATGGAATTTCAGGACAGGAAATCAGGAGAACAGCAAGGAGTGGCAGACACCGATAGTAGGCCCCAAACCAACTAGTACGCCAAATGCAGTTGTTCCATTTAACTACAATTTAATGAGAGCTTGAAGATAGAAGTTCAGGAAAGGCAACCTGGAGAACACCTTGGAGTGGAACACACCATCTCTCTACACCCCATACCCAATTTGTAGGCCTAATGCAGTGTAGTTTTCAACAACTACTAAACGAGAGTCGGAAGATCGAAGCAATGTGGACGAAACCTGGGGAACACCTTGGAGTGTAACACACCGTCTCTCTACACCCCATACCCAATTTGTAGGCCTAATGCAGTGTAGTTTTCTACAACTACTAAACGAGAGTCGGAAGACCGAAACAATGTGGATGAAACCTGGGGAACACCTTGGAGTGGAACACACCATCTCTCTACACCCCATACCCAATTTGTAGGCCTAATGCAGTGTAGTTTTCTACAACTACTAAACGAGAGCATGAAGATTGAAGCAATGGAGAGGAAACCTGGGGAACACCTTGGAGTGGAACACACCATCTCTCTACACCCCATACCCAATTTGTAGGCCTAATGCAGCGTAGTTTCCAACAACTACTAAACGAGAGCATGAAGATCGAAGCTCAGGAAAGGCAACCTGGAGAACACCTTGGAGTGGAACACACCATCTCTCTACACCCCATACCCAATTTGTAGGCCTAATGCAGCGTAGTTTCCAACAACTACTAAACGAGAGCATGAAGATCGAAGCAATGGAGAGGAAACCTGGGGAACACCTTGGAGTGGAACACACCATCTCTCTACACCCCATACCCAATTTGTAGGCCTAATGCAGCGTAGTTTCCAACAACTACTAAACGAGAGCATGAAGATTGAAGCTCAGGAAAGGCAACCTGGAGAACACCTTGGAGTGGAACACACCATCTCTCTACACCCCATACCCAATTTGTAGGCCTAATGCAGCGTAGTTTCCAACAACTACTAAACGAGAGCATGAAGATTGAAGCTCACGAAAGGCAACCTGGAGAACACCTTGGAGTGGAACACACCATCTCTCTACACCTCATACCCAATTTGTAGGCCTAATGCAGCGTAGTTTCCAACAACTACTAAACGAGAGCATGAAGATCGAAGCAATGGAGAGGAAACCTGGGGAACACCTTGGAGTGGAACACACCATCTCTCTACACCCCATACCCAATTTGTAGGCCTAATGCAGCGTAGTTTCCAACAACTACTAAACGAGAGCATGAAGATCGAACCAATGGCGATGAAACCTGGGGAACACCTTGGAGTGGAACACACCATCTCTCTACACCCCATACCCAATTTGTAGGCCTAATGCAGCGTAGTTTCCAACAACTACTAAAGAGAGCATGAAGATCGAACCAATGGCGATGAAACCTGGGAAACACCTTGGAGTTGAACACACCATCTCTCTACACCCCATACCCAATTTGTAGGCCTAATGCAGCGTAGTTTCCAACAACTACTAAACGAGAGCATGAAGATTGAAGCTCAGGAAAGGCAACCTGGAGAACACCTTGGAGTGGAACACACCATCTCTCTACACCCCATACCCAATTTGTAGGCCTAATGCAGCGTAGTTTCCAACAACTACTAAACGAGAGCATGAAGATTGAAGCTCAGGAAAGGCAACCTGGAGAACACCTTGGAGTGGAACACACCATCTCTCTACACCCCATACCCAATTTGTAGGCCTAATGCAGCGTAGTTTCCAACAACTACTAAACGAGAGCATGAAGATTGAAGCAATGGAGAGGAAACCTGGGGAACACCTTGGGGAGGCAGACACCGTTAGTAGGCCCTACCAAAGTTGTACACCCAATGCAGTTTTAAAATTCCTAGAGGCTGAAAACAAGACTATTGACGCTCAGCTTTTTTCAAAGGAACACAGCTGAATTGAGTGGCGCAGACAGACACAGGTAGTAGGACTCAAACCAAAAATGTGGCTCACTGCAGCAGAAAAAAGTTACAGGGGTACACAAGCTGCAGTGCTCTGGGCAGTGGAGGACAATTTCAATAGTGAACCGCAGACAGACTTTGTACGCCTACTATTAAAAAAAGGATGCTCTATGCAATTATAAATAGGTTCTAGGGGTACACGGGCAGCAGTGGTGTGGTCAGTGGAGGCCTAGTGGAAGGAGTGACCGCAGACAGGCATCAAAGGCCTAAAATAATAACACATGGCTGTAGGCAATTTTAAATTGGTTCCAGGGGTACACGGGCAGCAGTGGCCTGGTCAGTGTAGTAGTAGTAGAAAGAACGGACCACAGACAGGCATCGAAGGCCTAAAATAAAAAAATTGGGCTGGCTGTAGGCAATTTTAAATTGGTTCCAGGGGTACACGGGCAGCAGTGGTGTGGTCAGTGGAGGCCTAGTGGAAGGAGTGACCGCAGACAGGCATCGAAGGCCTAAAATAATAACACATGGCTGTAGGCAATTTTAAATTGGTTCCAGGGGTACACGGGCAGCAGTGGTGTGGTCAGTGGAGGCCTAGTGGAAGGAGTGACCGCAGACAGGCATCGAAGGCCTAAAATAAAAAAATTGGGCTGGCTGTAGGCAATTTTAAATTGGTTCCAGGGGTACACGGGCAGCAGTGGTGTGGTCAGTGGAGGCATATTGTAAGGAGTGACCGCAGACAGGCATCGAAGGCCTAAAATAATAACACATGGCTGTAGGCAATTTTAAATTGGTTCCAGGGGTACACGGGCAGCAGTGGTGTGGTCAGTGGAGGCCTAGTGGAAGGAGTGACCGCAGACAGGCATCGAAGGCCTAAAATAAAAAAATTGGGCTTGCTGTAGGCAATTTTAAATTGGTTCCAGGGGTACACGGGCAGCAGTGGTGTGGTCAGTGGAGGCCTAGTGGAAGGAGTGACCGCAGACAGGCATCAAAGGCCTAAAATAATAACACATGGCTGTAGGCAATTTTAAATTGGTTCCAGGGGTACACGGGCAGCAGTGGCCTGGTCAGTGTAGTAGTAGTAGAAAGAACGGACCACAGACAGGCATCGAAGGCCTAAAATAAAAAAATTGGGCTGGCTGTAGGCAATTTTAAATTGGTTCCAGGGGTACACGGGCAGCAGTGGTGTGGTCAGTGGAGGCCTAGTGGAAGGAGTGACCGCAGACAGGCATCGAAGGCCTAAAATAATAACACATGGCTGTAGGCAATTTTAAATTGGTTCCAGGGGTACACGGGCAGCAGTGGTGTGGTCAGTGGAGGCCTAGTGGAAGGAGTGACCGCAGACAGGCATCGAAGGCCTAAAATAAAAAAATTGGGCTGGCTGTAGGCAATTTTAAATTGGTTCCAGGGGTACACGGGCAGCAGTGGTGTGGTCAGTGGAGGCATATTGTAAGGAGTGACCGCAGACAGGCATCGAAGGCCTAAAATAATAACACATGGCTGTAGGCAATTTTAAATTGGTTCCAGGGGTACACGGGCAGCAGTGGTGTGGTCAGTGGAGGCCTAGTGGAAGGAGTGACCGCAGACAGGCATCGAAGGCCTAAAATAAAAAAATTGGGCTGGCTGTAGGCAATTTTAAATTGGTTCCAGGGGTACACGGGCAGCAGTGGTGTGGTCAGTGGAGGCATATTGTAAGGAGTGACCGCAGACAGGCATCGAAGGCCTAAAATAATAACACATGGCTGTAGGCAATTTTAAATTGGTTCCAGGGGTACACGGGCAGCAGTGGCCTGGTCAGTGTAGTAGTAGTAGAAAGAACGGACCGCAGACAGGCATTGAAGGCCTAAAATAAAAAAATTGGGCTTGCTGTAGGCAATTTTAAATTGGTTCCAGGGGTACACGGGCAGCAGTGGTGTGGTCAGTGGAGGCATATTGTAAGGAGTGACCGCAGACAGGCATCGAAGGCCTAAAATAATAACACATGGCTGTAGGCAATTTTAAATTGGTTCCAGGGGTACACGGGCAGCAGTGGTGTGGTCAGTGGAGGCCTAGTGGAAGGAGGGACCGCAGACAGGCTTCGAAGGCCTAACATAACAAAAATGTCAATACAATGGTATTGTCAGTGGCAGGCATTGAAGGATGTCAGCGCATAGACTAAACATTGGTGGAGCTGTGAGATAATTTTGCAAGTGGTAGAGCACTGTTTTAGCTGGGGGGGAACTGTCTTGTGGCCGGCGGTACAGGCCCAGGGCCCCTCATATTACAACGGTGTGTCTGACGTTGGGTGCGCACCACCACCGCCAGAGACACTTTATTGTACTAGGAGGGACCCAGTGGCAGTGCCGTCGACCAAAAGCGGGCACACCCACCTCTTCAGACAAACAGCACTCTCACGGGTGCTGTCGCCAAGTGTCGATACCACGGCCCCGTGTGGGGAGTTTGGCCATTTAGTGAGGTGTAAACATGTCGTATGCTGGACAATCAGGTGCAGAAAATTATGAGATTGGAAAAGGCATTCAGAATAGTCCACAGGCAAGACCTTTTCATAGGAAAGCTAGGTGTCAGCCGGGCAAGGTGGGGCAAAAGATTTCGAAATCCAGTTGTGGTTCATTTTAATGAAGGTTAGATCATCTACATTTTGGGTAGCCAGACGAGTCCTTTTTTCTGTTAGTATTGAACCTGCAGCACTGAATACTCTTTCTGATAGGACACTAGCTGCCGGGCAAGCAAGCTCCTGCAATGCATATTCTGCCAATTCTGGCCAGGTGTCTAATTTTGATGCCCAGTAATCAAATGGGAATGACGGTTGAGGGAGAACATCGATAAGGGATGAAAAATAGTTTGTAACCATACTGGACAAATGTTGTCTCCTGTCACTTTGAATTGATGCTGCAGTACCTGTCCTGTCTGCGGTCATAGCAAAATCACTCCACAACCTGGTCAGAAAACCCCTCTGGCCAACGCCACTTCTGATTTCTGCCCCTCTAACTCCTCTGGTCTGCTGGCCCCTGCAGCTCGTGTGAGAACGATCACGGGCGCTGTGTGCAGGGAATGCCAGAAGCAAACGGTCAACAAGAGTTGATTGTTTGGTTGCTAATATTAGTTCCAAGTTCTCATGTGGCATTATATTTTGCAATTTGCCTTTATAGCGAGGATCAAGGAGGCAGGCCAACCAGTAATCGTCATCGTTCATCATTTTAGTTATGCGTGTGTCCCTTTTGAGGATACGTAAGGCATAATCCGCCATGTGGGCCAAAGTTCCAGTTCTCAAATCTGCGGTTGTGCTTGGTTGAGGGGCAGTTTCAGGCAAATCCACGTCACTTGTGTCCCTCCAAAAACCAGAACCCGGCCTTGCCGCGCCACCAATTTCCAGTGGCCCCGGAAAAGCTTCCTCATTAAAAATATAATCATCCCCATCATCCTCCTCGTCCTCCTCCTCCTCTTTGCCCGCTAACTCGTCCTGTACACTGCCCTGGCCACACAATGGCTGACTGTCATCAAGGCTTTCCTCTTCCTCAGCTGCAGACGCCTGATCCTTTATGTGCGTCAAACTTTGCATCAGCAGACGCATTAGGGGGATGCTCATGCTTATTATGGCGTTGTCTGCACTAACCAGCCGTGTGCATTCCTCAAAACACTGAAGGACTTGACACATGGCTTGAATCTTCGACCACTGCACACCTGACAACTCCATGTCTGCCATCCTACTGCCTGCCCGTGTATGTGTATCCTCCCACAAAAACATAACAGCCCACCTCTGTTCGCACAGTCTCTGAAGCATGTGCAGTGTTGAGTTCCACCTTGTTGCAACGTCTATGATTAGGCGATGCTGGGGAAGGTTCAAAGAACGCTGATAGGTCTGCATACGGCTGGAGTGTACGGGCGAACGGCGGATATGTGAGCAAAGTCCACGCACTTTGAGGAGCAGGTCGGATAACCCCGGATAACTTTTCAGGAAGCACTGCACCACCAGGTTTAAGGTGTGAGCCAGGCAAGGAATGTGTTTCAGTTGGGAAAGGGAGATGGCAGCCATGAAATTCCTTCCGTTATCACTCACTACCTTGCCTGCCTCAAGATCTACAGTGCCCAGCCACGACTGCGTTTCTTTCTGCAAGAACTCGGACAGAACTTCCGCGGTGTGTCTGTTGTCGCCCAAACACTTCATAGCCAATACAGCCTGCTGACGTTTGCCAGTAGCTGCCCCATAATGGGAGACCTGGTGTGCAACAGTGGCAGCTGCGGATGGAGTGGTTGTGCGACTGCGGTCTGTGGACGAGCTCTCGCTTCTACAGGAGGATGAAGAGGAGGAGGAGGGGGTGCGAACGGCTACAGCCAACTGTTTCCTAGACCGTGGGCTAGGCAGAACTGTCCCAAACTTGCTGTCCCCTGTGGACCCTGCATCCACAACATTCACCCAGTGTGCCGTGATGGACACGTAACGTCCCTGGCCATGCCTACTGGTCCATGCATCTGTTGTCAGGTGCACCTTTGTGCTCACAGATTGCCTGAGTGCATGGACGATGCGCTCTTTAACATGCTGGTGGAAGGCTGGGATGGCTTTTCTGGAAAAAAAGTGTCGACTGGGTAGCTCGTAGCGTGGTACAGCGTAGTCCATCAGGGCTTTGAAAGCTTCGCTTTCAACTAACCGGTAGGGCATCATCTCTAACGAGATTAGTCTAGCTATGTGGGCGTTCAAACCCTGTGTACGCGGATGCGAGGCTAAGTACTTCCTTTTTCTAACCATAGTCTCATGTAGGGTGAGCTGGACTGGAGAGCTGGAGATCGTGGAACTAGCGGGGGTGCCGGTGGACATGGCAGACTGAGAGACGGTGGGAGATGGTATTGTTGCCGCCGGTGCCCTAGATGCAGTGTTTCCTACTACGAAATTGGTGATTCCCTGACCCTGACTGCTTTGGCCTGGCAAAGAAACCTGCACAGATACTGCAGGTGGTGCGGAAAATGGTGGCCCTACACTGCCGGAAGGGATGTTGCGTTGCTGACTAGCTTCATTGGCCGATGGTGCTACAACCTTAAGGGACGTTTGGTAGTTAGTCCAGGCTTGCAAATGCATGGTGGTTAAATGTCTATGCATGCAACTTGTATTGAGACTTTTCAGATTCTGTCCTCTGCTTAAGGTAGTTGAACATTTTTGACAGATGACTTGGCGCTGATCAATTGGATGTTGTTTAAAAAAATGCCAGACTGCACTCTTTCTAGCATCGGATACCTTTTCAGGCATTGCAGACTGAGCTTTAACCGGATGGCCACGCTGTCCTCCAACAGGTTTTGGCTTTGCCACGCGTTTTGGGCAAGATACGGGCCCGGCAGATGGAACCTGTTGCGATGTTGATGCCTGCTGCGGCCCCTCCTCCTCCGCTTCAGAACTGCTGCCGCCTGCACCCTATTCCCCCAATGGCTGCCAATCGGGGTCAAGAACTGGATCATCTATTACCTCTTCTTGTAGCTCGTGTGCAACTTCGTCTGTGTCACCGTGTCGGTCGGTGGTATTGCGTTCGTGATGGGGCAACATAGTCTCATCAGGGTCTGATTCTTGATCATTACCCTGCGAGGGCAATGTTGTGGTCTGAGTCAAAGGACCAGCATAGTAGTCTGGCTGTGGCTGTGCATCAGTGCACTCCATGTCAGATTCAACTTGTAATGGGCATGGACTGTTAACTGCTTCACTTTCTAAGCCAGGGACGGTATGTGTAAAGAGCTCCATGGAGTAACCCATTGTGTCGCCTGCTGCATTCTTCTCTGTTGTTGTTTTTGCTGAAGAGGACAAGGAAGCGACTTGTCCCTGACCGTGAACATCCACTAACGACGCGCTGCTTTGACATTTACCAGTTTCACGAGAGGAGGCAAAAGAGCTAGAGGCTGAGTCAGCAAGATAAGCCAAAACTTGCTCTTGCTGCTCCGGCTTTAAAAGCGGTTTTCCTACTCCCAGAAAAGGGAGCGTTCGAGGCCTTGTGTAGCCAGACGACGAACCTGGCTCCACAGCTCCAGACTTAGGTGCAATATTTTTTTTCCCACGACCAGCTGATGCTCCACCACTACCACTACCCTCATTACCAGCTGACAATGAACGCCCCCGGCCACGACCTCTTCCACCAGACTTCCTCATTGTTTTAAAAACGTAACCAAACTAACGGTATTTGTTGCTGTCACACAACTTACACGGTGAGCTATAACTTCAGTATGATTTAGCTACCCCTTTACAGGTGAGTGAGACCACAACGAAAATCAGGCACAATGTTACACACTCTGTTGTTGGTGGCAACAAATGAGAGAGATGCCACACACGCAGGACTGTCACTGAAGCACAAATGTAAATATTAATCTCCCACTGATTTGATTTATTTTTTTTTTTCAGGGAGACTTTAGGAAAAAAAAATAATAGAATAAAATGATTTTTTCAGGAAGAATTTAGAAACCAAATAAAATAAAATGATTTTTTCAGGGAGAATTTAGAAAACAAATAAAACAAAAAAAGGCTTTCTATGGCCCACTGAGTGAGAGATGACGCACACAGGAGTCAGGAGTGGCACACAAGCCCAGAGGCCAATATTTATCTCCCACTGATTGATGTAGTGATTTTTTCAGGTAGATTTTGGAACCCAAATCAAGCTAAAAAAATAATAGGCTTTCTATGGCCCACAATTGGAGAGAGAGAGAGAGATGGCACACCCAGGAGTCAAGACTGGCACACAAGCAGAAAGGGCAATATTAATCTCCCACTGATTTGATTTTTTTTTTTTTTTTCCAGGGAGACTTTAGAAAAAAAAAATAATAAAAAAAAAATGATTTTTTCGGGAAGAATTTAGAAACCAATAAAATAAAAATTATTTTTTCAGGGAGAATTTATAAAACAAATAAAACAAAAAAGGCTAAAGGCTTTCTATGGCCCACTGAGTGAGAGATGACGCACACAGGAGTCAGGAGTGGCACACAAGCCCAGAGGCCAATATTTATCTCCCACTGATTGATTTATTGATTTTTTCAGGTAGAATTTAGAACCCAAATCAACCAAAAACATAAATAGGCTTTCTATGGCCCACTATTTGTGAGAGAGATGGCACGCTCAGGACTGGCACACAAGCCCAGAGGCCAATATTAATCTCCCACTTTTTATTTTTTTTCAGGGAAAATTTATAAACCCAATAAAAAAAATAATAAATAGGCTTTCTATGGCCCACTATCTGAGAGAGAGAGATGGCACGCTTAGGACTGGCACACAAGCCCAAAGGCCAATATTAATCTCCCTTTTTTTTTTCAGGGAGAATTTATAAAACCAAAAAAAATAAATAAATAGGCTTTCTATGGCCTGACCCACTATTTGTGAGAGAGATGGCACGCTCAGGACTGGCACACAAGCCCAGAGGCCAATATTAATCTCCCACTTTTTTTTTTTTGTTCCAGGGAAAATTTATAAACCCAATAAAAAAAATAATAAATAGGCTTTCTATGGCCCACTATCTGAGAGAGAGAGATGGCACGCTTAGGACTGGCACACAAGCCCAGAGGCCAATATTAATCTCCCACTTTTTTTTTTTTGTTCCAGGGAAAATTTATAAACCCAATAAAAAAAATAATAAATAGGCTTTCTATGGCCCACTATCTGAGAGAGAGAGATGGCACGCTCAGGACTGGCACACAAGCCCAGAGGCCAATATTAATCTCCCACTTTTTTTTTTTTTGATCCAGGGAAAATTTATAAACCCAATAAAAAAAATAATAAATAGGCTTTCTATGGCCCACTATCTGAGAGAGAGAGATGGCATGCTTAGGACTGGCACACAAGCCCAAAGGCCAATATTAATCTCCCACTGATTGATTTATTGATTTTTTCAGGTAGAATTTAGAACCCAAATCAACCAAAAACATAAATAGGCTTTCTATGGCCCACTATTTGTGAGAGAGATGGCACGCTCAGGACTGGCACACAAGCCCAGAGGCCAATATTAATCTCCCACTTTTTATTTTTTTTCATGGAAAATTTATAAACCCAATAAAAAAAATAATAAATAGGCTTTCTATGGCCCACTATCTGAGAGAGAGAGATGGCACGCTTAGGACTGGCACACAAGCCCAAAGGCCAATATTAATCTCCCTTTTTTTTTTCAGGGAGAATTTATAAAACCAAAAAAAATAAATAAATAGGCTTTCTATGGCCTGACCCACTATTTGTGAGAGAGATGGCACGCTCAGGACTGGCACACAAGCCCAGAGGCCAATATTAATCTCCCACTTTTTTTTTTTTGTTCCAGGGAAAATTTATAAACCCAATAAAAAAAACAATAAATAGGCTTTCTATGGCCCACTATCTGAGAGAGAGAGATGGCACGCTTAGGACTGGCACACAGGCCCAGAGGCCAATATTAATCTCCCACTTTTTTTTTTTGTTCCAGGGAAAATTTATAAACCCAATAAAAAAAATAATAAATAGGCTTTCTATGGCCACTATCCGAGAGAGAGAGATGGCACGCTCAGGACTGGCACACAAGCCCAGAGGCCAATATTAATCTCCCACTTTTTTTTTTTTGTTCCAGGGAAAATTTATAAACCCAATAAAAAAAATAATAAATAGGCTTTCTATGGCCCACTATCTGAGAGAGAGAGATGGCACGCTTAGGACTGGCACACAAGCCCAAAGGCCAATATTAATCTCCCACTGATTGATTTATTGATTTTTTTCAGGTAGAATTTAGAACCCAAATAAAGCAAAAAAAAAAAAATAGGCTTTCTATGGCCCACTGAGTGAGTGATGATGCACACAGGAGTCAGGAGTGGCACACAAGCCCTGAGGCCAATATTTTTCTCCCACTGATTGATGTAGTGATTTTTTCAGGTAGATTTTAGAACCCAAATCAAGCAAAAAAATAAATAGGCTTTCTATGGCCCACTGACTGAGAGATGGCACACACAGGAGTCAAGAGTGGCACACAAGCCCTGAGGCCAATATTTTTCTCCCACTGATTGATGTAGTGATTTTTTCAGGTAGATTTTATAACCCAAATCAAGCAAAAAAATAAATAGGCTTTCTATGGCCCACTGAGTGAGAGATGGCACACATAGGGATGGCACTCTAGCAGAAATGTCAATCTTAATCTCCCACTAAAAAAAAAAAAAAAACAGGGAGTGTCCAACAATTACTATCTCCCTGCAGTAATCTCAGCCAGGTATGGCAGGCAGCAATAAGGAGTGGACTGATGCACAAATTAAATAAAAAGTGTGTACAAACCAAAAAGATAGCTGTGCAGAAAGGAAGGAACAAGAGGATTTGTGCTTTGAAAAAAGCAGTTGGTTTGCACAGCGGCGTACACACAGCAATGCAGCTATCAGGGAGCCTTCTAGGGCAGCCCAATGAGCTACAGCGCTGAGGGGAAAAAAAAAAAATGTAGCTTCCACTGTCCCTGCACACCGAAGGTGGTGTTGGGCAGTGGAAATCGCTACAGCACAAGCGGTTTGGTGGTTAATGGACCCTGCCTAACGCTATCCCTGCTTCTGACGAAGCGGCAGCAACCTCTCCCTAAGCTCAGATCAGCAGCAGTAACATGGCGGTCGGTGGGAACTCCCCTTTATAGCCCCTGTGACGCCGCAGACAGCAAGCCAATCACTGCAATGCCCTTCTCTAAGATGGTGGGGACCAGGACCTATGTCATCACGCTGCCCACACTCTGCGTTTACCTTCATTGGCTGAGAAATGGCGCTTTTCGCGTCATTGAAACGCGACTTTGGCGCGAAAGTCGCGTACCGCATGGCCGACCCCGCACAGGGGTCGGATCGGGTTTCATGAAACCCGACTTTGCCAAAAGTCGGCGACTTTTGAAAATGAACGACCCGTTTCGCTCAACCCTAGACCCGACATTTGAGAAATTCGGGTTTCGCGAAACCCGACTCAATCCTAAAAAAGTAAAAGTCGCTCAACCCCAGTCACCGTTATAAGGTGCATTACATGCAACCCTGAAGGATGAAGGATGATCCTGAGTATGTGTGCCAGGAACAGGAACTGGCAGGAGAAATGAGCAGTGGTTAGTCAGTGATCTCAATGCTTTATGGTAGACCACCCCTCTCTCTTTATAGACAGTTTTGTGACTGACCACTTTCATCCATTATATACAACAAGAACCGTGACATTCATAGCAAAATCTCTCTTCATGCATGACAATGCACCATGTCATGTTGCAAAGAATACCTCTGAGTCATTGAGTGCTATGGACAAAATAGAGAAAATCATGGTGTAGCCATCATCCTCCCCTGACCTCAGCCCTGTAGAAGAAGATCTATGAGGGTGGGAGGTAATTCACATAGAAATAGCAGCTCTGGGAGGCTATTCTGACAACGTACAAAGAAATACTCTCCAAAACTCACAAATTCACTGAATGCTATAATTGTGAAGGTGACATGAAAGAAGGGGTCCTGTGTTAACATGTAACTTGGCCTGTTAAGATGTTTTGATTTGTGATTTTTTTTTTAGTAAATGTGACTTCTTAATGCTCAAAATTCAGCTGACAACCATTTTCAGTTAACCCCTTAATCCCATATGACGTACTATCCCGTCAAGGTGACCTGGGACTTAATTCCCAGTGATGGGATAGTACGTCATATGCGATCGGCCGCGCTCCCCACATGAGCTGACCATCGCAGCTGACATCGGCACTATGTGCCAGGAGCGGTCACGGACAGCTCCCGGCACATTAACCCCCGGTACACCGCGATCAAACATGATCACAGTGTTCCGGGGGCATAGGGAAGCAATGCGCAGGGAGGGGGCTTCCTGCATGCTTCCCTGAGACGATCGGTAAAAGGCGATGTGCTCACCTTGTACCGAGCATCTCCTCCCTGCATGCCCCAGATCCAAAATGGCCGCGGGGCTACTTCTGGGTCCTGTAAGGACTACTTCTGGGTCCAGAGCAGGTGCTGGTAAGCAAGGAGCAGGGCACGCCAGATCGCTGATCTGACACAGTGCTTTGCAAAGTGTCAGATCAGCGATCTGTCACTATATAGTGATGTCCCCCCTGGAACAAAGTAAAAAAGTTAAAAAAAATTTTTTTTAGATGTGTAAAAAAAAATATATATTCCTAAATAAAGAAAAAAAATGTTGTTCTCATAAATACATTTATTTATCTAAATAAAAAAAAAAACAATAATGGTGCACATATTTAGTATCGCCGCGTCCGTAGCGACCCGACCCATAAAAGTGTCCCACTAGTTAACCACTTCAGTGAACACCATAAAAAAAAACGAGGCAAAAAACAACTCATTATTATCATACCGCCGAACAAAAAGTGGAATAACACGCGATCAAAAAGACAGATATAAATAACCATGGTACCGCTGAAAGCGCCATCTTGTCCCACAAAAAACGAGCCACAATACAGCATCATCAGCAAAAAAATAAAAAGTTACAGTCCTCAGAATAAAGCGATGCAAAAATAATTATTTTTTCTATAAAATAGTTTTTATCGTATAAAAAGCGTCAAAACATAAAAAAATGATATAAATGAGGTATCGCTGTAAACGTACTGCTCCGAAGAATAAAACTGCTTTATCCATTTTACCAAACGCGGAACGGTATAAACGCCCCCCCCCCCAAAAAAAAAAATAAAAAATTCATGAATAGCTGGTTTTTGGTCATTCTGCCTCACAAAAATCGAAATAAAAAGTGATCAAAAAATGTCACATGCCCGAAAATGTTACCAATAAAAACATCAACTCGTCCTGCAAAATACAAGACCTCACATGACCAAAATATGGAAAAATTATAGGTCTCAAAATGTGGTAAGGCAAAAAATATTTTTTGCAATAAAAAGCATCTTTTAGTGTGTGACGGCTGCCAATCATAAAAATCCACTAGAAAACCCACTATAAAGATAAATCAAACCCCCATTCATCACCCCCTTAGTTAGGGAAGCATAAAACTTTTTAAAAAAATGTATTTATTTCCATTTTCCCATTAGGGTTAGGGCTAGGGTTAGGGCTAGGGTTAGGGTTAGGGCTAGGGTTAGGGTTAGGGCTAGGGTTAGGGATGAGGCTAGGTTGGGGCTAGGGTTAGGGTTGGGGCAAGGGTTGGAGTTAGGGTTGGGTCTAGGGTTGGGGCTAGGGTTAGGGTTGGGGCTAAAGTTAGGGTTGGGGCTAAAGTTAGGGTTGGGGCTAAAGTTAGGGTTAGGGTTGGGGCTAAAATTAGGGTTAGGGTTTGGATTACATTTATGGTTGGGATTAGGGTTAGGGGTGTGTCATGGTTAGGGGTGTGGTTAGGGTTATGGTTGGGATTAGGGTTAGGGGTGTGGTTAGGGTTATGGTTGGGATTAGGGTTAGGGGTGTGTTGGGGTTAGGGTTTCAGTTAGAATTGGGGGTTTCCACTGTTTAGGCACATCAGGACTCTCCAAACGCGACATGGCATCCGATCGCAATTCCAGCCAATTCTGCATTGACAAAGTAAAACAGTGCTCCTTCCTTTTCGAGCTCTCCCGTGCGCCCAAACAGGGGTTTACCCCAACATATGGGGTATCAGCGTACTCAGGACAAATTGGACAACAACTACTGTGGTCCAAATTCTCTTGTTACCCTTGGGAAAATAAAAATTTGGGGGGGCCACATAAAACTTTTGTGGGAAAAAAATTAATTTTCATTTTCACGACTCTGCGTTATAAACTGTAGTGAAACACTTGGGGGTTCAAAGCTGTCAAAACACATCTAGATAAGTTCCTTAGGGGTTCTAGTTTCCAAAATGGTGTCACTTGTGGGGGGTTTCTACTGTTTAGGTGCATCAGGGGCTCTGCAAATGCAACGTGACGCCTGCAGACCAATCCATCTAAATCTGCATTCCAAATGGCGCACCTTCCCTTCCGAGCTCTGCCATGTGCCCAAACGGTGGTTCCCCCCACATGTGGGGTATCAGCGTACTCAGGACAAATTGGACAACACCGTTTGGGTTCGAATTTCTCCTGTTACCCTTGGGAAAATAAAAAACTGGGGGCTAATAATAATTTTTGTGAAAAAAAATAATTTTTATTTTCACGTCTCTGCATTATAAACTGTAGTGAAACACTTGGGAGTTCAAAGCTGTCAAAACACATCTACATAAGTTCCTTAGGGGTTCTAGTTTCCAAAATGGTGTCACTTGTGGGGGGTTTCTACTGTTTAGGTGCATCAGGGGCTCTGCAAATGCAACGTGACGCCTGCAGACCAATCCATCTAAATCTGCATTCCAAATGGCACTCCTTCCCTTCCGAGCCCTCCCATGCGCCCAAACAGTGGTTCCCCCCACATATGGGATATCAGCGTACTCAGGACAAATTGGACAACAACTTTTGGGGTCAAATTTCTCCTCTTACCCTTGGGAAAATACAAAACTGGGGGCTAAAAAATAATTTTGGGGGGAAAGTTTTTTTTTTTTATTTTCACGGCTCTGCGTTACAAACTGTAGTGAAACACTTGGGGGTTCAAAGCTCTAACAACACAACTAGATGAGTTCCTTAGGGTGTCTAGTTTCCAAAATGGTGTCACTTGTGAGGGGTTTCTACTGTTTAGGTACATTAGGGCTCTGCAAACGCAATGTGACACCTGCAGACCATTCCATCTAAGTCTGCATTCCAAATGGCGCTCCTTCCCTTCTGAGCCCTCCCATGTGCCCAAACAGTGGTTCCCCCCACATATTGTGTATAATCGCACTCAGGACAAATTGGCAACAAATTTTGGGGTCCAATTTCTCCTGTTACCCCGGGAAAATACAAAACTGGGGGCTAAAAAAATAATTTTTGTGGGAAAAAATTTTTGTTTTATTTTTACGGCTCTGCATTATAAACTTCTGTGAAGCACTTGGTGGGTCAAAGCGCTCAAAACACATCTAGATAAGTTCCTTAGGGGGTCTACTTTCCAAAATGGTGTCACTTGTGGGGGGTTTCAATGTTTAGGCACATCAGTGGCTCTCTAAACGCAACATGGCGTCCCATCTCAATTCCTGTCAATTTTGCATTGAAAAGTCAAACGGCGCTCCTTCCCTTCCGAGCTCTGCCATGCGCCCAAACAGTGGTTTACCCCCACATGTTGGGTATCAGCATACTCAGAACAAATGGCACAACAACTTTTGGGGTCCAATTTCTATTCTTACCCTTGGGAAAATAAAAATATTAGGGGCGAAAAGATCATATTTGTGAAAAAATCTGATTTTTTATTTTTACAGCTCTGCATTATAAACTTCTGTGAAGCATTTGGTGGGTTAAAGTGCTCACCACACATCTAGATAAGTTTCTTAGGGGGTCTACGTTCCAAAATGGTGTCACTTGTTGGGGTTTTCAATGTTTAGGCACATCAGGGGCTCTCCAAATGCAACATGGCGTCCCATCTCAATTCCAGTCAATTTTGCATTGAAAAGTCAAATGGCGCTCCTTCCCTTCCGAGCTCTGCCATGCGCCCAAACAGTAGTTTACCCCCACATGTAGGGTATCGGCGTACTCAGAAAAAATGGCACAACAACTTTTGGGGTCCAATTTCTTCTCTTACCCATGGGAAAATAAAACAAATTGGAGCTGAAGAAAATTTTTTGTGAAAAAAAGTTAAATGTTAATTTTTTTTAACCTGAAGGGTTAATAAACTTCTTGAATTTGGTTTTTTGAGGACCTTGAGGGGTGCAGTTTTTAGAATGGTGTCACACTTGGTTATTTTCTATCATATAGACCCCTCAAAATGACTTCAAATGTGATGTGGTCTCTAAAAAATATTGGTGGTGTAAAAATGAGAAATTGCTGGTCAACTTTTAACTTTTATAACACCCTAACAAAAAAGTTTTTAGTTCCAAAATTGTGCTGATGTAAAGTAGACATGTGGGAAATGTTACTTATTAATTATTTTGCATGACATATCTCTGTGATTTAAGGGCATTAAATTCAAATTTGGAAAATTGCAAAATTTTCAAAATTTTCGTCAAATTTCCGTTTTTTTCACAAATAAATGCAAGTTATATCGATGAAAGTTTACCACTTTCATGAAGTACAATATGTCACGAGAAAACAGTATCAGAATCGCCAAGATCCGTTGAAACGTTCCAGAGTTATAACCTCATAAAAGGACAGTGGTTAGAATTGTAAAAATTGGTCCGCTCATTAACGTGCAAACCACCCTCGGGGCTTAAGGGGTTAAAGAACTGAAAATGCTCATTTGTGGAATTTGCAGCGTTAGGAGGTCACATTCACTGAAGAAACCGACCTATACAATGTTTGGAAATGCTCATAAATAATAATTTGGAACAGTGCATTTTTTTAATTTAAAAAAAAAATCCTGTTTTCATTGGGAGGTTTGTCCCATAATATTTGATTTTGCTTTTTATTGACATGCAAAATGTAAAATTAAAGCCTGTACATGTCTGTTTATAAATGTAGGAGACATTCATCTCCAACTGGTGAATGGTCCTAGCCGATGTGCTGGAAGAGTGGAGATTTATCATAATGGAAGATGGGGAACGATCTGTGATGACTCCTGGGATAAAGCAGATGCAGATGTGGTTTGTAGGCAGCTGGATTGTGGTTCTGCTATAAACGCTAAAACAGGAGCCTATTATGGAAGAGGAACCGGGGACATCTGGCTGAACAATGTAGAATGTGTAGGAAATGAAACACACATATTGAACTGTAAATCAAGAGAATTTGGTAAAAGTTGGTGCCCCCATTTTTATGCTGCAGGTGTGATATGCTCAGGTAAAAAATATTAACTTTTTTTTACATTTTTTTTGCTAAAACACATTTAAATACAGTAATTTAACTATTTTTGCTGTGCCATTATAGTTATTGTACATATAAGTAATACATACAATAAATTTCAAATACATCAAAGGAGCAGCAAGACGTCAGTGATGGAATCCTTTAGCATGCATTCAAATAGAGGCAGCTGAGCACTACCTGGCTGCGGCCACTGGCTGCGTAGAGTAACATGTAAAGGACACATTTCTTACACTGTCCATCAATTGAATTTGGCAAAATACACTGTCCTCATATTAAAGGTGTGAGGTGTGATATGCTCAGGTAAAGAATACAAAAATATCTGCATATTTTTGATAATCTACAGTACTTCTAATACTTCTACTTATATTGTATTATACACCTATTTTGGCTAGGTTATCCACATTTCTTACATTCATTGCTATGCTCCACATTGGGTTTTAAAGTTGCCTAGTGTTTCTCAGTGCTCTTTTCTCTCTAGCTCTCTTAAAGTTTTGTTGGACACAGATTGTACCTATGTCTGAGTGCTACTGCAATATTGTGTTCAGATACTGATTGTTTGACAGCTGCAACTGTTGTTACTATTTTTTCTATGTTCTTTGTTTCTGCAAATCAAATTTACAGATCAAAAGAACCAGCTGGTTAGCCTATCATTTCAGCAAGCTTTATGAACTGACATTTAGAGTCTAATCACTATGTTGCATTCACTCTAATGATAGTTAGCAGTCTGTTATCAGTCTTCAAGCTATCTCATCATTTGCTGCAAGCATCATACACTTTTATTAGAAACTGCTCACATTAAAGGGGTTGCCCATAATTGGGACAACTCTGTTTCAATCAGCATGTTTGCACTGGTAAAATAACAACACATACTCACCTTGGGTGATGGCATCAGTGTCAGAACTCACTTCTCCAGAGTTGTGTATGATTGTTATGTTACTTCAGCCCTGTGTCCAATCAGCACTGGATTCACCTTTATACAAATCAGGCATCTAAAGGAAGTCAGAACTGCAGCTGGCTTTTCACTTTTTTTATGTCTGATATGTACATAGGTGGGAAGAGTGAAACCAGCACTGATTGGGCACAGAGTACACTTGACAAAACATTCTCATGTGAACTCCGGGAGAGTGACTGCCAACACCACTGAAAAGTGGCTATTGACGGTATCAGAGGTGCCATTTTACAGGTGCAAACAAACTGATTGAGATGATATTGTCTGAGTTGTGGCCATTTACATCTGTGTGCAGCTTCAGACCTGCTATCATCCTCATTATCTGCCTTCTCAATTCTGTGGCTTCCAGCATGTCTTTCCTCATCTGTTTGTCTATTGTCAAGCATAACTAGTTTGTGTTGCACTGTTATTCATGCCTTTCAGCCTGTTGTGCCAGTGCTTTGACTTTTGTTTGTCCATCCTAACTTGCGGCTTTGTGAATTGACTTCACCAGGTCATCATAAGATATTTTGTCATATACTAGTTGTGCAGACCCGGGGGTCAGTGGGTGCTCTCATCTGCTAGCTTGGCTGTCTTTAGAAAGACCAAATGGATCAAGGCTCATACCACTAAACACCCGCACTTGTATCCTGTGGGCTGAATACTATTCAGACAATACAAGGTTAGGGTAAAACAGTTTGCCACTTTGTTATTGAACCACCAACATACCATAACATACAGTAATCCTTGGAAATACACAATATGGTGAATATTACAGAGTTTCACTCTTCCATTGGCTTCCTTGGATTAGAGCAGCAGTGACTTCAGGGCCTCCAGGGTCGACTACCCCAACCAGTGGCATCCGATTTTGGAGAGCACCCACAAAAAAGGGGTAGTGGCAAGCTTAGGAAGCTGATAGTCCATTGAGGTATGTGGCCAGGTGACCTGATTGTCCCAACCTGGCTTCTCCAAATGTCTCCATGGAGTCAGGTGACCTGATTGTCCCAACCTGGATTTTTTGAACATCTCCATGGGGCCAGGACACCTGATTGTCCCAACCTGGATTCTTCAAACATCTCCATGAGGCTAGGTGACCTGATTGTCATACTCTGGATTCTCCAAACATCTCAATGGGTTCAATGAAGGTTAATTAAGCAGATCTGTATTCCTCCAGCTGGGGCCATGATCCCTTAAAATGGCATCCTGTAGAGTGTCCTGGATACTGTCATGTAGAGTCTTCAATCTTATTCCTCTGGTTGTAGATGGATGGACATTATATGTGAGGGTCTGCTGAAAACATCCACAACATCTATAATGTTGCTCCTGTGAAGATCAGACTGCCCGGGGCTAGCCTTCAGGGTATGTGCACACGTCAGGATTTTTAGCGTTTTTTTTGCGGAATTTTGCTATAAAAATGCTATAATTCCGCATTAAAAACGCTAAAAATATGCATCCTATCATTTAGAATGCATTCCGGATTTTTTGTGCAGATGTAAGCGTTTTTTTCCGCAAAAAAAACGCTTACCGCTAAAAATCCAGACATGCTCTATCTTTTTCCGGAATTTTTGCGGATTTCTAAGCCAAAATGACAATCAGGAAAAAAAAAATCCGCAAAAATTCCGCAAAAAATCCGCGCAAAATCCGCGCAAAAAACGTGCAATTTCCGCGAGATTTCTGGCAGAAATCTCAGGATTTGGTCAGGAAAAAATCCTGATGTGTGCACATACCCTCATAGGAGATTTGTAGATTTTACTATATAATTCATTGTAATGCTGTTGCAATACATAATACAAGCAAAGAAACAATTACAGGTTTAATATTGCAAGCTTAAGTCACAGGCTAATAAAGTAATAAAGGAAAAAAATATTTAAACGTCTGAAAAAAATATTAGATAGTACTTACTGAAGAAATATAAAAGCTTGTTGACAGACGAACAAAGCAGGGAGATTATATATAAAAGATATGTATTTGTTCGTTCTAAAAGTTGATTAAAATTAAATTTTCAGTCAGAATGAAAAATGCTTTTTGATTCAGCCTCATATTTTAAAATATATAAAGTATATATAAACATTGAATCCATAATAGTTTCAAATAACAAAAGCACAGCATTGTTTAGATGTCCCCCATTAATTATTTTTTTCAGTTGATGTTTTGTCTATGATTCTTTAGGGAACAGATACTACAGATTGGTTGGTGGGTCTCACCCATGTTCAGGCCATTTAGAAGCTTTCCATGGTGATACTTGGGGATCGGTTTGTGAGATTGACTCAGATCTAAGAGCAGCCAATGTTATCTGTAGAGAGTCTAACTGTGGACATGCAGTGCCATCATTACTGAACTATGCAAGAAGACTTGATCAGAAATGGACAGAACAGATCCATTGTAGTGGTAATGAGGCCAGATTAATAGACTGTACAAGGACACCTGGAGAAGAGAGAAACTGCAGTAAACAATATCCTCCATCAATTCACTGTAAAGGTATGTGGGATGGGTACAGCTTTCATTCCTTGTAATAACTCAAATTCTATTTTGTTTACCTAAGAAGGATGAGATTTCCAACTTGCTGACGAATACTGAAAACGGTAATTTATCTGATACACATGGAAAACTTACAGGATGTGAAATCCCGTAGGTGCTAAGATGCCCTAGGGGGATCCGACACGGTTACCTCTCCTCTAACCCCATTAACCCTCACCCCTCCCCCTTTAACTCTCCCCACTCTTGTCCTTCAGATCTCCCCCCTCATTTGGACAGACCATCCCCAGTGACGGAACCCAGACTGCCAATCCACCACGTGAGTCTGACGGCCATTGAATTCAACCTGCACTACAGACTTTCATGAATGCCGTCCTCTTCTACCATGCAAGGCCAAAATTCATAGCATCTGTCCCACCTGACTGACACAAGCAGATGCCTTCTGTGCCAACCTACAGCACATGGCCACACATGATCTCCCCTACCGCACACAGAGAACAAGCACACCGCAAAACGCTAATTAAGGGAGCGAACACAAAGTGAGTATGTATTGGTCCATGCGATACTAAGCTGAACCTGTTCAAGAATCTCATTTAATCTATCTGAGTACAGGCTGTGTAGTCTATATACCTAGTGGGATTCCTTGGCCTTAAGAACTGATTTTCTGTCCATGGTGTGAATGGGAATTTCTTCTAAGGGTATTATCCATACAGGATTAAAGTTTTTATTATTGAGAGTAAGATGTCATGGCAGGCTTTCGTTTAATCCTTTGACGACTGCCGATTAAAATGGCGACCATTAACGAGCCTTATTCCCTCATTGCCATTTTAAAATGTTGATCTGGAATAAGGGTATAACACTCCCCAGCATCGGAAAATCAAATAGCGCCCAGTGTTTAAAAAGACAAAAACACTCAATCAAAATAGCCAATGATTCTGAAATCATCACTGGACACAAAGAGAAATGTTCCAAAAATATTAAAAAGGGAATGTTTAAATGTGGGGTAAGTAGATGTTGTTGTTACAATATTATTGATAGTGATGAGTGAACCCATGGATGTTCAGATTTGCCAGACTTTTTAAAAAGTCCAATACAGGGAACAAACTTGACCAAAACGTGACCCTGGACACCAAAACCTGTATAAGTCAATGGAGACTTGAACTTCAGTGGTGTAAATTGGCTGTAAAATGATCGAAGTGAGGTCTAGGAAGCTGCAAAAGGAAAGCAAAATTGGGGTAAGAGCAGGACAATTGCCATGCAAACAAATGTAGATAGGGAAATAACCTAAAGGGGTTCACCATAACAAGCATGGTAAAATAGGAAGTAAATGAATAACATAAAAATGTTAACAGTGCCCTTACTAGCTCCACCCATTGGCACCTCTGTCACATGATCACATTATATGCCAAACGGGGGTCTGCTATGAGCGCAGCTCAGTGGCCAGTTTTCATATCAGATGAGTATATCTGCTACACATAAGAGAAGAGGCTCAGATCTGTCATGCTTTTAACGTGTGTACTCTACTTCACCTCATACATCAAGTCAGATACTTCTTCATAGAGGTGGTGTAGAGGTTAAGAACATTTATGCCTCACTTCAGGGTCTGATGGCACAGTGTGCAACCCACCAGTCGCTTGTTGGCAGCACATTCCCTGAAGAAATGCCACACCAGGGAGCTCTTGCAGCTGTCTTTGATTTCAGCAGCTATGCGGTTGGTAGTAGCAGCCAACATACTGGCTAGGGTTCTCCCGCTCTGCCTTTGCATATTGCCCCCTCTTTTGCTATGTTTCAGGGGAACCAAGACCACCTCCTTTCCCTCAGAACTGCGCACTTCACAAGGAAGGCCACTGCTCCATGTGGGGTCTAGGACATCATCATCCCCCACATCATCTTCTACTGACCCCTCAACCCTGCCCTTCTTTCCAGTCTGCACACTGTAGAAAGGCGCTGCAGTTGGCAACTGAGTTTCGTCATCATCTGACCTGTGCTGCAGTGGTCCATTGACCATGTGCACTAGCCCTCCCATGTACTCATTCTAAAAAACAAGCCAGCGGACTCATCGAAAAGCAGAAGAGAATCCTGCATGACTTGGGGTTCGGACTGCTTGGCTGATTTGCAAGGGTGTAGGTGGAAACAGGATGATTGTGGTCCTCAGGTGCCAACAGTGCACTCTCTGCAGTGGATGGGGGGAGGTTGGGGTAATAATGCGAATGGACTTGTGTCACTGTCAGTCACCCAATCTAACATTTTTTCAACATCTTGTGGCCTCACCATTGTACAAAGTTATTTGGGCCTATGGGCCTAAAAAAGGACGCGTATCGTCCAGTCGCATGCATGCACCAAAGGATTCGGGCACATAGTAGGTACAGAACAAACATGTCCTCTCCCTGCAGCAGCTGCAACACCACCACCAACAGCAGCTACACCAGCAACAGCAAGCCACGTCCCTTATTAGATGCTTTCCTTATTTATGGAAGTGAATATTCTGCACACAACTCACAACAAGACCGCCGATGCCAGTCATTTATTTTCCATACTACTGGAAAACTCACACCGGTCCAGAAAAATTATTACTTTGGTCTACTATTGGCATTGAGATGACTGATGCCAATTATTTATTTGTAGCAGTGTTATAAAAACACAGCGGCCCAGAGAACTTATTTATTTGGCCTACAAATGGAACGAAGATGGCAGATGACAATTATTTATTTCCCAGAATACTAGAAAATACACACCAGTCCAGAAAATTAATTTATTTGGCCCACAAATGGAAACAAGATGGCTGATGACAATTATTTATATCCCAGACTACTATAAAACACAGTGTTCTAGACAAATAATTTATGTGTCCTACTAATCGCAACGAGATGGCTGATGCCAATTATTTATTTCCAAGAAAATACACAATGGCTTAAAGGCAAACTATTCCCAGTTGGGGGGTGCAGAGTACACACATCAACTTAAATTAACACTACTCCCACAGACAGTGGATGCAGAGTACACACAGCAGCTTAAAAGAACAGTACTCTCACAGACAGAAGGTAGAGTAAGCATAGTGGCTTAAAGACAGGACAGTCCCACATACAGGGGGTGTAAAGCATACACAATGGCTTAAAGGCACAGCACTCCCACAGGTGGGGGGTGCAGAGTACACACAGTGGCATAAAGGAGCACTACTCCCACAGATGGGGCGTGCAGAGTTCACACAGCAGCTTTTGGCACAGTACTCCCACAGTTATGGGTTGCAGAGTACACATATCGGCTTTTGTCACTGTACTTACACATATATGCCTTGTACAGTACACATAGCTGGTTGTGGCAGAGTACTCCTACATATATGGGTTGCAGAGTACACACAGCAGCTTTAGACACAGTAACCCCACAGATGTGGCTTGCATAGTACACACAACAGCTTTTGGCACAGTACTCCTACATATAGGCTTTTGGCATAGTTTTCTGACATAATTTGCTTGCGGAGTACACTCAATGGCTTTTTTTTGCAGAGTGTGCAGTTAGAATCTGTCCCTTACTCCAGCTGTGTCCTGTCCCTACACTAATAGGAGCAGAATGGCAGTGGCACTTGTGATCCGTCCAACACGTGGTACGCCGGTCAATCACAGAAATGTCAATACTTGGGATGGCTGTGATGGCTCTGGAAGTGCCCACAGTCTAACATCTTTTTGATTGCACTGGAGCCTTTTAACAAGCTTTATTAGACTTTTGGACTTGAACAGAAACTGAACACATAATAGGAAGTCTTTGTTCACGGTCCAGTGCCGGGCACTAGAAGACCTGGCACGAATTCATCAAACTGAAGAACACCAATATTGTTTATAATTTTAACCAAGAATAGTCTTGCAATTCAAATATGTCATTGTGGTTATATGCGATTGGGGTCTTCATTATGTAAGCTGTACCACAGAAACCCCATGAGCACATATGAATAGCTAGAGGCAGGGCCCCCATTAGGGTTTTACTGGACTTACTGGTTTATGGGGCAAAAGTGAGGAAGGAGGGCTCAGACCGGGCTCCTTTTCTTTTTGCTTCTGTACACCGGTCCTCATTCAGGGACTGAATGTGTGTCCTTGGACTCACATTCAGTTGAAATCTATTGCCGTGCAAGAAGCCACCGTCTTCCTGCACCACAACAGTTAACAGCCACCAGCCAATAAGAGGCCAGCAGCTGATGTTGTTGAGAACATAGCTGGCAAATTACATCACAGCCATGCGTAGGGGCATCCGTGCTTTATATGGATGAGGAAGAGGATGCTGCTGGAACGTGGCCAGGTAAGGAGAAACTTTTTTTTCTTTTGTACTTAAAGCAGACATATGGAGCCATGATTGATGATATATGGGGCAGGATGGATGACACATGGGGCAGGATGGATGACACATGTGGCAGGCTGGATGACACATGGGGCAGACTAGATGACACCTGGGGCACGATGGATCACACATGGGGAAGGACGGAAACACATGGGCAGAACGGAGACACAAGGGGCAGAATGGATGGATGACACATGAGGTAGGATGCATGACACATGGGGCAGGATAGAGACAACACATGGGGGCACAATGGAGATGACACAATGGAGATGACACAAGGGAGCAGGATGAAGATGACACATGGGGGCAGGATGGAGAAGACTCATGAGAAAAGGATGGAGACATGATGGGGCAGGATGTAGATGACACATGGGGCAGAATGGAGACGACACATGTGGAAGGATGGAGACAACACATGGGGCAAGATGGAGAAGACACATGGGAGCAGTATGGGAGACATGGGGCCAGGATTGGAGATCATATGGGGCCAGTATAGGAGATCATATGGGGGCCGGTTAGAGACACATGTGACCATGATGTTAGAACATATGAGGGCAGGATGAAGACACATAAGGTCAAAATAGGAGAGCATATAGGGACAGGAATGAGACACATGGGGGCTAGGATGTTGGACATTATTACAGGAAGGGACCTGGATGTGTAACATTATTGCTGTAGGGGCTAATTAAGGGATATTTAGAAGTAAGTGGAGGGCACCACCAATGAATGTTCAACAGGAGGGCTCACCATGGGTTTGGAAATAAGTATACAAAACAGAGCAACAAAAGATCATGCCCACATAACGGGAACACCTCAATATAAAAAATTACAATATTTAGTTTTATTGGTAAATATCAAAAATACATGAAGGACAAAACACAGACAGTGATTGTTTAAAAACACTAAAATTGCAAACATACAACACAAACCTATGCAAATATCATGCCCTGATATAGGGGCAATGATAAACCACACTGGTATTCCCCTGCAAAAATGGCAATGAATGCTGTAACATAATCAATCATATTAGATACCTAAACCACAGTGAAAGGTCTACAGAAAAATCGATGAATCCAGCAGGATTCATCGATTTTTCTGTGGACTTAGTGCTCAACTTTTCTGTGCAGGAACAGGTGTGGAATAGCCGATATTCAGGTGAGCTGACTATCTTTTGTTTTTTTTTACAGTAAAAGGTCAACATATACATACATGGCTATATCACAATGCCATATGAGCCCAAAATGATGTAAAGATTTCCTGGCACAAAAATATATATACTTGACAAAAAAGTGTGAAACAACTGAAATTATATCTTATATTCTAGGTTCTTCAAAGTAGCCACCTTTTGCTTTGATGACTGCTTTGCACACTCTTGGCATTCGCTTGATGAGCTTCAAGAGGTAGTCACCAGGAATGGTCTTCCAACAATCTTGAAGGAGTTCCCAGAGATGCTTAGCATTTGTTGTCCCTTTTGTCTTCACTCGGTCCAGCTCACCCCAAACCATCTCGATTGGGTTCAGGTCTGGTGACTGTGGAGGCCAAGTCATCTGGCGTAGCACCCCATCACTCTCCTTCTTGGTAAAATAGCCCTTACACTGCTTGGAGGTGTGTTTGGGGTCATTGTCCTGTTGAAAAATAAATGATGGTCCAACTAAACGCAAACCGGATGGAATAGCATGCCACTGCAAGATATTGTTGTAGCGATGCTGATTCAGTATGCCTTCAATTTTGAATAAATCCCCGACAGTGTCACCAGCAAAGCACCCCCATACCATCACACCTCCTCCTCCATGCTTCGCGGCGGGAACCAGGCATGTAGAGTCCATCCGTTCACCTTTTCTGCGTCGCACAAAGACACGGTGGTTGGAACCAAAGATCTCAAATTTGGACTCATCAGACCAAAGCACAGATTTCCACTGGTTTAATGTCCATTCCTGGTGTTCTTTAGCCCAAACAAGTCTCTTCTGCTTGTTGCCTGTCCTCAGCAGTGGTTTCCTAGCAGCTATTTTACCATGAAGGCCTGCTGCACAAAGTCTCCTCTGAACAGTTGTTGTAGAGATGTGTCTGCTGCTAGAACTGTGCGGCATTGACCTGGTCTCTAATCTGAGCTGCTGTTAACCTGAGTTTTCTGAGGCTGGTGACTCGGATAAACTTATCCTCAGAAGCAGATGTGACTCTTGGTCTTCCTTTCCTCGGGCGGTCCTCATGTGAGCCAGTTTCTTTGTAGCGCTTGATGGTTTTTGCTACTGCACTTCGGGACACTTTCAAACTTTGCCCAATTTTTCAGACTGACTGACCTTCATTTCTTAAAGTAATGATGGCCACTCATTTTTCTTAGCTGCTTTTTTTTCTTGCCATAATACAAATTCTAACAGTCTATTCAGTAGGACTATCAGCTGTGTATCCACCAGACTTCTGCACAACACAACTGATGGTCCCAACCCCATTTATAAGGCAAGAAATCCCACTTATTAAACCTGACAGGGCACACCTGTGAATGGAAAACCATTCCCAGTGACTACCTCTTGAAGCTCATCAAGAGAATGCCAAGAGTGTGCAAAGCAGTCATCAAAGCAAAAGGTGGCTACTTTGAAGAACCTAGAATATAAGACATAATTTCAGTTGGAACACTTTTTTTTTGTTTTTTTGTATAGGTTTGTGTTGCATGTTTGCAACTTTAGTGTTTTTAAACAATCACTCTCTGTGTTTTGTCCTTCATGTATTTTTGATATTTGCCAATAAAACTAAATATTGTAATTTTGTATATTGAGGTGTTCCTGTTATGTGGGATGTGATCTTTTCTTGCTCTGTGTTGCATAAGTAAGGGATATTATTACTGCTGTGATGTATTTTAGTTTTGAGAATACTATTTTCAATGGGGGGGCCTGTTGCTGTGCAGGGCAGTACTACGCCACATTTTTCTTCATCTGGCACAGTTTAGAAGTTTGGGAAAAATTGGGGAATGTGCTCTGAAAGGAGTGCTCTAGATAACTGTGTTACTTTCTGCAGAGATGAGTCCTGGCTGGAAGAAATGATAGTGGTCTGCGCTGGATGAGGAAGAAAATAAAAAATGAAGGGCTTCAACTGGATGTGTCACTGATGAGTCAGTGTGTTATATATACACTTACACTGTATACAGAGCTCCTGTGTATAATGTCACAGAAGATCACTGTAGTACATGTACATTGCATACTATTTACAGAGCTCCTGTGTATAATGTCACTCGTGAGGCAGTGTGTTACCTGTATATTAACACTAAACACTGTATATACTATGTACAGAGCTCCTGTGCATAATTTCACTTATGAGAATATTAGTATTATGTCTTTTTATTAATGATTAGTATTGGAGTATTCAGTCACTATGTGGTGGTAATATATGGTTTGGTCATGGTGTGGCAGCATTTGTCTCTTGTATTTGGTATTTTTTGGTCACTATGTGGTGGGAATATGTGGCCTGGCTGTGGTGTGACCATATTTGTCCCTTATATGTGACCTTATTGGTCATTTAAATAATATATGTGACTCATTCCTGTGACGCGAGTCAAGGTAGTAAATATATATACTACTTACTGTAAGTAAAGGGAAGTCAAAGAATCCGAGGTCAAGTCCAGGAAATGGCGCAGTACGACAAAGTGAGGTCAGAGGTGAAGTCCCATACACGAGCCAAAGTCAAGAAAGCCAGAGAGACAAAACAGATACAGGGAGCAGGCACAAGCAAAGTCGGGTCACAAGCAAAGGGTCAGAGTCCAGGAAAATAATCATGTCAAGCAGGGTCAGACACAGAGCTCAGAGGGATCAATGTTCCACAGGCAACAGCAAGTGTATGATTGACACTGGGGGAAGGAACTAGCATGCTTAAGTAGAAGCCTGATTAAAGAAAATGAACACAGGTGATTGCAGCACAGACCCAGCACAGACTGAAAGCCCCAACACAAAGTAACAGACAGAAACAGAGTGGAAATCGTGACAATTCCCTTAAAGAAAATACATATAAATATACCTAAAAAGAGTATTGGGTATATAAAAAGATGTTTAATAGGTAAAATAGAGTAATGCCCTGCCAAGAGTCTGCCTTGTCAAGGTTGCAGGCTTAAAAATGTTTTAGTCCAAAATAAAAGTTGACAACTATACATGTAATACGGTGTTCAACATTAACTGGTAATGTGTGATTGGTGAGAATGTGGTGCAGAAGTGGAGTTTTTCCAAGACTAGGCAGTGGGACTGTGAAAGGTTTGAGGGGTGGAGGAGGAGCTGGAGTGGAATTTGGCAGAGTCTCAAGATGGACCGAAAAAGTTGCTAATGTGGAGACCTGAAATTACTGGTGGCAGCCTTGGCCACAGGCATAATGTTAAA